>NC_064921.1:564607339-565857339 GCF_023897955.1 Schistocerca gregaria
ATCTTATGTCTCTCTGAACTTACAAAATTAGTGTGAAGAATGAGAATTTTAATAGTGATGTGTGGGAGGGTAAGATTACAAAGCACTTTATAGTGAAATTTATTGCAGGGATAGCTTAAGACAACAGAAACTAAAGGAAGTGAACATTATGGAGGATTTTTGTAAATGATACATACTCTGAAAAACGAACTGAATCCCTGAAACACGTTGCACTGCTTAAAGAATGAACAAATTGTCTCCTCTTATGTTTTATTCTTCTTCTTTTCCTCCTCCTCCTCGTTCATTATCAGATAGAGCTATCGAAAACAGCAGCGGTCCAAGAGTTCACTAAAAAACTGAGGATGGAAAGGAACTTCGGCGTCTTTCTCTGAGGGCGTCTCCAGGCGTCCGGCAGAGTCCGAGTTATGGAATGGGAGCGAAGCGACAAAGCAGTGGAGCGGTCTTCTGGAGAGATGTCTTCCGTGACCCCCGCTGCTTATCGGCGGACACCAGGCGCCGTTCAGGAGCTATGCCCGCGACCACTCCCCCCTGCCCCAGCCCACTCGGCCACTGTCCTCCCCCCCCCCCCCCCCCCCCCCATCGCGAACTCCCGCAGCGGCCTTGGCCAGCGCCGCTTCATTCAGCACGAGGGCCTTCTTCCTGTGGCGGCGCCGTGCGCCGTCTGCCGTCGCCCGCACAGTAGCGATCGCTCCCGCAAAAAGTCGTCCCGGGTGAGGGCGTCCCGCACGGCTCAGTTTTTGTGCCACTCTTGCCGGGCCATTAGCTAGCTGGTGCGCGCGTCATCAGCAGGTCGACCTTTTTCGTGTTTCTTGTTCAGGAGTGTTCTCTCACTTTATTTCCTTTAATAGATAGACTAATCATCAAATCAGCTGCACACCCTCGCTTTGTGTGCCTCGTGCAAGGGGTTAAGTTTTTCTCAGAAGCCTCATTTGGGGATTCATTCGGCACAGAACTCCGACTTTAGTACTTAAACAACTAAAAAAATTAGACAAAATGTTATAAGCTTTTTAACAGATACTGCGCGGAAACACTGTAACACATACGTGTAGTCGGCCGGTGTGGCCGAGCGGTTCTAGGCGCTTCAGTCTGGAACAGCGAGACCACTACGGTCGCTGGTTCGAATCCTGCCTCGGGCATGGATGTGTGTGATGTCCTTAGGTTGGTTAGGTCTAAGTAGTTCTAAGTTCTAGGGGACTGATGACTTCAGATGTTAAGTCCCATAGTGCTCAGAGCCATTTTCACCATTTTTATATACGTGTTAAAAAGGGGATTGTCAGAAACGCGGTTGGTGGGAGATTGGGGGGAGGGAGGTTATACACGGTTCCTATTTGAGATAAGAACATGAGGACCAGCTGCCATATATACAGACCTTCGAAAATCTGTCTTACTGTAACCGTGTTCCAGTATATGAAGGGCGGCTGCCGTCTGGCAAACTGTGGTAGTTAATTCCTTTTGCAATAGTCTGTTATTGAGCTGAAATTAATGTACAGCAAACGAAGTAATTTGTATGTGCACCGTTAAGATTTAATATGCAAAAACAGTCACCCTCGAATAACTCCGGACTATAACTAGACCGGTGGTTCAGATTTGGTCCACCGGTCTACCAGACCTTGGTCTAAGACAGTTCGAAAAAAATCTTCCATCTTTGGCATTTTATGTGCAAAAGAAAACGTATTTATACGAGATTTTTGAACCACGCCTCTTCTATTTTTAATCTTGTACGAATCGGTTCAGACTTTATAACAAATAACAAGATAAATAAATGGATAAAGTCAAAACCAACTTTTTTACCCAGTAATCTTTATCTGTTGTCGAGATACGATGATTTAAAGTCGAGCTAACCGCGGTACGTAAAATCCGTTCTTACATAAATTGAAACCGCGGAAACGCTTTAAAGTAGAGAGATACGCTTGCTTAGAATTCTCCCAATAAAACGAAGTCAACCAGTTGTCTTCGTCACAACCGACGCTTTATCCACTTCGTTTTGGCTTGCACCGTTGCAATTGACACGACTGTGTCCAGTAACACATTGTTAGTGTTGTATTTCAACAATACGGGATTGTGTTTCCTACTCATCTACAGTATCTTAGATTTTTCGGTGTAATATAACAAGCTGCCATTCAGAATATCAAACAAGAATTCTAAATTATCCTGTATCATGCTTCTGTCACTTAATGACGAGACTTTCTCGTACACAACGTCGTCATCAGAAAACACTCGCAGAATGTTGCTCACCCTGTGCATCAGATCGTTTACGTATATAGACAAGTCCTTCGAGCTATCTTCGAGCCACTCACGTAACTGTGAGCCTAGTTCGTTTGCTCAGACCTTAGCTGACACTCTGCTCGGGGCTCTATGTGAAACACTTACCTCAAATAAGAAATCTGCCTTTTGCCAATTATCCACAGTTCCCAGGTCATCGTTCTAGAAAAGAGCAAGGTGAGTTTCGCACAAGCAATACTTTACACAGGGCGAAAATTATTGAACTACATGAAATGCAATCATCACAATTTCTGAACGATTTACTGATCGCGGGGCATGAACGGAACTAATATGTGAATATGGTTTGGTTTAGCGACGAAGCACGTTTTCATTAGCATTGGTTCGTCAGTAAGGAAAATTGGCGCATTTGCGGGACTGAGATTCCGCATTTCACGATCGAGAAGTCTTTTCACCCTCAACGGGTGACTGTGGTATGCAATGTCGAGTCACGGAATAATCGGTACTATATTCCAAGATGGCACGGTGACTACCGAACGGTACGTGAAGGCTTTGGAAGATGATTTAATCCCATTATCCAAAGTGACACTGAGTTCGACAAGATGTGGTTCATGCAAGACGGAGCTCGACCCATCAAAGGAGGAGAGTGCTTGATGTGCTGGAGATAACTGGGGACCGCATTCTGGCTCTGGGGGACCCAGAGGCCACTGGTGTGGGCCACGATTTGCCACCATATTCGCCGGATCTCAACACATGCAACTCCTTTTTGTGGAGCTATATTACAGACAAGGTGTACAGCAATAACACCACTGCTGAGTTGAAAAAAGCCATTTAGGAGGTCATTGACAGAATCGATGTTCCAGCACTTTAGCGGGTCACACAGAATTGCGGTATTTGTATGGTCCAAGACATGGAGGCATATCGAACATGTCATAACCTAAATCCGAATATCTGTAGTGACTTTTACATGTAGAATAAAGTGTGTGCACACGGTAGTTGGTAATTAATTTACGTTTCTTTTTCATATAGTTCAATAATTGTCACCCTGTAGAACAATGCTGATTTATGGATAGAAGGTTTTCTGCTTTTATGAAATTTGAACTTAAGATATGTACAAGAATTCTGCAGCAAAACGACACCACACTATTCATTAAAGGGTTTGATATCGGTTGTAGCTTTGGAGATCTGCTGCATTTCCACATGGTGAAACATTCAACTGCCAGTCTCTCCTTGCAAAAGGGTGTGTAGTCAGTAAGCGGCTTATTTTTGCCTGTAGTCACATCGCGTGTAAAACTCATTGGTCGTAATTATTGAGACTTCACCCTGTCGTTCGGCGTCTTTAGCCACTAAATTCAGAAGTGGGCGACAGTACTATGTTCGCGGAAACTGTTTTATATTCCGCATTTTAGTTAATGACGAATAAAAGGTGACATTTTATTATGTCTTTTTGCAGCCACTTACCTTTTCTGTACTTGTCAAGGTATTTAGGTTAGCAGAGATTCACATTAAAAGACAATGCTGTTCAAAAATAAAGGACGAGATACATTACATGGACTGCAGTCAGAGTCAGCCCCAACTGCGGCTTGCCCTACAACAGGGAATGGGAAAAGACCATGAGTGCGTGCGTGTGACTCTCTCTCTTCTCCCCCCCCCCTCTCTCTGTATGTCTGTCTGTCTGTCTCTCTCTCTCTCTCTCTCTCTCTCTCTCTCTCTCTCTCTCTCTCTCTCTCTCTCTCTCTGTGTGTGTGTGTGTGTGTGTGTGTGTGTGTGTGTGTGTGTGTGTGTGTGTGTGTGTGTGTGTGTCATTCAGGAAGCTGATCAGATGTGCTGCACTATGGTCGTGTTCTTCATTAGAAAATCACCCAGAGACTACAGTTGGATGACTTTACAAGGAGAGGAATTATGGGGAAACTGAAAGAAGGACAGAGTGCAACGAGTGTAGCCCTGGAAGTTAGAACAGCTCACTGCATTATTTAACGTTTATGGGGAGAATTGTGAACCACAGCCACTGCTGCCCGAAGGAGAGGAGGTGGTGAACCACGTCCAACTGTAGCAGATGATGACCGTTACATTGTGCAACAGACAAGAATCGCGGGGTGAAACTGCAACCACATTTAACAGGACCGCAGGGCACGCAATGCGATGCTGTACAGTGACACAGGTACTGAAAGGGTTTGGTCTCTTTGCCCGCCGATCAGTACGTTGTGTTCCACAGGCTCCCGCACATTGGCAGCGTCTTTTGCGATGGTGCCAGGAGTATAGGGACTGTACCAACGACGTGTGGTCTAGTGAGCTCTTCTCGATTAAGAGTAGATTCAATCTGAGTCTTTATTCTGGACACAACCTCTTTGTCGAACTTCGCTCGTTTGGTAGACTAGCTGTTATGGTGTGGGAAAGCATAGTGTTCCACGGGCATACTGTTATTGATACCAATCCGCAAACGCATCGAAAAAAAAACTCTTGGGAAAGAACGCACGATCCTTCATGTCGGTCGAAGCTGAGGGAAAAAACGCACGATCCTTCATGTCGGTCGAAGCTGAGGGAAAAAACGCACGATCCTTCACGTCGGTCGAAGCTGAGGTGCTATTCCAATACAGCTGGAGAACCTCTGCGATGCTGCGAGTCTACGGGGAGTACGAAGTGGGCATCTGAGGAGGGAGCAATGCTAGGATAGTCCTTTAGGTTGTGCAAACTCTTGGGAAACTCTTGGGACGGGACGTTATTCGTGGAGTATCCGAGCGATCTGAGGCGCCCTGTCACAGCACGCGCGGCTACCCCCGTCTGAGGTTCGAGTCCTCCCGCAGGCATGGGTGTGTGTGTTGTCCTTAGCGTTAGATTAATTAGTGCGTAAGATTAGGGATCCATGACTTCAGCAGTTTGGTGCCATAAGACCTTATCACAAACTTCCAGCTTCCGAAACGTTATTCATGGACTGGCCTTCTCGGTCTCCAGACTTAAATCGTAATAAGCACGTGTGTGAGTGGTTGGTCCAATAACCGTCCTGCCGTTTAAACCACGCTGGTGGAGGAATGGAACGCTCTACCACAAGAAATCATTCCAGCATCATGGCCAGCATGGGAGCAGGTTGCAGATTATGCAACGCCGTCCGTTGTGATCATACACCGCGTTCCGCCTCTCGTTATGTCCAGGTGACCATCATAATTTTTGGTGACTTGAATGTAATTATTACCTTTGAATGAAAGTGTAATTTCTGTTCGTACCATTGCTCACTTCAACCAATTATTTTCTGTATTAGACTGTATCAGTTCTTTCTATGTAGATTCCAAGCTTCATCGAGTATGTTATTTGGCAGTGACACATCATGCGAAAGTTAGTTTGGTCCTTAAGTTATGCACACCTGTGTATTTTGGAGTAACGTCCCAACCTGTTATAAGCTGTTTTTGTAGTTGTAGATGTGTTAGGAAATATAACCGCATAGGGAATTTTTTGGGAGAGTTGCCTGCTATCCGAAAGCAGCCAGACGCTGCAGTGGCAACTGTAGACCTGCTTAATGTGTTCGCTACTACTAAGTTCGAGGCAACTCTTTCCGCCGATAGTGTGCAGAGCCAGCGTGCCTTTCCTTACCTTCTCGGTTAGCGGTTGTGCAGCTAAGACGGGAAGAAAGAGGCAGAAAGCTGCCTCGGCTCGACCATTTGACGTGTGGTGACAGCACACAGGGAAAGAGCATTACTGGAAAAGAAGCAACCTAATGTGTCCACGGTTTTTACCTTTGACGGAATCGCCCGCCTAGTGGAAGTGGATACATCGTAAGGAATCGAAACACAGGTTGCAATTGCGTAGTTGCAGACTGCCGTTCACGTTGACGCCAGTGACGTCCCGCACTTGGGAACTGTGATTATTCTCGGCTTATTCCGGGACAGGCAAAGCAGTGAAGGCAACAAACTGTACTAGTCGTGCCTCAGCTTTGTCCTGAGTGGTCTTTGGGCACCTCTAGTTCGTAGAAAAGTGGTCTAAGCCGGAGGCAACGAATGTTTTGCGACGCACTCAGCTGTACTATCCTCCACATGGGGTGAACTATACTAGCAAACATGGCAATACTTCGCAATTACTGAACAGGTATGAAAATCGCATATAAACCATAAATTTTTTACCTCCCTCTCACTACCCTTCTTCTCATACCCCCTCCCCCACTCTCGACACAGTCCCTCCTCCCTCACGTCTCTGTACACAACCAACATCCTCCCCCCCCCCCCTATCTCACTTTCTCTCTCTTTCTTTCTCTCTCTCTCTCTCTCTCTCTCTCTCACCGTACATTTCCGTCTGAATGTTCAGTAGACTATCATATAAAAATCTGTTGTAAATCCTTAACGATCTGCTCCAGATTTTTGGTAACAACGTTTACCTTTTATGTATTACACATATGTTTATATATGTACTATATTATTCGAGTTTTGTGATAACAACACTTTCCCATTTATGTATTTCATATGTATGTATAAATTACACGTATTACAAAATTATGTAGCCAGTCTGCCTATGTCCGTCTGACTGTTACAGCATCGTGTGCAAATTTGAAGTAAATCGGACAAGAATTTTTCGAGATTTGTGGTAACTAGGCTTCTCCTTTATATATTATAAATGTATGTATATATTATATACCTTACAAAAATGTAGTGCCTACGTCTGAAAGTTCATTTCTGTCTCAAGTAAATATGTTAGGAAATTAGTCAAAAACTTTTCGAGATTTTCAGTTGGGATGTTATATTTATATATTGTATGTACAAATTGTATGTCTTATATGTATTACTGTCAATTTGTTGCTTTTTGGTATGGAAGTATGTGACAGCATAACCGTCAAAACAAAAAGGAATTTTTTATTTTCTTTTCTTTCTGATACCAGATACACTGATGCCAACCACAATTACGAACAGAGACACACTAACACACACACACACACACACACACACACACACACACACACATACACTGCAAGGTGTCAGGCAAATCCAACACGTTCCATGAAAGCCCTGACATGATAAGCAAATCCAGTAGTATGTCACATAGCTCCGAATAAATCGTGACATTAAATTAACCAAAGTAATACGAGTAACGAGAGAGAAAATGGAATATCACAGCTTAACACAAGAATGCCTAAATTCATGTCATACCTTCCCACTGTGAGACAGACGCAGTTCCGAGGGGAGAAACGAGAACATAAGCCGAGAGCAGAGCCGTGTTAAGCTGAAGGCCCTACCATAAGGGACGGACACGTCCCCAGCTAGCCGCTAGGACGACACCCCAGCCGCAAGTTATAGCATGAGACTTTTTCGCGTCTTTGTTACGTCAGGACCACCCCAAGCCCATGTTAAAAGCTAGAGCCCTCCAGAAGAACAGTACAGATCTTACGATAACACAAAAAGGGCCACAACACAAGCAAGTTTTTAGCGTGAGACTTTTTCGCGTCTCTGTTACGTTAGGACCATCCGCCAGCCCATGTTAAAAGATAGAGGCCTCCAGAAGAACAGTATAGATCTTACGATAACGCTAAAAGGACCACACCAGCTGCAAGTTTTAGCGTGAGAGTTTTTCGCGTCTCTGTTACGTTGCAAACTTTAAAAACTTTGCCCTACCACGAAAAGTATAACATTTCTCATTGAATAGACAGAATTTTTGTAGGAGCAGCTTAAGGTTAACATTGAGACACTGATTGGTCATATCAAAACACAGCCAGATAGTATTTTTTAAACCAACTTCGGTAAATTGTAGTAAAGAGACGTTAGGAGAGAGTTGCTTCAGAGACGGTGAGGTGAGCGGAGCTGTGCTGCCCACCGCCCCCTGACGAACACCGACAAGGTAATGAACGCACGCGATGCCGCATAACAGCGCATAAAGCTTCACTCAGAACTGCAGAAGTCTCATCTGTTACACCCCCTTATTTGCGTAATACTAGTGTCGATCGTCAATTAAAGCTTACGGTGTTCACATTTGCCACTTGAAGTAAAAATCTGAAACGCGATGATTTTTCAGTTACATAGATATTGAGAAGCCACATCAACCACTGTAATTTACGACTCGTTAGATAAGTAATTAAAGATATTTGAGGGTCACTGTAGACCATTTTGATAATTTTCTCTTTTCTGAAACTTAATTTAAACCGAGATTATAGATGTGATATGGCATAGATCATCCTTCGATCCATTGTAGAACTTGGAAACCCATTCAGGGAATATTCGTTCACATTTTTGTTGAACGCAGTTGCTTTTTACCATCCTGTATTAAAACATTTCCTTTTATCAATAGTGAACTTTATAAACAATGTTTTGTGAGTAGAATTAAATTTCCAATGGTAAACTTAACTGCTTTTTCGACGTTATTTTACCAGCTAACTTAAAATAGGAAAGCCTTGAACCCCTTCCATTAAATTTTGTTCGTAATAAGATTCTTTTACAGGGAGCGCAGTGGAGCTGACGCTGAAATCATTAAGTATTTGGTTATATCATCGCTAGTCTCACTGAACTCTTCTGAATTCTACATGTCACGTGTTGTCTGGCGTCTCCTTATCAGCAACAGGTCCCAGGTTCAAACTAGTCAATTCCCTAAAAAACACGCTCAGAGCGTCGTTGCGCGAAAGTGCTATGGAGACACGATATAGAACAAACAGACACCACTCAGAATGTTAGAACACAACCAGATCAAGGAGCCCTTCTCAGGCGATGATTTTTCATACATGAAGCAACTGATTTTTATTTATAAGTCAATGTAAACTGATTTACTAGGGAAGTTAGTGTATATGACTTATTACCGCCAGACAGACTTTACGCAGTAGATACTTTGTGTTACCCGTGCGAAACCGATATCGCTAGTATACTGCATACCAGAGAAACTCGTTCTGCTGCCAGATTTTGTGTGAAATGCACTTTTTTAACCTTTACTGCGGTGAGATGTTAACTGGTCCTGGCAAGCAGTTCGGCTATGAAACTCTGGAAGGAAGATTAGCAGAGCACTTGTTGCTTGACGCTGAAGCGTTTGTAGCTACATCTAAGAAAACTAAGTGGTAACATTTTCCGTATTTCATCATAAAATTCAGATCCCTACACTCCTGACTGCGTGAGCCAGTCCCCAGTAGGAGGCTTGCAACAGGATCATGTCTAGTCCAAAAATGCGGATTTACTAACAATTTCATTTAATCTACATATCTATTTAACATTTCTGCTGTAGGTAAGGGACGCTAGGTCAATAATAGTCTGAATAGTGATCCACATTCATTCTGAAGAGAAACATTCCTGACCTACAGGATCAAACATATAAAACAAATTCCTCATAACCGCGTATGCTTAGTGAAAAACGTTAAGTATTAATGGTAACTCTGGTAATTCTACATTGTGATGAAATATGGTGGTAACATTGTTCAGTACTAAGGTACACTTGGAACATAAACACACATCAGCTATTCTTCGACAGGTGATTCTTATCTTCTTCTAGGGCCATAACAGCTCTTAGCACTGACCAATGTTGCCACATTAACTTCTAGCTTAGTAAAGAGTAATTGTATTGCTAGATTTTCTTCAGTCGGGCAGTATCATTGGTACAAATGGCGATGTGCCACTGGAACGGCAAAATCGGTGTCATTCCATAGTTGAGAAAGGTTCCTTAGCGCCTGTTCATGCTGCACGCAAAGATTAATGCTGTGTGCAAAGATATCCTTGCTGTAGCTGTACATCAAATTTAGTGTGTGGTTACCTTACTGTGTAATACGTTCGAATCCCAGCCTTGGTACAAATTTTTATTCGTCATTTCACTCTGTATCAATACATCATAGATGTCTGAAACTTTAGAATATCTGTGGAACCTTATAGTTTTTGATTAAAGAACCTACGCCTGGGTTTCAGTCAGGATCCTCCATTTCGTCCGATGCTGAGGTTCTGTTTCATTAGCGTTGGAGAACTTCTGCAGTGCTGTTCGAGTTTAGGGGGAAAGCGTGAATGGTAGTTTGGATTGAGCTAAGAGCATTACCAAGTGTGCTGAAGCGTGAAAGGGAATGGAAATTATGGAAGGAAGTGGTAATCTCTGCTGTTGTGTACAGCTCCTATGCCAGGGTGGCGTAAGGGTTAGCACATATGCCTAATGAGTAGGAGACATGGGTTATAATTCCTGGATTGGTGCAAATTTTCCCTCGTCACTTCATCCTGTGTAAATACACTCCTGGAAATTGAAATAAGAACACCGTGAATTCATTGTCCCAGGGAGGGGAAACTTTATTGACACATTCCTGGGGTCAGATACATCACATGATCACACTGACAGAACCACAGGCACATAGACACAGGCAACAGAGCATGCACAATGTCGGCACTAGTACAGTGTATATCCACCTTTCGCAGCAATGCAGGCTGCTATTCTCCCATGGAGACGATCGTAGAGATGCTGGATGTAGTCCTGTGGAACGGCTTGCCATGCCATTTCCATCTGGCGCCTCAGTTGGACCAGCGTTCGTGCTGGACGTGCAGACCGCGTGAGACGACGCTTCATCCAGTCCCAAACATGCTCAATGGGGGACAGATCCGGAGATCTTGCTGGCCAGGGTAGTTGACTTACACCTTCTAGAGCACGTCGGGTGGCACGGGATACATGCGGACGTGCATTGTCCTGTTGGAACAGCAAGTTCCCTTGCCGGTCGGGGCATGCTACCAGTGTTAAAGACTGCGATGGAGCTCCGTATGCCACGGCAAACTGGCTGACACTGACGGCGGCGGTGCACAAATGCTGCGCAGCTAGCGCCATTCGACGGCCAACACCGCGGTTCCTGGTGTGTCCGCTGTGCCGTGCGTGTGATCATTGCTTGTACAGCCCTCTCGCAGTGTCCGGAGCAAGTATGGTGGGTCTGACACACCGGTGTCAATGTGTTCTTTTTTCCATTTCCAGGAGTGTACATCACGGATGTTTAAGATTTTCTCTGGAACTGTGTAGTTCATTTGATTAAAGAACATGTGCCTAGGTTCCACGCAAGATCCCTCATGTCGGTCGAAGCTCAGGTGCTATTCCAATAGAGCTGGAGAACCTCAGACATGCTATTCGAGTCTACGGGGAGTACCAAGTGGGCGTGAATGGGCATTTGAGGAGTGAGGCATGCTAGGATAGTCGATGCAGTTGTGCAAAGCTATTGTGGCGTAGTGGTTATTGCATAGATTAGTGAACAGAGGACTCGGATTCGAATCCCCCGTTTCGTACAAATTTTCATTCGTCGCATCAGTCTGCATACAGACATCACAGATAACTGAGAATTTAATGTGTTCTGCAACCCTGTAGTTTCATTTGTTACAACAAATGTGACAATTGGAGTTGCTCTGAAGGGGTAGTTCGTAGAGCTCCTGCGAAAATGACCTTATCACTTTAAAACCTTTCACCAATCCTTTCAAACGTCCAAGGTTGAAAGATCACGTCGTGGGGAATGAATTATGTTAGAGGCGAAATATTTTTGACGATTACTGGCGACGCATGGAGATTTCTTGTATTCGCCGTCCCTCGGGCGACGACATTTCACTAAACTAGAGGGGTGTCCTAACCAAATGTGTTGCATAGCAACTTCGCCAGTAAACCGATAGATTTTCAGCAAGAAACTCTCAAGAAAGAGGGCTCCTAAACGAAGAAAGTTACACTGAAGAGGCAAAAAAACTGGTCCATCCGCCTACTACTGTGTAAGGCAGAAAAGCCGCACCACGACGTGGCATAGACTCGACGAATGGCTGAAGAAGTGGTGGAGGGAACTGACATCATAAATCCTGCAGGGCTGTCCATAAATCCGTAAGAGTACGACGGGGTGGAGATCTCTTCTGAACAGCAGGCTGAAAGCCATCTCAGACACGCTCAATAAAGTTCATGTCTGGTGAGTTTGATGGACAGTGGAAGTGTTTAAACTCAGGAGAGTGCTCCTGCAACCACTCTCTAGCAATATGGACGTGTGGGGTGTAACATTGTCCTGCTACAATTGCCGAAGTCCGTCGGAATGCCCAATGGACATGAATGGATACAAGTGATCAGACAGGGTGCCTACGTAATTGTCACCTGTCAGAGTCGTATCTATAATTATTAGGGGTCCCATATCAGTCCAACTGCACACGCCCCACACCATTAAAGAGCCTCCACCAGCTTGAACAGTCCATGGATTCATGAAGTTGTCTCCATACCCGTACACTTCTATCGGCTCGATGCAACTTGGAAATAGACTTGTCCGATCAGACAACATGTTTCCAGTCTTCAATTGTCCAACGTTGGTGTTGACGGGCCCAGGCGAGGCGTATTCGTACTACAACCAATTTGGGACTTTTTTTTTTGTCATCAGTCTACTGACTGGTTTGATGCGGCCCGCCACGAATTCCTTTCCTGTGCTAACCCTCTTCATCTCAGAGTAGCACTTGCAACCTACGTCCTCAATTATTTGCTTGATGTATTCCAATCTCTGTCTTCCTCTACAGTTTTTGCCCTCTACAGCTCCCTCTAGTTCCATGGAAGTCATTCCCTCATGTCTTAGCAGATGTCCTATCATCCTGTCCTCCTTATCAGCGTTTTCCACATATTCCTTTCCTCTCCGATTCTGCGTAGAACCTCCTCATTCCTTACCTTATTAGTCCACCTAATTTTCAACATTCGTCTATAGCACCACATCTCAAATGCTTCGATTCTCTTCTGTTCCGGTTTTCCCACAGTCCATGTTTCCCTACCATACAATGCTGTACTCCAGACGTACTTCCTCAGAGATTTCTTCCTCAATTTAAGGCCGTTATTTGATATTAGTAGACTTCTCTTGGCCAGAAATGCCTTCTTTGCCATAGCAGGTCTGGTTTTGATGTCTTCCTTGCTCCGTCCGTCATTGGTTATTTTACTGCCTAGGTAGCAGAATTCCTTAACTTCACTGACTTCGTGACCATCAATCCTGATGTTAAGTTTCTCGCTGTTCTCGTTTCTACTACTTCTCATTACCTTCGTCTTTCTCAGATTTACTCTCCAACCATACTATGCACTCATTAAACTGTGCATTCCGTCCAGCAGATCATTTAATTCTTCTTCACTTTCACTCAGGATAGCAATGTCATCAGCGAATCGTATCATTGATATCCTTTCACCTTGTATTTTAATTCCACTCCTGAACCTTTCTTTTATTTCCATCATTGCTTCCTCGATGTACAGATTGAAGAGTAGGGGCGAAAGGCTACAGCCCTGTCTTACACCCTTCTTAATACGAGCACTTCGTTCTTGATCGTCCACTCTTATTATTCCCTCTTGGTTGTTGTACATATTGTATACGACCCGTCTCTCACTATAGCTTACCCCTACGTTTTTGAGTATCTCGAACAGCTTGCACCATTTTATATTGTCGAACGCTTTTTCCAGGTCGACAAATCCTATGAACGTGTCTTGATTTTTCTTTAGCCTTACTTCCATTATTAGCCGTAACGTCAGAATTGCCTCTCTCGTGCCTGTACTTTTCCTAAAGCCAAGCTGATCGTCACCTAGCGCATTTTCAATTTTCTTTTCCATTCTTCTGTATATTATTCTTGTAAGAAGCTTCTATGCATCAGCTGTTAAGCTGATTGTGCGATAATTCTCGCACTTGTCAGCTCTTGCCGTCTTCGGAATTGTGTGGATGATGCTTTTCCGAAAGTCAGATGGTATGTCGCCAGACTCATATATTCTACACACTAACGTGAATAGTCGTTTTGTTGCCACTTCCCCTAATGATTTTAGAAATTCTGATGGAATGTTATCTATCCCTTCTGCCTTATTTGACCGTAAGTCCTCCAAAGCTCTTTTAAATTTCGATTCTAATACTGGATCCCCTTTCTCTTCTAAATCGACTCCTGTTTCTTCTTCTATCACATCAGACAAATCTTCACCCTCATAGAGGCTTTCAGTGTATTCTTTCCACCTATCTGCTCTCTAGTCTGCATTTAACAGTGGAATTCCCGTTGCACTCTAATTGTTACCACCGGACACGAAAGGTTGTTTTGGCTTTCCTGTATGCTGAGTCTGTCCTTCCGACAGTCATATCTTTTTCGATGTCTTCACATTTTTCCTGCAGCCATTTCGTCTCAGCTTCCCTGAACTTCCTATTTATTTCATTCCTCAGCGACTTGTATTTCTGTATTCCTGATTTTCCCGGAACATGTTTGTACTTCCTCCTTTCATCAATCAACTGAAGTATTTCTTCTGTTACCCATGGTTTCTTCTTTCTATCTATGTTTTCCTTCCCAACTTCTGTGATGGCCCTTTTTTAGAGATGTCCATACCTCTTCAACTGTACTGCCTACTGCGCTATTCCTTATTGCTGTATCTATAGCGTTAGAGAACTTCAAACGTATATCGTCATTCCTTAGAACTTCCGTATCCCACTTCTTTGCGTATTGATTCTTCCTGACTAATGTCTTGAACTTCAGCCTACTCTTCATCACTACTATAGTGTGATCTGAGTCTATATCGGCTCCTGGGTACGCCTTACAATCCAGTATCTGATTTCGGAACCTCTGTCTGACCATGATGTAATCTAATTGAAATCTTCCCGTATCTCCCGGCCTTTTCCAAGTATACCTCCTCCTCTTGTGATTCTCGAACAGGGTATTCGCTATTACTAGCTGAAACTTGTTACAGAACTCAATTAGTCTTTCCTCTTTCATTCCTTGTCCCAAGCCCATATTCTCCTGTAACCTTTTCTTCTACTCCTTCCCCCACAACTGCATTCCAGTCGCCCATGGCTATTAGATTTTCATCCTCCTTTACATACTGGATTACCCTTTCAATATCCTCATACACTTTCTCTATATGTTCATCTTCAGCTTGCGACGTCGGCATGTATACCTGAACTATCGTTGTCGGTGTTGGTCTGCTGTCGATTCTGATTAGAACAATCCGGTCAGTGAACTGTTCACAGTAACACACCCTGTGCCCTATCTTCCTATTCATAACGAATCCTACACCTGTTATACCATTTTCTGCTGCTGTTGATATTACCCGATACTCATCTGACCAGAAATCCTTGCCTTTCTTCCACTTCACTGACCCCTACTATATCTAGATTGAGCCTTTGCATTTCCCTTTTCAGATTTTCTAGTTTCCTTACCACGTTCAAGCTTCTGACATTCCACGTCCCAACTTGTAGAACGTTATCCTTTCGTTGATTATTCAATCTTTTTCTCTTAGTAACCTCCCACTTGGCAGTCCCCTCCCGGAGATCCGAATGGGGGACTATTCCGGAATCTTTTGCCAATGGAGAGATCATCATGACACTTCTTCAACTGCAGGCCACATGTCCTGTGGATACACGTTACGTGTATTTACGATATATTCACGCATTATAGAATAATTTGTCCTCTATAAAATTTACAGTATTACAATGCTAATTTATAAAATAAAATTCATGGAACATTACACACAGAATAATAAAATATTTTGCAGTCTTTGCTTCATATCACATTCTTCCAGAAGTCCATATATGCCCTCGCTGTTTAACTGCACGCCATACGATCTTGGGCCGTGTGTGCTCTTGGATGGTTTACTTGCGGACATTGAAGCACGTGGTTTATGGTCAGGATGTTCCCACACGGACACAAAGCACTTTCACTAATTTCCCACTTGTGCAGATTTTTGTTATATCAGTCATTAATGGTACACGAGTGGGCCTTCAGCTCCGGAAGCTCGTGTCGATGATCTATTGTTGAATGTTTCTCATGCTATACTTATTGATGGCCTAGTATTGAAATCTGCAACAATTTGCGGAAGGGTTGGTCTTCTGCCTTGTTGAACTATTCTCTTCAGTCCTCGCAAAATCTTTTTCTTGTCGCAGAGATGCCGGAGAATTGATGTTTTACCGGATTCCTGATATTCACCACCCACTCGTGAAATGTTCGTACGGGAAAATCTCAATCGGAAACGCTGTGTCCCATCACTCGTGCGCCGACTATAACGCCACGTTCAAACTCACTTAAAGGTCGATAACATCCCACTGTAGCAGCAGTAACCGATCTGACAACTGCTCCAGACCCTTATTGTCTTATATAGGCGGTGGCGACTGCAGAGCCGTATTTTTTGGCGATTCAGTGTATTTTAAAATGGCGACAGGAACTCGAATCAGCTCGGCGTACCCCGTTTCACTTGATTATAGGCAACACCCATTGCATACGCATGTCGCAGAGCGCCTACACACTGCCGCCTCTCAGGGCAACGACCACTACAAAGAGACAGCTAGCGTCGGTGGTAAGCGTCAGCTGATATTTTGCCTTAGATAAAAATGGCTACCTATGACGTGATCTATCAGCCCTATAAGCTTGATGCAAACACCATGAAACATTCTGTATGTTATGCGTAACTTAGCTTTCATATTTTCACGCTTTTCATCTGCACCAAAAACATAATTCCATACTGTTTGAATATCGGCTATAAGCCACAAAAATTTCACAAATAATTTGGAACTCAGTCCAGTTTCCTTATGAAGCTAATTAACGAAAGAATATTTAATCGTACAATGTGTCACTGCACATGACTTACATCACAACCTACTGCAAACTCACTACTTCTGATTGCATTTTGTGGCCCAATACAACTAACGACTCACATGCACTGTGCGAACAACAACAATGAAGTATGAATGAATGGTCTGGCAGTGATACGAACTAATAAAATCTTCTTGGGCTTACAGCCGCGTCAGATGCCCGAATCCCAAGAGCTTTCGATTAATTTCTCCTCGGCCAATGTCAGATGGTAAATGACCACCGTGTCACCATGGCCTCGCTGCTATATAGACGCGCTGCTGGCTGTGACGTCACTGGTACTTGCTTCCTCATCAGACACGATACTCTTTTCGGGTTCCAGGCTGTGCTGAGTTTCCTAACGCAGTTCTTATTGATGGTGTTTACAGATATCTATATTTAATACCTTTTTTTTATAGCGTTTTCCATAATACGTTCGTCCTCATAATGACAGAACTGTCATTCCCGAGGAAGCGAGTCCCAGTAACGATACATCCAGCAGATCCGCTATATAAGGGCAAGACCACGGGAAACAGCAGTCGTCCACCATCTAACAATGGCCGAGGAGAACTTGGCCGAAAGCTCGTGGGAATTTAGCCACCCGACGCTGTTCTAAGCGCCAAAAGATTTTATTAAAATGATAAAACTCCAAGTTTTGTTACAGGCAAAGATCACATTTCAGCTCAAGCTGTGACATGATCGCCAGTTAAGACAGTAATGCAGGAATTGTAGAATAAATTGTTTTTTTCTGTCAATGAACACAAAACATTTGGTCCTTAGACTACCGCTATCGGTCAGTAATGACCGTCTTCAGACTTGCAGCAAAATATGGGACATTAAATACAAGTTGTGGACAGATTACAACTTAAAACAATAATATGTGTCATAGAGAAAAGCTATTACTTTCATGAACGTGCAAACATACGCTTAAATATGATGAGGCATACCTATTTTACAACATGTTCTAAAATAATGTTGTCGCGGTGACATCGTACAAAATACACACAAAGGCAGCTTAGCATCATCGCTCTTTTTTAAAACAAGGTGTAGATTAGACCAGACCACTGTGACGGCGAGTTCTAATGTGAATAGCGCTCCTGTTCATAACAATCTGCAGTACAATAGACATTATATATGTTTGTTCTGTAACCTCGTTAGAAGTCGCTACTGTAAAACATATATTTGTCGATCTTAAAACTATACAGAATGCAGTAAATGAAGACTACAATAAGTAAAATCTATAGTGGGGTGGCCAGCTGTGTTTTACTACATTGATAAAATGTGTTAATTAAAACATGAATCAAGTTAAATTTAAAACTATTGAAAAGAAAATAATAAAGTGACATTATGCGGTTATGAGGTGCTCTTTCTCTCACATTAGATTAAAATAGTAACACACAAGAAATAGCTATGGAGTTAATAGAGTAATGTAAAGTTGATACAATAACAAAGGAAAAAACGAAAATAATGAAAATAAAAGACTAAAACAAGTAATCAGCGATATCTGCTGGTGTAACCGCCAGAATCCAGCGTAGACGAGAAGTCGGAGGAACTTGCAAGACACCACTATGTTTTGGAAAGCGACAGGCGACTATGAGTTACCGCCCTAGGAGCAAACACTTTAACTAGTAAACCTCCCCCATGGATCTCCTAAATTTATTTTTCCCTTTGCCTGTGTTTGTTATTGAAAGTCTGCATTAAAGTTATCACATTCATCATAACCTAAATGAACTTGAATTCTGAAATAATAGTAATGAAACGGTGGCCCTGTCATTATTTTAGTCAACTGTTGATGGGTGATGAATATATCAACACGGGATCGACCTCTTGTAAAAATTATGGTACAAGTTTATTGGTTATAAAATAGGACAGAAAGTATCTTTTAAGCGTAATGGCAAAATAAAACATGAACTGAATGACATCAAAAATATGTCAGAAGCAGTTAACATTCCCCTGGTTTGGCTGGTTGGCAAAGACCAAGGTCTGTTTGATTGAACTATTTACCCTAGCTCAAAATATTGACAACACAATCTGCAATTATCTAACACTGAATAAAATTTGTTGGATTTTTTCTACAAGTTGTACTACGTTGGCGAAACTGAGAGCAAATTGTGAGATTGTGATCCTGTTTCCCCTAACAAGCCGGAGCAGCAATACAATGCCCTTTTTTCGATATGTGGCATTGTCTCAGGTGACGGTCGTGGTTCACATGTCTGCACAGCATCGATGTGCGGCGCCGGTAATCTCTTATCAAAGGAATGAAATATGCAAAGTTGCGGCTGGCGATCTTTTAGACAGATCTCAATTACTCTTTAAAGGAGCCCAGATTCCAGTGCGTGACACTCCCGTTCGCCAGTAGTACCATGGACCAATTTGTCTCCCTTGTATAACAGGATGCATACGGAGCTCAAATGCCAAGGTGGCATACCTCTCACAAATAAGATTACCCTCAGCACAGCAAGGTGTCCGAGATGAATCACGTATAAACTACTGGTACAGCTAGGTCCTTACCTCAAGCTCCCCAGTCAAGACCATTGCTAATGCGATGTAACGCTCAGGACAAGTGCCCAAGTGCAAGTCATTTGTAACAAGACCAAGATCCTCTCCAGACCAGAGTCCCAAACAGACTAGAGTCTGAGGCAAAAGATGCAATTTCCCCTTTCATCAAGTTCCATCAAATCTCAGCAAATTGCACAACAGCACTCCTGCTACCACCCCCACAAGGGTTTTCTGCCAATCCCTCCACGAGCTCCATGTCTCACGTCTAACTTATCTGCTGACCCATTAGGCAATCCTGATCAAAGTTACAATATTCTTCTCTTTTCAGGAGAAACAGCAAATCCCTGACTAGCAAATTCCCATACAGAGAGAAGGAGATATTGTGCTCCCGGGTTGTTTTCCCATGGTCCCTTTAGGCAGCATCTTATTTTGAGTTTACATCTAGCTCTAAAGTGAAGAACACATTTATCACGGATATCTTTATCTGGACGACCCGAACGTTATCGCATGTCTGACCAGAGACACTGGTTAAGCTAAGAGAATTGATTTTTTGTCCCAACATTGACCATTTAAGAGTCTCCATAAATATTGCATTTTGAAGGCCTAATGCTTCCCAAACTGTCTCTGCAGGCAGATGGACGACACTATCTGATGGCTTTCAATGGCGTCCGGTCCACAGAGCAGGTGGAAACTCACGAATTTTTATGGTCGCCATCCCGGTTCACAAGGGGCGTTTATGGACCTTGTCATAATGCATTGGCTAGATCACCTAGATTTCTTTCATGCCCCCCTGATCCTGCTGCGGCAAGAGGCACTTGGCAGAACAGAGGTGGCCATTTTCTCACCTCTTCTTGCGAACACATTTTCTGCAGCCTGTTGGAAGAAATTCTTGGGCCATGTGTTCTGTCTCTAGTCAGTGCTTCCGGATGCTTCTTTTTCTAATAGTTGAAAATGGCTATCAAGCCCCAAATGTCGATTGTAAGGTTTACTGTTAAATGACCAATGTGCAAGCTTGTTCTCAACTCCAGAAAAGTACTTTTCAACGGAATGCCACCATAAAGATCCCACATGCCTTGGCAACGTTCATGCTCCCATCAGTGCCTCCTAAAGCTGATCACTTTCTGGCGTCTCACAAAAACGATGTCTTCCGTAGAAATTCAACATTAATCTGTACTCTTGAACATGGAGAGTAGCGAGAGAGTGACTCATCCTCTCTCAATCTTAACAACCCAAGGGCCTCTCATAATCTGCAACACACGATTCCAAGTCACTTAATAAAATTATCTTGATAATAAAATGTATTATATAAAGAGAGAAGTGACAATCAAACGTGAAAGTAAGACGACAGTATGACTCAGCTGACACTGGGACGTACACTATGTGATCAAAAGTATCCGGACACCCACAAAAACATATTTTTTTCATATTAGGTGCATTGTGATGTCACCTGCTGCCACGTAATCCATATCAACGACCTCAGTATTCAACAGAGAGACCAGAATGGGGCGCTTCGCGGAAGTCACGTGCTTCGAACGTGCTCAGGTGATTGGGTGTCACTTGTGTCATACGTCTGTACGCGAGATTTCCACACTCCTAAACATACCTAGGTCCACTGTTTCCAATGTGATAGTGAAGTGGACCGCCGGCAGTTGAAGAGGGTCGTAATGTGTAGTAGGCAGACATCTATCCAGACCATTGTACAGGAATTCCAAACTGTATCAAGATCCACTGCAAGTACTATGACAGGTGGGAGGTGAGAAAACTTGAATTTCATGGTCGAGCGGCTGCTCGTAAGCCACAAATCAAGCTAGTAAATGCCAAACGACCCCTCGCTTGGTGTAAGGAGCGTAAACAATGGATAACTGAACAGTGGAAAAACGTTGTGTGGAGTGACGAATCATGGTACACAATGTGGAGATCCGGTAGGAGGGAATGGGTATGGCGAATGCCCGGTGAACGTCATCTGCCAGCGTGTGTAGTACCAACAGTAAAACGGAGGCGATGGTGTTATGGTGTGGTCGTGTTTTTCATGGAGGGGGCTTGCACCCCTTGTTGTTTTGCGTGTCACTATTGCAGTACATGCCAGCACTGATGTTTTAGCAATTTCTTGCTGCCCATTGTAGAAGAGCAATTTGCGGATGGCGATAGCATCTTTCAATACGATCGAGCACATGTTCACAATGTACGGCCTGTGGCGCAGTTGTTACACGATACTGAGGTCCCTTTAATGGACTGGCCTACACAGAGTCCTGACCTGAACACTCTGGAACATCTTTGGAATGTTTTGGAACGCCGACTTCCTGCCAGGCCTCACCGACCGACATCGATACCACTCCTCAGTGCACCACTCCGTGAAGAATGGGCTGCCATTCCCAAAGAAACCTTCCAGCACCTGGTTGAACGTAAGCCTACGAGAGCGGAAGTTGTCATCAAGGCTAAGGGTTGGCCAACACGATAGTGAATTCCAGCATTAACGATGGAGGGCGCCACGAACTTGTAAGTAATTTTCAGCCATGTGTCCGGATACTTTTGATCCTATAGTGTAGTTTACACCATATTGCAAACATATGGGACTATGCTAAGCTGCTTTTATGTATATCTTGTGACGATTCCCATGCGGCTTTATTACACTAGGACTTGTTATAAAACAAGTAAGTTACGTCATACTTAAAAGGCATATTTCCACATCCTCTAAAATAGTAGTTTTCGTTACAGCAATTTTGTTTTAAATTGTAATCTGTCCATTACGTGTATTCATGTCCCATATTTGGCTGAACACCTGAAGATGGTCACTGCGGACCAAAACCAGTAGTCTAAGGACCAAATGCTTTTTGATCATCGACATAATCAAAAGAAACAACATTTCAGCACTGCGAATGGCTGTGCTATGTGGTTACCGATACCTCTACCAGGTGTACCGGTATGAAATGAGTATTTTTTTGTGAAAATGAAACAGTAATTCTGAATTGAAAAGTAAAAATCTTTTATTTAAAGTACTGACCATTGTTTTCTACACATTTTGACCACCTTTCTGGCAGTTTGTGGACACCACGCCAATAGAAATCTTCGTCTTTTGAAGCAGACCAATCAGACACCCAATCTTCGACTTCGTCGTAGGAATCGAAGTGTTCCTCAGCCAATGCGTGTCCCATTGATAAAAACAAATGGTAGTCGGACTGGGCCCAGTCTGGTGAATACGGTGGGTGGGGTAGCAGCTCCCAGCCAAGTGTTTTGATTGTATCCTGAACCAGTTTTACTTTGTGTGCAGGTGCATTGTCGTGTAAAAAAACTACTTTGCCATTATGGTCTTTTTTCGATCAATGCATAGTTCAAATTAATCATTTGTTTTCTGTAGGGATTATTATTCACAGTTTCACCGGGTTTTAGAAGCTCATGATACACCACACCTTTCTGATCCTACTGAACACAGAGCACTGTCTTCTTGACGAAACGATCTGGTTTTGCAGTCGGCGTTGATGGTTGTCCCGGATTAACCCATGATTTTTCCCGTTCACTCTTCTTAAAATAAATCCATTTTTCATCGCCAGTAACAATTCGATGAAAATTTGACTTTCTTTCATGTGTTTCATGCAAAATTTGACAAATGGTTTTTCGGTTTTCCATCTGTCTTTCATTCAGTTCGTGTGGCACCTATTATCCACGCTTTTGGATCTTTCCCATAGCTTTCAAACGGTCAGAAACTGAAAGTCTCTTCGGGTTTGCTGCCGGATCCTAAAATCAATTTGACTCGATATTTCGGCGATCCAACTGGTCACCATCTTCAGGAAAATGCTGCTTCTGCCAATGAGTCCCGCTGAGAACTCTCATCAGCAGAAGCAGCATTTTCCTGGAGATGGCGACCAGCTGGATCGCCGAAATGTCGAGTCAAGTTGATTTTATGATCCGGCAGCAAACCCGAAGAGACTTTCAAGTCTTATTACGCCGAGAAAGCCTACGTAATCACGGTCAGAAATTGTTTGTTGTGCAACATTTAGCATTGTTGCCATTTGCTTCTGACTCAAAGTGTCATCTTCATCCAATATTGTTTGCAATTCAGCGTCTTCGAACTTTTTTGGAGGTCTTTCACGTCCTTCATTTCTTACATCAAAATCATTATTTCTGAACTGTTGAAACCATATTCTGCATGTTGCTTCTGATAGAGCATTCGATGCGACTCAGCTGCACTTTTTAAAAAATGAAAACAAAATATTAATGCTTTCCGCAAATCATCACTTTCTGGTATAAAATTCGACATTGTTAACACGATGAAAGCATATGATGTTTTTCCATGACTTTATGTATACTAAGTGTCTTTGACAGATGTCATATCAACCAAACAAAAAAAATTAAGGCTCGTTCACAACAAATGTTCCCTATAGACACATATGTATCATGAAGCTCATTTCATACCGGTACACCTGGTAGATACATGCAGCCAGAGAAATGAATTACGACAGTAATGAAGATGAGAGCCTTGTCACAAGTTGGCTACTCAGCCGCAGTAGCCTTGCGAGACAAGTGGATCCGCGCGCTGTCTCGCGCTGAGTTGCCATGCGCCCTGAGCGGCTCTGTCGTCCGGGGCGTGACACGTGTGAGCCAGCTGTGTCAAGCGGCGCGGCCTGCAGTCCCACTGCCACAGCCAGTGGGGGGACAAAGGCGAGCAGGCGGCACTGCAGTGGCGACAGCGGTGGACGCAAGCGCCGCCGTGCGCGGCCACTGCAGCTGCTGGAGAAGCCGGGGACGAGGACGCCCCGCCCCCTCTGCAAAGTGGAGGAGAGGGCAGTGCGCCGCTGAACTTCCGCCTGCTGTAAGGCCGTCCTCTCACGGGACGTGAAAAGGCGCGTGGACGAGGACATGGTGACGTGGAATTCTATGTGCCTCTGCACTGTGGGTTTTCTTCCTCATCGTGTCTTGGTATGAATAATCTCTTTCGAGGCATCAGCAAATTAAGGATATCATGAAAACGGGTCGTTTCAGGGACCAATTTTTACAATAAAGTGACAGGAAGCTACACGTGGGTAAGTAAAGTGGTGGTGGTTAGTGTGTTAACGTCCCGTCGACAACGAGGTCATAAGAGACGGAGCGCAAGCTCGGGTTAGGGAAGGATTTGGAAGGAAATCGGCCGTGCCCTTTCAAAGGAACCATCCCGGCATTTGCCTGAAACGATTTAGGGAAATCACGGAAAACCTAAATCAGGATGGCCGGAGACGGGATTGAACCGTCGTCCTCCCGAATGCTTCCATGCATTTTGCACAGCATACAAACCATACTTAAAGGAATGTGAAACTCTAGAATTGTCCTAATTTACTAAAATCTGTGGTACAAATTGAGGTAATTAACTATAAAATTTGTGTTTTTTTCTAAACATGAGATTTAAAATATAACAGTCCATTCGTTTTTTCATAAATTAAATAAATTCGAGAGCTTCATACGCCTGTAAGTATGGTATGTATGCTGTGCAAAATTCATCGAAGAATCTCTGTAATTTATGAAGAAAAGTGTACCTATAGCAACAAATAAAGCCATTTGTAAGTGAAAAAAAGATGAAATTTCACACGTAAGAAGAAATTTCTTCGTTATGTTTTAGAACTTTCACTGCAATGAGTGTGAATCCTGAATCCTTCCTGGTGATGCTGACAAAGTTTTATGAATTTATTTGTAAAAGTATAGCCAATGGAAATTCAAATGGTTCAAATGGCTCTGAGCACTATGAGACTTAACATCTATGGTCATCAGTCCCCTAGAACTTGGAACTGCTTAAAACTGACTAACCTAAGGACAGCACACAACACCCAGTCGTCACGAGGCAGGGAAAATCCTTTACCCCGAAGGGAATCGAACCCGGGAACTCGGGCGTGGGAAGCTAAAACACTACCACACGACCTCGACCTCCAGACGGCAATGGAAATTAAAATATCCTGTGATGCCTCTCCTGCTCCAAGTCGACCTGTTTGACATCCAGCCCCCTTACGCTAAGGACAACAGACACACTCATACCAGAGGGAGGACTCAAACCTCCGGCGGGATGGTCCGCGCAATCCGTGACATGGCACCTCAAACCTGGCGGCTCATTTATCAAAAGCGCCTCTTTTTGATACGGTTCGCATTTGTAACTAAAATCCTCGCCCACTGTATGCCATACGCACTATATTCATTGGCATGTCGAAGTTATATAGCAGTTCATGGCGTCGTGATTGTGGGCTCTAAAGAACAAGGTATTAGGTACGAGTCCACCTTTTTTCTATTTCTGTTCACCCTTTTTTGTAAGAGATTTTGTGTCGTTTTCATTCACTTAATACATATCTATTTGCTGCAATTCTTGTGTCAAATGGAAACGACTGGACTGTTTCCCCAATGGCCAGAAATCTTATCGTGACTGCCTGTCTATAATTGAAAGTAAACACAAGTTACACTCTGGAAATTTTTGCTATTACGAACTTCCTGTAATATATTATAAATCTCTTGGTCTACGGACCTGACAACGTTTTTACCTTGCCGGTAGATACCTTTTTCAGTGATGGAGAGCAACTTCGAAAAAAATCTTCTCTTCCATTTGAACGAAATTATGGAACGTACCTCGATCTTGAAATTTTTGTGACGAAGTGCGTTATTACGGAGTGTTGGTAGTCAATACAACATCGAGAATATGTATATTATGCACTCGCAGACTGTCATTAGGTACTATACATTAACTATCCAGTTTAAAACCAAAATAGGATGAAAATTCTTTTGAATTATCATATGAATTTCGGAAGTACGTTGTACGCCATTATGTAGTGTTCCTCTGCCAGCAGTTCGCTGTTCAAGCCATCGATGAGTCAACAATTTTCTTCGCAATTTTGTCCGCTCTTCTTCGACACAAGCTAACAAAGTGAACTCTGATATTTTACGAGGGCTGCCCGGAAAGTAATCCACCGCACTTTTTTCCTCAGCTGAAAGTAATGCTACGAATTCGAAACGTTACGAATGTATTATATGAAGTCTCCGGGGTGCGCGCGACAAGTTTCTTTCTCTTGCAACAGATATCGTAGCTGCAGGACAGATTCAAAATGGCGTCTGTAGGGGATGTACGTTACAAGCAACGTGCTTGCAGGGAAAGAGACTGTTGGGAATATTTACAAACGCTTGTGCAAAGTCTACGGAGCATCTGCTTCGCTATGCACGAAGGGTGAGGTCGTCAGAAAGCGGTTCGGCGGAGCTCCACGATTTACAGCGGTCGCGGAGACCATCCACGGCGGTCAAACTTGACGTGTTGCAGCGAGATGATGTCGTCATTCTCACGATGACAGACACATTACGACTCGGCAGTTGGCGCTCTATCTGTCAGGCAGCAAAGGAAGTGTGGATGCAATTATCCTCACTTTTGGATATTCAAAAGTACGTGCAGGCTGGGTCCCTCGGTGTCTAACGGTGGATCACAAATCGCAGAGAAACAACATTGATCTTGATTTGTTGCAACGTTTAGAAGCTGAGGGCGAGACCTTCTTGTCACGCATTGTGGCAGGTGATGAAACCTGGGCTCAGCATTTTGAGCCCGAAGCAAAACGACATTCGATAGAATGGCGCCATTTCCACTCAAAACAGAAGAAAAAAATTCAAAGCAGCTGCTTCCACCGGTAACGTCACGATCACGATCACTGTTCTGGAACTGTGAAGATGTGATTCTCATCGATATCATGCCAAGAGGCGTTACCATTAATTCAGAAGCACATGTCAACACATTAACAGTACTCAAGACGCACTTATGGCGACTTCGGCACCACAACAATCCAGGAGACGATAAACTCGGTCCCATACAAGTATGAGGACTGCTGAACACATCGCAAAACAGGGTTGGAGAGTGTTACCTCATACACCCTACAGCTCTGACCTAGCCCCTCGGACTTCCACTTGCTTGAGACATTAAAGCGTGCCATTCGTGGACGACATTTTGTCAACGATGAGGAGGTAATTCACACAGTGAAGCACTGGTTCCGCCACCAGGACAAGAATTGGTACCGACAGAGCATACGCTCCCTTGTTTCCCGCTGGAGGAAGACCATAGAACGGGATGATGGATGTTACGTGAAAAAATAGCGTGTGCGGATAAAACAGCATACTCTTTATGTTCAATAAAGAATTGTTGAAGAAAAAAATGCGGTGCGTTACTTTTTTGGGCATCCCTCGTACATGCGTCCACAATCGTAAAGAAACCGTGTGGCTTGGGAGCAAAAAATGCCTACATCAGGTACTGGAGAGCGTTGAGAACTCAAAACACGTTATCTATCTCGTCCTGTGTGCCGATGGCCAGTCTCTCCTGAGGTCGGGTGTCTCGTCCGCCTCCACGTCAATGTTAGCTGCCCCATCCCGAGTTAATATGAGAGCATGTACTGTCTGCGAGATTTGACTGTGAGAAACAAGTGACCGTAAATCTGTGGCACCGTGTTATCAGTGACGGTTCATCGATCCAGCACACGTAGTATATGCTACGCATCCCGCGCTGAGAAGGGCTCCGTATTTTTTAGTCATGCTGCTCCACTCAGCAGCTGCAAAGGCTGGCAACTGCAAGTTCTGCTTGAATGATATTACAAAAACCTGCAGTAGTCTTTCCATTTTCAAGGGTGGTGTGTGACCACGAACACTCAGAATCGCACCAAAATATACTTAAGACGCTGTTCCTGCGAACAGTGGTATTAGTCATTCACGTGCAAAACGTAACTGCTGTCTGCTAGTGCCATTCGACTGTGGCACGCTATGTTGCACTGACAAGTGCTTACTGTAGTTGCGTGAATAGCGTATCGGCAGTTAGGGTTCCCAGGTCCAAAAGTACGATGGCTGCTGGAAAATACGAAAACATTTACATCTTTTTACGTCGAACAGACGTTATTAACATTCTACGTCTTTATTCTTCATATTTGCATATTTCCAGCCCTCTGCCGCTACCCTCTAACATGGCGGTGTGTAATGTAACTATGTCTGCGCGTGCGCAACAAAGTGCGGGTATCAAGTTCCGAAAGCCGTAAGTTCGTCCACACATGGATCACCGTCTCCTTCAGTATGACAATGCCAGACCACATACGACATTTGCAACAATACGACACCTCGAGTTCACTGTAACTGATATTCCACCTTAAAGTTCCGACCTGGCCCCATAAGTTTTTAATTTGTTTCAAATCTTGAAGAACACCTTCGAGGACTTCATTTTGATAGAGATGAAGGGTTACAAGTCAAACATTCTACAGTACCGGTATCGACGACCTAGTCTCTCGTTGGGAGAAACGTGTTTGTCGCCAGGGTGATAATGTTAGTAAATGTATATGTAGAATAAAGATATAGAACGTTAACAACTTTTGTTTTACTTTAAAAGCTTTAAGAATTTTAATACAAAAATCGGGAGCATTACTTATCCATACACCTTCTTGGAGAGGCCGGACTTTCGTCATAGTTAACCGGACCACGAATTTAGTAGAAATGGAGTCCGTTAGGCATTTCCAATCGTTTATCCACAATCAGTTACTGTCAGTTCCTTGCTTGAGATCTACTTTGAAAGTAGTTACACGAAACGCATTTAGTAAATAGCATTATAAATTGGCAGTTACCATACAACTACGTGTTCAGCCTTGTTAATAGCTCAGTCACAAGCTCTTAGTAAATAGCATTGAAATTTGGCAATTATCACAGAAACAAAGTTTTCAGTTTCTGTTAACTGCTCAGTCTTCTTCCTAAGATCTTATATTAAAATAAACTACAAGTTTTTCATTGAAGAAAATAAGCAATTATTTATTGTCCTCGCGGGTTAAAGGAAAAGATATCGAATAATTTCTGTCATTTCTATTACATCTATACACAAATAACAATAATCTGTAGTTAAGTATTAATATTTATCATTTCAACCCACATTATCAAGAACATTATTTTTGCTAACGTAATTTCCCGAAGCTCTTGACAGGATGATTTTTAATTACACAACACTTTCTTTGCGAATGTATCGGTTTGCAGTTTATTATCTTCCTTTGTCAATGGGCGTTAACGAATGTTAACATCCTTTAGACTTTTAGATTATGGCTTGGAAATGGAAAGTGATATTCCGCCAATATTAATAACTAAGAACAAAATTATTAATTATTCTTTAGTTTGGAACAAGTTATCCAACGGCTGAAAGCAAGGGGAAGCTACAGCCGTAATTTTTCCCGAGGGCATGCAGCTTTACTGTATGGTTAAATGATGATGGCGTCCTCTTGGGTAAAATACTCCCCCATTCGGATCTCTGGGCGGGGACTACTCAAGAGGACATCGTTATCAGAAGAAAGAAAACTGGCGTTCTACGCATCGTAGCATGGAATGTCAGAGCCCTTAATCGGGCAGGTGGGTTAGAAAATTTAAAAAGGGAAATAGATAGGTTAAAGTTAGATATAGTGGGAATTAGTGAAGTTCGGTGGCAGGAGGAACAAGACTTCTGGTCAGGTGAATACAGGGTTGTATATGTTGTTGTTGTTGTTGTTGTGGTCTTCAGTCCTGAGGCTGGATTGATGCAGCTCTCCATGCAACTCTATCCTGTGCAACCTTCTTCATCTCCCAGTACCTACCGCAAACTACTTCCTTCTGAATCTGCTTAGTGTATTCATCTCTTGGTCTCCCTCTACGATTTTTACCCTCCACACTGCCCTCCAATACTAAATTGGTGATCCCTTGAAGCCTCAACACATGTCCTACCAAACGATCCCTTCTTCTAGTCAAGTTGTGCCACAAACTTCTCTTCTCCCCAATCCTATTCAATACTTCCTCATTTGTTATGTGATCTACGCATCTAATCTTCAGCATTCTTCTGTAGCACCACATTTCGAAAGCTTCTATTCTCTTCTTGTCCAAACTATTTATCGTCTATGTTTCACTTCCGTACATGGCTACACTCCATACAAATACTTTCAGAAATGACTTCCTGACACTTAAATCTGTACCCGATGTTAACAAATTTCTCTTCTTCAGAAACGCTTTCCTTGCCTTGCCAGACTACATTTTATATCCTCTCTACCCCCATCATCATCAGTTATTTTGCACCCCAAATAGCAAAACTCCTTTACTACTTTAAGTGTCTCATTTCCTAGTCTAATTCCCTCAGCATCACCCGATTTAATTTGACTACATTCCATTATCCTCGTTTTGCTTTTGTTGATGTCCAACTTATATCCTCCTTTCAAGACACTGTCCATTCCATTCAACTGCTCTTCCAAGCCCTTTGCTGTCTCTGACAGAATTGAAATGTCATCAGCGAACCTCAAAGTTTTTATTTCTTCTCCATGGATTTTAATACCTACTCCGAATTTTTCTTTTGTTTTCTTTACTGCTTGCTCAATATACAGATTGAATAGCATCGGTGAGAGGCTAGAACCCTGTCTTACTCCCTTCCCAACCACTGCTTCCCTTTCATGTCCCTCGACTCTTATAACTGCCATCTGATTTCTGTACAAATTGTAAATAGCCTTTCGCTCCCTGTATTTTACCCCTGCCACTTTCAGAATTTGAAAGAGAGTATTCCAGTCAAAATTGTCATAAGCTTTCTCTAAATCTACAAATGCTAGAAACGTAGGTTTGCCTTTCCTTATTCTTTCTTCTAAGATAAGTCGTAAGGTCAGTATTGCCTCATGTGTTCCAGTGTTTCTACGGAAACCAAACTGATCTTCCCCGAGGTCGGCTTCTACTAGTTTATCCATTCGTCTGTGAAGAATTCGTGTTGTATTTTGTAGCTGTGGCTTATTAAACTGATTGTTCGGTAATTTTAACATCTGTCAACACCTGCTTTCTTTGGGATTGGAATTATTGTATTCTTCTTGAAGTCTGAGGGTATTTCGCCTGTTTCATGCATCTTGCTCACCAGATGATAGAGTTTTGTCAGGACTGGCTCTCTCAAGGCTGTCACTAGCTCCAATGGAATGTTGTCTATTCCGGGAGCCTTGTTTCGACTCAGGTCTTTCAGTGCTCTGTCAAACTCTTCACGCAGTATCGTATGTCCTATTTCATCTTCATCTACATCCTTTTCCATTTCCATAATATTTTCCTCAAATACATCGCCCTTGTATAGACCCTGTATATACTCCTTCCACCTTTCTGCTTTCCCTTCTTTGGTTAGAACTGGGTTTCCATCTGAAATCTTGATGTTCATACTCGTGGTTCTCTTATCGTCAAAGGTCTCTTTAATTTTCCTGTAGGCAGTATCTATCTTACCCCTACTGAGATAAGCCTCTACATCCTTACATTTGTTCTCTAGTCATCCCTGCTTAGCCATTTTGCACTTCCTGTCGATCTCATTTTTGAGACTTTTGTATCCCTTTTCGACTGCTTCATTTACTGCATTTTTATATTTTCTCCTTTCATCACTTAAATTCAATATTTCTTCTGGTACCCAAGGATTGCTACCAGCCCTCGTCTTTTTACCTATTTGATCCTCTGCTGCCTTCTCTACTTCATCCCTCAAAGCTACCCATTCTTCTTCTACTGTATGTCTATCCCCCATTCCTGTCAATTATTCCCTTATGCTCTCTCTGAAACTCTGTACAACCTCTGGTTGTTTCAGTTTATCCAGGTCCCTTCTAATTACATTCCCACCATTTTGAAGTTTCTTCAGTTTTAATCTACATGTCATTACCAATAGATTGTGGTCAGAGTCGACATCTGCCCCTGGAAATGTGTTACAATTTAAAACCTGGTTCCCAAACATCTGTCTTACCATTATATAATCTATCTGATACCTTTTAGTATCTCTCGGGTTCTTCCATGTACACAACCTTCTTTCATGATTCTTAAACCAAGTGTTAGCTATGATTAAATTGTGATCTGTGCAAAATTCTACCAGGCGGCTTCCTCTTTCATTTCTTAGCCCCAATCCATATTCACCTACTATGTTTCCTTCTCTCCTTTTTCCTACAATCGAACTCCAGTCACCCATGACTATTAAATTTTTTCACTGTCTGAATAATTAATTTCTTTCATTTCATCATACATTTCGTCTATTTCTTCGTCATCTGCAGAGCTAGCTGGTATATAAACTTTTACTACTGTAGTAGGTGTGGGCTTCGTGTCTATCTTGGCCACAATATTGCGTTCACTATGCTGTTTGTAGTAGCTTCCCCAAATTTCTATTTTCCTATTCATTATTAAACCTACTGCTGCATTACCCCTATTTGATTTTGTGTTTATAACCCCGTAGTCACCTGACCAGAAGTCTCGTTCCTCCTGCCACCGAACTTCACTAATTCCTACTATATATGACTTTAACCTATCCATTTCCCTTTTTAAATTTTCTATCCTACCTGCCCGATTAAGGGATCTGACATTCCACGCTCCGATCCGTAGAACGCCAGTTTTCTTTCTCCTGATAACGACATCCTCTTGAGTAGTCGTCGCCCGGAGATCCGAATGGGGGACTATTTTACCTTCGGAATATTTTATCCAAGAGGACGCTATCATCATTTAATCATACAGTAAAGCTGCATGGCCTTGGGATAAATTACGGCCGTAGTTTCCCCTTGCTTTCAGCCGTTCGCAGTACCAGCACAGCAAGGCCGTTTTGATTATTGTTACAAGGCCAGATCAGTCAATCATCCAGACTGTTGCCCTTGCAACTACTGAAAAGCCTGCTGCCCCTCTTCAGGAACCACACGTTTGTCTGGCCTGTCAACAGATACCCCTCCGTTGTGGTTGTACGAGGGTCGGTCAAAAAGTAATGCCTCCCATTTTTTTTCTACTTAAAAAAATTAAGTTAAGTGAAAAATTTGAATTTGGCGCCATTCCTCAAACCTTCTTCTGCAATCCACTGCAGTAGTAACTTTCTGTGTCAACAGGTGGCAGCACAGCAGAAGTTTGTAAGATAGCCGACATCGATGTTCGTTTGAGACAGCGTTGTGTGATTGAATTCTTGAATGCAGAAGGTGAAACGCCCATACGCATTCATGAAAGACTGAAGAAGGTGTATGGTGTTGTGACAGTGGATGTCAGCACTGTTAGACGATGGGTTCGTCGTTGTAAGGAAGCTGAAGGGCAAACACTGTTGACTGACGAAAAGCGGAGCGGCAGGCCGGTGAGTGCAGTGACTCCACACAACATTCAGCAAGTTGATGACATCATTCGTGGTGACCGTCGGGTGACTGCAGATGAAGTGTGTCGCATTATTTCTCTTAGTAAAGGCAGTGTGATCACGATTATTAAACAATTGGGGCACTCAAAAGTTTGTGCACGGTGGGTTCCAAGAATGTTAACCGATCAGAATAAAGAGGCAAGGAAAACAATAGCCTCCCAACACTTGCAGCGCTTCCGTTTGGAGGGAGATGAGTTTCTGAAAAAAATTGTGACCGGGGACGAAACATGGGTGCATTTTTTTGAACCCGAATCAAAGAGGCAGTCAATGGAGTTGCGTCACACAAGCTCGCCGAGGAAGAAAAAATTCAAAACTGTGCGATCGGCAGGGAAAGTTATGGCAACAGTTTTCTGGGATACAGAGGGTGTGATTCTGGTTGATTTTTTGGAGCAGGGATGCACAATAAATTCTGTTCAATACGTCACAACCCTCAAAAAACTTAAAGCACATCTTCAGCGAGTTCGCCCAACAAAATCAATGGCAGATGTTCTTCTTTTGCATGACAATGCAAGACCACACACCAGTCGTCACACCTCTGACGAGATTGTCAAAATTGGATGGGAAGTTTTGCCTCATCCCCCATACAGCCCTGACCTGGCACCGTCAGACTTCCATCTGTTCGGGCCACTAAAAGAAGCTCATCGTGGGATTCATTTTGAAGATGAGGAGGCCGTCAAAACATCCGTGCGTCAATGGCTTAGGAAGCAGAGCTGTGATTTTTACCGTGCTGGGATACATGCCCTTGTTCAAAGATGGACCAAAACTGTAGAGATGGGCGGAGATTACATTGAAAAATGACAAAATGATCCTCAATGTTGTGGTTTTCAACCTATGTAATTGCATTTAAATTTCCTGACAATTAAACGTAGAAAAAAAAATAGGAGGCATTACTTTTTGACTGACCCTCGTACCTACGGTACGGCTATCTGTATCGCTGAGGCACTCAAGCCTCCCCACCAACGGCAAGGCCCATGGTTCATAGGGGGAGAGGGGGTTATAAATACAAAATCAAATAAGGGTAATGCAGGAGTAGGTTTAATAATGAATTATAAAATTCGAGTGCGGGTAAGCTACTACAGACAGCATAGTAAACTCATTATTGTGGCCAAGATAGACACGAAGCACATGCCTACTACAGTAGTACAAGTTTATATGGCAACTACCTCTGCAGAAGATGAAGAAATTGATGAAATGTATGATGAGATAGAAGAAATTATTCAGGTAGTGAAGAGAGACGAAAATTTAATAGTCATAGGTGACTGGAATTCGAGAGTAGGAAAAGGTAGAGAAGGAAATATAGCGGGTGAATGTGGATTGGTGGAGAGAAATGAATGAGGAAGCCGTCTGGTAGAATTTTGCACAGAGCATAACTTAATCATAGCTAACAATTGGTTCAAGAATCATAAAAGAAGGTTGTATACATGGAAGAATCCTGGAGATACTAGAAGGTATCAGATAGATTATATAATGGTAAGACAGAGATTTAGAAACCGGGTTTTAAATTGTAAGACATTTCCAGGGGCAGATGTCGACTCTGACCACAATCTATTGGTTGTGAACTGCAGATTAAAACTCAAGAAATTGCAAAAGTTTGGAATTTAAGGAGATGGGACCTCGATAATCTGAAAGAACCAGAGGTTTAACACAGTTTCAGGGAGAGCATAAGGGAACAACTGATAGGAATGGGGGAAAGAAATACAGTAGAATAAGAATGGGTAGTGCTGTTTGAGGCTTTCCCGGCGCTGCATCTTCTTGATAGGTTCACGGGAATTATGCCGGATAATATTGTAGAAACCGCACAATATTTCAGCGAGACAACTGCCCGCCATCTTCAGGTGCTACTTTCGCGTCGCTGAGAAGCTCGCCAAATTATATGCTGGCTTTCTACAACAGCGCAGTCGCCAGCGGGGCGAGACGTCATCGAAGACCAATCGTAGACAGCGTCGAGTAAAAGAACCTTCTGCTGGAGAACGGGTCGCGGTCTGCGAAAGCGTGTCGCGGCGCGGGAAAATGTGGCCGGGAGCGACGGACTCCGTTCGCGCGCGCGAGTTGTTGGCGCGCGATTTAAGCATCTGCGCTAAGGCTTCCCACCTGCGTTAATTCGGTGCGGTTGCCACTCTGCGGCTGACGATTCCTTAGTGCCACCAATACTGGCTCCCAGGCTTTGCTCAGGTGAAACCCCGTGTCTCTGTTTATTAGGTCCTGTTTATACGTATTTCGACCGCCTCTTTGATGATAGAGTCCCAGTATGTGGAAGCATGCGAGAGGATCTTGGTTTCTTCGTAATTCATGCCGTGTCCCATGTCAAGGCAGTGTTCAGCAAACACAGATTTCTCTGGCTGACCCAACCTCGTGTGACGTTTATGTTCGTCGCATCTGTCTTTGATCGTACGACACGTCTGGCCAATATAAGACTTCCTGCATTGGCACGGGATTTTATATATTCCTGGTCTTCTTAGGCCCAGGTTGTCTTTAACAGAGCCCAGCATTGATTGTACTCGTGCTGGAGGCCGAAAAACACATTTAATCCGGTACTTCTTGAAAATTCTGCCCATCTTAAAAGACACCCCACCGACATACGGTATAAAAACCAACCTCGCGGTGTTCTCTGCTTCTTCAGGCTCTTCTTGAGGTTTGGAGCGTGCTGGTCGAAACGCGTTCCGGATCTGCTTCTCGGAGTACGCGTTCTGGGCAAACACAGAGCGGAGATGGCTAAGCTCTGCCGATAAGCTGTCCTGATCTGAGATAGCTCTAGCCCTATGCACTAGCGTCCGTAATACACCGCTGCGCTGAGAGGGATGATGACAGCTCGTAGCTTGTGAATACAAGTCTGTGTGCGTAGGCTTCCGGAACACACTGTGACCCAAGGAGCCGTCCCCTTTTCTACGAACCAAAACATCCAGAAACGGGAGCTCACCATCTTTCTCTACCTCCATGGTGAAGCAGATGCTTGGATGGAGGGAGTTCAGATGTTGCAGGAAAGAAGGAAGCGTTGCTGTCCCATGCGGCCATACCACAAACGTACCATCTACATATCTCAAAAAACATTTGGGTTTCAAAACCGACGACGGTTGGTCGAGATCCAATGACTTAGCAAAATATGGAATCGGTGGGTTCAGGAGTGTAATACGGAACGCCGTGCTGGATCCCAACGTCTTCGTATCACTTGCACTCGAGATGACAGCCATCTTATCCGCATGGCTGTAACGGATCGTGCAGCCATGTCTCGATCCCTGAGTCAAGAGATGGGGACGTTTGCAAGACAACAACCATGTGCACGAACAGTTCGACGACGTTTGCAGAAGCATGGACTATCAGCTCGGAGACCATGGCTGCGGTTACTCTTGGTGCTTCATCAAAGACAGGAGCGCCTGCGATGGTGTACTCAACGACGAACCTGGGTCCACTAATGGGAAAGCGTCATTTTTTTCGGATGAATCCAGGTTCTGTTTACAGCAACATGATGGTAGCATCCGTGTTTGCGATATTGCGGTGAACGCACAATGGAAGCGTGTGTTCGTCATCGCCATACTGGCGTATCACCCGGCGTGACTGTATGGGGTGCCACTGGTTACACATCTCGGTCACATCTTGTTCGCATTGACGGCGCTTTGAAAATTCGACGTTTTATTTCAGATGTGTTACCTCCCGTGGATCTACCCTTCATTCGATCCCTGCTAAATCCTACATTTTAGCTGGATAATGCGCGACCGCATGTTGCAGGTCCTGTACGGGCCTTTCTGGATACAGAAAATATTCGACTGCTGCCCTGGCCAGCACATTGTCCAGATCTCTCACCAATTGAAAACGTCTGGTCAATGATAGCCGAGCAACTGGCTCGTCAGAAAACGCCAGTCACTACTCTTGATGAACTGTGGAATCGTGATGAAGCAGCATGGGCATCTGTATCTGTACATGCCATCCAAGCTCTGTTTGACTCAATTCACAGGTGTATCAAGGCCGTTATTACGGCCAGAGGTGGTTGTTCTGGATACTGATTTCTCAGGATCTATGCACCCAAATTGCGTGAAAATGTAATTAAAAAAATGGTTCAAATTGCTCTGAAGCACTATGGGACTTAACATTTATGGTGTTCAGTCCCCTAGAACTTAGAACTACTTAAACCTAACTAACCTAAGGACATCACACAATACCCACCCATCACGAGGCAGAGAAAATCCCTGACCCCGCCGGGAATCGAACCCGTGAACCCGAAAATGTCAGTTCTAGTATAATATATTTGTCCAATGAATACCCGTTTATCATCTGCATTTCTTCTTGGCGTAGCAATTTTAATGGCCAGTAGTGTATAAAGGAGCTCCGACCATGACATTTCGTCATAGTGTTGATACTGCTTAACGAACTGAAATAGGCACCACATTGTTTCCAATGGTGGATGAATTCACCGAGATTTTGCAACGGAACACTACATTTTGGTAGTTTAGGCAACGTCCCACCTCGATAATTATCTCGTCTTCAGTCTTGATACGCCATCCAGGCAATGGTTTCTTCGTGTGAGCGAAGAGAAAGAAGTGTCTTTTTAGGGGGGGGGGATGTGGAGGGGGGGGGGGGTTGAGGTGAGAATAGGTGGCGAGGCACAATTTGATACTCCGAAGGAGAAGCATGTGTGTGAATGGGTGTAAGAAGTCTTGGAACACAGTAGTCGTGAATTGCTGTCCTCTGAGATAACGAAGTCATGGGATAGTGATATACGTACACTCATATGGCGTTAGTATACCGTGCTCAAGGTAGAAAAACACAGTGCAATGGCGGAAGTGTCATTTGCATTCAGGTGATTCATACGACAAGGTTTCCGACGTGATTACGGCTTCACGAAGGGAGTTACCAGATTGTGAACGCGGAATGGTAGTTGGGCCTTGCGCACGGGACATTCCATTTCGGTAATCGTTTGGGATTTCAATGTGCTGTGATCCACAGAGTCAAGGGTGTGCCCAGAATATCACATTTCAGAAATTGCCAACGGCTCCCACTTAACGACGAGAGCTGCGGCGTTTGCATGGTGCTGTTAGTGCTTCAAAACAAGCAACACTGCATGAAATAACTGCAGAAATTATTGAGAGACGTACGACGAAAATATCTGTTAGGACAGTGCGGTGAAATTTGGGTTAATGGGGTGTGGCAGAAGACGACCAATGCGAGTGTCTGTGCTAAAAGCAAGACCTCGCCTGCAGCGCCTCTCCTAGGTTCGTGACCATATAGGTTGCACCCTAGGCGACTTGAAGACCGTGTCTGGTCTGATGAGTCCTGGTTTCAGTAGGTAAGAGCTGATTATAGGGTTGGAGCGGGGTGCAGACTTCGTGAAGCTATGGAGCCCAGTTGTCAACAAGGCACTGTGCAATTTCGCGATTTCGGCTGTATTTAAATGGGACAGACTGGGTCCTCTGGTTCATCTGAACCCAACATGACTGGAAATGGTTAGGTTCGTCTACTTGGAGACCATGTGCAACCACTCGCAGGCTTCATGTTCGCGACCGCTACGGTCTCAGGTTCGAATCCTGCCTCGGGCATGGATGTGTGTGATGTCCTTAGGTTAGTTAGGTTTAAGTAGTTCTAAGTTCTAGGGGACTGATGACCTCAGAAGTTAAGTCCCATAGTGCTCAGAGCCATTTTTCAACTTCATGTTCCCAAACAACGATGTAATTTAGAACATTCGAGGGAATGATTTGGTCACCGATACCGCCGGACGTAAATCCCGTCGAGCATTTATGAGTCAATCGAGAGGTCAGTTTCTGAACAAAATCCTGCACCGGAAACACTTTCGAAATTAAGGATGGCTGCAGAAGCAGCGCGGTTCAATATTTCTGCAGGGGACTTCCAATGCCCCGTTTAACCAATGCCACGTCCAGTTGCTGCGCTACGGAGGTCAAAAGCAGGTCCGAAACAATATTAAGAGATATCCGATGACTTTTGTGACCACATTGTAACGATTAGTAGGCCATACACAATATTTAAATATACTCCCGTTACTGATTTCCACTTTTTGCACTATGGCCTCGATTGTGATACGCCGGTATTAGAGCACCGGGGCATCCACCGTCCGGTTCTTCACAGAGAGCCTCGAGTACAGTTGTTTCGATTTGTCTGACGACACTGGAAGTGTCTGCGACTCAGTATGTCACTTAATAGTGTACTCTTGTCGCACACTTTTAGCAGTTCAGCATGGACTCTAACAGTATTTCTTCTTCTTCAGTCGCAGAAACCGGATTACGACACGATACTCCACTTTACGGACGGGCTGCGCTTTGGTTCTTCTAGCAGCGTGCTGTGGTACTGCGGCACTGGAATTTCAGTGTGTGCCAGGACTAGACATGTAACTGCAGACGAAGAAACAATTAAATACAAAACTTGATTGTTTTGAGGTGGTAATCAAAACTATACGACTACGTATACGTAACACAACTTGAAAGTGAATACAGGGGGTGGACAGTTCTCCTGCTAAACTTGCAGCGTTAGCGCTCGTGGAACAAAAGACTGGGGGATCTTTCCAGAATGGATGTCACATTCTGCATCGGAGTGTGCGCTGCTATGTAACTTCCTGGTGGATTAAAACTGTCTGTCGGACCGAGACTCGAAATGGGATCTTTGTCTTCCTCTGGAAGTGCTCTACTGTCTGAGCTACCCATCTTCGCAGCTTTACTTTCGGCAGTACACCATCTCCTAACCTGCCAGGAACTTTCGTATCAGCGCACACTCTGCTGCACAGTAAGACATTCATTCTTGGAACCTTCGTATGTATTTATAAGTTGTTCTTGGTTATTGAAATAGATGATGATGAAGTTAGGGCGCGACAGTAAAGCATCAGCGTTTACTTTCGTTATTGTTTGCGGACAATCTAACACTTATGGCTCTACACAAGGATGATGCCATGTATCAAATGAGAGAGTTAATGGTTGCTTATAAACAATATGTACTAACAATCGATATGTTGTTGGAAGTGGGTAAGGAGAAGATATTGAGTTCGAACTTGGCCAGGTAAGAAATCCAGAGGTGTTCAAGTATCTGGCTTCAGTGGCCAGTATTCAGCGGCTGTTCATATCTCATAGGATACATAGGATAAGCCTAGTGAAGATAGCTATTACGTCATTATTTGGTATCTTTTGAACTCGGCCCATATCCAGACTAATAAAGAAAGTAGTCAAAGCATTCTGACATATGGCTCACTGAACGGGAGGCAAAGGGTAAATTCTGAGGCTGTAGAATTAGTCGGGTTACGGTGGAGCATAAGAGAAATCCCCTTGAATCGACCGGGAATGAATATGTAAGTGGGGATGCGGTGGAGCTAGTCATAAAAATGACTATTGCTTAGGACTGAGATGGTATGAACATGTCCGACTGATGGAACGATTGAACGATGGCCGCAGTGTTTACTCAACTTATCTCCGCCAGGGAGAAGGAACCCAGGGTGAACGAGGGCAACGTGTAGGTGAATCATAGCCAAAGATTGACGGGATAGAAGTTTGTGATGTCTGAGAACAGACTCGTGATTAGTGGAAGCGCTTGCTGTAGTTAAAGTAACTAAGAACGTCCCCTCACACGGGGTACAGAACGATCACCCCAGTCGACTATCTTTGCTTGCCACCGTCATAGGAAAAAGGACTAGCAGATGCATGGGTATATCGTCCTTGAAAATTCGATGCATGGAGAAAAACTCCTGGACAAATGAGACCCGGTGCATGTTGGTAGATGCATACGTCAGGGCACGAGGGCGTCGCAGACTACATGTCACGCTTGCCTGCGTAAAGAAAAGCGGCGTAGGAATTATCGTGGGCCCAGTATTTGTAAGGAATGAAGACGGGCTCCTGAATTGTCTGCCACCATCTGTCACTGGCGAATGGTACAGGACTATAACAGTGGAACAACGTAGTGTTACTCCTTCGTATTTTTAAAAATGAACAGTCGAGATCGCAACAACATTTCTTTATTAACCTGTTTCGTTTTATCTAAAATCCATCTTTAGAATTTTTTGGCACTGTAAGGGTAGGACAGCAAAGTTACAAACTGTACTATTACATATGGCCTTAAAATAAGACACAGTAATGCTGCAGTAAAAATTACTGGCAGTACTATTGTATATGGCGTTAAAAATAGAGAAAGGTTACAGCGTTTACTCCAATGGCTGGTGCTGGCGGCTCCTCAGATTCTTCGTGATACCACGATCGTACACTGACTGATGGCTGTGGAGCCACGGGTTAAATAGCGTGCAATTTCCGTTCCAACTATAGCTTACGTTATCACCAGAAAATGGCAAACGCTTCACAAGCGCTGTATGCAATTTGCAGTAATTTCTCGCAACCCACGTACGAATACATACCAAAGAAGTACGCCTGTGGACGCCGACTATTATAAATGTGTCGATTCAGGTCGATATCATCAGAGACATTTGATACCCGCTGTAGAAATGCTACTCAGTATCTTCCAGCTCATTATTCATACCAAATATAGTGATACATCAACAACGATAGCACCTGCTATTGTCAAGGTGACATAGTGACAGACTGGCAGCTATGCGTGGACGTTTTCGTGGCATTGTCTTCTAAAAATTTGAGTACATATATGACATAGTGCCGTTAGTAATATGATGATAAAACGCCATTAGGATACATTAACGTTATTCTGTTAATTTACTGGAATGGAAATACAAAACTTTAAGCGGATGGGTATGGGCCAGTATATTTTAACTTAGGTGGGCCCAAAGTACACTATAAAATGGTATGTGATATAATAGGCTTGTTTATAACAAAGTGGCGTTGACATACATGTGCGATACGGATAAAAGGAAGTATAATGATTAATTTGCATAAAACCAAAATAAGACAGGAGCTATGCATGATTCGCAAATTAAAAGAGGGAAAGCAGCATCCTTGGGTTCAAACAATATTTTTTAAAAGTACAAAATATGCTATATCCAGAAAATCTATGTGTTCATTAAGGAGGAGGGGTGGATCGTTTCTTTGTTGGATAAAAATCGCAAGTTCTTCTGAGGGATCTAATAAAAAGCATTTTTCAACAGTATGTAGTTTTTGCATATCTTGTTCTATATCACATTATGAATGGCCAGTATTAGTCAGATATTGTCCAGATGCCTATTCTCTGCGGGCTGTACCCTCCATATGCTCTTTGAATCTTGTTTGAAAACTCCTACCATTCTGTCCAACATATACCTTATGACAGTTCCTGCATGTTAATTTATATATTCCAGATTTTGAGAATCCATATTTTTTAATTTCCGATTGTGTGTTATAGTTTATCTGCAAGTTCATTTGTGACACAGAAAGCTAGTTTTATATCAGCGAAATTTCATATCAGAGCACACTCCACTGCAGAGTTAAAATTTCATTCTGATGCTGTAATTTACCGCCTAGTAAGGTCATCCGAAGACCAGTATCAGCTGCAAAGCGATTTAGAAAAGATTGCTGTATGGTGTGTCAGGTGGCAGTTGACGCTAAATAACGAAAAGTGTGAGATGATCCACATGAGTTCCTAAAGAAATTCGTTGGAATTCGATTACTCGATAAATAGTACAATTCTCAAGGCTGTCAATTCAACTAAGTACCTGGGTGTTAAAATTACGAACAACTTCAGTTGGAAGGACCACATAGATAATATTGTCGGGAAGGCGAGCCAAAGGTTGCGTTTCATTGGCAGGACACTTAGAAGATGCAACAAGTCCACTAAAGAGACAGCTTACACTACACTCGTTCGTCCTCTGTTAGAATATTGCTGCGCGGTGTGGGATCCTTACCAGGTGGGATTGACGGAGGACATCGAAAGGGTGCAAAAAAGGGCAGCTCGTTTTGTATTATCGCGTTATAGGGGAGAGAGGGTGGCAGATATGATACACGAGTTGGGATGGAAGTCATTACAGCATAGACGTTTTTCGTCGCGGCGAGACCTTTTTACGAAATTTCAGTCACCAACTTTCTCTTCCGAATGCGAAAATATTTTGTTGAGCCCAACCTACATAGGTAGGAATGATCATCAAAATAAAATAAGAGAAATCAGAGCTCGAACAGAAAGGTTTAGGTGTTCGTTTTTCCCGCTCGCTGTTCGGGAGTGGAATAGTAGAGAGATAGTATGATTGTGGTTCGATAAACCCTCTGCCAAGCACTTAAATGTGAATTGCAGAGTAGTCATGTAGATGTAGATGTAGATGTAGATGTAGATGTAGATGTAGATGTAGATGTAGATGTAGATGTAGATGTAGATCTTCAGTATTATTCGTTCAAAAAGTTAGGTGGCGTATAAGGCTGCCTGTTCTCAGGTCTTGACCAAATATCTTGGGTTAAACCCAAGCATGTGACGGGACGCTGCGTCACAATGTTGATGGTAATCCGAACGTCGAATGGAGATATTACGTGAACTGCTTCTTGCTGCTGTTTCAATTGTTTATATGCCAGCAGTTGATTAAAGATTTTACTCTCACGCTTAATTTCGTTCCGTATTGATCTCTAGAAATTCAGTCTCTCCACGACTTTAACAAATATTGGTCACCATCATCGGCACACGACTTCTTGAAAGTTCGGAGGAAGGGAAAGGCGAACCGTCTATTCAAGGATTTTTGCTCAGGATAGTGGGTATTGTAAATTTCCCCAAGCGTTATTTCGAGTATGAGACAGGATATGCAGGTAATTGAGTAATCTGAATCATGAGGGTTCGCGGAAATGGGAGCTCCATGCCAATTATCTCATTACGTTTCAATCACAATAATTACTTGCTTACCTGCTGTCAGTATTGCAGGACAAAAATATTTATGAAGCATATTTATAGTGGTATAGCAACTGATGGACATTTTTAAAAATTAACGACTGTTTTAGCCGTCGCTTGTATGCGTGTCATCGACAGTAACAACCTCTAATAGCTGTTACAGGTAATTAATGCTACATAATTTATTAAATATTGGTTCATTTGAAGGGAAACAGCCTGTAGCTGTTTTATTTTATTGTTTGACGGCGCAGAGAATAACGTAGGTAGCATTACAATGCTAGTCAAGCGAGCACTAGCTCGGTATTTCGTCTACTACGGAGCAAACGAATCAGAAAAAACAGGTAAATTGGAAAATAAGATTGTAACAAGGAAGTGATTCGGTATAATTTTAATTGTGAGTTTCAAAACACGATCACTATAAAAAAACAAGAACTGTAATGAAACAATTGAAATAGAATCTGAGAATTTATGGCACTGTCGACAAGACCATTATACACACAGTAGAAGTATGTATTTGGGAAAGTTTGAGAAGGAAACTGGTGATGGTCTCTCAAAGGAAGAGTCCAATTCTTTGCAGATTACTAGTTAAATATACTTCTGCGGTTTTAATGAAAGGTAAAGCCAGCCAACTGGAAGTACGAACGTTAATGCGTCGACCTGGTTTCGAGACAATTACGGTTATCTTTATCAGAATAAGTTACAATTAACTACAAAAATTTTTTGTTCAAGATAGGACAGTAACAAGCACTTAAAAACCATTAAAAGCAATAGGAGTATTAAAAAGAGAAAAAGTATTACTTTGATTCACGTTACATGGAGATACAATAAAATATAAGTGCTCCAGTCAAGTAAGTAAAAGTTATCTTCTGAATTCAACATCAAAACCACCGGTACAGCAAACTGCTAGGTACGACATCAGAGGGGAAAGTTTGTCAACCGATTACTCTGGTACGTGGAAGCAGCACTGTGAGCGTCAGATACGGAACGCTAATAGCATAGAGTGGCATAAATTGACTAACCAGTTAAATTATACACAAAAATAATTATAACAAGGGACCAAGTTTAATAACATAAGTATATAGATAGGTAATAAATGAAATAGAGAGGAAAATGCTGTAAAATAAAACAGGAGCTGCGAGCTCCATCTCTCTACTATTAATGTGCTAAAAATGAAGAAAATGAACATGGACGTAACAGCTGTGGGATACTACAGAAACAATTGAAAGACGAGGAAAACGATATTTTACGACTGTGTGTAAAGTCCTTCACTCAAAGAACGACATTATGTCAATTACTTGCGGATAGTGGTTTACAGCCGCTAAACAAATTATTATTTAGCAGTTGTAGCTGTTCACAGAGAGTGAGACCATCACTAACAGATACACGCTTAAAAATTTCCAGTTCTTCAAGAACATTAATTTTTTACGCTTTCTTTTCCTTATGGAGGTTATAAACTTCATCGACTTGCTTCGGTTTGTGGCCTGTAATTAGCAAATGATCCATGGAGGACAAATTATAAATATTAATATCCTTTATTCATAATAAATGCTCTTTATATCTGATACCGATGGCTCATTTAGTCCGACCCATGCAATAGACTGGACAAGTGTTTCACGTGATTGAATAAACCCCTGTATTATGCAAAGGAGTAAATTTGAATTAGATGTTGCTACAAACACTTATTTGTGGTTAGTGCATGGTCGACATCCAACAACGTAAAAATTCGGTTGTGAAATACGAAGGCATGTTCACATAGGAACAGTCTCGGATTCAGTGATGATCATGGTGCAGAAGTATGCCAAATATTGTTCGCAAAGTGTTTGGGATTACGTATTGCTTGAAACGAAGGTGTGTTGTAGGGGAAATTTCTGACCAATTTAGTGCATATTAGCTAATGAAATATGGACATCACACATGAAAAAGTAAAAATTCGAAATACTGGATCTCGTCAAAATAATCCATTACAGCAACAACAATTACCTCTCATGGTACGAATATGACCCCATAAACACACAGGAAATATATATCTCCTTTGTTTTAAAAACCTAAATTTTCAAATATATGACGATTCATTTTGAGTCAATTGTACCCAATGATATTTCGTTCATTGTTATGTTTACGTCACACTAAAACTAATTCATTGTTTTTGCATTGGGCACCACTGGTGTCAGTGTGAACCCAATTTAAATTGCTAGTTTGTTTCTTGAATGAAACATTTATGAAAATAGACTGATGAACGTTATGTTGAAGAGTCATTATACGAAACACTTGCAACAACGAAATTATTAGTTCTCACCTATTTTTGGACCATTGTTAGAATTTCTTCTTTAAGCTTTTGTTATACGATTTATAGTACCACTGGAGTCAATATGATAACAGTAAAATTTTTTTTTGTTTCTTGAAAGCAATATTTATAAAATTAGAATCACTACTGTTACATTGAACTACTAATGTACGTTTTTATGTTAGTTCATTAAAATATTGCCAGTATATCAGATGTATATTATTTGGGGCTGTATGTGACCCTAGTCGTACAAAGACAGAAAAATCCTAGTAGTTAAGAGATAAGCAGGAGGACCTTGACAGAAATTGAGCACAAAATTTCCCAGCTCCTTCTCTTGAATGGGCGAGTAAAATTCTGCTTTTGTTTTCCGTCGACGCTGGGCGTCTCAGTAAACATAAACAGTTTTCCAAAACGAATCTGCTAATACACCAGAGAAAATGCACGTGGCGTCTCTTATGGCAGGAGCCCTGTTCGTACCACTTGCTCATAAATTCAAGTGTGAAACGTATTCAGAAGCAAAGATAAGACCAATCTGGTGTATCGTTGAATAAAATTAGACTCATTCTGGCAGTCATTGTCAAGAATAGTGCAACATGTATAATTATAAGTCAGTTGTCTGGTATATTGGAGAAGAACATAATTATCTCCATGTCCCTGGAAGTATTCATTACTCCAGAGTAATGCAGCGGCAAGGTGAGATTTAATGCTACTTGTAACGTGCTAATAACTCACTTAACGTTCGCAAGAGTGTGGAGATGCACACTCCAGTGTGGCCAAGGCAGTGTTATATATGGATCGAGGGGTCCGTGGTGGTCTGAGAGTTAGAAGTGCTAATAACACAAATTACACACGTGTGCCATCTAAGTTATATTCTGTTGTTAATAAGATCGAGTAACTGGCCATTGCCAGTTGGCGATACTGTTTATTAATAGTCTTGATCTAACAGTCTGATAATTGGGTATTAATATGGAGTATTAATTTAAACAGTGTTGTCCATTGATAGCGACCGGGCCAAATATCTCACGAAATAATCATCAAACGAAAAAACTACAAAGAATCAAACTCGTCTAGCTTGGAACGTTTGACCTATGGCAGCGCCATCTAGCGGGCCAACCATAGCGCCATCTGGTTTCCCCCTTCAAGCCAGACAAGTTTCGTTCTTTGTAGTTTTTTCGTTCGACGCTTATTTCGTGAGATATTTGGCTCGGTCACGATCATTGGACCACCATGTATATTGTACAACACATCAAACGCCGTAATTGTCTCCCATTCCGAACCAGAAATTTTGAAATTTGGCTCAAAGGTGCCTATAACGTTCCTCTGTAACGGTGCAAAAGCGTGGAGAACTGCGACGTCACCCTCGGTTTTGGGCGGCGATTCAGGTGTCAAAATGTGAAAAAATGCTCAGAGCTCCGAATTTTATATGAGGTGCAAAGTGAGTTAAGTGAGTTAATGATGTTACATTGGTATCAAATTTGATCACGACTCTGCTCAATGCTACCGTTCACGTGTATCTTGATAGGAACGTCGTCACATCCTTCTTACCCACATTTCACCCCTACTCTCGACTCCTGTGCGATGGAGGTCAAAACTGCGACGCCACGCAATTAAATCACTTGGCTTTTTATCAGCACCCTAAGAAAGTGTGGATACAAAAAGGCCTCGGCAGGCGGCATAACAAACATCAATGAAACCACCTCTTCCCTCGATGAAATTATTTCCACACATTTCGACCGTTGCAAACTACAGTCTGCAGTAAATTGAGCAATAATACATCATTGTTGACAACCTTTTCATACTGCTGACGTCCTCTGACGAGTGAACCCTTCTGTAAAGGGATTACGAACCTATTTAATGTTATTGCTGCCTTTTGGAGTCTAGCGCGAGAGCAACTTTTGCTCTACCGTACAGGTTGGAACCACTAAGTATCGAACCATTAGATGAAATTTCTGCATGATGCGAAGCAGCAAAAGGCGTTTATGCTTTTTCAGCACTCATATCTCGCATCCTCTCCTGTGGAATGAATAAAACTGAAGACCCCCCCTCCCCGCCCCCCCCCCCCCTCCCCTCAGTTAGGCAGCACTATCGTTTTGGGCATTATGAAGATGTTCCATCGCAGAGACATGCAGTCATTAGTCATTAATTTCTAGGTGTCTACAGGATAGGCATGACTTTCGGCACGTACTGGACTACTCATGCGTCCAGTAGATGCTAGTTCCGAGACATGGCGCCACACAGCTCAGGGATGTCGTACTGGATGCCTGCCACACCAGTGTCTCTGAATACACACATTTTTTAAGTGCTCAAAAAAAAAGGGGCGTTTGTCACGGAGGGTGTTGTCGAACGGTAGGGGGGGGGGGGGGGTCGTTAGACGTACCATTTGCTCTTTTATTTATGTATGTGTCAAAATCACTTCAATATCACTCCCCCTCCATCTTCTGTCATCCATGCCAAGGAGGCAGTGAAGCAGGAGAGCTGCCAAAGCATAGACTCTCTTTGCTGCTTCTGCTCACTTTCAAATTTTGTCGAATGGCTTTGAACCGTCGCTAGTGGCTCTACCGGGAACATCAGAGTAAAAATCGCGATGGCACTACACTTAAAGCTGGTGCGTTCACGCTCAATGGTGTTGCTATAGAGAAGGGTCGAATCACCCCGGCGAAGAAGGGAGGGGGGGGGGGGGGCGGCGTAACAAAGGTTGTCAAGAACATTGTCCTGTTGCCGATCCCACGATAAACTGTTCTTTCGACCTCGAAATGTGTTGAAATCAACGCCCAAGTGAATGGGTGGCTTCACTGGCGCCCTTTATACCACTCCTTGAGGCCCTTTTGCGTCGATACCACGGCGGCGTGTCTGGAATGTCTTCCTCTGTCACTCATAAGAAATCCGCCTGATTTCAACGCTGGGCATCACGGTTCTGATCTCGATCGCAGAGGCATCAAGATAGGCGGCGAAATGTGAGAAGGAGAGTGTGCGAGACACGTTCACGGTAGCGCTGGGCAGATCTGCGGTGAAGTTTGCAGCCAAAGTGATGCAATTATTCCCTCTTCACATCTCACATGAAATGCAGAGTTGTGGCCTTTAAAATATAGCAGAGCGAGACACTTTTTCACAATTACAGAGGATGGCTACATAAACCCTTGATCTAAACTTCAAACTTCTGCGTCTATAAAAAAAGTGTGAAATCTTATGGAACTTAACTGCTAAGATTATCAGTCCCTTAGCTTACACACTACTTAACCCACATTATTCTAAGGACAAACATACACACATGCACAAGGGAGGACTCCAAACTCAGCCGGGACCAGCCGCACAGTCCATGACTGCAGCTCAGTAGACCGCTCGGCTAATCCCGTAACTTTTGTATCTTCAATTTGTTAACCTTGTAGTACGTTTCTAAGTTTGTAAGTACTGTTACTGACAAGAAAACATTTGTAAGAAAATGTATCGGGTTGTTACGAGATCTTTGAAACAATCCTGTCTGTGGAACGTGATACCAAGTCACTTAATGCGCAAAGTTGGCTCTCCAACAAATATGAAAGACTTGGCAAGGTGTGACTTCTTTGAGAAGGAATGACAAATTATATTGACGTAAAGAGTTTCTAAGGTGGCTTGTGAAGCGGAAAGACGTTGCAGATTAATTTGGTAGTAATAAAGGCGAGCTATGAGAGATATTATTGCAGTTTTTATGAAGACAGAATGATTTAAGACAGCGTGACCAAATTTCAAGGGTGTCATTCCAAGTGGTCAGACGCGTAATTATGCTGTCACCAGTGAAGGCTGATGTGTACTTGGTACGTGTGCATACTTGCGTGAGTTCTACAGTATGTACACAAAGAGATGCACGAATTCTGAATGTGTGGGGAGCAGGGAAAACAAGCTCCAGCCACCGAGACACAGCACATAAGCTGCAGAGGGTGTGAAGGGTGTGAGGGGAAAAAAATCCAGAGCTACATCACTCAGTGCTTGTACCATAATTGCATTCAAATATCAAATTGTGCTCCAAGCGGCGTTTACTGGCCACCAACGAAGCTGTCAATTGCTACATATTGGGCATCTGCGAAAGGAACACTGAGACAGGGGCTTAACAAAAGATTACAGAATTCGTTAAATCGAAATTGATGGTTTCATGTTGGATATGGGGGCTTGTTGCTACCAATTTTGTATCAGTTCTCGTAAATACTCGGTTCTAATAGATAATACGAAATTTAAAAACTTCGATACGGAAAAGAATCAATTGTATAGCCCAAACATAGTTCAAATGGCTCTGAGCACTATGGGACATAACTTCTAAGGTCATCAGTCCCCTAGAACGTAGAACTACTTAAACCTAACTAACCTAAGGACACCACACACATCCATGCCCGAGGCAGGATTCGTACCTGCGACCGAAGCGCTCGCACGGTTCCAGACTGTAGCGCCTAGAACCGCTCGGCCACCTCGACCGGGTGTATAGCCGACACGCCAGCAGTAAAAAGAACTATTGTAATTGTTAACGTTCACTAACATGTGTCACGCTGAATTGTAGGCACACATAAACTCAGGAAAGCCTTTTTTATTACTGGAAAACGAGGGCCCACTATGGTAACCTACACTACTGAATATTTGGTCTCAGAAAACGATGCCACCCAGTGTCCACTCCCCTTACAAGAGAAAGAGTACCGGGAGTTCCTACAATAAGTAACGGCAATCTTACAGAAACCACCAAAATTGCTATTGTAAGGCAATTCAAAGGAAGTGAGGGTAGTTTCAATGGAATGTCGAAATGAAAAAAATGAACTGAAAATACATCTTCCTCCTGTAGTTCCTGGTGATTTCTCATGACTGTCTGAAAAAGTTCCAAATTCTTCTCACAGAGCTGAAGCTTCCTACTGTATAAATCATGTCATGGCAGGCAGAGGGTGGATCAACGAATTTGTAAAGTTTCATACCACAGCAAGTAAAAACAGAACCCTTAAATGAGCAATTCGTTGTCCGTCTGTCTACCCGTTTGTTAAGACTTTTTTTTGTTGTTGTCAGAAACAAGTGGATGTGCCAGTTGCGATTTACGTCAAATACTGAAGTCTACGGTCCCTTGGTGGATTACAAAATTTAATCTTCTAAGTCAGTTCAGTCAAAAGATACGCCTATTAATGTCATATATTTAATACTCGAAATCCCACATTAAAATCTATTTGTTCAGAACCTTCGGGGCGCGAGTCCTTCTCACACTTGTCAGGCGTTTTTGCTCTTCTGCTCTCAACATTTAGCGATTTAATAGATTTTTCTAGGTCTGTTCTGCACGGTAGAAGGGGCAGTCACATGAAAACGAGACAGATGAGATAAAAGTAAGTTTGTTGTATCAAAAGTAATCGCTTTGTGGGATGGAACGGTCGTCACGATTAAGATGTCTGCGGCTACCTACGTATCCAAGATAGTAGTCAGGCGTTCACCACTCCGTCGGAAGCAAATCCACGGTTACGAATTCCTTTCTTCAGGGCTCCGTAAATATGAAAATTAGACGGAGACAGATCATAAGGGGAATGTGTAAGGGATTCCCAGTGCAGGTTCTGCAGTGTAATCTAAACAACCTTGTCGGTATTTGGAGGCAATATTTGGGCCACATATGATCTGGCCGTGATTGGTCAACGCTTCGCCTACGTAAAGACATGTATTAATTTGCGACAGAACACAACACGATATAATAGTAACTTTGCAATTGTCGTATACGTAAGAGGCTGCCACGCGGATTAGATCGTTGGGATTGATGGCAAGCCCACACAAAAAATATGAGTGGACCGAAGACTCTAGGGACTTCTGTTGATCCAGAAGGAGAGGCCCTCGTTCGTTCCCTTGTTGACTCCTCTATGAGTGGACTTTCGAGGTGCCTATTGTGGACTATGGTAAACAGTGACATGAACTGCAGGTTACTTCAACAATTTACATAGCTCTTGCCTCTCAGGAACGTGTTTATAGGAACTATAATAAAGCGTGCTCTGCGTGAAAGAGACTTGATTCTCCTACTGAATTGTCACTAATATAAAATCTTTTCAGTTCACAATAGGAAATTTAACTGTATCATGTCGTTCGTGGTAAAATAGTTGATTAGCGTGGATAACAATTACGGTGGCTTTCTATGATATAAAAGAAGGCTAACAATTAAAACCATACGATAGAGTGCTGGAACGAACAGGTACTGCGATTGTTTGGAAACTTAGTTATTAGAATCTCATCAAAGTAATCAGAATTCGTGGCCGAGCGGTTCTAGGCGCTGCAGTCTGGAACCGTGCGAGCGCTACGGTCGCAGGTTCGAATCGTGTCTCGGGCATGGATGTTGTGTGTGATGTCCTTAGGTTAGTTAGGTTTAAGTAGTTCTAAGTTCTAAGGGACTGATGACCACAGCAGTTAAGTCCCATAGTGCTCAAAGCCATTTGAACCATTTGAATAATCAGAACTGCTGACGAGTTCAGTATCATCTGAGGTGACCTATAAGTGCAGTGTGTTAAAAATTTCAAGTATCTCAATTTGTTTTTAAGAGATAACGCATTTATTTGTGTCTAGTGATGAGCTTTCAAATAAGTGTTTGTGATTTCGCTGATACTCATTTTACACACTGCAACACTGGCCGTGGTGGTATATGGATTATATTCATGCGAGGACTTACGCCCGAATCTGCGGTTTAGAAATTCAAATAACATGTAAGAGACTCAACTGCTACGTGACCAAGTCTTTAGTGACTATTATGTAAAGTACTCATTGACCAGAAGAAGTAGCGCATGTTAAACTGACAACACGTTTTGAGAATTGATTTCATTCGGGTGTACTGGAAAGTTAAACATTTTGGTTCTGTGAGTGGTTGTAGTGTCAAAGCTGCACACTTCACTGTTTACACAAATGACTTAATAACTTAAACTAATTCGTTTGTGTGACGAAGTATCACCGACCCAAGTCATAGGCCGATGGCTTAGGGTTTACAGGATCACATTTGTTATTCGAAGTATACTAATAATTTCTGAACAACATTCACTTATTTTGCAGTTTTTTGTTATACTGTGCACCGGGGTAATGTCGGGGATGGTTCGTTGCAAACATTAGTTACTTTTGTTAAACTCATCCCACAGAGGAAAAAAATGACGTTTCTCTACGATTCATGGATATTTAAGGAAGAAATTATTTGATTGAAGCCTTAATGCTATGTCTGACGCCGATGTCTTGCAGGAAAGACTCACCAATGAGTAGTATCGTATCTCTGCAAGGAGTCAGTGTCAGTAATTTCGTAGTTTTGCAAATACTCTTCGTCATAATTATTGCCTAATGTGACAGCCATCGCAGGAGACGAATCAAGCTCGTGAATATACAAAACACAGGTTGAAAAATTACTAAAAGTAACGGCTTACGCCTTCCTTTCGGGACTTCAACTTTTTGGTTACTTTATTCCTTCTCTGCACCAGCACGTCTCTGGAATAACATTTACAGTCGTTTTGGACTGATAATTTTAATTCTAAACGTATTACTGTGCACGATGAAACCCGATCCGAGGGACCACTTGTGGGAGAAATAGTGGTGCTGGTGTAAACAAATTGCTTGTGTTGTTACCGAACATGGACCCTGCATAAGCCGCTGCAGCGTAAGTGGGTCAGATCGTTAATATTGAAGCTACAGTGTTGTGTTTTGGTTCGGAGCAGAAAAATTTACATGCCGGTCTATTCAGTCATCATGATTACGCCACAAATATATACTCGTGACATCAGTATTTCACAAAACAGATTGCAAAGTTTTAACGCTCCTTGATGGTAAAATGTGTGTTTCAAAGATAAACGAATATATATAATTAAACCAACAATTTGACTACTGAGTGTTTTATATAATAATACTAGAACATGTGTACTTTGATGGATAACTTTTGCACTGTTTAGCATAAATCAGCCTCAATTTACTTCCGACTAAGGCATCTTCTTCAGAAAAAGTGAACGGATAGTACGGATTGCCCCAGTTAGATAATCATTGGGGAAACTACTCATAAGCATTGATTTAGTTGATTTCATTATTGAGGAAACACTTTCACAAAAGTATGTTGTCCTGAACATACAGCAGTTTCGAGCAGCTATTCGAAACAACTACAGAGCAGCTCTCTTAGTAAGTTCTTGTAAACGATATCAATATTTTCTGGAATGCGAAACCTCTCCCTGAGTACACGGCTACACTGAAAGTCGCAATTTCAGGAGTCGCACTTTCAGCACTCACTATAAAATGAGTTGCAAAAATATTTAACTCAAGTTGAAATCGATTTAACCCTTTATTTGGCGCACACACACAAAAAACATTGAAAAATAAAGTATTAAGTTACTTAAACTTGATGTTTATCGTCATGTGATCAATTGTGCATACACTTTTTCAAAAAGGTTTATGTTACCTATAAGTATCAAAGCTCACGAAAGGCACGCGAGGCTACAATAGAAGTAAGTAAAATCTGAATCTTCGGCTGAAGAAAAGATTGCATTTTGCACTATTGCATGTGAGACGTCTTAAAACAATTCCTTATTGCTACCAAGGACAGAACAGTTTCCCATTTTTATCATTTTACGGTCAACTATTCCTGAAGGCAGAGTCCACAACTTCTTTTTTGACCCATACTTAGGCCACTGATCAAAACTGTCATATCACGTATCACTCACTAGAACAGAAGCTGACGTTTTCTTCTTCTTCTTCTTCTGCTCTTCTTGCCATCCAATACTCAAAGTTAGGCTTCCTATTTCCAAGAACGGTAAGTCCATTTTCAATGTCCCATGTAAGAATTCGCTAACACGGTTGTATATGAGAGCTTAAATGTTGCTTGCAAACACCATTAGCCATTCAAGGATGAAACTTGAAACTGTGTGCAATTTTGATATTGCTTGAGATCAACATCGCCAATAAAGGGTTAAATAACTAAATTTACCGTCAAAGTTTTCTAACAAAATCTTAAAACTGTAACAAATGTATCAAATTGTTCGGTCAATGTCCCCCTTTCAAAATTTATTACATTTATAACTATGACAACATTCATAAAGCGCCCAAATAAACATTCTCAAAGCTGCTTTAACCACAAAAGCAATGACGCCACTTACTTCGGCATATTTTTCCAGGACATGAACGCGCTGCACGACGCAGTGTATCGCTGATATTTCTCTCTTGAGTAACAACTTATTTCACCTTTTTTCTTATCAGAGCAAGGATCCCTGACTTTTGCCCAGTCATTTCAGGAGCTCCGTCTATTGCTGTCGGATCATATTTATCAGTAATGTTGTTAAAGCAACAATATATCTCGTCGACCGTAGTTACATTGTGGACTGGCTCTAAATCAATGAGTTCCTCCGTCATGTTGACTCAGCCTCAACACCTCTCCCCAAAATAGCTAGCTGAGCAACGTCCTTTACATCCTTAATTTCATGCGGCGTCGAAGAAAAAATAAAAAAATTAAATCTTTACACTTAGTTTCAGTTGCATTTCCACGTCGTTTGCCATTTCTTGCATTCTCTGCAAACTGTTCTCCATGAAAGAGAAACTGTTTCGAAAACAAAAAGAGTCGATGGACCCAAGATTACTGCGGCACCGACGAAACACTCCAGCGTTGAAAGGAAAGACTCTTTTCGTCATTTTATGAGCTATGTGGTAGCTCACTCTCAATGTACGAGCATCATTGTGAATGATTTGGTTCGCACCTTTAAATACGTTGCAAGGAAGAGGTAAAATCGAGGACACAACAACACAATGCTTTATAAATAATATCAACATTTTCAAGAAATGACATATCTACACGAAATTGTTTCTTTCTCTCTCTTCTGTTTTAGCTCGAGAAATGTGGCACTCCTTTCCCGCCGGCCGGGGTTGCCGAGCGGTTCTAGGCGCTACAGTCTGAAACCGCGCGACCGCTACGGTCGCAGGTTCGAATCGTGCCTCAGGCATGGATGTGTGTGATGTCCTTAGGTTGGTTCGGTTTAAGTAGTTGTAAGTTCTAGGGGACTGATGACCTCAGAAGTTAAGTCCCACAGTGCTCAGAGCCATTTGAACCATTTTGAACCAGTTTCCCATGCAGAAATTACAATGTCGCTTCACGCTGTACTTCCTTAATGCCTATAAAGTAGCATCACAAAAGAGAGACTGATTTCTATAAAAGAAATTATCATCTTCCCACAGTGGATGGAAGCGCAAGGATCCGATCCATTTTCGTACTTCAGTAAGAAAGTAAACATCTTCCCATTGCGGCTCGAAGTGTAGGTAGCCGACATATTTTCGTGTTGAGGATCGTAACTCTTCCTCAGCCACTTTCCTTTCACTAACTCTGTCCTAGAACGAGCGCAAAAGAGACTTCGATACCGACAACTCAAACGACACGAAATAAACAGGCACCTCATGCAGCACGTGCATCGGCAATACAAGAACGATTTTAACGAAGAGAAATGTAATATATTGCCAACAAATAGGAAAAGAAATCCACTACTGTAGAGCTACACTATTGAACACAAACAGCTGGAGACTGCGTCTGCCTTAAAATATCTAGGCCTAACTATCCAGAGCTATCGTAAGTGGAATGACCATGTAAAACAGATAGTGGGAAAAGTAGACACTAGATTCATTTTCATCGGAAGAATCATAAGGGAGTGTAACTCATCCACTAAAGAAGTGGCTTATAAGGCGCTTAGGCGCCCGATTCTTGAGTATTTTTCATCTACCTGGGATCCCTAACAGGTAGGACTGCTAGAGGAGACAGAGAAGATCCAACGAAGAGCGGTGCGTTTCGTCACGAGATCGTTTAGCTGGCGAGAGAGCGTTACGGAGATGCTAAGCAAACTCCACTGGCAGACGTTAAAAGAGAGGCATTGTGCATCACGAAGGGATTTACTGTTGAAATTTCCTGACAGCACTTTTCAGGAGGAGTCAGACAACATATTACTTCTCACAATATACGTCTCCCGTATTGACCACGAGGAGAAAATTCAAGAAATTAGAGCCAGTACAGAGGTTTACCGACAATGATTCTTCCCACACACTATTCGCGAGTGGAACAGGGTTGGAGGGATGAGATAATGGTACCGAAAGTACCGTCCGCCACGCGCCATTAAGTGGCTTGCGGAGTATGATGTAAATGTAGAGGTGGAGAGGGAACTGCCATCTGACAGCTTTCGCGGGCAAGAAGTGTGGGCACTCACGGGTGTATGTGCCTGCGTAAAGAGCACTTTGCCCACTTCTGCCCTAAGCATTATGAACGCTACGTGTCCACTTGATTCGGAATGGGGTTTCAGTTAGTCTTGTTCCGGGGAAGGAGAATAACCGTCTAAGTTATGTAAGTTATGAGTGGGGAGCACTTAAATGATATATTGGTGGTGGTTTCACCACATAACAAAACGAAATACACAATAAAGAAAGAGGAGACGTTGTCCGACGCTAAACAAGATGGAAGCTTCATATCTACTTCTTTCGGATCGGGATTCCAGCCACTCTTAATTGGAAGAAGAAGTAGAAATCGAGGAATCGTCTAAATCAAGAAGAAAAAACGGAACAATGAAGTGATGGTGACTATGTAGTCTGTTTCACTAAAACGCAAATTAAAGTACCGAGAAAAATTTACTTTTCTAATACGACAAGTTGTGTTGGTGTTATAGTATCCAAACTCTACAAAAATATGTTCATAGTGTATAAAATGTGAAAGACTTTTATCTCTACTAGTCTGTTGTCATGGTTGTTGCCTCTCTCACTGGCACTTCCCTCTCCTGCAGTGCTTTTGCTATTCCATTCTTTAAGGGCTGCTCTTCAACCAGAAACGCGTAAATTCTCTTGCACCGTCATCTTCGGAAGCTTGAGATCATAAAATTTTTTTTGAGCAATACGTATCTGATCAAGTTTCTCTTCGTCGTTTCAAATTTCAATATTCACCATACTTTTCCTGCTTGGCTCTAACTTTTTAGCTGCATACTTTATATCTAAGTTTCGTTGCTGTTGGTCAATACCAGTAGTTCTATAAATAGACTAACCTAAACATACAGAGCATATCAACGATTATCGCAAAATTGGGAACTGGGGGCGGGAGAGAGAGTTAAACGACAATTAAGAATCGTTATTGGAAATATGAAACAAGGTAACACTGAATTAACATAAAATTATAGATACTTATTTCGAACCACTGTTGTTACAAATAACACAGACAAATAGTATAGCATATTTTGAAATTTCAAGACGGTCACAGTAGGCCTACGCTAATTCTCGTAAGCGTTTTAAAGAATGCATCTGGACAGCATCACATTCTTGTTTAGCTTTCGTAGTGGAGGGCGTTTTTAGCGTAATTATTTCATAGTGCATCAACACTTTTTACATCAACACCACATTCAGGCTATTAGTATTTTCCTAAACGCATTGTTTTCTTCGCTTCATGATAAATCTGGTTTTCTTTTCTTTTTTATTTTTTTATGGACACAATAACTTCAGATTCAACACGATTGGAGAGACTGCAGCAGTGATACTCTCATCTGATGGAATGAGTTTATCCTCAACTTTTGCTACTGTTATGCCCAACATTGTGGTGCCAGATGCTTTCAGCTTTATTGCAGAAAAGCAATGCTGCTTATGGTATGATAGTGAAAGAAGGTGAAAAACAAGCTGCTGCGCCAGCCGCTGTGGCCGAGTGGTTATAGGCGCTTCAGTCCGGAACCGCACTACTGCTACGGTCGCAGGTTCGAATCCTGCCTCGGGCATGGATGTGTGTGACGTCCTTAGGTTAGTTAGGTTTCAGTAGTTCTAAGTCTAGGGGACTGATGACCTCAGATGTTAAGTCCCATAGTGCTCAGAGCTATTTGAACCATTTTTGATCCAGCTGCTGCACAAGGAAACTGACTGGAAGGATCCCTTTTTCAAGTGAAAGTTTTGAAGAATGGGAGGTGGATAGTCAACAATAAAACATTTTCAGAATTCCCATCTGCGAACATATGATGTTGACTTGAGGCAGAAATACAATGTCTTATCACTCTATAAAAAGTTGAATTGCCAGCCGCAGTGGCCGAGCGGTTCTACGCGCTACAGCCTGGAACCGCGCGACCGCTACTGTCGCAGGTTCGAATCCTGCCTCGGGCATGGATGTGTGTGATGTCCTTAGGTTAGTTAGGTTTAATTAGTTCTAAATTCTAGGGGACTGATGACCTGAGAAGTTAAGTCCCATAGTGCTCAGAGCCATTTGAAACAAAAAGTTGAATTTGCCGAGTGGAACGATTTCGGGCAACCGATGTCTCTGTTGATCGGTATTCTGGTAATCGATTCTCTGTTAATGTTTTCCTCTTGATCAAGTCAAGATTTAGCTCGGGCACGAAGGGTAAAAAACCACGTGTGTGCATTCACTGCAGGATGAAAAGTTGCTTCACGCGGAAGGCGACGACGCAGTAAAGCTTGAGAGCCTGCGATGTAGGCAAATCTGCAATGAAAGCCATTTGCTGCTTCGTCTGTCTCAGGCTGACTACACGGCTGTGGCTAGCTATTAAAACGGCCGTAATTAGTAACAACAAGCTCTTTCCAATTGGAGTTTGTGATTTACGGCTACACAGTAGTGTTTGCTGTCCACAACGGAAAATTAACATCACAGCCGGTCACCATATGAGAGGTTGCGCCTCCCTCAACAAGAGCGAAATGTAGAAAATATTGATCAAATTTTTTGAAGTGTATCTACACTATCAAAGCGATAAAACAGCATTTTATGAACATTTTGAACAAATGGCTACGGCCAAAACACAAGAGGAATCTGAAATAATGTACCTGCTTCCTTTAGAGGTGTACATGATGAGTCAGAATACACTTTGAACTACAATCAAGATTATCTCGCAGGTTCTCAGAAGATACAAAAGAATTGACTAAGATATTTTTTATGAATAATCGCGTCAATTTTCTTAAGAGGTAACCACAGAAATAAACAGTCAACGTTTCGTAAACTTGCCATAGACTCATGATATAAGCTATAGGATCATTCACTTATATTCAAAAGCACTATCACTTCTACGAAGTTTGACAAAGTGTTCATAACAAAAATTCTGTTCTAATATATTACCAAAAAAGTAGTGAATAATAATTCAGTCAGCTGCTAAACGTATTGTCGAACAGGCTGTTGGCTAACCGCAGGCATTTTCCTTGCTGCAGTAGAAAGCGCATGTACCCTTCCCTGAACTTACAATAAGTAAATTTTCTAATATAGTAAATAATAGGAATAAGTGGTGGATACGGATGCCAAAACAAACGTTTAATATTGCGGAATTTTTACTCTCGGGTAATTATGAATCGTGAAAACGAGTTTTCATAGAAAATTAGATGATTAATCATAAATTAATGACATGAAATATACTGGTTTTGATAACATATATATGTATTTTACTTTGCTTTCTTTTAATGCATTTTTACGCAGATGTGTTACTTTGATAAATTTTGCAGTGGATTTTTCCTTTCCAAAACATCTGAGAAATTTTATGGGAGTATGTTTACAAAATGCTATGTACTCAAACTATTCTTTACAGAAATTGTTTACGTAGTGGAGCTGATGAAAGACAACCTGTTGAATTCTTCCATACTTTTGCTGAACATGTTTCCAGAAATAAGAACAATCATACGGTTTGAGGACAGGGCTGCAGCAGACTGTAGTCGCTTTGTGAGAGATGCGATTATCGACAACTGTCGTACCGGACGAACCAGTAACGACGTATCACCTTCATAGGCAGCGATTTTACTCCATAAAATTTCTATCTCCAGAGATATTCACAACAAATGAGTGTGTGGTAAGGAGATATAAGGGTTTTTAATTAATAGTAACTCTAGCACCGCAGAACATTGTCGTAATAGTATAACAACGCTTTGTCGCTTGTGTGATGCCCTTTCAGAAGCCATGGAGCTGTGTTCGAGGGCGTATAGGCTTATGTAGTGGAAACAATTTCTTTAAAAGATAGTGACTCTTACGTAGCAAATCAGAATCAGTTCCGCCAGTAGTTCAATGTGGATCGAAGAAGTCTTGCTCCGACGCTTAACACAATTTTGTTATTGATGAGAAACTTCAGAGAAACGGATTCAGTTCTAAAGCGAAAGTCGGTAGGTCGCCCATTGTCAGTCATCACACGAAGAAACACCGATCGAACAAAACACGCTGTGGAGACGAGACCATACCGGCAAACAACTTCTAAACATCCGTCTTACGGCGTCTACATTCACATATGTGCTGTGCAAACCTGTGAAGGGCATGCCAGAGAGTTCCATTTTACCACTTTCGGCCTCTTCCCGTTACATTCAGTCATCCAACGCAGGGAGAATAACGCCTCCGTGCACATTGTAAGTAGTTTCATCTTTCCTTCGTGGTCTCTACTAAAGTGACACTTCGAGGGTCGTAGCATGTTTTCAGATTCCTCCCTCATAGCTGATTCTTGACCCTTTGTAAGTATGCTTTGACAGCATAGTTTACATCTATCTTCCAGCTTCTGCCTGTTTACGTTCTGCAGCATCTCTGAAACGCTTTGCTATGGATGGAGCAAACTTTTGTCAACTCGCGCTGTTTATCTAAATATATGTTCTGCATCCCCTGTTAGTCCAATATGTGGTGGACAATATATATAATCACCAAAAGGTGTAAAGACGTTGTCATGTCAAAACAGCGCCCAGTCGGCTCGAAATGGCTAAATACAGCTCCTCTACAGTCACAGTACGGTGTTGCAATGATCAATGATAAATATTTCTTTTATTTTAATTCCAGACAAGTTTTTCAGCCAGGTAGTTAATTTCCGTCAACGATGATAATATTCGTACCCGAGTAGATGCAGTATATTACAAGTAACATGTCTTTAGATGTAAAGGTGGTTAGAAACGGTCTGAGATCTTGTAAGGGTGTTAAAGGGGACGTTGTGCTGAGAATTGTTAAGAAAAAATTCGATACTTTGCTCCGTTTCTGAGTTGTTCGGCATTAAAATTAGGCTATTAGGTCGTGGCGAGCGTAAATCGTAGCAGCCTACAAGAGGCGGAGCCGCCAAACCTTTTTCAGCTTTTGCTGAACTAATTTAAATTTAACATTTCCGAAACAGCCATATTTTGATGGGTAACAACCATTTAAACAAGAGGTAACACACGGAGCCATAGATGTGTGACCATTACAGCATTTTAGTGCGTTCAAGTGCTTGCATTTTCGTGCGCGGTGACCTTATTGGCTTACTTCAACGCTAAATGAATAGGTGCAAAGTGTCGGTATTTTTTTCTGAAGAATTATTTCACAGCGCGAGCTTCCCCTGCAACTCCCTTGCACCCTTTCCAGATTCCTTCTGACCATCCGAGATAGATGTTACAGTCACAATAATTAGCGCGTCAGGCTTCGTCATAAGGTTACAATCTTACACCACCATTCCTGTGAAATAGTGGCAAGTCCAGGAAACGATGGTGAGGGTAATTAGTTATCACGCAGCCTAGGCTCTAAATCAGAACACGTAGGCTCAGAAATATTGAGAGATGGTGGCTGTGGTGGCCAGGAACGATGCGACACTTCCTTCTCAGGCTCACAAAACCAGTTCTGGAGCGTCATTAGTGGCGTAGAAACGTACCGTGGTATGAGCCAGACCAGCCAAAATGGTCACATTTTCCTCGGCAGTAAAGCGACCTTGCAGAATACCCGTTGGGCCCACGGATTACCGCGATATGGCTGCCCAAATCGTTGCAGAACCCCCGCCGTATTTCAGTCTTGGGAAGTAAACTCAGCTAGAATATGAGAACAGTGTGATACAAGACTCATCCGACCACATGAAATTTGACCAAATGTCATCGTACATAGTACAGGTATGAACTTAGGAAATTATTCGCAGCTGAGAAAAGAGACCACCATCGGTTGCCTTAGAATGACGACAGTAAAAATTTGTGTAGACCGGGTTGGAACCCCGATTTCCCGCTTTACATGAGCAGTCGCCTTAACCGCTTCGGCTGTCCACGCACGAATCACGACTAGACCCAAACTTCCAACTGTCGTCGTCTATGTGTCACAATCTGCACTTGTAACGTACCTATATTCCCGTCCTGAATGACATATTTATTGAGAGTCGAGGGCTTGGTATTGATGAATAAATACGAAATAACAGTGCTTTTGTTATGAAGAAGTTTTATGCAATGTTTCTTCAGACACGCACACAACAGTGCAGCCTGCGGGTTTGGGCAGTAATTGCTTTTACATTCAAGCATGCGTTTCTCGCGGTGTTCCCATACTTTCGTTCAACTCCCAACAGTGGTACGAGTCCCACACTGTCAATCAGTATTCCTGGATCAGCTGTACGACTGTTTTGGAAGCAATCTGTTTTGTAGACAAGCTGACTTTTTCTCCCGCCTGACTGACCTACGACTGTATCTCCACTACAAGTCCGTACAAGTAGTTACACCGAGACAAGACTTGTCAAAATATGACTCAGTGGTATTGTACTCAAAAGATACTACGTTTTATTTCCGCGTATTGTGAAGTTCGCAATTTGATATTCCTGAACATTTAAATCAGTCTTCCTCTCCTTACAGCACTTTCAAATCCGTCAGCATATTTGTGCAACTTCTTCCATACAACATCTGTGAAAATATGGGATCCGCTTGGGGTAACAGAGCGGTCTTGGTGGGCGCCTAGCCACACGGTCCGCGCGGCTCCCCCCCCCCCCCCCCCCCCCCCCCCACCGTCGGAGGTTTGAGCCTTCCCTCGGGCATCAATGTGTGTGTGTTGTCCTTATCGTACGTTGGTTTAAGTTAGATTAAGTAGTGTGAAAGCCTAAGACCGATGACCTCAGCAGTTTGGTCCCATAAAGCCTTACCACAAATTTCCAAATTGCCAAAATCTGGGGTTACTATTAAAAATTTCATCCAGGTTAATAAACAACATCGACAGCAAAGGGCCGAACAAATTTTTCTGGGGCACGCCCCGTGTTACATCTGTAAGGAATTCTGCATCATTATAATTTGCTCTTCAAACATTATAAAGTTGCCTAGGGTGGAAAAATATTGCCTCGATGTGACACAAAAGGTGTAAGTTTTTCAAAACAACTGCTTGAAGTCTTACTAATTGGTCCTTGTGAGGAAGTTCAATGCTATTTATTTGGTTATGTTACTAATAGAACTCCAATTGTTGGTTAGATAAAAGCCCTAAAGACACAAGCTACTTTAAAGTGACAAAATAGAAGTGTGATGTGAAGTTTTGGAGAATTGTGTGCTTGAACCATACCTCTTTGAGGAAAGTATGGACATATCGTTACTGTGCAGCAGAGTGTTACCTGTTAAGCCTTAAAATTTCCTGACACCTGAACTGAGAAAAACGCGTCAAAGTCGCAGTCTAATGTGATTCTAGCTATGGAACAACTGCTCTCATAGCTAACAGCGGGATAAACTGTGATTCCGTAAGCTTGCCCGGCGTCATAGTTCTTGGTAGTCTCCTCGAGTTTAGTAGCACATCCCAAAATCAGTAAGATATTTCTGTGATCTATCTGTCCTCCATTGCGGTACTTGCTTGACCTCCACACCGCAACCTCATTTAAAATCAAATAAGTTCAGTTGCATGCGCTATACTTACTGCTTGTAAATCACTTGATTTTCTGTACTCCTTACTTCTGGAATAGCAGAAATTGGACAGCTTCAGGCTGTTAATGCTTTGTTTCTAACCACTCTAAAAATAATAATAGGCGTTATGTAGTTACCGCTGGCACGCACTGTAAGCTAATTCCTTTATCAGTTTCGAACCGGAAGACGCGATTTCTGTACTACTGCAAGTAATAGCTACAATTCGGAGAAGACGGTTTCTACAGTCATTTGGCATTTGCTACTGACATGTCTCACTTTTATCATTAGACGTGTACGAGACACAGCACAACTTATGTGTGTAGTGAGTGCATTTGAGGAGCCTGAAACCTCCACCACACCAACACCACAAACTGAGATAAAGTAATTATTGATAACTTATGTGATCAACATTACTCTTACAAAATTGTGATAATAATAATGATCTTTATAATATAATGTAGGTTCATGACAAACATAAACGAGTCGTTCAGGTTTTAACCTTCAGAAAATTTAATTTTACTCCTCAAGTTGGGAGCCATTGATTTAGATAATGTCATTTTCAAATCTTACGATTTCTTAATAAATTTATTTTTCTGACCTTTATAAATCAATAAAATTGTAATTTGTAAATAATAGGTTTCCGCAATCAGTCGTTCGTTTTCAATTTTATTGGCAGATCTTGGTTTCAGCTAGAACTAGCCATTCTCAATGCACTGTACAGCCCGCCTTCCGCGAACAGTAGTATTCAATGAACTGTGGACGACGCACGACCAACAGGCATTACATGCATTGATCAAAAATGATAGTGCATTGAGAATGGCTTGTTTCTAGCTGAAATCTAGATCTGCCAATAAAATTTAAAAAGGACGACTGATAGCTGATATCTCTTATTTTCAAGTCAAAATAACAGTCTCTGCGTGCAACAGCCTTCTGAATGGAAGTTAACCGGATGAAAACTGTAATAGTTTAATAAGCGAGGTATTTTAATTAAAACCGTCAAATAATTTTACAACAACCTGTAATTTATGTGAGAAACTTTTTTTTTCGCGAGGATACTTCATCAACTTTTTTCTTTTTTTAAAAAAAAAAAAAAAACAATCTGTGAAAGCTATAGACAGCGTTGTGGGTCTTTGAAATGTCTGACATCAGACGATGCCTAGGTGCATATGAGGGAGTAAAAAGGAGGAAAGTGTTGAATGCGATGTTTGTTCCAATGAATTCAACGACACTACTAACAATTTCAGTCAGCTTACAATAAAAAATACATCACATTGCAATCTATAATGAGTGTTCACCAATATCTGTTGAACGAAGCAGCTCTAGGAACGATTAATTATTATTTCATGTTCTTTGCTTTATTTCCGAACAGGATACCCTAATCGAAATCTTGTTAAGATTTTCAAAAAACAAAACAGTAACTCCATGAAGTGAATGCGAGGGAACTTAGCATTTTCCGCTTGTATGGGTACAGAAGGTCGTAATGTTGTAATACTTAACCTTCGGTTTATCCTTGGTTGTGATCAGGTGACAGTGGCAAACGTTGCGTTCTCCGTAATGTTCTTACTCTAGTGCTAAAGGGAACAGACGTAAGGTGAGCTACCCCCCACAGATATTAGACGAAGTACACGGGGACACGTCTCATCAACAGCAACGCAGCCGAGAGGCTGATCTGAGCTTACTACGGTGGCGGCTGCTCGCATCATTAGCTCGGTAAGTCCCCCTATACGAGGAGAACCCTTGCTGGTCAGTCGCCTCAGTGTCAACGAGCTACCGCAAACTGCCGTCGTCGCTGCTGTCGCACCACCGTAGCGTAGTGGCCGACGTGCACCGTCTAGTGACGTCATTCGAGATAGCACGTCTCTGAAAGGATGCTCTCTTAAAGCCATCTTACGCGTCTCTGTCTCCTTTACTTCCTACCACAGAACGCCAGGTTTACAGTCAGAACTTTTCTGAAGATAACGGAGACAGTGCCACGGCTGCTGGTCATAAAACTATGTCTGAAGTTACACTGTACGGCGGGGACAAAAAATAAAGGAACAATGTGATAAATATGTTAATATTTTTCACAAAGACAAAATAGTATTTGCTCTCATCGCTTTGCTCGCGAGACGTTTTTAGGACATGAGCGAAATGTTGGAAACACTAAGTTAAAAAAAGTGTGTGAAATCTTATGGGATTTAACTGGTAAGGTCATCAGTACCTAATCTTACACACTACTTAACCTAAATTATCCTATGGACAGAAACACCAAATTTATCGCTCCCTTTCTTAGCTTCAGGAACAGGGAGGAGTGAACGGAAAGCTACTATGTGTTTGTAATGGGATCTTAATCTTATATGGGGCTCAGTGTACGTAAAACATTTCTTGCGTTTTCTGCAACGAATTTATAACTGACAGAGACACTAACTTATTACTCCTATTTAAAACAACTGAATTTAATGATCTGGAGAAAAGCACTGGATTTTGAGCAAGCAAAAATACAAAGGGACCTTAGAAGTATATGTAGAGGAATAGATTATAACATCTAAGTCGAGAATTAAATTAAATAGCCGCGCAGGGTAGCCGAGCGGCTTGAGGCGCATTGTCAGTGTTGGTGCGGCTCTCCCCGGCGGTGGTTCGAGTCCCACCTCGGGCACTGATATGTGTGTGTGTTGTCCTTAGCCTAAGTTAGTTTAAGTTAAATTAAGTAGTGTGTAAGTCTAGGGCCGATGACCTCAGCAGTTTGGTCACATATAACCTTACCGCAAATTTCCATAAAAAATATCGGTGCAGTAAGTATAAATTACTAGTTAAAGTACGCTGATGAGCCATAACATTATGACCACCAACCTACTATCGATGTAAAAGCGTCCCGGTGGTAGTAGCGTTACCTGGCGAGGAATGACTGCTGGTCAGACACATGCACGGTGCATGTGGGTATCATTGAGCCTGCTGTCCGTGTGCAGAATGGGGAAGACGCGCAATGCGTCTGAGTTCGACCAAGGGCACGATAGGTCTGGTGTTCGAGGAGTGCCGTGGTGAGTGTCTTCAACACGTACCGAAACAAAATGAAACCACGTCCAGACGTCGAGGGCTTGGGCGGCGTCTCTTATTACAGACGTCGGACATCGTACGCTGGCGGGTGACGAACTGTGGCCGAAGCATTACCAGACTTTAGTGTTGGGCAGAGTACAAGTGTGTATGACCACAAAGTGCACCGAACACTCCTAACGATGAGCCTCTTCAGCCGACTCCCAAAAATACACCAATGTTAACACCACGACATCGGCAACTACGACTGAAATTCGCTCGTGATCATCAGCACTGGACGTTGAGTAAGTAGCAGAGCGTTGCATGGTCTGATGAATCACGATACCTACTTCATCATGCCAATGGAAGGGCGCGAATCCGTTGTCTTTCAGGGTAACAGTTCGTTGAGACCTTCACTGCGGGACGGAGACAACCTCGCAGTGGCTCTATTACGAGTATGTTCTGGGGAACATTCACGTGGGTATCGATGGGTCCAGTGACCTCGTGAATGTTCCGGAGTAGCCGAGCGGTTCTATGCTCTACAGACTGGAACAGCGCGACCGCTACGGTCGCATCTTCGAATCCTGCCTCGGGCATGGATGTGTGTGATGTCCTTAGGTTAGTTAGGTATAAGTAAAGTTCTAGGGGACTGATGACCTTATAAGTTAAGCCCATAGTGTTCAGAGCCATTTGAACCAAGTGAGCTCGAGCAAGGCACTATGAGGACCAAGGAGTATCGTACATTGGCTGCAGATCACGTCCACCCCTCCATAACGATCATGTTTCCAGACAGCTGTAGCATGTCTCAAAAAAATAATGCGCCATGTCATAAGGCCAGGAGTTAAAATTGATGGGTTGGTCCACAAACTTGCTAGATCTGAGCACGGACGACCTCATGTATGATGCGATTGAACGTGTCATCAGAGTTGAAGGCCCCCCTACCCGGATTTTATGGGATTTGGGCGAGTTGTATGTGCAGATGTGGTGCCATCTCCCTCCAGCGACCTAACAAGTCTTTATTACTTCCATGCCATGACACATCACTGCTGTTAACCGTTCCAAATGTGGACACACCGGCTGTTGGGTAAGTGGTCAATATGTGTTTCCTGATCACTGTAAATATGGTTCAGGTTCAACAAAATCCGAGTGATGTGCCCCTGACATGCAAAACAGAGTGAGCCCATGCCACAATATGAACAAGGTTTTGTTACATTTCGCGAAGGTCACGGGAAACTGAGAGCAGAAGAGCTCAGACGAAGGACTTCGAATGATTGGCACTAATGCAGAAAGCCGCTAAGAAAACTTCTAGATCCTTGAACTGGAAAAAGACGAAGAACGAGTGCGTGCAAAAGGAACCCTTTAGTTCCTCCAGGTACTTCCACAATACACAGATGAGGGGCTGAAAGAAAGAGCAGCTGGGACACAAATGACATATGAGGGAAGTATAAGAAACAAGTAAGTGTGAGTGCTACAACAACATTACAGTCAGCTTCCGCGACATGTGCCAATCCTTCTTTATTCTTTTTTAATTTTTTAAAAGTAAATAAACGAACACGTTCCCTGCTGTGGTCTATTTCTATAAAGTTGGTATGAATATTACACAGTGCCATGATTGCTATAAATAAAACGGCTTCATAAAATTAAGGTTCTGTTACCAGCAGTCTTTACCTAAATGATAGCCTGACGGACAGTGAGTGTAAAACAACCGCGACGTTACTAATGGTATTTACATTCTGATGCTGTCTCGTTGCCAGAAGCATGCTGTTGAATTTTTAAGTAAATATAATGACTATCCATGGATCTATGGATCCGTCTACAGTACCATGGAAGGTAAATGGCAATTATGAACAAATGAGGACATGTACCAGCAGTTTGAAAAGTCACTTAATTGGCTGAATGTTGGACCAGAAGAGACTATAGCGGTTTAGCGGCATCCTTCGAGGTGATGGATTCCTCCCATACCGGGCCGTCCATTCTCAACCATCAGGATAGGGCGCAAGAGGACTTCCAAGGACCCGATGGAATCCTTAAAGAAGTGGGGCCGACAGCGGTGGAAGGAGAAGCCAGAGATCCGGCGGTAGATATCTTCTCTATTGTGACTGAATAACTTCCTTTATTATCATGCTTTTTGTAATGGGTTCTTTTATAATATTTATAGTGTGCTGAATTTTTGTCTGTAGTGTGGATCTTTCTTTCGTTTTTTTCAGCTGTATGCCTTGAAGTTCGTTAATGGAATAGATGATAATGATTGTGATGATTATGATAGTAATATCAATCCACAATCCCTGTAATAATGGAGATATTCTATTCACCCTCTTCAGACAGAATGGAAGGAATGAATTAATCGAATCCACGACTGAAAGAAAGTCTCCACAGCTATTTGTCAAAAAAGATCGCTCCATGGCTTAACCATTGGTGCGTAAATGTAAATTAAATCACTAATAAGATTATTTCTGTAACCTGTGTAATATGTGTTTAGGACAAGGGTATGAAACACAACTTATAAATTGTGGAGTATCTTCTGAAAGTGTGCATTCAACCAGCTTTGGTGTACAGAGTCCAGCATTACCGTGAGCTACTTAAAGAAATTTAGATAGGACCTACTTAACAATCTGTAGCTTCTGGAGCACGTATTGCAGCTTTCAAGTTACTGTACTGGAAGCATGAAGCGCCGTGATATTTAACGAATTCGCAGCGAAGAAGCACTAGCCGTTTCTTCAGTATAGAGATCGCCAGCGCGGAAACCCTGTGACTCATCAGTCAGCCTTCGCAAATTTATCACGCGTGTTTACTCACAGTTAACGTCTGAGCCGCTGATGGACACCCCGACAGGAGAGCATGAAGTACACCTCCCGGATGTATTAGACCGAAGTATACTGCCGGCGAACAGGATCGAGAAGACTTACACTTTTTTTTTTCAATGAATCTTCATTGAGAATCACCTCTTCTGTGAGAGTAGAGGTTCTGCTTGTCTTATTTACAGTGGTATGTTTAAATAATATTATCGCAAATAGCTTAACATCCCTTGTTGCTAAAAGGAGTCGAGAAACATATGTGTAATTCCCCGTCATCGATCATATCACCTACGATGGGCAACGAAGTGCGTACACTACAGGTGGCGATAAAGTTATCGAATTTACTGCACTTAAACAAATACACTTACACTAGGGATTCGAGTTTTTGTCGGCGACATACAGTGGGAATATTAAAATAAAAATAGTTTCCATCCCACAGTTTCGACCAAAGTTTTCCGGAAGTGTGCCTTCTAAGGAAAATGACATAATTGAAAGTACCCTCCGAATAGCGGCACATCTGTAACCTGCTCTCATGACCGAGGAGAAGCTGTAAATCACGTTTTCCACTTCAGTACTCAGCAACAGTGCCTGCTAAACTATGGAGGCCGATTGGTCCAGTATAAATCTTTCATTTTTGCAATTGCCGTTTTCAAGATTTTCTCTTGAGGGACAGTCATCAGTCTTGGAAGAGTATCATCAGACCTGTAGACTTTGATGAGTCTTAGATATGTTGTATAGGGGCCTGCACAGTGCTCCTGGCTAATGGTTTTCCATGCGACGGAGCCCAGTTTCCGATAAATCAATGCTGAATTTTTTTTCTTATGTTCTATACTTTTAATATTAGTCACGTTTCTACCAAGCGAGTGTAGCACAGAGGCTAGGTTAATGCCTACCACGCTGTCGGTACAGGTTTAAATGCTGATGTGTGCTTATCTTCGAATTTAAACATATAGAATATTATCAATCAGCATATGTGATGCAAAATTACTGAAACATAGTCGTTTTCTAACTGACAACCTCACCTGCCGACAGGTGTTGTTGACATACCTCGACGTGGAAAGCTGAAAATGTGTGCCCCGATCTGGACTCGAACCCGGGATCTCCTGCTTACATGGCAGACGCTCTATCCATCTTTTTTTTTTTTTTTTTTTAAAAAAATCTCATTTTGTTCGCTTTTGTTCGTTGCATTTTCTCGGGGCGGACGTCGTAAGACATCCGTTTAAGTTCGTTGTTGATCCTTTAAGTCAGTTTTTTTTTTTATTACAGAGGGCAGCTAACCCTCTGACCGAACACGCTGAGCTACCGTGCCGGCTTATCCATCTAAGCCACCGAGGACACAGATGAACAGCGCGACTGCAGGGACTTATCCCTTGCACGCTTCCCGTGAGTCTCACATTCCCAACTGTCCACAATTCTACACATGTGTTCTACCTTATAGACATTTGCCCACCCACTCATTACTCGAGCACGCTTTGGCGATTCCCGTAAGAGTTTGGGCAACCTGTCCGCATTCGCGCAGACAAAGGTCAATGGCTGGGTAGCCTTTAACTATAGATATGAAGACAGAAACTTGTTCTCGAAAGAATAGTTACTGTTGATGACTGTGCAGCTTTTCCCTGGAATAAGCCATGTAAGCAGGAGATCCCGGGTTCGCGTCCCGGTTGTGGCACACATTTTCAGTTAGCCATTATTTATTCCAGGGAAAAGCTGCACAGTTCATCAACAGTAACTGTTCTTTCGAGAACAAGTTACTGTCTTATAGTCGTTTTCGCTGTGGTAATATCATTAATAAATCAATCATTACAGTAAAGTTTCTTCAGATTTGTTTTCGTGTTATCACTTACATCACTTACTGTACTAGAACAGAATGCTGGATAGTATTTGTCATAAAAGCAACGGAAACACAAGTTAGTGGGACACAACGCACATGTATGAGCATGATTCGCATCGAAGTTTAGTCGAAGACAACAATCTTTTATCGCTTTTTAAAATCGTATGCCAGCAAAGTAGTAGATTTTATCCAATGTGCGTGGTGTTCTATGTATTTGTGTTTCGGATGCTTCTACGACAAATACCATCCAGGATTCTGTTCTTGCACAGAAAGTGATGGAAGCGATATCACGGAAAACATGTGTGAAGAAAATTTGCTGTAATTATTAATTTATTAATGATATTGCTACAATGAAAATGACTGTTTCAATAATTTTGCATTACGTATAGTTTTTCAGCATATAGCTTTTCTTGTAAACAAGTCAGAGCATTTTGAATTCTTTGCATACGTCTGACGTGACTGTAACAATTAACATCATTGTGGTGGTAGGGTGGAGTACATTTGGGTGGGGATAATTTTTAGAGTGTATGATACTGCTATCAAAGGAGAGACTGTCGTGTCAAATTCATCTGAATACCTGTCTGAAGACTGAACACCCATCTTTTGCAGAGAGGACATGGATGAAGAGAGTCGGTGAGGTTCTGGAAATACCGACAGGAAATGGAACTAAGACGACTCCAGTTTCGTGGCCAGTTGCGCTACGTTTCCCGCATAAGGATGCATGGCGTGAACAGCTCGGTTAAGCTGGTCCCACAGATTCTCGACTGGGTTTAAAACCCGGGAATTTGTTGGCCAGGGGACTACGATAAACTCATCTTCGTGTTTTTCCAACCAAGCACGTACGTGTGACACGTCGCATTGTAATGTCGAAGTCTGGAATTGGCAGCCAGAGACTGTGGTCGTGCGAGTGTGGGTTGCGTTTGCGAGTGTGTGTGTGTGTGTGTGTGTGTGTGTGTGTGTGTGTGTGTGTGTGTGTGTGCGCGTGTGTGTGTTGTCTATTCTCATGAAGGTCTGTTTGACCTAAAGCTTTGTTTGACAGTGTTTGTTGTGCCTATCTGCCACTCACAATCTCCATTACGTAGTGCATAGCAATTTCCTATACGTGATACTGCCCAACTGCATTTAGGAGTGAACGTAGTCCCCGAGGACAGATGCATATCTGTGTTACTCCGTTGTGCCTTCCAGAATGATGAAATTACCCAGGGAATGCCACGAAAACATTCCCCAACTTATAATGCCCCCTCTTCCGACTTGGACCCTTGGGAAGATTGTTGCAGTGTCGTCGACGTCAATGGCCATCTGTCCGACGGAGCACAGCACGTGATTCATCTGGAGAGGCCACCTGTTGCCAGTAGTGGACGTCCAGTTGTGGTATTCGTCACCGATGAACAGCAGTAAGCAGCGATGCATGGACCAGGCGCCTCCTGCACCATAGTGGCCTCAGCACTTGTTTTGGATAGCGCCATTTAGCCATGCACGGTGTGGTGGAACTCTGACGGCAGGCTAACAGTTTACAAACGTAGCCGTTTCGAAAATTCCATGGCACGAAAGCTATTGACGTTCCCCTTTTGCACATCAGATAAATCGCTCCGTTTCCGCATTAGGACAACTACTGCACTGTCTCCCACGTCCCCCATACAAGGTTTATATACCTTCCACTACTAGTGCTTCCGTATGCCGTCTCTGAGTGATTATTACAGGCTTACCTGGAACACAGGTGTGGTCACATTAACTGAGTGGACCGTGTACAACCCACATGCGATGTTATTGCATTTTACCTCCGGTAGTCGTTATCGGAAATATGCGGCGACATTACGGTGAACAAGTACAGTGGTGACCAAGGAAAACATATTGCACTGTCAACGCTTTCAGGACATCTGTGTATGTGGTATCTAGCGGCTCGGCGTGTTCGTGGAAATCGATCTGTAGTGCACTGTTGCGTTTTCCATAACCTAGGTTACCCCTGATAGTGAATAACAGAGGAACGTGCCACCAAATTGGTGGCATCAGGTGATAAACAGATTATATTTAGAGTTATACAACTTCCAGCATGAGGAAAAGCAGAACTAAGTAATGATACACCTACGCCGGAGGGTGTGGTCATGCGGTTCTAGGCGCTTCAGTCTGGAACCGCGAGACCGCTACGGTCGCAGGTTCGAATCCTGCCTTGGGAATGGATGTGTGTGATGTCCTTAGGTTAGTTAGGCAATATTGCAGCAGGAAAAAGTGTTAGGGAAGTCAGAAGCAACAGAAAAATACATTTTAAAAAAATTTAAGAAAGGAAAAGAAAAAGGGGAAAAAGTTATTCCAAGAAGACAAAACAGTTCTAGTTTCTTTAGACGACGAAGCAGTTATTCCAAGAAAATTTTTGGAGCGTTATGAGAAGAAGAAGAAGAAGAAGAAGAAGAAGAAGAAGAAGAAAATACCAACGTTGAGAAAACTGCTTGTAATTACAAAAACGGTGGCAAATTTTAATGGGTGGGGACGGAAACACTTCGGAAAATTTTGAAAGAGCCTGGATTTCGTTTCCAGAGATGTAAAAGTAAAACAAGCGTCTTAACAGAACGCTACGACATTGCTGCAAAGAGAGTGCAATGCTTGAGAAGAATCAGAACCAATGAGTAGGGGCCAAATAAAACAATGTTATTCACGGACGAAACGTGGGTGCATATATGCATTATAAGATGAAACAGTGCAGGCAGCATGCAGAAGTTCCTGATATAATACGCAATAGTAGTGCAGGCCAAAATGTTATAGATTTCGTAGACGAGCTGAGTTAATTGACGATTGAAAATCTAAATCCCAAGGTTATTACGATAATATGAATGGGGATAATTATCATAAACGGTTAGAAGAAACACTGATTCCTAATATCTTAACTGGTAATACTGTCCTTGAACGCACTACATCGTACTGCTCAGACAGCAAAACACCCACTACCGCAAGCCGCAAAAAGGCCATAAATGAATGCCTCATTGAGAATCAATTTTGAACTGAGCTTAAAAGAAATCAGATTTTGCAGTTTGGTCGTCATAAGGTAAAGTCTCTCTTTAAGGCGGATGAGTTTTAAATCTAAGGGATATACTGTTCTCAGGCTCCCACCGTACCACTGAGATTTGGAACTCAATTGCTGGAAAAAACGTTTCCTCCATTAATTTAACTACATTGAAGAAACTACCAAAGAGAATCTGAAATTACCCTAAATTAATCTTTAAAAGCTTGGGAACATTTAAAAGGACTGAAAATGAATATTGGCGCAGAGAAGAGTTAATTGAAGTAGCATCAGAGATTATATAAGAATGAATGCTGTATGGAGATGAATGTGAATCCCATGACGATACAGTAATGTGCGAACCGACACGTAGGATGAAACTGGAATGGATTCATGTGAAACAGCTACAGAAGAGTTTTTCGTTTACCCCTTGTATAATGGACTATCCACTTCGTAACTGTAATTACTAAGTTTTCATTCCACGACCAAGTGTACCGTCCTCCCTCTCTTCGTCAACCCAGATTACGCGATGACGCACAACAAGCTGATCGAAGCGCCTTGACTGTCAGCTGCAATTATTGTTGTCGAATAACGTATTCTCAAATTGTTTCAAATGGTTCAAATGGCTCTGAGCACTATGGGACTTAACATCTGAGGTTATCAATCCCCTAGAACTTAGAACTACTTAAACCTAACTAACCTAAGGACATCACACACATCCATGCCCGAGGCAGGATTCGAACCTGCGACCATAGCAGTAGCGCGGTTCCAGACTGTAGCGCCTAGAACCACTCGGTCACATCGGCCGGCTGAAATTGTTTACCGTGAGTTGCATCGAAACTTCTTGATGACACAAAAGGACGACTACGTTACTTCTGCTAGACTTATCTCATAGAAAAACCTCTACTATCATACAGTTTACATATTTTACTATAACTTTCTTACACAGTAAAAGAAACGCCTTTAGCCCTTAACGAACGAAAACAAATATTTCAATTACATCATCCAATAAGGCATATCCAACAACTCATGAGGTCCTGAGCAGCTGAACATTCAAATTTGGAAACACGGTCAAATTCTTAAGGATGAGTATTTGGACGTTTGTACTTCCTGATTCAAAAATATTTGTCCACTTTGTATGACAAACTTCTCTGCCCGTGTACATTAACATGCGCCGTGCTAGGCTATAAAGTAGGTATGTAAACCACTTCGTGTCATCATGCCCTGTAAAACTCTGGCCTGATATACCTATCCCAATAAGAGTCTAAGGTTGTGTCCCACACCATTACCGGCAGACTCTGGCCAATTTCTACTCTTCGCCTCAGAAGCATAACACAGCTAAAACTCAAAAAGTCACAAAATATTATTTAAACAAATGAAGTAAACAAAGTTTCGTTCAGAGAAAGATGCCTTCTGATCACCGGGGGTGAGTGTCTTTCATGTGGGGACATTACGGGTGTGGAAAGGAGAAGAGGGAAGGTGTGCACCAACTCGTGAATAGCCTTGGCAGGTAACAATGCTACCTCGTGAAAGGGTGAACGTACACTGTAAGAAAATAAAACGGTCCTCGAAGGAGTTAGGAAAAGTGGCCTAAATGTGACACACAGTTATTCATTGACCGTCAAAGTTCACAGGCTGCAGCGCCGTTTTACATCGCAGCTGGCAAGAATAATAAACACGGGACATGTGAACACGAGGCCATAAGGCCTTGGAGAATTTCATTCCGTGTACTCAGTTGGACAGTGGCTGTGCCTCGCAGACAGGCTCGCTTACAGTATACGCAGATCCTAGCATTTGAGAGAGAACGAGCAGTTGGCCTCAAAGACTCCAGCTGGAGTAATCGGCAAATCGCTCGACATGTGAATAGGACCGATGCCACACTTCGACAATGTTGGCAGGTCCGGGTGAACCACTACCGTACGCAACGTCCAGAAGGAAGTGGTCGACGTAGAGAGGCAACACAACGTGAGGAGCGAGCAGTCACCAGAGAGGTCGCTGATTCATCATTATGACCGTTAATAAGTGGGTCACAGAAATGTGATTGAGCTCACGGCGCTGAAATGCCATTTGATTTCATAGTAGGTCTCCTGTGGTTGCCATCTGCAGCACCCTTACAGGTTAACTGTTCGTATAAGATATTTAACCCTTCATTCTGTAGCACTTCAAGGAAAGCCATTGCGAGCTTATATTTCAGCAGGATAATGCCCGCCCGCATACCATGGGAGCTTCTACTTCTTGTCTTCGTGCTTGACAAAGCCCACCTTGGCCAGCAAGGTCGCCGGATCTCTCCCCAATTAAGAATATTTAGAGCATTATAGGTAGGGCCTTCCAACCAACTTTTGATTATCCAATGGATCAGTGGGATAGACTTTGACTCGATACTCCTCAGGAGGCCATTCAACAACTCCAACAGACAATGCCAGCCGAATGTTTGCATAAGGGGTAGAAGTGGACCAATGCGTTATTGACTTGCTCAGTTTGTGAAGCTCTTGCTCTTGAATAAATGATCCAATTTTTTTCCGAAATTGTAATCATCCTTTTCTCTGTATATGTCCATCACATCTGCCGATTTCCGTCCTATTCGGATAATTCCTTTGTGGTGCGCCTTTTTTTTTATTTTTTGAGCTGGAGTGTGCTCGATACACACAAATAAAACAATCAGTAGCAAGATACGGAATTTTTGTTATCTACATGATAATACATAATTGTACTACTCAGGTCAGTGGAGATGTTCGAAAGTTTCCCATTTCTTACATAAAAATCATGGATTTACAACACGTTGAGACTTTCGTCTCATACAGTCTTTTGAGTGTTATAATTACGTCACGATACACAGCGTTTAATCTAATGAAGTTTACAGTTCTTTTGTTTCTTTTTACGAATAATGCCTTCTACATAGCTTAATGTTTTTAATTTATTGTCTCGTTGCGGTTACTGCCATCATCAGATTTTTAGTTTTTGTGTTTTGATCTCAGTATACAGTTTATTTCCCGCTCAGGCATATGCATTACTGCAGCTGACACTGAACTTTGTGCTCTAAGCTTTGGTGGTCGAATTGTTACTTATGTTGAAAGCTGACTTAGCCTTAATCACAAGCCTCAGGGTTCCAGTACCAAAAAATCGTAATGAATGATAGTGTAATATGTTGCTCAAATAGAATTAATTGTAAAAATTTAATAATCTCCGAAAAATGCAAGATATATATTTTGCCTTTACTAATGAACGGGCAGATGTACCTTGTAAAGAGTTAGCACCAGATTCAGGCAAAGTGAACACTTCCATTATCCACACTAAATCTTTGTATATTTGCTCAGTACCGGAGATTCCTGCAAACGAATAAGGATCAGTGTAATTGTATCGGTCATGTCTCTAATATTACAAAGCGGCAGCCACTGTTGGCGCGATGGAAAAGTAAACGTCTCTCGTTTTGAATGGACAAGCGTCAAGCAAACGAGTTGTAGCTGTGGGTTTCTGATCACACGAAGTTGCAGGATCTTAACACTGCCAGCGTCGTACACCATGTCTTTCTCAAGTTTTATCCATTGTTCCGGGTTCGAGTCCCGATACGGCAAACTACGGTTTTTTGTACAGATACATGCGGCGTCTACGCTACGTCCAGACAGCAGGAATTACTACATCTCGAGTCCTGTATTTAGACTATATAACGGAAGTGATGATCATTGTCTGGTGCAAGCGAATGGCGTCTTTCCGTTCGACAGAAGAATGTGTGTGGGTGATTCACGAATAATCCATATCATTGCATGTGATGTTTTGTCAAAATTTAGCAATGTTGAGGCGAGACCATAACACGGAAGAACATAAACAACAACCTTAACTTCAATCATTATACGGAAAATCGTATTGTAGTCACAAATTACATTTGCCATCAAACAAAAATTTCCATTTTATCGTGGAAGAGTGGTACACAAAATGGTTTTGAATAGTTTATTTTATTTTTTATTCTGAAATATTCCGTCAGTGCCGGCCGATGTGGCCGTCCGGTTCTAGGCGCTTCAGTTTGAAACCGCGTGACCGTTACGGTCGCAGGTTCGAATCCTGCCTCGGGCATGGATGTGTGTGATGTCCTTAGGTTAGGTAGGTTTAAGTAGTTCTAAGTTCTAGGGGACTGATGACCTCAGAAGTTAAGTCCCATAGTGCTCAGAGCCATTTGAACAATGTTTCCGTCAGTGTCAGAAATTTTTCTATTACTGTACAAGCTGAATATTAGACTCACATGCCAGGCGTCTACTTACGTACAGCTTTAAACGAAATAATAAGTTTACTGTTACCAGTAATTATATATATGTGTGTGTGCGTGTGTTGTGTTACAATTTTTTGGAAGGACTTGGGGAACTGTCTCCAGTGATCACAGATTCCTTTCACTGTCGTAACACACCACATGCATACTGCCATATTTTGTAAACAAAACATGACAGTATGCATGTGATGTGGTACGATACTGAAAGGAACCTGTGGCCACTAGAGATATTGTCACAAATTCCTCCCATAAAGTCTGAACACAGCACACACACACAGACACACACACACATACACACACACACACACACACACACACACACACACACACACCTCATACTAACAAATGTAAATCCACCTGACGATGGAGGTTTAAACCTTTGAATGTGTCGTGGAGATAAATAAACAGTGACTGGTAACAGTAAATTTATTCTTTCATTTACTGTCAGGAACAGTCATGGTAAAGCCCCACCTAAGATGTTAGCATTTAAGATACGTACGGTCTTCTACTCCGTTCTTGCACTCTGTAAGGCGCCAGTTATCCGGCACCTCGTCTCAACTGCCAGCACCTTCTCCGGGCTACCGGCGGCCGGACGCCTGCTTCTCCGTCAGCAGAGGAACTGATAGCCACTCTGCAGAGCGCCTGCGCTATCTGTTGACGAGACAGCTATGTGCGTCGACAGCTAGAGTGCCGTCTTGTGGTATCCGTCTCTTCACGATGCTCTGTCCTACTGATGTTACCAATTTTGCAAGTCCTGCAATTCACAACTTGCTACGTCTCAGACAAGGAATTTACTTACTGTACTCAAGAACAGTTAACCCTTTAAAATAAGACAAAGAAAATAGCTATGTGACATGCACACATCCTCGGTGTGAGGTGGTAATACTGATCACCGTATACCGATACTGTCAACTGTGAGTCCGGTAAAAGATGAAAAAATAGAACTATGCTATTTGGTGTTGTAGCTACGTTTTATTCTCCCATTTCATACTTTTATCATTGCATGTTTATTTTTTCTTTTGTTCAGACCTCTCCTCCCGTGAAATGTATTCGGGGTTGCGAATATAGACAACCATCAGCTGCATAATGAAATGACTACAAGGAAAATGTGTTCCGGGCCGGGACTCGAACCCGCCTATCACGAGCGGTCGCGTTGCATTAAGCTGTCAGAGCACGATTCACAACCATACCCAAACTTCTATATCCTGTGTCTGCTACCTGCACTCGCAAATTGATTGTGTACATCCCCGTACAGGAGAAAGACAAATAGAAAATCACTTGAATGTTGTCAGCGGATAAATATGATTTTTCAGTACCTGTGTTGTTTATAGGTGCGATTCATCGTAGTTTTAAAAAGCACAGGTATTGCAATATCGTACTCTTCTCTCCTATCTTGAACTTTAATCTTGAACGAACTTTAACAGATCCATCTTTATACACTTTTTTTATGCTGTGTATATCATACTTTCTTCAAGTCCCAGCCCATCACGATGTTTGCTTCTTTTCGCGGAGTTTCTTAAAGGTTTGTTTCGTTAATGTTTTCAGTACACTTGTCGTGTTCGCATTGCTACTCATACGACACACACAGGTCATACTGCGTGGAAATGTCCTGTGGTCGCAGCAGTTGCCGGATTTATTTACTGACAGGAAACTGTTATGAGCATGTTGCTTGGTTACGCCAAAGTACATGCGAACAAGTACACATTTTACGGAGGGGTATGACAGACGTATCCTGTTCGGCGATTCATCTTTGATATATCATTTTGTTCTTTTGTTTACAGTTAACTGAAAGCGGTCCAGCCTAAAAATGTCTAAATATAGTTGCCGTCGTAATGCGAATAGATGCTACATACACATTGATGATGGAATCTTCTAACCGGTTGACGTTGACATAAGTATATATCAAACCGCCCTATTATTAACATAACCGTCACTGGCAGAAAGTAACAACGGCAATTAAAGAAGAAGGAAATGTCCTTACCAGTTTCAGCCTCTGCCGCTGATTTTTCTTTCTCCGACAAGCATTTTATCGTGATGCATGAGAACACTAATGTGACATTAGTGTTTTCATTAGAGGAAAAAACTATGTAGTATGTTGGCAGGCCTAAATGTATTCTGTGAATAACACTGAATAATATTGGCTTCGGCGTACTGATAGTGTACACTGACAACTGATTTATCACATTTTCAAGAACATATGGAATTCTGCTACATTAGAATCCAAAAATACAATCAAGAAAATAAAATCAACGAAACATTTATGAGCGCACAAATATCTGTAAATGTGCATGTGTGCGGCGAAGGAATTTCGGGTAGACCATCCACTTCTAAAACGGACGTTAACATCAGCATCGCCGAACGAGCGGTTTGTGATGATCGTCCTGCTAGTACTCAAAATATCACGCATTTGTTGGACATTGGATGCATCTAGCTTTTGCCACCGACCATGAATCTAAATTATCTCCACGTGGACTACCGGCACCATCAACAGACAGATCCAAATAAGACCACTTAGAAACGTCGAAATTCCTTTTAAGGTTTTTCGAAGACGTCACGCAATTATCTTTCATGATACCAACTACCAATCACAGATCGCGCAACAGAGCATAATAAAGAAGCATCAACTCTCGTCAACAGAAACAAAGGTTCAAAAACCAAGCTTCTGCAGAAAAGCATTTAACAGCGTTTTGGGAAATGGAACATTCATTCCTGATTCATTCACTACTAAAGATTCAACTGTGATAAGGGAAAGCTACTGTGATCTCCACCGAAATAAAAGAAAATGAAAACGAAGAGAAGAGGAAAGTTTATAGAAAAGTATAATTTTGCTTGAGGATGATGCCCGCTTTCGTGCAACTGACTAAATAATTATCGACGCTGAGCAGCAAAATTTGTCCAGATTTCACCCTCGAAAAGTTGGTGTGCAGCTTATATCCGTTTATTTGGCATTTTACATATCCTTGTTGTAAAAAAATTATGCTCATTTGTAACATCTAGCGTCTGTAACCCAAAATATCGGCAAACCATTTTGGCCGGCCGGTGTGGCCGAGTGGTTCTACGCGTTTCAGTCTGGAACCGTGCGACCGCTACAGTCGTAGGCTTGAATCCTGCCTCGGGCATGGATGTGTGTCATGTTCTTAGGTCAGTTAGGTTTAACTAGTTCTAAGTTCTATGGGACTGATGACCTCTGATGTTAAGTCCCATAGTGCTCAGAGAGATTTGAACCACTTGAGCAAGCCATTTTATTACACAACGAAACTTTAACAGATATTTTATTGATGTTAACATTTTGTAGATGTATATATATTCTTTTGTTAACTAACAACTCAGTTTCAGTTGGATACTGATAAGAAAGCCTGATTTATGTTGATATGGATGGCCATTTAGAGGGAAAAGCAACATAGAATCAATTACTATGCAAGCTACTAATTTAAAGTTGTCCATTATGCTCCGCGAAAAAACAACAAAGACCAGATTAAAGTATGTACTGAACAAATTAAACGTATGACGTTGGGTTGTTTCAGAAGAAAAAATGGAAGATGGCAGTTTCAACGAGAAAGTCTTTCAGGCGACCGAAATGTGTCAAATACCTGAAAATTGAAGCTGTGTGCGAGGTAAGAGGTAAGATGGATCGCAAGAGTCTTAATAATGACACAATATGAATCCAACACGAGCGTTGCTTGGTATGGCCTTGTTGTCCGACGACGTACTGCTCTAGCACAGAAGATGTAGCAGATTTCATGGAGGAACTGGTTAACTTCCAGCATTACGTCATGAAAGTTCAAATTCAAATGGCTCTGAGCACTATGGGACTTAACTTCTGAGGTCATCAATCCTCTAGAACTTAGAACTACTTAAACCTAATTAACCTAAGGACATCACACACATCATTACCCGAGGCAGGATTCGAACCTGCGACCGTAGCGGTCGCGCGGATCCAGCCTGTAGTGCCTAGATCCGCTCGGCGACCCCGGTCTGCCGTCATTCAGGTTCGAAAGTGTTACGCACTTTTCATTAGATCGCGATTAGTGACGAAACGCCAATAGTTTCTGACATGCCGAGCAATACTATAGGAGATATGAAAGGGGCAAAACGTATCCCATTGAGGGGAACAAGGAACGAAAAAAAAAATAGAATAACTTTGATGTGTCTTCGTGTAGTCAATAGGGGAAAATTTCTGGAAGAAAACATTCATAAGGGCTGAGTGATTCGCTACCTAGACAAGGACTAGATGACAACGCGACTGTTTTGAACTCGATGTCTACTGTTTGGAATGGCAGATCTCGACTACTGCTTACTAAGAAGCCATGTTGATTTTGGAAGTCTTTGAGGGACAAAGAACCACCCTACCCTGGGGATAGCGTCTTTGACTAATAATCAAAATGTTGTGCGTCCAGGTTCGAATCTGGCCAGTGCTTAAAATTTGAATAAAAATCATCAGCAACAGCAGCCGAAGACTCTCGGAAAAAGAAGTTACGCTAGTTCTGCCAAAGATCTGGTCGAAGAGGCCAGAGGAGCGGACAGAGGTTCACGGCACTCTCTTGCCGACGGAGTGGGAATCTGCCACTAAAGGCGGAAGAATCAGCACTAATTGAGGCACGAGGATACAAAAGGCAATATATCCCACTGCATTAAACGTGCATGATGTGTAACAAAAAAATGGTTCAAATGACTCTGAGCACTATGGGACTCAACTGCTGTGGTTATCAGTCCCCTAGAACTTAGAACTACTTAAACCTAACTAACCTAAGGACATCACACACATCCATGCCCGAGGCAGGATTCGATCCTGCGACCGTAGCAGTCGCACGGTTCCGGACTGCGCGCCTAGAACCTCGAGACTACCGGATGTGTAACCAGTGGGGATGTGGCCTGTAAGTGAAAAAGAATCATGATGATCTCTCCATTGGCAAGAGATTCCCCTATTCAGATCTCCAAGAGGGAGTGTCTAGGGGGAGGTGAACACGAGAAACAATCCAGTAATCAAAGAAGGGGTAAGGTTCTACGAATGTTGGTGTGCAATGTCAGAAGTCTGAATGTGGTAAGGAAGCCTTTGGTAACTGAAGAAACATTTCATTTCATTGACGAAGGATGAAAGTTGAAATTTCTTCAAGGTAGTTCAGGAATACAGAAATACACGTGACTTAGTAATAAAATACACAGGAAGTACATGGCAGCTAAGGCGAGATGGCTGCCCGAAAAATGTGAAGAAAACGAAAAAGAAATGATTGTCAGAACTACTGACTCAGCATATAGAAAACTTAAAACAGAATTGAAAGCAATGTAGGTAACATTAAGAGCGCAATGCCAATTGCAGAGTAGAGAGCAGGTAGGTGGAAAGAGTATACTGAAGGACTCTATGAGGGGAAGGAGGTGTCCGACGACGTGGTAGTAGAAGAAAAATTAATCGATGTGGAAGAGGGAGGAGATCCTGTATTAAAATCGGAATTTATAAGAGCTGTGGAAGAGACAGATAACATTCCATTGAAATTCCTAAAATAAGGTGGGGAAGTGCCTACAAAACGGCTGCTCACGTTGGTGTGTAGAATATATGAGACTGGCGATTTACCATCGGCCTTTCGGAGAAAGGTCAGCCTCAAGTTCGAAGACAGCATGAACCGAAAAGTGGGAGAATTATCACACTCATCTTAACAGTTCATGCATCCAAGTTGCTGACAAGAATAACGTACGGAAGAATGGAAAATAAAGTTGAGGATCTGTTAGATGACGGTCTGTTTAGCTTTAGAAAAGGTAAAGGCACTAGAGAGGCAGTTCTGGCGCTGCAGCTGATAATGGAGCAAGACTGAAGAAATATCAAGACACGTTCATGGGATTCGTTGACTAGGAAATACTGTTAGACAATGTAATGTGGTACAAGATGTTCAAGATTCTGAGAAAGTAGGAAGAGCTTTAGCGAAAGACGGGTAATGTACAACATGTACTGACAGGGAATAATAAGACTGGAAGAGCAAGAACGAAGTACTTAAATTAAAAAGAGCGTAAGACAGGGATGTAGTCTCTCGCCCCTGCTGTTCAATCTATACACTGAAGAAGCAATGATGGAAATAAAAAAAAGGTTCAAGAGTGTGCTTAAAATTCATAGTGAAATGATATCAATGACAAAAGTCGATGATGACATTGCTATCCTCAAGGAACGTGAATATGAGTTACAGGATCTGTTGAATAGAATGAACACTAAGCGTACATAATATGGGCTGAGAGTAAATCGAAGAAATACGAGAATAACGAGAAGCAGCACAACTGAGAACAGCGAGAAACGTCTCATAAACGGGTATCAGGGAAGAAGTTAAGAAACCCTGCTATCGAGGTAGCCAAATTAGCATCAATGGACGGAGCAATAAGGACATAAAACGCAGACTATCACTTGCAAAAAGGGCATTCCCGGGCAAAGAAGTCTACTAGTGTCTTCTTACTTTGAGGAAGGAAGTTTTGAGTAAATACGTCTGGAGTACAGCATGGTATGTTAGTGAAACATAGACTGTGGGAAAACCGGAACTGACGGTAACAGAAGCATTTGAGATGGGTTGCTACAAAAGAATATTGAAAATCTGGTGGACTGGTAAGGTGAGGAATGAGGTTGCTTTCCGCAGAATTGGCGAGGAAAGGAATGTAGAGGAAAAACTGAGAAGAAGAAGAGACGGAATGATAGGACATCAGTTAGGACTCCAGGGAATAACTTCCATGGCACTAGAGTGAGCTGTAGAGCAGGAAACTATAGAGGAAGACAGAAACTGGAATACATCCAGCAAATATAAGGACGCAGGTTGCAAGTGATACTACGGGATGAAAAGTTTGGCACAGGAATTGGTGGCGCATCGCATCAAACCAGTCAGAAGACTGATAGAGGGACATATAATTGCTGAAGCAGAAGACAACCTTGCTGCACAAAAGACACCTTTTTGCAATTCCCGGAGGGATTTCAAAGCCATACATGATACATTAGGCCGTAAATAAGCTGTTCTAGGACTACAACCGAGAAAGTATTTGGATGTGCTTCTGGAAGAAGACTACGCTTTCACACCGTATGGTAAGATAACAAAGCCATCAGTCACCCAACTGTGTGAATGATACTTGCTTCATGGTGCATATCATCAGAAGACATCATCAAGCGGTTGAAGAAGTGCTGCATATCCTATACGCACTGGATGGCAACGAAGAACATGTACCGCGGGAAGAGAAGAAAAGGATGAGAGTAAGCCATCATCAAGCGGTTAAAGAAGTGCTGCATATCCAATGCGAACTGGATGGCAACGAGGAACATGTAACGCGGGAAGAGAAGAAAAGGATGAGAGTAAGAGTGTTGAATATCGGTACTAATAGGGACGTTGTGATTAAGACACAATATGGTACTGGTATGTTAGATGCCACTGTGTTGTGCTGTATTGTTTATTAAAACAAAAGTTCAAATGTGTACTTTATATACCTACGTCTGACAAGGAGAAGTACATTTATGGTAACCTTTCTCCTCTCAATCAATCTACGGCTTGTTTCCTATGTCCTATTTTTATTTTAAGCAGTGTCGCTATTATTTAAGATATTCGTCAACATTTTAATCTTTCTTTGCTGTAGGACTAATCCATGTTCTGTGTTCAGTACACTTAATTTCCTTCAGCGTGACCTGTGAATCTTCCTCATTTTCGCTTAGTATACCAAAACCATCACTGATGATTTCAGTGACATCGATTTAACTTGAATTTTGTTCAGACATCTGATAACTTTTGTCATTCTACCGATCTATCATTTGAATAAATGAAAATACCAACAGAGCATCGTACGTGAAAATGGATATTTGAGCTGCAAAGGTACACTCGCGAATCACACAGTGCCAGCTCCTCCGAAATGGGAGAAATTCTCTCTGAGATGTCTTCCACAGAACAAGACAGGCGTGGTGCCGCGTTTAATGCTCGGATGATTTACTTGGCTGGTAGGGGCATTGGGAGGGAGATGGCTGGGTGGGGCGAGGAGCCTGGATCCTGGAGTCCGCCCCACTCCCCAGTGCTCCTGTACGGCCCGTGGCTTGCAGGAATTCAGGGCACTCGGAGCCCTTTAGGCATGGAATGCTCCCGCAGGTTCTTGGCAATGCACGGCCAACTCCGGAACTACTATGCTCCACTCAGAAGTTTATGCAGAACCTGTAAGGTGCGTCTTGAATGTATCTTGCGTACTGAGAAGAATTTATCTCACATGTTTGAATCGTTAGCTACAGTATTCTACGTACCCTGCGGAGAAAACATGATGACAACCTGCTTAATAGCTTGTTTGTCCGTCTTTGGAACAAAATACGTCACTGATTCTGCGTATCAGGGATCCTATAGTTTATGGGTAGACTTGTGGAGATATCTGACATTAGATGACTATGCACAGGTCATTTAATTCGAGTAAACAACGGGCCACTGATTTGCGTATATGATGACGGCGGAAGGCGGTAGTGACCCAGATCGGCTCCACAGGATTTACAGCAGGCGAATTTGGTCGCCAAGGCATCAACGACAGTCCATTGTAATGCTCCTCAGACCGCTGTAGCACGGTTCTGGCTCCGAGACACGGATAATTATACTGCTGCAACATGAAATCGCCATCGGGAAAGATATCAAGCATGAAGGGATGCAGGTGTTTCCCAGCTGTCAGCATGTCTACGATTACTATGACAAGTCACATGCAAGCACTGGGGAAGGTTTCCCGCAGCATGCTACTGCTTCCACCAGCATGCGCTCATAGCGCGCTGCATGTTTCGCGCCGCCGTTTACCCTGATACTAGCGTTAGTGGAGACGACTATCGTCCTAGTGTAGCAAAAATCCGATTCACCAGAGAGCTGATGCATTGATCGGTTATCGAGTCCCAATGATCCCGTGCGCTCTGCAATCGTAAATGACGATGTCGTTGAATCAACTTGTGAACACGAAGGAGTGGTCTACTGCCGAGCTCCATGTTCGACAACATACGATGAACAGTGTGCTCCGAAAGACTTTTGCGTGAACCAGCATTGTGCTCTATCGGCAGAGATACCACAGATAATCATATGTTATACTCCACAGAGTAGTAGAAAAGATTGGAACCTCCAGTTCAGTGAAGATTCGTGGACGTCCAACCATTTAGCGTATAGTGGTAGTTTCACTGTCGTCCTTCCTCTTCCCGTACATGCTCACGACAGTAGCACGTGAACATTCGACCAACTTCGCCATTTTAGAGATACACGTCCACAGGCTCTACGTAATACTAATCTCCTCTTTGTCAAGGTAGCCTATTTCAAAGGATTTCTCCACTCACAGCCCATATCTTCGCTTGGATGGTCCCTCGTCCGAGTCTGCTCCCCTTACCTACTTTTGCTAGCGTGTCACGTGACCAGGCGGCGTTCATAGTCGTGGTGCGCCGTGGTCACTATGTTCTGGCTGATTACTGTATGCCATACTTTGAACTGTAACGTTACAGCACATCTTGTTGTCTCTGAAATTGAGAAAATCATACGTCAGTAATATGATTCTCGTGAACTTCCAATTTACGGTCAGTTGTCATGCTATTAAACGCCGTGATTCAGAGTCCACGTGAAATTCTACACTCCTGGAAATTGAAATAAGAACACCGTGAATTCATTGTACCAGGAAGGGGAAACTTTATTGACACATTCCTGGGGTCAGATACATCACATGATCACACTGACAGAACCACAGGCACATAGACACAGGCAACAGAGCATGCACAATGTCGGCACTAGTACAGTGCATATCCACCTTTCGCAGCAATGCAGGCTGCTATTCCCCCATGGAGACGATCGTAGAGATGCTGCAGGTAGTCCTGTGGAACGGCTTGCCATGCCATTTCCACCTGGCGCCTCAGTTGGGCCAGCGTTCGTGCTGGACGTGCAGACCGCGTGAGACGACGCTTCATCCAGTCCCAAACATGCTCAATGGGGGACAGATCCGGAGATCTTGCTGGCCAGGGTAGTTGACTCACACCTTCTAGAGCACGTTGGGTGGCACGGGATACATGCGGACGTGCATTGTCCTGTTGGAACAGCAAGTTCCCTTGCCGGTCTAGGAATGGTAGAACGATGGGTTCGATGACGGTTTGGATGTACCGTGCACTATTCAGTGTCCCCTCGACGATCACCAGAGGTGTACGGCCAGTGTAGGAGATCGCTCCCCACACCATGATGCCGGGTGTTGGCCCTGTGTGCCTCGGTCGTATGCAGTAATGATTGTGGCGCTCGCCTGCACGGCGCCAAATACGCATACGACCATCATTGGCACCAAGGCAGAAGCGACTCTCATCGCTGAAGACGACACGTCTCCATTCGTCCCTCCATTCACGCCTGTCGCGACACCACTGGAGGCGGGCTGCATCGATGTTGGGGCGTGAGCGGAAGACGGCCTAACGGTGTGCGGGACCGTAGCCCAGCATTATGGAGACGGTTGCGAATGGTCCTCGCCGATACCCCAGGAGCAACAGTGTCCCTAATTTGCTGGGAAGTGTCGGTGCGGTCCCCTACGGCACTGCGTAGGATCCTACGGTCTTGGCGTGCATCCGTGCGTCGCTGCGGTCCGGTCCCAGTTCGACTGGCACGTGCACCTTCCGCCGACCACTGGCGACAACATCGATGTACTGTGGAGACCTCACGCCCCACGTGTTGAGCAATTCGGCGGTACGTCCACCCGGCCTCCCGCATGCCCACTATACGCCCTCGGTCAAAGTCCGTCAACTGCACATACGGTTCACGTCCACGCTGTCGCGGCATGCTACCAGTGTTAAAGACTGCGATGGAGCTCCGTATGCCACGGCAAACTGGCTGACACTGACGGCGGCGGTGCACAAATGCTACGCAGCTAGCGCCATTGGACGGCCAACACCGCGGTTCCTAGTGTGTCCGCTGTGCCGTGCGTGTGATTATTGCTTGTACAGCCCTCTCGCAGTGTCCGGAGCAAGCATGGTGGGTCTGACACACCGGTGTCAATGTGCTCTTTTTTCCATTTCCAGGAGTGTAGATCCTCCTGTAACTGAATGAGTAAAAGCGTTTAGAGGTTTGAATAACGCAATGATGTACCATCTCCAGAGCGATCTTGCCCCGTATAGCAAGGTGGTGTTAAAGCCAACTTGCCGGTTGAAGACAGCTTTTCTTTGTTCCCTTCTAATTAGATCAGAATCTTACTTCTGGATCAAATAAACACGCCGTCTACCTTCTTCCAAATAGCCAGCTTGTTCAGTGGACCTTAAAAATAAATTACTGCAAGAGTAGGAGGGAATACATGACAGTCATATTCCTGCCTTATTTACACACAGCTATTTTTCCACTCACTCCCTCTTTGCCCCTATTTTCCAAGATGATACCGCCATTTGACACAAATAATTTTTATTTTATTGTTATACGAACCATATTTCGGCCTTGGTCATTTTGAAGTACAAAAACTTATTTTTATGTCAAAAGACATCAGACTGGTATGAAACACGAGCCCTTTTCGAAAACATTTATCTGGTCTTTTGAAGTAGAAAAAGTTATTTTCATGTCAAAAGACATCAGACTGATATGAAGCACAAACACTTGTCGAAGAAGTATATCTGGTCATATCATAAGTAAACATTGGAAGTTCTCTAAAACGCCTAAATATATTGCAGATGTTCATTTATGGACTAATAACACAGCTATTACATGAAACTGCTAACCAATAAATGGGTATGGCTGTTTACTGGTTGTCAGTTTCAAATAACAGCTCTGTGTGTTGCGCATATCTGTGTAACGCTTATCAGCTTCGTGCAATAGATGTGCTGTAGTATGCAGAAATGTACTTCTGCAATCTATTTATGCGTTTTATAGCTGTTCTCACTTTTACTAATGAGACATCTGGCTTATTTGACCAGATATACTTTTCCGACAAGAACTTGTAGCCATCAATTTCTTCAACACTGCTTATGAAAAGGAAGAGAGTTTATGTTATACCTTTTTGTCAAATATAGCGTTATTAGAGGCAGAATACGAGCTCGGAGGGGGGGGGGGGGGAGGAGGATGTTGACTGTGTTCTTTCCACAGGAAACATATTGTAATTTGCCTCAGGAGATTTAGGGAAACCACTGGGAATTTAAATCTCTTGACCAAAAGGGAATTTGAACCGTCGTCCTTCGAAAAGCGAAGCTACTTTTCTAAATATTTCCCGGACTCGCTAAGTTTAACTTATGAAGTTTCTAATCAAACAATAGTACTGATGTTAGCCATTCGACGTCATTTAACGTGTGCTATGGTGTCTTAGGGTAGTAATCTCTGCTTTTGCAGAGATATACAGCTACTACAAACTTATCGATTGGCGTTGTAACACTTTAATTGCCCTCGATCTGTAAACGAGGGAAATGTACGAAAGCTCTTGGTTTATTATGTTTATGTAATAGACAGAGATAATGCGGCAAATGCTTTACCTCACATAGAAACATTCCTATTGGTCAGAATACTTTCAGACAATGATATTCGGCGCGAGATGGAAGCTTATCATTATCAGCCTCAGACTTTTTCGATCCGGGAGAACTGACGTTGCGGTGTTGCTGGGTAGGAGAGCCACATTCAGGATACAGATTTAACAACAACTGATTACTTGTATGTCACAGCTGCTCATCAATGAAGGCTGAAATAAACATGGGACAACTTTAGATTTGGTTGATGCGAGTTTTTCAGGATTTCGTAAGTGACCGTAGATCTATTTGTGCAGACCAAATTCACCGAACATATTCTGTACACGTTTTTCAACACTGAACAATACCGCCCAAATTTAGACTGCGCTGAGAATTAGATCGTCTGCGAAGCACAAGAGATGAAACTACTTCAGGCTTGTTCCAGTGCGCGGACAGGACTTCTCTTTGTACAGGAAATGAGGAGCGGTGGACAATGAACATGTTGTTGATGTGGTCCGTGCAACGAGAACATTTAGTAGTTTATAACTTTTACCACTTGAAGTCTTTGGGCGTTTTTTGCTGCAATAGCACAAAGTTATAAATTATTTAGCCATATTTTAACATGTGCCTTTTCACAACCGGTATGAAAGTTTTGATAGTCAGTGATGTCGATGGTAGAAGCACAATCAGGTAGCATAATAATACCAGGATATTTCAATTCTCTGATTAAGAATTAGTGCGTATGAGTACTACACCAACCTTCTGTATAACTGTCGCGTATGATTACAGCGCAGCCCTTAATGTCCGGACGTAAAGTTTGTACTTAATTTCAAGTCACGGCATGCCGTCACGCAAGAGGTATGCCCCCATTTTGTGGAATTTAAAATGTTCAACAGTTCTCATATGGATGCTGAATTAATATTTAATGGTCACAAGATGTAAGGCAACTGCTTTACTGACACGTTTCGAATACAGACACTTTTCGAAAAATGACGTGTTTCGAATAAACTCATAATCAGAATATCTGGAAAAGATTCCCAAATCCAAGAGTAGTACAGTGGTGCTAGATAAAAGACAAACGTGAATACTGAACGAAGAGTGCATGAAAAACAAATATCAAATTAGGAAGAAATTCATACGACGAGTATGGGGTCATGTGAATATGACACATTCCGAAACTTAGCTGATAACTAAGTGACCAATAAATGGCTATATACGTATCATATCGTATTGATGGACGCAAGTTAAAAATACATAGTTTAAAATACGGAGACAACGTAAAAGAATGATCGAACACGTGATGAACCACATCAACACAAAGAAAATGTAAAAATATACGAGGAAGGACATTGCTCGTGTAATATTGCTAAAAAAATGTAGCCAACGAAGCTGAAGGAATGATGTGGAAAAGGGGGGGGGCAGAGGGGTGCAACGTCAGTGAAGAATTACACATTTCCTTTTTTTTATAGCGACAATAACCACAAAGTAAAAAAGTATAATCTTGTTTACGCTGGCTCAAATGGCTCTGAGCACTATGGGACTTAACTTCTAAGGTCATCAGTCCACTACAACGTAGAACTACGTAAACCTAACTAACCTACGGACATCACACACATCCATGCCCGAGGCAGGATTAGGACCTGCGACCGTAGTGGACGTGCGGTTCCAGACTGAAGCGCCTAGAACCGCTCGGCCACACATGGCGGCATAATCTTGTTTAGAAACAAAGCTACGTTGTGTATAGAAACGCAATAATAGTATGCCTAAAATTTGACATCATCGCGGGCTAGTGCGGCCGAGCAGTTCTAAGCGCTACAGTCTGGAACTGCGTAACCACTACGGTCGCAGGTTCGAATCCTGCCCCAGGCATGGATGTGTGTGATGTCCTTAGGTTAGTTAGGTTTAAGTAGGTCTAAGTTCTCGGGGACTGATGACCTCAGAAGTTAAGTCCCATAGTGCACAGGGCCATTTGAACCATTCGTATCTTTGTTTTCCTGTACACTTGCTTCCATTATAAACCCCAGCGTCAGAATTGCCTCTATGGTGTTTTTACCTTTCCTATAATTTCATCATTAATTGATAGAATAATCAAATGAGCATCTACCGCTGATAATGATCAAACGCATTGTAGCGAGTTCGGTATTCGAGCTGAGGCACTGTAATACGAAACGACGACTTGGGCTACTAACGCCGTTACTGATCTTACCTCCTCTTTAGATGTAAAGGAAAAATTAAGTTGAATAGAGAAACTTAGTCACATCAAGACACTATCCTTTCCTACCTTTTACTGTTGTCTTAACTTAGTTGAACTCTGTTTCCATGATCGATATATTTACCATTTTTTTGTAACAACATCCGAATCACACTGAAATGACAGTGCATGTTTGGCATTGGTTCCTGTAGAGAGGTAGCAGGCTAACAAACAAATATAACAAATTTCTTTTATATTGTAGCGTAAGTACAGCATGTAGAAGCAAGAGCTCACCCAAGCCATTAGTCATCTTATGTATCGCGGAAAGAAGTACATAGACAAAGCTTTCATATTACACTGTTGATGATTAGCAATTAATCTCACTATTTTCGCACGTACTTTTGTTTTTAATTACATATACACTTTAATTTACTTTACTGTTATCAGCTCTGTAATAAAATATATTTATCCTTCTACACTCATGTTTCATCCCCTCTCGTTTCTTTCCCCTCCCCCAACCCCTACCATCAGTTACATTGACTGTATTATTTTAGCTGCATTATATGAACAGTGTCCTTTTTAGTATATTTCTACATTTTATTTGTGTTGCTGTGGTTTATCATATGTACGATCATTCTTTAATGTCTTTCAGTATTTTAAATTATGATTTTCTCAAGCCTTTAACACTACGGTATGATACCACTAGGGCTACCTACTGCGAAGTTTATGTTAGACGTTATGTCATGAATTATTCGCTTAGCTATGTTGCAGAATTTGTCATGGTCATATGATCATATGATCCCATACTGCCCGCATGAAGTTCTTCTCCCTGGCGTTACATGAGTTTTTCCTGCACCCTTCGTTGTCATTTCTTGTTCATCTTTTAGCTGCAATCACTGTGTGACTCTTGATATCTGTAACATTTCCCAAATATTCTGAAGATGAATTTATTAGAAACGCGTGAATAAAGCAGTTGCCTTGCATCTAGTGACTGTCAAATATTTATACAGTGTCCATATCAGCACCGTTCAACATTTGCACTTAGGATTTAGTGTCGTACTGTATTGTCCACGACCGAGCGAAATAGTGCAGATTCGCCTTCACGAGGATGGCAGCTCAGAGCCCCGTAGGCCAAAAGAGGTTTGTGTTTTCCGAGAGTTCCCTACATATAAAGGTTTACTTTTGAAAGGACACTGCCTTCACATCCATCCTCAATCTGATGGTCTTTCTATAATGATCATATCATCGACGAGATCCTACGTCCTAATGCTCGTTCCTTCCCAGTAAAGATCAAGAGCTGAATGTATTGAAACAAAAGTTTAATAGGCCCATTTCATGGGACATATTGGAATAAAATTGTAGCAATTTTTGGAAGAGAATTTGAGGGGCTTTTTGTTGCTGGAATTAGTCCAAACATAGAAAAATGAGGATTTTTCACGTGTCGCTGCAACAGATGATGGACACGGCTCGCTAAGAGCATATGCCGCCGGAAAGCATAAATAAGACAAATGCTGCCGATAATGCATTTCATCCATCATGCAACACTTCATCCATCACGGAGCTCTCCATCCATCACGCGCCGCATCTGCCTTGCATACTCTGTGGCCAGATGCTCCGCCACCAGCAGCACCACGGGCCATCCGTTTGTTCTCAGCGGCCGCCTCCCGAACCATCGAAAGGATACTCCGGTAAGGCAGGCGCGAAGGCTGCTGTGTGGGCGTGGGAGAGAAACACATGTTGCACACGCTGCCATTATAGTAGAATTCGCTACGACCAGCGTTTTCAACGGAAGATACGTACTTTTAAAAAACATGCAATGTAACCAGCAAGTGGTAAATTTCATGATTACAACGAACTTATGTAGGTACTTTTGATAACTTTTCTTATGTCTTGACCACACTTTTATTTTCGCAACTACTTTACGCGGTTCGACTTCACGTCATTTTCAAAGGCAGTGTTACATCAGTGAACAGTTTTACATGAATAACCTAACACTGCCTTTGATAATGGCGCAAAGCCGAAACGCATAAGGTTGGAGCAAAAATAAAAGTGTCGTAAAGACAGAAGAAAATTACACGAAAATGGCTGCATCATCTCACAGCAATTTAATGCAAATTGCAGCTTATATAAGTATCCTTAGGAAAGTACGCAATAGCCGACAAGAGATCACACTAAGGTAACAAGGTAATAAGCAACAAATAATTTTTCTACTATTTAGCAGAAATGTGTTTATAAGAGAGATAACGACATTGTCTCTTGAATATCCAACGGCTTCCGATAGGCGAAGCATAAGCAGAACGCACTGCACTGTCACGTGACAGACGGTCTGTAATTTACATATTATTCGCAAGCCACCTGTGGTCTACGGCGGAGGGTACTTCTAATACCACTAGCTGCTAGCTGATCTCTCTCCCCCCCCCCCCCCCCCCCCTTATACTGCGTATGGCGCTTAGTAAGAATGAATGCCTGCTGGTAAGCCTCTGTATGGCCTGTAATTTCTCGAATTTTCTCCTAGTGGTCATTACGCGAAACGTATGAGAGGGGGAGTAATATGCTGTCGACTCTTCCCGGAAAGTTCTCTCTCGAAATTTCAATATTCAACCTCTCCGCGATGCACTTGTAACGTGCGCCAATGGCATTTGTTAGGCATCTCGGTAACGCTCTCGCGCCGACTAAAAGACCCCTGACGAAACGCGCCGCTCTTTGTTGGATTTTATCTCTCTCTCTCTCTCTCTCTCTCTCTCTCTCTCTCTCTCTCTCTCTCTCAGTCCTACGTGTAAGGATCCGAGAACGATGAACAATACTCAACAGTCTGTTAAAAAAGAGCCTTGTCAGCCATTTCCTTCGTGGATGAAATACATTTCCTTAGAATTCTTCCTATGTGTCTCAGTCTGGCATCTACTTTTATTGATTTATGTGGTCAGTATTTGTTTTATGTGGCCATTCCAGTTAAGGTCGCTCTGCATAGTTACTCCCAGATATTTTAAGGTAGATACTCTTTCCGCCAGTTTCTGGTTCAAATGGCTCTGAGCACTATGGGACTTAACTTCTGAGGTCATCAGTCCCCTAGAACTTAGAACTACTTAAACCTAACTAACCTAAGGACATCACACACATCCATGCCCGAGGCAGGATTCGAACCTGCGACCGTAGCAGTCGCGCGGTTCCGGACTGCAGCGCCTAGAACCGCACGGCCACCGCGGCCGGCCCGCCAGTTTCTCATAGATTGTGTAGTTGTACAGTAGTGGATTTCTTTTTCTACGTATGCGCAATATGTTACATTTACATACGTTCAGGACAAATTCGAGAGCGTGCAACATTCACCTACGCTCTGCAAGTCATTCTGCAAAAAAAATCGGTAGTGTCTCCTGGCTTTGCTACTTTATTATTGAACCCCACATGATATGCGAACAGTCTTTAAGAGCATCCGACGCTTTCTGCTATATCATTTACATACTTCGGAAACAAAGATCCCATCACACTTCCTTGAGGAATCCGGAAACTATCTTTACATCTGTCCATTTTGTGAATTTTTGTCTGCAAAGAAATCTTGAATCCAGCACTAAAACTAGTCCGATCCTCGATAAGCTCGTGTTCTTTCACTAAACGGCTATGCGAGACGGTGCCAAATGCCTTCCTGAAGTCAAGGAACACGGCATTAACTTGTGCGCCTTTGTTTACTGGGCTATAGATCTCCTGGAGCAACAGAACGAGCTGAATTTCGCAAGACCTCTGATTTCAAAATTTTAGTTCTCCAAACACATCATAAGATATTCCACAATTCTACAACATAATGATGAAAAAATAGGTCTGTAAGTGTGTGCATCGGTTCTACGGCCATTCTTGAAAACGTGAATAACCTGCGCCTTTTTCCAGTCGCTAAGTACCGTTCTTTGCTCCACCGATTTATGATAAACGGCTGCTAGAAGGGGAGCAAGTTCTTGCACATAATCTTTTTAGAATCTCATAGATACGAGGGCTATTCGGAAAATAAGTAACTGTCGGTCGCAAAGTTAGAACTAACAGTGGAAATTAAAACTGCTTTATTTTTAATAATTAACTATACCTTCCAGCTGCCTCTCTACGTAGTCGCTTCTCCGACTTACGACATATGTCCTTAGATTTGTAACAACTTTCCAATACTCTCGTCATAGAAGGTAGCCTGCTGTACTTTCCGACAATTACCTACACTGGACTGCAGATCGCTGTCTGTGTCAAAAAATGATTCATCTGAGCAGAGATGAAAATCAGAGGGAGACAAACCCTTGCTATAGAGGGGTGACCGAACACTTATCATCGACGACGCTGCAGGAGCGTCATTGCCCCCGTAGTGAGCGGAAGAGAACTGTCGTGTAGAAGGAATTGTATGACAGTTAACGTTATGTAAGGTTGCACGAAATGAAGTGAAATCTCTTGGAGGCATGCTTATTCGTCGAAAGACACTGCTGTTCTGGGCACCTTTACGTGCTCACTGTGCGTTCGTAGCTGAGAAGAGCAACGTAACGTGATCGACGGGCATAAGAGAGACACTACCGAATACATCGGTGCAAGGCTTCAGCAGATTTTCACTCTGGTTTCCTTTTCTCAACCGATCGCTTCTTACTTTCCGAACAGCCCTTGCACCTTATCTGGTCCTGGTGATATCTTCCGCTTCGGTGCAATTTTGATCATTGAGTGAATGAATACAGGATTTCGAACCGCTTACTGATTTTACACGAGACCAAAACCTCCAAGGGTTTTTAGACAGATCGGTTGACAAAGTTTTCCTTTCAAAGCTTCTCTTGTTGCTCTCCTTAGGCTCAGTTTTGCTACGTACAGCTTTTGTTTATCATCTAAGTTTTGACTTCTCTTGAATGTTAGATAAAACTCTCTTTGTTTACAGAGCAGTTCTCTAACATGGCTATTAAACCGCAGTGGGTCTTTCCCATACCTGAAGACCTGGCTCGGAACACCCTTGTCTAAGATATACTGAATGATGCTTTTGAATTTCTTCCAATTTTACTCCTCGTATACGCCCTCATCACTGAATGTTTGATGCTAATTTCTCATAATGCAATTTGTGTCCTGTCACTCTTTCTAAGCAGAAATATCTTTCCACCTTTCTTAACATACCTTTTTAAACCTGTAGTTATGGGACCGAATTTTCGTGTGAACGGAAACTTAATGAAATGTACATTTTCCTACGGGGCTGTAGTGGTAACGTTAGTAGGAAATTGTCGGTGGTGCCTTGTGAAGGTCAGGTGTTTCTGATTAATATTGATACTCTTCCTCTGGAAAGCTTACAGCAACTGTTTTCAATAACAGAGGAATTCAAATCATTTTCTGTTAACAAGACTACGTTTGAATCTCTTGAGAGTTTCTTACGTGGGCTTAGAAAGAGGAAAGGTCAAATTTCCTTATATTCAGACCTTGTAGACATGTTTCGCTGCCAACACTGCAACAGAGAGAAAAGCGTGAGCTCTTCCAGAAGAGGTCTCAGATACTGTGCCCTAGAGGAAGGAACAAAAAAAATCGTTTGTTTGCAATGCACGAGATTTCAGCGCTGATGAAAAATTATTAATTAAAGCTCGCTCCAACGGGCTTTTCGAATATGCGCTCTGCCTGCTAAAAGAATGAATTCATCAATAAGTTACTAAACGATGGAACAATCGAACTTCTGATTAAAATTTGCACCGCTGCAATCAGCGTGAAAGGACAAGCACACTGCCTGTCCACCCACGTGAAAATACACACACACACACACACACACACACACACACACACACACACACACACACACACACACACACACGCCTTTCTTTCTCTTAGGCAAATGAACAAAACATCAACGGAAAGGTAGGGAGGGGCGAGAGTCGGTTTCATCTGCCACCCTAAAGGTAAACAAGTTCGTGAAATCAGAGATGCAGATGAGAAACCGCCGGGAAAGCAAAAGATGGAACCACAAACAAGGGAAGGAGAGGGACGTCCGTAAGACCTTGGTCTCATTCCTTCGCAGAAAATTTCCCGTTGGTGTCGTAAAAGCTGCCGGCCACGATAAGTCTCTTGTTGTTTGGACTGCATTCTGATGAGCCTTCCTCATCGTCTTTCTTATTGTGCTGTAAGTTCTGTCACTGCTGACGTGTGGGTTGTAGGTAGGCTTGACTTTCCCCGTCTGATTCGTCCGATGAACACCTTCTTATGTTTATACGCTTCGATCAATCGAGACTCAGTACGGTAATCACACACTTGTAGGCCAATACAGAGACCACTTGTAGGCGCTAGACAAACTTACTCAGTGTAGCGACAGCTTTACGGGCTTACGTAAAATGTACGTAAATTGACCATATACATGAATGAAGGGCGTAAATAAAAATTTATTTAACTGACTTTGACAAATTACAGACTTTAAAAGTAGCCTTACAAAATTATTTCTACATTACATCACACGAACTTGATTAGTGTACGAATATCAGTTAAAATATTGTTTCAATCCAGTGACAGCAGATGTCTTGTTTTTCAGCTGCGACCTTATACGAGATTCGGTTTTTTGAACGATTCTCTTGAGTCGTCGTTGTTCCCGTTCTTGCAGGATATTCTTCCGGCCGCATCGATGTCGAAGATTTGATGTTTCACCGGATTCCTGATATTCAAGGTACACTCGTGAAATGATCGTACAGGAAAATTCACGCATCATCGCTGTCTCGGAGATGCTGCGTCGCATCACTCGTGCGCTGACTTTAACACCACGTTTAAACTCAAATCTTGTTAATCTGCCATTGTAGCAGCAGTAACTGATCTAACTGCGCCATTCACTTGTCGCCTGATACAGGCTATCCGATCGCAGTGCCGTATTCCGCCTGTTTGCATATCTCTGTATTTGAATACGCATGCCGATACCAGTTTCTTTGGCGCTTCAGCGTATATTGTAGCAGAAGGCGGAAAAGAAATAGAAATACGCTGCTTCAAAAATCAATCATAAAATAAACATCAGAAATCGTTCATACTAGCATCTTCGTATTATTTTGTCAGATCCCTATTACCTTTGCATTAATTTGAGAATTTGTTTCAGTAAAGAAAGTGTAAAATGAACATAAACTTTATTTGTCTATATCGCATGTTTACAAAATGATATGACCGGTTCAAATTGTGCTATCAATGGTGTTCAGATAATACAATATCGTTACAGATCTTAGCACGTCACATGTTGTACAACCAAAAATACTTTTAATGACTCAGTACTTGATTGTTCATGATTGATTGTGTCATGCCTCACTCTGTAACAATATCTTAACACGTTTTTATGAGGTCGCTTTTCTAGGGTGTCTAGTACAGATAACTTTCCGATGAAGTAGAGATCTGAAACTTTCAACATAGTTCAGAACCGGATGACAATGCAATGTTAACTCGCTTTCTTGTCTAGTGGGTATGGTGGTGGATACTGAGTATGACTCTGCCATTCCGCCTTTTCATGTCGCAGTCGTGAATGGTGGAAGAACGATTGCTGCTAAGCCTCCATGTAAGTGCTAAAACAACTCATCGGCCATTATCGCATTGAATATATCTTTATGTCAGACAACCGGTTCCAACAGACTTTACTGTCATATTCAGGTCTTGAAAACAGGAGCGTCAATTGAAATCTGTTTTCTTAAATAAAGAAATATTTTATGCGAACTTTGTTGAATGGATTTTAGCAATCACAAGAATCGCCCTTCAGTACTCTCAAAATGAGAAAATCCAACCTCCACGTGAGTTCGAATCTCTTCAAGTGTTACGTTCACTGTCTTTTTTCGAGATATGTGTAAAAGGAATCAAGATGTTAGTTGACTCACGCATTGAGAGAAGGAAATAAGTTTGAATCTTACCACATCTCTCTGCTGCAATCTCATCAAAATGTCTGAAATCGATTGAAATATTTCACACAAACAAGATCAAAAAGCAGAAAATAATTTCTTAAATAAAAACAGTTTTTAATATATCATGTATTTAAATCGAACTAAAAGGTATAAACTTCTCTCAGCTCCATGCAGGTTCTTCAGACCCTGCAGAATGCCCTGAAAATTTGTGACTGTAAATTTGTAACACCTGTGATAATACTTGTAAAAAATAAAACGAAAACGTGGGGTTAACGCAACAGATATCAGCAAGGAGGTGAACTATTCATACACTCCTGGAAATTGAAATAAGAACACCGTGAATTCATTGTCCCAGGAAGGGGAAACTTTATTGACACATTCCTGGGGTCAGATACATCACATGATCACACTGACAGAACCACAGGCACATACACAGGCAACAGAGCATGCACAATGTCGGCACTAGTACAGTGTATATCCACCTTTCGCAGAAATGCAGGCTGCTATTCTCCCATGGAGACGATCGTAGAGATGCTGCATGTAGTCCTGTGGAACGGCTTGCCATGCCATTTCCACCTGGTGCCTCAGCTGGACCAGCGTTCGTGCTGGACGTGCAGACCGCTTGAGACGACGCTTCATCCAGTCCCAAACATGCTCAATGGGGGACAGATCCGGAGATCTTGCTGGCCAGGGTAGTTGACTTACACCTTCTAGAGCACATTGGGTGGCACGGGATAGATGCGGACGTGCATTGTCCTGTTGGAACAGCAAGTTCCCTTGCCGGTCTAGGAATGGTAGAACGATGGGTTCGATGACTGTTTGGATGTACCGTGCACTATTCAGTGTCCCCTCGACGATCACCAGAGGTGTACGGCCAGTGTAGGAGATCGCTCCCCACACCATGATGCCGGGTGTTGGCCCTGTGTGCCTCGGTTGTATGCAGTCCTGATTGTGGCGCTCACCTGCACGGTGCCAAACACGCATACGACCATCATTGGCACCAAGGCAGAAGCGACTCTCATCGCTGAAGACGACACGTCTCCATTCGTCCCTCCATTCACGCCTGTCGCGACAGCACTGGAGGCGGGCTGCACGATGTTAGGGCGTGAGCGGAAGACGGCCTAACGGTGTGCGGGACCGTAGCCCAGGTTCATGGAGACGGTTGCGAATGGTCCTCGCCGATACCCCAGAATCAACAGTGTCCCTAATTTGCTGGGAAGTGGCGGTGCGGTCCCCTGCGGCACTGCGTAGGATCCTACGGTCTTGGCGTGCATCCGTGCGTCGCTGCGGTCCGGTCCCAGTTCGACTGGCACGTGCACCTTCCGCCGACCACTGGCGACAACATCGATGTACTGTGGAGACCTCACGCCCCACGTGTTGAGCAATCCGGCGGTACGTCCACCCGGCCTCCCGCATGCCCACTATACGCCCTCGGTCAAAGTCCGTCAACTGCACATACGGTTCACGTCCACGCTGTCGCGGCATGCTACCAGTGTTAAAGACTGCGATGGAGCTCCGTATGCCACGGCAAACTGGCTGACACTGACGGCGGCGGTGCACAAATGCTGCGCAGCTAGCACCATTCGACGGCCAACACAGCGGTTCCTGGTGTGTCCGCTGTGCCGTGCGTGTGATCATTGCTTGTACAGCCCTCTCGCAATGTCCGGAGCAAGTATGGTGGGTCTGACACACCGGTGTCAATGTGTTCTTTTTTCCATTTCCAGGAGTGTATATCATTTATGTATTCCAGGCGTTCTGTGTTTCTCGTTTCGGAACTTACATAATTGTAATTTCGTCGCTATTAAAATTTTCCAATCACAAATTATCAGGACTGTCTGTTTAGGAACTTGCATGGGTCTTCGAGGAATTGTTTTATACTTTTTCGCCCTACCTAAAAACGCGATACTTTAAAAACCGATTTGTATTTAAATACCATTTTAATAGTCTAAAGATGATTGCTGCCACAACCGAAACAAGTAGTATCATATTAACACAATCTTCCGTCGGTTCTTGGTAGAACAACACTATAATAAGTGAAAAGCACCAGTTTGCTTTTATTCGACAATATTACTTTTATTGTTAACCATTTTTCTTCTTACTAGGCCATCTTCAGTCGAAAACCGCTTAACAATAAAAGTAATATTGTAGAACAAAAGCAAACTGGTCCAGTCGTATCATTTTAAAAACTCACCATCCGATGAACATATTTTACATCGAAAAGTAAAATCGTTTTTCACATCCTTGACCTTATAAATTTAAGATTTCGTTAAGTTTAAAGCAGGTGCGGAGTTTGCACAGACGATAAATGTAAAAGCAAAACAAAGTGAGCGCTATTCATTCGTATGAATGCAGATCAACTTCCCGCTGTACGCGCATCCTCTTCGACGGGATGATGAAGAAACCAAGTTAGTTTTAAGTACTGCTTGTATGTAGTATCAGAAGCTAAACTGGTCATTTTAATTTAACGAATGGTCCGCACCAGCATATTAGCCTCATGCACGTCCTCAACGTCAGAGGCTGAAGTTGCATAATGTGTTCTTCTTGAGACGCTCCGAGCAAGAAACGGAATGGCTCTGAGCACTATGGGACTCAACTGCTGTGGTTATCAGTCCCCTAGAACTTAGAACTACTTAAACCTAACTAACCTAAGGACATCACACACATCCATGCCCGAGGCAGGATTCGAACCTGCGACCGTAGCAGTCGCACGGTTCCGGACTGCGCGCCTAGAACCGCGAGACCACCGCGGCCGGCAAGAAACGGAATGAAGTTACTAATTTGTGGTATGTGATGATGTGCGTAACGTTGCCGGTGGTGGAGGAAAATTTCTCTGGGTGCGACTCGTTCACTCAGTCGTTTCGGCTGATTCCATAAATCGTCGCATTGCACAAAAATGTTCCTTTTATAATGAGAAACAATAACTTTTGGGACTATGATTTCAAACTGCATACTCAAAAACAACTTCAACCAGAATCAATTCCTATCGTGCTTAATTGTGCCACTAATGAAACTGTCCAAACACGCTCCATGTCTCGATCACAGGATCAGGTTTCTAATATCTGTCTCCTAATTTCTTAGTTCCATAGAGCTTGCATGGTTTGTGTGTGGGACAAATGATATCGTGGAGAAGTTACTAGGAGTTCTGAAAACAGGTTCCGGCAGGTGGAAGGTATTTGGTGGATGGTAAGGCGTGCTACGGTAGCTCCGTCAGCAGGTACGTTGCATGCGGAAGGCAAAGATGGAAGTTACTGGCAGATATATAGCTTTAATTTCTCGGCGTTTACTTTGATCCAAAGTGAAAAAGTCATTAATGAATCTTGATCAGCACCGTTTGATTCGCTGTAGCACAGTCAGATAGTAGAAGGCAACTTTATTATGAGTCCTCAGGCTTCTGTCTGGTTTGAGCGGCCCGCCACGAATATCTCTCCTGTGCCAAACTCTTCATCGCAGAGTAGCACTTGCAACCGACGTCCTAAAGTTTATCTCAAATCTCTGTCTTCCTCTAAGGTTATCACCCTCTAAAGCTACCCCTAGTACCATGGGAGTTATTCCGTGATGTCTGAACAGAGGCCCTACCATCCTGTCCCTTCTTTTTGTCAGCATTTTCCATATATTCCTTTCCTCACCGATTCTCCGGAGATCCTCCTCTTTCATTACCTTATCAGTCCACCTAATTTTCAACATACTTTCGCAGCACCACATTTCAGATGGTTCGAGTCTCACTTTTTCCGATTTTTCCACAGTCCATGTTTCACTACCATAGAGTGCTGTGCTCCAAACACACATTCTCAGGAACTACTTCCTCAAATTAATGCCTATGTTAAACTAGTACACTTCTCTTGGCCAATAATTCCCTTGTTACCAGTGCTAGTCTGCGTTTTATTTCCCCCTTGCTCCGTCCTTCAGGGTTATTATTAACTTTATCTACTTCGTGACCACCAATCCCGATGTTACTTTTCTCGTCGTTCTCATTTTTGCTACTTCTCAGTACTTTCATCTTCCTTCGACTCACTCTGAATCCTTATTCCGCACTCACTGGACTGCTCATTCCACTCAGCAGATCCTATAACTCTTCTTCACTTTCACTAGGATAGCAATGCTATCAGCCAATATTATCGTTGATATCCTTTCGCCCTGAATTTTAATTCTACTTTTCAATCGTTCTTTTCTTTTCGTCATTACTTCTTCGATGTATAGATTGAACAGGGTCGAAAGACTACATTCCTGTCTTACACTGTCCAAGCACTTCGTTGTTGGTCTTCCATTCCTATTGTTACCTCTTGGTTCTTGTACACATTGTATATTGCCCGATTTTCCGTATAACTTACCCCAACTGTTCTCAAAAATTCTAACATCTTGCACCATTTGATATTGTCAAAGGCTTTTCCCTGATCGACAAATTCTCTGAACGTATCTTGGTTTTCCTTTACGCTTGCTTCCATTATCAACCGCAGCGTCAGAATTGCCTCTATGGTGCTTTTACCTTTCCTATAACGTCATCATTAATTGATAGAATAATCAAATGAGCCATCTACCTCTGATAATGATCAGACGCATTGGGACGAGCTCTGTGTTCAAACTGAGGCACTGCAATATGAAATGACGACTTAGGCTACTTAAGCAGTTACTGATCTTACCTCCTGTTTAGAAGCAGAGAAAAAATTAAGTTGAATAGAGCAACTTAGTCACATCAAGACACTATCCTTTCATACTTTTTACTGTTGTCTTAACTGAATGGAACTCTGTTTCCATGATCGATTTATTTACGTCGTGGCGATGTATACAGAATTGTTCTGTTAACGGAGGAAAGAACTTTAATTTGCCTTTGGCTAGAAATGTGGTAGACTTGGCAATGTGCTGTTTACAAGCTGCAACTTCATCATTAACGTTCTCGGTCCAGTGCTGTAATTCTTCAGTGATTAACAGTTTTAGTAAGATATAGTCGCCTACGTACCATAGAAAGTTACTTTATTTCCTTCATCATTTTGATCACATCGACGTTTTACAATCCATTCACCTTCCCTGCCATTATTTGTTCAGTTTCACACTACTTCGTTAAATTAGCCATACTTGTTGCTTATCCTTAAAATCCACTGACACACTTTTCCTTGTTACGAGCGTAATACTGTGGTATAATAATAATGTCACCATTCCATTCAGTAATTACACCGGCTCGCTAATACGTCGACCATCAAAGTAGCCATTTACGCCAAAGGCCTTGGTCTCATGAACAATATTACTTTGAAGTTCTGCGCAGGCGGATGAAGTCCTTTGAAGCAAGACATACTGTAATTTTCGATCTACCAGCAGCTCTCTATAACCACAACAGCTCTGCCGTACGTATCCATGGGTAGAGGGTTGTGGGAGAGGGGCGGGTGGGGAGGGGTTCGCTTCTGGACAAGCAGCCAAATTAACAGGAGGGTCTTTAGTGGCTGGGAAGAACCGTGTGACAAGAGCCTTAATGAAACTGACAGCGGACGCTCCTTATAAAAGGTGTCCCCGCCTAAAGAGCGGCCAAGTAGAGCGGAATGAGCCGCAGACAGTCGCTCGCTGGAACCACACAGACACGGTGAAACTCAGCTGTTTCCTGTACGTACGCCGTTCCCCATTGAGACAGATCTACACTGCTGTTGCTCCAGTTTATCAATCAGGTGTATGACTGAAAGATGTTGCAGATCAACGAAACACTGAATGGGTCGCCAACAATGTCTGGACTAAAAGTGAGCGATCAACAGTTGACACCTGTCACAGTTATACAGAAAGATAAAATAACTGAAAACTGCCACGGGCCACAGTTGACAGTATACGTGGCGACTGTCCTCAGGACGTAAATACGAAGACGAGCCCCTCACATGGCAAAGGCTGCAGCAATGTTGAGCAGGTTGCCGATTATGGCTGGTTGTTGGGGCGGCGGAGAGGTTGGGGGGGGGGGGGGGGGGGGCTCCTCCACTGTGGGCCGAACCGCACAATAACTCTTGATTTCGGTGTGGGGCGACGTTGGGGTGCGTGGACTGCTGTAGCCTGTTGTGGGGTTGTGTACCACTGCGGGCTACGGCGGGGACGAAGCCTCTCCGTCGTTTCTAGGTCCCCAGTTCCATACAATACAATTCCATTGCCAGAGGTACCAGAAAAATTTTAGATTATAACTTTAGTCTTAGTCATTTAGCCTTCCAAATCATCACCGAATGTCTGCATCATCAGCACGGAGTCCGCCTGTAATACCGAAATGAAACATCATGAATGAAGCGGAAATTACAAGTAGAAACATTAATAAAAACGAAATTCTAAATTTAGAAGCCTTACAATACAGTACAGATAAGAGATTAGGAGGAACAATGACAGAAGATTACAGAAGGCAATACGAGGAGAAGATGAAGCGTATTGGAAAAAAAAGAAGAGGAACCAAGTTGTTAAGTGACTTCAGTTCGTCAATAAGAAGCTAAAAAAAGTATTTAATTTTAAGTTGTTTTTGTGAATATGATTACATAACTAGAAGAGATTGTTTAGTGTAGGAGAGCTAAATAGTGTTATATATCAATCTGTCTTTTATTTATGAATAACACAGTCTTGGTAGCGAAATATTTCTTTAATGACCGGTTCGTCTTTGTAGAGCATCACCAGATTACCTAGACAAATGTACCTGTTACACAATCTTGCATGGTAGGACTATACCTTAAGTGTTATTTTCCCATTTCTTCTTTTTGTAGATAATCTGATGGCGCCCTACAAGGGCGAAACACATCATTAAAGCAATATTTTCGAAACCAAGACAATTTTCTTCATATATGATCTTGTATAGTTATTGTACCAGTCGGCCAGATGTAGTGGGAGATGTTTTGTTCTTCACTTGATACTTATTTGGATCGATTTTACTGAAATTCACATCCATTTCCCTTCCAAACACCACATGGAACAGTGTTAAAAATTTCGATAGGTACACATTAGGCTCAGTCATCCACACAGATGCAAGTTTCACACCTAATTAACGCTAGATACTTATTATTGACCTGTCGTAGTGGTGAAAGATTCTGCCGCTTGGATAACTCCTAGGATTGCCCAGGGTACGCTCGATCGTCTAACTCAGCATGTACAGAATGGGTATGAGTGTGAGCAGAATACAGGCGCGGAATTCGTCGACATAACAGTAAAACTTAACAAACCCGTAAGGAAGGTATATACAATCACGAACAACTACAGATTAATGCATTTAATCCAAAGCGTACTACCAAACCGATTTTTCTTTGCCACGCCGAACAACAAGGAAAGCCGATGAACAGTCTTCCTCAAGGTAACTGTGTTACAACCGCTGCTGTACAATATCTACATCAATGACCCATGTGTCGGAACAGACACAAGAGCATTCATTTATGCCGAAGACACAGCACTTCCAGTCCAAGGATCAAGGTTTCAGGGGGTAGGAATGAAACTGACTGCAGCCCTAGAAGATCTGACAGAACTCTTACAGCCTGTTGCTCCCAAAGAAAAGAAAAAAGTGTGTGCATTTCACTTGAGAAATAGCCATCTAGAAAACAACTGAACTGGAAGTAACTTGGAGAGGAAAACAGCTACAACACAAGACTCCCCAACATACCTCAGAGTAAAGTTCGACCGCACATTTACTTTTAAAGACCACTGCGATAACATGAAGCTCAGAGTCAGAAACGGAAGTAATATTATGTACAGCAATAACGGGGCTCAAAAAAATGTTTCATGTACATCTGCTCCAGCTTTGTGTTTCTCTACGACAAAAAATATTGCACCAGTTTGGTAGAAATCTGCACACACCAGGCACGTTGTCACCGCTTTTAACGAACCAGGCCGCGTTATAACTGGTTGTTTACGACCAACTCCAGTTAACTAGACCTGCCATCTTACAGGGATAGCACCGCCGAATATTATATGAAGAACAGCAGTAGAGTGTGAGAAGAGAGAACAGGAAGATGAACTGCGTGACTGCTACGGTCGCAGGAGCCAATCCTGCCTCGGGTATTTATGTGTGTGATGTCCTTAGGTTAGTTAGATTTAAGTAGTTCTACGTTATAAGGGACTGATGACCTCTGATGTTAAGTCCCATAGTGCTCAGAGCCAATTGAACCAATTGAACCAGGAAAATGATCCCAGGCATCCCATGTTTGGAAGCGAAGGAACAAGTCCTAGGTTAAAGGCGAGAGAGAGCTTCATTCTGACAACTGAAGCCATTGTATCATCACCTTCCGCTCGCCAAGTAGAACTGTGACGAAATAGGGCAACTGTAACTAATAACCAAAATTTAACGGAAGAGCCCGCTGCAGGTTTCCAGCTACCCTTCAAGACTTGGAAGGATTTGAGCCGAGTGTGAAATGAAGTGCCACGGTGCAAACAAAACTTCAGGCGATAGAGCAACATTAGTGGCGCTGCAACCAACGAATGTGGATAACTTCAAGGTGCTGAACACTTCTTGGTCTCCTCGAAGTTGTCTGAAGTTTGCACGCTGGAGGACCTGCGTTCAGAAACTATTTCAGTAAATAAGACTTCCAAATTTTGGACCTCAAAATTAATTTGATATGTACAAATTTTTGTATATATGTTGCAGACCCGTTTTGATTTTGTGAAGAACTGTGTAACTATACAGTACTATCCTGGATACGATAAGAGTAACAATAAGTGGCAGATGAGAATCGTCCAGGCAGCAAAGCACATTTTCATACCGCCTAACGCTCTGTGGTGAAAATGAGACTGACTTGTCACACTCACTTCTACTGTATTACTCACTTTTCTAGAAAGAGAATTGTGTTTCGAATAATTTATAGAACACTGTTGTACACTACTGGCCATTAAAATTGCTACACCACGAAGATGACGTGCTACAAATGCGAAATTTAACCGACAGGAAGAAGATCCTGTGATATGCAAATGATTAGCTTTTCTGAGCGTTCACACAAGGTAGGCGCCGGTGGCGACACCTACAACGTGCTGACATGAGGAAAGTTTCCAACCGATTTCTCATACACAAACAGCAGTTGACCGGTATTGCCTGGTGAAACGTTGTTGTGATGCCTCGTGAAAGGAGGAGAAATGCGTACTATCACATTATAATGGTCGGATTGTAGACTATCGCGATTGCGGTTTATCGTATCGCGACATTCCTGCTCGCGTTGGTCGAAATCCAATGACTGTTTGCAGAATATGGAATAGGTGGGTTCAGGGGGGTGATACAGAACGCCGTGATGGATCCCAAGGGCCCCGTATCACTAGCAGTTGAGATGACAGGCATCTTATCCGCATGGCTGAAACGGATCGTGCAGCCACGTCTCGATCAATGCGTCAACAGATGGGGACGTTTCCAAGACAACAACCATCTGCACGAACAGTTTGCAGCAGCATGGACTATCAGCTCGGAGACCATGTCTGCGGTTACCCTTGACGCTGCATCACAGACAGGAGCCTCTGCGATGGTGTACTCGACGACGAACCTGGGTGCACGAAAGGCAAAACGTCATTTTCTCGTATGAATCCAGGTTCTGTTTACAGCATCATCATGGTCGCATCCGTGTTTGGCGACATCACGGTGAACGCACATTGGATGCGTGTATTCGTCATCGCCATATTGGCGTATCACCCGGCGTGATGGTTAGGGGTGCCATTGGTTACTCGTCTCGGTCACCTCTTGTTCGCATTGACGGCACTTTGAACATTGGACGTTACGTTTCAGCTGTGTTACGACCCATGGCTCTTCCCTTCATTCGATCCCTGCGAAACCCTACATTTCAGCAGGATAATGCACCACCGCATGTTGCAGGTTCTGTACGGGCCTTTCTGGATACAGAAAATGTTCGACTGCTGCCCTGGCCAGAACATTATCCAGACCTCTCACCAACTGAAAACGTTTGATCAAAGGTTGCCGAGCAACTGAATAGTCACAGTATGCCAGTCACTACTCTTGATGAACTGCGGTATCGTGTTCAACCTGCATGGGCAGCTGTATATGTACACGCCATCCAAGCTCTGTTTGACTCAATGCCTATGCATATCAAGGCCGTTATTACGGCCATGGATGGTTGTTATGGGTACTGATTTCTCAGGATCTATGCACCCAAACTGCGGCAAAATGTAATCACATGTCAGTCCTAGTATAATATATATGTCCAATGAATACCCGTTTATCATCTGCATTTCTTCTTGGTGTAGCACTTTTAATGGCCAGTAGTGCATTTTCGACCAGCAACAGAGACTAAGATATTCATATCCAGTCTAATGCCAACGGCCTGTTGCTGTGTTGCGATTAAATGATGTGAATAGGAAAATAACATATGCGAGAAGTATGCCCTTTAGGCGGCAGTCGTTTCTTACTGCGTGATGGTATGCTAGTTTGACAGCGAGACGACAGCGAGACGCGGGTGCGATGGCCTGGCGCGCAAGTGCGTAGCGGGGGCGATGTTTGATGGTTCGTCGTTTGTGGCTGTCGGAGGGGTGTCTGGGGCGCCTGCTGCGGAGCGCTTTTAGCGGACTTAAACGCAGCCGCGGGCAGGAGCGGCACTTAGCGCGTTGTGTAAGCACTGCTGTCTGCTGCCTGCTGTTTATTTGGACACCAAGGCAGCGCACAGTGGCACCTTGACTGTTACGGCCAGTAGTATCGAATGGCACTGCAGCATCCTGTACCCCAGTAAAGCTAGCTTCTCATTTGCAAAGCCGACCAGTGTGGCCGTACGGTTCTAGGCGCTTCAGTCTGGAACCGCGTGACCACTACGGTCGCAGGTTCGAATCTTGCCTCGGGCATGGATGTGTGTCATGTCCTTAGGAGTTAGGTTTAAGTAGTTCTAAGTTCTAGGGGACTGATAACCATTGATATTAAGTCCCATAGTGCTCAGAGCCATTTGATCCATTTTTTTTCACTTGCGAGAAAAGAAAGCATGCGGCCATCTTCTACGTAGGGGTTCTCTGCCGACAGAACGCAGTCGCCGTTTAGTACATGACACACGATTATTACGCCGGTGAAGATCTGAATAAGGTGAGAGTGTTGATTATGTAACGCTATAAACGCATTACATGATTTATTATTTCATTAGTGGCTGTTACTTTTCAGTAACTATAGTATAAAATTTAGAATAAAATTCAGTAGTCAGTTGCAGAGATACTTTTATTTCACTTTACCGGTTTCAACAAACTAATTTGTCGTCTTGGAAAACTAGGTATTATTGCAGCAGAAATAATTTTATCGGTACAAATCACGACTGAACTTTATTTTGATATATACATTATACTTGCTGAAAAATAATAGCTCTTGTTGCATTATCCTTCTCGAAGAAGATGCTGACATCTGCTAACCCAATGGAATGATGAGGAATAAATTTACTGAAACCAGAAAAGTGAAATGAAAATGTCTGTGCAATTGACGACTGAATTTCAATCTGAAAAGTTATTCGATTGATACCCCCCTTAAAACTAGAGGTTGCTGATAATTTCGAATGGCTGTTTAGGACGGGGGAAATGATTACAGTAGAAGACGCATTGGTGGCTTTCAGAAATGCAATAGTGAAGGCTGCTGAGTGTCAAATACTTAAAAAGACGAGGCCTAGTAGTCCTCAGATATCGCAGGGGATAGTGAATTTAATTGATGGAAGAAAAAGATATAAAAATGTACAAAATGAAGGCAGAGAGAATACAAAAGTCTAAAAAATGAAATTGACAGGAGCTGCAAAACGGCTAGAGGACAAAAGTGAGGATTTAGAAGTATATTTCACTAGGGCAAAGGTAGATACCGCCCACAGGAAACTTAATGAAGCGTTTGGAGAAACGAGAAGAAGATTTATGAATATAAAGAGCTCAGATGGAAAACCTGTACCCACCAAACAATGGAAAGCTCAAAGGTCAAAACATTACGTGGAGGGTCTATATAAGGGATATGAAATTGCAGGCGGTATTACAGAAACAGAAAAGGACATACATGACGACGATATGGGAATTTGACAGAGCACTCAAATCGAAACAAGACCCCTGCAGATGGCGCCAGTCCGTCGGAACTACTGATATACGTGGGGGGCATCTGTGACCAAGATATTCCATGTGGTGTGCAAGGTTTTGAGACACCCTTAGACTTCAAGAAGTATGTAACTATTCCATTCCAAAGAAAACAGATGCTGACAAGTGTGAATATTATCGGACTATACGTTTAATTAAGTTATGGTCGCAAAATACCCACACGAATTCTTTTCTGAAGAATGGAGAAACTGTTGGAAGCTGACCTCTAGAAAGGTCATTTTGCATTCCGCAGAAATGTAGGAACACACGAGGTAATACTGACCTTACAACTCCTCTTAGGAGATTGGTTAAGGAAAGGCAAACGTACGCTTGTAAAATTTGTAGACGTAGAGAAAACTTTTGACAATGTTGACTGGAATACTCTTTGAAATTCTGAACGTAGCAGGGGTAAAACATAGGGAGCGAAAGGCTATTTACTACTTCTTCTGCAGAAACCAGCCGGCAGTAATAAGAGTCTACGGGCATGAATGGAAAGCAGTAATTGAGAAAGGAGTGAGACAGTTTTGTGACCTCTCACTGATGTCATTCAATGCGTACACTGAACAAGAGCTGAAGGAAACCAAAGAAAAATTAAGAGAAGGAATTAAAGTTCATGGAAAAGAAATGAAATCTTTGAGATTTCATCTACATCTACATCTACATTTATACTAAGCAAGCCAACCAACGGTGTGTGGCGGAGGGCACTTTACGTGCCACTATCATTACCTCCCTTTTCTGTTCCAGTCGCGTATGGTTCGCGGGAAGAACGACTGTCTGAAAGCCTCCGTGCGCGCTCGAATCTCTCTGTTTTTACATTCGTGATCTCCTCGGGAGGTATAAGTAGGGGGAAGCAATATATTCGATACCTCGTCGAGAAACAAACCCTCTCGAAACCTGGCGAGCAACCTACACCGCGATGCAGAGTGCCTCTCTTGCAGAGTCTGCCACTTGAGTTTGCTAAACATCTCCGTAACGCTATAACGGTTACCTAATAACCCTGTGACGAAACGCGCCGCTCTTCTTTGGACCCGATCTGGTACGGATCCCACGCTGACGAGCAATACTCAAGTATAGGTCGAACGAGTGTTTTGTAAGCCATCTCCTTTGTTGATGGACTACATTTTCTAAGGACTCTCCCATTGAACCCCAACCTGGCACTCGCCTTACCAACAATTAATTGTATATGATCATTCCACTTCAAATCGTTCCGCACGCATACTCCCAGATATTTTACAGAAGTAACTGCTACCAGTGTTTCTTCCGCTATCATACAATGATACAATAAAGGATCCTTCTTTCTATGTATTCGTAATACATTACATTTGTCTGTGTTAAGGGTCAGTTGCCACTCCCTGCACCAAGTGCCTATCCGCTGCAGATCTTCCTGCCTTTCGCTGCAATTTTCTAATGCTGCAACTTCTATGTATACTACAGCATCATCCGCGAAAAGCCGCATGGATTTACCCATGAGACCGTAATTGTGCCTGAGACAGCAAAGGACGTGTAAGAGAAGTTGCACGGAATGGACAGTGTCTGCAAGGAAGATATTAAATGAACTTCAACAAAAGCAAAGTCAAGTTAAATCAGGTGATGCTGAGTCACTTGGAAATGAGTCAATCAAAGTAGTAGACGAGATTTGCATTGTGGCCAGTAAAATAGCTGGCAATGGCCAGTACAGTAGATGTGAAATATAAGATGGCTGTGGCAATAAAAGCGTTTCTGAAGATGAGTAACTGTTAACACGGAATAAAAACTTAAGTGCTGGGAAGTGTCATATGCAGGTGTGTGTCTAGAGTGGAGGCATGTATGGAAGTGGAACGTGGACGACAAACAGTTTAAATGTGTCACGTGCACTGCAAGTGGGCATCAACACTTCAGATAAATGTCGCATACGTTCTTCCCACAAAACTCGCGTCCACTATAGCTGTTTTCTTTGAGGGGAAGGTATGGCACCTTCATAGGTTCGCCGAGAGTACTCATCTTGACTGCAATGAGGATCGCTAGAAATGACTAACAGGCAGCTTGACTATTGAGAACGAGTATTCACAGATTCTTTTGTGAATGAAATCACACTTATCATTTATCTCCAGAACTATCTTTGTGGAATGTGCATCGCATGTTTTCAGTACTATTTGCAGCACGAGCCAGCACTACATACGTTTTTCTAGCCACTCTCATATCTGGCGGTTCTAGAGTCTCTCATCTTGAATTCTAACCACTCAGCTATGGCAAGAATACTACAAAGAAGAATGGGAAAGAAAACAGAGGATTTATTAAATGACAGCTTATCAGAAAAGCTAAAAGTACCAGCGAGGCAGTCCAGACGTTGCACTTGATAATGGACGTAAAACTGAAGAAAGATCAAGACTCCTGTGAAGGTTTTTCGTCCTAGAAGAAGCGTTTCGCATTGTTAAATGATTAACTATCGTCGAAATAAAGCAGCCGTAACTTACAGGGAAAGACTGGCACTACACATTATGTACGAGAACCAGCTGGGAACAATAAGAACAGAAGACGAAGAGCAAAGTCGTTGGCTTAGAAATGGCATAAGAGAGGGTTGCAGCCCAGTTTATGATTCGAAGAAGCGATCACAAAAGAAAAGAAAGGTTCAAAACTGGGATTAAATTTCAGGGTGAATGGATATAAATGACAAGAATTGTTCATGACATTCCTATCCCCAATAAGGAAGAAGAATTACACAATTTGTTGAATGGAAGGAACGGTCAAATGAGTAGTAAATATGGATTGCGAATAAACTGCGAATAGAGGATAGTAATGAGAAGTATCAGAAATTAGAACAGTGAGAAACGTAGCATCGAAATTGGTCATCACGATGTAGATGAAGTTACGGAATTCTGTTACCTTGTAAGCAAAATAAGCCATGAAGGACGAAGGAAGGCTGATGTAAGAAGCATACCAGCAGAGATAAAAAGAGGGCATTCCTGCCCAAGAGAAGTCTACTGTTATGAAACATTGGCCTCAATTGGAGGAAGAAATTTCTGAGAATCTACGTTTGGAACACAGCATTTTATGTTAGTGATTCATGGACAGTTGGAAAACCGGAAGAGACAAGATTCGAAGCATTTCAGATGCGGTACAACAGAATAATGTTGCATGTTATTTGGAATGATAAGATATGGAATGAGGAGGTTCTCCGCAAAATCGGTGGAAAAGGGAACTTATGAAAAACACTTAATGGTACCAGAGGGAACTGTAGAGTATAAAAATTATTGGGGGAGAGAGAGGTAGGATTACATACAACAAGTAACTGAGGAAGTAGGGTGCAAACAAAGCCACTCTGAGACGAAGATGTTGGCACAAGAGATGAGCAGTCTGTCACGTACACAACTGGTAACGTTCTTGTCCTTGTGCTACATTTGCACCTGGAATTCTGAAGATGAAAATAATTCCGTAACGTTTCATGCATACTTTGTGATCAATGAAGTCATTCTTCACCTGCTGTACGGCTTTTTAGACGATCCAAACAGCTTAACTACAGATCTACGCATATTTACAAGAGATGAATTCGTGGCGGGCCGCATCAAACCAACCAACAGACTGATGAACCTCCCTCTCAACCTCCCCTCTCCTCCACCCCATGCCCCCCTCCCCCAAAAAAGCAATTAGTGGTCAGAAAAAGCAACACTCCCTTACGAGAGAATGCTCTGCATAGCCAGTGAGAGTTGTTTCAAGTCTTCGACCAGGTTTCCGATGCTCTTACAATCCAAAGTGTTGCACTGAGTCAGCTTATCTCATACTAGATATAGACTACTGCTTCGCATGGGTAGCCCTACGTATCTATGGCCAGATTTGTCTGGCGTAGCTGTTAATTTGTTTACGCATCACTGAGTAGGGTTATGCATAAAATGCAGAGAGCAGTGTTGCTCAACTGAATAACACCAGTTTCATGTAATTGAAATGACTGAAGCAGTGGATGCCAAGGAACTTCATGAATGTTATATGAATCACGTATAATTGGCGTCTGGAGTGACCTTTTGGGGCAATGATGGAATATTATGATATAATTAGTATGTTTACAACCAATGTAAATATTCTATGCGATTCGTGTGTGTGTGTGTGTGTGTGTGTGTGTGTGTGTGTGTGTGTGGGAGGGAGAGGGAGAGGGAGAGGGAGAGAGAGAGAGAGAGAGAGAGAGAGAGAGAGAGAGAGAATATTATGATTTAATTAATATGTTAACAACCAATGTAAATATTCTGTACGGGTCTAAGGCGCTGCAGTCATGGACAGTGCGGCTGGTCCCGGCGGAGGTTCGAGTCCTCCCACGTGCATGGGTGTATGTGTTTGTCCTTAGGATAGTTTAGGTTAAGTAGTGTGTAAGCTTAGGGACTGATGGCCATAGCCGTTAATTCCCATAAGTTTTCACACACATTTTAACGTTTTTGAACATTTTTTTGAATTTGTAGCACATAATTTTACTGAGGCTACTTGAGAGGATGATGTTGGAAGGCCACAAATAAAGGAAAATGAAACGGGAGGAAACATGCCTGATTTAAATGTGGTGGCACTCCTCTTCTAAACCTTAGTACACACTGATTCGTTGTTACGACACATCTGCAGAGTTCCTTTTCGAAGATTGTTCGTGGCGGATGCAATGAATCATAGTTGGATCTAGGTTTGATTCAAGGGAAGCAGAAAATTGGAAGTTGAGTCAGCTACTTCACCGCTGAAAAAAACTCTATGTAAAGGAATCAAAGGTACATCCCTTGGTGGAGTAATATTTCCGAAAATGTTTTACTTTTTTGCACAAAAAATTAAGAAACACATGTTTTGGATTCCCATGCTTTTATCGCGTTGCAGTTATTCTCAAATCATTGCTTACGGTACTTCGAAGTTAAGAAACTCACTGAACATTTTTCGAAGAATTTGGAATGAGCTGTAAGTGAGACTTTCAATGGCAGTGTGAGGGAAGTAACAATTCTCTATTTGTAAAATGTTAATTAGATCGTGCCCATGTCAGTTTTACTTCTTTAAGAAGCTCATGATTCCACCGACGAATATGAACAATTCTGATTCCTTTTGGTTGGTGGAATTAAGGTTGTACATTGATGAGCACGAAATGGCTCTGACCACTATGGACTTAACATCTGAAGTAATCAGTCCCCTAGAACTTAGAACTACTTAAACCTAACTAACCTAAGGACATCACACACATCCGTGCCCGAGGCAAGATTCGAACCTGCGACCGTAGCGGTCGCGCGGTTCCAGACTGTAGCGCCTAGAACCGCTCGGCCACTCCCGCCGGCTGAGCACGAAATGACGTGTCAAAACAAATGATATGTGAAATCGGTACTCGCCTACACAAGGACCGCGCCGCACTACGTAGTTCCTCATGTTGTCGGTAGATCAAACGAATCAGGGTAATAAGTCGCAGTCAGTTCGGCCGGAGCTATTTTGCGCGGTCCTGAGCTGAAGATCCGAAGAGTTCTGCTACTCATCGCTAGATGGCAATGGCATCATTTTCACAGCAGCGGTTGACAGATTATCATAAATCAGATAATTTTCGTGAAATATGTTTAAATAATATACCTAGCTCATAAATCAGCACACCTCTTAGTAAAGACCAGAGACCAGTCACAACAGTACTTACTGATTTTAGCCCTAAAAAACACAAAGATGAGAGCAGAGGCTTTTATATATAGAGAAGAAGAGGTTGGTCAAAGTTACCGTTTCCATTCAAAGCATTATTTCACTGGCATAACCGCCTCCCAATAAATCAACATCATACCTGACATATGTCAGTTCTAGCATAGGGCTAATTATCCCTACGCCTTCCACGCGGCTAAGAAGCTTCCTGTATGAGCTGTTAGTAGGCAGTGGTACAATGCAGTCGACGTCATGTGTACGTAGTAGAAATCGTCACAATGCTGTGGCCTCTGTAACGCAACGAGCTGAACAGACATCAAGTTCCTGAAAACCAAGCGCATTAGCCCTCAGTAAACCTAAGATGAAGATGATGATGATGTTCGTTTCTGGGGCACTCAACATCATTGTCATCAAGGCGTACAAGTTCTAAATCTTTCCATTTCCAGTCTCGGCACTTCCGGAATGATGATGAGATGAGGACAACGCAGACATCCAGTCCGCGAACGGAGAAAATCGCCGACCCGGCCGGGAATCGAACCCAGGACCACGATGCTAGCCACTAGACCACGAGCTGCGGACTCAGTAAATCTAAGGGACCTCTCCCCCTTTACCCCCCCCCCCCCTCCCCGACACCATCCACCCTTCCACCCCAATCACACTGCACGTAATACCGAAATCAAGCAAATGAAAGGACTCAAAAAAGAAGTAGACCAAGACATAGTTAAGGCTGCGGGTTTATTATGTCGGCCTGAGGGTTCACTCAGACATACGACACACTCAACAACGAATCAACGCTAATCAGCCTAATTCTACAGTGAATTTATGTAACAATTTCTGTTTTATTTACAGGACAATGACTTCAGTAATCAATTACGTAATAATTTTTGATATAATAACGGAACAACAGCGATTGTGTTTGACAGTGTAACAAAAACAGACAGTCAAGATCGCAACAGCTAGTTGTTTATTAATTGTGATAACCGGTTTTAGTCAAAGCGATTGTCTTCAGACCAGCTCCTTCATGTGCTGACGGCCGGGGTGGCCGAGCGGTTCTAGGTGCTTCAGTCTGGAACCGCGCGACCGCTACGGTCGCAGGCTCGAATCCTGCCTCCGGCATGGATGTGTGTGATGTCCTTAGGTTAGTTAGGTTTTAGTAGTTCTAAGTTCTGGGTTACTGATGACCTTAGAAGTTAAGTCCCATAGTGCTCAGAGCCATTTGAACCATTGATGTGCGGACGCGGTTCACAGAGCGTGTTGGGCTTACCGGAAAACACAACTCGTCGAATGGTACTTTGGTATGCCCAACAGCTGTACGAAGCGGCTCGATACATCATCAAGGGGCTTGTCGTCTGTAGATGGTCGGACTGAAACCGATCAATACAGTGAATAGGTAAATAATTTATTGAGTAAAAATTTTATTACAAAAACTTTTAACGACGGATCTCAATTTCCAGTATACAGTTAACGCGCGATGAGTAATTTCGGTTGTTTTCTGCAGCCAACTTCAGGTCTGTAAACAAATAGCAGAAAAGTGGCCTAAGAAAATTTTGTAGAATAGAGCAGGACATAAGACAATGTGTAACAGCAGAACACATTGTATAAGGAGAGCCAACTCCGATAGTAAATGTGAGCATGTAATAAATGCACTTAACAGTGTTGTGTAAGCAATGTGTCACCTTTCAAGCAGTATTATATTAGTTATACATTACTCTTAAGTGGATTTCTTATATGTTCCCTTTTACTATTGGAGTTGTCTTTAATTATACAATTGGTTCAGCTGTTTTGTATCCTACTTTATCGTATACAATTTTCTTGGACTACTTTTCCTCCATTTTTTACAGAACTGAAGACTGTTGTAAAAAAAACCGAAACTAGTCATCGTGCCTTAAATGTATACTGAAAATTGCACTCTAGGCGTTAAAAGTTTTTATAAGAAAAGAATTTATTTAATACATTACATTATACCGCCGTCTCCTCCTTGACAATGTAAAACTTCAGAAATATATAATTGTGGTGATTTCTATTAACTGTTCCTATTATACTACGAATTATGATGCACAAAGGCCCTGACCCACGTCTTAACAACCACATACTTACTGTATAATTACAGACTAAAAGCAAGTGACTGCTTTCTTCGCCGTTTCTTGACACAGCGAGGGAGCCCGGAGTGCACTGAACGTTCCTTCACTCTAGCACAAAGTAAGTTTGTTTTGGAAATCTCCACACTAGTTCCGTGGCGGCCATTCAAACTTCGATAACAGTGGTCGGTGATTAGCACAGAATTCGCGCGCTTGGATAGTTCGAGCGCAAAGCAATGCTGGGGTGCTGTTACGCCGCTGTCTCCCTTGGCTCGGAGCTGATTTGGAAGGAAGGCGTTACTTCTAGCGCCTACAGTGGCTGTTTCCATTGGCCCTACAGCATTTGAAAACTTTACATCTTTTCCTACCACGTGCCAAGTTTTAGTTCTGCAGTGCAATTAATCAGTTATCACTTGAACGCTTACAAATCCCTTGCCTCTATTTGAACGCTGCTCCGTTTTCAGACTAATGTTCACAACATCGTGTCGTCGTCTGCTGATTACCTGATAGCCTCACTCAATAGGCAGTTCAATAATACACATGCTATATATTGTCCTACGTAGTCAACGTAGATACATCATGCGAAGTACAAAACAACAACAGGGGCAAACAGGCTGAAGGCGAGACTGAAATTTGTGTAAGGCAGGGCACTGGACTAAGATAGTCCATGCAGCTGTATAACCTATACTGCTACGGTGGTGAACTGGCTAATACATCTGCCTAATAAGCGGGAGACCCGGGTTCAAGTACCAGCTCTGGCACAAAGTTGATTTCTGTAGCTTCCCATTATCGTAGATAAAGTTGAGACTTTACGTCTCAAGGAAAATTGAATTACATCGGATCATTTGAACTCTTCTTAGCTATTGGAACCTACATGCACTTCAGCATGCTTGCTGTAGTTGTCCCTTAACTATTTTTACCCTCCATATTTTCTCTCATAACTAAACTGACTAAACCTTCATGTTTCAGAATATATCCTGTCAACCGACCCCTTTTTGCAGCCAATCGGTATTATACCGCTCTATTTTCCTCATTTCGATTAAGTAGCTCTTTATTTGTTATTCGATCTACGCAACTAATTTTCAGCATTCTTCAGTAGCAATACATTTAAAAAGCTACTGTTATCTTCCTTTATGTATTGGTTACTGTCCACAGATAGATTGACTCACTTATAAGATTTGTCGTAAAGATGTACAGTGAATCGAACTGCATTCATATGCATTGCTACATTCTGACCATTTTAAACTATGCGGAGATTTTCTTGGTGTTATAATTCTAGCCGACCTGACTGGGATTGCTCCCCAGATGTAAAATCACCTTGACTCGAAATTTCGGTGATCCCTATGTCTGCCATCTTCAAGAGCGACGCTGCTGCTGCTGACTCCCTCCAAAGACTGATGCCAAAATTGCAAACAGCCGTTCTGTGTAGTCCCCTTTACTGAGCGTGGCGCATGCTCCCCCTCCACAGGTGCTGCCCAAGGATTCAGCCTGTCACTCTGTACATAGCAGATCATCCGCTCCAACGATGTGGTGCTGTCGAAGAGCATCTTCAAAAACTTGGTCCGGCTGCACCAGAGAATAATGAGCTGCGGTGGGCAACAGTACAGAGTTCAATAACTTGCAAAGGAGGGAATTCTAGCCTCTGTTAATCAAATTGACTGCCTATCAAACTTAAGTTACGTCCTTGTCGGTATGTATGCGACAACATGATTCCCAATATGTTCCAAAACGCAGCGCATAAAATCAAGATATTTCATGTTCATGCTTTGGGCCTGGGGTTCTATTGGCAATAAAAGCGTAGGGTCAAATGTTTTGGTTAGCCCTTGGGCTAGGGACCATTTGCATACCCAACAGAAAGATCATATTAGTGTCACCATCGTACAGTACTGGATTAAAGTTTGAATATTACTCACTTCCTCCTGCTTAGGCAAATGGAGCATTTCTCTTGGTTCCTTTTGCATTGATGTTGTCTATGGTGGACTTGATTGGCCTTATGCAGATCCCATTAGATAATAGCCAGTTCCTAGGAAAAACACCATAAAAGTTTTTATTTTTTATTTTATTCCATTAATTTTTTTTCTCCTTGTCGCTAGCAGTGGACCAAACCTCAGCTCTGTGTATTCCACCCCTTCTGCATATTGCAGTGCACCTGCGTATTCCAACGCGACTATGCACAGCGAATGACTGTAAATTTCCCGATATACTCCTAGGATACCGGTCTGGAATAACCCTTAAAAGTTTCTAGATAGCTTTATCAATTTCCGAGGTAGAGAGGTTCAAATTTAATGTTCGTGTGCAGGTAAGATACGCACGTAAAATGCGGCGTGAAGCGAAAAAGTAGTTTATAAAGTGAGTAGCACGGAGAAATAGTGATATAAATGATATCATCAGAACAGTTTCGGGAATTTCATGTTGAGTATTAAAGCACAAGTGAAACTCCTGTGCACGTGAAATCCGGTCTGAAGTGTAATTCAATTTCACGCAAGTAAACTATCAAAATTTTATTGACCCATCAAGTTCTCTTCATACGAGTCACATGCCCTTCTGTGGCAGGGAAAAGAAGGGAACCAGCGGAAAGGTGCTACTTTCGGAGCACAAGAAAAGGCGAACATGCTCCTCTTCATTAAAAGACCTTAACTCAAAATTGAGATACCAGGTGCCTCCTTCTAACTTCCTCAGTTCGTTTAAAATTTTCCCAAAATTTTGGCTTGCGAACTTATTCGCCATTCTTTACGCTGAAAGGGAAGGAGCCAGTGCTAGTGGGAAACACAAGGAAAAGTAATAAATATTTGAAGATAGTGGTTGTTGCATAGAAAGAGCAAAGGAGAAAAGGCAGTGTAAGAGAAAGAGAGGGATGCAGTGGCAATAGTACCCAGACAGTGAAAGAAGAGCTCTGTGAAAAGAGTGAAGGAGACAGTGCTAGTGGGAGAGGAACAAGGAGAAAGATAAAATGGAAGTGGGCGGTGGCTGTTGACAATGAGAGACAAAGTCTATGGCATTCAGGAGGAGAAAGAGATGGTGACAAAGGCAAGAGACAGGAATAGTGGTGAGAAATGAGTGAGATAGTAGCAGTAAGAACAAGAGTGAGACATTGACAGTGACAGGAGAAAGTTGGAAAGCCACAAAGAAATAATGACAATGAGTTGGGCCAAATGAGTGAGTGAGGATGTAGAGAGAGGTGAGCTGCATGTTGAAAAGAGTGCGAATATGTTAGCATGTCAATATTTTGCAAAAATTGTTAAACGTAATGAGGAACGTAGAATGACGCAGCTGGTATCCCACTTTTCAGTAATCTACATCTACATCTACATGGATACTCTGCAATTCACATTTAAGTGCTTGACAGAGGGTTCATCGAACCACCTTCACAATTCTCTATTATTCCAATCTCGAGCAGCGCTCGGAAAGAATGAACACCTATATCTTTCCGTACGAGCTCTGATTTCTCTTATTTTATCTTGGTGATCGTTTCTCTCTATGTAGGTCGGTGTAAGCAAAATATTTTCGCATTCGCAGGAGAAAGTTGGTGATTGGAATTGCATGACAAGTTTCCATCGCAACGAAAAACGCCTTCCTTTGAAGGATGTCCAGCCCAAACCCTGTATCGTTTCTTTGAACTTTTCGATGTACTCCGTCAGTCCTATCTGGTAAGGATCCCACACCGCGTAGCAGTATTCTAAAATAGGACGGACTTCCTTAGTAGTTCTGTTACATTTTCTAAATGTCCTGCCAATAAAACGCAGTCCTTTAAAGAAGAGTAGCATATCCACTTTTCTTGTGCTCCGGTAGAAACATCTTTCCGCTGTCCCAAAAAACCTGACCTACCGGAAACCATGAACTTCTTGTAACATTTGTCTCCCGTTGTAAGCCAGTTATTTTTCAGGCCGCTGTAGCCTCGTGTGACGCCGCATGTTCCATGCACATGTCATGACTTGTGTGAATCATCGGGCTTATGTAAACGTAACCATAGTGACACAGAATTTTGTATTTGCAAGGCTTCATAAGCACAAGAAACAAAAGCCACATATCTATGCTCTTCTTCATACAACTTCAGGTACGGTCCACACTGGAAAGCCTGGAGAATATGCCTCTCGGAGTATTCACTTACCTTAAACACAGAAGGGGTACATGTCAGCGCATGACAACTATACTTTCAACCAAGGAAATTAGCCTACAGTGACGGTGTGGGAGAAAGGTTTAAATTTTGCTCCAGCTCCCAAGAGATTTTGCGGTTACGGAATTTCTGTTCTGTAGAATATGCGGTAAACAGCCTGAGGACTTAGCAGAAGAAATTCGGCACTAAGTGCCCCACACCTTTCGTCTGGCTCGCCCGAGGCGGGAGAGTATCTCTTCTGCAGAGTGGATATTCTTTCGCTTAGGAATGGTGATTAAGTAGTAAGTTTACCAGCTGCAGGTAAATGCCACGGTGGTTTTGTCATGGAATGAGAGTCTTATTCATTTATCATCTGGAATCATAAGACTACAGCACAGGCGTCCGAAGGTGGAGTACTGAAGAAAATTGTCGAAGAAGATCAAGTGGCCTAATCACCCAGAAAGCTCTGCCTTCCTTATTGTTGGTTTGCTGTATTCGTTCCCTCTCACATTCCATCGCAGTATTGGCTTCAAATATTAAGCCACACGACAGAGTACAGATGTATAGTACTGATTTTGTAATAAAATTCTATCGGCTCTTGGTCTTGTAGTTATAACAATGAAAGAGAGCTTCCCTTCCGTACAGTAGGTGAAAATTCTGACGTTATTCTGTAATTTCTATAATCATAGAAAGGCGCTACATACCTGTGAACTAAAGCATAATTGATGAACAATCTGACGGTACTGGAGACCGTAGAGGATAAATATTTTATGTGTGAAGTGGAGAAAAATAGCAGATAACGAAGAGCGTGATAATCGACATTCAATCAGTTAAAACCTTTCCAGATAACCGTAGGTAAAAAACGCATAGTTTTGGATATACGTCCTTAAAATGACAACCACTCAGCGAAAAACATGTGGAAGAGTTTTCATTTATATTAATTTTGACCAGATGATATCTGTTATGCTGCAGACTGCAGTTACTAACGAAATAAGCTGAAGATACTGGTTTCAGTTGAATGGTCAAAGTTAGCCAAAGTTTAAAATATATTCAATGGCTTGTTACGTTAGATGCGAAATGTGATGTTTCTTTCATAAGGCTAGACGGTTAAATCAGCTACGCAAAAAGCACTGTAATGTCGTATCCACAGCACAGCCTAACTGCAACATTGTCAGGCAGAACCACACTGCTAGACGGACCCAAGCACGTTTGTCTGCCTTGCTCATAGCTGAATGCTGTTCGTTTTAAAACAGCTACAGAAAGGTCAGTATACAGTCTGCTGATATTTGGAAAATTTTCCTCGGCTGGAAGTCCACTAACCTGCTCCGATCTTATCTGGTTGTTTTTCTGCACTCTGTAGACAACTTCAGCTACCCTAGTGCGCTTCCTTGGGGAACAGTGACTTAAATTTTCGTTCCTAGTGAACACTTGTCGTCCAGTGTAATGCACAGGCTTGTGCCAGTCAAAGATTCATCAAGCACTCGCATTAGTAAGGATAAACCATATGAATCTTGTTTCTTTCGCCTCTTGGTTTTACAGTTTCAACAATGAAACAGAGCTACTTTCCAACACAAAACGTGTAGTCTTCTCAGTCATGGGATGATGAAACGTCCCTGTAAACTCCAGCATATTTAATGAACTATCTGGAGGTGCTGGAGGCCCCGTCTGACAAATCTTTTGTGTACAAGGTAGAGAAAAAGGAGGAGATAATTCGTTAAAAGCGCGGAGGAGAACATAGAATGGAGCAAAACTTTTTCAGATAATCGTAGTCAGCCGAGTACATGGTGCAGAATAGCATTCCTTCCATAAATGTAGGAACGCAAAATCCGCTTCCTCACATGCTAGATATCCTGTGAGGAAAGAACGAGCTGTTTCACAAAAATGCATTTTCCTTTAAGAGCCATGTATCGGATCGTGTCGACTGAGTTTCTCCCTATCACTAGCTGTGACTGGAACCTATCAATAAGTCCGGTGGTATCCCACTAGAGCGAGCGACCTGCTCCGCCTGCCGATTTTTAAGAGTGGTGTCCACGCAGATCCACATCTAAGTGTTTGGAGTTTTCGTGCTCCAGTTGGCCAGTGCAAGGTTTGCCTGACTAATAGCCGCGGTTCGTCTGATATTCACATCTGCCCGTAGGAAGTTCGAAGACTCCAATAACAACCAAACGGTGGCTGGCTCTAAGGAAGTAGCTTTGAGAGCCTTCACCACAGGCAAACAAGCGAATCAGCGAGGTCAGCGCTGAGATGCCCATCAGGATCAAACTTTCTGCAGATTAAAACTTTGTGCCAGACCGACATTCGAACTCGGAAACATTGCCTTTCGCGGGCAAGTGCTACACCAGTTGAGCTACCGAAGCACAATTCTGGCCTCTCGGAATGATTTGGTATTCCACAGCCTGTCACCCATGTCTTTGTAGCAGACGAACCTTAGATAAATTTATTTTGTTGCAAGCCTTCGTCGGCTTCTGCAGCGTTAGGGCAGCGCAGTCAAATTCTAGTGCTGTCTGGTATTACTTGCATAATTTCAAAGCATATCCAATTGGATTTTTGTTGTGTTATGCTAAAGAGTTTGGTACAGTCTTTCATTTTGGCGTGTTCTATGTTTTCTTATGGTTTAACCTCTTCGTGGTTGATGGGGTACCCACGTCCTACTAAATTAATATGCAGTTTTGAGCGTTGGGACTTCTACATCTCATATACATCTAGTGATGGCATGTAGCAAGAGCTTTCGAAATTGGGGAAAAATGCCACGGACTGAGGGGTCCATTTTGTTTGGCAATGGAAGTGTATTATTTCTCACAAAGGGAGACAGTTATTGGCCTTTTATTTTTATTTTTGGACTCTGTGCAAAATAAATTTTAGCTGTGAATGGGTTAGTAATTCTTTTATTTAATATTATCGTTTTTATCAAAAAAGTTATCTTCGGGGCTCTGAAGGGTTTCGGGTTTAAATGTTCATGAAGTCGTCTGATATCTTCTCATCGTGTAATCTTGTTCGTTGCCATGTATTTATATAAGGCCGGCTTCTGATTGTATTTTGACTCCTGCTTGACTCACGTTGCATTAATTTTCTGGTCTCAGTTTGACACCTAAGTAATTCATTGTTTTATGGTTACGTAATCCATACGTATTATAAAAATGGTTTTACGCAAGTGTGTCTGTTCCACGTCTCCTCCTAAACTACTTCACCGATTTCACGTAAACTTGGTACAGACACCTCTTACTGTCAGGCAACAATCGTTGTGTGGAGAAGAACCACCTACCTATCATAATTGAGGACATATGACATCAAAAACTTCCGCATTTTGCATGACGTTGAAATTTATTACTTCTGTTCTACTAACTGTATTCGCAAAACATTTCGCAGACATTATCCACATATGCAGCTAAATTCACCTACTAAGTTATATCATTGGACCACATATAGTTCATAAACCCTGAGATGTGTGGAAAACTGCCGAACTGTGCATGACATTTAATTCTACTACTTCCTTGCTACTAACAATATTAGCAACTCATTTTGCAGACAGTATCCACATATGCCGCTGGATGCACTTACACACATATATCATTGTATAGCACATAGTCTAGGAGATATGACGTCATAATCTCTGAGATTTGTGAAAAAATGCCTCCTTCGAGATTTAATGTATTTATTCTTTACTACTAAGATACTCCTACAGTCGAGTCAACTTAAGGAAATCCGTGACACTTGGCATCGCTTTTGACATCTTTCACCTAAGAAGGGCCAAGGATGTAGGCGAAAACATTAGCCGTCTATAGAGCTACCAACAGACGTTACCACAGAGGCTGTTTTGTTTAGGAGTGGCCTTCATTAGTAAAATAAATTGTTTCTGAGGCATAATTTTTTCTTAGTTTAACCTTTTCACTACCAGTTCCCGGTTTTCCTATCTATCACTGGACCCGCATTAGTTATTCGAGAGAAATGTGTTTTCCTAGAACGATGATAAACCAGATTTGATCGTAGATATTGTTGATCTAAGACCACCAGATGCACACTGCCATTGTCTCCGACATATAATTTCAGTGCACCTCTCGCAGTATAATTACTCTTGCCACACTGGCACGACTGCATTGAGTGCCAGTGGCTATGAGAGCAACGCATCATGGCCGGAACGTTGCAGGTTTGAAGCTGAAAGGCAGGAATGTTAATGTGCTCCTGCCACGGTAACACCCCCCGTCAGGGTACAAAACGGCAATTGCGCCTAGCATTTCGCGCAATTGACGCTGCGCCGGGGATTAATGCGTACGTCTGTGTACACAGGGCTGGAATGGAGCAGTCCGCCCGATGGCTGATCCACGGGGCTGGCCCGGCGATCCATACCACTTTGGCCATCAGGTAATGCGGCGTGCGCCGGCTTTCACGGAGAACTGAGCTAGCCGCGCCCCGATGCCGCCGGGTCGCAACCCTATTAGCTGCGTATTACCTGCGGCACCCCCGCACTCACTCCCATTCTGCCCGCCCTCTACTCAGCACGCACTCCAGTAAAGAGGCCCTGTTCCGCTTTTTATCAGAACGGCGTACCGACTCTACTCTCTATTTGCCAGAAATTTAGGCCCTGGCCATCAGCAAATAGTGCACACGATATACCAGGTCCTCTCACTACGGGAGCATCGTAATCTCATGATCACAACAAATGCATATATAAATTTTCACACAACAACTTCGAGCTCCCTTGGACAATTAGTATGCAAGCATCTACTCTTATACGAGTATTTACACCAAGTGATCATACTAAAGCAATCGTCCAACATCAATTTACTCATCATACTGGTGGACGCCCTGTAGGAAGATGGAGTTATGGCAAACCACTTCACATACTTATCAGGACAAAGATTTAATCAAACACAATCTAAGACAAAAAAAATTGCACTACGAAGAAATTATCCGAATGGGACGGAAATAAGTAGACGTTATGTAAATGTACAATCAAACAAATTATTACAATTTCATAAAATTTGTATGATTTATTCAAGAGAAAGAGATACGCTGAACAGTTCAATAACGCAGTGGTCCACTTCTGACTCTTATACAAGCAGTTATTCAGCTTGGCGTTGATTGATAGTGTTTTTGGATGTCCTTCTGAGGAAAAACGTGCCACATTTTGTCCAACTGGCGAATTAGATAGTCAAAATTGAGAGCTAGTTGGTGAGTCGTGCTGATAATGATCCAAACGTTCTCAGTTTGGGAGGCATCCAGTGAAGATGATGGCAAGCTTGTGTTTGGCAAGCTCGAAGAGAAGCAGAGGAACTCGCGCTGTGTGTGGACGGGCATTATCTTGCTGAAATGTAAGCCCAGGAAGGATTGCCACGAAGGGCAGAAAAACGGGGAATGCAATATCGTTTACATACCGCTGTGCTGTTACAGTAACGACTGAAGCAGTCCAGCTTCGAAAAGAAGTGGTGTCCCAGATCATCACTCCCTGTTGTCGAGGCGTATAGCGGGCGACTGTCGGGTTGGTATCCCACCGCTATCTGGGTAACCTCCAGTCACGTCTTCGCTGGTAGACAGAGATCAGTTCCAAGCGGGACTCATCACGGATGACGATTATACTCCAGTCAGTGAGATTCCAGGCTGAACGTTTGTCTGGAGATGTCACGGAAAGTGGAGGGATTCCAATTTGACTGTCGCGCGCCATTCAGCCAAACAACCTGGGGCACCATTTCTGTAACTAGCAGGACTCTTTTGGTTGGGTTGAGGGGTTGGGTTGTTTGGGGAAGGAGACCAGACAGCGAGGTCATCAGTCTCATCGGGTTATGGAAGGATGGGGAAGGAAGTCGGCCGTGCCCACTCTTTTGGTTGTCATCCTCGGAGCAACACAACCGTACGTCGACGATATTCTACGCCACGTTTTGTTGCCCTTCACGGCAAGTCTTCCCGGCCTTACATTTCAGAAAGGTATTGCCCTCCCACATACGATGAGGGTTTTTACTGCTTTTCTTCGTGTTTGTCAAACACTGCCTTGGCCACAAAGGTTTCGCCGGGTCTATATCCTATTGAGAACGTTGGGAACATTATAGGCACAAGCTCTTCCTCTTGAAAAAAGTCATTCCTGTTTTTTGAAGTCATAGTCATCTGTACATGGATATCACATTTACCGATTTATGTCCGTTTCGAAGAATTCCCTGAAGTGACTGTTAATTGCATAAAGTAACTGAAATGTGGGCTTTTACTCAATTTTTTGTTTTCATTTCGTCACGGCATTTGTTTAACTGTGATTATTGTTTGTTCTATTGCAGGGTGAGTTCAGTTAGAACACATCATAACGATTTAATCATTCTCTGAATTAATGGATAACCACGTTATATACGGTCTAGCAGCTGGGAGCGCGATCGCAGCACGTCAACTTCATGCTGAACGTTAGCCTAGGACACAGTTACCTTGTGAGTGTCCGTTTCTACAACATCACGAACGGTTGCGAGAGACAAGCTGACAGTGAGGAACAAGTTGTTCGCACTATGAATTGTCACTAGGAGAACTGCGAGAAAGGAAGGTGTTAATCATTCTGCATGAAAATCACTTTCAACGCCTGCAAGAATTAAATGAGGCAGATTTAGAGTCAAGAATAACTCTGTCACCTTTTGTTAGGGCAGCTTTCTGCATTTTTGCAGCTCTTAGCATGTACCTTATTCAACAATGAAGCTTGCTTTTCACGTGCTGGCATCTACAGTTATCATAACAAACACGTATTGAATTATGAAGCGTGACGAGACAGACATGAATAGAAGTTCAGCCTCAAAAATGTGGGGCAAAGCCTTCGATGATGATCGAACTGAGCCCTATGTATTTCCGCATTGTCTTACTGGATATACATATCTGCAGTTTCTATGTCTTTCCGCATTGTCTTACTGGATATACATATCTACAGTTTCTCGGAGATGAGTTAATTCATTTACTTGATGATGTACCTCTAGACGTTATACAACGAATTTTTCTCGTGTACGGTGGAGTTCCGCTTCAATTTACAAGAATAATTCGCCAATATCTGGATAAACAGTTTCCCAAAAGGTGGCTTCGTCGAAAAGGACCCATTGCGGTGCCTCCCCAGTCGCCAGATTTGTGGTTCAAAGAACTTTTTCCTTAGAGACTTTTCAAATTCTAGTTGTATCCAACTCACATACCCAGTGTCTCTGTTCTGAGGGAGCGCAACAAAAGTTAATTTGGCCAAGTACGGAACACACCAACAGTTTCCTCCAGATACAGCGGGAAGTGTGGAATACAGGCTCAAGACATGGATGGAAGCACAAAAATGTAAATGTGTATCGTAAGATTATCATTTTCGTGTCATGAGTAACAAATCATTTCATACTTCCATAAAAAAAGGATTTTCGGACTGAAGTTCGTGTGGAATGTTCAAATGGCTCTGAGCTGTGTGCGACTTAACATCTGAGGCCATCAATCCCCTAGACTTAGAAGAGATTAAACCTAACCAACCTAAGGCCATCACACACACCCATGCCCAAGGCAGGATTTGAACCTGCGACCGTAGCAGCAGCGCGGTTCCGGACTAAAGCGCCTAGAACCCCTCGGTCACAGCGGCCGGCTGCTCATATTAACTTCGCATAAAATTTGATGTCAGGAAGAGATACCTAAAGCCCCAGGCACGCTTCTTTATTACATGGCTGGCTAGAATCTGAATCCTGAAAAATGTTGTAAGGTGAAACGCTCACACCTACTACCCACCCTATCAAAAGGCCTCTGCATAACTCTGTAGAGACGAACCACAAATAATTCGTGTTAAATCTTTTTGGACTAGGAAAATTTGAGCTTTGATTGATGACATACCACAAGAAAGAGAGAGAAAAAGAGAAGTCCATATGATACTGAAAGGGTCACTGACATCCACCGATGTGTGAAATGTAAGGATGAAAGTTACTTTCGCATGATGCGTCACTGTATGTAACATAGCGCGATGAAATATGAACCATAGAAAATGTGCATAAGGTAGGGCCTAACTGAAATAAATGCACGATGCGGCGAAAAATAATGGTACTTTTATTCAAAAACATTCAAAAACTAGAATCACACCGAACTCATTCCGATATATGATGGAAGATAGTCTTTGATAGGGCTAGTGAGCACCACGAACATCAGTGGTTGCTGTGCAACGTCCACTCATGCTGGCCACAAGATTGGTAAGGAGTTCTTGTCACAGGGCGCTCCATCCCGCTGCCAGTGTGGCTGACAAGTGCTGGGTTGCCACTGGTGCTTCTGGACGGGCTGCAGTACCTCTCCCCAAGGCGTCCCACATTTTCTCAAGGGAACGAGCAGGTCAGCTTCTTCACCTGCGCTTTTCGATGCGGTCGCGCACTGTCATCCATAAAAATGAAATCAGCGTCTGATGCACCCCTGAAGAGGCACAATGTGTCACAATGAAGTTGGCCAGTGAGTGTACCACGGTCAAAGATGTAGAGGTCAGTATGCCCACAACATAACACCCGGACCACGAAAACGATTGTGTTCGACAAAGTTCCTGGGTGCGTTATGTGTTCTCACCTCTGGCCACATAGAGCAAGTCCTGAATAAAAGTGATATCTCTGTTTGTCTCTTTGCGTATTGTTTTCAGTTACCTTATGTACGGTACTATACTGTAGCCATTATTTCTACTTATGGTCCAAGTTTCATCGAGCTATGTTGCTTGCAGTGACGGATCATCTTAAATTTAATTCCGTCCTTAAGTTCTGAACACAAGCGTAATAAAACTTTTCGTACTATGGGGTGTTCAAAAAGTATCTCCCCAGTGCCGTATGATTGTTAGCTGTGCGTGCTGAATGCCGCAGTGAACATAACGAAATGAAACGCAGTGAAATACCAGTTAATTTATTGAACATTCATCAGCAAGCAGTGACCTTGAAACGCCAGCTGTATGTGCGGTTGCACCATCTTGTTGAAAATGGCCGTTCATTATTTCACTTAACTCAAGTTCTCGTATGAATGGGTACAGAATGTCACTGCAGTATCGTTTTTCGTTTATTGTTTCGTTGAAAAATATGGAACCCACAATCCCGTGTCTAGAAATTGCAATCTAAACTCTTATTTTCACAGAATGAAGTGGTTTCTCATGAATACACAATGAATTTCCAGTACTCCACATAAGACAATTTTGCGAGTTCTTGTACCCTGATAAATGAAATCACGCATCATCAGTGAAAAACGCTTCATTAAGAATATCGCTTCCATTTTGTTGAACGAAATTTTTGAACCACTGACAATAATGCAGTCTCCTGCTATGATCAGCATTTTAGAGTTCTTGCACGACTGTCATTTTGCATGGAAAAAATTCTAATTTATTCCTTACGTGTTTGGGCCCTTCCGACACTAACATCGATTTCCTGGGCGAGTTTTCTTACTGACTTGTTCGGACTCATGGACATTTTATCAGAAATATCGAGTAGTTTATTCTCAGAAAACACGCTGGGACGACCACTTCTCGGTGCTTCTGTCACTGAACCCGTACTTCGAAATTTGAAATCAAATCTCGCATTCTATCGCGATGTGGGAGTGTTGTCTCCGGGAAAACTGAATTAAATGTTTAACGGAGTGAAACTGTGTATTTACAGCCGGCTTTGCACACTTGTTCGCCTAAAAACACACGTCCTTCAATTGTTAGCATTTTAACAGTGACAAAAACGAACAAACGAACAAAGGAACTAAACTTAAACCTTCACGTCAACACGTAACAAATCACACCAACGACACTACTGACGCTATCTGAGATAAACGAAACAATGGAATGTTAAGAGAGTCCACTTGAAGCGAAGTAACGCAGGCAGGCGAACAATCATATGGTACGCGCGGCTTACAATCATACGGCACTGCAGAGAGAATTTTGAATAACCCGTATTCACTAAATTCAAAACAGTTTCGGTAGGTTCATGAGTTCTCGGAAAAAGTGTGAAACGAAAAATCAAATTTGTGTAAGAATGAGTTATAGCAGAAAAACTGTTTTAGAACGAGACGGACTCCTTCTAAAATCATTGAATGAAAATAAGAGATGAATGATAGATTTTTTTATTTTTGTATCGCCTATGCCTGACACCCCCATGAACCATGGACCTTGCCGTTGGTGGGGAGGCTTGCGTGCCTCATCGATACAGATAGCCGTACCGTAGGTGCAACCACAACGGAGGGGTATCTGTTGACAGGCCAGACAAACGTGAGGTTCCTGAAGAGGGGCAGCAGACTTTTCAGTGGTTGCAATGGCAACAGTCTGGATGATTGACTGATCTGGCCTTGTAACACTAATCAAAACTGCCTTGCTGTGCTGGTACTGCGAACGGCTGAAAGCAAGGGGAAACTACAACAGTAATTTTTGCCGAGGGCATGCAGCTTTACTGTAGGATTAAATGATGACGTCCTCTTGGGTAAAATATTCCGGAGGTAAAATAGTCCCCCATTCGGATCTCTGGGCGGGGACTACTCAAGAGGACGTCGTTATCAGGAGAAAGAAAACTGGCGTGGAATGTCAGATCCCTTAATCGGACAGGTGGATTAAAAAATTTCAAAAGGGAAATGGATAGGTTAAACTTAGATATAGTGGTAATTAGTGAAGTTCGGTGGCACGAAGAACAAGACTTCTGGTCAGGTGAATACACGGTTATAAATACAAAATCAGATAGGAGTAAAGCAGGAGTAGGTTTAATAATGAATAAAAATATAGGAGTGCGGGTAAGCTACTACAAACAGCCTAGTGAACGCTTTATTGTGGCAAAGATAGACACGAAGCCAACGCCTACTACAGTAGTACAAGTTTATATGCCAACTAGCTCCGCAGATGAAGAAGAAATTGAAGAAATGTATGATGAGATAAAAGAAATTATTCAGATTGTGAAGGGAGATGAAAATTTAATAGTCATGGGTGACTGGAATTTGATAGTAGGAACAGGAAGAGAAGGAAAAGTAGTAGGTGAATATGGAATGGGGGTAAGGAATGAAAGAGGAAGCCGCCTTGTAGAATTTTGCACAGAGCATAACTCAATCATAGCTAATATTTGGTTCAAGAATCATAAAAGAAGGTTGTATACATGGAAGAAGCCTGAAGATACTGACGGGTTTCAAATAGATTATATAATGGAAAGACAGAGATTTAGGAACCAGGTTTTAAATTGTAAGACATTTCCAGGGGCAGATGTGGACTCTGACAGTAATCCATTGGTTATGAACTGTAGATTGAAACTGAAGAAACTGTAAAAAGGTGGGAATTTAAGGAGACGGGACCTGGCTAAACTGACTATACCAGAGGTTGTACAAAGTTTCAGGGAGAGTATAAGGGAAAAATTGACAGTAATTGGTGAAACAAATACAGTAGAAGAAGAATGGGTAGCTTTGAGGGATGAAGCAATGAAGGCAGCACAGGGTCAAGTAGGTAAAAAGACGTGGACCAGTATAAATCCTTGGGTAACAGAAGAAATATTGAATTTAATTGATGAAACGAGAAAATATAAAAATGCAGTAAATGAAGCAGGTAAAAAGGAATACAAATGTCTCAAAAATGAGATCGACAGGAAGTGCAAAATGGCTAAGCAGGGATGGCTAGAGGACATATGTAAGGAAGTAGAGGCTTATCTTACTAGGGGTAAGATAGATACTGCCTACAGGAAAATTAAAGAGACCTTTGGAGATAAGAGAACCACTTGTATGAACATCAAGAGCTCAGATGGAAGCAAGTTCTAAGCAAAGAAGGGAAAGCAGAAAGGTTGAAGGAGTATATAGAGGGTCTATACAAGGGTGATGTATTGAGGACAATATTATGGAAACGGAAGAGGATGAAGATGAAATGGCTGATACGATACTGCGTGATGAGTTCGACATAGCACTGAAACACCTGAGTCGGTACAAGTTCCCGGGTGTAGACAAAATGTATGAGAAAGGTGAAATACCCTCAGAATTCAAGAAGAATATAATAATTCCAATCCCAAAGAAAGCTGGTGTTGACAGATGTGACAATTACCGAACTATAAGTTTAATAAACCACAGCTGCAAAATACTAACTCGAATTCCTTACAGAGGAATGGAAAAACTGGAAGAAGCGGACCTCGGGGAAGATGAGTTTGGATTCCGTAGAAATATTGGAACCCGTGAGGCAATACTGGCCTTACGACTCACTTTAGAAGAAGGATTAAGGCATACCTACGTTCCCAGCATTTGTAGATTTAGAGAAAGCTTTTGACAATGTTGACTGACGGCAGGGGTAAAATACAGGGAGCGAAAGGCTATTTACAATTTGTACAGAAGCCAGATGGCAGTTATAAGAGTCGAGGGGCATGAAAAGGAAGCAGTGGTTGGGAAGGGAGTGAGACAGGGTAGATATTATACAATCTATATACTGAGAAAGCAATAAAGGAAACAAAAGAAAAATTAGAGTAGAATTAAAATCCGGGAGAAGAAATAAAAACTTTGAGGTTCGGCGCTGACATTGTAATTCTGTCAAAGACAGTAAAGGACTTGGAAGAGCAGTTGAATGGAATGGACAGTGTCCTGAAAGGAGGATGTAAGATGAACATCAACAAAATCAAAACGAGGATAATGGAATGTAGTCGAATTAAGTCGGGTGTGCTGAGGGAATTAGATTAAGAAATGAGACACTTTTAGTAGTAAAAGAGTTTTGCTATTTGGGGAGCAGAATAATTGATGGTGGTCGAAGTAGAGGGGTTATAAAATGTAGACTGGCAATGACAAGGAAAGCGTTTCTGAAGAAGAGGAATTTGTTAACATCGAGTATAGGTTTAAGCGTCAGGTAGTCGTTTCTGAAAGTATTTGTACGGAGTGTAGCCATGTATGGAAGTGAAACGTGGACGATAAATAGTTTTGACAAGAAGAGAATAGAAGCTTTCGAAATGTGGTGCTACAGAAGAATGATGATGGTTAGATGGGTAGATCACGTAACTAATGAGGAGGTATAGAATAGGACTGTGGAGAAGAGGAGTTTGTGGCACAACTTGACCAGAAGAAGGGATCGGTTGGTAGGACATGTTCTGAGGCATCAAGGGATCACCAATTTAGTATTGGAGGGCAGCGTGGAGGGTAAAAATTGTAAAGGGAAACCAAGAGATGAATACACTAAGCAGATTCAGAAGGATGTGGGTTGCAGTAGGTACTGAGAGATGAAGAAGCTTACACCTGAGAGTAGCACGGAGAGCTGCATCAAACCAGTCTCAGGACCACAGCAACAGCAACAAAAAACAACAACATGTCTGATAACGTCCGCACTACAAATAAAGATTTGCTTAGATGCTTCAGCTAATGTGTGATATGCTCCTCCCAACTAATTCCCAAGAATTTAACACTACCAACCTCTTCTAAGTGGTCGTAATACCTTAGCCTTATACTGGAGAGAAATATCTCACAACTTCCGAGATGCATATACACGGTGTTTACTTAATGTTTAGTGAAAGCATCTAACTAGGAACCATTTATTAAAGTCCTAGGAAATTTATTTACCTGAAGTCAGGAGTAAGTGATCATTCATTGACAAGAAAGTTATTTCTTCCAGTACTGATTATAAAAGATCATAGATGCTTTCCATTCCGTGGTCACTGATTCTTGTTCCGGTTATTCCCCATTTTCGTGGAGAATTTCGCTGTGTATTGAATGTGTGAATGTCCAGTCGGCAAAGACCCTGAATTAATATTTAGAGTGAAGCAGATACTGCAATGGTGGTGTTTAGTGCACGAAACGGTCTGTGAGAAATTTAACTGAAGCCAATAAATTACACTTGTTCACGAGAAACTTGAAGTGTCGTGCTGTTTTGATTAGGCTTTTTTGCCTAGTGACTTTGAACTTTTATCCTGTTTTATTTTTGGCGGATGTGGGTAGAAGGTATCTGGGAGCAGTGTACATTTTCCTGACCAGTGGACGGATGGTGCAAAATTTGTGAAAGTAGACGTAATTCTAAAGGCAGCTGATTGGTGACCATTTTAACCCTTCCTTGTGTGTGAAAACGTAACCTTGATATAGATTCGTTAATATGAGTCAACCAGCATACATCTCCAAGTTACTCTGTGCAGCAATATATGAGATAACTGGTGACGAGCGCTGCCCATTGTCGCACATCGCCACATGTCGCTAGGATTCAGGCAACGTTCTTTCTCGGAGATCGATCGAAAAAAACGTTTCTTCGTGTCCCGCTCTTATTGTTCCCGTTGCAACAACTGCTCGACAGATGTTGCAGGTAACGTCCTCAGGTTGAACCGCTATTAGAGCATAATAAGGACATGGCTCAAGTTGGTGAGAATTCCGATCAGCGGAGAGAGCGAACATGTTGCATACTGTCTCGTGTGTCGAACTAATTTTAAGTATGGAACATTTTTCCGTTGGTTTAGCGCAGCAAGGATTTATTTCCTTGAAGGCAGCACAACTAGCTGGATAATATTCTGAATGCAGTGGAATCTTCAAGGGTTATCAGCCGAGTGGCGTCGTCATCTAGTGGCAATGGATTGGGTATCCATCATCTTCAGGCGAAGATGATGGATACGCAATCCTTTGAAACGTTGCGACTAGAAGACGACGCCACTCGGCTGTTAACCCGTGAAGATTTCATACCTGGAATACGCCAAGAAAGCCAACAATCGCAAAAATTCTACATGTATTCTTCTGTGTTCTACTCTGTAGTCTCCTCAGACACGCTTTTCACCGTTTCCTATCCACCGCCGACGTACCAAGTGATTTCTCTTAGTAGACACATCCTGTCATCGTACACTGTACACTGGACATTTGTGAATCATTATGAATCCTCTCACTCTGAAGCGTCATTAATCTTTGTAAAGAAACTGATGTGACTTACATCGAGTACAACTTAAGTTTTCTTGGTAGAAGCTCCTTCGTCGCTATCTCGTAACTGCTGCGCCCTGATGGATAAACGTGAAACTTGACCAATTTTATTATTCCTTCATGTGTGGCTCCCAAGTTCTGAAACATGTTAAAGATCTGATGGATAACGCTGAAACTTTATGGGGCTACTCACAGATGAGTAGTGAGTAGTACTGCCCAGAAGTTGTAGAGAAATAGAACCTGCTAGGGATCGATCAACTGCTAATTTAGTCATTTACTAAAGAGGCCAATCGTTAGTTATTTAGGATGAGTACCACATAAAACTATAGAAAATGAATGGTAACAGAAAGAGATTTATTTGAATAATCTTACCCCGTTGGTAATCCAATTATCAATGGGGTAACCCACAAAAGACTCTAATAAATAATGATAAATGTGTGTGGAATCTTATGGGACTTCACTGCTAAGGTCATCAGTCCCTAAGCTTACACACTACTTAACCTAAATTATCCTAAGGAAAAACACACACACCCATGCCCGATGGAGGACTCGAACCTCAGCCTGGACCAGCCACACACACAAAAGACTCTACCACTGACTCATGAGTACTGTTTGTTACTGTGGCTCACATTTCGGTATTGAATGATAGATGAGACAGAGAGGATCCCAAAAATATCAACGCATTTTGCGCGGTTCCAGTCAGGAATACTGAATAGCGCTGAGAATATATTCATCCATCTACAGTCTGTTGTGCATCACGGTTAAGTTTAATGCTGAAATTCCCAAGAGCAAATGTTCCAAGAAGACTAAGCGTCATCCCACATACATCACGCACGTCAATTACGAAAGTTCTGGTGGTTTCCGTGCAAAGTTCGTGGGCTAATTGCAGATGATGCTAAGTCGCAATGCTAGAAAACTGTAGCTCAGAATCGATGCTAGGCGCATGGGATGGCACCATACTTATACACAGACTTTTTTTTCGCTCAGACTTCAGTGTCGTTTGTGAAGTATAGGTATTTTCTGTGCGGCATTCGATCAGTAAATGCGAGATAATAGTCGTCGCTTGTTGATTATAGGTATTTCGTGTGCAATATGTGATCAGTAAAAACCAGATAATTGTCTTTTTGATTACTGTTTTCTTCACCTTAACGCCCAGAATTCGTCACACATCACGCTGGATAATATACGCCTGTACTTTGCTACTTCTTGTGAGATTGTTCTAGCAGCATTTGTTCTCATCATTAAGTATAACTTCGCTTAACTCCTTCCTCCTGTTGCATGCGACGCTACATCATGAGAGGCAACTTGTATAGTGGTGAGGTTCGAAAAGGACTCCACTCTTGCCCGGAGAGGAGCTTCCAGCAAACTGCCGATTCCTCGGGATCCTAGTTTAGATTCACGTCGCCACTTCGGCCGTAATTTCTGCAGCGGTCGCAGTTCGATCAGCAGTGGGGGCTCATCTGATGAGGCGAACATGGCGTGAATCTGCAGGCTGCAGCTCAGCAGTCCGGAACTACGAGAACGCGTATTTCCTTCTACCCTTGAGTTTCATTTTCAACACTCATATACAGGTGACACCTCACGTCTCGGCCTACATCTACATCTACATGATTACTCTGCAATTCACGTTTATTTCCTTGACAGGTAGTTTATAGAATCACTTTCGCACTATTTCGCTATCGCTCCACTATCGAATAGTATGTAGGGAAACTGAACACCTAGAGCTTCCCGTGCGAGCTCTGATTTCGTTTATTTTATCAAGACAGTCATTTCTCCCTTTTTCTGTGCCAGTCAACAAGATTTTCGGCAATCGTTACGGAAGGTAGAGATTGGTACTGATTGAAATTGCATAAAAAGATCTAGCTGCAATGAAAAAAACTATTTTAATGATTAGCACATCAACTTTCATATAGTATCAGTGACACTCGCTCAGCTACATGGTGATAACACATAAAGGACCTGTCCTGCTTTAAGCCTTTCGATTCCTCCGCCATTATTCAGACAGTAACGATCACTTACCGAGCAGATACAAATTCTTCGGAGAGTCCGTTTAAAAGGTTCGCAGCCCAAAACACGATCCAGGTGAAGTTTATAAAGGGCCACCAAAAGTTTCCGTTCGACAGCCATGCTAGTAGGCCCTTGCCTACATGGTGCTTATATTCCCTCATCGAAGTCGTACTATGTTGTATATGCTCTGCAGCAATATCCTCAAACGAAAAGTTTTTGCTCACCCCTTATATTTATCAACGTAACTATGTTCGTCTAACCTATTTTCTACAATGTTAACTTATCTAGTTTTGACCCAGATGTCGACGGGACCTTAAACCCAACATAACTAATGCGATAGTAAGAAAAACATATCAATCTCTCAAATAGTTAAAAACTTAGTGAATATGCGTTTTTCACGCTCAATGACTTGTTCCTGCACTGTCTACTAATAGCAGAGTAAGACGTATGTTGTTAGGTTAGTTCATTACCAATTAATCAATTATAAATAATACGTAAAATGTTTCCAGGATAGCAACTTCAGTGTCTTGCGTTAGAAATGAAAAACACTCACCGCTGCAGTTCAGCTACCGGAGTCTGCGACCGATTTCCACCTGAAAACATGGGAAAAGAGGAGTATGTGAACAAAGTATTAGCGTTCCAAGCAGACAAATAAAGTTAAATTATTTTAAATGTAATTAATATGCGCATAAACTTTGTTTGTCTTGATAGTACAAATAAAAGTGACGATCGGTATCGATAGTTCGAGCAGTCACCATCAAATCATTAAAATATCGTTACAATGAGCAATTCGTCACATACAGTGCAAACACATACCACGTTATTTAAAACTACTGTGTGTAATGAGTTGCGTAGTTTATGAAATCTGTTTCCGTAACTGACAGTACTGCACTGGTGAAATTATCACATGAATTCTTCATATTCCACCTTTCTTACATAGTTTTCGGCTCACTCTAAGTTAAAAATAGTCTGTGGTTTCCTACATTAAAATTATAATTTCACTCTACATCTTACTAAAATCACAGATTTCTCCTGCTTCTCACCTTAAGTGTGTCAAATAGCCATTGGAGTTTGCGGAACAGGTGAAGTGCCTCAGTTCAACCTGCTGTACAGGAGTATACTATTTGCTACCATCTGATTCCACCGTCTTCCGCTCTTTTATTCAACAACAGCAGAAACAGTTAGACGCCTCTGCTAGCATATGCCAAAGTGACCCGCAATAAAACTGTTGCACTCGCGTGCCAACTTGTATTACTCTAACGGAGTGAGGGAAAGAAGTAATAAATATAATAATAATAATAATAATAATAATAATAATAATAATAATAATAATATAAAAACACTACAATAACACATAATGACATTGGACTCCGATAAACTGCAGACGATCGGTATTAAGGAACAGTGAATGATAAAGTACCATCAGAAGCCTCCACATGCTGCAATCATACCGTTCAATCCATAGGAATCTAACCCCTCTCAGTTTAAAAACGTCAAGAACTGAAAGGCCGCGAAATGCAGGATAATGGCCAATCACGCCTCTAATGTAGGGAAATGTCAGGCGAACACGGAAGTTTATATGGTTCAAATGGCTCTGAGCACTATGGGACTTACTTCTCAGGTCATCAGTCCCCTAGAACTTAAAACTACTTAAACCTAACTAACCTAAGGACATCACACACATCCATGCCCGAGGCAGGATTCAAACCTGCGACCGTAGCAGTAGCACGGTTCCAGACTGCAGCGCTTAGAACCACTCGGCCACCCTGGCCGTCGAACACGTAAGTCATTGCAGTGGTACGTGTCATTCCTCATAGAAGATTTGCACAGTATTCCTCGGACGCTGGTGACGTTTAAGGTGAAGCAGTGTGAAAGCATTTCATTAGAAAATATCTTCCATATTACTTGTCTTTGCGCTAGCTGTAAGTCGCAGTCGAGGTGCAAAGACACTATGTGCACTGGTTTCGTCTGTTAAGAAAGCCACAATCCTTGGCTACAATACGAAAGTCTGTGTAAACGCTGTACTCTGGAGGCAGCAACTGACTGAGCAGAATTGTGTCAGCATGGCTGAGATTTGAGCCAGCGTGCGCATGTGAATTGTCCGAAACAGCACACTTATCTTTCCCGGATCGCTGGGACTATGTGTATTGGGTGGACGATGCCTGCACTTTTCATGGCTCTAATTCGATGGCTTGTCTCATGTATCATTTTGACGGACATTAGTACACGGCAACATACCTGAGTTCACGGTGAGAAGGTTGACTGCAAACATGCTGGGGAAAAATATTTGGTCTATATAAATATTGTCCTTCTCATTCTGTTCTGGCCAGTCGGGGTATATTAGATGATATCACCATTTGGTGCCACCGAAACAGCGCACTAATCCCGAAATACTTGATAGGGTCAAATTACACTAACTACACCATCGTGCCCCCGTGTTACACTGTTGTTAACCTACATTCTTCACTCAGTAAATCATCCTTTCATAAACATACTTTTGATCTAGAAAATATTATCACGCTGATTAACGTATGTAGTAAGATCTTCTTGAAGAGTAAAAAGAATATTAATACAGTTTACACTAATACGGTCATCTCCTTCCATTGAACGTGGTCTCCTGTTGGTAAATCAACAAATGTAATCGTTAACTGTGTGTGTGTTTGTGTGTGTGTGTGCGTGTGTATGTGCAGAGAAAATAACCTAAAACTTGCATCACAAATATCACGGAAATGAAGTGAAAGTGCTGTTGATGTGTGGTTTGCACAGAATGGATTGGTAGTCAGGGACTCGTACTGTTAGCCAGTCAACAGAGTGTAATAAAACTTAGAACACGTAGTTTTGTGCAAACGTTCACATTTTAAATTCTAAAACGGCTATTGAAATTACTGGAAGTAGGGTAAACTGAAATGTCAGCGGTTTTTGTTGCATGATTCAAGCGCGAGTCGTTTACAAGATATCGTAATTTAAAAAGTTCGCACACCGACACTTGTACAATATCCCTGGTAGCATACATCAAAAGAACAGCACAAGCGCATACATTAGTTATTTATATCTGACCAGTAATGAGACACTTGACCATCACAGTTTCTGTTCAATCAAAATGATTACCGGCAGCGGCAGTACATGCTTACAATATGGTGTGGAACGACTGCTGCACAACTGCTAACACTTCTTCGGAGATGTCCGAGCAGGCTGCAGTAATACGGAGTTGCAAATCGCGGGGTGTAGGTGGTGTGTTCTAGCGGGCAGCGTCTTTCAGTTTTCCCAGCAGAAAAAAAAGTCTACAGGCGTTAAATCCGGGGAACGGGCCAGCCAAGGTAAAGGCACTATGCGTCCAGTCGAGTGATTTGGAAACAATTCGTGAAGGCAGTGTGTAGCATTTCAATCACGTTGGTACCACCGGTTGCTCCTGGTCTGCAGAGGAACGTCTTCTAGCATCCGTGAAGGATGGTGTGTTGGGAAGCTGCGAAACTTGCGTGCGTTCAGTGTTCCGTACATGACAAACGGGCCTGTGAACTAACGGTTCATTATCCAACACCACACGTTTACGCGCCATGGACGCTGACGTTCCACCTGAGCAAGTCAAACCAACTCTGCATTCTTCGGCAATTCATCCTGTCATGTCTGGTAAATGCGGCTTCATCACTAAACAAGGTACATTATACACTCCTGGAAATTGAAATAAGAACACCGTGAATTCATTGTCCCAGGAAGGGGAAACTTTATTGACACATTCCTGGGGTCAGATACATCACATGATCACACTGACAGAACCACAGGCACATGGACACAGGCAACAGAGCATGCACAATGTCGGCACTAGTACAGTGTATATCCACCTTTCGCAGCAATGCAGGCTGCTATTCTCCCATGGAGACGATCGTAGAGATGCTGGATGTAGTCCTATGGAACGGCTTGCAATGCCATTTCCACCTGGCGCCTCAGTTAGACCAGCGTTCGTGCTGGACGTGCAGACCGCGTGAGACGACGCTTCATCCAGTCCCAAACATGCTCAATGGGGGACAGATCCGGAGACCTTGCTGGCCAGGGTAGTTGACTTACACCTTCTAGAGCACGTTGGGTGGCACGGGATACATGCGGACGTTCATTGTCCTGTTGGAGCAGCAAGTTCCCTTGCCGGTCTAGGAATGGTAGAACGATGGGTTCGATGACGGTTTGGATGTACCGTGCACTATTCAGTGTCCCCTCGACGATCACCAGAGGTGTACGGCCACTGTAGGAGATCGCTCCCCACACCATGATGCCGGGTGTTGGCCCTGTGTGCCTCGGTCGTATGCAGTCCTGATTGTGGCGCTCACCTGCACGGCGCCACACACGCATACGACCATCATTATCACCAAGGCAGAAGCGACTCTCATCGCTGAAGACGACACGTCTCCATTCGTCCCTCCATTCACGCCTGTCGCGACACCACTGGAGGCGGGCTGCACGATGTTGGGGCGTGAGCGGAAGACGGCCTAACGGTGAGCGGGACCGTAGCCCAGCTTCATGGAGACGGTTGCGAATGGTCCTCGCCGATACCCCAGGAGCAACAGTGTCCCTAATGTGCTGGGAAGTGGCGGTGCGGTCCCCTACGGCACTGCGTAGGATCCTACGGTCTTGGGGTGCATCCGTGCGTCGCTGCGGTCCTGTCCCAGGTCGACGGGCACGTGCACCTTCCGCCGACCACTGGCGACAACATCGATGTACTGTGGAGACCTCACGCCCCACGTGTTGAGCAATTCGGCGGTACGTCCACCCGGCCTCCCGCATGCCCACTATACGCCCTCGCTCAAAGTCCGTCAACTACACATACGATTCACGTCCACGCTGTCGCGGCATGCTACCAGTGGTAAAGACTGCGATGGAGCTCCGTATGCCACGGGAAACTGGCTGACACTGACGGCGGCGGTGCACAAATGCTGCGCAGCTAGCGCCATTCGACGGCCAACACCGCGGTTCCTGGTGTGTCCGCTGTGCCGTGCGTGTGATCATTGCTTGTACAGCCCTCTCGCAGTGTCCGGAGCAAGTATGGTGGGTCTGACACACCGGTGTCAATGTGTTCTTTTTTCCATTTCCAGGAGTGTACATCTGGAGTATCCTGTTTTAATGCCCATGTACATAAGTTAACACGATTCTAATCACCATTTCTTTGCAGTTCTTCGTGGAGAGAGTTGTGCCAGGGATGGAACATATGTCGATGAAGAATGCATAGTACATTTCCCTGAGTCATGCAAATTCCTCGAGTAACTGCGCAGAAGCTAACGTGCGGATCAACTGCAACAGCAGCAAGAACATTAATTTGCCCCTTTCTGTCGTCACTTGTTTCCTTCTGTTACGCTGTGTGTTACACTACCACTTTTACTTAACTGGTAGAAGAGATTGATACGTAATTGCAAAGTGGTTAACGTCTATTGGGGCATCCTGATTCATATCCCATACAAGAACGAACAGCATTCTTCCTGAACTCTCCACACAAAGTGAACAAATCAGCTTTTCTGCATTAGTACATCTCATCGCCTGCTCACGACCTATCGTTTGCATTTTGACATACTAACTGACTAGAAAGTCGAAATGACTCAAGGAACACACAGGCCATCGATAAACAAACTTAAGAGCACCGTACGTGGGAACTACCCAGGTTGAGTGGCACAAACAAGTGTCAGTGTGGAAACATTTCAAAATACATCTCGTAAACAACTTGTTCTAGAATTCTGCAACAAACAGCACTGACACTCTAACTTACTCGACCCTACTTTTAGTTTGTTAATGTAAACAGGCATTTTTCTACTTAAATAAGTTTAAGTTTGTACAAGAAATTCACTTCCTAGGTGTTATTACAATCCGTTTATTTGCTAACGACAAGAGCCCAAAACTATCAATTAATTCGATAGAAACATCAATAGCACCTCCCATTTCCGAAATATTTACAGTGCAGTTTTTAGGTCATTCACCCTGTATATACAGGGTGTCCCACCCAACTTTGCAACGTCATATATTCCAGAAATCAAACAACATGTGAAAAATGCAAATGGTCGGTGATGATATGTTAGGTGCTCAAACAGTGGGAAGGAACGCACAATCTTTACAAGTAAATAAACACCAACTTCAGCACAGAGTCATGTATTTTTTAAATTTCAAATAATGTTTTTCTACGGAAACGAAGATAAAAGACTGCACTGTTCTAAACGTCATACTTTCTGGAATAGATAGCCTTTAAATAATGAAGACGGTGCCACTGTTTCTGTACTAATGCTGTAATGATGCAATGTGGGTTGCCTGCGCTGTCCGGAAGCTTGTGCAAGCAGCCTTGTTCTGCACATTGCGGCAGAAACTGTGTCGCCGTTTCCCTCCTTCAGAGTCTACACGTTTCAGAGAGTTTGAGGTTTACAACTGTAAAAACAAGCCTGTCGCCAGCAGTTGTACCTCTAGTCACCCTTTCCGTAGGAAAACAAACATGTGCCATGAAAAAAAGTAACTTTAAAATGATGCTGTGCGCCCTTACCGATCGAGCGAGCCCCTGACATAGGCACATCCATAGCCTACTACATTTTCACGTTTAGTTTCGTCACGGAAATAAATGAGGTCGCAGAGCTACGAGAGACACCCTGTATATCTACTAGCTGAGTATCCAGGGGTGCCTGGGAAAGTCTTTATTCCAATTCTCTTATTCACTCTCCTGCTTCCCCTCCGCCACGCTCTCCGTCCATCTCCTTCAATGACCTCTTTCTGTCAATTTTTCAAGTATATGTGAGTAGATTAGTAAAGGACCAAACTGCTGAGGTCATCCGTCCCTAGACTTACACAATACTTATGCTAAGAACAATACGCACACCCATGCCCGAGGGAGGACTCAAACCTCTGGCGGGAGCGGCCGCGCAATCCGTCACGTGGCGGCTCAAACCTCCCGGAAACTCCGCGTGGCTGTCCATTTTGCACCTCCCCACACTGTCTTCTGCTTCCCCCTATGTCATCCCCTTCTGCCTCTGTAATTGCATCACATCTTGCACCTGTGTTTCCTTCTCCCCCCAAAATGTCCTCCTGCCTCCCTCTGTCCATCTCCTCCTACTTTTCTCTCAGTCCATCTTTTCCTCCTTCCTTTTATTTTTTCATTTCACCCTCCCCTCATTGTGTCATTCTCCTCCTCCTCCTCCCATATATGTGTTCATCTTCCATTCTCTTTCCACCTCTTCCTCCCCAGGTTCTCTCATCCCTACCGCAATAGGAAGTTAAGCTTTGTAACCCCACATAATCTGTTTCCAGATAGTAATATGTGACCAAGTCTGGATGAAATTGATCCAGGGGTCAATTAAATTTTTTATGGTTTGTGACCGCATTGTCGGTATGTGAAACTACTGACGTTTCGGTCACTGTTGCAAGTGACCTTCTTCAGGTTGTTTTTGTTTACTGCTGTTTTCATTTACAGATGAACAAGAAAACTTTGTTTCTTATATACCTGCAGACGTTTCTGTTATATAAGAGGTTATGTAAGAGGTGTATAAGAAACAAAGTTTTCTCATTCAGCAATAAACAAAAACACTCTCAAGAAGGTCACTTGCAACATGGACCGAAACGTCGGTAGTTTCAGGTATTGACAGAGTGGTCACAAACCCAGAAACATTTTATTGACTGTGACAATGGCCGCGGAAGCCTGTGTTTATATTTGATGCAGGGGGTTCAGGACGAGTTTTTTTATCTTTTTTATCCACAGCTTCGCCCACATACGTACAAGGGATATATATGTAACACATTTCGCTTAAGGTTTTGCACATATCACCTGTACCTCCTGTGAATTTCGCTCTGCAGTGTCGCTTTCATTCAACTCAATGTTTATCACTTCGTATTTCGTGACCGACGTGTCGTACAATAATGAAATTTTGTAGATACACATATCGGCATTTGTGGATGCTAATTTCTGAAATCTCTTGCGAATAGAGGTAATAGCAAAGAAGTAAGAAATTTAAACGCCATGCATTATGCGACAGTTTTTCACGTTACATCTCCTGAACTACGTATTGTACTGTGATATAATTTTGCAGGTACATCTAGTGCTATATGTGAATGCTTTACTGAAAGTGTCCAACGAATAAAATTAGTAGCCAAGATGTAATAAATTAAAATTTGATGCACTAGTTTTACTGCAGGATCAGCGAAAATGTAGTAAGCGAGAAACCGTTCTTTTTATCAATTTGTGGGGGTTACCATTGAAAAAAGTTTTCTAAAGGTTTGGGATTAGGTGTAAGGATTGTTGCAAGTCATTGAACGCTCTTATTCACCAATATTGGATGAATAAATTCTGAGTATTAGCACGTCTCCCACTACACTTCATTTTCACCACCACCGCCACCCCTTTGATAGGTACGTGGTTCCTGCACCAACACAGATCCTTACCATACAGTAAGAGACATGTGTATCAATTTTGGTAGAAATAGGCCGACTCATTTAGGAGGCGATGTGGAACATACATACTTAGAGGCATACACTGAAGTCGCTCTAACTGAGGAAGTGAAATCTTATCAATGATTGAGGACAATGAGAATTCACATGATCCGCTTTGTGGACAACCACTCCTCAGCTATGTAATTTCCGGAGATGCCTGCGTTGGTCGTGTGAAACGATTCAAAATAAAGAAAAAGTACATGCGATTTGTGAGTACTTTGCAATTTTAATTTATGCATTATTACGTCCTTTCTGGGCTGTACCCATGTGATCACTTATTGTTTACATCGATATTTGATGGGAGGAGACATTCAGCCTTTGGCTGAATCGTTACTCAAACAAATGGCCATCGGCAGGAATATTTTTATTTTTTAAGATGTATTTTACAGCAAGTGTGATGTTGGTCTATGTTTCTGTGAACTTGTAGAATTCCTGCGAATCTTGAATATGCTCTGAGTGACAATTGTGATTCATATTTATGGAAGACAGGTACTAGAGAGCATAATGTTGTGTCTCACAGCCTCACTCTATAACAGAGAATGCAATATTCCTTCAGGTCGTACTAGTTGGTTTGAGTGTCCTGCAGTCACTTAAATACATATTCAAGGAACCCTTATTATCACTGCACTCTGAATGTCCATCCTCCTTCTGAATGTTTCATCAGTTCAAGTCAGGACACATTATTAATCACACATTGGTCAAAATTTCGTATAAAATGGTAATATTTTCAGGGCATTTACACTCAACTCATAGTGTTTCTGTATTCAGTTGAAGTTGGAGGCTGCCAAGTGTGACAATGTGTTATATTCAATGGCGCTCCGGCCACTCAACAATTTAAGCTGCAAGACTGTGGTCACCACATAAATATCTTGCTCATAGATAGATATACGAGCACTGGAGAACAGGTTGAAGTACTGCTCAACGGAAAGCGAATGCTTTGTCACTAAGCACAAGAGCAACGTCACTCACGTACCAGTAGCAATGTGATACTTCTGTCGTGCCAGATTCGGAAGGCTTTGCACGTCCCATCAGTGAAACCCGCAGTAACAGGGGTGCTCAACCGTTCATTGATCAAGCGTCGAGATAGCGTTCTCGACGTCGAACAATGAGTGCCTTTACTACCACGTGGCATCACGTTTGTTGTTATCATATACTTTAGACTGAAAGGCCAAAGGAAGTGGTATAAACACTCATATTCAAATACAGAGATAAGTAAACAAGCAGAATACGGCGCTGCGGTCAGTAACGCCTACATAAGGCAACAAGTGTCTGGCGCCGTTGTTAGAACCGTTCCTGCTGCTACCATGGTAGGTTATCAAGATTTAAGTGAGTTTGAGTCGGCGCATGAGCGACTGGACACAGCAACTTCTATGTAGCAATGAAGGGGGGGGGGGGGGGGGAGGTTCCTGTACGACCATTTCACGGGTGTACCGTGAATATCAATCCGGTAAAACATCAAATCTCAGACGTCGCTGAGACCGGTAAAAAATCCTGCAAGAACGAGACCAACGGCGACTGAAGAGAACCGTTCAACGTGACAGAAGTGCAAGCCTTCCACAGACTGCTGCAGATTTCAATGCTGAGCTAGCAACAAGTCTCAGCGTGCGAACTATTCAACGAAACGTCTACGATATGGGCTTTCGGAGCCGAAGGCCCATTCGTACCCATGATCACTGCACGACACAAGGCTTAACGCCTCGCCTTGACCCGTCATCACCGAAACTTGACTTTTGATAACTGGAAACATGTTTCCTGGTCGGACGAGCCCCGTTTCAAATTGTATCGAGCGGATGGGCATGCACGGCTACGGAGACAACCTCATGAATCAGTGGATGTTGAGTGTCAGCAGGGGACTCTTCAAGCTGGTGGAGGGCCTGTGACTGTGTGGGGCGTGTGCAGTTGGAGTGACAGGGGGTCCTGATACGTCTAGATCCGAATCTGACAAGTGACACGTATGCAAGCATCCTGTCTGATCGCCTGCATCCATTCATGTCCATTGTGCATTGCGACGGTCTTGGCCAATTCCAGCAGGACGATGCTACAACGCACACGTGCAGAATTGCTACAGAGTGGTTACAGTGGCTCCGCCAATAGACTCCCCAGACACGAACATTATTGGACATATCTGCGATGCCTCGCAACGTGCTATTCAGAAGAGATCTCCATCCCCTCGTGCCCTTACGGATTTATGGACAGCCTCGCTGGATTTATGGTGTCAGTTCGCTCTAGCACTACTTCAGGTATTAATCTGGTCCATGCCAGATCGTCTTGCGGCACTTATGCATGCTCTCGGGGGCCCTACACTATATTAGGCAGATGTACCACATCTTTTCGCTCTTCAGTGTATGAATGTACTGTGGTAATACAATGTAGTCCACTATCTGATCGTTGACGAGTATGTTATTCTTCCCCCACTGGTTCCAAGCAGTCGCCGAAGCACAGCCTGTACGATCCGATGGCGAACATGGTGAAACCATTTTGCACGGTTTGAACTAGCGGTATATTGTCGTTTCGTTTCACTCTTTCACTTCGTTTTGTGGCATTTTATTGCCTGAACCACGTGTCCTGATGGTGGACCCTGAAATGCGGACGCTGATGTACCTACATTTCCAGAATCACGATTTTACACATCCTCAGAATTTGGATGTGTGGTGTTTATTTCTTATGTGGATTGATATTTTCAAGAACTTCAGTTTATCAATAGCATTGTTATAGCTACAGATCTTTGTAGGTCTGACATTTAAAGGATACTTCGTTAAACTGCCAGGTGGGACGAGGAGACGACTTCTGATAGCTTTTCCAGCTTCAGAGGATTCTAAAAAGGTTCTATAAGAGGCAGTATGAATAGCATCTAAGACGGGACCGAAGAGCTCCCTTTTTAAGAACTTCCATCTCAGTTGAGCACCAGTTGAAAAACGTTTCCCTAATTAGAAGCAGTCTTTTCTGTTCGTAAGCTATGGATTACCGTTGTCCTACGCCTCATTAAATTCGTCTGCCAGACACGGTATGGCTATTCTTTGAGTTTACTCAATTAGTGACTCATTACTGTGTCGTCGGTTAAAAGCAGGTATTTCCCCAAATGTGAAAAGCAAATCCGTTTTGGTTCATTTCCTATACAGCTCTTCCACACCAGATATCGACTGAAGTATTATTCTTCCCATACTTGTTACATTATCTAATTAACATTCATTCTAAAGCGGTATGATATTTAAGAAAAGGCGTTAGACGGTTCTGCTGTTAAGTGAAACAGGGACTCGATAATAGACGTCTACATGTATCACAAATTAAACGTCGTTAGACTATCTGACACACCTTATAATTATAGTGTTTCTCTTTCCCTTACATACGAATGAAGGAATGACTTCTTCATTAAAGCCGTATTGTAGGACTCTGAATTTCTCGACAAGCAAAAGGAATTCTTTAATTAAAGGACACATCACCGACTGAAACCGTACAAATAAATAACCAAATTTTATATTCTTGAGTGTGGAGAGTTTCAGTTGTAACGAAGAAAACTGGGATAAAGTTGCGAGCAAAAATGGCGTTGAGAGATAACTACAATTAATTTAAACTGCAATAATGTCATAAGGACTTCGTACAACTCTCATTATTTCTTCCTGAAGAAACAAACTTTTATGTCCCATATTTCGATAATACGTAACTGTTTCATGAAAATAAGGTTCATTAAAGATCAGAACTACGCCTTTCATCTGCTGTGTGAACATGAACTCGTGCAGTAGGCGCAGTAAGCATGATAATTTATGTAAATCTTGTTTCATTATTGACATACCAATGCCCCACGTATGGTTGTTCGTGTAATGACATATTAAGACTTGCTACTATGTACTGTACATGTATTGAGATGTATTTGCACAAAATCCGATGATAGAAAATTAGTTTTGCCGAAACGTGTAATAAAAAGTAAAATTATAAGTGGCGCTCTTGTCGGTTGACGTTTTTAAATCTATTTTTCATATTACTGCATCTCACCTCCACCCTTGACTGGTGTCAAGCATATATACCTTACACGATATTGCAGTGTCTGTGTTTTTGAGAATTACGAAGCAGTGTTCTTTCAAAGAACAGGCATTGCAGTGACTATAGCCATTATGTAATAAATAAAATGTATTCGCAGTTGCGAACATGGACGACTGTCAGCTGTATAGTCGAATGACGACAGTCAAAATTTGTGCTGGACGAGGACTTGAACCCGGTTTTTCCGCTTATCGCGAGATCGCGTCATTCTATTATACAGCTGATGGTTGTCCATATTCGCATCTGCGAATACATTTCATATATGTAAACCATATGTTGCGCTTGAATTTCAGTTTTTCCAGAGCAGTGCGACAACACTTGAGGGTAAGATTTTACAAATATGCATCGACAGCCAGCTCAGCAGCGAGAGGCAAGGTTACGGCCGCAGAATGCGTCGTAAAGGGGAATCAGCTGTTAGTGACAAAGTAAACAACAGACGTTGGCAATCAGAGCTAACCAGTCTACAGATCTAGTGTAAAACTTTCGATAAGGTTAGGAAATGGAACATTGTTGCAAGCTCTGGACAAAGTGAACCTCTCTGAGATAGACACACGAATGCTTCAGCGTAATGAAGATAATGTTTATATGTTACATCGATATCATAGTTTAAAGTTTACAAACCGTCTTTCTTCTTCTAACATACCATTGTCAAACATATACAACTGGACACAAGGGTATACTGGATAGTGGTTGCTTTGTGGTCTTCAGTCCAAATATTGGATTCATGCAGTTCTCCATGCTATTCTGTACTGTGCGAGCCTCTTCATCTCCGAGTAACTATTGCAGCCTACGTCCTACTGAATCTGCTTATTGTAGTCTACTCTTGGTCTCCCTCTATGACTTTAACTTCCACGCTTTACTCCAACACTAAGTTCGTGATTCCTTGATGCCTCAGAACGTGTCCTACCAACCTACCTCTTCTTCTAGTCAAATTGTACCACAAATACCTCTTCTTCCCAATTCTGTTTAGCGCCTCATCATTAGTTATATGATCTACCCATCTAATCTTCAGTATTCTTTAGTAACACCGTATTTCTAAAGATTCTATTCTCTTCGTATCTAAGTGATTTATCGTCCATGTTTCACTTCCACACATGGCTGCACTCCATACAAATCCTTCCAAAAAATGCTTCCTGACACCTAACTCTATACTCGATAATAATTTTTTTTTTTCTTCATAATCTTTTTCCTTACCAATGCCAGTCTACATTTTATATCCTCTCTACTTCGACCATTAAAAATTATTTTGCTGCTCAAAAATCAAAACTCATCTACTAGCTGTAGTGTCTGATTTCCTAATGTAATTCCCTCAGCTTCACGTGATTTAATTCAACTACACCCCCCCATGAACCATGGACCTTGCCGTTGGTGGGGAGGCTTGCGTGCCTCAGCGATACAGATGGCCGTACCGTAGGTGCAACCACAAGGGAGGGGTATCTGTTGAGAGGCCAGACAAACGTGTGGTTCCTGAAGAGGGGCAGCAGCCTTTTCAGTAGTTGCAGGGGCAACAGTCTGGATGATTGACTGATCTGGCCTTGCAACATTAACCAAAACGGCCTTGCTGTGCTGGTACTGCGAACGGCTGAAAGCAAGGGGAAACTACAGCCGTAATTTTTCCCGAGGACATGCAGCTTTACTGTATGATGAAATGATGATGGCATCCTCTTGGGTAAAATATTCCGGAGGTAAAATAGTCCCCCATTCGGATCTCCGGGCGGGGACCACTCAAGAGGACGTCGTTATCAGGAGAAAGAAAACTGGCGTTCTACGGATCGGAGCGTGGAATGTCAGATCCCTTAATCGAGCAGGTAGGTTAGAAAATTTAAAAAGGGAAGTGGATACGTTAAAGTTAGATATAGTGGGAATTAGTGAAGTTCGGTGGCAGGAGGAACAAGACTTCTGGTCAGGTGACTACAGGGTTATAAACACAAAATCAAATAGGGGTAATGCAGGAGTAGGTTTAATAATGAATAGGAAAATAGGAATGCGGGTAAGCTACTACAAACAGCATAGTGAACGCATTATTGTGGCCAAGATAGATACGAAGCCCACACCTACTACAGTAGTACAAGTTTATATGCCAACTAGCTCTGCAGATGACGAAGAAATTGAAGAAATGTACGATGAAATAAAAGAAATTATTCAGATAGTGAAGGGAGACGAAAATTTAATAGTAATGGGTGACTGGAATTCGAGTGTAGGAAAAGGGAGAGAAGGAAACATAGTAGGTGAATATGGATTGGGGCTAAGAAATGAAAGAGGAAGCCGCCTAGTAGAATTTTGTACAGAGCACAACTTAGTCATAGGTAACACTTGGTTTAAGAATCATGAAAGAAGGTTGTATACGTGGAAGAACCCTGGAGATACTAAAAGGTATCAGATAGATTATATAATGGTAAGACAGAGATTTAGGAACCAGGTTTTAAGTTGTAAGACATTTCCAGGGGCAGATGTGGACTCTGACCACAATCTATTGGTTATGACCTGTAGATTAAAACTGAAGAAACTGCAAAAATGTGGGAAATTAAGGAGATGGGACCTGGATAAACTGAAAGAACCAGAGGTTGTACAGAGTTTCAGGGAGAGCATAAGGGAACAATTGACAGGAATAGGGGAAAGAAATACAGTAGAAGAAGAATGGGTAGCTCTGAGGGATGAAGTAGTGAAGGCAGCAGAGGATAAAGTAGGTAAAAAGACGAGGGCTGCTAGAAATCCTTGGGTAACAGAAGAAATATTGAATTTAATTGATGAAAGGAGAAAATATAAAAATGCAGTAAATGAAGCAGGCAAAAAGGAATACAAACGTCTCAAAAATGAGATCGAGAGGAAGTGCAAAATGGCTAAACAGGGATGGCTAGAGGATAAATGTAAGGATGTAGAGGCTTATCTCACTAGGGGTAAGATAGATACTGCCTACAGGAAAATTAAAGAGACCTTTGGAGAGAAGAGAACCACGTGTATGAATATCAAGAGCTCAGATGGCAACCCAGTTCTAAGCAAAGAAGGGAAGGCAGAAAGGTGGAAGGAGTATATAGAAGGTTTATACAAGGGGGATGTACTTGAGGACAATATTATGGAAATGGAAGAGGATGTAGATGAAGACGAAATGGGTGATACGATATTGCGTGAAGAGTTTGACAGAGCACTGAAAGACCTGAGTCGGAACAAGGCCCCCGGAGTAGACAACATTCCATTAGAACTACTGACGGCCTTGGGAGAGCCAGTCATGACAAAACTCTACCAGCTGGTGAGCAAGATGTGTGAGACAGGCCAAATACCCTCAGACTTCAAGAAGAATATAATAATTCCAATCCCAAAGAAAGCAGGTGCTGACAGATGTGAAAATTACCGAACTATCAGTTTAATAAGTCACAGCTGCAAAATACTAACGCGAATTCTTTACAGACGAATGGAAAAACTGGTAGATGCGGACCTCGGGGAGGATCAGTTTGGATTCCGTCGAAATGTTGGAACACGTGAGGCAATACTGACCTTACGACTTATCTTAGAAGAAAGATTAAGAAAAGGTAAACCTACGTTTCTAGCATTTGTAGACTTAGAGAAAGCTTTTGACAATGTTGACTGGAATACTCTTTTTCAAATTCTAAAGGTGGCAGGGGTAAAATACAGGGAGCGAAAGGCTATTTACAATTTGTACAGAAACCAGATGGCAGTCATAAGAGTCGAGGGGCATGAAAGGGAAGCATTTGTTGGGAAAGGAGTGAGACAGGGTTGTAGCCTCTCCCCGATGTTATTCAATCTGTATATTGAGCAAGCAGTAAAGGAAACAAAAGAAAAATTTGGAGTAGGTATTAAAATTCATGGAGACGAAGTAAAAACTTTGAGGTTCGCCGATGACATTGTAATTCTGTCAGAGACGGCAAAGGACTTGGAAGAGCAGTTGAACGGAATGGACAGTGTCTTGAAAGGAGGATATAAGATGAACATCAACAAAAGCAAAACGAGGATAATGGAATGTAGTCCAATTAAATCGGGTGATGCTGAGGGAATTAGATTAGGAAATGAGACACTTAAAGTAGTAAAGGAGTTTTGCTATTTAGGAAGTAAAATAACTGATGATGGTCGAAGTAGAGAGGATATAAAATGTAGACTGGCAATGGCAAGGAAAGCGTTTCTGAAGAAGAGAAATTTGTTAACATCGAATATAGATTTAAGTGTCAGGAAGTCATTTCTGAAAATTTTTGTTTGGAGTGTAGCCATGTATGGAAGTGAAACATGGACGATAACTAGTTTGGACAAGAAGAGAATAGAAGCTTTCGAAATGTGGTGCTACAGAAGAATACTGAAGATAAGGTGGATAGATCACGTAACTAATGAGGAGGTATTGAATAGGATTGGGGAGAAGAGAAGTTTGTGGCACAACTTGACTAGAAGAAGGGATCGGTTGGTAGGACATGTTTTGAGGCATCAAGGGATCACAAATTTAGCATTGGAGGGCAGTGTGGAAGGTAAAAATCGTAGAGGGAGACCGAGAGATGAGTACACTAAGCAGATTCAGAAGGATGTAGGTTGCAGTAGGTACTGGGAGATGAAGAAGCTTGCACAGGATAGAGTAGCATGGAGAGCTGCATCAAACCAGTCTCAGGACTGAAGACCACAACAACAACAACAACAACATTCCATTATCCTCGTCTTGCTTTTGTTAATGTACATCTTATCTCCTCCTTTCAAGACACTATCTATGCCTTTCAACGGCTCTTCCAAGTCTCTGACAGAATTACAATGTCATCGGCAAACCTCAAAGTTTTTATTTCTTCTCACTGGACTTTAATTCTAGTCTTTCTATTGTTTCGTGTACTGCTTCCACAATATACAGGTTGAACAACATCTAAGCTAGGCTACAACTCTGTCTGCCTCCCTTTTCAGCTACTGTTTTCCTTTCCTGCTTCTCGATTCTTATAATTGCCATCTGGTTTCTACATAAATTTTAAATAGCCTTTCGCTCCTTGTATTTTACCCCGCCACCTTCAGCATTTGAACGACAATATTCCAGTCAACATTGTCAAAAGCTTTCTCTAAGTCCACAAATGCTATAAACGTAGGTTTGCGTTTCCTTTACCTATCGTCTAAGTCGTCTAAGTGTTCCAATGTTTCTATGGAATCGAAACTCATCTTCGCAGAGGTTGGCTTCTACCAGTTTTTCCATTCGTCTATAAAGAATTCGTGTTAGTATTTTGCAACCGTGACTTATTAAATTGCTAGCTCTATAATTTTCATACCTGTGGGCACCTGCTTTCCTTGGAATTGGAATTATTATATTCTTTCTTAAGTCTGAGGGTACTTCGCCTGTCTGATACATCTTGCTCCTCAGATATGTGAGTTTTGTCATGGCTGGCTATCCCGAGGGTGTCAGTAGTTGTCTACTCCCGGTGCCGTGTTTCGACTAAGTTCTATTAGTGCTCTGTCAGATTGTTCACGCAGTGCCATATCTCCTTTCTCATCTTCATCTATGTCCTCTTCCATTTCCATAATATTGCCCTCAAATACATCGCCTTTGTATATAGACCCTCTATATACTCCTTCCACCTTTCTGCTGTCCCTTCTTAACTTGGGACTGGTTTTTAATCTGAGCTCTTCTCATTTATACAGGTGGTTCTCTTTTCTCCAAAGGCTCTTTAATTTTTCTGTAAGCGGCATCTATCTTACTCCAAGTAATATATATTTGTACATACTTACATTTGTCCTCTAGCCATTAATGCTTAGCCATCTTGCACTTGCTATCAATCTCATTTTTGATACGTTTGGAGTCCTTTTTGCCTGCCTTATTTACTGTATTTTTATATTTTCTCCTTTCATCAATTATATTCAAAATCTCTTGTGTTACCGAAGGATTTCTATGAACGCCCGTCATTTTACCTACTTGATCCTGTGCCACCTTCATTATTTCATCTCTCAAACCTACCCATTCTTCATCTACTGTATTCCTTTTCCCTGTATTTGTCAATCGTTCCCTAATGTTCTAATGCTGCATTTAAAATTTTCTAAGACCTCTGGTTCTTTTATTTTATCCAGTTTCCATCTCTTTAAATTCCTGCTTTTTGCAGTTTGTTCATTTTTAATCTACAATTCATTACCAATAAATTGTGGTCGGAGTCCACATCTGCCCCAGGAAATGCCTTACAATTTAGTACAATTCTGTATTACAATCACTTAATAGGTGTCATGTTGCTATTCTTTCTCGATGAACTCGATGTATTTCCTAATCTGTCTGAGTGCAGTGAAGTACTCGTAGTATTACCGAAAGACTCAGTAATTTTTCGTATCTTGCGTTTCCGAGCTTTAGGAGGTGTAAATTTGTGTCTAAAAGACGAAGGGGTTGGAATTTTAGTGTTTGCAAGGATAGAAGGTGTTTTCGCTGTGTACAAATTTAGGAGGAGCCAGCCACAGTTCGTGAATAACTGAAGAAGGTTAGCCATCTTCTGGCTGCAGCCTTGGAGTCTAGCAGCAGTGGGGAAACTGGCACGTTACATGGGGCACATCTCTTCCACTTGTTGTGGGCTTAGGTTCTGCTGCCGAGGCACATGCCATCGTATCCAACATGGGGGAACAGATCTCACTGCAAAGTGAGTGGCAGATTGTCGCCAGTTCCTGTAGATCGAGAAGGAGAGTGATACTTGGACTGGTTCCCCGGTGCGTCGCCCTCTCACTCTGCAACTGTACGACTAGCCCTTCCTTCAGCAGCGTCTGAACAACAACAGGAATGGAGGTGTTTGCTAGTGATCATGAGTTCCGACGTTAGGCGCGTTATAGAGCTCGTTAGGGAAATAACATCTTTCAGGACTCTTGATCCGAGATGTGGAGGAGGCCATGCCTACGACTGTCGAGGGCGCAGGGTACAGTCATGTGCAAGTTGTGGCGCATGCTGGTAGTTACAACGCTTGGCACTTGGCCAACCTCATCTCACACACAATGCGCTCATGTTTGAGAGAATGATGGCTCAATCTCCAAAATCAGTCTAAGCAAATCAAGATGCTTCTTCTGAACGGACACGTCCGTTTTCCTTCCCGTCCTTGCAACAGTGAGTTAGCGCTCCGTCTGTACTGACTTCATGTCGGTGGAACGATAAACCCTTATCTTCATTCCTTCCTTCCTTCCTTCCAGCCATCATGTGTTTTTTTTCCAAGGCATCAGTATTCCTTCACTCAGCGCAATACGTAATGCCTAGTTTTGATGCTGTGTTGCTAAATTTCATATATGCTGTTTGGTAATACTTTCATTCTTTGATGTAAACTCAATCCAGTATTTGTGTTCAGTAGCCTCTCCTTCCGTTCGCAGGTCCCTCAGTTATTCTCCACTTTCACGTATGACAGCAGTATCATAAGCGAATTTTGTAACTGATATCCGTGAAAGGATTGCTGTCATCAGAGAACGTGAGCTAGAATTACAGGAATGGATTGAATGGGCTACTGAATACAGAATGGGTATTGAGTTTATACCAAATAATGAAAATATTAAGACACAGGAAAAATTAAATCAACAACATAGTATCAAAATCAAGCATTAAGCATTGGACTACGTGAAAGAATTTTGCTACCTTGGAAACAAACGCATGGCTGACGAACCAAGGACGTCATAAGAAACAAGATAGCGCGGACAAACGGAGCATCCCTCTCCAAATTACGTCTGATCGTATCTCAGAGGACGTAATTTCTTAAATAAATCTATGAGAATGTACGTCATATACGTCTGCAACTCACTATTTAACAAAGAGTAAAATTAGAAACTTGTAGTAAGATCTTATGGGACCACACTGCTGAGGCCATTGGTCCCTAAGCTCACACACTCATTAAACTAACTTACACTAAGAATGACACAAACACCCATGCCAGAGGGAGGACTCGAACCTCCGACGGGGGAAGCCGCGCGGACCGAGACAAGACGCTCAACCCGCGAGGCTACCCCGCTCTGCACAAAGATCAAAGAAAGGTGAGAAACGTAGTAAGAGATGCAGCTATTTTGACCAGACTTGATGACATGTGATATCGGGACATCTTATTAGAAATATATCGGTGAATTTCAAATACTAACGGAGTTAAATATTACTAAACAAGTTAAAGAAAGAGTTATTTGTAGTGCCTTCCGCAAGAGCTTTATTCGCGTTAAGTTAGTAACGAAATACATTCAATCCTTTTAGTGAAAGCAGAAATTGCTATTTTTTCATGTAATTGGCGACACTGCACGAAAATAATCATACAGAAATTTTACGCCTGAAATGATTTGGAATACTTTCAAACGCAAAAACAAGTTGTCAAGGAATGCGTGGTTTGGGTGATAAGCAGAACCTTCAAAAACACATGATATCTGAAGAAATGAACAAGTATGTGATATTTCGGGGTATTTATTGATAACATAGGAAAATAATGTACGGTTTTCTTTTTAGAAACAACAGCTCCATGACGTTTGAATTAGACAAGCTATTGTAGTTCGTATCAAGATAATTCTAAATATAGCCTATTCATACGTCTTCTACACAAATCGACCAAATGAGACAGAGCTACTGATCTCATCTCGTTCCGTTTTTTCCAGGGACGGCCCCTCTACGGGATTAGACACTGTAAACTACACACTTGCCCCACGTGTAACTTGGCTAGCTTACGGTCTGACAGAGCCAGTGAATTTGACGTTGGCGCTCTTTTTTGCTGATGGAACAAGGGGAAGATGTTATTCGGAGCAGGCTTTGTCCAACAGCGACAAACGAGGCTGTTGCAAGCAGGCTACACTCACACACTTCCCGGAGCCCCTTGCGGCCTAGCAGCAGGTGTATTACACGCAGGAGGGCCGACGCACGACGAACGCGTGTGAGCCGAGTGGCGCGCGACAGTTCCCGCCTCGGTGCTCGCACCAGCGATCGCTCTGCTCGCATTCAGCAATCTGGGGGTTTAATGGCGCCAGTAATTAGTCGCGGCACGTCCCGTAGATAGCCGTAATTGGCCCGCTAATGGTCACGTAGCTGGCGCCAGTGTGGAACGGACCTCCATTCTGCCGTTGGACACTTGCTCGTGCTTCGGTAATCTCGCTCACGCGCCTCTCCTTAGTCCAGCATCTTCTGAAAGCTGCTACTGGCGCACGAATAGTGGTACAGTGCCGTGAATGGGAGCTTAACACCGTGACTGCATTTCAGATACATTTCGATACAGCGGCTGACGAACGCTCTTGTACAATATTTCTTACAAGAACGTCGAAATGTTACGTACCACTCTCTGAAATTGTAAGGTCGAAATTCGTCCTCGTATGGTTAAGAAGAGGTAATAAAAATAATTACATAAATTGCAAATTCCTACAAAGCAGCAAGTGAACAGCGGATTTTTGTTTGAGACGGGATAAATTAACGAAAAATCTTATCGATAATTCCACTGTAGCCATCGTTATCTTTCCTGTTACAAAAACACCTTTAGGAAACTGAAAAACATACAATAACTGTAAAAACTATTTGCGCAAGCAATGACAGGTTCTAGGGCTAGTAAAAGTCTAAAGCGAAGTTGCAACTATTTTTCAAAAAGGCTGGTATTTTTTTAGTAGAGGAGATGATGAAAATCAGCTTGAAAGAGTAAAAATTTCTCATAATCAACTCAGAATCTAGATTTATATCTTAACGTTGTGGGGAAGTAACGAATAGCCACATCCTTCTGCTTGCTACACGTAGTTCAAATTGTTGAAATGGCTCTGAGCACTACGGGACTTAACATCTGAGGTCATCGGTCCCCTAGAACTTAGAACTACTTAAACCTAACTAACCTACGGACATCACACACATACATGCTCGAGGCTGGGTTCGAACCTGAGACCGTAGCGGTCCCTAGGTTCTAGACTGAAGCGCCTAGAACCGCTCGGCCACACCGGCCGGCTGCTACATGTGTATAGTCGCAAACAAAAGTACAGAACAGTCAGCAGTTCTGTAAAAGTGAACTCTGAGGTTTTCATTATAAGTGTCTGTTAGGCGTAGTCACAGAGACATAACGGGCACATAACCCAGCGAGGTTGCATAGTGGTTTAGATGGTGGAGGAGGATCCTAGAAAAAGATGGCTCGAATGTCGCTCCGGCTATTAAATTTAATACGGTTGTTTCCTTTGTAAGGGCACTAAGGTCTTCAACTCAACTCTTGTTCTTCTTGAGCATGAGCGTTACCTCTAAGGACTCTGTTTTCGACAGGACACTAAATCCTGTTCTTCCTTCTACTTCTTGTACATGCCAGTTTCAGAAGGTGTCTTAAAAATACATAGCTCGGTAGGTGACATCACGGGACATTTTTCTCTGATACTGATCAATACGTCTATTACAGTGGTACACATAGCGGATGAAACGACTTTTTACTGGATTGTCTTCCACGATTAGGCAAGACCTGTTAGACAGATCGCCAGTGCTTGGATGTAAGACGATCACTAGTCCCTTATCTATCTCCTATGTTACGTCAAAAGGGAATGGTTCAAGAAAACGTCGAATGTTTGGTAGTGGTAGCTACCCATTTCGAGGTAATACAAATTAATGGCCAAAATATTATAACCACTATCTCCTGCGACTTTGAATGGCACTTGTCGGCTTGATGGCGATAAGAGAAGTACATAAGCAGAGGAGAGACGAATCTTTCTACTGGCAACAAGGGTCTCGAATGGGGAATTCTCAGATTACTTCGGTCCAGCGCCTCGGAACGAGGCTACTGTAGTGAACATCTATGAAAATGGTTCAATGACGGTGAAACCACGAGTAGCCAACAAGAAACTGGTCGTCCACACCTCATTATAGAACTCTCCCTACAGAAGACAGAGTACAATACTAAAATGTAGACTTTCACGGCCGGGAATACCATGTCCATTATAATTATCCGGGCTGTTATGCCGTGGTCGGTTGATGAATTCTGTGTCAATTCCCATCTTTTCGTTTCCGACTGCATAACAGCCCGGATAATTATAATGGACAGAGTACAATACTATGATGGCACGTTTCGGAGCTTATCGATCGGTGCTCACTGTTGAACGTGTGGTTTACCACGGACTGTTCTGTCACCTGTTATATCTTCGTTTTCTACTTTATTCCTATACCACTACATTTCAAATACTTCCATCACCTTATTTTGAGTCCCAACGGTCCATACTGCACTTCCATACAATGCTGATTCTTTCAGAACTTTTCAATATCTGATACCAGTAGAACTCTTTTACTGATGAAATCTTCCTATGTCTGTCTCAATATAACGCTTATCATCTATGCTTCATGAGTGCTATTTATCTTACATCACTGCCTCATCGATCTCAGTTTTAGAGTCATACCAGCAGTAATCTCCTTTCTCTTATTCCTCGTCATCGCAGTCTGTGTTTTGATATTTTAAATATGTTGTCTATTAGTTTCTGTAGGTCTTATAAGTCTCCCGTGAAACCTGCAAATACGCTATGTCGCAACCGAAACAGAGCAATGGTACCTTTACAACTTGCACATTTTTTCTCAACAGCTATTGTTTTCCACTTCCTCCTCTGCTTCTTTGTCCTAAAAATTGAAGCAAAATGGTGATACGCTACAATTCTTCTCTCCACACGTCTTAATAAGAGCTTCTGTTTCTTGTACTTACACTTTTAAATTCCAACTTGGGTGTGGAAAATAAGCACACGCAGCTGACTGCTGTGCTTCCCCTTCATTGTGTTCTGTATTTAGACCTGACCATACTGGGGAGAGGATCAGTCACGAAACAAATAGAAACTAAATGAAGCTAAATATTTCGTTTAATAGATGTCTCGCAGATTTTGATATGCTGCTCTATTATCAAAGAAGCCACAGTGAAAACAAGCCATATCAGAACTTCCGAAGATGTTAACGCCATTAAGTTTAAATTGGCTGTATATCTTAAAAAGATCACTCGAATTTTGTACATACTTCTAGTGTTTATTGATTGCTATACTCACAATATCGCAGACGGTGTTTTACAGTACACCATTCTCGTGAATTTGGAAAGTCCTCATTATCTTCGTATTACAGATCATTGCAAAAGAAAGCTTTCGGTGTATTCATTCTCCAGGCAAGAGTTCTGGTGTGCTGTCAGTGATTTTTATTGGTATTCTCAAACGTTATAGAGCAACTGCCCCCCTAAGCTTGACTGAAAACATAAATCGTCTTCTCAATAATACTTTAACAATTTTATTGATGAAAGTCGGAGTTTTAGACTAAACTATCAAATTAGAAAGGTACGACAGAAAAACATACAAGAATTTTCGAAGTTGTGTATGCATCGGCAGCTATCCTAAGCGAGCTTAAGACAGAACACTTAAAATGCCACGGCGATGCGTACTTGGAGATGGTCACACCAACAAGGGAGACCAGTCACTTTTATTGGCATATGTTGGGTAGTGAGCTTCATGGATAGAGTTCAACCTGGTGTGAAAGTACTGTGCAAGTTTGCTGCAACGATCCGCTTATTTCTCAAAGCACATTCGTAACGGTATTGACTGGAAACAATTGAAGAATTATGTAATGCAAAATCTGACTTCTCCTTAACGCCTCTCTCCAGTAGCAGAAAACTGGGTAAGTCGCTTTAATTTCAAACGTATTGCAGGCATAGAAGAAATTCGGAAGAACAATGTGACTTAAGAATACTGAATTTACTTTGATGATGGATTCACCTTTCACGGACGACAAAGCTCTAGTTAGTGCCGTAAACGAGTGATTCTGTGTCACACAATGTAATTACATAAATTGTCTCAAAGTCAATGATTATCAAAAATAAAAGGACCTGTAAGTTCCGTCACAAGAGACCGCTGGTGGTGATTACTTTTAAAAAGAACAGGATTGCTGAGTGAAGTAATTGTGTCGTTGGTATGGACAGAACGACTTAGTCTTTCATTCCACCTGGGGAATTGATTGCGAATATTTCAGCGATAAACTCCAATCCAGCTGGGTTGAGATAGAACAAGGATGTTGTACTTTTGTATTCAGGAGGGTGATATTAGCCTTGTTTCTAAAGCAGGTTTCATTGCTACTTCCTCTTTGATGGCTGCCTCACCTTTCACGGATGACAAAGCTCTCAGGTCGACGCAATGCGGCCACAAAATGTCAAGACATCGGGCTGTGAATTCTCAACCTGACTTTCTTAGTCACATAAGAAAGAAATGCAAGGCAGGCGAATTATTCGAAAAAAAATCTACACAACCTGACAACCTGATGAAATGTTACGAACTTCGTAACACCATTTATGAAGAAATCTCTGTAACGAGGCATAATATCTGCCTACTTACTGATGAAATGTAAAGACTACATAAGACATGTCCCTGCTTTTAAAAAAGTATCTAAATTCAGTCTCCAGATCGTTTTCTTTATTTCCATACGACAGGTTTCGGGACAAGTGCCTATCTTCACGTCACAGCCACAGATGGAGCTGTTCTCTAGTTATAACAAATGATGTGAAGTTGGGCCGCTGGCCCGAAACCTATCATACGGAAATAAGGAAAAGCGATCTGGAGACTTATTTTAGACATGTTTTCCTTATTAACGCCAGCCTGCTTAGTTGGGTGGTAACGTGCTTGGCTGCCATGCACTGGGCCCGGGTTCGATTCCAGGCCGTGTTGGGGATTTTCTCCGCTCGGCGACTGGGTGTTGTGTCGTCCCCATCATCGGCCGCAAGACACCCAATGTGGCGGCCACTGAAATAACTCTTGTACTTGGCGGCGGAACCCGAATGGGACCTCCCAGCCAACAATATCATACGATAATCTCATTTTTTTCCTAATTAGCGATTGCGGTAACTCCATGACGACGAATACGCCTCGTTTTGGTGTTCTCATTTGTTTTCATCTTTCTGTTTACAACTGCTTATCTTATCAAATTTTCACTGTACCACATGACATCCTTTTCAAGTTGTCTTACATTCCATGGGGTTCAAATTTTCACGTTTTCCTATATATTGTCAGATTTAAGTGTAGCTTTTATATTTATACAGTTATTGTCTTGTACCGTAACGCAACTGTAATTCCCAAATTCGTGATATTAGTTACTTGAATGAGGACAGCACCTTATGAAATGCTTTGCGTATCATGTGGAAGTCAAGTGATAGTGAAGAGAAGTTTATGAATCTCTGATACTGATGATGTCAGTTTCAATATATATTGGACTTGACATCATTATTTCTATCACCAATATCTGTCATGTTTGAGAAGGAAAACCGTCCAAAAAATATTTATTCCGCCAGACTGATTTAAATGTTTTAACCCTATACAGTATTTACCTAAACAATGTCTCAAGACAATTGCAGTATTTTGTCACTTTATCTATTGTAATAGACGTTCCTCTTGTAATTCTCTCAAAGGCACAAAGTTTTAATTCCTACCTTACGTTGTCCGCCAGGCTACTCACTATTTTCTACCACTGGGAAACCTCAAAACGGCGATACTCAACGGCAGACTTGACTACAGCAGCGCGCACGTCACGTTGGCGCTGCACTGAAGTTGCTGATGAGTTGTGACGATTCCGGTAAATTCGCTCTGTTTCGTGTTCATCGCGTCGACTGTAGCTACCCTCTAGATACAGAAACAATTATTTTTGTTTTAGATGTACTACTCGTGGTTTCTGCATCCAGTTTAATTCTTTTTTACTCCTTGTCAAAGTATCAAGTTAACTTTTTGAACTTTTACGCCAACTCACCTGCTATCAATTCATGTCGAAACACCTACTCCAAGTTCTGGTTCATATACTCCTATTTCAAGTGAAGTCAGCCTTTCCTGTTTCGAGCGACGTGAATTATTGCCGCTACGTGAAGAGTTTGACAGAGCACTGAAAGACCTGAGTCGATACAAGGCCCCGGGAGAAGACAACATTCCATTGGAACTATTGACGGCCTTGGGAGAGCCAGTGTTGCCAAAACTCTACCATCTTGTGAGCAAGATGTATGAGACAAGCGAAATACCCTCAGACTTCAAGAAGAATATAATAATTCCAATCCCAAAGAAAGCAGGTGTTGACTGATGTGAAAATTACCGAACTATCAATTTAATAAGTCACAGCCGCAAAATACCAACGCGAATTCTTTACAGACGGATGGAAAAACTGGTAGAAGCCGATCTCGGGGAAGATCAGTTTGGATTCCGTACAAATGTTGGAACATGTGAGGCAATACTGACCCTACGACTTATCTTAGAAGAAAGATTAAGGAAAGGCAACATACGTTTGTAGCATTTGTAGATTTAGAGAAAGCTTTTGACTATGTTGACTGGAATACTCTCTTTCAAATTCTGAAGGTGGCAGGGGTAAAATACAGAGAGCGAAAGGCTATTTACAATTTGTACAGGAACCAGATGGCAGTTATAAGAGTCGAGGGGCATGAAAGGGAAGCAGCAGTTCGGAAGGGAGTGAGACAGGGTTGTAGCCTCTCCCCGATGTTGTTCAATCTGTATATTGAGCAAGCAGTAAAGGAAACCAAAGAAAAATTCGGAGTAGGTATTAAAATAAATGGAGATGAAATAAAAACTTTGAGGTTCGCCGGTGACATTGTAATTCTGGCAGAGACAGCAAAGGACTTGGAAGAGCAGCTGAACGGAATGGACAGTGTCTTGAAAGGAAGATATAAGATAAACATTAACAAAAGCAAAACAAGGATAATGGAATATAGTCAAATTAAGTCGGGTGATGCTGAGGGAATTAGATTAGGAAATGCGACACTGAAAGTAGTAAAGGAGTTTTGCTATTTGGGGAGCAAAATAACTGATGATGGTCGAAGTAGAGAGGATATAAAATGTGGACTGGCAATGGCAAGGAAAGCGTTTCTGCAGAAGAGAAATTTGTTAACATCGAGTGTCGATTTAAGTGTCAGGAAGCCGTTACTGAAAGTATTTGTATGGAATGTAGCCATGCATGGAAGTGGAACATGGTCGATAAATAGTTTGGACAAGAAGAGAATGGAAGCTTCGGTGTTACAGAGGAATGCTGAAGATTAGATGGGTAGATCACATAACTAATGAGGAGGTATTGAATAGGATTTGGGAGAAGAGATGTTTATGGTACAACTTGACAAGAAGAAGGGACCGGATGGTAGGACAGGCAACAAGGGATCACAAATTTAGCATTGGAGGGCACAGTGGAGCGTAAAAATCGTAGAGGGCGAGCAAGATATGAATACACTAAGCAGATTCAGAAGGATGTACGTTGCAGTAAGTACTGGGAGATGAAGATGCTTGCACGGGATAGAGTAGCATGGAGAGCTGCATCAAACGAGTCTCAGGACTGAAGACCACAACAACAACAACGGCATTTATTACTAGTTTGCTGAAGAAGCTATTTCTGGGTCAGAGGAAGTAAATTTTACCTAACAGTTCAATTCAAATATTTCTGTATTGCGAAATGTAGTAAACTGTTTGCAAATTATGATTTATAATTTGGAATGAAATTTTTCCTCTGCAGCCGAGTGTGCCCTGATATGAAACTACCCGGAAGATTAAAACTGTGTACCAGGCCGAGACTCGAACTCAGGACTTTTGCCTGTCGCGGGCAGGTGCTCTAACCTGAGCTACCAAAGCACGATTCACGCTCCGTCCTCACAGCTTTAATTCAGCCACTACCTCGCCTCCTACCTTCCAAACTTCACAAATGCTCTTCTGCGAACCTTGCAGAACCAGCGCTCCTGGAAGAAAGGATATTGCGGAGACGTTGCTTAGCCACAGACTGGGGGTGTTTCTAGAATGAGTCGGGCCTGGGTAGCACCGGATAGAGCACCTGCCCGCGAAAGGGAAAGGTCCCGAGCTCGAGTCTCGGTTGGGCACACAATTTTAATGTGTCAGTAAGTTTCATATCAGCGCATACTCCACTGTAGAGTGAAAATTTTGTTCTAGAAACATCCCCCAGACTGTGGCTAAACCATGTCGCCGCAATATCCTTTCTTCCAGGAGTGCTAGTTCTGCAATTTTCGCGGAAGGGCGTCTGTGAAGTTTGGAATTTAGAAGATGAGGTACTGGCGGAATTAAAGTTGTGAGGATGGGGCGTGAGTCGTGCTTGAGCAGCTCAGGGTAGAGCAACTGCCCGCGAAATGCAAAGGTCCCGAGTTCGAGTCTCTGTCCGGCACACAGTTTTAATCTGCCAGGAAGCTCCATGATTTATAATTTGTTTAATTTAATGCTTGCAACACTAGAATATGACTAGCAGCGATCGTAACCTACTGTTAGATAAAGAAATGTTAGGTGTTTTACTGTATTTATAAAGATGCTTCTAATGTCTACAGATGATCGAAGATCGATACTACGTGCGTAGTAGAAAACTAAATAGTACTAAATAGTTTGTAGTAGAAATTATACTGTGAATCCGAATGTACCGATATATTCACGGACAGAAACACAAAATGAATGTTAACAGTTGTTTCCAGTTTGGGCCAGATCTACCATTACTACCAGACCCAAGAGCTCATTTTTAGTTAGATATAAGAAAAAAAGTCTGTGGCTGATACTAAGAACTACTAGTTAAGGCTATTCTAGACCAAGTCATCCAATAGTGCTTAGTCGAGTAATTCCTACTTCACGTCAAGATTATAGCATTTTTTGTGTGTGTGTGGGGAGGGGAGGAAAGTTAATTATTGCTTACTCCACCCAAGTCAGCTACTATTAATATCGACTAACGGAACTGTTTGCAGCATCTTACTACTCTTCATCGTCTACGACGGACCAATTTTCTTCATTCAGTACGCATCAGCCACAAGTGAAATGTCTTAAGTTTCAACCAAGTCAAGTTCCTTTAATATGACAGTTCAACTATTCCTGAGTCAATGACTCCCAGCTTTATGTCTCAGAATCTCCTGTTTTTTTCATATATTTATTTTTCTTACTTCGATTAAACCATCCATTGCTGTAAAGTAAGCATTTTAGACATTTGCGTGTCATTCATAGTTGTTCAATCGACAAGAACTACATGCGATACGTTAGAGTAAATACAGCTACGAAACGGTATTAGAATTAGTGAGGAACACAAACGCCAAAGAATGAAGAATTAGATATTGGTAATAATTACTGTTTTTTTCTTGAGGAGCAGAAAATATTCCGTACTCTAATTACGACGAGGACTTAATTAGCTTAGTGTATAATCTAACCATTCGTCGGCAAAGGGATTACAGGTACTGGAGCTTAGCTCAGGAAGAGTGTTACTGATGGATTCAGATCGCATCAAAATGTTTCGACGTCAGGCAGTAGACACAAAAGGGGAATGGTTTATTCGCTTAGCCCTTAAATCAACATATCGCTGGTGAAACGCAGATCCCCTGGAGTCTGCTGTTCAACTAACGAGAGACTAGTTCAGACACTGATACCAACGAGAAGGCACAGCTTATAGCGAAATTCTTTTAGTCGGGTTTCGATTCGGTAGAAAATTTTTCTGCGTGACTGCTAGAAAAAAAGCAGCCCTAAAAATATTAAAGGCCAGGCGCTACTGACACTAACACCGGTGGATAAAGAAAAATGCAGTCGGCCTCCATCCACGCGATGCTATTTACGAGGCATAAAGTCGTGACCATTTATGTTCGACTTTTATAGCTCACGAGGTTATTGGAAAAACGTGCTGATGCATGAAATGAATATCCCAGTAAACCGAGCGAACTCTCTGAACACGTACTAGCTTGGCACATGGGAGACAGTATCTAAGCAAAAGCACGTTCAAAGCGTTAAGGAAGTGCAAGTGGACTCCCCAAATCATTCGTACACAAGTATATTGCATTTCCCTAAGACAAGTGATTTTTAGGGTAACCTTCACTAAACTGGTGGAAGGTAGCTCGAGCGCGACCTGTTTACCAAAGACGAGTACAATAAACGTTCGAGCGGATCATTTCACATGAGTTATAACATAATGCAAACATGCTGTCACACTTACGAAACTGTGAATTTCTGTTTATTCTATGGCAAGTCACTTGTACAATAATTTGATGAAAACATGGAAGCCGTCTGTCGATGTAAAGGTAAATTCAAAGCAATTAAGGGTGGTGTTTCGACTAACTACACACAAACCAAAATGAAGATAGTTGTGGCTGATTGTACAAACATTCCATACCACATAACACCCACGGTTCTCTAATAAGTAATTACTTGAAGAAATAGTATGAGACTGGAAAACTGACCTTTTGCATCTGTGAATTAGTTATCTATAAGGTTTTCAGACAAATCTCAGTGTAAGATATCCTTCCCAACACCTACGTTTCTGTGGTAGTTTCACCTTAAATCATTTAGGATATATACTGGTATACTGTTAACGAGTCTGGAAGAATCATGTGATTGTCTGTAGACAGCAGTGAAATACGAAGTTCCCATTTACTTCGTGCGATTATGCACATTAAATTATATTCATTTATGTTGACACCACACACACACACACACACACACACACACTCACACACACACACACACACACACAACACACACACTATACATATAAGCAACATTTCTACAGTCTTGTCGGTCAGGCATGATTCCTTCAGTGCGGATGCACACTAGATGTCGTTTCAAATGGTTCAAATGGCTCTGGGACTTAACTTCAGAGGTCATCAGTCCCCTAGAACTTAGAACTTCTTAAACCTACCTAACCTAAGGACATCACACACATCCATGACGGGGCAGGATTCGAACCTGAGACCGTAGTGCTAGCGCGGTTCCAGACTGTAGCGCCTAGAACCGCTCGGTCACCCTGACCGGCCAAGATTATGTGTAAATATGTTTTATAATACCATTAACTACATAGATGATATAACAGGTGGCTGTTAAAATTGGTGATAAGCACCATGAAGAATCCAGGATGTATTTTCAATCTGAAGTGGAGTGTTCGCTGATATGAAACTTCCTGGAAGATCAACACTTTTGCGGACCGACCTTCGGATTCGAGGCCTTTGACTTCCGCAGCCAAGTGATGTGCCAACTTAACTACCCAAGCACGGCTGGTAACCCGACCCTATAGCTTATCTCCCACCTTCCAAACTTCTCAGAAGTTTTCCTGCGAAACTGGCAAGAACAGAACTCCTGATAGAAATGATGTTGCGCAGACATGGCTTTGTCAACATATGCATCGGCCGGAGGTGTCGTTTCATCTCGCGATAATATAGGTCGTCCTGCGAGCAACAGGTACAAAGACTTCGTGCACTGATGAGAGATGGAACTGGAAGAATCACACGGATGATCTGCTGAAATCTTAAAGTACAGTTACTTATGCTATTACGGTCATTGCAAATTTTGGTAATATACGTATCAGTAAATTAGCCTACTATGCCTGTTTTCACTCAGTGCTTTCATATGGCATCAGATTTTGGGGTAATTCATGATTAAGAGAAAAAGTATTCATTTCACAAAAGCGTATAATCAGAGTAATAGCTGCGGCCCACCGAGATCACCTTGCAGTACTTTATTTAAAGAAATCGGGATATTCACAGTACCTTCGGAATACATATATCGACTTATGAAATGTGCCAAATATATAATGTGTGTGTATGTGGGCAGAGGATTTACTGTGGCATATAGCTGTGCTCAATTCATAAGTGTTCAGAACATGATAATTACTAAATACTAAAATACTACAATATGGCAAACAGTTAAGTCCGATTCCTCTCAGAATATCTTTAGCTTTGCATTAATATATCAACAAACCACAAATAACACTAGAAGCAGTAAGAGAATGAAAAGGAAGGAATAAAATAACTAAATACTACCGCAGGAAGAAGTATACAAAAAAATCACAACATATCTAAACTCCAAATTAATACTAATATTATGAGTTAACAAGAGGATCAGTAAATATATAGTAATTAACACAACGCTAGGCTCTGCTCACCATAGGCCACAAAAATTGTCGTTAATAATCTGCTACCATCTGCCCTAAAAGATAGAACATGAAAATTCATTGAGTGCTATTAACAATGGAACACAGATCTTTCAGGATTTAGCTCTGCCAGGAAGTTTCATATCAGCGCACACTCCGCTGCAGAGTGAAAATCTCATTCTGGAAACATCCCCCAGGCTGTGGCTAAGCTATGTCTCCGCAATATCCTTTCTTTCAGGAGTGCTAGTTCTGCAAGTTTCGCAGGAGAGCTTCTGTAAAGTTTGGAAGGTAGGAGACGGATACTGGAAGAAGTAAAGCTGTGAGTACGTGAGTCGTGCTTCGGTAGCTCAGATGGTAGAGCACTTGCCTGCGAAAGGCAAAGGTCCCGAGTTCGAGTCTCGGTCGGGCACACAGTTTTAATCTGCCAGGATGTTTCATATCAGCGCACACTCCCCTGCAGAGTGTAAATCTCATTCTAGATATCTTGCTATCTGGATTTCGCCCAGACTTCGAACGTTAGAAGAATTATGGGCAGTACCCTCCAACGAGCTCGGGTTTTTCACTATTAACGTGCCAGTGGGAAAATTTGTCACGATATCACTCAGAAGACATACAACAACTTTAACAGTCATTGCCAGCCGAATAACCGTTTGGATAAGGCCAGAAGAGGACCAATGCGTTACTGAATTGCTCAATTTGTGACGCTCCTTCTCTAGACAAATCATCCAATTTTTCTGAAATTGTAATAATTTATTTGTCTGTACATGTACATCATATGAACCGTTTTCCTCCCATTCGGATACTTCTTTTGTGTTGCTTCGTTTCTTCGCCTTAAAGAGTATCACTTGAGTTTCTTGCACCCTTTGCTGGATCAAAGACGTCAAGCCGCGGGCCGTTTTCCCAGACAGGAACTAATGCCCCATGTTGATAGCAGGGCGCTGCAAACCCCGTCACCAGATGCCCTCAGGCTGCCTCTACCGCTTTGCTGCACGCACTTCCCGGTCCCCCACATCCAGGTGATTGACTTCTCAGATACGCGCTTCCTGTAGCAACTTCATGCTGCCGATGTTACACTGTCACATCACCACTGAGGCTCCTCACCGTCCTTTGGACATACGGGCAGCAGGAAAGCGCCACATGTCGTCCCGTTTGCACTGCTCGCCCACACGCCCACCAACTCCCTGAGCCAAATACACCGGTACATGAAGAAGATCGGATGACGCACCAACCATGTCCCAACAACGCACTTGAAGTCACGCTGCTGTTCACAGCCCCCAGTGTTGACTAAGTAGACGGCACTTCATTGTTCCATCATTGACTGTCTGCTGTCACTCCACAGCACTCCTGTCGTCGCCGTGTGACTGTATTCAACGAATTTGCAGTCGCAGGTACACTCTTCCTCGGCAGGAATGAAACGTAAGTGCTCGAGCCAACTGACAGGTGCGGCGAGACCTAAACTGTGCCATGAAATGCTACTTCATACCAGAAGTAATAAGTTGCATACACAAACTTTCTTCGTGAATCAGTACATTTATTACTGAAACCATATCAATATCCTTACAGTTTCTGACATTCACCTTCACTTAAAGGTGAGCGAACTTCAATTCATAATACGTATGAAAGATGAAAGAGGGAGATATCTATTAAAGTATAGTTTCGGGTCAAGTTTTGCTGCTCTAAGCAGTGGTAGTGGGTATATACTAATTTTTTTTCTCCTTGACTGCCTCATCAGTACCTAACAAGCCCTTAGCTCCTGTCACAACCACGAAATTTCACACCAAACGCAAATTTAATATGTAAGTAATAACAATACATATATCACATATCATTGCTAAAATTTTAAACGATACTCATAGACATTCTTCGTAATCAGTGTGAATCAAAATCCCTACAATAGTTTCTGATATTAACCTTCACACGTAGACAGATAACCGCGATAGGTAGTTTTGTAAGCCAGTTTGAAGTACTTTGTGAGCTGGATAGGCCGCAAGTATTGCACCAAACTGTTCATCTTCCCTTGTTCTACACTACTGTGGTACGATGTAAACATCTAAATAATACAGAAAATTATGACAATTTACATTAAATACGTTTTATCTCATAACCCATTCGGTATTGCACTTATGTCCGTATGAGGATATTTTGTCAGAATCACTAACACTATCGCCATTCATAGCATGTACCTTTCCTCCTGATTCAACCTGTGTATGCGATCTGTGTAATAGTTGTAAGTGCAGGCGTTCCTATTGGTGACTGAGGACGCTGTCTGGACGAAATTATAATAGTATTTACGCCATGTGCAGACTAATACTTATTGTCTTTGGTTTGGTGGTTCTTCTATTTACACGTGGCACAAAATGGCTATGAGCACTATGGGACTTAACATCTGAGATCATCAGTCCCTTGGACTTAGTACTACTTAAACCTAAGTAACCTAATGACGTCACAAGCATCCATGATAGAGGCAGGATCCGAACCACCGACCGTAGCGGTCGCGTGGTTCCAGACTGAGGCGCCTAGAACAGCCCGGCCGCACCGGCCGGTACATGTGGCGCAAGCAAGCCATTAATGCTTATTTTCCCTGGGCACAAGGTCAGGTGTTGAAGTGTGGAAGTGTGTGCGCAAAACGTTAGTCTATACTGACAGCGGTAGTCCTCTTAGCGATGCAGTTACAACCGTGCAGAAAAAACAGGTAGTAAATTTTGTAGCGTGTTCGCGGTAAGACTTTGGACACACACAGGAATCACCTAGCAGACTCGAGTTGTTACATACTGAAGTACTACATAGGACCTATAAAAATATCTGCACTTAGACCTTTTATGTAAAAGGAAACATGTACCAATGCAGATATTTTTATAGGGTATATGTAGTGCTTTAACATATAACAACATCAGTGTGGTAGTTGTTTTTTGTGCATGTCTAAATCTTCCTCTTGAGTGTCCACACATCCGCCCTTCAGCACCTGACCTGATGCTCAGGGGGTAGTAAGCATAACTGGCTCGCTTGTGGAATAATAAAAATTAAGCAGGATTTTCGCAGAATTATGTGGAAGGATTAGGGTTGCTGCAGGGAAGGCAAGTGAGTGGGGGAAGAGCAGGAGAGCAGGGACATGGGACAGACAGGCGGAGGGGGGGGGGGGGGGGGGGAGGCACGGGGATGTAGTGTCAAGGACAGAAGTAGAATCTTTTGCTGGTAGCTGATGTTAAGTCTTGGGCTCCGATAACTTAAAAAAAGGTTATAGGACAAGTAATTGTAGTCTTTCGTAAGCGTCAATTCTACATCTACATCCATACTCCGCAAGCCACCTGACGGTGTCTGGCGGAGGGTACCTTGAGTACCTCTATCGGTTCTCCCTTCTATTCCAGTCTCGTATTGTTCGTGGAAAGAAGGATTGTCGGTATGCCTCTGTGTGGGCTGTAATGTCTCTGATTTCATCTTGATGGTCTCTTCGCGAGATATACGTAGGAGGGAGCAATATACTGCTTGACTCCACGGGGAAGGTATGTTCTCGAAACTTCAACAAAAGCCCGTACCGAGCTACTGAGCGTCTCTCCTGCAGAGTCTTCCTCTGGAATTTATCTATCATCTCCGTAACGCTTTCGCGATTACTAAATGATCCTGTAACGAAGTGCGCTGCTCTCTGTTGGATCTTCTCTATCTCCTCTATCAACCCTGTCTCGTACGGATCCCACACTGCTGAGCAGCATTCAAGCAGTGGGCGAACAAGCGTATTGTACCCTACGTCCTTTGTTTTCGGATTGCATTTCCTTAGGATTCTTCCAATGAACCTCAGTGTGGCATCTGCTTTACCGAGGATCAACTTTTTATGATCATTCCATTTTAAATCACTCCTAATGCCTACTCCCATATAATTTATGGAACTAACTGCTTCCAGTTGCTGACCTACTATAGTGTAGCTAAATGATAAGGGATCTTTCTTTCTATTTATGCCCAGCACATTACACTTTTCTACTTCGAGATTCAATTGCCATTCCCTGCACCAATCGTCAATTCACTGCAGATCCTCCTGCATTTCATTACAATTTTCCATTATTACAACCTCTCGATATACCACAGCGTTATCCGCAAAAAGCCTCAGTGAACTTACAATGTTATCCACAAGGTCATTTATGTATATTGTGAATAGCAACGGTCCTATGACACTCCCCTGCGGCACACCTGAAATCTCTCTTACTTCGGAACACTTCTCTCCATTGAGAATGACATGATGCGTTCTGTTATCTAGGTACTCTTCAATCCAATCACACAATTGGTCTGATAGTCCATATGCTCTTACTTTGGTCATTCAACGACTGTGGGGAACTGTATCGAACACCTTGCGGAAGTCAAGAAACACGGAATCTACCTGGGAATCCGTGTCTATTCCCATTTCCGCTTTTATCTACTGGAATTGCCATATTTGTTAGATACATACGCTAGATTTGAAGCCCCAGCGCAGCTAACGCTGTCTGTGTTGAGTACCCCTCCGGCTTGCAGCAACACATCCCCTGTCGGCCGCGGTCTCGGTGTGGAGGTGCCAGCCGCGTACACTAGTGGAGTGCGGCAGGTAGCGACAGTATTCTGTTTCGCCGTGTATCGAGTGGCGCCGCTGCCTCCCAGCGACACGGATCACGGGTTCCCGGCGGCCGCGGCGGGCAGCAACCCACCATGATAACAGGTTGCGACACCGTCTAGCGTTACCTCGGCTGCACATTCGTAGGCGCCTCAAGAGCCCCTAAGATACGTACAGGGTGCATCGATAACTGTAAGCGATACACAGGAATTGTTCTGAAGACATAGTAGTAAACAGACAATGACTGAAGGAAGCTAAAATTAGTGTAAGGAAACCGAAGCTCGAAGCGTTCAACGAATTCCAAAGTAAAATTCCATCTACAAACTATAACAGTACCTTTTTCATTTCGTATTATCATTATTGTTCTTTGAACGTTTTCTTCATTGGATTTCCAATTATTACTGTTTCTCAATCATTCCTGTCCCATTTGAGTTTGTTACACGCCCGTTTTTCATTGATGCAGATCTAACAAAAGGAATTTAGTTGCAATGTCACACAATAAATATTTTCAAACAAAGGTCCTGTCAAGGTCACCAGTTGAAATGTGCCTTTAAGTTAGTGTAAATCACATCAAAGGAAAGGTCCTCTAGTATTGCGACTTTTAAAGATGCTAGTAATTCGAAAAATTTGCGTACATATTTATCTGGGTCATGGAAGCACATTACAACAGCGATGGAATTGCTTCCCATTATCTGCATAGTTGCTGATAAAAATAAAATAAAGCTTAGCTACTAGTGTTGTAAATAAGTTAATCACTTTTCTCCCCTCTTTGAATGTCCACCACGAAAGTGAAACAAAGGAAGGGAAATTAAATTATTAGACTTCATCTCTGCAAAGACAGTGTTTGGTCTCAGCAGTCGTAATCCTGTTGAAATCGGCCTCCTCTGATATAATAACTTACGATCTTGAATAGTTGAAGGTATATAAATATGTGGCTTCAAATATGTCTGCTACATTGACACCTATACACAATTAATTAAGTAATTATTCCAAAAAATGCTGTTACACGAGCAAGACTTGGAATACGTTACCTGACAGGAGTGGGACACTAGTCTTTTGTTGTTTTAAATGATTAATGATAAAGCAGCATCTCAGAAAGCAAAAACAAATCTCTGCATTAAAATTTCTTGATAATACGTGATAGAATAGTACATGGTGTGTTCTACAGACATTTTTATTATTATTATTATTTAAACAAACTAAAAAGTAGTGGTATACGACGACAGAAAATCCTAAGAGATTTTGATGTAATGTTACACTCAGTAAATAGATTGAAATCATCTGTCCAGATATTCTGTGACCATAAGGATACCGATAAGAAGAGTCACTGGGATAAGGTCGAAAAATTAAACGTCGTTTTTTCCACATGTTATAATGAAGAGGTTCGAACTGCAGTGCGTTCTTTAAATTGTCGCACGAACTTCAGGATAATAAATATGATGTAAGCGACCATGGAGCATAAGGGGGCTGAAATCACTCAACAGTGCGAATACGACGGGACACCATTATGATTCTACATATAGTATGCCAAAGAACTAGCTCCTATTTTATTAGCTGTGTCCTGTAGGTTGCTGAAAGAGTAAGGCGTTGCTAGTTATTGGAAATTAACGCAGTACGCGTAAAGCGTATGAGTGCGGGTACACATGAAAAATTAAGACGCGGTATCGATAGAGTTGTCCCTTCAAAATGTTAACATCCCGCACATTTCCAAAATAAAAAAGTTAATCTCTAGTCTGCTTAGATCAGTAACGTTACTGCTTTTCTCAGTACCTATGCTACTGCTACTATAGTACTACTATTAGTATATTTACCACTAAAATTAGTAATGAAATACGAATAATACAACAGTTATTCCTTAGCTTTTGTGTGATCTTTGATCTAAAAATTAATGTTTCCCAGAAGTATAACATCCTAGTCTGAAGTGATGAAAGATGTCTCATCTTATAGCTACAACATCGGCGTTTGTCAAATTCATTTCCGAAAGTCGTAGAAACAATCGACTAGCACATAATTAAGTAGGTCCATTTCTCATTAGATACACTGTTTGAATTTCTTGCATTTAAATTTGTTTCAGTAACGTTCCTATTAAACAGTGAAGAGTCAAGAATACGTTCAACAGTGAATGAAGCAATGAAAGCAGTGAAGTTTCGTTACAACTGTTCCAATTTTTTTTTTTTGTAGATATATTGTTATGAGTGTATGGTATGTACTTCCCTTACCCTGGCTTGCACTGTTCTTGCTTCCAGAAAGGAAGTACAACAACTTCATACAATCGATCCCATAGCTACTGCAAAACCGTATCAGCGTGATGTATTATGTCTGAGGTCGTAAGACAGTTTGGTGGTAGTCGATTCTGGGAATCGCGGAACGGTGCGCTTCCTCGGCAATAATCGATGTGGGGTGTCACTCAGTTAACAGACGTGCCGCCAGGTTTTCCACCGTTCGGTGTTTCCCAGGTCTGCGACGTATCTGCCAGAAAAGGATAATGGAAAGTCAGGTCGATCGTCACCGTCCATAGGCGTGCTGTCACACAGTGTGGAAATTATAAATGGCGAAGGACGTCCCGCGTTTGGCATGATATATGCACTTTCTGGTTCCACTACTGTCACAAAACAATTTGTATGCTTATGTCGAGTGATGTGACACACCCTCCCGTTCCTCCCATAATAAGGAACTCACATCTTACGTTAGCTTGCGTTTTACAAGACCTCAAGGCTCCCTGGTTACTCTAGATAAACATGATACATTTTCTTTTATATATATATATATATATATATATATATATATATATATATATATATATATATATATATATAGTTTTTGCCCTCTACACCTTCCTCTACCACCATTGAAGTCATGCTCTATGATTTAACAGATGTCCTATCATCCTGTCCTTTTCGTCAGTGTTTTCCACGTATTCCTTTCCTCTCCGATTTCCTCTCCGATTCTACCCGTCCATTCGTCCGTAGAACCACGTCTCAAATGCTTCGATTCTTTTCCGTTCCGTTCTTCGCACAGTCCACCATAGAATGCTGTGCTCAGAACGTACAACCTCACAAATTTCTCCATCAAATTAAGGCCTGTGTTTGATACCAGCAGACTTCTCTTGGCCATGAATGCCCGTTTTGCTAGTGATAATCTGCTTCTGATGTCCTCCTTACTTCGTCCTCCATTAGTTATTTTGCTGCCAGGCTAACAGAATTCCTTAACTTCATCTACTTCGTGACCATCAATCCTGGTGTAAAGTTTCTCGCTGCTCTCATTTCTGCTACTTCTCAATTCTTTCGTCTTTCTTCCCTTTACTCTCAATCCATATTCTGTACACATTAGACTGTTCATTCCATTCAGAGGGTTATGTAACTCTTCTTCATTTTCGCTCAGCATAGCAATGTCATCAGCGAATTGTATCATTGATATCCTTTCACCCTGAATCTATATTCCGCTCCTGAATCTATCTTTTATTTCTGTCATTGCTTCTTCGCTGCACAGATTGGATAGTAGGGGCGAAAGACTACATCCCTTTCTAACGCCCTTTTTAATCCGAGCAGTTCGTCCTTCGTCCTCCACTCTCATCATTCCCTTTTGGCTATTGTACATATGGTATATTACCCGTCTCTCCCTATACCTTATCCCTATTTTTCTCAGAATTTGGAACATCTTGCACCTGTTTACACTGTACAACGCCTTTTCCAGGTCGACAAATCCTATGAACAGGTCTTGATTTTTCTTTATACTCGCTTCTACTTTTAACAGCGAAGTATATGGATACCTAAAATTATAGGCCTTGTATATAATATTATTAAAGTGTACTAGGATGGAGAACACCTGTCATTGTATAAATGAAATACGAAAACGCTCTGTCAGAAAAGGAATTAATGTGCGATCTTCAAAGACGGTTGGAACATCAGAAAAGTAATGGCGTTTTTGTATATGACATCTTCGAACATCGATAGGCTATCCACGGGTGGGGAACTGGGTTTCCCAAGGGCCAGATTCGACCTGCTATTCGTTGCAATCCGGCCCGCGAAAGAAATCCATCGTATCGTAATCCGCCTGTGAATTATTTTCGGATATTCGCCTTTCTGTTGTGCGTTTGTCTTGGTATGAAACAGCTGATATGCCATATTTAAGCGGTTAAGGTCTTTAAACGTTGTAAAATGCACAATGAAATGATCGCTGAATTTATTCAGTGTTACAGAAACAGTCCATGGCTATGCGATCAGTCATGAAAAACATTTTAGGACAAATATTTGAAATAAGCTCTGTATATTCGTTGACTAACAAAGTGCAAAATCTTTATATTCATAATCAAAAACAATACAAGGACAAACTTAATGGTTCTGCGGTATAAAGGGTTGATTGCACTGAATGAGACGCAGCATACATTCTACAAACAGGCAGGGTGTTTAAGACGAGATTCGGCGAACATTTGTTGAACACAAGAGGTTAGGTCATACCCGACATCTGCTAAACGTTTGAAACCTAGCCTCCACCATCCTCAGACCTCAAGTAATTTCAAAATACTTCACTTGGAAAAATAGGGGAAAACCGAACTTACTTGAAGAGAGGGAAATTACATTTAAGTTTTAATGATGGTAGGCTTCTAACTGATCAGTTGGTCAATAAGAATGAGGCTTTTAATGATGCAATTTTACCTGTTTTAAAATACAGCTCATAAGTTGATAGCTCGTTCCCCTTCCTTACATCTACTATTTATTATTCTGCCTATTTTATCGCATATCCCCTTTTGATTTGATTTATTCATGTATATAAATTTTGAAATCTTTTATACCATTAATGTTTTTAAACCACCATTTGGCCTGTCACATTCCTTTATTTCAACATTTTTGGTACTCAGTATTTTTTCTATTTGTATCTTAGGAGCTATTATTTAGCTTTGTAAATAGTGCTGTCGACTTTCATATTTCGTTTGTCTTTTGCGCGTTTTGCACATTAGTAATTTTATGATAATATGTTTTTAATGAATTTTACTTCTTACTTTTTTCGACTTTTTTCTATCATTTTATTCCTAGCTTAGTCGAAGATTTTCCGATATATGCACACTGTGAGGTCGTTCCGCTTTACTATCGTGGCCCACATTTGTTTATTTCGTATTCTTGTTCCAATGTGGACACACTGTAGGCGGTGTGATGTACGTGTGGCTCTACGCTGCGCTTCTGTCGGTGGTGTTCACGATTTCCAAGGTAATGCTCCGTTACTTCACTCGAAGTCCTCTCCTCCATTATACACTTATCTCTGGTTCATTCCTATTACCTAAGTACGGTCTTATGTCACTGAATTTAGACTGAGAGAAATGTCTTAGAAGGTTTGTTCACCATCAGTTCTGACAAAATATCTTTTCAGCCAGTGGTACGAAATCGTCTTGACAGCATTTCGTGAGCATTTATTTGTCTCCTCGTCTATAAAAAAAACAAATTATATTGCTTTTAGCGCATCTTAAAATCATTCCCCAGGATTATACTTTTGTATGAGTGTGCCCTTGCTTTCCGTTTCCTTTTAGGCGAAATGTGATGAAGCGTTAACCAGGCGAATTGTAATATTAGTAGTAAAAATAATGTTGTAGCTGAGCCTTTTTCTTATACTATTTACAATAATGCTTACTAATAGTGTTCGTCATATTTACACACTAAACTTTAAACATTCTAATGATCTGAATGCGGGCTAAAATCGCGAATTTTTATGGATGACAATGCACCATGCCATGGGCCACTGTTGTTCGCCATGGGTCTGAAGAACATTCTGGACATAATTGAGAGGTCAGTTTCAGCACAGAATCCTGCACCGACAACACTTTCGAAACTATGGACGGCTACAGAGGCAGATTGATTAAATATTTCTGTACGGGACTGCCAACGACTTTTTAAGTTCATTTCACGTCGAGTAGCTGCACCGCGTCGGGCAAAAGGAGGTCCGGCACGATATTAGGAGGTATCCCACCACTTCAGTCAACTCAATGTATAATGAATTAGCTGCAGTCAGTTGCTTTCATACGTTTTTATTATTCGATGATGAAATTTCAAGATACTTGTCGCCCCATCTTCAGATGTCTACATTTACTAATGTGTCTTGAACACTGATTCTGTACTAGCAGCATAGCAGAATTTTACAGTGGCATTTTTTAAAGAAATCTATTGAAAATCGTCGTAAGTAAAGAAAACAATGATCACGACAAGTAAGTAAATGTAAACATCTGAGGACAGGGTGAACATAAAATGCACGTGGGTGATCTGATAAGTATAGTAAATTTCCATGAAAGATTGAAACATTTTCTTTTTTTACCAGACTTATCAAATTACTATCAAAGACTTGAGTTGTAAGATTATTTGTATCGGTGCGTAACCCCATAACCATTAACGTCACCGTTGCTGTGGTTTCGACTTTATGAGCTAGGAGCGCCCCTGGTACGTCATGAAACAACATGCCCTGCGAGCTTAAGTAAGCGTGTGAATCAGGGCCTTGGGTCACCAAAGGTTGCTCATGATTGCGCTATACACGGTATTCTCTTCCAAGACTTATTATCGTGATGGAGACGCCAGTTAGGAGCGGCTTCAAGTCTTTCAATGGCACAGCAATTATCAGATTAGAGTGAGGCGCTCGAGTTAATAGTTAACTGTGCTCATTTCCTTGCTAAAGAAGATACTCGTCTACGAGGTGTTTCCCTTGTATCGGATAAAGCTGTATTCGAAGACTTCCATCGGATTCTTTTGAAACAGTACGTTGTGGTGCTCATCCTCAAGAACTTGATAAAATCATGGATGTACAGAGGCTCTGAGAATTTTTAGAAACCTTGGACGATTACCGTTCGTTTCTGATTTGCTTCCTTTTATTTATTTATGTGCGACTGTACTTTCATTTCTATGCTTTGCACGCATAGGGAGATCACTGTCAGACTCCATTCACATGCTTTCCAGTGAGGACATTTACTTTTGTTACCTTCCTAAATTTAATGGTTGGGATTTCATAAAAAGGGGTCGGTGCGAAATACAAACTGTTAATCTATGCACAATGAATAACACATGGTAGGGCTCAAGCGAACGAGGAAGCTAGTGGATATTTGACTTATAGGCAGACGCAATCTATCTTTCACTGACGTTACCAAAATTGATTGATAATAATTCATCAATTGTGGTAATTAATCAGGATTCCTATGAGGATTTATTTTGGGACTGAAATTGTTAGACTATGAAAACACAAATTCTCAGTTGAACATCCAATTTATTGCGGCTTGCAGGCTACGATTCATTTAATAACACACCGTTAGTTATCGTTTTTTTCGCGCTGATGGTGCCTCTGTCTCACGTAGAGGTCTCGCAATTTAAATTATCTTTGGGAACAGAGAAGGAATATCATGTGGCTACTGTTCTTTGTGTACTGCTCTCACATAATCCTCATGTTCGTCATTCATCCTCATTCTATTCGAAATTCTTTGACTCAAATAGCAACTGAGCTTCGTTACTGACAATATTTGATGTCGGCGGGATACACGGAATGAAATACCATGTTTGGGATATGGGAATAAGCATACAAATGATGGTGCAAGCAGACTGAAACACGCATACTTTGTATGTGGAATTATCTGGAAAAACCGCTCACAACATTTGCTAATTTTTATTCGGTTTTTCTGAGCCACACATAGTTTTCGCCTTAACTGAGAATATCTCTGATGTTATTTTACGAATCCAAAGGCCATGTAAGCGGATTTAGGAATTAAATATTTAATGCCTCCTGCTTACAACACTTCTTCATTCGTGGTATCTCTTATCATCAGGGGACTGATGACCTCAGATGTTAAGCCCCATAGTGCTTAGAGCCATTTGATTTTCGTGTGCATCTGCCCGTTTATATTAAGCCAACTGAAACATTCCTACCGCCCTAATCCAACTTGTATTAGATCACTAAAATGTTTCAAAAATACCTTACAACAGAAGTATCACCACCAGAAATGTGATCTCGCAAACCAATAAACCGTCGAAAGCAATGTACTGCCATATGAATTGTACATGGAAATGTATCCAAGGAAAGGTACCTTAAAGAAACCATTATGGGAAAGCTCAGGTGCTTAATGCAATTTTCTAACATTTTGTGCAGAATCACGGAAACTTTTACTTTACTATTATCAGATCGATACTTCTTTGAAGTTAATCTTCGGTTCATCAGTTCCCACATCCTTTCTTTATCTAAATTTCTGACATCAGTGAGAAATTGTTTTTGCAGGCAGTATTTATCGCGCTTAGGTCACGGCATGAAAAGATTTTCACATATTGCAAAGGGAGAAAATTTTTATTAAGATCTGTCAATGTAATTTTCCTAGGTAAATTACAAAAAAATTTCGCAGCCGGACATGGCCATTTATAAATACTGTGTCTGTACTGAAACATACTGCGAATGGTCTTCATATATTTTACAGACGGGTAGCTACCTTCAATGTGTTCTTGCAAAGATATTCTGCAAAACGTCGACATTTATCAGTACCATGTACAGGCACTCTCTATACGTGACATGACAGTATAGCTCTATGTATTGGTTTTGTCCTGTCTTAGCCTCGTTTGACCTGTGTAATAGTTCACCACTTTTTCAGTCCGCGGATATGAAATTTCTCTTAGAGGTAATAAATGGAAAGACATTTTCTTCTACAACGTGCTTTAAAGTTACTGATAACTGCCTATTATAAATTTAAGCAAACCTTAACTACTATAAATAGATATGGTTACTTTCGTTCAACTATGCACTTGCACAAAACATACTTGCAAAATATGTAACGTAAGTGTTGCAGCAGCTGAGGATAACAACTCTTAAGTTTTAACATGCACTAATAGAGCACACAGACCGTATAAACCAAAGTAAAGGTCTCAGAGAGCTATTAGTAGTCCACACGTTAAAACTTCTGTGGCTAATGTGAAAAAAGTCTTTTCAATGTGTCAACTGAATCAATGACTTAAACGAGCAAAAAAGTATGTTTTCTAGGAAAAAACAAGGGCATTCTTATCAGTGCAATAACACTAAACTTTCAAGAGCTGACTAATAGTGCCTCATCTAAGCGCACTACAGGCATCTGATGATGAACAAAATGTTCGGTGCCGGCAGTGGCAAGCAGAACACAGTGCCAACACAGTGAAGGCGCTATGCAACAAAATTCAGACGGGCATGAAGTGCTCTACATGCTTGAACATGCATTTAATTAGAATTTCAGTGCAACCGTACAATCGAAGCAGAAGCAACGGCATCAAAGATTATGAAACGGGTTTCTCATTCACAAACTGCAGTCGGATGTTGTTTGTTTGTGAGGGAATCGCTTTATGGCTGTTGACGAGCAAAGCGACGGTACCCCACCGCTGTCTGGGGCGTCTCGAGACTTGTCTGCATGTGCATCTACATCTACGTGATTAGTCTGCTATTCACAATAAAGTGCCTGGCAGAGGGTTCAATGAACCACCGTCATGCTGTCTCTCTACCGTTCCACTCTCGAAAGGCAAGCGGGAAATACGAGCACTAAAATTTTTCCATGCGAGCCCTCATTTCTCTTATTTTATCGTGATGATCAGCTCTCCCTATGTAGGTGGGTGCCAACAGAATGTTTTCGCAATCGGAGGGCAAAACTTGTGATTGAAATTTCATGATAAGATCCCGTTGCAACGAAAAACGCCTTTGTTTTAATGATTGCCACTCCAATTCACGTATCATGTCTGTGACACTATCTCCCCTATTTCTCGATAATACAAAAAGAGCTGCCCTTCTTTGTACTTTTTCGATGACACCCGTCTGTACCACCTGATGCGGATCCCACACCGCACAGCAGTACTCCAGGTACTTCAGAATAGGGCAGACCGGTGTAGCGTAAGCAGTCTCTTTGGTAGACCTGTTGCATCTTCTAAGTGTTCTGCCAATGAATCGCAGTCTTAGGTTAGCTCTGCCCACAATATTGTCAATGTGATCGTTCCAATTAAGGTTATTTGTAATTGTAATCCCTAAGCATTTGGTTGAATTTACGGCCCTCAGATTTGTGTGACTTATCGTGTAATCGAAAATAAGCTGATTTCTTTTAGTACTCATGTGAATAACTTCGCATTTTTCTTTATTAAGGGACCGAGCGAGGTGGCGCAGTGGTTAGCACACTGGACTTGCATTCGGGAGGACGACGGTTCAATCCCGTCTCCGGCCATCCTGATTTAGGTTTTCCGTGATTTCCGTAAATCGCTTCAGGCAAATGCCGGGATGGTTCCTTTGAAAGGCCGATTTCCTTCCCCATCCTTCCCTCACCCGAGCTTGCGCTCCGTCTCTAATGACCTCGTTGTCGACGGGACGTTAAACACTAAGATCCTCCTCCTCCTTCTTTATTCAGGGTCAATTGCCAGTTTACGCACCATACAGAAATCTTATCTAAATCATTTTGCAAGTCGTTTTGATCATTTGATGACTTTACAAGATGATAAATGACAGCATCATCTACAAACAATCTAAGACGGCTACTCAGATTGTCTGCTATGTCGTTAATATAGATCAGGAACAATAGAGGGCCTATGACACATCCTTGGCGAACGCCGGATATTACTTCCGTTTTACTCGATGACTTTCCGTCTATTACTAAGAACTGCTACCCTTCTGACAGGGAATCACGAATCCAGTCGCAAAACTGAGGCGATACTCCGAAGGCACGCAGTTTGATTAGAAGACGCTTGTGAGGAACGGTGTCGAAAGCCTTCTAGAAATCTAAAAATATGGAATCAATTTGACATCCCCTGTCGATAGCACTTATTAATTCATGAGTATAAAGAGCTAGTTGTGTTTCACAAGAACGATATGTTTTGAATCCATGCTGACTATATGTCAATAAATCGTTTTATTCGAGGTCCTTCGTAATGTTCGAATACAGAATATGTTCTAAAACCCTCCTGCGAATCGACATTAGTGATATAGGCCTGTAATTCAGCGGAATACACCTACTTCCCTTTTTGGGTATTGGTGTGACTTGAGCAATTTTCCAGTCTTTAGGTACGTATCAGTTTTTGAGCGAGCAGTTGTATATAATTGATAAATATGGAGCTATTTTATCAGCACACTATGAGAGGAACCTGACTGGTATACAATTAAGTGATTTAAGCTGCTTTGTTACACCGAGGATATCTACTTCTATGTTTCTCATCTTGGCAGTTGTTCTTGATTGGAATTCAGGAATATTTACTTCGTCTTCTTTGGTGAAGGAATTTCGGAAAACTGTGTTTAATATCTCTGCTTTAGTCGTACTGTCATCAATGACTTCACCGTTGTTATCGCGCAGTGAAGGTATTGATTGTGTCTTGTCAGTAGTATGCTTTATGTATGGCCAGAATCTCTTTGGGTTTTCTGCCAGATTTCGAAACAAAATTTCGTTGTGGAAAGCATCTCGAACTGAAGTACGAGCCATATTTCGAACTTCTGTAAATCTTTGCCAATCTTGCGGATATTGCGTTATTTTAAATTTGGCATGTTTTTTTTCGTTATGTCACTCCGGGTCATTGGGAACAGCTCGAAGCGGGACTCATCACTGAAAGCAATTCTACTCCACAGAATAAGTGAATGCAGTGAATAAGATTCTTCGGCCCGATGGCCAGTGAACGCGTGTCTGGAGACGCCCCGAACACTGGTGGGACACCAACCTGAATGTCACCCTCCATATGATCCTACAACCAAGAGTGATGCTTTCGGATGCGATTTCCTTTCGGAGCAGAACCACTTTGATTGTCATCTGTAGCACCCGTACAGCACGTCGGTATGTCGACGTTTTTCCACTCCCCGTTTCGTTGCCCTTCATGGCAAGTTATCTTTAACTCACATTTCGGCAAGATAATGGCAGACCGCACACGTCGACAGTTTCTGCTGCTTGTCTTCGTGGTTACCAATCCTGCATCGGCCAGCAAGATCACCGGATCTCTGTCCAGTTTAAGTACTTGTAGCATTGTGAGCAGCGCCGTCGAAACAGCTTGAGATTTTGACGATCTAACACGCCCATAGGACAAAATTTGGCACGCTATCCCTCAGGAAGATATCCTACAACTTTGTGAATCAATGCCAAGTCCAGTAACTGCCTGCATGTGGGCCGAAGGACAGTTATTGTTTGTTCAATTTTTGGAACCCTTTCTCCCGAATAAATCATCCAGTTTTTGGGGAATCGTAACCATTTGTTTGCAGGTGCATGTACGTGCATCTACCGTTATTGGTCAATTCGAACAATTCCTTCGCGGTGAGTCTTTTTTTTTTTCTCTCAGAATGCAGCTTGTCGACAATGCGGCTAATAAATCCGCAATTTTGCTGCCATTGTTGGTGCGTGTCTCATATCTGTTGTGATAACCGATGGTTCAGGAGGGCTGTTCTCAAAGCCTTACAGGGTCTCAGGGTCTCAGCTGCCCCATGCGTCTTCCAATCGGGAGGTCGGACAATGTTCGCACGTCCATGTCACGTACTTTGAGTCGGAAGGTGGGCTTGTTTGCCGCACACGGACAACATGACAGTTTCACGAGCAGCGGGGACTGTCAGTGTGGCTACCATTGTTGCGGATACCCCTGACACAGAGAGAGACGGTCAGACAGTGGTGCGCCCAACGGCAGCAGTGAACATGGCGGTTGCATAAGGTCGTCTTTCCTGAGCTTTTATTTTGTATACACCATCATAATGGAAGTACTTGTCTCCGAGGAGATCAAACATTGCAAGATTGCATTCGTTAAACGTCGTACGTACCCTGTAATTGGCAAATGACATAGGTTACCAGCACGACCGCCTCCAGTTCACATAGGCTATAATTTGAACTGTTAAGGTTATCTTTCGACAAAGTAGGACCGGATGTTGCCCGTGTACACCTGAACAATCTCGAGACAGAGAGTGTTACTGTGAGCAGTACGGTCACTTGAACTCTCACCGACTGAAAACATCTTATTATGGGCTGCCGGGGGTCTGGCATATCAACGATTCGCTAGATACGTACTACGACTGATGAACTCTAAAGCTGTTGCGGCGTGGCGTGGCGAATGATTATCTGTCACCCAAGCTGAGTTCGAATAGAATCCCAGTCTCGAAAGAGACATTGTTACTGTCAAAGAAGACAGTTTTGTGTGCTAAATTTTTGACTATGTACCCCAAATTTACCTACAAATTGAATCATGTATTCTGGCTAGTATACCATTCCGCGCAAAAAGTGAAATTAGTAATTTGACATTTTTCACGGCGAAACTTTCTGCAAGATTGAAACCGCGTGACGGACTGAGACACGAACTCGGGACATGGGCATTTACAGGCCAGCGCTCCATCAGCTGGACTACCAAAGTACGATTCGTGCCCCGTCACCATACCTTTACTTCCTCCAGTACTTCATCCGCTACCTTCCACACTTCACAGAAGTTCTCCTGCAAAACTTGAGTGACTAGCGATCCTGGAAGAAAAGATACTGCGGAGCTGTGGCCTAGCCAGAGCCTTAGGCATGTTTTCAGAATGAATATGCACTCTGCAGCAGTGTGTGTGCTGGTATGAAACGTACTGTCAGCTTAAAACAACACTACTGGCCACTACAATTGCTACACCAAGAAGAAATGCACCTAATAAACGGGTGTTCATTGGACAAATACATTATACTACAACTGACATGCGACTACATTTTCAAGCAGTTTAGTTGCATAGTTCCTGAGAAATTAGCACCCAGAACAACCACCTCTGGACGTAATAACGGCATTGCTATGCCTGGGCATTGAATCAAACAGGCCTTCGATGGTGAGTACAGGTACAGCTGCCAATGCAGCTTCAACACGATACCACAGTTCATCAAGAGTAGTGGCTGGCGTATTTTGACGAGCCAGTTGCTCGGCCACCATTGACCAGACGTTTTCAATTTGTGAGAGAACTGGAGAATGTGCTGACCAGGGCAGTAGTTGAACATATTCTGTATCCAGAAAGACCCGAATAGGACCTGCAACATGCGGTCGTGCATTATCCTGCTACAATGTAGGATTTCGCAGGGATCAAATGAAGGGTAGAGAAACTGGTCGTAACACATCTGAAATGTAACGTCCTCTGTTCACAGTGCCGTCAATGCACACAAGAGGTGACCGAGACTTGTAACTAATGGCACGGCATACCATCACGCCAGGTGATACGCCAGTATGGCTATGACGAATACACGATTCCAATGTGCGTTCACCGCGATATCTCCGAACACGGATGCGACCATCATGATGCTGTAAACAGAACCTGCAGTCATCCGAAAAAATGAAATTTTGCCATTCGTGCACCCAGGTTCGTCGTTGAGTACACCATCACAGGCTCTCCTGTCTGTGATGCAGCGTCAAAGGTAACCGCAGCCATGGCCTCCGGTCCGATAGCCCATGCTGCTGCAAACGTCGTCGAACTGTTCGAGCAGATGGTTGCTGTCTTGCAAATGTCCCCATCTGTTTACTCATTGATGGAGACGTGGCTGCACGATCCGTTCAACCATGAGGATAAGATGCTTGTCATCTCGACTGCCAGTGATACGAGGCCGCTGGGATCCAGCACGGCGTTCCGTATTACCCTCTTGAAGGCACCGATTCCATATTCTGCTGACAGTCATTGGATATCGACCAACGTGAGCAGCAATGTCGCGATACGATAAACCGCAATCGCGATAGGTTACAATGCGACCTTTATCAAAGTCGGAAACGTGATGGTACGCATTTCTCCTCCTCACACGTGGCATCACACAACGTTTCACCAAGCAACGCCGGTCAACTGCTGTTTGTGTATGAGAAATCGGTTGGATACTTTCATCATGTCAGCACGTTGTAGGTGTCGCCACCTCCGCCAACCTTGTGTGAATGCTTTGAAAAACTGATCATTTGTATATCAAAGCATCTTCTTCCTGTCGGTTAAATTTTGCGTCTGTAGCACGTCATCTTCTTGGTGTAGAAATTTTAATGGCCGGTAGTGTATCTGCCGGACCGAGAATCGAACTCGGCACCTTGTTCGAAGGTAATAGATAACGTCCTGGTAGAAGTAAAGTTGTGAGGGGGGATGTGGGTCGTGCTTCGGTAGCTGAGTTGGTAGAGCACTTGACTGAGGAAGTCGAAGGTCCCACAATCGAGTCTCTATCCAGCACACAGTTGTGACCTGCCACGAATTTTTAACACTGGAAACTGTTACATTGCGGAAAAGTATGAGGGCACCAGTGTCCATTTCTAAGCTACCCGTGAAACGTAAGCGCATGTCGGCATTTAGTTAACAGGTGATGCATATGTTGACAAAGCCATGTTTGCGCACCATCATTTCTATCAGGAGTTCTGGTCTTGCCAGTTTCGCAGGAAAACATCTGAGAAGTTTTGAAGGTGGGAGATAAGCTATAGGGTCGGGTTACCAGCAGTGCTTGGCTGCGGAAGTCAAAGGTCTCAAATCCGAAGGTCGGTCCGCCAAAGTATTGATGTTCCAGGAAGTTTCATATCAGCGAACACCCCAGATTGAAAATACATTCTGGATTCTTCATGGTGCTTGTCACTAATTTTAATGGCCACCTGTTATATCATCTATTTAGTTAATGGTAGTCTAAAACATATTTACACATAATCTTGGCCGGCCGGGGTGACCGAGCGGTTCTAGGCGCTACAGTCTGGAACTGCGCGACCGCTACGGTCGCAGGTTCGAATCCTTCCTCCGGTATGGGTGTGTGTGATGTCCTTAGTTTAGTTAGTTTTAAGTAGTTCTAAGTTCTAGGGACTGATGACCTCAGAAGTTAAGTCCCATAGTGCTCAGAGCCATTTGAACCATTCTAAATATAGTCTTGGAATCCACAAAATTATGAACAAAATAGGTTTTTACAGGTAATTAGTGAGGTGCATTAGTAATAATGTCATCGTTGTTGTAAGATTACATCAGACTGAATGAAAAATAAAGCTCGCGAAATAACTGAGAGCTAGGTTAAAGCTGAATTGTAAAAGATGTAAAGACAGCGGAAGGTGAAAGAAAGAAGCCAAGTTACCGAATTAAGAGTACGTCTCTAGCCACACGTCCGTCCTGAAAAATGCTTCTCGGCGTTCTCCTTTGCAGGGCCACGTTTCGGTCCTTTTTCTCCCTCATTTAGTTCCCTCCTTAGCAACAGAGAAAGAGGCCACAGCCGCTACCGTCGCAGAACGAGGACGCCGGCTGCAAGGCACGCTTGCGGAGAAAATATTTGTCGTGGTGCTCGTTCGTTTCCGCACAGGCACGTTTGAAGTTGTAGTACGAAAATTTCTGGCAAAGCTACTGGCTCTGTGCCGTCTGCAGAACCGTGCGCCAGCGGCCGTCAAAAGGGCATGGAGTCTACCAAACGTTGGCTGGCTCTCTTACAGCGTTACTTACAGCAATACGTAGCTGCTCAGTGCAGCATAATACAGTTTGCATTAGCTCCAAGAACAGTTTCGCGTAGTGCATCTCCCTCCTTCACATTCTAGTACACTACGTGAATTATTAGCTGATCGGGCGAGAAATTTTTCACTCCCTTAAAAGGGCACAGTGACTACTAAGGAGCACTAAAAACGATGTAGAACTGGTATCAGACCGTCATGTGTCACTCCACCACTGCTTTTTGGCAGTGAAGTGGTATGTACGCGCCAGTTGGTTGTATGCGGAATTGTAAAACTACCGGCCGGCCGGAGAGGTCAAGAGGTTCTAGGTACTACAGTCTGGTAGCGCGCGACCGCTACGGTCGCAGGTTCGAATCCTGCCTCGGGCATGGATGTGTGTGATGTCCTGAGGTTAGTTAGGTTTAAGTAGTGCTAAGTTCTACGGGACTGAGGACCTCAGCAGTTAAGTCCCATAGTGCTCAGAGCCATTTGAACCATTTTTGTAAAACTACCGTAAGCTCTCATAGACCTAGCAAAAGCGTAGGCCATGCTGGTTTTCTAGCAGTTTTGGTCAAATGAGATCGTAACTGCATGTTAGGTGTGTTGCATACTTATCAGGTGTTACGTCAATTCGAAAACTTCTTCTGCATATGCCATCAGCATTTTACTATATTCTAGTAACGGAAAGCGGTGAGCTGTCTAAATACTGAGTTAGGATACAGAAATGACCGTGTTATAAACTGAATATTTTTGTTCTATATAGTCACCCTCCTGTCAATTACTTAAAAATAGAAGGAATTTGTAGCAAAATTGTCAATGCTTACTTCAGGTGTTCGAAAATTACTGATTTGTAACATGAAGCTACCGGATGTTGTAGTTCAAATAAAACAAATCATATAGCGGTAGAAAACGTACAGTAATTTACTCATTAAAAGATGGAATAAAAGAAACGCAAAGCAAACAACATATCAAACATCGCTTAAGTATTTCGTCGACCTTACATAAAAAAAATTCTGTTTTTCACAAAGAATGTCTAAACTTATCAGTAACAATACGAAACACTTGTTTTTGTGATGATGAACGACGTCCTATTGAGAACAAACTAACAACAATACAGATTTTTTATGTTTGTGGAAGTAAACTGTACTTGCATCAACTGTAATTGCTCTGGTTACATGAAAACGCTGGAGTTATGAAATCAACTAACTTTAACTACTAATAAAATTGAGTTTGTATTTTACAAGGGTATAAAACACAAAAGAGACTAACCCCAAACGATTTGCATCTTTAATTATGTGCAAAACAAACACAAAACAAAGAGAAGTCGTCGGATTCCTATCTCTTTCTCACACTTTCATTTATGTACCACTGAGATGACAAGTCATGGAATAATGATTCACACACATGCACATGGCGCTGATATCGCATACACAAGGTAATGCATTGTCGGAGTTGTCATTTGTGCTCAGGGTGATTCATGTGAAAAGGTTTCCGACCTGATTATGGCCGCACGACGGGGCCTAAGACTTTGAATGGTACTTCGTGCTAAATTGCGTGGAAACTTAATTTCGAAAATTGTTCGGTAACTCTATATCCCGAGATTTACAGTGTCAAGAATGGGCTGAGAATACCATATTTCAGGCATGAAGGCTCAACACCGGCAACGCGGCGGAAGAAGACTCACTTGACTACCAGGATCTGAAGCGTTTGCACAGAGTTCTCACTGCTAATAGACAAGCAACGCTGCATGAAATAACCGCAAAAATCAGGTTGGGGACGTTCGACTAACGTATCCGTCAGGACAGTGAGATGAAATTTTGCGATAACGAGCTATGGCAGCAGACGACTAACCCAAGTGCCTTTGCTAAGAGCACGACATCGCCTGCAGCGCCTTTCTTGGGATCGTGATCATATCGATCGGACCCTAGGCGAATGGAAACCTTGGCCTCGGTGGATGCGTCCCGATTTCAGTTGGTAAGAGCTGACGGTAGGGTTCAAGAGTGGCGCAGACCACAAGCAGATCTCGACCCAAGTTGCCAAAAAATCTCTGTGTAAGCTGCTGCTGGCTTCGTAATGGTGTAGGTAGTGTTCACATGGAATCTCAACCGATCATTGACCAAAAATGCTTAAGGTCGGCTAGTTGGAAAATTTTCAGACATTCACAGACTTCATGTTCCCAAACAACAATGGAATTTTTATGAATGACAGTGCCCCTTGTCACAAGGTTGTTCGCAGCTTGGTTTGAAGAACATTCTGGACAGTTCAAGTGAATGATGTGGCCACCCAGATCATCCCACATGAATCCCATCAAGCATTTATGGGGCAAAATCAAGAGGTCAGTTCTTGCACGTCATCCTGTTCGTCGCTACGGAAGACAGCACGGTTCACAATATCTAAGGGGGCTTCCATGCCATATCGAGTTGCTGCACTGTACCCGGTGTAAGTAGGCTGTTTAGTTTTTCTTATTGGTAACGCCACGTAGTGCTCTGTATGAAAAATCACTGGCTGTGCCGTGTGCAGTCTGTGACTGGTTTGCATTGTTGTCTGCCATTGTAGTGCTGGGCAGCGGCAGCTGGATGCTAACAGCGCGTAGCGTTGCGCTGTTGGAGGTGAGCCGCCAGCAGTGGTGGACGTGGGGAGAGAGATGGCGGAGTTTTGAAATTTGTAAGAATTGGTGTCATGAACTGATATATATATATATATATATATATATATATATATATATATATATATATATATATATATATATTATGACTATTAAGGTAAATACATTGTTTGTTCTCTATTAAAATCTTTCATTTGCTAACTGTGCTTATCAGTAGTTAGTGACTTCCGTAGTTTGAATCTTTTAGTTAGCTGGCAGTAGTGGCGCTCGCTGTATTGCAGTAGTTCGAGTAACGAAGATTTTTGTGAGGTAATTGATTTGTGAAACATATAGATTAATGTTAGTCAGGGCCATTCTCTTGTAGGGATTACTGAAAGTAAGATTGCGTTGCGCAAAAAAATATTTTGTGTCAGCTTAAGCACAGTCTTGTACAATTTTTCTAAGGGGCGTTTCACTGGAAAAAGGAGGTCCGAAACAATCTTAGGAGGCATCCCATGACTTTTTCCCCTCAATGCGTCAGTTCTTTTGTACATATACGAAATAACAAGGACTACTGCGTCTTCAGGCCACTAGTGGCCCATCGGGACCATCCGCCCGCCGTGTCATCCTCAGTAAAGAATGCGGATAGGAGGGACATGTGGTCAGCACACCACTCTCCCGGTCGTTATGACGGTGTTCTTAACCGAAGCCGCTACTATTCGGTCGAGAAGCTCCTCAATTGGCATCACGAGGCTGAGTGCACTCCGAAAAATGGTAACAGCGCAAGGCGGCCTGGAGGGTCACCCATTCAAGTGCCGACCACGCCCGACGGCGCTTGACTTCGGTGATCTCACGGGAACTGGTGTATCCACTGTGGCAGTTAACAAAGACTACAGTTATGTAATTAAGGGGAGGACGGCGAGTGATATTATGAGTGCAGATATACACTGGGGATAATGGATGAGGCGCACTACACCAGTAGAATGTGGATAATTTGAGAATTTGAGACTGACGGGAGGTGTGATAGAATAGACAGCACAGTTGCGATGAACATACTATCCGGATAGCGTAGTGGTCAGCGCATATGTGTAGTAAGTAGGAGACAAGTCCGAATCAAAGAACAGTACAGATTTTCAACTTTCCCCATCAAACATCAGAAAATCGAACATTGACTCATAATAATATGAAAAGTATAAATTACTACTCAGCATATAGTAAAGATGTTGAGTCGCAGACAGGCACAACAAGAAGACCCTGTACAAGTAAGCTTTCGACCAAAAGGCCTTCTTCTGAATTAGGCAACAGACGCACACACATTCACGCAAACGTAGCTCATACAAACACGATTACTGTCTCTGGCTGCCAAGTCTACCTTATACACTCCCGGAAATGAAAAAAAGAACACATTGACACCGGTGTGTCAGACCCACCATACTTGCTCCAGACACTGCGAGAGGGCATAGCGGACACACCAGGAACCGCGGTGTTGGCCGTCGAATGGTGCTAGCTGCGCAGCATTTGTGCACCACCGCCGTCAGTGTCAGCCAGTTTGCCGTGGCATACGGAGCTCCATCGCAGTCTTTAACACTGGTAGCATGCCGCGACAGCGTGGACGTGAACCGTATGTGCAGTTGACGGACTTTGAGCGAGGGCGTATAGTGGGCATGCGGGAGGCCGGGTGGACGTACCGCCGAATTCCTCATCACGTGGGGCGTGAGGTCTCCACAGTACATCGATGTTGTCGCCAGTGGTCGGCGGAAGGTGCACGTGCCCGTCGACCTGGGACCGGACCGCAGCGACGCACGGATGCACGCCAAGACCGTAGGATCCTACGCAGTGCCGTAGGGGACCGCACCGCCACTTCCCAGCAAATTAGGGACACTGTTGCTCCTGGGGTATCGGCGAGGACCATTCGCAACCGTCTCCATGAAGCTGGGCTACGGTCCCGCACACCGTTAGGCCGTCTTCCGCTCACGCCCCAACATCGTGCAGCCCGCCTCCAGTGGTGTCGCGACAGGCGTGAATGGAGGGACGAATGGAGACGTGTCGTCTTCAGCGATGAGAGTCGCTTGTGCCTTGGTGCCAATGATGGTCGTATGCGTGTTTGGCGCCGTGCAGGTGAGCGCCACAATCAGGACTGCATACGACCGAGGCACAAAGGGCCAACACCCGGCATCATGGTGTGGGGAGCGATCTCCTACACTGGCCGTACACCTCTGGTGATCGTCGAGGGGACACTGAATAGTGCACGGTACATCCAAACCGTCATCGTACCCATCGTTCTACCATTCCTAGACCGGCAAGGGAACTTGCTGTTCCAACAGGACAATGCACGTCCGCATGTATCCCGTGCCACCCAACGTGCTCTAGAAGGTGTAAGTCAACTACCCTGGCCAGCAAGATCTCCGGATCTGTCCCCCATGAGCATGTTTGGGACTGGATGAAGCGTCGTCTCACGCGGTCTGCACGTCCAGCACGAACGCTGGTCCAGCTGAGGCGCCAGGTGGAAATGGCATGGCAAGCCGTTCCACAGGACTACATCCAGCATCTCTACGATCGTCTCCATGGGAGAATAGCAGCCTACATTGCTGCGAAAGGTGGGTATACACTGTATTAGTGCCGACATTGTGCATGCTCTGTTGCCTGTGTCTATGTGCCTGTGGTTCTGTCAGTGTGATCATGTGATGTATCTGACCCCAGGAATGTGTCAATAAAGTTTCCCCTTCCTGAGACAATGAATTCACGGTGTTCTTATTTCAATTTCCAGGAGTATATATATATATATATATATATATATATATATATATATATATATATATATATATATATATATATATATGTGTGTGTGTGTGTGTGTGTGTGTGTCGCCTAAATCAAAAGAATGCCTTTTGGCACAAAGCTTACTTGTGTAGCAGTCTTTTTGTTGTGTCTGTCTGCGACTCAACATTTCCACAATATACGATAGTGCTGTGCCTGTGTTATTCTGAATTACGACGCAAATTTTCTTTGGACCTATATGCATGTCCTAAGAAACTTTGCGTCGTAATTCAGAATGACACAGGCATTGCATCAGCATATTTATCCGCCGACCCAGGGCACGCGACTGTCAAGTAAAATGTATCAGCTGTACAGGAACATACATAATGGACGTACGAGTACAGGTTCTAGACACATAATTGACTACGTATGGGAGTATGGGTCTCACCATGAGTCGTGCACGGATAGCCAGATAGTAACGCGACCGCTCGTAATAAGCTGGACATTCGGCTTCGAGTACAATCCCACACAAACTTTAAATGTCGTCATTCTCTTCCACGGCTGATGGTTATCCATATTCGCAGTTGCGAATACATTTAATGTATCTGCAGTATATGATGAGTGGCAATCTATCCTTCTAGTAATACTGTCAACTTTCCCCAATGACATAAATCAATGCCCACTCTTTCTTGCTACATTCATTTGTATGTGTCTTCCTACCAATACTACAGGCAATCCTACCATTTGCTATGTCATTTATATACTTCACCAACTATGCCGATGCGTAGTTGTAGTAGGACGCACCGCTAGTTGTATGGAATCAGGCATATCAAGATAAAATGTCGTACAGACATTTCAGAATGGCAGATGTCCAACTGCACCAAAACTAATGGTGTACGACAATGAGCTATGTAACGCAACGTAAGAGCAGTCTTCGTAAAAATAACGTTGAAATCTGGTTTTGCAGGACAGAGCTGATCTGGTTGTGGAAAGGGGCAAAGGTCAATTACGGTTAGTAATACAAGAACACACACAATTTTATTCCTCAAACCAATGCGCAGTTTTCTCTTTAAAACAGCAAAGATCAGTTCCCGACTGTGGGCCCAAATGGCTTCTCCAGAATAATTAAAGACAACCTTAAGATAAACATTAACAGAACACTTCTGAAGGCCGTTTTAAGAATTCAAGATAATTAAGGAGAACCTTTATAGACAAGTATTTGCGTATTAAAGCCATAGATTTTGAAACAAACGCGGCTAAATGTCTAAATACAGAGCAACAAGAATTTCAAATGAAAGACGGCTGAAAGCCTAATCTTAAAATAGTTGTCATGAAGTTCAGCTGAAGGCCATGTACTAAACAGACATCATTAATACACGCTGAAGGCCTGGCGCAGTACCTGCGACGAAATAAAATGACAATCACAAACAACAACGGCGGCGTTGAGAAGTGTTTTAAGGGTCGGCCAGGGGAGGAAACTCTAAGCACAGTTTAGGTGAGACATGCAGCCAAGCGTAACTCTACACTATCGGGTGGCAACACGACTTAGGGACAGCCGAAGAACCCACCAACAGGCTAATCAATTCCCTTACACCCGAAACACTCGCTGCTCTGTTTCAACCGACCGACTGACTACTCCAGTACGCAGCCAGCACTGATCAGCTCAGTGGAAATCACAGAAGCTACACACGGTTCCACGTAAACACACTTGCACCAGAACTCGAGTAATCGTAAAAGCAGTCACTGAGGAACGATGAGGACGAATCAATGCTATACACAGAGAGTTTCCACAAGCGATCGGCGACCAAATACACGTCATCCGATGAGACGAACGACCGAACGAAAAATCCAGATCGTTCCCACTGAAGTTACATGTGTCGGCAACGATCGGGATAGTCTTGGCTGTCCGAAGCTGACTGCAGCTCCAATCCGACTCAACTCCATGTCCGTTCGGAATTTGGAGACAAGGAGACCCGGGCACACTGGGTCGGACCCAATGGTAACTTTCGCCCATTGACCACGACATCTCTGCATAAGGAAGGAACCCACACACGTCCGGCAAGGTGAGCAACTGACGAGACCCAGAAACGGTCAAATTACCAACGGCTCTCCAATCTCCTTTCGTTGGACAGTTCATGTATGTCGCCTGCGATCGGCAAGCACTGGCTGTCCGCACCTCACTGGCGCTCCGTCCCCGACTTCACTGCTGCCGAGTCCCGACTGCTGCTCCGTTCCCGACTGGTCTTCCGTCCTACTCCATCCCGACTGCCTTCCAATCACACGACGACACGGAAATATTATCGGTCCAGATATGGTACAGTAAGTGTTACAGTGACTGAGGCCTCCACAGCCGGTCACGCGCCATCGTCGTCACGCAGATGGTGAAAACTCTGATTATGATCCGTAACAAGAGGCCTAAACCGGTCAGAAGTTAACATCGGCGGCGATCAGGACTGTTTTTAAAATAATTTTATCGCAATAAAGATCGGTGCTCTCCAACTATGTTATATAAAATTAAGCTTTTCTTCTCTAACTGTTTATGCATCCATGTTAACTGGCAGACTCCGTTGTTTGTACTCTTCCTTCAGCTTCCGCAACCTCTTGGTTGCGTAGTCCTTGCCTCAAAATGGTTCAAATGGCTCTGGGCACTATGCGACTTAACTTCTGGGGTCATCAGTCGCCTAGAACTTATAACTAATTAAACCTAACTAACCTAAGGACGTCACACACATCCATGCCCGAGGCAGAGTCCTTACCTCAAACTACGACGACTTGATGGGTAAATGTTTAAAAAGATATTTACTACGTACACCTTATTGTCCTTAGCAGTTACCATAGTTTCTATAGCGTACGCAGTCTGTTCATCTCCTCACATGTCACCCTAAACGACAACAACAGCCACGAGCCTACGTTTATGCTATACGTGATACACACAGTGTGTCTATGGCTGGTATCCTTCAAAGGAAGTGAATCACAACTGTAACTGTACACGATCTGATTAATCACGGGGTTTCGCTAACTTTTCGGAAAGTTCCAGGACGTGGGAATCCGTATCCACTGTAATCCACGGGATTAGTTGTTACCAAGGTGGCAAAAGTTCCACAGATACCACAACTCACGAGACTAGGCTACGTGTAATCTTGGCATGCATGTGGGACTTGCACAGCGCCATAGACAGATGTCAATAGGACACTCAATGCGAAATATATGGAGAGTCGCAGTGGTAAGGTATTTGGATCCCATTCGGGAAAACGTTGGTTCATATCTCTGTCCAGTCTACAGATTTCAAATTTTCTTTGCTCTTCCTTAGAGCGTGAGACAAATGAAAAGGAAACGCAGCATGAAGTCAAGGCAGGCACAACCTGGATATATCATTTTGAAAAGGTAAGACTTCCCGAACTGTAAATTCTTTATTTACAGGCCGAACAGTTCGCAGCATTTAGCCCGCATCATCAGGTGCAATAAAATAAAGTCACGTTCAGATCGAGAAAAGAGAATGAGATGAGCCAGTGTTCACGGTCAGCCATTTTTGACGTCCGCTAAGTAGCGAAAAGTTGCTGGTGATGAAAGCAGGATCTTTTCTTTTTTCTCGATAGAAACATGACTTGACTTTAATGCACATGACGATGTAGCTAAATGCTGCAAAACCGGGCGTACCTATAAATAAAGGAAGTACATCTAAAGCTGTCTTATCTTTTCAAAACGAAAAAGAAACAGATGATTTTCCTGTTCCGTTCCGTGTTCGTATTCCATGTGTCACGATCTTGTCGTGGACGGGACTTTAACTCCATAATCTTCCATCATACGATACTCTCATTCACAACGGTTGCCTTATCTTTCAAAACTCAGTAACTGAATTTGATTCAGGACTTTTGAAAAATCACGACCTGGCACAAAAATCGCCATGTCACTTTAATAAGACAATTTGATCAGACAATCATCATACTTAAAAATAGGGCACTAATTATGGGAGTGGTGGTGGTTAGCGTTTAACGTCTCGTCGACAACGAGGTCATTAGAGACGGAGCACAAGCTAGGATTAGGGAAGGAAATCGGCCGTGCCCTTTCAAAGGAACCATCCCGACATTTGCCTGAAACGATTTAGGGAAACCACGGAAAACCTAAATCAGGATGGCCGGAGACGGGATTGAACCGTCGTCCTCCCGAATGCGAGTCCAGTGTGCTAACCACTGCGCCACCTCGCTCGGTCTAATTATGGGATACGCAACCGATTATGATCATTTGTATGTTGATAAAATTTGTACATCAACAACATCAAAATTGTAGAATGAAATGAAGGGCTTGATTTATATGTTGATAAAATTTGTACATCAACAACATCAAAATTGTAGAATGAAATGAAGGGCTCGATTTAAACATTAAGCAGTATATTAACAGCGCGAAGCACGAAGGCAAACGAATGTAGATCTTCTTCACCGCGTTAACATGTCGCCTGATGTATAAATCGGGTAGTTTTCTTCATTCTGTAATTCTTGTGCAATTAGCTTATAAATTTGACCTACATACAAACGATCACGATTTGATGCTTGTTCTATAGTTAACTTTATTTTCCTATTCCTGATGCTGGTTTGTTGTTTGACCGACGTCAATCAAAATTTTTAAGAGTCATTGGAAAGCTGTAAGCCCCCGCATTATTAATGTTACCTTACATAAGATTATTATACTATAATTCAGTGATTATAGTGGATTGACTAACGGGTGACTATGAGCCCCGCACTATGCAGGACTCGTCTTGTTACTCGTCAAGTGTGGTGAGATTATCTTGTACCACAGGCTACCCCGGAACGCATTTTTCGGTCTGTTGCTTTTAAGCTTTAGCAGATTCCGTGATTTAACACGCGGTCAGGATGTCGAGGGCTCATCCATTACCGACCCGTCTTTGTCATTTGCACATGGGTTTCACGCGTCTCTCTGGCATGGGCCAATGGTTTTACGCCAATCCGACCACGGTTATGCTTTTCCTAGATGTCTTGTTGAGACGACGGTCGCTTCCGTCTCACTTGTTCATTGCGGGCTGTGCCAAAACAACCTAACTCTCAGAGAAGTTCGTTTCAATGCTCATAACTGGCAGTTCCTTTTGCTTTGTAATTTTATTGCTCACGTTAATACGTAGTTATTGGCGTCTTATTTATGTATTTCTTTTCGAGGAGCAATTGTAATAAATTGGGGTTACATCAGGGCAAGAACTAGTTACACCTTTCAATTAAACAGTCAATCCTGTTTATAAGAACTAACACCCAGAACTCATATATAAGGGCAGCTCCATTTGTGTTAAAATTCATGGTGAAACCTTCAGCTGTCATTTACTTTGCACAATTCGGTCAATAATCGTTATCAAGTCGAAACTACTAGCGAAGTGTACAAAATAAATGACATCTAAAGGTGTCACCAAGAATTTTCGGAATTATTTGGTTAGTGAGTATCCTATCCTACAAATATATTTTCGTGCCTGGGTTCATGGATTGTGATCCGTCTCTCGGACGGCCCAACCGGTGCCCAGCATTACAGCAGCCAAAAGATCAAATAATCCATCTACTGTTTATTGGAATTGTGGGCTTGTCCTATGTTCAAATGTGTGTGAAATGTTATGGGACTTAACTGCTGAGGTCATCACTCCCTATGCTTACACACCACTTAACCTAAATTATCCTAAGGACAAACGCACACACCCATGCCCGAGGGAGGACTCGAACCTCTGCCGGGACCATCCGCACAGTCCATGACTGCAGCGCCCCTGACCGCTCGGCTAATCCCGCGCGACGGATGTTCTTTGTTCCAAACACTTTCGAGCGCTCATAACTAGCCAGAAATTTCTCTATCCGTTCCTGTTTCGGCTTGGTCACGGAGCCCCTTCCACTGCATATAAGGAGAGCTAGCTACAAACCCGTTAACTGAGAGGGACGTGGAGTGTATAGTGGCCAGGTCTTGAACTCCGTCTTACCGTAAATACGTTAAGCTGGCTACAAACTAGTGAGGATGATCAGATTCGCTAAACGCACTAACCCTGCGACACAGAGTTGGCAGATATTACGATAAAGTCGTCGGACATCCATAATCCGGTGCAACGTTGCTGCTTCAGTGTGCATAAGTTGGGGCTAAGAGACCCGTCTTGAACGTATGTTACACACAGTGTATCACGATTAATTTTAATAACTGAAACGAGTGAAAGTATGCGATATAGAACCAAAAATGTTCCAGTAAACATAGGTGCGCAAAAGAGTGGCTTAAAAGATAATTGCGAATGTGCTGTTACGGAGTCGTCCCCGACTTCAGATTGAAATATTGTCCTTGTTTGTACAAATCTAAAAAAAACGTTCAGATTTGTGTGAAATCTTATGGGACTTATCTGCTAAGGTCATCAGTCCCTAAACACTACTTAACCTAAGTTATCCCAAGGAAAAACAAACACACCCATGCCCGAGGGAGGATTCAAACCTTTGCCGGGACCAGCCACTCAGTCCATGACTGCATCGCCCCAGACCGCTCGGCTAATCCAGCGTGGCTGTACAAATCTACTTTCGATTAAATACCTTTCTAACTGGGTTCAAATTCCATCTTTGTCTCAAGTTTCGGGAATGTGTTTGATAAACGATGGAGTACTGGCACATTTTGGAGATTATGTAGGACGACATCCAATGCATCAATACGGTGCAAATGGATCAGGTCTGTGACAGGTGCACTGTAGCGTAGGAGTGGGCAAGTGGTTCTCTGATGGAGGTTGCCGAAGGAGCGGGTGATGAATGCCGTCAGTCAGTTGTTAGAACACTTTGTGGACAGACACGAACAGATATGGTTCAGTTCATCTGAAACAGAGAGACTGCAGACGAGGAACGAGAATCTGGTATCCTGCTCCAACAATTCTGACAGCGCGCCAGAAGGCATAGACGTATACGACACCCGCTCGGCGGTGCCCATATAATCCGCGAGCGGATCGGTCGCTGCCACAGAGCTATGGGAGGGTCACTCCAGCCGCGCCGGCCTATCGGCGCTCACGGTTGGCGTATAAAACCGGCAGCGCAGGGACACCCACCGCAGTCGTGTTCCGGAAGTGCTCGTGATCATTTATCTACTTACCGTTTCTGATATTTGTTACGTCTTGCTATTCGATGTAGCTTTGCTGTATGGTCTGTAATATTAGTAATTTTCGCCTCACAAACATTAATATATGTTTAATAGTAAACGCCTGATGGACTAAAGTTATCGAACAATTGTAAAGTAAATGAAACGAACCACAAATAGCAGCGACAGAATCTATTATTATCTTTGCCGTTCTTGCGTCGTGCCTGTAAATCTCTATGTACATGTATCGATTAATGATATAAAAATAGATTTCTGTTGTTTCAAGACAAATGAGTCACTGGGCACCCCACCTTTTACTGTTTGCATTCCATGAAAGGCGGACGCGGACTTGCTGCATTCCGCATTTTATATTTCATTTGAAAATATTCAATAAATATGCTAAATGTTATTTTTCCAACCAGAAAACATGTAGTTCCTTGTAAATGATTACGAACAGACAGCATCAAGAAGAAATTTAGACTGGTATGTATAAAGTATTTAACCACAATGGTCATCTATTGTAATTTAATATGAAAAGTTACGTAGCATTAAAAAAACGTGTGTTAAAGATAAGTGTGCTTATTTGGGTAAGCCGGCCGCGGTGGTCTCGTGGTTCTAGGCGCGCAGTCCGGAACCGTGCGACTGCTACGGACGCAGGTTTGAATCCTGCCTCGGGCATGGAGGTGTGTGATGTCCTTAGGTTAGTTAGGTTTAAGTAGTTCTAAGTTCTAGGGGACTGATGACCACAGCAGTTGAGTCCCATAGTGCTCAGAGCCATTTGAACCATTTTTTATTTTGGTAAATTAACCTTGATGATTTCCGTCTCCTCATTTACTTGAATGTTAATTATTTTGTGTTAGTTCATCACCAGAAATTACAATCACGCTGATGGGCTGAACGCAGCATGAGGCAGAGGGAACATTATCGTTATCCTATTATTTCTCAATCAGCTTTTTTTTTTAATTGTGTAGTGTTCCATTTCCTTTGAAGTCCAAAAATCTTCTGGTCCCTTAGTGTTGTTCCGGCTATGACTACATTGCGACTATAAAAATGCACAGAAATGATAATGTTTATGCCGAACGATCTCAAATAAATCAATCTGCTCCTCCTGTTCAAAATAATCCCACCAGGTATTTAATGCTCAACGTATGTTATTATAATAGTGTAATCAATCCCTGATTCTGTTGCCAAGTGGCCCACCAAAATGTTCACTTTTTCGACATTTTTCAAAAAATATAAGAATAACAATTTTTCTCTTCATCCCTGAAGAGAAACGCTACAGGTCTTCGTGTTTCTCCGTGTGGTCTGTGTTGTCGTTGGTACTTGAAGTGTGTATCTGCGTTGTACCGGCGATTACCGCTTGACGCCATTGGCCCATCGGCCTGTGCGCTTCGGTCTCATTCGATTCCAGTTACTAGAGTGAAACTCGGTTCCTATACGCTGGTACGGACGCGCTGACGCAGGCTTTGCCTGTAGATGGAAACGGCTGCCCGACTACCACAGTTTGACGGTGGATGGCAGAGGATGACTGCTGGATGGCGGTGTGGCCGCGAGGCCTGTCCACGTGCCCGGGTTGGACACTTAGCCAGTGGCCATCGATTCGTGGCCCGATCGAGACAGTGTCGTGGATGCGACGACGACAGTCACAGCCTGTGAGTGATCAGACGGCCCAGCTGAGACACCACCCTGACGGAATGGTCCTGGAACTTGCAATCCAAGCTTCCACGTGTTGATGTTAGCGGAAGACCCAGTTATCAAATGAATGACGAGACGTCTGGAGGAGGATGATCGCCAGGCGTGGCGTTACCAGAATGTCGGTCGGTCATGCGACAGAGGCACGCGTGACGTCCCTCCGCTTCACGCGCGGGGGTCGTGACGAGGTTGCTGAGCTGGTATGTCAATGTCCGGCAGACTGGGACCTGGTTTCGTTGCTGGGATGCTGTCCTGGCTGCCGGATTTTTACCGTCGTGTCCAAGACAAGCTCATCCCAAATCTCTGAACTTTTTTGTTCAACCTCATCTCAAAAGCACTCCCGCTGATTACACTTGAAGGACTGCGATTTACGTAGTCTTGTCGATATTTACAAGATGATCCGCGACTGTTTGAAAGAAACAGTAATTGGTGCAGAAACGACTGCAGTATTGCTTTAAAATGTGAGAACAGCGCATGGAATACCTCGTTATCAGATACGAGTGCACAGGAAATTGTAACATGCTCAAGCAGCATTGATTAAGGCACGACCAAAAAGTCTCCGTTCGAAGGCTGTACAGTCCAGAATCGGTAAGCCAATGACGCTAAATCGCCGTGAGCATTGAGACAATCATCACATCGAGCACCAACTTAAAAGATACACCTTTGGTAAAACACTGTGTTGGGCTGTATGAGGAAATCCACAACTGGCTGCTACACATCTTCGTCCGACAGGAACTCGTGGACACTTCAAGGCCTTTTTCAAGGAAGGCTTCATAATCCCACGGATAGATATCAGGACTATGGAGGGGGCTTTCAACTGTCTCCCAAGCAGACGTCTTTTATGGAAGAGCGACCGCGTCGGTACTTAGTGCACCGTTCCACAACGGTGGTTTTCGACAGACATGCAGTCCCCAACACGTTCCTCATCTCCGTTGGATGTTTACCGCTGTTCGTCCTTAGGCAGCCAAGGAAAGTATAAAAGCTTGTTGATCCTGTTTGGGCGCTTTTGTTAATAACGTGGCCATAGCTCACTCTGTCCCATTTATGACACGCAAGTCAGAAAGATGCAAACGCCACACTAATCCTATGCCTACTTGTGGTTATATACATCGAAATCGCTCTACTTTGCCGAAACGATACACCAACGCCCTCACGTGGAAACATTTTGATCGTCGCTTACAGTTCTTGTTCAGGTAGGCCATGGCTGAAATTGGAACCCAAATGGATGGGGACTTAACCCAAAAGTTTAGATTTCAAAAACACTTGTATTAAATAGGACAAATTTCAAAAGGAAGTCGGTGTTCACTCCTAACCATATGTCTGCAATTATATCGCAAATGACACATTTCCGCACCCATGTTTTTTGGAACATTTGTACTCAAGTTATTGTATGTTTGCACCCGTACCAGTTTCCGCTATAGATCATGATTGTGTACGATGACTGATTTAGAGGGTAACAACACTGCTGACGTTTTGACTCTAAAGCTTTAAAACCAAATTGTTAAATCGAAAAAAGTAACAGGAAATGTTGCCATTCGTCAGATATGACGTGCCTTCAGGTGGTGACGACATCCGACCGTGTGGAAAGCGTGTCTGAAACACAGACAGGGGAGGGTGTGGGGGCGGGGGGTGACTGGGGCGGGGCTACGGATTGTGCAGGCAGCGTGTCTCAGCACCCCTACCTACCCAGCCAGCCCTACAGGAAGTACTCCACGCCGCTAGAGCGAGCAGGGCCCCCTCCGGTAACAAGCCGGCGCCCCTGTGCGGCGCTCGACACAGTCGAGAGAGCATTGCTCCGCGCAGCTCGAGGACTTCCGTTTAGTCTCCCGCCGTCCACTTGGATATTAAAGGCTGCAGCCAGCGGTACAGGGCGCCCTCATCCTCCACAGGTCCCTTCCACCTCCGCTTCGCCACTAACCAGTTGGCACAGAGAGATATCAATTAAGAGCATTATATGTAATGAACATGGTCATCCTCTCAAAGTACTCTGTCCCTACAGCAGAGTACCTCAAGCAGTCCGCACACGGGTCAAGTGACGGTGTGCAAACTCCCTTAACTCAGTTTCTTTCTTGGCTGCGCATCAGACTGTCTTTTTGTTGTCTGCTGGGTAGCAGTGATGAAGAAGTGAAGGCAACGAACAAGCTAAAATTCACTGTGTACAAGCGCTCTCCCCTCCTCTTCTTTCCTCTCCTCTCCTTACTCTCTCTCTCTCTCTCTCTCTCTCTCTCTCTCTATCTCTCTCTCTCTCTCTCTCTCTTCCCCTTCCCCTTCCCCTTCCCTTCCCTCACTCACTCACAGAGACACCGATGTGCAAACACACACACACACACACACACACACACACACACACACACGCACACACACACACCTGGTGTGGGCACAAAGAAATGCGAAATTATACTTCCGAGGAGACTTAAAAAAAAGTGCACTAAGCGTCATAGTGAAACAAACATAGGTCAACACTGTGCAACGTAGTCATTAAGTCCCTGAATAATGATCGGAACGCTTACCAGCCTGTCTTTTCCCTCTCCTTATCCATGGACCCATAGCAGAACCGCCGGTGACGTCCTTATCGTTTGAAAATCAGCGACTGCAAGCGAATCAGTTTTTCGATTACCTGGACAACGTGGTCGATGTCGATGGCCTTCTTTCCCGATCAGCATCACAAATGCCAGTAAGCTGTGAGTAACGGGCGTGAGTCGTGCATCGGTAGCTCAGATGGTAGAGCACTTGCCCGCGAAAGGCAAAGGTCCCGAGTTCGAGTCTCGGTCCGGCACACAGTTTTAATCTGCCAGGAAGTTTCATATCAGCGCACACTCCGCTCCAGAGTGAAAATCTCATTCTGGAAATGTGAGTACGGATCATATGCGGTGCTTGGATAGCTCATTCGGTATAGTCTGCCTTCGGCGGTGCTACGGCACGGACGTCTGTTTACGTCCCTGCCGGAGTAGTTCGCGCTCGCGCAGTTGTTTACCTCTTCGGAGTACTCGCACGTTTAGACGACTCGATACAGAATGGCACATGCATAGCGAAAGTCGACTCTCAAGATTAGTTTTTCGAATGTACATGCGAGACCGAAAGCCTACGAGATAGAAAGGTTCCTACGAGACGAAGTTAAACTTGACTACAACGAACTTATCGGAATCCACCTCTCCATAGTGAGCAGTGTCGTTTACGTCAAGCTGATTAACGATGCAGTATGTGACAGAATCATCCGAGATACTAAACATGGACTCAAATTTCGTCACTCTGATGGACATGTTGGAGAAGTAACTATTGATCATGCAGGACTGGGCTTACGAAACATACGCATTTTCGAACTTCCCTTCGAGGTTCCGTCTGACTTGGTCATTGACGCCTTACGCCCATATGGAAGAGTGCTCAGCCACGTTCAGGAAAAATGGTCCAACTTCACGACTTACCCCTTTCTCAGTGGGGTGCGTCAAATCAGAATAGAACTGACACAACATGTGCCCTCGTACTTGTTCATCGGCGGATGCAGAGCTATAGTCATCTACGATGGACAACCCAAAACATGCTCAGGATGCGGGAAAGAGGGCCACGTGCGTTCCGAATGTATGCAGCGGAGGATAGTGCAAGTTCCAAATGGCGAACCTGTACCTACGTCCACATTGACGCCGCTGCCACTAACGTATGCGGACGCATTCCGAACAGATCCCATCCCGAAGAATAACCAGGTACAGAATCCTGACAGTTTACGGCAACCGACTGCAGCAGAGACCGCCTCCAGTGACGAAACGACGCACACTTCTGCCGCTCCGGCGCCGACGACGCCCTTAACCGAGCGGAAAGGATCGGTAGGAGATATGGAAATTGATCCTGCGGTTGTGCCGACAGCTGCTTTCGTCCCTGAGCACCGGGAGTCACTTCCGCACTCGGATACGGAGGCGCACACGCGCAAACAACGGTCGCCGAAGCGCCACAAGAAACGACGGCTAGCGCCGTCGGATACCTGCTTACTGCAGTCCATGTCAGACGATCTTGGGTGTAACGTCGATACAGTGCATCCGGAGGCGCAACGGGAGGTTCTACCCCCCACACAGCAGTACGACGCGAATCACTCTAGACAGGGGTTGAATACAGACACACCGGACGGAAAGCCGACGGAAGGAGACCCTCCACCCACCGCAGCAACGCCACCGCCTTCGGTCAGCCCGGCCGGAGAGACGCGACGGGAGCTGGACCTCCAGCACAGTAACTGGGCCGACGAATCCGATGCTGACCCACACACTGACGACGCACCCGTAATGGCGAGTGCTGCGTCCACCGGATGTTAACCGCGCAGAAGATGCAGATTGACGCACAGTCAGCAGGTCACCGGGCAGCAGCACACAAATTAACATAAGCGTTCATGTGCGCTTTACGCACTGAGGAACAGCGGCAGGCATATCGAACAGCCTCTATTAATAATAATACGATCAGAACGCCTGTAAAATTGCAGTTATTACGAGACATGTTGCATGCGTCAGACGTCGACATCGTTGTGCTGCAGGAAGTATGTGTTGAGAGCTTCCCCGACCTCTACGAGTACGATACGTACATTACACCTACTACCGACGGCGGCAGCGGAACAGTGATACTTCTACGTAGTGGCATAGTAGCCGAGGACGTGGTGTACCTGCCGTCAGCGCGGGGACTGGCTCTCACAGTGCTGGGAGTACGGGTCGTTAACATTTACGCACCGTCGGGGTCCGACAGACGGCGCGACCGATCCCGATTTTACGGAGAGGAGATTGCAACACTATTCTTAGGTCGGTATGAAAATGTCTTATTTGGAGGCGACTTCAACTGCGTGCTCGCACCAAAGGATCAACACCCACGTTATACTTCATGCCCGGAGCTGCGACAACTCATACAGGACATGAATTTCATTGATACATGGGAGAAGATACATGGCGACAGACGTGGATACACCTACGTCACGAGTCACTCTGCAAGTCGGCTCGATCGCATTTACGTAACACGTCGTCTCGAACCTGCGATCCTCGATGCGGAATTGTGGCCTGTCACCTTTTCAGATCACAAAGCATATATTTGCACGGTCTCCCTGAGTCGTCAACAAGTTTGGAGGAGTCGCAGTGTTTGGAAACTGAATACAGCACACCTCAAGGAAGTGCAGACGCAGAGTCGAAGATGCTTGGCACGTGTGTGAACGACGCCTCCCGACATATCCGACGACGTTGCAGTGGTGGCTGGAATGCGTTAAGCCTGCATTGCGCCGAGCGTTAATTGCATACGGAAGAGAGCAGATGATGTGGAGGCGACACACGACGGAATTTTATTTCACGATGCTCCGCGAACTTTCTGTACAAGCACCTTCACAGGAGCGTAGAGCCGGTATAAAACGAGCACAGGCCCAAATAATTTCCATAACGCGCCGCCGTCTGGAGGGAGTCGCAATCCGTGCAAGGGCCTTTGAACGAGTCCGTGGAGAATCACCGTCGATGTATCACGTTATCAGAGAAAAACAACGTAGCCGCAGAACCTTAATACAGACGGTCGTACTGCCAGATGGTCGCCGCATGACAACGCAAAAAGATATTGACAACGCTTTCGTGGAACACTACGGTCATCTCTATGAAGAAGCGGAACACGATCAGCCAGCCTTTCAGGAGGTCCGACGAACGCTCTCCGCGTGTCTCGACGAGACGGCCAACCTGGAGTTAACAGGTGAAATCACAGTTGACGACGTAATGGAAGCGATTGATAAGGGAACACCGCACAAATCGCCGGGGCCCGACGGGTTTCCGTTAGAGTTCTATCGTACATTTAAAGATCTCATGGTTCCACGATGGACTGCCATGTACTGCGAATTGATGTCTCCCAACGTGCCTCTTCCACCCGCCTTCGTGGAAGGAATGATCATCCCCATCCACAAACCATCTGGCGGCACAGGGATACAGGCCTACCGGCCACTGACCCTTCTTAATTGCGACTACAAGATCTACGCCAGGGTACTTGCAGCACGTTTTAAACGCGTAATACGCCAAGTGATTTCACTCGACCAAACCCAGCTAGGAGGAGACAGCAATATACAAATGGCACTCAGTGACTATCGCGATGTATTGGTATCGATAGACTTCGATCGCGCATTTGACAGGCTGAGTCATGCTTATCTCACGGACGTTATGACAAAAATGAAGTTTCCGGAAAGTTTTGTCACCGTCGTTATGAGACTACTCCACGGAGCCGCATCCAAAGTGCTCATCAATGGACGCTTGGTGGGGCCCATCACCATCTCACGATCGGTCAGACAAGGGTGCCCGCTGTCAACGATATTGTATGCCATCGCTGTCGAGCCCCTGCTCTGCGGGCTCCGGAATCGACTCCAAGGAATGACGATAAGGCGCAACAAGTTTATATGCTGAACATACGCAGATGACCTAGTGTTTTTAGCACGGTCAGCAGACGAGGCAAGAGCCTCCTTGCATTGGATTAATTTGTATTGTATGGCTACGGGATGTCGCCTGAACATGGCAAAGTCGGGAGCGATGAACATCGGGAGAGGACTCCCGACAAGAAGTGTAGCACCATTACAGCCGATCAACAAGATGAAATGCCTAGGAATTATCTTCTCTACAGACGTTCGACGCACGGCGGCACTGAGTTACAGACATCTTCTGCAAACAATTCGTGCGAGTGTCCGAAGTCACAGGTTAAGGGCACTGGATATGATACAACGGGTCACCTTTGCCAACACTTATCTATCCTCTCGCATCCCCTACCTGGCACAAGTTCTTCCTATGCCGGTGGTGCTGGCCCGCCGAATCCTGGCGGCACTAGGATATTTTGTGAGCACGGGTCTGCTTTTTAAGGTAGGATACGAAACCCTCACCCTTCCTCGTAGTCGTGGAGGTCTTGGACTATTCCACGTACGCGACCGAGCAGTGGCTATTTATGTAACCACAGTGATAAAGATGTGGACACGACACCAGACATGTCTGACGGGCACCTTGATAGACGAACTCGCTCCACCTTCGCGTTCGGCTCCGGTAGCGGTGGCTCACATCTCACCATCGCTTACCCATATGCGAACCTTTTTTGTGGAACACAGTTATGTACACATGGAACTACCGACTACCAGGACGGCAAGAGCACGTGATATATATCACATCTTAACTCGACGACGGCCGAACAATGCCGTGGAGCGCCGCCAACCAACAGTTACGTGGTCAGTGGTATGGCGTACAGTGCACCATCCACACCTGGATACGGGAACGCGCGCACTGTGGTATCAGGTGATAAATGAGAAATACGTGACTCGTTCCAGGTTGCATACAATTCATATGGCGGACGAGCCACTGTGTCCGCAGTGCAATGTTATAGACACAGAGGAGCATCGCCTGATATGCGGTCCTTCGGCGGACGTATGGTGTTTGGTCAAAAAAATGATCGCCTTCCTCCTTCGGGTGGGGCCGCAAACAGTAGAACCACGCACATTACTTCTCCCAGATAGGACATATTATCCCCGAACAAAGACAAACGCAGTGACTTGGATTCGAGGTTTGACTGTGCGTTATCTTTTCCGAGACGGCAGTAAGAATGTGCTTGACTTCTGGGCCTTATTACAGGAACATCACTCACAGCTTATGAGACATCCGAGATATAGAACATATTACGCAAATTTTTTAGGGAGTGCCTTGCTTGATCCCCCACCCAGTTGGGGTGTCCCGGGTAGGAGAATGTAATTATTGCCTATAAGTATCAGAACAAGAAAGGACCAGGGCAGTGGAGAGGATCCACAAACACACGTGAAGACGTACCCGACACCAACGCGAGGTATGACGGGATTAGCGAGGTACGCGCCTGAAAGAGGAACGTAGACCGTTGTTTTGTCCTGACGGAAGCAGGATTTTTTTTTATTTTTATTTTTTTTCACACTTATGTAAAAAAAGGTGGAAAGTCTACTTATTTAAAAAAAGAAAGATGGTAGAGCACTTGCCCGCAAAAAGCAAAGGTCCCGAGTTCGAGTCTCGGTCGGGCACACAGTTTTAATCTGCCAGGAAGTTTCATATCAGCGCACACTCCGCTCCAGAGTGAAAATCTCATTCTGGAAATGTGAGTACGGTGCTTGGATAGCTCATTCGGTGTACTTTCCTGCGAAATGCAAAGTTCCCGAGTTCGAGTCTCGCTCCGGCACACTAATTTATTTTGCCAGGAAGTTCCGCCATGTCGCTGGTTTAGTAAAGCTCATTACGACCAATCAGACTATGTAATTTAGTACATACTCTGATTGCTTAATAACATTGTGAGGAAGTACTATCCATTCATTCATTCTGCAGTCTGCACTCGTTATAATACTTTTTCACTTTCATTAAGATTAGTAATGTCATCGGCGTATTTTATCAGTGATATGTGTTCACCCTTAACTTTAATCCCACAATTGAAGCTTTCATTTTTCCGTCATTGATTGTTCTATGTTTAGATTCAATAGTAAAGGCGAAAGGCTTTTTATTCCAAGCACGTCGTTATTGATCGCCCTATCTTACTGTTCCTTTTTGGTTCTTGCACATAATGTATATTATCCATCTTTCCTTACAGATTACTCCTATTTTTCTCGTCCCACTTTACATTGTCGAACGCTTTTTCTAGATCGACAAATCGAAAGAGCGTTGTGACGGTACAAACGCTCGTTACTAGATGAATATTTCTAGTATGCAAGGATTGCTTTGCGGTGAGCGAGCGCACTACATGGTGCGTGATACGCGGAAGCACGTGGCGCGCCCGTGTGTGATTTGCAGCCGGGCGGCCACGATGCCTGCAGCTTGGACATTGTTTGGTTTTTCGCGCACTACGTGAAAACTATGTAACTTACGGTGAAGAGCAATGCGGCAGTGGATTTTGGTCAGCAATATGCAACTTCTGAAAGTCACGAGACGCAAAAGTTATAGTAACCTCAAAATCGGTTAATATCACGAACACTGAAAGATTAATAAAACAGTAAATACCAACTTACAGAGATGAGGGAGCACTCATTAAAAACGTTTCGTCATAGCGGATCGAGTGCAGCAGTCATATGTTAAGATTCATAAATGATTAAGCCCGTAAAGACCAATAAACAAAGTTTGAGGGAAAGTTGTTTATAAAATCAATAGAAAATACAATATTTTGGGTGGTATCACACGTATTTTAAACTAGTTAACTTATACTATACAATTAACTTGCAATAGTTTCCATTGTTTGCAAATTATTATTAACATTTAAGGCCCACAGTTAGTTAATTATTATAGATATGAAATTTTGATCAGCGCGATGTGTAGATCGCTATAGATTACATCCAAAAACGGCGCAATATGCAGTTCTATGTTAAAACTTTGGAGCACAGATGTCAACAAAGAAATTAGCGCTAAGTTGCAAAATTTTGCAAAAACTAAAACTTGATTTACGGGCGATAGAATAATCCTAGAAATAAATGTAACATAGTGAATACGATGTACTTTAGAGCCCGGTACCGATAGTGTACTTATTTCTGTCGAGGGATGTATGTATCAAAATTTGTAACCTTAACTGGTTAGATTGGTATTTGTATAACCAGGGGATTGACGTCCGCCCCTATATAGGCGAGAGTTATCTTGGCCAGGCCAGTCGTTGGTCAGTCGTTTTGGAGGGTTGGTGGCGAGTAAGCCCACTTGAGAGTGGCCCATGTGGTCGTTTGAGAACTGTTTTTCGCGCCGATTTATTTCGACAAAGAGTATTGTTTAATAGTGGAAGTGTGCAAGCATATATGTGGTGAGCTGTATTGCACCCGTGGTCTAGGGATAGCGTCTTTGATTCATAATCAAAGACGTCTTCGGTCCCGGGTTCGATCTCCGCCACTGCCTAAATTTTGATAGATAATCAGCAGTGGCGGCCGAAGATTTCCGGCATAAGAAGTCAGCCTCATTCTGCCAAAGCCCTTGTCAAAGAGGGCGGAGGAGCGGATAGAGGTTCAGAGCACTCTCTTGTCCTAGGGCTGGGAAATTGCCCCTAAAGGCGGAAGAATCAGCAATGATCAACGACATGAGGTTGCAGAAGGCAATGGAAACCACTGCATTAAAGGCACGTAACGTTTATCCGCAGGACATGTGGCCTGTAGTTGAAGAAGTGTCATGATGATCTCTCCATTGGCAAAAGATTGGAATAGTCCCCCATTCGGATCTCCGGAAGATAGACAAGTGTATGAGGATATTGAAAGGGTAATGCAGTATGTAAAGGGGGACGAAAAGGTAATAGTCATGGGCGACTAGAATGCAGTTGTTGGGGAAGAAGTAGAAGAAAAGGTTACAGAAGAATATGGGCTTGGGACAAGGAATGAAAGAGGAGAAAGACTAATTGAGTTCTGTAACAAGTTTCAGCTAGTAATAGCGAATACATTGTTCAAGAATCACAAGAGGAGGAGGTATACTTGGAAAAGTCTGGGAGATACGGGAAGATTTCAATTAGATTACATAATAGTCAGACAGAGATTCCGAAATCAGATATTGGATTGTAAGGCGTACCCAGGAGCAGATATAGACTCAGATCACAATATAGTAGTGATCAAGAGTAGGCTGAAGTTCAAGACATTAGTCAGGAAGAATCAATACGCAAAGAAGTGGGATACGGAAGTTCTAAGGAATGACGAGATACGTTTGAAGTTCTCTAACTATACAGATACAGCAATAAGGGATAGCGCAGTAGGCAACACAGTTGAAGAGGAATGGACGTCACTAAAAAGGACCATCACAGAAGTTGGGAAGGAAAACATAGGTACAAAGAAGGTAGCTGCGAAGAAACCATGGGTAACAGTAGAAATACTTCAGTTGATTGATGAAAGGAGGAAGTACAAACATGTTCTGGGAAAATCAGGAATACAGAAATACAAGTCGCTGAGGAATGAAATAAATAGGAAGTGCAGGGAAGCTAAGACGAAATGGCTGCAGGAAAAATGTGAAGACATCGAAAAAGATATGATTGTCGGAAGGACTGAACCAGCATACAGGAAAGTCAAAACAACCTTTGGTGACATTAAAAGCAACCGTTGTAACATTAAGAGTGCAACGGTTATTCAGCTGTTAAATGCAGAGGAGAGAGAAGATAGGTGGAAAGAATACATTGAAAGCCTCTATGAGGGTGAAGATTTTTCTGAGGTGATAGAAGAAGAAACAGGAGTCGATTTAGAAGAAATAGGGGATCCAGTATTAGAATCGGAATTTCAAAGAGCTTTGGAGGACTTGCGGTTAAATAAGGCAGAAGGGATAGATAACATTCCATCAAAATCTAAAATCATTAGGGGAAGTGGCAACAAAACGACTATTCACGTTGGTGTGTAGAATATATGAGTCTGGCGACATACCATCTGACTTTCGGAAAAGCATTATCCACACAATTCCGAAGACGGCATGAGCTTACATGTGCGAGAATTATCGCACAATCAGCTTAACAGCTCATGCATCGAAGCTGCTTACAAGAATAATATACAGAAGAATGGAAAAGAAAATTGAGAATGCGCTAGGTGACGATCAGTTTGGCTTTAGGAAAAGTAAAGGCACGAGAGAGGCAATTCTGACGTTAGGGCTAATAATGGAAGGAAGGCTAAAGAAAAATCACGACACGTTCATAAGATTTGTTGACCTGGAAAAAGCGTTCGACAATATAAAATGGTGCAAGCTGTTCGAGATACTGAAAAAAGTAGGAGTAAGCTATAGGGAGACACGGGTCATATACAATATGTACAACAACCAAGAGGGAACAATAAGAGAGGACGATCAAGAACGAAGTGCTCGTATTAATAAGGGTGTAAGACAAGGCTTTAGCCTTTCGCCCCTACTCTTCAATCTGTACATCGAGAAAGCAATGATGGAAATAAAAGAAAGGTTCAGGAGTGTAATTAAAGTACAAGGTGAAAGGATATCAATGATACGATTCGCTGATGAAATTGCTATCCTGAGTAAAAGTGAAGAAGAATTAAATGATCTGCTGAACCGCATGAACAGTCTAGTGAGTACACAGTATGGTTTGAGAGTAAATCGGAGAAAGACGAAGGTAATGAGTAGTAGAAATGAGAACAGCGAGAAACTTAACATCAGGATTGATGGTAACGAAGTCAATGAAGTTAAGGAATTCTGCTACCTAGGCAGAAAAATAACCAATGACGGACGGAGCAAGGAGGACATCAAAAGCAGTCTCGGTATGGCAAAAAAGGCATTTCTGCCCAAGAGAAGTCTACTAATATCAAACACCGGCCTTAATTTGAGGAAGAAATTTCTGAGGATGTACGTCTGGAGTACAGTATTGTATGGTAGTGAAACATGGACTGTGGGAAAACAGGAACAGAAGAGAATCGAAGCATTTGAGATGTAGTGCTGTAGACGAATGTTGAAAATTAGGTGGACTGATAAGGTAAGGAATGAGGAGGTTCTACGCAGAATCGGAGAGGAAAGGAATATGTGGAAAACACTGATAAGGAGAAGGGACAGGGTGATAGGACATCTGCTAAGACATGAGGGAATGACTTCCATGGTACTAGAGGGAGCTGTAGAGGGCAAAAGCTGTAGAGGAAGACAGAGATTAGAATACGTCAAGCAAATAATTGAGGACGTAGGTTGCAAGTGCTACTCTGAGATGAAGAGTTTGGCACAGGAAAGGAAATCGTGGCGGGCCGCATCAAACCAGTCAGTAGACTGATGACAAAAAAAGAGTGCTACGATTATTTGTGTGAGTACGATTTACGAGGTATACATCCTCGTAAGTAAACATGTGGCTATATGTGATTTCGCGCCGAAACTGTTAGATCAAAGAGGACAGTGGGACTTGTGTTTCTGTTCGAATTATTTGAATATGTTTCGGTTATGGGAGCCTACATTATTGCTATTGGGAGCTCGGAGTCACATTATTATTAAAGAAAAACTGTAAACCATTTCATGAGTGATAATTTAATTGTGTGAAAGAAAAGGACAACTACAATAAATTGTGATTGAACTGTGTCGTAAAAAACTGATTTTAATATAATAACGCCTAATTCTTGTTCCCCAGGATGAACTGTACTTGTGTCTGAGTGAATAATTGATTCAAAACTATAACAAATGCGCTGGTGGGGAAGTGTACTAATGCACCAAGTGTGAAAATTGTCTCCTGAGACTCGTGTGAGAGCCAAAATTTGCAATAACATTTTTTGACCAACATTTGTATGTGCACATTCTCGTGTGATCTCTTTGCAACCGCACTACTTCATTATTTTACGGCCCCGTGGCAGCGTGTCTAGATTTTTTTTTCTTCAGACTTGTTTCCATTATCAGAAGCATCATCAGAATTGCATCTCTGATACCTTTCGAAAAGCCAGATAGTTCATTGTCTAAAAGATCCTCAGTTTTCTTTCCCATTTTTCTATATATATAAATTATTCTTCTTAGCAACTTGGACGCATGAGCTGTTAAGCTGACTGTGTGATACTTTTCGCACTTATCTGCACTTATTGTTTCCCGGATGATGTATTTTTTACATTATGTCGAGGTAAAGTACCCAGAAAACTTTTATATTCACGAAAGCCCACGCAATTACATAGGTTCCCTGTCCCGAAAGATACGTTTTACTAAACGTTTTGGAGATTTTGAATGTGTAACCCATGTTAGGGTAGTCTCCTAGATAAAGTTCCAACGTGTTCACCGCTTCATTCCCTCATTCGCTACTGTGTTTCGTATTTATCATTAAAGGTGTAAGGTATTCGAGCTGTTGATGTTCAGGCAAACTGCTTACGGAAGCAGTTTGCAGTTGGCACCGAAGCTGGAGCAAACGAGCTCGTCGCCTGGCAGCCACCCTGCATCGCAACGCAGAACTCCGTCGGGCCAGCGATAATTGGTAATTAGTGCGAGTAAACGCATGCTCATTTGCGCCAACAAATGCCGGCACGCGAGAGCGGCCGTGGCGCCACCTGTCAGCTACCTGTCACGCAGGCAACCCACACCCTAGCGAGCGGCGTGCCGCTGCGCGACAAGTTGAGTCCCGATAGCGCTGCCAGCAGCAGGGACTACCTGCGCAAACAGATTCTGCATGATTCATCGCGTGCTATGCCGCGCCCCGTGTTTGCACTTATTGTTTGATCTGCTCGTGCCGAATGAGAGGTTTGTTTTCCGTGCTGTGTTAACGTGGCGAAGAGCTGGTGATACGGTTTGAAAAGGATATTAGTTATACAGGTACCAATATCACCATTCATGCATTACCAGTTTCCGACTACGGTTATTTATTTATCTTATGGCTTTACCAGTGCAAGAGCGGTATTGACATCGTAAATTTACATAACATACCATTAAATACAAATATACCGGGTGATCAAAAAGTCAGTATAAATTTGAAAACTGAATAAATCACGGAATAATGCAGATAGAGAGGTACAAATTGACACGCATGCATGGAATGACATGGGGTTTTATTAGAACCGCAAAAATACGAAAGTTCAAAAAATGTCCGACAGATGGTGCTTCATCTGATCACAATAGCAATAATTAGCATAACAAAGTAAGACACAGCAAAGATGATGTTCTTTACAGGAAATGCTCAATATGTCCACCATCATTCCTCAACAATAGCTGTAGTCGAGGAATTGTGAACAGCACTGTGAAACATGTCCGGAGTGATGTTGAGGCAGTGGCGTCGGATGTTGTCTTTCAGTGTCCCTAGAGATGTCGGTCAATCACGATACACTTGCGACTTCAGGTAACCCCAAAGCTAATAATCGCACGGACTGAGGTCTGGGGACCTGGGAGGCCAAGCATGACGAAAGTGGCGGCTGAGCGCACGATCATCATAAAACACCGCGCGCAAGATATCTGTCACGCGTCTAGCACTATGGGTTGGAGCGCCATCCTGCATAAACATCGTACGTTCCAGCAGATGTTTACCAGCCAGGCAGGGAATGATGCGATTCTGTAACATTTCGGCGTACCTCTAACCCGTCACGGTAGCAGTCACTGACGTTTTGCTGTCCAGCGCCATTTGTCGGACATTCTGTGAACTGTTTTTTTTTCTAGTAAAACCCCATGTCATTCCAAGCATGTGTGTCAAGTTTTACCTCTCTATCTACATTATTCCGTAGTTTATTAAGTTTTCAAATTTATACTGACTTTTTGATCACCCGGTACACATACACACATACATAATAATATAAACAGGACAAACACCAGTCATTATTAAATTTGAGCAAAGTTGAAATATAATCACAGCTTGAATCCGTCAAAAAGTAATGTTCAAATGTGACAGCCATTTAACGGCAGCAGGGCTGGCCTCCACGAAGTCTCTCCAGTCACCACAGAATCTTTGCAGTGGGCAATCTTGCACTAGATGTTGTACTGTTTGTTCATCAGTTTCACAGTCACACATTGGGTTATCACTGGCGCCCCATTTGTACAGCATGGATTTAGTTCTCGCGTGTCCAGTTCTCACACTTTTAAGCTGGAACCAGATTTTACGATGAAGCTGCATTCCTGGGAGTTGTTGGCTGGGGTCCTCTACATTGTGTCGGTTAATGTCTCTTTTGTTTCATCTGATGACCTTAATTCGTATCGGCCGTGTTGTTGTATTAACCACTCTAGATCCAATGTAGACATGCTTGTAGAATTGCGTTCATTTGTGAGACTCACTATACTGAAATTCACCTCATATTTTCCGTAATTACTTTTGAAAGCTTTCTGTAAAAAATTGTCACTAAGTGACAAAACTGAATATATCCGTTTCAGAAAATTTCTCATGTATGATATACTTCAGATATCATATTCAGTTGCTGAGCGAAACTGACTGTTAGTTGGTCCTGCGTCGCGCATGTGAACAGTGTCGTGAATTCAAATTGTAAACTTCATGAAATGCAAAATTTTAACTAAAGAGTATGTTTCTAATAAATTTCAAAAGAAACTAGTTGCGTGCTCAATGAAAACTGTATTACTGAAACTCAATAGTGAAGTGCATTATGAACGATGCGTGATATGAAGTACAGTGTGTGACTTGGAATGTCCACAAAAGTAAATTACTGCTCTACTCTGAAGAAAAGAGCTGTTTGGAGTCACTAATACTGTTCACTGAAAATTAATGTGCTTCTAGCACTACACCTGACAATCCCAATCACACACTGTTGGTTCGAGAATGCAAGGTGAGATCTGCCATGAAATAAAAGTGACTTACCTCTTGCTCAACATGCTGTTTTCATGTCTGAATTGCTGACGTTCGCGAGGGCAAATGCAAATCAGCAAATGCAGCAGCTTGTCAGCTTTTTTCTTGTCAGAAACAACCTGTGACTTCGCTTGGCGTAAGGTGCAATGTACACACGAGTAAATATTCAAAACTTTACTATGAATCATGGAGATTTGTTTTACTTTACAGGAAATCGTTCTTAAGAAATCAAACTCTGATTATTAACAAAAAGATTGCAGAGAATACGAAGGTTCTAACAATTACAAAGTTCTGTCATCACAAAATTTACAAACACTTCAATCAGTTGCGATATTTGTGATATAATGAAAGACAAAGAGATCAAATTGACATTAATCACGTAAGTTATTAGCCGCATGAGGTAGCCGTCCGGTGTGAGGCGCCTTGTCACGGTTCGCGCGGCTTCCCCGTCGGAGGTTCGAGTCCTCCCTCGGGCATAGGTGAGTGTGTTGCCCAAAGCGTAAGATAGGTTACGTTGGACTGAATAGGGTGTAAGCTCAGAGTTCGATGACCTCAGCAGTTAGGTAAAAAAAAAGTAAGTTACTAGTTATCTGTGGGACAAAGATTCCCTTCAATTAACAATAAACATTTCATTCTTGCACACCGCCTTCGTTACCTTTAAAATTCCTCCAAAATCTTCCCCATTAATAGAAAGAACTAGAAAGTATTATAAATGAGTTTTCATTTCCAGAATAAACATTTCAGGTAGTTTCTCCGAAGAACTCATCTGCTCCCTACTACAGAATGCCACAGCGCTACACATCTGACTGGCTAGCAAGGCACCCATAGATAAAAGTAACCACAGTGTCAAGGATCTTATTGACGACTTATGCAGCGCGCTCAGTCATCTTTATTGCGATACAGTAAAGGTGAATTTCTTACCGTAGCAGAAAGCATATGTAAACCTTAAAATCTTACACTCTTTTTTTAAATTTTTGTCTTTGCAGATGAAACAAGTGCTAATGCGAAAATCGTGGAATGCAAAGTAAAAAATGTATTTTAGCACTTGGGATAAGTGCGACCTGCGATTATCTTTAGCACTGAATGGTAATACAATACACTTACCTCAGTCAACAATATTAACCCACAAGTGTGAAAGAACAGACAGCACCGGCCGGCGTGGCCGTGCGGTTCTAAACGCTACAGTCTGGAACCGCGTGACCGCTACGGCCGCAGGTTCGAATCCTGCCTCGGGCATGGATGTGTGTGATGTCCTTGAGTTAGTTAGGCTTAAGTAGTTCTAAGTCTAGGGGACTGATAATCTCAGATGTTCAGTCCCATAGTGCTCAGAACCATTTGAACGATTTGAAGTAGGGTAAGAGGTAACATTAGTACATCAGTTTCAGAAACCAGATTAATGCTTAAATGCAACAAATCGCAGTGCTTACAGTATTTGACATAGAAGTCTTGCAGGAACAAAATTTGCTTTCCGAAGGTATTCAGTCAGTGACTATCTTAGTACCGATAGTACTTTGAAGTCTTTAATGGAAGTGTCGAGCTCAACATGAATGATCATATCTGCACTTCAAGAATAATGTGATATGATTAAGGAACTTTGCATCGTAATTCAGAATAACACAGGCACTGCAATATTGTATTTATCCGACGATGCCGGGCAAGTGACTTTCAAGTAAAACGTCTCCCTTGTACGGGAATATATATTATGGATGTACGAGTACAGGCCGTGGACGCATGGTTGACGACATTTGGACGTTTGGATCTGGCCGTCAGTCATGCACGGATAGCCAAATGGTAAGACGACCACTCGCGATAAGGGAGAAATTCGCATTCGAGTCCCGGTCCTGCACAGATTTTCATTGTCATCGTTGCATTCTACAACTGGTGGTTGCTGACACTCACAACTGTGAATACATTTGATGTATTAAGAATAATATCCATTGTGTCTGGCTCGGAAACGCGACGCGTTGTTTACTTTGCTTACATTCACTCTATTCCCTTGCACGAATCTTCACTTTGAGGTTGAGAATTCACCAAGAATATTCTCAGCCTAGAAAAAGGCAGTCTGACAGATCTGCGGTGTCAGTTCGTCAATTGTGTAGGCCGTCCTTCAGGCGTTTCGCAACACCAACTCAGTCACTGCTGTACGAGTATTGCAGCATGGGATTTGTTGTTGACAATATTGACTCATTTAGAAGAAACTGCAACATTCATTCAGTGAACAATAGGCCGAAAAACCATATGGAGTATGAAAACACTTCGTGATGCAGTGTGCAGGAACGTGTGCCTCATTCAGTAGGTTGTATTTTCGTTAGGATTCCAGCAAAACTGAAACAGCTGAGTGATAAACCCAGGTATCCATATCTTAATTGTAAAGATCGTCACTATAGCTTAGAACTAGGCTCTGAAATGTGTCCCTTGAACGGTTTCATGAGGCCCGGCACGAATTACTCTTTTGTGCTAACTTTTTCATTTCTGAGTAGCACTTGCAACCTACGTCCTCAAATATTTGTTGACTATATCCCAATATCTGTCTTGCTCTACAGATTTTACCCTGTACAGCTTTTCCTACTGCTATGGAAGCTATTCTCCGATGTCTTAACAGATGTGATATCATCCTGGCCCAATGTCTTGTCAATGTATTCCATATACTCCTTTCTTCGGCGATTCTCCGGAGAAAGACCAGACCATATTCCTTACCTTATCAATCCTTCCACTTTTCAATATTCTTCTGAAGCACCACATCTCAAATACTTCTGTTCTCTCCTGTTCCGTTTTTCCTATAGTCCACGTTTTACTGTCATACAATGCTATGCCCCAAATGTTCATTCTCAGAAATTTCTTCCTCAAACGGAGACTAATGTTTGATTCTAGCAGACTTCTATTGGCAAGGTATGCTCTTTTTTGCACTGCTATCTTGCTTGTTATGTCCTCATTGCTCCGTCCGTCATGAGTTATTCTGCTGCCTAGATAGCAGAATTCCTTAACTTCATCTACTTCGTGTGCACCAATTATGATGTCAAGTTTCTCACTGTTATCATTTCTGATACTTCTCATTACTTTCTCTTTTCTTCGATTTACTCTCAATCCATATTCTATACTCATTACGCGGTTCATTCCAGTCAATATATATTATTGGTCTTCACTTTCACTAAGGATAGCTATGTCATCAGCGAATCTAATTATTGACATTCTTTCACCTTCAATTTTAATTCCTCTCTTGAACCTTCCTTTTATTTATATCATTGCTTCTACGATGTATATATTGAAGAACAGGAGCGAAAGACTACATTTCTGTCTTAGTTCCTTTTAAATCCGTGCTCTTCGTTCTTGGCCTTCCACTTTTATTGTTCGCTCTTGGTTCTTGTGTACATTTTATATTACCCGTCTTTTCCTGTAGCTTACCCCAATTTTCCTCAAGATTTCGAACATCTAGCACCATTTTCTCTCGCTACATGATGGGAATAGGCGAAGCCGAAGTTTCCTTATTAAACGTCGCCAGGCATTTTTCACACTGCTATAGTGAGGAGCTATATGTACTGAGACAACCCTAAAGCCCTTAGAACAGTGGTTCCCAATCCGGGGGTAATTATCGCCTGAGGGTTAAAATGAAATTGTCTGAGGGGTAAAACCAAATGTGTTCAACAGATAAAACTAATTTTTTTAAAAAAAATATCATTAATATTAGCACTATTTTGGAACGCTGTAATACTAATTACGTAAGTGAGCGCTTTGCACCGACACGATGGAGTGCAGAATGCTGCTTATGAAACAACGACCCCCTCATAGGCCACCCACTACACATATACTTGGTACTTTCTCATGTATCTACGACTATAAAAATGAAACACTTACTTCACATGAGATTAAGTATCTCATGAAAATGACTTCTCCGAGTTGTAGGTACTTCCCATAATAAACTAGCGAGACGAGTCGTGAAGAGGAAGCATGTTTTGTAATAAATGTCTACCCTCAAAACCCATAGTTACCTTTCTTTCCTGAAAAGATAATGTAGGCAGCACTCGCCAAGCACTGAGAACTGATTCGTCATTCTATGAAAATAGTTCTTAACAGCCTACCAATCATCTCATTGATTGATTAGTTCACTGTTTAATAAAGTACCTACAACAACTAAATATCATTTAAATTTCGCCAATTTAAAATAAAAAATGTTAAAAGAAAATTGTTTTTCATTATAAATTTAGTTGGACGCCAATGTCAATGGTGGGGGAGGTACGGGCTACGCGCTAATATCTGACTGCACTCAGAGGTAATAGTCTCAGAGAAGTAGGGAACCACTGCTTTAGAACGGTTTTATTTGTACGGCAACTAATTAGATCTCATTATTTCTTACAGCTTTGTTGTTAATGCGGCAGCATATGCTTTACAATTATACCTTTCCGGTTGAGACGGTCCTTCCATATTCGAAAATAATTTTTAACGTGAATATTGTACTGGAATTAAAACCACGTGTCACGTATTAGGCTGATTTATGAATCTTTCTCCTTGCAAGCCTTCCTTGTTGGAGTTTGCTGATTTTGCAATCAACTCCAATACTTTTCTGGGCTTTATAATGTAAGCTGGAATAGAACTAAATATCTGAGACTGTCGTTGATATGGTATCTGTAAGGTGATTTTTCGGACTTGCACGTTGCGTGGGGCACTTAAGGTTTCATTAATAGGACAACGTTACGGTGTTTGCCTACTTCCGACCGCCATTGGTAAGATCTCTAGTTCGTTTGAGAGGTACTGATTGTTGAAAGCAAGGAATACTGTTGTCCCCCGGTGACAGACACGTAGGTTGGAGTATGAGTAATATCGAACCCGTCTCTGAAATCAATGTTATTAAACGTAGCTAATTCTAGAGCTTTTCCCCGTCTATGCTATCCAGGGCAGGATCGATCCGAGGAGGGAAGTTGTCGTTCACAATTATCACAGATAGCAATAGCAGAGGCGCAGGATTCGACAGAATGAGGCCAACTGTATTTAATGCATTTCATCTAGATCTGACATTGTTTGCTGACGTTCCCATATCGGAGGCAATTAAAGAACTGCCTGACAGCTTGCATACAAAGGTCTAAAGAACATCTACACATATCAAAAAACGATTTGCATTACCCCGGCTCCCAGAACTCCTGAAGATAGATTTTGACTGTGGATATTGTACCACGTACACAGTCCCACTACCCTGAGATGTCACTAAACCCGGCCAAAGATGCAAATAACAATGCATGAGCAGCGCCAATTAGACGGAGGGGGTAAGACAGCCGATCAGTTCCAATTATTCCACGAGGATGGAGGTAAACGGCTCGTGTTGTCTGTAGTTAAACCATGCCTTGACGGTCACTACCGCGGTTCGATCGCGTCCGCATTGTTACTTTGAGCCAGAAAGGGCTCTCAACAAGGGAAGTGCCCAGGCGTCTCTGAGTGAACCAAAGCGATATTTCTCGGACATGGAGGAGATACAGAGAGACAGGAACTGCCTCGCTCAGGCCGCCTAAGGGCTACTACTGCAGTGAATGACCGCTACCTGCGGATTATGGCTCGGAGGAATCCTGACAGCAACGCCATCGTGTTGAATAATGCTTTTCGTGCAGCCACGGGACGTCGTGTTACGACTCAAACTGTGCGCAATAGGCTGCATGATGCCCAAGTTCACTCCTGACGTCCATGACGAGATCCATCATTACAACCACGACACCATGCAGCGCGGTACGGATGGGCTCAACAACACGCCGAATGGACCGCTCAGAATTGTCATCACGTTCTCTTCACCGATGAGTGTCGCATATGCCTTCAACCAGACAATCGTCCGATACGTGGGTGGAGACAACCTGGTCAGGCTGAAAGCCTTAGACACACTGTCCAGCGAGTGCAGCAAGGTAGAGCTTCCCTGCTGTTTTGGGGTGCCATTTTGTGGGACCAACGTACGCCGTTGGCGGCCATGGAAGGCGCGTAACGGCAGTACGATACATGAATGGCTTCCTCCGAGCGATGCTGCAACCATATTGGCAGCATATTGACGAGGAATAGGTCTTCATGGACGACAATTCGCTCCCCCATCGTGCACATCTTGTGAATGACTTCCATCAGGATAACGACATCGCCCGACTACAGCGGCCAGCTCGTTCCCCAGACATGAACCATAACGAACATGCCTGGGATAGATTGAAAAGTTATCTTTATTGACGATGTGACCCACCAACCACTCTGAGGGATCTACGTCGAATTACCATTGAGAAATGTGACAATCTGAACCGACAGTGCCTTGATGACATGTGGATAGTATGTCACGATGAATACAGGCAAGCATCAATGCTACTGGGTATTAGAGGTACCGGTGTACAACAATCTGGACCACCACCTCTGAAGGTCTCGCTGTATGGTGGTACAACATGCAATGTGTGGTTTCACGACCAATAAAAGGGGTGGAAATTATGTTTGTGTTGATCTCAATTCCAGTTTTCTGTACAGGTTCCGGAACTCTCGGAACCGAGGTGATGCAAAACTTCTTTTGATGCGTGTAGTTTCTTGAATAGACAAAACGTCTGGTAATGTCTGGGAATTGAAACAGTTCTGCAGTTTGTCATTTGGTGCCTTACCATGTCTTAAATATTGCTTAGTGTACAGTATAATACCTACATCGAGGAATACTGGCTGCAAGACCTCCAAAATGCCTGTGCCTTCATATTTTAAATTAACTTTTCTTGTTATTTCCTGCTTATTGATAACTAAAGAAGGAACGTAAGGTTTTAATTTTTCAGATCGTAACATATCGATGTTAGCTATGAAACTCACCTTTCTGGAGTTTTTAATTCAATTTTCATCTAGGTTCTTCAAATCGAAAAAAGGAAAAGCTAAGGAAATAGCGCTACTACACCCTGAAGAACAACCGACGGCTGTCATTCTCAGTCGTTCATCATAGACTGGAAATATATTAATTACAACATTCTTGGCAAGTGGGAGGGAAAGATGCAAGACTTTACCTTAAAGTATAGCTTGTAGATGCCGTATGCTTCATCCAGTCTCTCCATATGAACTACGTATGGACCACTATCTGTTTGTCTGAAGAAGTCAGTAGGATCTCTTAGTGATCGTAAAAAGTAGCCACATTTGGAAAGGGATCAGTTATATTTGAAACATAACAAGCAGGTGATATGTCTAGCTTCAGCAAAGAAGATTTTTGAGTCACTGGAGTTATCTGAGCATCTCAGTGATGCTTTCGCGCTTACTGAATGAAACCGTAACAAGACTCACTGCTCGTTTGCAGAGCTGCCCCCTTTTCGTCTATCAGCTGTACGTGCCATGCATCACAAACTGTGGCGCAAGATTCAGATACTAATGGAATAACCTGTGCGACGGCATCTCTGACTTTTCGGATCACGTGGACGTACAGTACAGTTTGAGTGCCACACGATCATTTCCGAAACTTACGTTGGTTCTTTTTACCACGTTCTCTGACTCCAGAAATTTCACAATACGTGAGCATAAAACCCGTTTCAAAATTTTACAATAACATGTGCGATACAAGTCTATAGCTGTGTGTTCGATGAGACTTTAGGTCGAGGATGAGGGCATTCATTCCAGTGACTCATCGAAAGTAATCGACAGAGAAATGGGATGTGCTATTATGTCAAGAGATGCCACACTGCCCAAAAAACCGCTGTTCTTCTACGAACTGTAGGAGTCAGTCGTACTTTAACAGTAACAGCAGTGAAATAGTAGTTGTCTCCACGCAAGAGGAAAGTTATTTACGCTTTCAGGAACTGTTGATCAAACAGAATTTCGAGACCTGATGTTGGACGTACGATTAGTTAATCTTTTCCTCTGAGTTTCTGTCACTTTGTGAATATTGTGGTGATACATGAAGTGCAACAGTGCTGCTGTGGATGAATGTTGTCAGCCGTTCCACAGTGTTTTGCCTGAGTATTTTAAGAGATATCATCTCAGGTTGCATGAAGCAAACGAGATGTACACATCCTTATAATATTAGAGCTAATGTGCTAATATCCAGATCGGATGTGATGAAGAAAAAAAATCGGAAGCAAAATGAAGGCGCAGCTCGAACAGATACTAAGGTTCGCAAGCGATACAGTCCTTACGAGCCTTTGTGAGGCAGACAGATCTGTCGAATGGAATGGAGAGAATGAATGTAGATAAGGGTGAGCAATGTAAAAAAACGAAGTTGACGAAGACTAGTGGAAGGAAAAATAAGGATCTGATTAACATTAAAATTTGGAGTAACGTAGTCTTGGAAGGCGTGAAATAATTCTCGAATCTAGAAAACAAGTTTACGCAGGGTAATGTAATGGTTCAAATGGCTCTGAGCACTATGGGACTTAACATCTTAGGTCATCAGTCCCCTAGAACTTAGAACTACTTAAACCTAACTAACCTAAGGACATCACACAACACCCAGCCTTCACGAGGCAGAGAAAATCCCTGACACCGCCGGGAATCGAACCCGGGAACCCGGGCATGGGAAGCGAGAACGCTACCGCACGACCACGAGATGCGGGCCAGGGTGATGGAAGCACATGAGTTGTCAAAAGTAAAATGTCAACAAGGTTCTGGAAGCGTGGTACTGTGTAACGATGTTCAAAATTAAGAGGACAGATAATGTATGAAGCATGAAGTATTGTGGAAAACTGGTGAGGAGACCCTTAGAAGAATGGACAAGGCAGTGGGATATGTGCTACGGCAATTAGGGATAGTTAACCCGGCATTGGAAAGAGCAGTAGTGAGCAAAAATAGTACAAGCAGACAAAGACAAAAGTCTGCAAAACTGATTATAAAGGATATAGGGTGCAGTTGCTGGGTACGTATGAAAAGATTAGGACAAGTTAGGAGCAGATGGAAGAAAGCATCAAACTTATCGAACGAACGATGACGCAGGAAAAGCATCGTTCCAGCGTTATTACTGCACGCAAGTTTTTCATTGACAGTTTCTTCGGGTGATAAAATACAGCAGCTGTTTATACGTTGCCAATAATGTTTTACGGACTTGACTCTCACTTATCAGTTCCTTATTCCTGAGGGGCGAGACCAACTCGCGCTGCTTCTGCACTAGCCTTCCAGTCCAGAACAAAATCTAAGTTGTTGATACGAGTTTATTCAGCGTCTACAGCTGCCAGGACTTTTGACGAGAAGGCGAAGATCTCTTGAAGAATATTTTTGTCAACTGCGAGTACAAGCAACCTTGATACACATAATTTTCGGCAGAAATATGCTTACCTATGTTATCACATTACATATCTCCCAGAGGAATAAATTAATCCTATTTTTGCCTGTATCCAAGAAAAATGGCGCTCTCATTTTATTGAAGGTTGGCGTCTTTTGTGCCGAAACGATTTATCCTACAGCAATAATTTGCCTCGATGCCCGTCGAATGCAGCCAATTAAAATGGCTTATATCGGAACTGACTCTCAGTCAGTGACATTCATTATAAAGCTTCACACAGAAATTGTATTTAGAAAAGCATACAGACACACACTTTCAGAGATTTTGTCGAATATTATTCAACTTCTCGACGCAGTGCATAACCGTTTGTAATTATGTGTGTTCCGCTGGTAGATCAGGCTCTGTCAAAAAAGGTGCGCTACCTGATACAGATAGTGTTGTGCGTAAAAGGCATCGTTGAGTTTCAGGGTAGTTTCGTGCACTTGCACACCATCGGCAAATACACGTAAATCGTTAGAGTTGCGACTCTCTCTGACAGATAGAACGGTCACCAGAATACATTAGTGTTGTTCAGTTTGGTATTGGTACCTGGCCTGATTGCGCAAATAAGGGCCTGAACAGCGTCACATGTTGAGCGATCATTGTGAAGGCTCAGGGAGATGCCGCTTACTCGTGTGAGACAGCGCTATCAGCACCTGAAGGAGTTTCAAGCGGGCCTCTTTGCGGATCTCCAGTAATTAAATGGCCAGTCGATTTGTGCAATATCCGGACTTGTGCACAATTGTCGTGTGACAGTGGTTCGATGTCGGACTGCATAGGAACACTAGGGGAGGCGTACTTGTGAACTTTCCGGTCGATCACGTCCGACGTCCACAATGGAGAATCGCCGTATTGGTGCACCAAGCACTTTCACGTCTACGCCTGTCTTACCAGAACAAATAGTAGACTCCCTGCCATGTTCTGTGTTATCCTGCATCACTGGACAGAGGTTATCAACGTACGGACTGCGGTATTACCGTTCCATGCGTGGTGTAGGGACGGATTTGGGTGAGGTATGGTTCAGTCTGGGAAGATATGTAGACATGAGGTTCAGTTTAAGATCTATTTTACTGAGCACCCGAACTTCAAGTAAAAGAATACAAAACCACTTTTGATGAACCTAAGTAAGGAATTTTAAGATTCACTGGAATTAATCAGAAGTAGAGTTATCCAGATAATAATAGAATAAATTAATATCAAGAACCAATTCAGTCTGGTCCTATACGAACTAAGGAGATTCAGCTGACAAACATAGCAATTTAAAATCTACTCCTACATCTACATCTACATACACACTCTGCAAGCCATCGTACGGTGCGTGGCGGAGGGTATTCGGCCATAACCAGAAATAATAACTAAAACTTACAATGCAAAAGCATATATAACTTTCTCAAGAGTCGGTAAATACAACGTATAACTACACCTTAATCCATTCTTATTACCATCACCAGACAAGTAAAACACTACCTACCTACAGCACTACCACGGTACCCAGGCTTATATCTGAATAATTTGTTCTACAATAATATATGGAATAGGTCATGATGTACAATCCATAACAAAAAGAACTTTAGCTCAACAAGAAAGAGCCATAGGGTCAATCACATAACAACACAATATTCTCATAAAATTACAGGAGTAAGCAACTACTTTACGTTCACAGCGATAAACAGTCAACTGCCGCTTGTTACAATGAATCACACCCCCAGCGTGTAATGAGATAATTGTGCCTGCTCTGCCACACAGCACACACTGCCGCATACCCGGCTTGCCATAAATAACAAACAAACATCTCCGAAATGCTGTTCGAATGCACTGGTAACAAACCTAGTGGCCTGCCTGTGAATTGCTTCTACATCTTCCTTATCTCGACCTGCTTGGGAGCCCAAGCAGTCGAGTGTCAGTTACGAATGTGTCGCTCGAGTGTTCTGTACGCGATCTCCGTTACAGATGACCAATAAATGGAAATCGACCGTTCACTTTTCCTACTACCTTCGCCGGGTACTCGTACCATTCCGTATCGCTTTGCAAGAATACTCCCAAATATTTAATCAACGCGACTGTCTCCAGCAGCACACTACTAATACTGTGTTCAAACATTACGGGATTTGGTGTGTCAGAATCGATTTTGCTTGATCACGATCGCTTGTAGGTGACTTGAAGACATATACTCCCTGGCGGACATTTTTTCCTTAGACTGTGCGCTGCAAAGAGAGCGGAGAGGTCACCGAAAGAGGTGCGGGGTAAGTGCCAGCGCGGAGTAAGTGCGACATACGACCACTAAGCGGGCACAGCGCCCCAGATGAGTATGGTGGGATGGAGTATGTGGTCGTGCACGTGTTATACGAGGCGTTCTGTAGGAGCTTTGGACGACAGTCAATAAGTCTGCTTCCCGTGCTAGCACTTGATTGTTTGTAATTGCTAGCGGCCTGGGATGGGTTTGACCAGGCGACTGTATGGTGCCCTTTCTGGCTGCAGTTCTGTAATGATGTTACCTTAATTTTTCAGGGTTAAAATTTCTAGGAAGTTTAGTTTTGTTTATTAAAACAAGCTATTACGTAGGCATGCTGCTAATATTTTGTGTTAAAGTTTTTCCTGTCTACTCCTTTTTATTTATTTACTTTCAAAATTTTTTACTTTTTACATTGATTTACCACCACACTTCCAAAGACGTTACTTATGGTGTGTTTCTGCTTCCATGTACACGTGTAACTTCTCTTCCAATGTTGGTTGCAAACACTGTAACATCTTTAGTAACAATATTCAGTAAATGTACGAAGATGGCCTTGTAAGTGGAAAACCGGTTAACACAGTAAAAGTAATACTGTAGAACAAAAGCAAACTAGTTCTTTATATTTATTATTTCTAGAAATAATAAATAAGAGCTCCCATGAAAGTTGCTTAATGTTAAGATGTCTTATGTGGTTCAATGTGCAATCAGTTGTATGAAATTTTCCTTTTGTATTAAGAAAGGAGCAAAAAGGCGGCAAGTAGTTTCCTTTGATTAGTATAGTGCCTTTTATGTTATTGTTAATATTACTGTGATTTGGGCTAATATTTTTCCTCTTTATAACCGTTTGTATTGAGCTTGAGTTTTACTAATGTTTGTCTTAAGTATCTAGGAAACGAAACTTTATTGTAATAAAGGATGTGTTAGTAAATCTAAAATCTCTACAGAAGACTCAGCCGCATTCACCAAAGGAACCCTGTTCCCTGACCAAACTGCTTAAGTGGCCTAAAGGTTTTAATGGAGTCTCCTTTTCAGGATTGTTTTTCCTAGTGATCTGCATTAATTCACATTTTTCTATATTTGGCGCGAACTCCCAGTCACTACATAAACTAGGAGTTTCGTCTATAAAGGGATTGGTTCGATACGTCACGTCGAAACCTAACCTGAAGTTTTTCACGCAGGAAGATTACCCCGAAAGAAATGAACTGTCAAAATTTTAGTTGACAGGGTGCATTGCAAGTATTTTTAATAAAATGTTAGTTACTCTTTCTTGCCGCACGAAGAACTGCTTACGACACCGGGTTGTGCAGCTGTTCCTACGTGGCGTTTGAATCGACGAACAAGCAGGAGCAGCCGTGAAAAGAGAAAGTAGCGCTGTGTAGCACCAAGTCCAAAGCGCACAAACGTGAATTTTAAGCACTTAAACCACATCAAAATTGTCTCAAATCATTAATTTTATGAATAACTTGCATTTCATATAGTCAGCTAAACTGTTAGAGGTGTAAGTCTTATACAAGAAAATAACAGAGGAAAGAAAATCAAGGCAGTATATGATGTTACATTATAGACAATTTCTGTCAACAGGGACTTTAATATGCTGACATGAACTATTTTATAACAATTTCTGTATAACTGTTCTTACGATAATTTATGAAAAACGTATATTTTAGTGGTTACGAAACATTATTATTTCCAGTAGTTGTCACAAATAATCGTCACAAATATGCGAGGTGTCTTTTGGATTTCAAAAACAAACATCTCCCTTACACCGGGTATACCTGTCCAAAAAATGCATTTTGGCAAGTCACAGTAATTACTAGTTTTATTTAGACAGAAGAGCTATAGAGGAAGAAATGATGATGGCCATTATTCGACATACTGTGCGTGTACCAGGCTTACTTAACCAAATCCGTAAAAACTAATCATGCAAACAGACACTGTAAAAATGAATGCAGTTTAACTGTACTATTCGGCAGATAAATCGGAGATGATGAAGAGGTATCAAAATTAAAACTTCGAGAAGTTTTCTGGCATATGTTTCACACTGTAAAAAAACTTTTTCACCGTCCTCCTAAGAACAGGCAGAGATTTCCAGAGATTCGTGCGCCTGTGAGGAGATATATCGGCTAAGCATACAATATCTACCATCATCCTACCTTGGCTAAAGATGTGTCGAAAATCCCGAACAAATTCTGGTCCTACGTAAAATCGTTAAGGAGCTCTTTGGCAGTAGAAGATACCAAAAGGATTCCCGAAGTTTTAAATTCTACGTTTACGACATAGTTCACGCAGGAGAAACGTACAAACTTACCATCGATTGACTGTCGCACAGAGTCCCTTATGGATGACACAGTAATAAACATCCCTTGCGTCGAGAAACTAGTCTCCAGGTCAGGACTGAATTCCAGTTCGATTTTAGAAAGAGTACTCTACGTTATTGGCTCCTTGCTTAGGTACGATTTATCGTGACAGTTTGGCCAGCGCAGAGTGCCAAGCGCCTGAAAAAAAGCGCACGTGAGTCCGTCATATAAGAAGGATAAAAGAACAGACCCGCAACATTACAGATTAATATCCCTAAGTTCCCTTTGCTGCATAATCCTAGAATTCTCAGTTCGAGTAAAAGAAACTTTCTTGAGACTGAGAAGCTTATGATCACGAATCAGTATCGTTTTATAAAACATCGTTCGTGCGAACCTCAGCTTGCCCTTTCCTCACATCATATACTGCGAACAATGGACGAAAAGCAAGAGGCAGATTCCATATTCCCAGATTCCCAGATTTCTGGGCAGCATTTGACACGATGCCCCCTTGCAGGCTGCTAACGAAGGTACGTACATACGGAATGGCCTCCCAGATAAGTGACTGGCTCAAGGCTTCTTTAGAACGCAGTATGTTTTCCTCGGCGTCGAGTGTTCAACAGAGACAGGGGCAACATCAAGAGTGCTCTAGAGAAGTGTGATAGGACCGTTGCTATTTTCTATATACATGAATGATCTGGCAGGCAGGGTGGCAGCAATCTGCGGTTGTTCGCTGTCGATGCTGTGGAGTACAGGCAGGTGTCGAACATAAGTTATTGTACGCTGATACAAGATGGCCTAGAAAAAATATCTAGTTGGTGTGATGAATGAAGTAGAAAAATGTAAGTTAATGCGGATGAGTAGGAAAAGTAAAGCCGGAATGTTCGGATGCAGCATTAGTAGTGTCCTGCTTGACAAACTCTTGTCTTTTATATATCTGGGCTTAACGTTTCGAAGCGATATGGAATGGAACGAGCGTGTGAGAATTACAGTAGGGGAGGTGAATGGTCGACTTCGGCTTATTTTGAGCATTCTGGAAAGAGGGGTTCACCTCTTAAGGATACGCACATAGGACGCTGCTGCGACCTATTTTGAGTACTGCTCGAGTCTTTGAAATCCGCACCAGATCGGTTTGAAAGAAGACATCGAAGCAATTCAGAGACGAGCTGCTAGATTTGTCGTCAGCATGCTTTAATGATATGGTTCTGAAGCTCACACGAGAATCACTGGACGGAAAATGACATTCATTTCGCCGGTCGCTATGGCCGAGCGGTTCTAGATGCTTCAGTCTGGAACCGCGCTGCTGCTACGGTCGCAGGTTCGAATCCTGCCTCGGGCATGGATGTATGTGATGTCCTTAGGTTAGTTAGGTTTAAGTAGTTCTAAGTCTAGGGGACTGATGACCTCAGATGTTAAGCCCCATTGTGCTTCGAGCCATTTGAACCATTTGACATTCATTTCGAAGAACACTGGGAAAGTTTAGACAGCCGACTGCCGACTGCAGAACAACCCTACTGTCACCAACGTACATTTCACGTAAGGACCACGAAGATAATTTATGATAAATTAGGGCTCATAAGGAGGCATACAGACAGTTGTTTTTTCCTCTCTTTATCTGCGAGTGGAACTGTACAATGGCTCGCGGAGTATGCATGTAGACGTAGATGTAGAAGAACAGTTGTGATGTTGCTACCAGATCAAGAATTAAAAAAAAAAAAAAGAATAAGTAGTGAATTATTTGCTGTAACTGATAAGAAACCATGGGATCTCAGCAAACACAAATGCTATTACCCGGCATATACTAAAAAAACTAAAAAAATTAATTCAGTTTTATCTCCATTATTATTTTATGATACCGTAACCAACTGCTAATTCTTATGGATATTAAATGTGTTGCAGATTCAAGTGAATAGTAATTGAAAACAATTGTGACACAGACACTATCAATGGAATCTGAAATTCACTTTATCAGTAACAATTGATTTGTGCCGTATTATCTGTTTACCGATTTGCCGCCAACCTATACGCCTGGCCCACTGCGCATGCGCTGTCTGCTGCAACTGCAGCAGGGGCACACAAACTACTGGCTAGTAAAATTGCTTCACCAAGAGCAAATGCAGATGATAAACGGGTATTCATTGGACCAATATATTATACTAAAACTGACAAGTGATTGCATTTTCACGCAATTTGGGACAAATCAGTACCCAGAACAACCACCTCTGGTCGTAATAACAGCCTTGATACGCCTGGGCATTGAGTCAAACAGAGCTTAGATGCCGTGTACAGGTACAGTTGCCCATGCAGCTTCAACTCGATACCACAGCTCATCAAGAGCAGTGACTGGCATATTGTCGCGAGCCAGGTGCTCGGTCACCATTGACCAGAAGTTTTCAGTTGGTGAGAGATCTGGAGAATGTGCTGGTCAGGAGAGCAATCGAACATTTTCTGTATCCAGAAAGGCCTGTACAGGACCTGCAGCATGCGGTCGTGCATTATCCTTCTGAAATGTAGGGTTTCGCAGGGATCGAATGAAGGGTATAGCCACGGGTCGTAACATCTGAAATGTAACGTCCACTGTTCAAAGTGCCGTCAATGCGAACAAGAGGTGACCGAGACGTGTAAGCAATGGCACCCCATACCATCACGTCAGGTGATACGCCAGAATGGCGATGACGAATACGCACTTTCAATGTGCGTTCACTGCGATGTCACCAAACACGGATGCGACCATCATGATGCGGTAAACAGAACCCGGATTCATTCGAAAAAATGACGTTTTGCCAGTCGTGCACCCAAGTTCGTCGTTGAGTACACCATCGCAGGCGCTCCTGTCTGTGATGCAGCAGCAATGGATCGTTTCCGAGCTGATAGTCCATGCTGCTGCAAACGTCATCGAAATGTTCGTGCAGATGGTTGTTGTCTTGCAAACGTCCCCGTCTGTTGACTCAGGGATCGAGGCATGGCTGCACGATCCGTTACAGCCATGCGGATAAGATGCTTGTCATCTCGATTGCTAGAGATGCGAGGCCGTTGGGATCAAGCACGGAGTTCCGTATTACCCTCTTGAACCCACCGATTCCATGTTTTGCTAACAGTCATTGGATCTCGAACAACAAGAGCAGCAATGTGACGATACGATAAACCGAAGTCGCGATAGGCTACAATCCGACCTTTATCAAAGTCGGAAACGTGATGGTACGCATTTCTCCTCCTTACACGAGACATCACAACAACGTTTCACTAGTCAACGCCGGTCAACTGCTGTCTGTGTATGAGAAATCGGTTGGAAACTTTCCTCATGTCAGCTCGTTGTAGATGTCGCCACCGGTGCCAACCTTGTGTGAATGCTCTGAAACGCTAATCATTTGCATATCATAGCATCTTCTTCCTGTCGGTTAAATTTCTCGTCTGTAGCACGTCATCTTCATGGTGTAGCAATCTTAATAGCCTTTAGTGTACTTATGGCTGCCTGGTGAGCTACGAAATCGGTAATTTTCAACATTAAAACAACACTTGCAGTAATTTTTGGCAGTTAAAATGTTGAAATCCTATTTCTTTCGATGTATTCTTCCCGTATAAAGAATTTCAGGACAGGTTTCGACATGTCGAGTTGGACAGTTCCTCTTCAAATCATGTTAAAATGATAATGATTTTGCGAGGTATGTCACAGAGTTATCAACCTGAATTCCTATTTCAGCGACAGCAATATCAGAGTGAGCAGCAAGCAAGCAATTATTTCATTGACATTTTACGCTGAAAGAAATGTCTAGCATGTTTTAAGTGGCTGAGTTAGCGAATATTGACATTATGTCCTCAGAGAAGTGCCCGAATCACTGTCTGTAAAACAAATTTTGTATTTTCCGTGACGATTGCATTAATTTCTTAGAATAACCAGTATGAACTATAGATTAAAGGACGACTGTAGAATAAAGTGAAATAACTAACGAACATAAATACTATGAAATACAATGTTGTTGTTATACCATACCACCAAACATCAAATGTACCACAAAGTCCTCACTATATTGCTTATAACTCGTCCAGGTTGTCAGTAAACTTTAAATGCTACATCAAAGAATAAAAACGTGGTTCGGTAGAATCCACATTATTCATACAGTCAACAAAACAGGTAGTGGCTCTTATATTAATTTTTGTACTTTGAGATCAGTGTTTTTGGAAATAAATGAATAAAACTTACGGTTTGTCAGGTATGAAAAATAATATGTAACAATTTCATGGGAAAAATATAGTAAAACTTGAGCGTAGAACATTAGTATAATGGGCCATTATCGATTTTTATGCTCGAGAAATTAAAGATTGAAGTCATCATAAAAATCTTTTCACATTCATAGAATGAGCGTAGGCAGCATTCTCGTCTGTAATAGTGGTCGTATATCAATTCAGAGTTATATAGTTGATTAAGATCGCTTCTCTTCCAGCATGAAGTTGAAAGAGAACTAAGCTTGTTTAAAAAAAGGTGGCCGTGATGAATGGATATAGAGGTAGGGACGTGAGAAAATTATAATAAGATAAGAAGGAACTAAAGCAAGTAAGTGGAATTCACCTCACAGCTTAGAATAACTACTATAAAAAACAACAGGCCATGAGCTACAACGGAAAGACTTAGCACTAAATCGAGATCTTATTTTGTAAAACAAATGTAAAGTTAGGTTCTCGTAAAAGTAACATTCTACGATTCAGATTCTGCCAAAAAATCTGGTATAGTCGGAATAGGATAAACGGAAAGAAACTTCCAAACTCGATTCAGGAGGCACACATATTCTCAAAACAAATCGATGTTCAGAATTTGGGCATACTACACAGAGCTAAAAAGGGACGATTTCTTAACGTCTTGTACCAATTGGAAATTTACAGCCACAAAAAGCATATCTGAATTCATCTTGAATGAGACTAGTGAATTCAATCACAACGCCTTTTTTAACGTTTATGATGAGTTTCTAAGGTTGTGGATGTTACTTTTGAATGGCTGAGGCGATATGGGAGGGATGGGAAAAGGAGCTGTCGGACCGCTGGAACACGCGTGCTGTTAAAGCAATCTAAGGCTACTAAAAGCTCAGTCGCTATTAAAGAACTCTAAATTTAAAGTTACCTTCTGACTCGGAAAAATAAGAGATACGGGAAAGCGGGAAAGCGATACGCACATATCTAGATAGGGGTAGTATAGGGTACACAAGATATAAAGTGGCTCTATATTCAGAAATAATTAGCATAAGGAGTGTGACCATAATATAACTTAAGTGTTTATTAGACACTACAGTCGTGAAGCCATAGTTACAGAACGAAAAATTTTTCTTAAAAAAAGGGGGGTTACATTACCGGTTTCAGTGAACTACGAAGTTATTTTCAAATAAATAACATCAGTTAGAGAATATATTATGGTAATTACGACCATACATCTGACAATTACGAGAAATAATGAGATCAGGCAACCGAGGCAACGGTGGCACAACGAAGTCACTGCAAGCTATGCCCATGCTTGCCCAAACATTCATTCCATGTCCTAATGTAGAACAGATAAAAACTACGTCAGGGTAAAAATTGCCAAGATTTCTTGCAAATGTGCCGTTTTGTGACACAACGATCGTATGGCTTATATAAAATCACAAGGCCTAAGTGCATCAAACACAGCAAGCTTCCACATGGAATGCAGCACATAATTTTACTATGTTCAAAAAAAAAAAAGAATCTCAAAACACACTTTAGTCTCATGTAGGACTAATGGTCACAATTCCCGTTGTATATTCTCCAACTAATGATTTACATTTGAAAAGGGCGACTTACTTCGTTGAAACCGAAAATGTAACCTTTTTTTTTAAAGAAAAATGTTATGTTCTGTGATTGTGGCTACACTATTGTAGTGTCAAACATTTGAAATATGAAAGGGCAGTGCGTTGACGGGGCTGTGATTTGTCCTCTGGTGACTAGGGGGGAAATGTTTCCGATGTTATTATATCAGCACGACGGGAATTAATAATGGTTCAAATGGCTCTGAGCACTATGGGACTTAACATCTATGATCATCAGTCCCCTAGAACTTAGAACTTCTTAAACCTAACTAACCTAAAGACATCACACAACACCCAGTCATAACGAGGCAGAGAAAATCCCTGACCCCGCCGGGAATCGAACCGGGGAATTAATAGACTTTGAACCGGAATGAAGCTAGGACATGGGGCATTCTATTTCGGAAATCATTAGAGAATTCAATGGCCCCCAAATGCATAGTGTCAAGAGTGTGCTGAGAATACCAAATCTCAGATACTATCCTGCGCCACTGGCCAACACAGTGGCTTATGGCCTTCATTAACGACGAAGAGCATTTATTTTTAGTTGGTTTGAAGAACATGCTCGACATTTCTATTGAATTATTTGACATTGCCAGACATGAATCTCATCGAATATTTGTGGGACATAATCGAGAAGTCAGTTCATGCACAAAATTACCACTTTGGTAATTATGAACAGCTGTAGAGGCTGCACGGCCAAGTATTTCTGCAGGAGACTTCCAGGGACTTCTTGAGTCCATACCACGTCGAGATGATGCACTGCACCGAGCAAAAGAGGGTCAGGCACGATATTGGGAGATATCCCATGACTTTTGTTACCTCGGTGTATTACTGTTATAGCTGATAATGATGCACTTACATGTAGTTCTTGTGTTAAAGTCATAGCAACAAGAATAATAATTGCTCCTAGATTCTCGAGTGTTGCCTAAATTAGTCTTGTTTCACCTGAGTACCAGCGGACAATATTTATGGTGTTAACTATCTGTAGAATAATCACGTTTTGGATGTTGATGCTCTTCGTCCTTTCCGTACTTGCTGATAACTATGGAGAGATATTCCGCGTTAGGTTTGGGTGAAGAAAAACTAAACACACAATGTTTTGCATACAGCATAATATGTCTGCAGCTTATCGCTAGAGGTTTCTTCACATCTGGCATATTGTTGGCATAGGGTAATAGCCGTAGCTAAGGCCCAGTATTGGCTGTCGAGGATTACATAAATGTTGAAAATGGTCAAGACAATAAACAATATATGTCAGAATTGACTGTTCTGCCAACCTTTGCAATCACTGGATGCCTCGATGTTTTGATTAAGACAGAAAATTTATTGCTTAGAAAAAACGAGATCTTTTAACATAACAGTACTGCCCAGTAACGAGACTGATATTTATTGTGGACTGAACAATTTTTTGTGAACAGGCCAGGAATTAGCTGTGGATCTCAAGTAGAGTTCCAGCTCTCGTATACATAGATTTCGCAGGAAAGACACCCCTATTGCAACGCTGATTTACTCAGCTAATTTTATTGGGTTACCATGAACAGTAACTGAAATTGAAGCACGAATCTGGAGGTCACTACGAAAATTTCTCAACTTGGTTCTAAATATAAACCATCGATATGACACGAAACTATCTTCCTATTCAGGGCAAATTCATAGAAACTTAGAGGTAAAATGACAAATAGAATATTGCAGCTGAATTTTTCAACATGAATTTCATCATATACTTTAATGACTTACCCATACACCACTTCAGAAAGTCTTAACAGTTCACAGTAATTTGAAGCCGGAGCGAAAATGTTAATGAACTAAAGTGCAGATCTAACTGAAAAAGTCTTTTTTGGGACGTGGAGCATACGTAATAACACAGCAATAGTGAGCAGCATTCATATTCAGTGGTGTTTCGCTCACGGGACTTAACTTCTTCATTAAGAGTTGGTTCAAGGCTATAGGTAAAACTTCTCGTTTCGAATAGAATGAGGAATAAAAATATAAACTGGGTTGCTTCGCAAAAAACGTCTTTAATGCTGATCGCTAGACGTTAAACCGAAACCCTCTGCAATATATCAGTACTCACGATGATTCCACGGCATGCTCCCTTGGGTGTATAAAAAAATCTGATTAGCAATTTACATGAAAATTCAAATGAGATAAATCTCATCCCAGAGCACGATCAAAGGAGCAGCTAATTAGGCGATGCAGAGACCTAGCTTTCCAAGTCAAAGTCACGAGGGAAGGCATTAATCTCGTAACGACTTGGAGCTGCGCGCGTCCTCCCGGCTCCCCACTGCGTTTTTTCGTCCTTTCGGCCCGATTCGTCACCAGCTCTTCTCTCTTTTCCTTCGACTCGCCAACTCTCTATGTCTCTCTCTCTCTTTCTATGTGTGTGTGTGTGTGTGTGTGTGTGTGTGTGTGTGTGTGTGTGTTTGTGAGTGTGAGTATGTGGAAGTTGGGGTGCCTGCCGGGCAAGGGTGTGAGGATGGGTTGTTGCGGCGACACGGAGTACGGTCACCAGAGAATCCAGAGTCACTGGTCCAAAAGGGCACGACGAAAGGAGGGTGAGACAGGGGACGGCACGCAGTGCGTGCGGCTTGCGGGCGGCTCCCAGCTACTGGCTGCAGCCGCAGTGGGCCCGATCCGTCCTACGCAGAGCTTTTGCGGCCACCCTGCTGGATGTTCAGTTCGCACGACTGCCCCTGGAATACGTCAGAGCCTACTGTTCTCTCTGCGAGGTCAACGCGCATTTTCATATGGAAGCGCTACGGCCGTCTATTAGGGTGATGCATGTAATCTTTTCTCCTTGCGATTAATATCGCGCCGTGCTGCAGTGGCCAGTATTATCTGCGCAGTCTCAACGCGAATGGAGACAATGTGCTTATCTCCTTATGGGTAGCAGCGTATCGTATTTAGGGGATTTCTATCTCTGCACAATAAAAAATCTACACGTTGCCCGTGAAACTCAACATTTCAACACTGAAACGGGCAAAGAAACTGATATAGGCACGCGTGTTCAAATACAGAGAACAGAAAACAGGCAGAATACAGCGCAGCGGTCGGCAACGCCTTTACACACTACTGGCCATTATAATTGCTACACCACGAAGATGACGTGCTTCAGACGCGAAATTTAACCGACAGGAAGAAGATGTTGTGTTATGCAAATGATTAGCTTTTCAGAGCATTCGCAGTGGTGATACCTATAACGTGCCGACATGTGGAAAGTTTCCAACCGACTTCTCCTACACAAAAAAAAACAGTTGACCGGCGTTGCCTGGTGAAACGTTCTTGTGATGCCTCGTGTAAGGAGGATAAATGTGTACCATCACCTTTCCGACTTTGATAAAGGTCGGGTTGCAGCCTATCGCGATTGCGGTTTATCGTATCGTGACATTGCTCTTCGTGTTGGTCGAGATCCAATGACTGTTAACAGAATATGGAATCGGTAGCTTCAGGAGGGTAATACGGAACGCCGTGTTGGATCCCAACGGCCTCGTATCACTAGCAGTCAAGATGACAGGTATCTTATCCGCATGGCTGTAAAGTATCATGCAGCCACGCCTTGATCCCAGAGTCAGCAGATGAGGACGTTTGCAAGACAACAACCATCTGCACGAACAGTTCGATGACGTTTGCCGAGCGGTTCTAGGCGCTTCAGACTGGAAACGCGCGACCGCTGCTGTCGCAGGTTCGAATCCTGCCTCGGGCATGGATGTGTGTGATGTCCTTAGGTTACTTAGGTTTAAGTAGTTCTAAGTTCTTGGGGACTGATGACCTCAGATGTTAAGTCCCATAGTGCTCAGGGCCATTTGAACCATTACCCTACTCAGGATCGTATTCCTTTCCAGTTACTGAATACCCGAGTGTTTTTGTGTAAATAACTAAAGGGAAAGTAAAAAAAAAAAACTATTGCCAGTCTTGTTTGTTTACTAAAAAAAGATAAGATAGTAAATAATAATGAAGTTTTAATAACTTACCAGTGTTGTTCAATAATACTCAGCGGTGAGTCTTGCTTGCTAATTGAGTGACGTTAAGTTAAGTTAAGTAACTAAAAATTAAAGTAAGTCTGGTAATTTCATATCAAAGGAAATAATAAATTAAATTCATATATTTTATATCTGTGTCTATTGTAACAATGCTGTTGTATTTCGTCGTTGTTAATCTGGTGAAAGCCCGCAGTTATTTATTTGATCTAGAAAATTTTCTTTGTAATTACAACCAGTTCCATGTACGTAGCTTCCTTATCCTGGAAACTAGCTCACGTAAGTTCAAATGTTCAAATGTGTGTGAAATCCTATGGGACAACTGCTAAGGTCATCAGTCCCTACTTAACCTAAATTAACCTAAGGACAACCGCCGGCATCAGTCGCACAGTCCATGACTGTAGCGCCGTAGACCGGTCGGCTAATACCGCTCGGCCGCACGTAAGTAAAAAAAAAAAAAAAAAAAAAGTTCAAATGGCTCTGAGCGCTCTGGGACTTAACATCTGAGGTCATGACTCCCCTAGAACTCAGAACTACTTAAACCAACCTAACCTACGGACATCACACACATCCATGCCCGAAGCAGGATTCGAACCTGCGACCGTAGCAGTCGCGCGATCCCGGACTGAAGCGCATAGAGCCGCTCGGCCACCGCGGCCGGCGCACGTAAGTAAACGTTAATCTGAAGCTACGTAAATTTCTGTGTTAACAAAAGCATTACCTCCATCAATAATTTACTTTTTAATGAGGAGTTTAAATGCCTTTTTCCTAATTAACTTACCTGAGGTAGTACCGGTATAATATAATTGCTTTCTTGGTCAACTTTTATTGACGTCTTGTGCTATCAGAAACGCGTGTCAGTCTTGCCTGTTGTCAAACCTACAGTCAGATGGTTATGTATTCATTGCTGTCTGCATTACTCATCAGTTAGTGAACAGACAGGACCCAATTCTACTGGCGAAAGCAATACTTAATTAATGTATTATTTCAATTAGGCTTGTGGGCCCTTTGCGTTTCGTATTTTACGTGAGTGATGGCACTCGTCTCAAAAATGAGATCGACAGGAAGTGCAAAATGGCTAAACAGGGATGGCTAGAGGACAAATGTAAGGATGTAGAAGCTTATCTCACTAGGGGTAAGATAGATACTGCCTACAGGAAAATTGAAGAGACCTTTGGAGAGAAAAGAACCACGTGTATGAATATCAAGAGCTCAGATGGCAGCCCAGTTCTAAGCAAAGAAGGGAAGGCAGAAAGGTGGAAGGAGTATATAGAAGGTTTATACAAGGGCGATGTACTTGAGGACAATATTATGGAAATAGAAGAGGATGTAGATGAAGACGAAATGGGAGATACGATACTGCGTGAAGAGTTTGACAGAGCACTGAAAGACCTGAGTCGCAACAAGGCCCCCGGAGTAGACAACATTCCATTAGAACTACTGACGGCCTTGGGAGAGGCAGTAATGACAAAACTCTACCAGATGGTGAGCAAGATGTATGAGACAGGCGAAATACCCTCAGACTTCAAGAAGAATATAATAATTCCAATCCCAAAGAAAGCAGGTGCTGACAGATGTGAAAATTACCGAACTATCAGTTTAATAAGCCACGGCTGCAAAATACTAACGCGAATTCTTTACAGACGAATGGAAAAACTGGTAGATGCACGCCTCGGGGAAGATCAGTTTGGATTCCGTAGAAATGTTGGAACACGTGAGGCAATACTGACCTTACGACTTATCTTAGAAGAAAGATTAAGAAAAGGCAAACCTACGTTTCTAGCATTTGTAGACTTAGAGAAAGCTTTTGACAATGTTGACTGGAATACTCTTTTTCAAATTCTAAAGGTGGTAGGGGTAAAATACAGGGAGCGAAAGGCTATTTATAATTTGTACAGAAACCAGATGGCAGTAATAAGAGTCGAGGGGCATGAAAGGGAAGCAGTGGTTGGGAAAGGAGTGAGACAGGGTTGTAGCCTCTCCCCGATGTTATTCAATCTGTATATTGAGCAAGCAGTAAAGGAAACAAAAGAAAAATTTGTAGTAGGTATTAAAATTCATGGAGACGAAGTAAAAACTTTGAGGTTCGCCGATGACATTGTAATTCTGTCAGAGACGGCAAAGGACTTGGAAGAGCAGTTGAACGGAATGGACAGTGTCTTGAAAGGAGGATATAAGATGAACATTAACAAAAACAAAACGAGGATAATGGAATGTAGTCAAATTAAATCGGGTGATGCTGAGGGAATTAGATTAGGAAATGAGACACTTAAAGTAGTAAAGGAGTTTTGCTATTTAGGAAGTAAAATAACTGATGATGGTCGAAGTAGAGAGGATATAAAATGTAGACTGGCAATGGCAAGGAAAGCGTTTCTGAAGAAGAGAAATTTGTTAACATCGAATATAGATTTATGTATCAGGAAGTCGTTTCTGAAAGTATTTGTTTGGAGTGTAGCCATGTATGGAAGTGAAACATGGACGATAACTAGTTTGGACAAGAAGAGAATAGAAGCTTTCGAAATGTGGTGTTACAGAAGAATACTGAAGATAAGGTGGATAGATCACGTAACTAATGAGGAGGTATTGAATAGGATTGGGGAGAAGAGAAGTTTGTGGCACAACTTGACTAGAAGAAGGGATCGGTTGGTAGGACATGTTTTGAGGCATCAAGGGATCACAAATTTAGCATTGGAGGGCAGCGTGGAGGGTAAAAATCGTAGAGGGAGACCGAGAGATGAGTACACTAAGCAGATTCAGAAGGATGTAGGTTGCAGTAGGTACTGGGAGATGAAGCAGCTTGCACAGGATAGAGTAGCATGGAGAGCTGCATCAAACCAGTCTCAGGACTGAAGACAACAACAACAACAATGGCACTCCTGCCGCACGAGAGCATCTGTAAAGTTTGGAAGGTAGGAGACGATATACTGGCAGAAATAAAGGTGTGAGGTAGGGGCATGAGTCGTGCTTGGGTAGCTCAGATGGTAGAGCACTTTCCCGCTAAAGGCAAAGGTTCGAGCTCGAATCTCGGTCCAGTACACAGTTTTAATCTGCCAGGAAGTTTCAAAATTCGTACTTTATGTTACAGGTACAACTCACTGCGATGGTATGAACATTAACAATTTCTTTCTCTTGACAACTCACTTCAAAAATTTGACAACGGAATGAATAACAGAAAACTGTCATAACTAAGAGAAATAACTACGTTACAACTCGGCCAAAGAATAGTATCTTTCTAGTCGTCTTCCGTAGCATGTGCTTGCCAAACTGTCAAAGACTTTGTAGCCTACGCGTGGTTTCACCGTCTTTCTGCTACTTTCCATTGAAGTTTTCAGCGTCAGCAGGCGAACAGTCCATCAGCGCTGTTCCCTCCGAAATGCCTTTCCCACCCGCTGGATCATAACAAACTTCCCTTCGTCAAAGTCGTTTACGTCAATCGAGTTTCTCATTGGCGGTCCTTATTATCGGTAAAACGGTAGAATTATTCGTCTCCGCTCCACTTATACGCTTTCTTTACAACGTGACGTGTCGGCAACGTTACCAGAAGGAAGGAAGGAAGGAAGAAGTCATCAAGGACGGAGAACAAGCAAGGATTAGGTAAGGGTAGGAAAGGAAATCTACCATGTCTTTTTAAAGAAATCGTCTCGGCCTTCACCTTAAGCGATTTTAGGAAAGTTAGGGAAAACGTAAATACTAAATATAGATGGCGAAACGGAGATCTGAACCCTCTTTCTTCCGAATGTCAGTGAGATATGTTACCACTGCCCCTCCTCGCTCTGTGGAACACAAGACGCAGTATTCAGCCTCGTGGTGGTCGGTGGTATTAATGTTTTGATTTCTCATCGTATTTACTTTGTTGTTGAAACATTTGTGTTTTACTCCTTGTATTCTGTTTCATACTCAAGTGTGCTAATAAAAACCTAACACGATTTCTCTTTTTTTTTGTCTTCTGGAAGAAAGTCGTTTTTTGCTGAAGTGAAGATTAGGAATACATAAGCAATAAATACCAGCACTGATGATTTGTTCCGATGATAACAAGATGCTAGTATAATGTATAGACATTGTTTTCGATTATCAAAAGTCGTATGAGATTTGGTACTGGAACGTCCCTTAATGTCCACTTTCTGATACACCCATAACCGACTGCAGTGAAGCCACAGAATATATCAGAGTCACGTCATCAACGACAACAATTTCTCATGCACCAAGTAATACTGGTGCAGTGCACCAGTGATATTTCTGCCAAGAAGCAATTAAACGTGAAGCTGATGCACTGCAGTTCCAGAGCACTCTTTCAAAACTGTTTGTAATTACAAGCTCTGAAAGCCGCTGTTGACGGCAGCCAATTTTCTCTCGAGGTATTTACCGTTAACATAAGTTGGTAAGAGTGGCATACAGCTTCGCTACAGCTTATCTGAATACACAGTAGTGGTGGCTCGGAAAACACGAACAACGTAAAACTTACATTGCAATCGTCACACAGAAGTGTTGTGGGTAGGAAGAACCAAAAATTTGTTACAGTATATACAGTGCCTCCTACATCACTTTTCAGCTGTACAAATTGAAGTTGGTAATTTTTAAACGTCGAATCTAAAAGACAATGAATACACATCGTCCATTACGTTTTTATCAGATGACAGTTGCATAGCGTCATTGCGTAGTTTAAAATTTGTCATCTGCTTTTCTTAAGAGAAAGCCAGCCCAAAACATGTCGGACTTGGCCTTCTTTGTTCACAGCGAGCGTTTAAAGCACCAGTATCATGAGAAATTGGAAATATCACATGATGATATTCGTTGGCTGCTGTAATACGATTTTTATTAATATCTAACGCAATAACAATGTCTCAAATAGATTCAATCAGCGTTTGATGATGAGCTACATTCCGGAAAGACTGTTTGCAGGTAGTCAACAGGAATTCGTCCATGAGGAAGGTCGTAACGGTTCCAAAATAGCGAAGGAAGTTTCCAGAATGAGATTTTCACTCTGCAGCGGAGTGTGCGCTGTTAAGAAACTTCCTGGCATATTAAAACTGTGTGCCCGACCGAGACTCGAACTCGGGACCCTTGCCTTTCACGGGCAAGTGCTCTACCATCTGAGCTACCGAATGTCTGTGGCTAAGCCATGTCTCCGCAATTTTAATCTGCCAGGAAGTTTCATATCAGCGTACACTCCGCTGCAGAGTGAAAATCTCATTCTGGAAACATCCCCCAGGCTGTGGCTAAGCCATGTCTCTGCAATATCCTTTCTTTCAGGAGTGCTAGTTCTGCAGGGCTCGCAGGAGAGCTTTTGTAAAATTTGGAAGGTAGGAGACGAGGTAATGGCAGAAGTAAAGCTGTGAGTACAGAGCGTGAGTCGTGCTTCGGTAGCTCAGATGGTAGAGCACTTGCCCGCGAAATGCAAAGGTCCCGAGTTTGAGTCTCGGTCGGGCACACAGTTTTAATCTGCCAGGAAGTTACAGCGAAGGAAGATGTTCGAGAAATCTTCAGTGCTGTGCCCAGTATGCTTGACGTTTGTCGGTATGAGATTTAACAAGAAATTTAGCCATCCGCATACATATCAAAGACAGCTGCGTTTAGATTTTGATTGAAAATTTATCTGCGAGAAAAGTAATCGCATCAATTGACGGGGGCCTATACATGAAGTTCAGTCAAACTGTTTATTCATCGATTCACGAAACGTCTAGTCTAAGAGACAACTAATGAAACTAGTCTGTTCAGTTGGTGTCAGACGAAAAATACATGGCGCCATTGTATAGTTTAAAAAATTTTTCATCTGCATTTCTTAAAACAAAGGCACCCCAAAAATTGGCCCCATCACGAGAAGCATCCCCTTAGCGTAACACCACCATCTCCACACTTCAGTGTTGGCGCTACACATGGTGGTACTTAACGTTCCCCAATTATTCCCCAAATCCAAACACCTCCGTTAGATTGCCAAAGCGTACAGCATGATTCACCACTCCAAATCATTTCTTTGCGTACATTGACCAGCAGCGTCGCTCTTTAACCCTTTAACAGTGACTACAGAAATGTGTGGCTTATGTGGAGCTGCTCGACCATTGGACTCCATTCTTTTTAACACTTTACGCATAATAACTGCGATGGGTGGAATGGAGGGTAGCATTTGGAGTTCACAAATGGCTCCATCCGCTAATTTCATCCAAAATTTTACAAGCAACTTCCGCAAATCTCTATGCTCACTTCTCGTCCGTACATGAGGTCTGCCTGGTGTTTGGTTTAGCTCTGGATATGCCTTCGCGTTTCCGATTCACAGTCATATCTCTGAAAGAGTTGAAATGTCCGTGTTGGATATGTTAGTCAGGTGACATCCAATGGCTAGTGCATGGTTGACGTCCCTGACAAGAGAACCTGCCCATCGCACCCCCTTCAGATTTGGTTATAAGTTGGCACAGTGGATAGGCCTTGAAAAACTGAACACAGATCAATCGAGAAAACAGGAAGCGCCGTGGTCCCATGGTTAGCGTGAGCCTCTGCAGAACCAGAGCTCCTTGGTTCAAGCTTTCCCTCGAGTGAGGGGTTTAATTTTTTATTTTCAGACAATTATCACACATAATCACCTGAGTCGAAACAAGGCCCCCGGAGTAGACAACATTCCATTAGAACTACTGACGGCCTTGGGAGAGCCAGTCATGACAAAACTCTACCAGCTGGTGAGCAAGATGTATGAGACAGGCGAAATACCCTCAGACTTCAAGAAGAATATAATAATTCCAATCCCAAAGAAAGCAGGTGCTGACAGATGTGAAAATTACCGAACTATCAGTTTAATAAGCCACGGCTGCAAAATACTAACGCGAATTCTTTACAGACGAATGGAAAAACTGGTAGATGCGGACCTCGGGGAGGATCAGTTTGGATTCCGTCGAAATGTTGGAACACGTGAGGCAATACTGACCTTACGACTTATCTTAGAAGAAAGATTAAGAAAAGGTAAACCTACGTTTCTAGCATTTGTAGACTTAGAGAAAGCTTTTGACAATGTTGACTGGAATACTCTTTTTCAAATTCTAAAGGTGGCAGGGGTAAAATACAGGGAGCGAAAGGCTATTTATAATTTGTACAGAAACCAGATGGCAGTAATAAGAGTCGAGGGGCATGAAAGGGAAGCAGTGGTTGGGAAAGGAGTGAGACAGGGTTGTAGCCTCTCCCCGATGTTATTCAATCTGTATATTGAGCAAGCAGTAAAGGAAACAAAAGAAAAATTTGGAGTAGGTATTAAAATTCATGGAGACGAAGTAAAAACTTTGAGGTTCGCCGATGACATTGTAATTCTGTCAGAGACGGCAAAGGACTTGGAAGAGCAGTTGAACGGAATGGACAGTGTCTTGAAAGGAGGATATAAGATGAACATTAACAAAAGCAAAACGAGGATAATGGAATGTAGTCAAATTAAATCGGGTGATGCTGAGGGAATTAGATTAGGAAATGAGACACTTAAAGTAGTAAAGGAGTTTTGCTATTTAGGAAGTAAAATAACTGATGATGGTCGAAGTAGAGAGGATATAAAATGTAGACTGGCAATGGCAAGGAAAGCGTTTCTCAAGAAGAGAAATTTGTTAACATCGAATATAGATTTATGTATCAGGAAGTCGTTTCTGAAAGTATTTGTTTGGAGTGTAGCCATGTATGGAAGTGAAACATGGACGATAACTAGTTTGGACAAGAAGAGAATAGAAGCTTTCGAAATGTGGTGCTACAGAAGAATACTGAAGATAAGGTGGATAGATCACGTAACTAATGAGGAGGTATTGAATAGGATTGGAGAGAAGAGAAGTTTGTGGCACAACTTGACTAGAAGAAGGGATCGGTTGGTAGGACATGTTTTGAGGCATCAAGGGATCACAAATTTAGCATTGGAGGGCAGCGTGGAGGGTAAAAATCGTAGAGGGAGACCGAGAGATGAGTACACTAAGCAGATTCAGAAGGATGTAGGTTGCAGTAGGTACTGGGAGATGAAGCAGCTTGCACAGGATAGAGTAGCATGGAGAGCTGCATCAAACCAGTCTCAGGACTGAAGACAACAACAACAACAATCAACTATGCTCTCCAAAATTCCTGGACATGGTCAGATTTGCTTGGACATATGCAGGATTTGTTGGTCCACACACGGAAAAATTTGAAAACGTTAAAAACATATGTTTTGACAGAGCATAAGGAAAACTGTGCGACTGAGAAACTGTTGCATTCATTTGTTGCAGTTTACGTGACAAACTCTTATGTTTTCTTCACTTTTTTGGAAGTGATTATCACATCCACAAGAAAACCTAAATCGGGCAAGGTAGAAGAATCTTTTTACCCATTCGCCAAGTGTAAAAGTTAGGTGGATCGACAACATATTCCTGTCATGTGATGCACATGCCGTCACCAGCGTCGTATAGAATATATCAGACGTGTTTTCCTGTGGAGGAATCGGTTGACCTATGACCTTGCGATCAAATGTTTTCAGGCACGTCCTTTCGTCTACTAATCGCACGGTTTTGCGGTGCGGTCGCAAAACACAGACACTGAACTTATTACAGTGAACAGAGACGTCAATGAACGAACGGACAGATCATAGCTTTGCGAAAATAAAGAAAGTAAACTTTTCACTCGAGGGAAGAGTTGAAGCAAGGACCTCTCCTTCCGTAGCTGCTCACGCTAACCACGGGACCACGGCGCTCCTGTGCTCACACTCTCCTTAATGTTCCCTATCTTGCACATGGACTACTCAGCTTGTATATTTTGCTTATTTTTTCATAGTCCCACACAACTTCTTCCTGTTTTCTCGATTGATCTGTGTTCAGTTTTTCAAGGCCTATCCACTGTGCCAACTTATAACTAAATCTGAGGGGGGTGCGATGGGGAAGTTCCCTTGTGAGCACTCCCGACGGACCCATCTGCTGTCTCTTTTCAGACCGGTGGGTCCGCCTAATGTGTCATCTGGTCGTCAGTATCGCATTACATACGAGTGTCCCGATATGTTTGATCAGACAGTGTATTTTCCCGATGTGTTGACAATTTGACCAAGAAAACTTCCTGGCAGATTAAAACTGTGTGCCCGACCGAGACCCGAACTCGGGACCTTTGCCTTTCGTGGGCAAGTACCAACTGAGCTACCGAAGCACGACTCACGGCCCGTACTCACAGCTTTACTTCTGCCAGTTTCCGTCTCCTACCTTCCAAACTTCTGGAATTTGACCAAGTTTCACATGCACGCTGCTAGCAGTTTGTGTCAGGAAACGTTTAAAGGGCGGGCAACCTTCGTATAAGCGATTGTGTCTCCACTGCGTCAGAAGAAAAAGCGAGTAAAGTTTAGTAAATACTGGCACTAATCGAATCGAGGCAGCAAATACGGCAGCAATGTATTGCCGTGTGGTGAAACTATACACTAGATCCTGCAGATATCCGATGCATCGTTCTTCCTGTTCTCTCAGCATGAGCTGTAACAGTGAATTGGTGCTATTAGGATGCCTCTAAAATTTCAGCTTTCTGACAATAAATTTCGTGAGCAGCATTACGCGACAAAATTTTGTATTCGCCTGATGGAAAATGCTATTGTGACCCGTGAAGAATTAAAGACAGCATTTGCAGAGTCTGTTATGTGCCGTCGAGCCTGTCTGCTTCTTCACAAAAATTTAAAATGGACGTGATAACGGCGAAATTCAAGGAGGAAAAGGCATTCTTGTTCGAACCTTCACAGAGAAAACACTTGGCAATACTGGGGCCTCCATTACCCGCAGTGATCCACGCCTCATTATCAGAAAACTTGCTCTCATTTTGAAGATATCAAGTGAAAGTGTTCGTATTCTTGTAAAGAATCGTTTGTAGATGTCTAGAGTGTATGCAAGCAGGATACTGCGATTCCTTATACCAGACGCACCACAGATGTGAGCAACGACTGAACATAGCGCGTTGGAGATGAGGGTTACGGAATGGGATTAGGAAATGAGACAGTGACAGCTGTTGATCACTTTAACTATTTGAAAAGAAAAATAACTCAAGATGCAGAAGCAGGTACTAGCAGGAAAAGGCTTATGAAAAATATCAATTACCAACATTATATAAAAATGTAAGTATGAGGAAGTAGTTTGTGGAGGTATCTGTCTTCAGTGTAGACTTATACACTTATGGATCGAATAATTAATCAGAAGGTAATTAATCACATTGGGAAAAATAAATTAATGACACAGCTTAATTGGTAGAAGGGGTCGGTTGATAGTACATACAAGGGTTACTCGGAAAGTAAGGTTCAATCGGTCAGGAAATGGAAACCACAGTGAAATTAGAAAACGTTTTATTTGCAAGAGTTTGCTACACTCCCCTGCTACTTTTCTATATAGTCGCTGCTCCGACTTAGACAATTGTTGTAGGGTTGCACCAGCTTTCCGATATCTTTATCATAGTTGCCTGTGATTTCAGCCACTTCTCTACAATAGTCTGCAATTCGTTTTCTGTGACAAAATGTTGTATTCTTAGCCAGCGTTAGATGTGAGCAGAGGGAGCCAAGTGCAGGCTGTATGATGAGTCATCAAACACTTCCAATCGAAAACGCTGCAGGAGCGTCTTCATGGAAGAGAAAAATGCCTGAGAAGTACGTTATGCAGGGGCTCCATGAAATCAAACGAAACCTCGCGAGAACCTATGCTTTGCGGGAAAAACTACTACAACAGCGAAAAAAGCAAACTTTAAGTAGGGGAGATTGGGCAACGTTTACCATTGGGGGACGTTAACGTAAGCACTTTTCTCGGGAACCGTTCGTGCTAGAGCACGACTGGCAATCGATGAGAAGTACTGCCATCTACTGAGGGCTCTCACAAACTTCACATATTTGTGTCTTTGTGAGAGGCGAATAAACTATGTTACTCAAAATATTGAAGCTCCTAAGTGACATACCTTTTGGAACTGAGAACAGATAGATATATGTTAGTCTGCAAGAAATTGTTCTTGATTATAAGGTACATTTGTATAATTTGAAAGCCTGGAAGTTGCTGTTGTAGTTTCGAAACTAATTCAAGCATCTCGATGGTGCACGTTTACGCTTTTCTACTGCCGAACTTCTACGCACTATTTTGCATTGCTCTTCTAACTGGTATCTCTCTGAAGGAAACCGTAGGACAATAGCAGTTGGAAACGAAATCCAAAAACAAAACAAATATAAAATATAATAAATACAAAAGGTAGAAATTGCTGAAAAATCTATTTCAACCTAACGAATCTCCAGCAGAAGGAATTAATTCTATGAGATCAACAAGCGATAAGTGCAAGAAATAACTAAAAGCGATAACAAGGCAAAATGAAGGTAGCGTACATCTGATGTCATCATTAGCGTTTTGCTCAGACGCAAATTTTCACATGGTACCCCTCAGGGGCTATTGTGTTCAGCTACCCTCTTTAGGTCCGCGTAATTTCCGCTTCCCTTTACGTCGTCCATTGTCTTCTCTCTTCTCCTTCCTCTCAATCTTTTCTCCCATACTAGTCCTTGCAAAGCCTGTACCGAGCGACGTGGCGCAGTGGTTTACACACTGGACTCGCATGCGGTTGGATGACGTTTCAAACCACCGTCCGGTCATCCTAATTCAGGTTTTCCGTAATTTCCCTAAATCGCTTCAGGCAAATGACGGGATGATTCCTCTGGTAGGGCACGGCCAGTTTTCTTCCCATCCTTCCGTAATTCGATGGGACCAATGATCTCGCTGTCTGGTCCCGTCCCTCGAATCAACCATCCAACCAAAGCGTTTGTTAGCAAGTTGTCGCAGCTCAACGAATATCCCATCATCTTCTTCTTCCTTTCTCTTAGAACTGACGACAGTCTGATGAAGAGGATAAGAAATGCCTTTGTACGCGTATTTACTGTTTGAAGCGTATCATCCAATCACAAATAAATTAAGAATGGTTCTAGGGCCGTAAATGTGAAAAGTGAGCTAACGACGAGCTCACCACAATAAAAGATTTCTTTCTGTGGGTCAACCACAACTCGGACAGTGATGATGAATAAGCCTTTAATTAATATCCTAACTCCTATGTAGATCACATTATGACAACAGGTGAAATTTGCCAAAAGTTTGTTTACTGCGAGAAAAGTTTTTGTGTTTTAGCATGTTAATTGGTACAACGAAGCCCATAATTTTGTTCACTGGCAATTAAGAATATTTTTTTGAAAATTTTAGTAGTGTGTTTTGTTTACTCATTATTCTTTTCTACAATATGCGCAAATTCGCCTCCATAGTTGCAAGAAGTTACTTCTGTCTATATACCTATATAAAATTATTTTGCACTGTATTGACAAAAGTAAGCCGACCAGTGTGGCCGTGCTGTTCTAGGCGCTCCGGCACATCAGTTTCGAACCGCGTGACCGCTACCGTCGCAGGTTCCAATCCTGCCTCGGGCATGGATGTGTGTGATGTCCTTAGGTTAGTTATGTTTAACTAGTTCTAAGTTCTAGGGGACTGATGACCACAGATGTTAAGTCCCATAGTGCTCAGAGCCATTTGACAAAAGTGATGGGGTACTGATATACAAGTATACGGATGGCTGTAGTATTGTGTACACAAGGCATAAAAAAGCACCGCATTGGTGGAGCTGTCAGTTATACTTATGTGATTCATATGAAAAATGTTTCCGACGTGATAATGGCCTCATGATGGGAATTAACGGACTATGAACTTGGAGTGGTAGTTGGACTATTCCGAAATCCATAGTGTCAAGAGTGTGCGGACAACAACAAATTTCAGGCACTCTCACCGCGGACAACACAGTGGCCGATGACCTTCACTTCAAGACCGAGAGCAACGATATTTTCGTAGAGATGTCAGTGCTAACTGACTAGCGTGAAATATTCTGGTATATCAGTGTGAGATGTACGACAAACGTTTCAGGACACTGCGGCAAAATTTGGCGTTAACAGGGTGTGGCAGCAGACCACCGAAGCGAGTGCCCAACAGGACAACATCGCCTACAATGGCTATCCTGGGCTCTGATCATACCGGTTGGACCCTAGTCGACTGGAAAACCGTGAGTAGCGATTTCTGTTGGTAAGAGCTGATGGCAGGGTTCGAGAGTGGCGCAGACCTCACGAAGCCATAGACCCAAGTTGTCAACAAGGCACTGTGCAACCTGATGGTGGCTCCATAATGGTGGTGGGCTCCGTTTACATCGAATGAAATGGGTGCTCTGGTTCAACTGAACCGATCACTGATAAAAAGTAAATGATGTGTGACTAGGGCCTCCCGTCGGGTAGACCGTTCGCCGGGTGCGAGTCTTTCGATTTGACGCCACTTCCGCGACTTACGCGCCGATGGGGATGAAAAAATTATGATTAGGGAAACAGAACACCCAGTTCCTGAGCGGAGAAAACCTTCGAACCAGCCGGGAATCGAAACCGGGCCCTCGAGATTGGCATTCTGTCACGCTGACCACTGTTTTTTAAAAGAAGAAATGAAAAAAGAAAAATACGCTAGCCAATTTTTAACCCTTTTTTGTGGACCTATCTTCTCATTTAGACAAGACTAATCTCCAAAAATAAAAGAAACAAAATAAAATGAACCCCTACTAGGCACCGCCACTTTAACTACGCCATAAAATAAGAAATGAACTAACCTTCATCAGGCGTTGCCCCTAATTATTCCCTCACTTTTTTATTATTTTTTTACATGATTACACTCAATAAACATGTACAAATGATAATTCTAGTAACTGAGTGTTACAACAACAAAGCTTCATTCACAGCGTAAAAAAAAAGTAAAAAAAAATAAAAATGTAAGTCACTAACGCAATTCCAGCTAAAAAAAGTTCTGCAATAAACGTAACTGGTTCCATTTGGTACTTCGCCATGTTTATCTGGTATCTCCAACGGCGCAATTGAAGGGTATCTGCAACGGAGTCATTCTGCTTCGCTAATGCCTCAAGGAAAACAGAAATCCTTGAAGTAGACAGTCTCTTCCTTCTCTCATCGCTGACAATGCAGGACGTTTAGCCGTAAGTGTGATGCGGCACAGAACATTAACCTCAGCTTGGCACTCCCCAACTGAGTGGGTGGTTAACGAAAACACTGCGTAAATAATTTGCGAAGAGCGTACGGTATCTCGGTGTGCGTTCGAGGGCATTGTTAGCATTTTGTAGGAACCACCAGCAATCAAGCTGCTCTTTCTCTCCTTCGCTAGAGATATAGGTGACGGTAATTCCTTTGAACCGTGTAAGCGCATGATATTTTGCGGCGGGAAAGTAAGATTCATCTGGACAGAGGAGGGTCTGAGGGTTAGTCATATCAGGCGTGACCCGGAGGTAACAAGTCAATATCTTCTGTGATAGTCGCCAAACTCCGGACGACGATACTCATGTAAAACGATGTTCATCGGTATCCAAGAGGTGACAATCTGGGCAATAATGTGAGTCTGCCAGTCCAATAGCGTGAAGTCTCTGCCGTGACGCAAATTTTTTTTGGCGATCTGATACCACTTCGAACGCACCGTGGACGACAGAAAGTCGTGGTGTATCGTTTTCCACACTCTTGTCCAATGGACCGTATGGTACTTGTTTTCCACCACATTATGGGGAACAGCCTGCAGAGGGTTGGTATAAAAATCTTTTGCCTTTGGTGGACGTGTAGCGGGGAGGTTCGAGCTGACATAGCTGTAATCAAGAATGAAGGTCGACACATGGGGGAGTTGTGGTGTGATGTGCGCAACCTACACCGGCGGGACGTGAGAGAATGCCATCAGAACATGTAGTAAACGACCCTTGAGAGAGGTATGTTGACTTTTTCAGCGTTTCCTCACGTTGCTCATGTAAAGGGCAGCTGCTCCCTCCATGACTTTGACCAATCCCAGCCCTCCTTTGTGCACTGGGCAGGTAAGAGTGTCGTATCGTAATTTAAACATATGACCTGCGGAAACGTAGTAACTGAAGGCCGCCTGAAGCCGGCGTCCTATCTGCAGCGGTTATGGGAGGACTTGTGCCACGTAGAGGTTCAAGTATTCAACACGTTGTAGCTTATTCAAGTCCCGGAGCAGGTTCTGTCGCACCATTGCGCTTATGATCTGTAATAACTGTCGGTAGTTTGCTGCGGCTAGTTTCACGTACATCTTTCTTGAACGTGATTCCCAAATATCGCAGATCAGAAACTGGTGGGACGGGAGCGAAGGCTTCCGGTCCGAGACCACGTCCAATATCCAACGCCGCCGACTAGTTGATGTTCAGAAGACTGCCTGATGCCTGTCTGTAGCCAGGTTAGCGCGCTTTGAACTTCGTCATAGGAAGGAACCAGCAGTAGCAGGTCGTCAGCGTATGCCCTATTGCGAAAGGTTACGTCCCGGAGCGTGATGCCTGATAACCGGAGGTCAAAGCCCCTGCGGAGTGGCTCGAGTGCGATTGCATAGAGGTAGGTAGAAATGGGACAACCTTGTTGTAGGGACCACTTGATGGGTACTAGTCCTACAGTCCTTCCACTGACCTGGATGTGTGAGTCAGCTGTTGTCCAAAGACGCCGTAGGTTGTCAATGAGGCCAAGGGGGAGAAAACGGTCCATCACAAGTAGCAGGAAGTTATGGTACACTCTATCAAAGGCGAAATTGAAATCGATGGAGACGATCGCCGCTCTCAGACGGCACACAGAGGCGTTCGCTATTAAGTCCCTGCAGTGACCGGTGGCCATGTGTATGTTGGCTTCTCCCCCCCTGCGACGTCTGTTCTGGAGCGAGAATCACCGGCAAAGTCGTCTTAATACGGACCGCCATAAGCCTGGCGAAAATCTTGTAGTCGGCGTTCAGCCTATCGTCGTATCTTGATCGCCCTCCACCTGGCTCGTGCACCGGTATGAGAAGTCCTTCTACAAACGCTGGCGGTACAACACAGTCTGCAGACATCAGATCGCAGAACATAATAACCCAGCGAGGCATCATGTGACGGAAGGTCCGGTAGAATTCGGTGGACAATGAGTCAAGCCCAGGAGACTTATTGGTCGCACCTTAGTCCAGGGTGGCTTCGACTTCTGCGAGTGAGACTTCCTCCATTAGTGTATTCACGGTTGCCTCGTCGATAGTACGTGTTACCTGCTGTTACACTTCAGTAGTGGCATCGTCATCTACGGTTCTTGTCTGGTAAAGATGAGGAAAATGATTCTCCAACGCCTTGACTATGGTAGCTCGGTTTGTACAGAAGCGACCGTCTTGTGTCCTGAGTTGTGAGAGTAAGTGTTGGCGACGTCGGCGCTTATCCGACACAACATGGTGCATAGTGGGTTCCCCTGTGGCCGTTCGGTCGTGCCGTCGCGAGCTCACTACGGCACCTACTCGTCGGCACTTCGTCAATGATAGTATGTGAGCCTTAATTCTGCTTTGGTCATTTTATCTCTTTGAGGAAGGGGGAAGGCGTCGAGGTCCCTGAGAGTCGCGTAGCCAAAATCGAGGGTCTGTCGATGCCACGCAGCCACGTCCTTGCCAAACTGCATAAGTGTCCTGCAGATCGCTGCTTTGGCACAGAGGAGCCACCACTCCAGAGTCGAGGTGTATCGGGGGTGGCGGCCTTCACAGTCAGTCCACGTTGCTTCAACTTGCCGACGGCAACCCAGGTCCTGGAGATGAGTCATATTAAGCTTCCAAAAGCCATTGCTGCGACAGGATTGTTGGGGGAGGAGATGTATAGTGCAGATATAGGCACTATGATATCATTAGGCCTGAGGCCATAGTTCGGCGACCACCACCTCTTGTGTGAGGTCTTGCGACACATATATGCGAGCAAGTCGGCTGGACAAATGACTGGAAAGATGAGTGTGGCAAGAGCGATTACCGTGGAGTTTTTGCCACGTGTCGCACAAGTGAAATTCTTGGATCATCGCACCCAGTTCCGGACAGGGCATGTAGTGTGGGATTTGGTTCTTCGGGTGAAGTACGCAAATAAATTTGCCGGCGAAGACACTGTTTTAGTACCTTCTGAGGGAAAAGGGGGCGACATCCGTGGATTATCATCTGAAGCGGTCGTGACGTCTGGTGGTACCCGACGACGCGTAAACACCAATAAATCGGGTGTTGAGCGCCGTAAGTGCTATTCCTCGAGCAGAGGGAAGATGCGTGATTTCAGTAACTTCGATACCATCACGCACTCGTATTGCCACTCCGGTGCCTGCAGGGCGACCGGGCGTCACATACGTGGCGTAACCATAAAAGTTCGGGAGTGCGGTCGTTTTCACTTCTTGTAAGAAAGCAAAATCAACTCCCATGGCTCGCGTTGAGTCTTTCAAAAGCTGGATCTTGATAGGACAACTTATCATTCTGATATTAATGGTCGCCAGGCGGTTATCCATATTGATGTTGGAGAGAAGGGAACACCGGAAGTGATGTCACCCCTCACCGAACGCGGTCCTCCTTGTGTTGCTTATGCTGAATGATCCGGCGGGGCCTCAGCTGGCCCCGGATCGGGATCTTGTGTCTCGACGTCCTCGGCCCACGAAGCGGGCGCGGATGTCTGTTCATGTTCCATAGACTCTGAGTGTTTGATAGTAAGGGACCGGGCGACTTCGCTGCCTGTACTGCTACCTTCCTACTGCTCGCTGGTTATATCAAGCGGATGGTAGTTGAACGCTGTATGTTTCTCTGTCTGTTCTGCAAAGTTGGAATCAGTGGAAGTGGCCAGAGCCTCGCGGTTGGCTTCTTGAGTGGTCACTTGCTCCTCCCCGGCCGAATGTAAATCGCCGTGTTCCAACACGATCCGACGACGGCTCTTTCGGCGTTTCCGTGATCGCTGTTTCCGTACGTGGCCTTCATTGTCGGAAGACGGCACTGACTCACGCCCCGCCGGGACAAATGCTTCGGTCGGTACAATAAGGGAATCAACTAACATCTTGCTGTCGTTAATGTCTGTCGCGTTCGGTAGCTCCGGCGTCATTGTACTATTTTCCACCACTGCCCAGACCGGTTGATCATCCAGGTTTCTACACTGGACTCGCATTCGGGAGGACGACGATTCAATCCCGTCTCCGGCCATCCTGATTTAGGTTTTCCCTAAATCGCTTCAGGCAAATGCCGGGATGGTTCCTTTGAAAGGGCACGGCCGATTTCGTTCCCAATCCTTCCCTAACCCGAGCTTGCGCTCCGTCTCTAATGACCTCGTTGTCAACGGGACGTTAAACACTAACCAACACCACCACATCCAGGTTTCTGTCCGTGGAAGGTGGTTCCTGTACCGCCAAATCGGTCTGTTTTGTGGAGAACGTCTGGGCGCCAACACGGAAGTCCCGAGGAGAATGGTCTTCGTGGGTGGTAGCGCAACGTTCGTCGGTGGGAGTTGTGTGATCCGACGCTGGAGGCACTCGGAACGAAGGTGACTTTCTTTGCCGCATCCGGAACACGTCTTCGGCTGGCCGTCATAAACGACTATAGTCTGGCACCCTCCGTAGGTAGGATGGCGCGTCTCGGTGGTCAATGCGCACTTTGCTTACTCCATTCAGCACTGGATACGTCCTAAACTAAGTCCATTTTTCAGCCACTTATTCGTGTACCGTCCCTTAGGGGCGGAGCGCCGCTACAACGTCTGCCGCAGGGAGTTCAAATGGAAGTTCGAAGATGCGTATAGTCCGCAGTCCCATTGCGGCATGGCCGACCTCGACGTTGCCAACATTTCCTTTGCGTGGAAGAACTGGAGTTCTTGTTTCATCTCACGAAGCACCTTGGAGCATGTAGCTTTGTTTATGAGTTTTACATACACCGTCTTACTGACGATCGAAAAGTGAATGCCGACAATGTCGGCAGCCGGGATATTGGCTTCCTCTCTTAAAAAGCGTTCGACGTCGAGCGCCTTTGGTCGGGCAAAGTCGTTCCGAAATGAGCATTTCAAGGTTGATCTTCTCTATTTGTTTGCCATAGCCTTGTAGCGCTACGGCGTCACGTTAGTGTCTGCCAAAGGAAGTAAGCAACACGAGCCCGCGCGCGCTGCTCGCGGAAAGCACACATTGCACGTCTGCTTCGCCCGGCTGCGAGAGACGGACTGCACCACTCAGCTAAGCGGACATCATTAATAGGAAACGGTTGTTTTGGGATACTTAGAGACCATCTGCATCCACTGAAGGATTTCATGTTTCCAAACAACGATGATACGTCACCAGGCCATAATTGTTCATGAATGGTCTGAAGGACATTCTGTACAATGGGAGCGATTGATATAGCCACCCAGACCGTCTGACACGAATCAAATCGAATATTTATGGGACATAATCGAGAGGTCAGTTAGTAGACAAAATCCTGCACCGGCAACACTTTCGCAGTTATGGACGGCTGTAGCGGCAGCATGGCTCAGTATTTCTGCTGGGGACTTCCAACGACTTCTTGAGCCCATTCAACTTCGAGATGATCCACTAAGCCCGGAAGAAGAAAGTCGGACACCGTATTACGAGGTACGGCATGACTTGTCTCTTCAGTGTATTTAAAGAACCAAGTTAAGGACCAAAGAATTATGAGTACGGTAGATATAAATAAACTGATTTTAAAAGTCCGAAAAGAAATGTGCGTAAATGTGTCCCGGGATCACCTACTCCTCGCACAAACTAATCTGATACGAAAACGACCTCCATTACTTCATAATAGCTGGCTGAAAGACACATGACGGTAGTGAGTAACCTCTGGCGCCTTAACACCTCCGCAGTAACCGTTCCTCCTCAGAGAGGCCGTGACACTCGTTGTCCCTGGCAGCAGCAGCTGCCGCGGCACCGCGACAAATCCTGTCGCAGATTGCGAATGAATGCGCACGCTCAGGCCATCACTTCGCAGTGATGAGCTCCGATGTTGGCACACGGAACATTGGCAGCGCATTAATAACCTGCTGGTCGCGCCCAACCGCTCGGCCGTACACAGATTTTGACGACTCGCTTCAAAACCCGGGGAACTGTCAGGCCGTAAATGTGAAACACGTCGGGATTTTGACATCAGCGGAATTCGCAAAACTCTACAGATCAGCTTTCTCTCGTAACAATAACGAGGTTTTGGTGAATAAATGTGCAATATAGTCCAAACGAATGGTGAAGAGCACCTGATTTTAGGAATTAAATACCGCGAACCAAATTATTTGTGTTTTCGATAGATTACTAGCAACTAATTAGTTCAAAGAAAATAGGTATGATTCTGTTACGGCTAATGCATATGTATAATATTTGATAACCCTTTAAAAAACAAAAAAAAACTTCCTTCCAGTTCGTGGAAATCTGTTGTGGAGAATGAAGGCTATGCTGAAATTACGCTGCTGTCTATTACAATTGCTACTTCAAGGAGGATAGAAAGTAACGAAATTTGGTTTATTGTGAGTATACCGTACAGTTCCGAAAATACATAATTAAACTTGCAGATTATTTAGCGGCTTACAGAGTACTAAATTTAGTACGCAGACCTGCCAAAATGGCTCTCTCTCGGCTGCGCATCGAGGCAGGTAATAAATAAGACACGTCCTTTATTTCTCCCTTACCTCTCTGCGGGAGTTCATCAATCGTCGCGTTTGCATAACAGCGTTCCGGCAACCCATGACGAGACGGTATCCTTTGGGTAACAAATCTGGAGAACATACTGCCCAGGGAAGCAGAAATGTTACGGAAACACTAGCAACATCCACTCTTGAGTAACCTTGTGGAAATATAGCATCACAGACTGGATCTAGCTGGATAGAAAGGTTACGGCGGCTGCCCAAATTACCGACTATGTGAGCCAGAGCTGAACGCGTTGCGTGTCCAATCACACCCCATAATATCGAACCAGTTGCTTGTCACGTACGGCGATAACGAATGCACTCTAGCAATGTTCGTTCTCGTTGGAGCTTCGACACTCTGATACGTCACTGTAAGAAAATTCACTGAACCGAAACTCATAGGACGGCGTGCTGTCGTTTGACTCGCCACCTTCGGTGCACCTCTCTGCTGCAATGTCATGGCAAGACATAACAATGGTCATCGTACTTAATGTCGGTGGTGTTCCAGGCACTGCCGTACTGTCAGTGTGAGTACTCGTCTTGAAAGAAGGAAGCGAATTTTCTGATTCATGTTACGTGTAGCGGCTGTGAAGTCGTGCGCGGATGAGCTATGTCTGTCCTCATGATCAGAAGTCGCGTAGAGCCACTGAGGTCCCTAATGGCGTTGAGTGCGATCCTTCTGAATTCGTGGTGACGACGCTGTTCTGGAAAACGTAAGGACGAGAACCCTGACACATTAATAACTCGTTTGAAATGAATGACTGTGCAGGAGCAAGTTGACAGAGATCTCCCAGTCGTACACAGAAAGTTGGACGTTAGATGGCGTGTAGTCGGCGTGGCTGAAGCACCAAATGGGGCTGGCCCTACATCACGTACACGTTGAAGGAACGGGAAAAGACAGGGTGTGTCAATCAGATAGAAGTTACGGTGCATTGTGGTGGTGTTCTTCATTACAACACGGCCCGCAGACATCTATATGATTCATACGGGGAAGAATCATGAGGAAACTGGAAGAGGACCACTCTCACAAGTGTAGCGAGTCTAGCGCATGTGTTTCATATTGCTGACAGTAGTGGTGAGCGTTCACAAACACATGCGCTGTTTACCGAAGGAGAAAAGGTGGTCGACGATGGTCAACTGCAGCAGCACATCAACGCCACATGTGCAACAGGCAAGAACCGCCCCTACTTCAAACAGCGGGTGCAGACGACTGCAAGGTGCGCAAACTCACGGTCCGCAGTAGCACAGCCACTGCGTGGGCGCGATCTCTTTACCCGACGACCAGAACGTTGTCTTCCGTAGACACCTGCACGTTGACCATTAAATTAACGTGCAAATAGCTGTTTGATTAAGACAAGAGACAATGTCAGAATATGTTGTGAAACATCTTGGTATATTATACCTGTGTATCTGATTTTTTACTAACGTACCAACGCCTCCCATTGTTAACATACATTGCAAAGGAAGTATTTGCCGGTATGTACTCAAAATAGGTGTTACCCGTGGTCTAGGGGTAGCGTCTTTGATTCATAATCTCCGCCACTGCCTAAATTTTGATAAATAATTAGCATTGGCGGGCGACGACTTCCGGCATAAGAAGTCAGCCTCATTCTGTCAACGGCCTTGTCAAAGACGGCGGAGGAGCGGATAGAGGTTCAGGGCACTCTCTTGTCTTAGGGGTGGGAAATTGCCCCTAAAGGCGGAAGAATCAGCAATGATCAACGACATGAGGATGCAGAAGGCAATGGAAACCACTGCATTAAAGACACGTAACGTGTATCCACAGGACATGTGGCCTATAATTGAAGAAGTGTCATGATGATCTCTCCATTGGCAAAAGATTCCGGAATAGACCCCCATACGGATCTCCGGGAGGGGACTGTCAAGGGGGAGGTTACCATGACAAAAAGTTTGAATAATCAACGAAAGGATAACGTGGAATGTCAGAAGCTTAATCGTGGTGGGGAAACTAGAAAATCTGAAAAGGGAAATGCAAAGGCTTAATCTAGATATAGTAGGGGTCAGTGAAGTGAAGTGGAAAGAAGACAAGAGTTTCTGGTCAGATGAGTATCGGGTAATATCAACAGCATCAGAAAATGGTATAACAGGTGTAGGATTCGTTATGAATAGGAAGACAGCAGACCAACACCGACAACGATATTTCAGGTATACATGCCGACGTGGCAAGCTGAAGATGAACAGACAGAGATAGTGTATGAGGATATTGAAAGGGTAATGCAGTATGTAAAGGGAGACAAAAATCTAATAGTCATTGTCGACTGGAATGCAGTTGTAGGGGAAGAAATAGAAGAAAAGGTTACAGGAGAATATGGGCTTGGGACAAGGAATGAAAGAGGAGAAAGACTAATTGAGTTCTGTAACAAGTTTCAGCTAGTAATAGCGAATACCTTGTTCAAGAATCACAAGAGGAGGAGGTATACTTGGAAAAGGCCGGGAGGTACGGGAAGATTTCAATTAGGTTACAGACAGAGATTCCGAAATCAGATACTGGATTGTAAGGCGTACCCAGGAGCAGATATAGACTCAGATCACAATATAGTAGTGATGAAGAGTAGGCTGAAGTTCAAGACATTAGTCAGGAATAATCAATACGCAAAGAAGTGGGATACGGAAGTTTTAAGGAATGACGAGGTACGTTTTAAGTTCTCTAACTCTATAGATACAGCAGAAAGGAATAGCGCAGTAGGCAATACAGTTGAAGAGGAATGGACGTCACTAAAAAGGACCATCACAGAAGTTGGGAAGGAAAACATAGGTACAAAGAAGGTAGCTGCGAAGAAACCATGGGTAACAGAAGAAATACTTCAGTTGATTGATGAAAGGAGGAAGTACAAACATGTTCTGGGAAAATCAGGAATACAGAAATACAAGTCGCTGAGGAATGAAATAAATAGGAAGTGCAGGGAAGCTAAGACGAAATGGCTGCAGGAAAAATGTGAAGACATCGAAAAAGATATGATTGTCGGAAGGACAGACTCAGCATACAGGAAAGTCAAAACAACCTTTGGTGACATTAAAAGCAACCATTGTAACATTAAGAGTGCAACGGAGATTCCACTGTTAAATGCAGAGGAGAGAGAAGATAGGTGGAAAGAATACATTGAAAGCCTCTATGAGGGTGAAGATTTGTCTGAGGTGATAGAAAAAGAAACAGGAATCGATTTAGAAGAGGTAGGGGATCCAGTATTAGAATCGGAATTTCAAAGAGCTTTGGAGGACTTACGGTCAAATAAGGCAGAAGAGATAGATAACATTCCATCAGAATTTCTAAAATGATTAGGGGAAGTGGCAACAAAACGACTATTCACGTTGGTGTGTAGAATATATGAGTCTGGCGACATACCATCTGACTTTCGGAAAAGCATCATCCACACAATTCCAAAGACGGCAAGACCTGACAAGTGCGAGAATTATCGCACAATTAGCTTAACAGCTCATGCATCGAAGCTGCTTACAAGAATAATATACAGAAAAATGGAAAAGAAAATTGAGAATGCGCTAGTTGACGATCAGTTTGGCTTTAGGAAAAGTAAAGGGACGAGAGAGGCAATTCTGACGTTACGGCTAATAATGGAAGCAAGGCTAAAGAAAAATCAAGACACGTTCATAGGGTTTGTCGACCTGGAAAAAGCGTTCGACAATATAAATTAGTGCAAGCTGTTAGAGATTCTGAAAAAAGTAGGGGTAAGCTATAGGGAGAGACGGGTCATATACAATATGTACAACAACCAAGAGGGAATAATAAGAGTGGACGATCAAGAACGAAGTGCTCGTATTAAGAAGGGTGTAAGACAAGGCTGTAGCCTTTCGCCCCTTCTCTTCAATCTGTACATCGAGGAAGCAATGATGGAAATAAAAGAAATGTTCAGGAGTGGAATTAAAATAAAAGGTGAAAGGATATCAATGATACGATTCGCTGATGACATAGCTATCCTGAGTGAAAGTGAAGAAGAATTAAATGATCTGCTGAACGGAATGAACAGTCTAATGAGTACATAGTATGGTTTGAGAGTAAATCGGAGAAAGACGAAGGTAATGAGAAGTAGTAGAAATGAGAACAGCGAGAAACTTAACATCAGGATTGATGGTCACGAAGTCAATGAAGTTAAGGAATTCCGCTACCTAGGCAGTAAAATAACCAATGACGGACGGAGCAAGGAGGATATCAAAAGCAGACTCGCTATGGCAAAAAAGGCATTTCTGGCCAAGAGAATACTAATATCAAATACCGGCCTTAATTTGAGGAAGAAATTTCTGAGGACGTACGTCTGGAGCACAGTGAAACATGGAGTGTGGTAAAACCGGAACAGAAGAGGATAGAAGCATTCGAGATGTGGTGCTATAGACGAAAGTTGAAAATTCGGTGGACTGATAAGGAACGAGGAGGTTCTACGCACAATCGGAGAGGAAAGGCATATGTGGAAAACACTGATAAGGAGAAAGGACAGGATTATAGGATATCTGCTAAGACGTGAGGGAATGACTTCCATGGTACTAGAGGGAGCTGTAGAGGGCAAAAACTGTAGAGGAAGACAGAGATTGAGGACGTAGGTTGCAAGTGCTACTCTGAGATGAAGAGGTTGGCACAGGAAAGGAATTCGTGGCGGGCCGCATCAAACCAGTCAGTAGACTGATGACCCAAAAAAAAAAAAAACTCAAAACACAATCCTACGGACTTGTTTCTATTGCAGATACTCCAATACAGTTCCTCGGTGCACCTCTCCGACAAAAATTGGTTTCAGAATACATAGACCTAGATATTCAGCGAACGGAGTGGCCTACATATTGCCGCGCACTTGCGGGGTATGTTGTGGATCCGCAACATGCGCCATTGACCATCCAGCAGCTGTTGAATAATGGCCGTACACTGTGGCCGAGCGGTTCTAGGCGCTTTAGTCCCGAACTGCGCTGCTGCGACCTATCGCAGGTTCGAATCCTGCCTCGGGCATGGATGTGTGTGATGTCCTCAGGTTAGTTAGGTTTAAGTAGTCCTAAGTCTAGGGGACTGATGACCTCAGACGTCAAGTCCCAACATTTTGTTGAGTAATGGAACGCTCTACCAGAAGAACTCTGTACCAACCTTGCATCCAGTACGGGTGTCTTTTGGAGAGAATGATTACGTTCTGCGTTGATCACACACTGTATTAAGAACCATGTTCCGCCTTTCCGCCTGGTCCGGGGAACCATTAAAAATCGCGGCGACTTCAGTGTAATTACTGTCTTTGAATAAAAGTATGATATCTGTTCGTGTCATTGCATATTTCTGTCAGCCACCTACTGTTCAGCACTGTATTAGTTCTTTCCACATGTGGACCAAGTTTTGTCGAGCTACGTCATTTGGCTGGGACACTTTGTGTGAAAGTTACTATCGTCCTTAAATTTTAAGCACGAATGTATATTCGTGTGACAGTCTTGGGATACCGAACAACGAGGGCAGAAATATCTCGGGGTGATAAATGGCAGTCTAGATAGGCTAAGATCCCACTGCTGTTTCAGCTCTGGAAGAAGATTGTTGACGTTTCTCGTTGTCACTCGGGGCATAACATAATCTTCTCACAAACATACGACACCTACATTTGAATTCTGAATGAAATATTTTCTGCCTAATCTTTCTCTCATATGAAATTTACGTGTCGTCACTCTTACCTACTTCGTCTGATTTTGATGAAATACTAATTATTTGTATGGTCACACATATAACACACTCAACAGTAATTTGAGTTTTGTTGCACGCCGCCTTGATGATGATGCATTACTAAAGTCTAGCAATAAAGCTGCACGATTTCTAAGACTTCAACGGGAAGTATGCGTTTATTTTCCTCGCTATTGCTACATCTCTAGAGGGTTTGAAGTTTCGGTGGGGTAGATGCATGTCATCGGTGATTTTAATTACAGCGTTTCTGGCAAGTTATACACTGCATACAAAGGATCTTGGGACGTTACCACGATATCATAAATGTGCCGAATCCCCACATTATCACAGTTTGGTAGAAGAAATTCAGAGAAAATAGAAAGTGCATTATATCCAGCTCATGTTAGACAGTTAACATCCAGCTGATGTTAGACAGTTAACGTATGAGTTCTCACAAAATATATTTACTTGTGCACGGTGAAAATCGTGTAAAAGGTGCAAGTTCAAGATCATAGGATGAATGGGAACGCTGCTGTGTTCACATAAAAATACTCCGTGCGAGCAGGCAAGAGAAGACCCAACGGCACCGGCCGACCGCCGTGTCATCTTCGGCTGTTAGGCGAATGCGAAGGGGCATGTGGTCAGCACACTGCTCCCTCGGCCGTTAACAGTTTTTCATGAACGAAGCCACCACTTCTCCATCAATTAACACCTCAATAGGCCTCATAAGGGCTGAGTGCATCCCACATGCCAACAGCGCTCGGCACATTCGGACGGTCACCCATCTAAGCGTTAGACAAGCCCAACGGCGCTTAACTTCGATGTGCTGACTGGAACCGGTGTTACCACTCCGGCAATGCCTCAGACTCACACAAGAAATATTCGAATTTATTCATTAACACTTGTTTTAAACATAAATACTGGTACATCTTCCATAGAGAGTTAACGGAACAAACTCGACTGATGTAATTTCTCGAGTACCCCTGCCAAGTGTGAGAGGACCGTTACTGTTGACAATAAGTATAAACAATACAGCAGAAAGCGTAGGCAGCTCTTGAAGACTGTTCGCAGGTGATGCGATACTATCAATCTGCATAATAATCTGCAGAAGATTGATGAATCATGCAGGCTCAGGAGGGTGACCCTGAACGTAAATAAATGTAACATATTGCGCATACATAGCAAAAGGAATTCACTACTGTACAACAACACTGTTAATGACAAATTGCTGGAAACAGTACCTACCGTAAAATATGTAAGATTAATTGCACAGAGTGGAATGACAGCATAAATCACATCTTAGGAAGAGCAGATGTTAGACTGAGATGCTTAGGAAGAATCTTAAGGAAATGTGGCTCGTTCAAGAAAGGAGTGGCTTATAAGGCGTTTGTTCTACAAAATCTTCAGTACTTTTCATCTATCTGAGATCCTAACTAGGTAGGTCTGCCTTGGTGGCAGAGCGGTTCTAGGCGCTAGAGTCTGGAACCGCGCGACCGCTACGGTCGCAGGTTCGAATCCTGCCTCGGGCATGGATGTGTGTGATGTCCTTAGGTTGGTTCTAGGGGACTGATGACCTCAGAAGTTGAGTCTCATAGTGCTCAGAGCCATTTGAACCATTTGTGAACCTAAGCAGATAGCCCTGATGGAAGAAGCCGCGCGAGGTAGCCGCTCGGTCTAGGGCGCCTTGTCACGTCCCTACGGCTCCTCCCGTCGTAGGTTCGAGTCTTCCCTCGGTCATGGGTGTGTGTGTTGCACATAGTGTAAGCTAGATTACGTAGTGTGTATTCTTAGATACCGATGACCTCTGTAGTTTGGTCCCATGGTACCTTCCTACAACCTTAAACTGTTCGAAGAAATGGAGAATATCCAAAGAAGAGCGGCGCGTTTGGTCACGGGATCGTTTAGTCGGCCCGAGAGCAGCCGTTACAAGGCAGGCTTTGTGCACAGAAAGGTTTACTATTGAAATTTCGAGAGAACGCTTACCGGAAAGAGTCGGACACCATGTTACTACCTGTCAAATGCATCTCATGAAATGACCACGACGAGAAAGTTCGAGAAACAGAGCTAATACAGACGCTTACGGTCAATCATTCCCCCACGCACCATTCACGAGTGCAACAGAGGATCAGTTAGTGGTGGCAGAAGTACCCTCCGCCACACACCATTAGGTGGCTTATGGAGTATGGTGTACTATATTTGTAGACAAAATTTCATGCATTAGTTTCGGGTGGTAAGGAGAACGGCGATCCTGGATACGTAAATTATACTTTATACGAGATGCAATACCTTGCTCTGTCTTCTAACAAAGATTTATATTGTTGTAATGTTAGTCACTCTCTTACGTTGGAGGAAATTTGAAAATAAACAATTATATTTTGACAGCAGTATGATAATGGCTCACTGTGCCTCCTACGACTAAAGCTAATAGCACTGTGCTACTTTTCTGATACGGTTACTATCAGCTACGGGGTTTTGCAGCATATGAGTTCTGCGCACTTACTCACGGTATCAAGAACGATCTATCAGTAGGAAATTGTATTTACGCTGATCGTTTTAGCGAGATTTTACTGAGACTGATCAGAGTAACTGCTGATATTCCTAGCAAGCTTAACCACACGTTGTGTTAGCTGTTAGCTTGTTTGCCGGTTTGTTTACGTTTGAGTTTATGTTTGTGTTACTCCGTCATGTCTGGCGGCTCACATCCGTAGTTGCAGCACATTGCCTTCCGAAAACACAACCCTTGTTGTTGTTTTAGTCCTTCAAAGTTCAAATTCGCTCTCTTTCTTGCAGTGACAAAGCACTAGTTTGGTTTTTAATGGCAATCGATCTAAGAACATCCGCCGTCCACATTTATCTGTCAGGATAGGTAGTTGTGTACTTCCTGCAGTATTTATATCTTTATGCCTTGGTATCACAGTTTTCTGTAGCCGGATAAACTACTTTCGCTATCTTTCTAGGAACACTTCAAGTTCTTGGTTTTGTAAGAAATATTTTGGTGGAGTGCACACAAAGGAAGCAAAGTTATATGTTCCGTGTTCCTAATTATTAATATAATTTTAACAATATCATGATTAATAAAATTCTTTTCCGGGCTCACCAGTGAGACAGTGTGTGTTTCGGAGGTTAACAGAAGCCACGAACCCCCTTGAAGATGTCCTCCGCAGATGGGGACGAAACGTTGGTTTACAATGCGAAATCCATCAGACCACGGCATAATAGCCCGGAAAAGAATTTTATTAATCATGACAGTTCCGGCCGTGAAAGTTTACATTTTAACAATATCGTTACATAAAGAGATAAATGTCAGTCTAAAAACCCTTTTCTTCTATCTCGTAGCACTCTCTCCTCTTTGACAGAAGTTTACGTATGTAAAATACACTGCATTGCTCCATGGGTCGCAGTCAACATCAAATTTCTATAACTGGCAGGGCAAGGCAGTTCAAAGGTCGAGTGGAGACAACGCAACACCACTTCCAGCAAGATAATGTCTGCAGTACCACTACGTTGTTCAACATTGGGGGGTAAGGACTTGGCTATCCAGTGGGCTATTCAGTTCTAGATCTATGTATTCAGAAAGAAATTTTTGTCGTAAAGATGCACTGGGGATGTGTACTGGAGCATTTGAAATTGAAACAAGACCGTAGAATAGTCTTTGGAATACAGGCTGGAAAATACTTCCTTTATAATGTATGTAATAATGGGAGTGGTTCGAACGTTAGCAAACATGTCTGTATGAAATGGATCTGGAAGACGAACAGATATTCCATGATTCTGTAGAACGTGTATATGACAACATTAAACATATGGACAGAAAGCATGGGTGTAATGCGAGCGAATTTTGTGAATGAACTGTTATGCTCTTTTAGTTGCCTTGGATTGTATATGCAATAAATTCGTACATTTAAATAATTTAAATAGAAAAAAAGTGTTTAAAATGTTTTGTTATATCGTTTATGTTGCCGTCCTAGTTGAACATCAAACAAAGAAGAAAGAAAAAATGTGCAACTGAGACTTAACGATATAAAAAAGGTTTACATACTAAAACATTTGCTGCACTCTCACGCTACGATTGAATCGGCAATAGTAAGATTGTCAGAACCAACTTCAAATCAGTTGGCTGCAAGGGGCAGGAAGGCAATGTTGTACTACATCGGCAGCCCGTTCATCGGGAATGTTACAAGAACTTAATTGGAAAAGGATGAAGAGGTAAAAAATTTGCTGCCTTGTTTTAAGGGACTGCCAAGAGATAATTTATGGAGAGACCTCAGGAATTTATGTATTACACACTCTGAGGACACCATGCAGCGATATTTGAAATGCGCTGCCAGACGATATGACACAGTGGTTACAACAATCGGGGCGAATTCGAGTGAAAATAGGTTCAAATTCCCGTCAAGTTATGTTGTTATAGGTTTATGTAGTTGCCTAAAACACGTAGGTCTAACGCCGAGATGGCCCCTATTCCAGTTTTAATTGCCGGCCGGAGTGGCCGTGCGTTTCTGGGCGCTACTGTCTGCAACCGAGCGACCTCTACGGTCGCTGGTTTGAATCCTGCCTCGGGCATGGATGTGTGTGATGTCCTTAGGTTAGTTATGTTTAATTAGTTCTAAGTTCTAGGCGACTGATGACCTCAGAAATTAAGTCGATTAGTGCTCAGAGCCAGCCAGTGTTAATCGATACGAAAATGTTCATCTCTAACATTCTTTCCTCTAGGTCAGTTCAAAGGCTTAATTATGGTGCCACGTCAGGGACAAGTGATCCCATCTGAGGTACGCGGAGAAACCGTCTAAGAAACCTTTTTACTTTAACAAAGTTAGTGGTATGCCTAGCGCGTGGGAGTTACCATTACTTCGTTTTTATATGAGTCTTAGGTGCATCCTGGAGATGAACCTTAAATTAACGCATAAATAGCTGTTGGAATAAAACAAAAGACAATGTCAGAATATGCTGTGAAACATCTTGGTGTGTTATATCCGTGTATCATATTTGGTCTGGAACCCGAAATGTTACATTCAAAGAGGTCACCAAGGCTTTTGAGAAATGTGAGTGACTGATAATCAACAACGAAAATGTTTTGGAAATACTTTAATATAATTCTAGAATGCCGTTACAGCATACAATAAATAAACCCTGAGGCTTCTGCACCATCTGGAAATTAGTTGTTCAAGAAACAAATTACAAGTGGCCATTTTACTAGGGCGGTGGCGAGATGTTCTTCACTGTCGGCTGTGAAATACGAAAGTTATTTAATTGTACGAAGCGCTGGAACTGCTACAATGTTGTAGTAATGGTGGTTTGTGCGTCCTATGGATCTGCAGCGTTGTCAGTTTGTTAGATAACAATGCTGAGTGCGGTACAAATGTTTTTTGGAATTTCTGCTTATTTTACTGACGTTCATTAGTCCTATAACATTGTTCATGAGGTAGATTTCAGTTTAATCAAGGTTCGCAGGTTGCATCCCTCTACGGACATGGATGTGGAGTTAAATAATTTGGATCAGTACAGTGTGGGTGATAACTAGACAACTACAGTATTCATTCCTCCAGGAACGCTAGCTCCGCAAGGTGTGCAAGAGAACTAGTGAGAAGCTACGATCACAAGAGAAGTATTACTCGAGGAAGTGGTGAGCGTGAGTCGTGCTTGGTGGCTGAAAAGCTCTGTTGTTAAGACTTCCGGATTTGTGCCGCTCTGACAATGTTTTAATCTCTCAGGAAGATTCAAACCAGAGCATATTACACTTCATTCTGGGGACTATGGAGTCCTGTTACATCATCACCTAAATTTGTTTACACTGGCACTTAAATACCTTAGACGATACAAAGCCCACTAATATAAATAGCTTCTCGTGCTTATTTCGGACACCTGAGACCATTTGCGGATGGGGGTGTTGTATCGCGTAAGGAAATGGCTTTTCTTACTCTGCCTGGTGGAATCCATTTTGAACAAAACCAGCTGGGCGACTGTCGCGACTTATGTACTCTAAAGCACCAAAGAAACTGGCATAGGCAAGCGTATTCAAATACAGAGATATGTAAACAAGGCTCGCTAATTCATTTTTTGTGTGACAATATCGATGTAGTTACACAAATGGAAGCTTTTAAACGCAACGCTATAAAGGAACGTTTGTCAAATGGGTTCAAATGGCTCTGAGCACTATGGGACTTAACATCTGAGGTCATCAGTCCCCTAGAACTTACAACTACTTAAACCTAACTAACGTAAGGACATCACACACATCCATGCCCGCGGCAGGACTAGATCCTGCGACCATAGCGGTCTTGCGGTTCCAGACTGAAGCGCCCAGAGCCTCTCGGCCACAACGGCCGGCAAAAATAAGGCAGATTACGGCGTTACTGTCGGTAACGCCTAAATAAAGTGTCGGCGTAGTTGTTAGACCGGTTACTGCTGCTACAATGGCAGGTTATCAAGATTACAGTGAGTTTGAACGTAGTATTATACTCGACGAACGAGCGATGGGACACAGCATCTCCTAGGTAGCGATGAAGTGGGGATTATCCGGTACGAACATATCACGAGTTTCCCGTAAATATCTTGATCCGGTCAAAAATCAAATCTCCGACATCGCTGCGGCCGGAAAAAGATCCTGCAAGAACAGGACCAACGATCACTGAAGAGAATCATTAAACATGAGAAATACACCCCTCTGCAAATTGCTGCAGATTTGAACGCTGGGCCATAATAATCGTCAACGTGCGAACAATTCAACGAAGCATCCTCGATATGGGCTTCTGGAAGCCGAAGGCCCACTCGTGTATTCCTGATGACTGCATGACAGAAAGCTTTATGCCTCGCCTGGGACCATCAACACCGACATTGGACTGTTGATGACTGGAAACATGTTGCCTAATCGGACGAGTCTTATTTCAAATTGTATCGAGAGGATGTACGTGTGCGGGTATGGAAACAACCTCATGAATCCATGGACCTTGAATATCAACAGCAGGGGGCTGTTCTAACTGGTTGAGCGTGTGCAGCTGGAGCGATATAGGACCCCTGATGATTCTAGATACGACTCTGTTAGATGACACGTACGTAAGCATCCTGTCTGATCACCTGCATCCATTCATGTCCATTGTGGATTTCGACGGACTTTGGAAATTCCAGCAAGACAGTGCCACGCCCTACACGTCCAGAATTGCTACAGAGAGGCTCCAGGAACACTCTTCTGAGTTTACACACTTGCGTCGGCCACCAAACTCCAAGGATATGAACATTACTGAACATATCTGGAACGCCTTGCAACGTGCTGTTCAGAAGAAATCTTCAACTCCTCGTACTCTTCCGGATTTATTGACAGCCCTGCAGGATTCATGGCGTCAGTTCCCTCCAGCACTACTTCAGACAATAATCGGTTCTATGCCGCGTCGTGTTGCGGCAGTTCTGTGTGCTTACTGGGGCCCTACACGATATTAGGCAGATGTACCATTTTCTGTGGCTCTTCAGTGTATAACTGCTAATTATAAGTGACTACAAATTGTGGGTTTGGAGTCTGGGGTTATATTGATGATGAGAAAGAACCATTGTGTGTACATAGCCTGCTTCTCTTAAATAAAACCAAGCATGCCGTCGAGCTTACCGTCCCTATATAATGGTCGGACAATCTCTAGCAAGTCCAGTCATTTCTTGAATCACAGTCTATACAATAGTCGTTTGGCCCGGAAAATTAGCGTGAAGTCAGGTGATAATGAACAATACGTTGCTTTGCTGAACAGATCGAGGAATGAAATTTTCTGCCCTCCACCCTTCCACCCTTTCCCACGTCACCATTCTCCTTCAACAGGCTTTGACCGGATACCTCCAATCGAGCGTTAAATCACTAGCAAGTATTAGAGACTTCGTCTGATTCACCCACACTCCGATATTTGTGCGTGTACCAGTAAAGTACCGTTTCACACGTATATAAGAAAAACTAATCAACAGATCTCTCTTACAATTTCAAACTAACTTCTATTCCTCCCAGAAGTCAAACAACCCTTGAAATCCAAATGCAACGAAGGAAGTCAACTGAAGTACACCGAGTGAAAGTCATTCAAACAGAACAACTAGGCAGGTTGTATGGTGAAATCATACACATTTGATAAACACATACCGAGGGCACGCAGATGAGTATAATTTGGTTAATGTGGGGCTTGTGACCAAGTATTTAGTTACAGGAAATTAATAGTTACACTGAAACTTCAGCTGCACTTTTTCACGGGAAGTATTTGAAAGACCACCTATACGCGGACGTGCGTAAGCAAGCTCGACTCAGGAAGTGAAAGGATTTAATTAATTCCCCTGAATAAACATAATTTAATAGGTTATTGGATCAGCAACGTATTGAATATACAGCGCAAATCGAAGAGATTTAACTCGATGACAGAGAGGTGGGTCGGGCTTCCGGAGGCGAATGGAATCAGCTTCGGACTAATGAGCAACGTTCTGGTAAACTAGCTTGCCTAGATACCGGATCAGCCACAGCACTCGGTCCGATTTGCCGTTGAGCCAAGGCGATTTTCTGTTCCATTACAGACACTAAATATGCAAATATTTCATTACTGTGTGATTAACAAACAGATATCGTAGAGAAGAAGTGTCACTCCTAACGCAAGTCAAATCCCTCAAATTGTGGATCGCTCGGAAGAGTGAATAACGCAATGGCAGAATACTGGAAATTTGAACAAACAACACACGGGTAATTTACTTAGTCAGTGGCAATGAAATAGATCACTACGTATAGAATTCATAACAGAAAGAGCAACAAAGAAACCGAAGGTCAGCATATTCGAAGCACTTCAGTTTTATGGATAACACGTTCTTAATACATATATTAATATATCTATTACTTGTACACAAGTCGCGCAGAGAAATGAATTTACAACACACTGGAGATATATTGTTATGCGATCTCCAGATGGAGGGTGATGGACATGTAATGTAAATTTCTGATTAAATGACCATACACAGCATAACATTTGCAAACCGCATATAAAAAATGCGATAGCAGTTCAGTGAAAAGTATCTTGCCATAATGCAATGTTAGAAACTAAAAGAATTAACAATATTTCTACGTCTGTGAAGCATAACAGCACAATTAACGTGACCTTCAGATAAAAAATCACCTTAAATTACATCCATTTACGAAATGGCTTATCCTTCATTGTGATATCCATAAATTCGGTGCTGCATGTATTTTCTATTGTTTTGCTGTATATAAACTAGCATCGTAGAGTCAATTTAGCTACCTTCCTTATAGGGTAGAAAACGACAAGAAATGGCACCATTTTATCTCACGACAAACTGCAGTTGCTGCTGGACATTTCGTTACAACGAAACTCGAATTACCAGCTAGATGTCAGAAAATATCCCATAGTGAAGAAGACGCTCTCCTTTCCGTGCCCGCGATGATGCACACGGACGCACGCCTGCACGCAAGCGCGTATACTCAAAATAGTACAAATGAAAACTGGCCTCGACTTCCTTCTTTTCATGTGAAGTCATAATTTCTATTGGAAGTCGAAGATTAAATATTCACAATACATAACAGTTAAGAACTTATCTTCTTGAAAAAATACGAGTATAGACACAATCTTTCTGCAAAACGTTACCACAATATTTCAGTGAAACAGTTTCAGTACTGAGTCTCTAAGTTTTCATAACACTCTACAGCATACCTTGTAAGCCAATCAGAATTTTACTATTAAGATATGAGTGACTTAAGAGGCTGAAATAGGACATTATATAGCACATTTGGCTAAATTGTATTATACAGTTTACCAAGACAATTTGAAGAATTGTTGGACATTTTCAGTCACGCTAAATGAAGTATTTTTCAATTACATTTTAGAGAAAGACAGTCACTAAAGTAAAATATAACATGTTGACAGTTCCACATATACCAAATAATTTGTCTTTCTGTCACGCTGTTCTATCATTTAGAGCACCGGTAGTTTAAAACGAAAAACAGTTCCACTGTTCCTATGCCTTTTATAGTATGACAAAAACAATGAGAAAATATCAAAAATATCTTAAGTTAATGATTTCTTGGATTTCTAAGAATATAAATTTATTTTAAATGTCGACTGCAGCTGCACCGTAGTTTGATAAGTTGGAATCAGTCGCTCCGTCTATTGCGACATGTAACGTTATAGATCAAGTAATGATACAGAACAGCTAACAGTTGACCATCACGTCACACAAAATGAAAAACCGCTTTTCTAGTAATTAACTAACCCTAAATCTCAAAGTACTGCTTTATAGGAAATAAACAGCATTAATTCTGTATCTCTCCATGATTACTAGGCTTTCCTATTGCTGTCACTTCAAGTCTACGGTCAGTGAAACATTTTCCAAATGTTAGATATGATTAAAATTATCCTCTACACCAGAGCACCAACGAAATCGGTGACTGTTTCGAGGTGAAGGCGAAACACCACTACCGATGCGTTAACAACACAGCCAGCGATGCAATAACATAATAGTTGGCATCCTTTTTATTTTCATCTGCTGGAATTTTCTAGCGGAATGTGACCTGGAAGTAAAACTTACCGTGCAGCAAGCAGGCAGCCGGTGAAAAAGAGCTCCCTCACAGAGCTGACAGCTCCGGCTATGACAGCTGCGACGTCGCGAGCGCTGGTAAGCCCGATGGCAGTTGTCCTGCGCTCCTGCTCCTCGCTGCTCGCTCGCGGGTTGCCGCGCGCACACTGACATGGGCCAGCACTCGTACGGCGCGCCGAGCCTCCTGCCTCACACTGCCGCTGGCGCATGCGCAGTGTGTTCCGGAACGCCTTGCAAGCGGGCAACCAGCGACGCGTCTTAGAAGCGTCCCGACAGCGTCGGCCACCGGGCGAGTGGTACGGGAATACGTGAACGTACCAACACAGATCAGCTTTAGAGTACTCATGCACTGGTCTAGATAAATTAAAGTGCGCCGGGGGAAAGTAATGCACAAAGGATGGGTTGCACAACATAGCCATACAAGCGCGCACACATACGGACAAAAGATACAGTGATTCCCATCGGACGGCCACAGAACCAGGCTACGTTACTCATTACTGTGCAACTCTTATTACAATAGTTTGACAGAAACGTCCATTGCGCATTGTTCACAGGAAGTATTTAAAACACCATGAACACGCAACCTCGCCTCTTGTAAGAGTAGCTAATTTCCCGGAGCAAAGGTAATTAAGCAGAGTTGTACGTCCACTAACTTCCTCTCGAGTACATTCGACTTGCAGCACAAGTATTTTGTATACCAGCTTTCAACTCGGACCACAGGTGTGACGCATTCCCTTCTATAATAGTATCTGTTTTCAGTGAACTATACGACAATCATTGGGCGCTTTGCTATTGCAATTAAGTCACTTGCGTGTTTATTAGCGTCTTCTCCCCCACCCGACCATTATGTCAGATATGCAAAGACCTTTTAACGCTAATGTTGCCACTGTTTCTCATTAGTTTTGTCGATATATGGGAATAAATCAAATTAACTGCGATTCATCTCTCAATTAGAGTACTTAAGTTTGCCCAGTCATTGTTTTGGACGGCACTCTAATTTTATTGCGACATCTTCTAGGCTTCCCTTGCACTTTAAAACCAAACCACATTGGGACTCCCCCATTATTCTGGATTGTGAAAGAGAGCAAATAAACTCGCTTATTCAGTACTGGGCAACAACAATTAGTTAGCATTAGTTTTGACCACGTGGTGCAGCACACAAAGAAAGTTTAATGGAATCATATAATGAACTCAGTAGTCTTAGGAAAACTATAAGCCAACATCTATGTAACATTTAAAACAGTGAAAGCTCGTCTAACAGCATGACTAAACTGATTTAACACCTTGTCATTCAGCACACAGAGTGGAATGAAATCAGACAATTAAATCGGGATATTACCGAGAAATAACGGACGAAACGTTCCTGTTGTGACAATTTCCTTGAAGAAAACACTTTGACAACACACTGAAAATATGTACCAGATGGCTATAATTAAACTGACGGTGTTTCAATTGCTGCAGTGCTGGCTGTATAAATGGCAGGACGCTGGAAAATAATAAGTATATTCATTAATTGATGCGCTCATGGAGTATGATAAAAGAATGATAGTTCTACCTTCCGCCACCAGGTGAGAACATAGCGCTGTAAGCAATCAGAGTGTGAAATGTTCCCTGTTTTGACGTTAGTATACTGTTTGTCGATTGCTTATCCCTGCTGACTTCTTTTGTGAAGTGACAGTTGGAGTAAAGGCTTAAGAAGGTTGAACTTTTCGGCACTAAACGCGATGACTATGGAGAAGAAAGACGGTGCTCTTATGGTACAGTTGTTTTATCAGAATGGTAGCAATAGCAGCGCTGCATTGCGACAATATCGCTGAGAGAAACAGCTGTGAAGGGGCCCCACGTCAATAAATGAGCTAAAGAATATGATCAATGAACAGGTGAATTATGTGTAGCAGGACGGAAAATAAGGTGACCCGTTCCCATGGCAACACACTACTCATATTTTGCAACCAGTGCTTGAATTGCCTTGCAGTCTCTTTCCTGGTCAATGTTCAGAAGATTTTGCGGCGCATTTTACTCTGCTATCCCCACAAGATGCAGAATGTGCTCCAAATTAAGTCCCAGGATAGGTTACTATTCCCTAACTTTGCCGTTAGCTTTTTGACACACGTGGAAATAGATTACATGTGGTTAGGGAATATTCTTTGGACAGACAAGGTGCAACTTACTTAGCACGGTGCCGCTAATGCATATAACTGTCCCATATGGGATTCTGCTCCGCCACATATTGTGCAGGAACACCCAATGCACTCACTTTTATATGATTGCGTGAAGTGGTTTCGCAAGTTCCTTCATTCTCAGTGAGTTTTTCTTTGAGAACATGACACTTCATTTGCCTGTTAGCTGTACAATGACATATGCACCTTGTAAGGCCCTCATTGTGCAAAACGTAGTTAAAGCTTTGCAAGAAGACAACTGTGCCCATACCAATATTTTCATGCAATATACGGCGACACCACATGCCGTTTGAGGGACGAAAGATTTGATTCAAAAAACCTTCGGTAACGACCACGTCATCTCTAGACAATTTCAAGATGTTTGGCCTTCCAGATCCCCCGACCTAAAACCATGTCAGTTCTGGTTGTGGTGTATCTGAAATGACACGTCTCTCAGGGTCGTTTCCGGTCTCCACCTAATCCAAAGGATAGTATAGGACGACATATCACTCTGATTACACCATATACTCGTATGCCGCCACAACTGTCGACCGTGACCTGTTAGGAACACAACATGTTGCTGATTCTGGAAACTATATTGAAGACGTGCTCTAACTTGTGATCATATCGTAATATATTTGCCACAACCATCGTTGTCATGTATTTGACCGTTCCTCCACTTTCTCTGTACCCCAACTACTCTCTGACTGGTTACAGTCTAGTGGCAGAAAGAGAAACCATTATTTTCAGCATACTCTGTGAGCGCTCCTGTTAACGACCATTCCTACGATGTTTCAGCATCCTGTGATGATTTGATATGATTAATTATTCATTCCATAGAGCCACAAAAGAGGGGATCCACCTGGGTGTGGAACATGTCAAATAAACACATTACAAAAATGAAGTTAGAAAAACTTGAGTTTCATCAATTTTTAATGATCCTCAGTCATTGATCAGTAAAATTATGTACATAAATTAAAATTAAACCTGTAATATTTACAGGTTTAATACTTACATCTGCTTTCATTAAATCCATCATTCACACAGTAGTTAATTACTTGGCTATTACAACGAAGTATTGTCAAAAATTAAAGTAAATTATTCATTTCAATGATTTTGAGTTAAAAACAGTCAAATTATGTACAATATTTAAAATTAAACTTCCAGTATTTACAGACTTAAGACTTACATCTGCTTTCAGTAATTCCAGCATTCACATAGTAAGTTGTTACTTGGCTGTTACAACCAAGTATTCTGAAAAATTAAAGAATAATAAATTTTCATTAAAGTGGTCTACTGCACTTGTTGAGAAATTCATGGATGGAATAGAAGGAGTTAAACACCAAAAATTCTTTTCAGTTATATTTAAATTGTGCGTTGTCTAAAAGTAAACTCTTAATGGTTGCTGCTAACTTATTGTAAATACGCGTTGCTGAATAAAGGACTCCTTTCTGGACAAGAGTAAGTGTTTTTTAATCTTTATGTATCTTTTTCTTATTCCTAGTATTAATACTGTGTACTAAGCAGTTAGTTGGAAGAAGAGATGCGTTATTTACAACAAACTTCATTAAGGAATACATATACTTAAGGAATACATATACTATGATTAGTGTGACCTATTCTTTGAATAGGTTTCGACATGATGTTTGTGGAATTACCCCAAAATATGATACCATAAGACATAATGGAGTAAAAAAGGAAAATATGCCAGTTTTTTTAATATTTCTGTCTCCTATGTCTGAAATCATTCGAATTGCAAACACAGACTTGTTTAGGCGCTTTAGCAGTTTGTTAGTATGTCGCTCCCAACTAAATTTATTAGCAATTTGCAATCCCAAGAATTTTACTCTCTCAACTTCTCCTATTTCCGTGTCATCATATTTTATACACACACGAAGGAAATCTCTAGAAAGTTCTGAACTGCATATAGTGGGTCTTTCCAAAGTTTAATGACAGTGAATTGGCTAGGAACCACTTATTAATATCAGTAAAAATTTGATTATCTGCCCTTTCTAAAGCTATATTTGATTTATTATTTATTGCAATGTTTGTATCACCTGCAAATAAGACAAACTTGGCATCGGGTAATGAAACAGATGACAGGTCACTAATATACCCAAGAAAAAGTAGTGGACCTAGTATGGAACCTTGCAGAACGCCGTATGTAATTTCTTCCCAGTCAGATGATGTCTGATTGCCTACTGCTGAAGTGTTACGTAATGGAACCCTTTGTTTTCCATTAGCACTACAGCTCACTCTGGAGCGCTCGGAACACCGTCAGTTTAATTACAGCCACTTAGTATAAATGGAGAGAGCACACCCACCCTTCACGCAGACCCAAGTGGACATCTGCATACCGACGGCCCACGCGTTCCCACCATGCGCTGCGAAACCACAAGTGTCCCTTGGCTGCTTGCAAGCCCACTCTCTCTCCCCTGGCTGTTACCAGCCAGTGATTTTACCGCTGCGTTTTAATGTCAACCCCGGCAGAGGAAACCACCTACAGCTTCTTAAACTAATTTGACGAAAGACTTGTGTGAACAAACAAAGAATGGAAGATGCACTGCACTGTTACTCTGGAAAATTGGTGAAATTTCCTCAATTTGAGAGTACTGAAGGGCGATCTGTTTCAGTTGTAAAAAACCATTCAACAGCCAATATCACATAAAATATTTCTTTACTGCAGACAACCGGTTTCAACAGATTTTGCTATAATACTCAGTCCTTTTCTTTATAAAACATCTTCATTTACAGCCGAACCTCAGGTGCAAGATGTTAAATACATAAAAATCAGTACTTGATAAAAGGTTTGTCATCAGTAAAATATTTAAATGTTTTTTATGTTTTTAAATGTCTTGACCATGACAGACCTTTTACAATGTGCTGATTTTTATCCATTTGATATATTGTGCCCGAGGTTCAGTTTAAGATGAACATGTTTTACAACAAACAAATCTTAAGACCTGAAGATGAGAGCAAAGTCTGTTGAAACCGGTTGTCTGCAATAAAGAAATATTTCATACGATTATGGCTGTTGAAAAGTTGTTTACAAAAATTGGTGGGACTAATAAGTCGCTAGTAAAGGAAATCAACTACGATTAACAAACATAAAACCAGAAGAATGGGAAACGTGCCCACCAACTATCAAAACAGTACTTGTTTCCTTCACCTGTGCTAGTGGGATCTTCATATGGCTCGATATATAAAGTACACTTTTTCTTATGGGCGAAGTTTACATGGTTGGGAGGAGGGCTATTGTTACTCATCTGTAAATGCTCAGAAAAATACTGTACGACCATTCGTTTGTTAACTCATGGCGTCCTTATGGACATTGTTTCACTCCGCAGTTTTCAGTTTAACTCAGAATGGCATGGTGAACACGTCACGGACATAAGGCTGGTGTTTTGCTCCAGCAACCTGTCTGACCAATGTCTGAGACTCTGTCGAGAGGGTCATGTATGCTTCGGATACAGACCAGACCAACCATCATGGGATATTCGCTATAGTTGCGATGTCTCATGCAACCCATACCACGTTTCGTCGCCGCCTTCATCACGACGAATCCGTAATTCATTTGCCTTTGAGGGTTTTCCCCTTAGTTCAAGTGAAATAGCATAACTACACTTACCATTTTAATAACGAAACACTGTGTACCATACTACTTCGTAAAAATCATTAGTTTGATTCAGGTTTACTATTCACGATGTTGAATGTACAATTTCAATACACCTAAAATAAACTATTATGTCGTTCTGCAGTAACAAGTTTAAAGGGCTTGATTTTTATAAGGGGATATAAAAACGTACATCACGCTCGACTAAAGGAACTGGACTAACAGGAATAAAATGATTAATACATGTAACACCGCTGTACCGTCACACTGATAGTGGTTTCGAAACGCAGAAATATGCAACAAGTCTTGGATATCATCTGAGTTTTCAGTATTTTCTTATTCAGCGGCATATAAGTGTGCAATATAATATAATAACTCTTATTATTGTTTCATTGTTATTGGAAATATGCTAATTTTCACAAGACAATGTGTTTGTAAGGTTGTAGTACATCACAGGCAGAAACATGGAATCCGAGCAGGAATCACTGCTTGAGCTGATCACAGTGGATCAGAGGTGAAAACATAAATTTCTAACAGCATTCGGAATACTTCTACCGAGAACGTAAGCAATCAAAGATGACAGCGCATCGCAAATACATCTCACTGTTTTGGGAAGTATTTCTTTGTTAAGAATTAATTGCACGAGATAGTGATGTTTGCGTTTCGCAGAAACCCTTTGGTATCAACAAAACGTATTTCACTGTCACTCTCTGTAGCTACACTGATACCTCCTAAAGCGCCCAGCAGAATTCGTTACAGCATGAGCACTAACGGTTAACATTTTTAAGTAGGTACGGATGCGGGTTACACTGTACACCTCACGGATATGAAGTTCATTCTGCATTATTTTTAGTGTCTCGATTCCCGACATTTTATTACTGTTCAAGTTGTAATTGTCACTGATGATTCCCATGAGAATCTCCACCTTATCATGAATGTATTTGTAACAGATATGCGAGATACTTTATCTGATACAGGCTTTAATTGAGTGTAATAAGTGGAAAATATATAAGTATATAAAAACATAAATCTCTATCGAATTGTAGTTCAACCAGTCTGTACTAATGAAATGACTTCCGAAAACTCGGTTCTGTTCCGTTTCAGTGGTGCTCCCAGTCGTTGCTGATTAAAAACTAATATTCGTTTATACGATAACAATGTATAAGAAGTCTTCAAAAGTATGTTACACATTATCATGGCAGACCAAGAAACTTTTATTGACAGCTGTACTACACTTCAAAGTGGTAGAGATATGACATTATCTTTCAGCATCGCCACGAACGTTCTGTAAGAAACAGTTGGAATTTCATAGCGCTCTTTCAGTACCATGGTCGTGAAGCTATTCAAGAACTAATGTGTCAAGTTCTCACGATCAGAAATTCTACAGTAGCTGCGAATCGGTTTCACCACTGCCAGGATATTGTCACGCATGATCGATGTCCACAACCTTCCTTCGCATCACCCGATTAGCGTCTTAGTCTGTGCAACTTCGTATATAAACACATTGCACGCTGTATGGAATGGTAACATTTCAATACAACTTCCATTCGGAAGTGTCGTCTCCTAGAAACTCGACGAGTAGTGCATCAGCGAGAAGATGGAAAAGAGGCAAGACTATGATATAATTTCCCATAGACGAGGAGATTGTTAGAGGCAGAGCATATTGAATTGGGGATTAAGATAATGATATCGGTGACATGCGTCTCAAGAGACACATAAATCTTTGCTTGAAGTAATTTAGAGTAATAATTTGGTTGAGTAACCGCTAGGAAACTTTTGAAACCGTATATGATCATATGAACTAGACATGAAGGTTTGTGGCTTGTCATGAAACTACTAGGGATGTTCAATAGGTAACGCAGCATATTTTTTTCTGAAAGCTCACTATTTTTTTTTTCAGGATTCCAGTACATCATAGCAATTATTACTTCTTGGCTACAAAACCTAGTTTTTACAAAAAAAAATCTGCTTTCAATGTGACGGCCTTAAGCCACGTTACTTAAACTGCCTTACAGCAGGTCTTGTCATGGGGGAAGCCTCGTCAGAGACGTCCATCGCATGAGCGTCTAGGGATTGCAGTGGTGGTGTCCCGTTGCCTTCCACTGATGATGATGAAATGATGAGGACAACACAATACCCAGTCGCTTGGCGTGACAGACCGCCGTACTGACCACTCGGCTATTGGGGCGCACGCCACCTTACTGGGAGGGTCTGTATGCCATCATGGTGCAACTCTACGTCGGAGCCGTAGGAGCCAACGTCTTGCTCCATCAGTAACTTCCCTATCATCCATGTACTGCTTTTCACGTAGTGCATTCATCATTGGTCCAAAATAGGTGAACATCTAAGATGCGACATCCAGACTGTAGGGAAGATGAAAAAGAACGGTCCAATGAAGTCTCGTGAGTTCCTCTCAGGTGCGCAGATTTGTGTGAAGCGTTTTGTTATCACGGAGAAGAAGATTTTAGTGGTGACGAACAAGCTGAAGTCGTTTCTTCAATTTCCTGAGATGAGATCTGACAGGTTTGCACGGCCATGTTGCAATGATGACCGACACCTCATTCAATGACTCAAAGCGCTTCTGTTCACTGCCAGATTACCGTAGACTTTCAGCAAGCGCATATGAGTACCTGCGATGCTCTGGTTGTCTTCCAATACACAATCAATAACGTCCTTCTGCTTGGAACGGACCTCTGCTACAGAAGCCATTTTGATTAGCGCCGTCGCCTATCGGAACTTCATGAAACTACAGAGACTGAAGCGGAAATATTGCATGATGTCCGGCAACAAATTCTGGCTTTTTTTTCGATTGCAATTTTCCAGGAAAAAGGAGCCGTCCTTATTGCGGAATTGTTGGCGGTACAGCATTTTGTGCGTCAACTGATGTCTCGATTGTGTGCCATTAATGTTCAATAAGGTCCACACCATGCGATCTGAGTGGCCTAATGACTCGCTCGAACTGTCTGGAATTTTGTTCAAAACAATCGCGAACAGCTGTGCACTGTCATCTACAAAAATGCCATCGTTTCACGGAAAACGAAGTCCATGAAGGGATGCTTATGGTCTACTCCAGTCAGTGGTGTGTTCAATTGGACCAAAGGAGCTAGTCCACCATTATGGAGCCACTACCAGGATGATCATTGCGTTGTTGAGAAACTGGGTCCATAGTTTCACTGGATCTGCGCCACACTCGAATCTTACCATCAGCTCTTGTCAGCTGAAAACGGGAGTCACCTTGCCAGGCCACGGTTTCCCTGTCGTCCAGGGTCAAACATGTGTGTTCACGAGCCCAGGAGAGGCGCTGCAGGGGAAGTCGTGCTGTCAGTAAAGGCACTCGAGTTGGTCGTCTGCTATCATAGCCCATGAAGGCTACATTTCGCAGCAATGTCTTAACGGATACGTTTGTCATACGTTCTACAAGCATTCCTGTGATTATTGCTCTCAATGTTGCATGTCTTTTAGCACTGGCAACTCTACTCAAACACGGAAGTCAAGGCCGTCGGCAACTGCGTTGTCGGTGGTGACAGGTAATGATTGAAATTTTATATTCTCGGCACGCTCTTGACATTGTGGATCGCTATATACTGAATTCCCTAACGATGTATGAAGTGGAATGTCCCAGGCGTCTGGCTCCATCTACCGTTCTGCTTTCAGAGACTGTCAGTCCCTATTGTGCGGCCATAACCACACCGGAAACCTGACAGCTGTGACAACGCACTGGCATTTTACATAAGTGGCCATTAAAATTGCTACACCAAGAAGAAATGAAGATGAAGGGTATTCATTGGAAAAATGTACTAGAATTGACTTGTGCTTACATTTTCACGCAGTTTGGGTGCATAAATACTGAGAATTCAGTTCGCAGAACAACCACCTCTGGCCATAATAACGGCCTTGATACGCCTGGGCATTGAATCAAACAGAGCTTGGATGGCGTGTACAGGTACAGCTGCCCATGCAGCTTCAACACGATACCACATTTGATCAAGAGTAGTGACTGGCGTATTGTGACGAGCCAGTTCCTCGGCCACCATTGATCAGACTTTTTCAATTGGTGAGAGATCAGGAGAATGTGCTGGCCAGGGTGGCAGTAGAACATTTTCTGTATCCGGAAAGGCCCGTACAGGACCTGAAACATGCCGCCAAGCATTATTCTGATGAAATGTAGGGGTTCGGAGGTTTCGAATGAAGGGTAGAGCCACGGGTCGTAACACATCTGAAATGTAACGTCTACTGTTGAAAGTGCGGTCAATGCGGTGACCGAGACGTGTAATGGCACCCCATACCATCACGCCGGGTGATGCGGCAGTAAGGCGATGACGAATACACGCTTCCAATGTGCGTTCACCGCGATGACGCCAAAAAAAGATGAGACCATCATGATGCTGTAAACAGAACCTGGATTTATCGGAAAAATTGACGTTTTGCCATTCGTGCACCCAGGTTCGTCGTTGAGTACACCATCGCAGGCGCTCCTGTGTGTGATGCAGGGTCAAGGCTAACAGCAGCCTTCGTCTCCGAGCTGATAGTCCATGCTGCTGCAAACGTCGTCGAACCATTCGTGCAGATGGTTGTTGTCTTGCAAACGCCCCCGAATGTTGACTCAGGGATGGAGACGTGGCTGCACGGTGATTTACAACCATGCGGATAAAATGCCTGTCATCTCGACTGCTGGTGATACGAGGCCGTTGGGATTTAGCACGGCGTTCCGTATTACCCTCCTGTACCCACCGGTCCATATTGTGCTAACAGTCATTGGTTCTCGACCAACGTGGGCAGCAATGTCGAGATACGATAAACCGCAATGGCGATAGGTTACAATTCGACGTTTATCAAAGTCGAAAACGTGATGGTACGCATTTCTCCTCCTTACACGAGGCATCACAAAAACGTTTCACCAGGCAACGCTGGTCAACTGCTCTTTGTGTGTGAGAAATCGGTTGGGAACTTTTCTCATGTCAGCACGCTGTAGGTGTCGCCACTTGCGCCACCATTGTGTGAATGCTCCGAGAAGTTAATCATTTACATATCACAGCATCTACTTCCTGTCGGTTAAATTTCGCGTCTGAAGCACGTCATCTTATTAGTGTATAAATTTCAATGGCCAGTAGTGTATTTGTTGTGTAGGGATACTACCGCCATATGTGTAAGCGTATATCGTTGTCCCGAGGCTTTTGTCACCTCAGCGTACAGTGGAAGCCGTGCGTCGGCTCTCCTGCTTGCCCGGTGACGAGCGCGCGCGGCAACTTCCGGCAGTGGGCGGCTCCGCGACCGCGACCCTGGCCGTCAGCGGCTGACCGGCCGTGCCCGGGCTGGGCAGGGCCGCGCTCTGCCGTGGTGTGCTGGCCGCAGCTTCCGCCGGATGTGAAGGCGGGCGCGGCGCGGCGCGGCGGGCGTGTCCTGCTGCCGAGAACGGTACGGAACAGCTGGCCGGCGGCGCGCGTGTGCGCCGTGCACTGCCGGGGACAGCTGCACCAGCGGAGACTGCTGGGCCGGGTGCAGTCGCCACTGGTGCTCCAGTCTCAGCGTCAAGGACGGCAAGAAACGATTTACCGCTTCCTGCTTAGTCCTCGTCCAGACACGTTTTGCACCGTGAGTCGTCAATGAGGATACATTTGGTTACTCAGGAAGCTAAATAACCGCAGGGGAGCTACTGTAAAGTTTCGAAGGTAGGAGACGACGAGAAAGAAAGCTGTGAGGACGGGACGTGAGTCGTGTTTGGGTAGCTCAGATGGAAGTGCACTTGCCCGCGAAACGCAAAGGTCCCGAGTTCGAGTCTTTGTCCGGCACACAGTTTTAATCTGTTAGGAAGTTTCATATCAGCTCACATTCCTCTGCAGAGGGAAAATCTCATTCTGGAAGCTAACTAACCGTTTACATCAGCAATTCTCGACTGGTGGGGGGGAGCTCCGCTAAAGGGCACGAGAATTCAAATAGTGACTAATTTATTGAAAGGAAAGCAAAGCAACATGCATTCTGACGGAATGAAAAATCAAAATTCTCATTTACACTATTATAATATACTTACATATAGCACTATGTCTTTACCGAAAAATTCATGCAATAATTAAATTTTCAGTACAAATTTGTCAGTGGATTCCCTGGGCCTGGGTTTCAGACCAAAGATATTCGAATGAGATACCCCATCAGCTCCTCGCGAGCTACTTGGTGTCAGAGTAGAATATTTATTCAGGGTGACAAAGAATGCGGGCATTCAGACTTCTCAGAGCTTTTCCTCACACACTAGCGAAAACGTCTCTCACAAAATTGCGTCCTGCGCATATTTCCGGCAGTAAATGGACGTTAAGGGTTGGCAGGCTGACAGCACTGTTGTCACATGTACGATAACTAGTTCTAAAATGGTTCAGATTGCTCTGAGCACTATGCGACTTAACTTCTGAGGTCATCAGTCACCTAAAACTTAGAACTAATTAAACCTAACTAAACTAAGGATATCACACACATCCATGCCCGAGGCAGGATTCGAACCTACGTCTGTAGCAGTCGCTCGGTTCCAGACTGTAGCGCGTAGAACCGCACGGCCACTCAGGCCGGCCGATAACTAGTTCAGTCTTCACATGAAAAAGTGGTGTGCAGTTTGTGCAGCGGATAGCGTTTTGGGTTAGCGTGTATAAGGTCGAGGATTTTACTCTGGGCCGAATCATATTTGTTTTTATTTTACATTGTCATTCTGCCATGAAATATAGTAGCATACAACGTTTCGTAAGCCACATGTATCCGATGTTTACATAGTACAGTGTTTTGTATCAGTAAACGTAGCGAAAACGTAATAAGACAGGTCAGAAACAAACAGTTGAAATAAGTCACCTGTCATAGGACAGAATTTACTAAAAATATAAATTTCTAGCTGCTAAAGACGCTTGCGCAGTTAAATAAATCAGTATTACTAGTGTTTTGCAGTACATGCAGTACCTGCGCTCACATGTAACAAAAAATGGTTCAAATGGCTCTGAGCACTATGGGACTCAACTGCTTAGGTCATCAGTCCCCTAGGACGTAGAACTAATTATACCTAACTAACCTAAGGACATCACACACATCCATGCCCGAGGCAGGATTCGAACCTGCGACCGTAGCAGTCGCACGGTTCCGGACTGCGCGCCCAGAACCGCGAGACCACCGCGGCCGGCACATGTAACACATTAGCAACCAGTGACAGTGATAATGTACGTGGTAATGACCGCTTGACGTTTCCAAGAGAATACGTTGTCCTCAGAGCTGATGCTCAAAGAGACCCCCTGCACGTCCAAACCTGGTGCGTCATACAGCTCTTGACTCTTCCCAATATGGGTGTATCCATAGACACAAGAGCAGCATGAACACACGCTACTAATTCTTCCACATGTGATGGCGGAATGAAATAGACGTGATCCTTCAAGTTTCTACACAGGAATAATGCCAGGGGATTTATGTCAACTAAATGCGGAGGCCAAACAACTGGATCTACCCGTCCGAGTCATTCCCATGCAAATGTTCTGTCTAAATAACGTCACGTATTACTTCCAAAGTATGGAGGTGCACCATCATGTTGGAACCGTAACCTCTGCCAGACATGTACTGGAAAATCTGCCAGTGCGTCAAGCAAATAGTTTGAGAGAAATGCATGACACCTTCGTGCAGTAGACCGGTTTGGCAACAAGTGGAAACCCAAACTCCTGCCTACCGTTGATACCAAACGAGTGATAAGCACGACAGCGGGTGGTGTGCGCGTTAACGTCACACCAATGGTGGGCGTTGTGCTTATTGAAGACAGCCCTACGAGTGAACGCTGTTTTATCCGACCATATTATTAGTATTTAAGAAGTAGTCGTTCGCTACCTGTAACCGTTGGAACCATTCACAGAATTGTATTCGCAGGCGGCGCTCTACATTTTGGAGGTATTGCTTAACTTGTGGTTGTGGTGCGACCCATGTTCACGCAGCACTTCAAAATCCGTGTATTGCGATTCACGCAGACGCCACTACTTGTACTTCGCTGGGGTTCTTTGTGAATGATATCCACAATAACTTTCTTAGTAGCTGGAGTAGGGCGAGGCCGAGGATGACCTCTGTCACGCGATGCGGGGAAACAGAGAACCTGTCTCCCGGCAGCGAAGCTCCAGAAGACGAAACACATTTCTGTCTGGGTGACGTCGACCAGAATATCTAGCAGTATATTCACGAGCGGCAACATCACCCCGATCATCAGGTGCACAAACCGCCAGAAGCGTATCCACATATTCATGATTTGTGTATGCCATACGTCTCAAATACCGGTACTATATTAGAATAACACAAGAAGAAAATACGATGAGCTTACGAATGTCACGGGCGCGTTACTCCGCTGTCATTTAGTTCTTGTGAGGTAAACAGAGCATACAGCATAATCACGTCATCAGTCGCAGGGGGCTGTTCCACCTAACGCGCATCACCTGTCGTACAGCTTCTGTTCTGCAGGATTCATACCGATACTGCCATTTGCGAAATATTCGTTTACAAATTACCCTGTTTCCCTAATGGTAATGTACATAATGTTTCCACAGTTCTGTCTATGCTAATCATAACAATAATAATAATAACCCATGGAGATACTTACTAAACAGCATGCGCTTATTAGACGCATTGTCGAAAGGCATAATTATGGTTCCATGACGATAACGCATAGGGATGGTAACCGCATTTGGGATTCATTTGCAAAATACACTCCTGGAAATTGAAATAAGAACACAGTGAATTCATTGTCCCAGGAACGGGAAACTTTATTGAGACATTCCTGGGGTCAGATACATCACATGATCACACTGACAGAACCACAGGCACATAGACACAGGCAACAGAGCATGCACAATGTCGGCACTAGTACAGTGTATATCCACCTTTCGCAGTAAAGCAGGCTGCTATTCTCCCATGGAGACGATCGTAGAGATGCTGGATGTAGTCCTGTGGAATAAAGTAAGTACCAAATAAGTAATCTCTTTAAACCTCATGCACAATGAGACGGTTTTCCGAGTTTCGTTTTTCAGGAGTCTTAGCGTAAGTAGCACATAAGTAATAAATTTAAGCGTCAAGATGGTGCAGCAGGATTTCATGCATTTCATTGTTTATGACGTCATATCTCTTGAACAACGTCAGGTAAATCTTCTTACCACGACAGCGGCCGTCCGCTGTGGGTGAGGGGTTCTAGGCGCTTCAGTCTGGAACCGCGCGACCACTACGGTAGCAGGTTCGAACCCTGCCTCGGGCATGGATGTGTGTGATGTCCTTAGGTTAGTTAGGTTTACGTAGTTCTAAGTTCTATGGTAGTTATGACCTCAGAGCCATTTGAACCCCGACAGTGAATGTTGTCTAACGGTAAGCAGTAAGGCAAATGTTTGTGAAGTTTGCTTAAAACCGATTCAGTGGTTTAGCAGGAGAACATACACACGCATGAACATACATACATCCGTTGTTTGTATTATATATACAAGCACATATATTGTTATTGTGTTAATGGGTGGCAGGAGGGGGGGGGGCAGGGAGGGGTTTTGGGCGGGGTGGGGATAGCGATGAAAATTATGATTAACTTTAGCCGTGAATACTGAAAGGCCGATAAACACTGGTTTGCAACGTGTACTTGCGCCACTACCTGCGAAAGATAAAAATTACATTTCGGAAACAGATTTTCGCTGCTCTGCTTACATATTACGCCCCAAAACGATTTACTTGTCCGTGTATCCCTGACCGGAGGGAACGGAAGCGTTGCTCCCGGATTGCGGCATAGGCTCCATTCACCAAACGAGTAATAGCCGCGGTTGGTCGCAGCAAGCTCTTAACATCACAAATCGTTTCAGTACATACAAGGCGACTACACAGCGATAATCACGCACCAGAATGGTAACGTAAAAAGTATGGCCGTATAGAGAAGAAATCAGACTGCGTGGGTGCTTCACAGAAAAGCAGTGATTTCACTGAACTGGTTGAAATAACAGAATTCAGGGTGTATCAAACTGTATGTTACAAGCAGTGGTGGGTTTTGGATGGGTACAATGTGCGCGTATTTCGACAATAAACTGATTTTCGAAAAAGCTGCTTTTGCGTGTTAGCGTATCTGAAATGTGGAGCACGACCTAAGGAGGACTACACAAGCTAGGGCATGAGTCAAGCAAACAACGTACGTTCGTGTCAGGAAACGTTAGTTTAGTGCATTTAGAGAAGGTCCTCAAAAACACCGCTACCAACCAACTTCAGTGCATCGCTAGATGATGGCTTGTCAAATCCTTGCTAATCGAACGTGAGACCACTGCATTTTCATTTCTGGGTACTTGATAACCATTGGGTACGAGACAAGGGTGGGGTCACTATATCATCTTGTAACACAATTAGAAGTAGCAATTGGGTCCATCCATGATATACCTTGGGAGAGGGGGGGGGGGGGGGATCATATTGGGCATCTTCCGTGAGTTAATTAAATTGGTGCTTACTAACAGTAATGTATATATTGTCCTTTACTCCTCGCTTAGCTTGTGTGCTTCTAACAGCCTGTGCCCTTCGCCGCATTTCAGAGAAACAAACGAAGTGGTTTAGAAGTTAGTCACAATGAAAAATGCTCTTACAATAATATGAAAAAAAAAGGCGAATATGTCCTCGGCAGAGTAAGACGGTACATTCTGAATCAAGACCAACAGTACAGAAATAAAGTAATACAACAGGAGCATGCATTACCTGTTCATAGACTTCCAGCAGGCCTATGATTCGCTGCACAGAGAAATGATGTGGGAAATCATGGAAGAATAAGGAATCCCCAAGAAACTCAAAGTCTTGGTCAAAAATGTTGAGGTATGGAGAAAACAGTAAGCAGAGTGACATACTGTGGTTCGGTATCGGACTGGTATGAGAGCTAAATTGGAATGAGGAAAGGTGATGCGCTATCCTCACTTCAAACTTCTCATAGAAATAATGATAAGAGAAATCAAACATGGAACAAATGAAACATCACAGATAAACACCCAAATATACTGGCCTATGCAGATAACATTGTTTTAACACAAAATAACAGTGGTGAAACTGAGAAGCTGTTCAAGGAGCTAAATGAAACCTCCATGAAAATATGTTTAGGATGAATGAAGAAAAAACGGACTACATGATCATATGCATGGAAAATATGACTGCAGGCAGCTTGATAACCTTCACATAGAGAACTACCCTTTGAAGAACACTCCCAACTTCAAATATCTTGGTGTAAATGTGAATGATTGCAATAGAAAGTACTAAAGTAGATTAAGAAACGAAAACATGAGAGGAAAATTGGAATGAGGAAAGGTGATGCGCTATCCTCACTTCAAACTTCTCATAGAAAAAATGATAAGAGAAATCAAACATGGAACAAATGAAACATCACAGATAAACAACCAAATATACTGGCCTATGCAGATAACATTGTTTTAACACAAAATAACAGTGGTGAAACTGAGAAGCTGTTCAAGGAGCTAAATGAAACCACGATGAAAATATGTTTAGGATGAATGAAGAAAAAACGGACTATATGATCATATGCATGGAAAATATGACTGCAGCTTGATAACCTTCACGTAGAGAACTACCCTTTGAAGAACACTCCCAACTTCAAATATCTTGGTGTAAATGTGAATGATTGCAATAGAAAGTACTAAAGTAGATTAAGAAACGAAAACACTGTTTACTTCTCCATCCAGAAACTTCTCCAAAAGAACAAGCTGAAACTCTACAACAAAATCATAAGGGCTGTACTGCTGTACGGAGATCAAGCGTGGCTCATGGCCAGAAAATAAGAACACCGACTCTCAGTCTTCGAAAAATCTTTAGGCAAACTTTGACCAAGCGAGACGAAGAAGGGTTTGGAGATCCAACGAAGAACTAGTTAAGCTAGCCGACCAACTCTCGGTTGCGAAAACTGGCATAACAAGATGTTTTCAAAGAGCAGGTCATGCTGTCAGAAGGGCACATGGCAGAATAGTCCGTCAGATATATAACAAGAAGATGGAAGGTTGAAGACCACCTGGTAAGCCATGATGTAGAGTGAATGGAAGAAAAGCGGCACAAGAAAGGGAGGAACGGGAGGCCGACTGTGATAGCGGCCGCGTCCCAAAAAGCCAACGGAGTGAGTGAGTGCATGTCATGTAATATAATGCATCGTATAAGAAAATTAACATGATACAAGATGCCATGTCGTATAATATGATACATGCCACCGTGTAATCTAACATGGCACTTGTCATGTCGTGCAACATGACACAAGGTGTCATTAAAGTTTACAATGGATGCATCCCCACTCTGGGATGCTTCCTATTGCAGATACACCCTCACTCTCGGATACTTCCTACTGTATATCCATTCCAGTCTCTAGACACACATCAGTAGGGGTTTATTTGTTCTTACATTCTTCACCATACATGTGGCAGGGGGTGATATAAGAGAGCTCAGTGCATTTGTGAAGTAGAGTTAATTCTCAAAAAGCGCGAATACGTCAAGATGTGACTTAAGTGGCTTTGAAGCTGCCAGATAAGTCGAAAAAATAGTTCCCTTCTTTTACATCCTTAATTCTTCCCAGGGTGTCTTCGGCTTTTTTAATACAACGAGGGGAGAGTTTTTAATTCTTATTCTCTCTCTCTTTTTTTTTATCAGTAGTCTTCTGACTGGTCTGATGCGGCCCTCCACGAATTCCTTTCCTGTGCCAACCTCTTCATCTAAGAGTAGCACTTGCAACCTACGTCCTCATTTATTTTCTTGATGTATAATGATTATTGTCTTAATCAATAGTTTTTACCCTCTTCAGCTCTCTCTAGCACCATGAAAGTTATTCCCTGACATCTTAACAGACGTCCTGTCATCCTGAAATTTCTTCTTGTCAGTTTTTTCTACATATTCCTTACCTCATCAGTCCACTGAATTCACAACATTCGTTTGTAGCACCTCATCTCAGTTGCTTCGATTCTTTTCTGTTCCGCTTTTCCCACAGTCCATGTTTCATTAGCATACTATACTAAACATCAAACGTACATCCTCAGAAATTTATTTCTCAAATTAAGGGCTATGTTTGATACTAGTAGACTTCTCTCGGGGAGAAATGCCCTTTTTGCGAGTGATGGTCTGCTTTTGATGTCCTCCTTGCTCCTGCTGCTTCATATTACTTCCGTCTTTCTACGGTTTATTCTCAATCCTAATTTTGTTCTTATTAGAGTGTTCATTGCACTCAGCAGATCGTTAATTCCCCTTGACTGAGGATAGCAAAGTCGTTAGCGAATATTATCATTGACATCCGTTTATCTTTAATTTTAATTCTGTTCTTGAACCTTTCTTATATTTCCGTCATTACTTCTCCGCTGTATAGATTGGACAATAGGGGCGAACGATTACATCCCTGTCTAACACCCTTTTTAATCCGATCATTTCGTTCTTGGTTTTCCACTCTTATTATTCCCTCTTGGCTTTTCTACAGGTTGTACATTACCTGTCACTCACTATGGCTAGCCCCCTCCCCCACAATTTTCCTCAGAATTTTGAAAATCTCTCACCATTTTACATTGTCGAACGCTTTTTCTAGGTCGACAAGTGCCTTGAACATGTCTTGATCTCTCTTCAATCTTGCTTCCATTATCAACCGCAACGTCAGAACTGCCTCTCCGGTGTCTTTACCTTTCATTACTAATCAAAGACGCTAACCTTAGACCAAATTTTACTGTGCTGTGTGGTTTATGTTAGACTGCCATAGCGTTGCAATCAATGTTGATTTTTGCTGACGCGGGCTACGACTGATCTGGTATATGTTTTTTATTGTCTTCCGGGCTGTGTTCCTTATATAGTGGCAACAGATAAAGCTTCCACACAACAACAAGGCGACCATGAATCAAATATATTTGTCTTTCCTCTTACGTAATTTGTAGCGATTTGCGCTAATCTGAAACATAGAACTGGCGCGAGTGATTTTTGCACGTAAAATCCGAATAAAGCTAAGTTTTTGAAAGTGGGTTTTCCATTTTATCGTGATAACGCATACAAAAATATGTTTGCTTCACTTTAAACATTTCCGCTCGATCAGTTCACGTAAGAACGAATTTTACGTGCTACATTTAGCTCGACTCCCTAAACCATCGTATTTCCTCAACAGATGAGGATTACTGAATAAAAATTTTAGTTTTCTCTTTACGCATACATCTACCTTCATCAAAAGTTTGAACCGATTAGTAGAAAGACATTACATACACTCCTGGAAATTGAAAAAAGAACACATTGACAGCGGTGTGTCAGACCCACCATACTTGCTCCAGACACTGCGAGAGGGCTGTACAAGCAATGATCACACGCACGGCACAGCGGACACACCAGGAACCGCGGTGTTGGCCGTCGAATGGCGCTAGCTGCGCAGCATTTGTGCACCGCCGTCGTCAGTGTCAGCCAGTTTGCCGTGGCATACGGAGCTCCATCGCAGTCTTTAACACTAGTAGCATGCCGCGACAGCGTGGACGTGAACCGTATGTGCAGATGACGGACTTTGAGCGAGGGCGTATATTGGGCATGCGGGAGGCCGGGTGGACGTACCGCCGAATTGCTCAACACGTGGGGCGTGAGGTCTCCACAGTACATCGATGTTGTCGCCAGTGGTCGGCAGAAGGTGCACGTGCCCGTCGACCTGGGACCGAACCGCAGCGACGCACGGATGCACGCCAAGACCGTAGGATCCTACGCAGTGCCATAGGGGACCGCACCGCCACTTCCCAACAAATTAGGGACGCTGTTGCTCCTGGGGTATCGGCGAGGACCATTCGCAACCGTCTCCATGAAGCTGGGCTACAGTCCCGCACACCGTTAGGCTGTCTTCCGCTCACGCCCCAACATCGTGCAGCCCGCCTCCAGTGGTGTGGCGACAGGCGTGAATGGAGGGACGAATGGAGACGTGTCGTCTTCAGCGATGAGAGTCGCTTCTGCCTTGGTGCCAATGATGGTCGTATGCGTGTTTGGCGCCGTGCAGGTGAGCGCCACAATCAGGACTGCATACGACCGAGGCACACTGGGCCAACACCCGGCATCATGGTGTGGGGAGCGATCTCCTACACTAGCCGTACACCTCTGGTGATCGTCGAGGGGACACTGAATAGTGCACGGTACATCCAAACCGTCATCGAACCCATCGTTCTACCATTCCTAGACCGGCAAGGGAACTTGCTGTTCCAACAGGACAATACACGTCCGCATGTATCCCGTGCCACCCAACGTGCTCTAGAAGGTGTAAGTCAACTACCCTGGCCAGCAAGATCTCCGGATCTGTCCCCCATTGAGCATGTTTGGGACTGGATGAAGCGTCGTCTCACGCGGTCTGCACGTCCAGCACGAACGCTGGCCCAACTGAGGCGCCAGGTGGAAATGGCATGGCAAGCCGTTTCACAGGACTACATCCTGCATCTCTACGATCGTCTCCATGGGAGAATAGCAGCCTGCATTGCTGCGAAAGGTGGATATACACTGTACTAGTTCCGACATTGTGCATGCTCTGTTGCCTGTGTCTATGTGCCTGTGGTTCTGTCAGTGTGATCATGTGATGTATCTGACCCCAGAAATGTGTCAATGTTTCCCCTTCCTGGGACAATGAATTCACGGTGTTCGTATTTCAATTTCCAGGAGTGTATAATGGAATGAGACAAAGACGGAAGAGTTATATTATATTTTTTTTAGAGTATGCCTATTCCCGCGAGATTTCTGTCTTCAGTTTATATCAGGTGGTCTTGATATCAATTTGAATCGATGTCTCAGGTGCTGTCTGCAGTATAGGCCTAAGTTTACTCCTTTGGTGCCGGTAAAGCTATAGTAAGCGTAAAGATTTTGGTGGAGCTGTTGTTTGTGAAGTTGTTGAACTATGAATGTTTATTTCACCATGACTTCACTTGACAAGTGTCTTGACAGTTGAGTCAGCGATGTTATATACGGCGCTGGAAGCTCAGGTGAATAAGATTCTTAGAAGTTTATAGCAGTGGTGCGCTTCAGAAAAATCCCAGATTAACGTATTTTTTGCCCGTAAAATATAAAGGTAGCAAGATTTCTTCAGACAGTTAAAACGTGTCTTAAATCAATGTCCATGACACTGGTGGATCAAACTCGAACAATCAGTCGCCCTTCAATCCCGAGTTTTTTAATGGTGACTACTTTTGCATGTAAAATCCAAACGAGATGACGCTGTCGTTTAGCGACTAATAAAGTCATCACAAGATCAAAACAAACTGCCAAATGATTTAGAAAAGGTATCTGAATGGTGCTAAAAGTGAAAGTTGATCCTAAATAACGGAAAGTGTGAGGACATCCACATGAGTGCTTAGAAGGAACTCGTTACACTTCGGTTACACGATAAATCAGTCTAATCAAGAAACCGTAAAATCAACTAAATACCTATGTATTACAATTACGAACATCTTAACTTGGAAGGAACACACAGAAAATGCTATGGGGAAGGCTATCCAAAGACTGCGTTTTATTGACAGGACACTTAGAAAATGTAACAGACCTACTAAGGAGATTGCCTACACTACGCTTATCGTCCTCTTTTAGAATACTGCTGCGCGGTGTGGGATCCTTACAAGATAGGACTGACGGAGTACATCGAAAAGTTCAAAGAAAGGCAGCACGTTTTGCATTATCGCGAAATATGGGAGAGAGTGTCACAGAAATGGTACAGGATTTGAACTGGACATCATTAAAAGAAAGGCGTTTTTCGTTGCGACGGAATCTTCTCACGAAGTTCCAATCACCAACTTTCTCCTCAGAATCCGAAAGTATTTTGTTGACACCGAACTACATAGGGAGGAACGATCATCAAGAAAAAATAAAGCAAATCTGAGATCGTACGGAAAGATATAGGTGTTCATTCTTTCCGCGCGCTATACGAGATTGGAATAATAGAGAATTGTGAAAGTGGTTGGATGAACCCTCTGCCAGGCTCTTAATGTGATTTTCAGAGTATCCATGTAGATGTAGATGTAAAACCTGAACGAGCCGTCTGCGTGAGGACAGATATTTTTGTTACAGCACTTTCTGGCGGTAATGATTATCAAAATATGCTCACGTTGTACCCGTCTGCCAACCACCACGCCTTGCAACGTAATTCTGATTCGCAGAGCATATTTCAAACTCTTATTAGTGACATAAGATTTGTACCTTCATAATTTTAACAAACATTTTAATTTGCACCTTCACATTACAGGGCTCTTACCCGAGACCACAACAGTTTCTGGTATGGTTGTTTCAAGTATTGATTGGCAACATTCGAGCCAAAACGCCGCCAGTAGAACACTATATGTTAAAAAGTGATACTCCTCTCCTGATTCAGCTTCACAGCAAAATCCTCACAAACATTTTCACACACTTGAAACTATGTCGTCCACATTCACACCGGCTAAGCTGTTCCTAGGGGTTGCGCACTCGTTTGCACTGTCCAGTCCTTCCACAGCAGCTGCTGTTTTCTAGTGATCGGTGGATCGCTGCAGAGAAGCAGAGGTTGGCGAGCAACATCCCGTAGCGTTAGATCGAAGCTACACAGCCGTAGTGTGCGTAGCTCCATTGTTGCATAAGTACCCCTAAGACGCTCGAGCATTTGACGCAGCGAGGTCGCGATAAAGGATCGCTATTATGTATCGAGCTACAGAAGAGTGCACGGCCGCTAGGAGTAGTCGAGGTCCAGAAGCCGGCCGCTGTGGCAGAGCGGTTCTAGGCACTTCAGCCCGATACCGCGCTGCTGCTACGGTCGTAGGTTTTAATCCTGCCTCGGGCATGTGTGTGTGATGTCCTTAGGTTAGTTAGGTATAAGTAGTTCTAAGATCTAGGGGACTGATGACCTCAGAGGTTAAGTCCCATAGTGCTCAGAGCTCGAGTGTATATGACAACACACAAAGAAAGAGGATCGACCGAAAATATAAAGATATCCTATTTTTCGCACTTATAGCCTATTTCACAAGCTTCAGAAAATGGGCTACTTTCTATTTATTTATGTTTTATTTATTTATGTAATTTTAGTTACCAGTCCCCTCAGTGGTTTGATCCAGTCCGCCACGAATTCCTCTCCAGTGGAAATCTCTTCGACTCAGAGTAGCGCTTAACTATTTGTGGATGCATATTTATATCTGACTGCTATACAATTTTTATCCTCTTAGCTTTCCGTAGTACTACGGAAGCTACACCCTGGTGACCTAACACAAATGGTATTGTCCGCACCCTTCTCTTTGGCAGTGTTATCTGCGTAATCCTTTTTTCACCGATTCTGCCGAGAATCTCCTCATTCCTTATCTTACTAGTCCGCCTCGTACCACCCCACTAAAAACGCTTCGGTTTTCTTCTATTAAGAATTTCTCACAGTCCATGTTTCACTACCTTATAATGCTGTGCTCCAAGCGTACTTTCTCAGAAATCTCTTCCCCAAATTAACTGCCGGTCGGTGTGGCAGTGCGGCTCTAGGCACTTCGGTCTGGAACCGCGTGACCGTTACGGTCCCAAGTTCGAATCCTGCCTCGGGCATGGATGTGTGCGATGTCCTTACGTTAGTTAGGTTTAACTAGTTCCAAGTTTTAGCGGACTGATGACCACAAATGTTAAGTCCCATAGTGCTCAGATCCATTTGAACCATTTGAACATTTTTCCAACGTGAGTTTAACTTATTGTATTCAAAGAAAGCCAAGGCGAACAGGGAAATGTTTGTAGCACGTTTAGTCCTTGCAAAAGCCATCAGTTGTGAACAGTTCCATTGGATGTAAGAACACATTTTTCAGTATGCGTGAAAGATAATTCGACAAGTACAGATAATATGAAAATCTGCAGGTTATGTACGAACGAGCGGCAGGTGTCCACACTTGTAGTTGAACATAATAGTCTTAAGTATCTTCCACAAGTTGACAGTTTAACGGAGACAACCTTCAATGAAAATAAAATGCTATTGTTAGAAATAGAATTGTCATACAAGCCTCACAATGCACCTTCACAGCAACGAATCAGCTTCTTACTATCAGACACGGCCTTAGACAGAGCTATACTTACCACCCCGGAACGTAATCAAGTTACTATAAAGTAAATATGCTCATTGAGACTGCTCCATTTAATAAATATGAGCAGCAGGTAGGAAATACGTATACCATTACGGACAATACTGTACTACACATTGTTGTTGTGGTCTTCAGTCCTGAGACTGGTTTGATGCAGCTCTCGAGCTACACATTATTACTAGAAAACTCGATGAACATGAAACCTTCCGTTAAGGCCAATAGGTGCAAAGTTATTGTAATGCTACAAGGAAACCAATATGTTAATTAAGTTCATGAGTTATCTAATGCCAGTGATACTGAAACATGTAAGCATGTTCTCACGGTAAAAAGCTTTGTTAAATGATTTTAGATATAAAGAAGATGTTCCCAATGAGCTCCACTGCCCCCAGCCTCATAGCTACATGCCAGTAAGACCGACTGTCGATGTGAGGGAAGGAGCTGGTTACCACACTGAAAAATCTGTTGCAGAGTGCTTAAACAGATATTACCGACATCACACGGATTTCGGTATGCAAAACAGAGAATATCTGATTAACAACCTTTCGAGTCTAACAATTCCTGTTGATAGATAACATTATATCTTTAGACGGTACAAACGTGTACTCCAGTATTCTCTAGAACCAAGTGGTTGACATTGCTGCACACATTTTGTGAATATATAGTGGCATTCTTCAAAATGAAATACTTCATCACACCATCCCGAGCCATAAAAAATGGTCGCTTTTAAAATATTACTCTATAAAACATAGAACGTTCCCCTTTTAAAGGAAACTAGGGATAAATATCAGGTGACTCACTGCGTTGCATTCTGTAACTGTTGTGAAGTCAGTTCTGTCGACAACATTAACAAGGGAATTTTGAGAAAATTAAATGGATCTAATTTACGTAAAATGAAGAATAATACAGTCACTTTAGTTAGAGAGGTCTCTTGCGTGCGGGACAACGCTTTTATCACCGTAAAACATATTTCAGTAAGATTTCGAAGAAAGTTTGGTCACAACAACGAGAAGAAACTGCAGAAAAGAAATACGCGGCACAAAAATGTGTAGGAACAAAGAACACTCTACCAACAGAGAATACAATAAATACAATACTTCTGGCATTTACTGCGTTACGTGCGACAACTGTCTTATGAGATACATTGCACAAATAGACAGAAGCTTCTGCACAAGATTTAAAGAACAACGTAATGTATCTAATTCAATTCCAGCCACAAGTAACCATTTGCGTAGGAGGAACACCCCATTAAAAATCTACAAAATAATTTAGAGTACAAAAGAACATAATTTCAACAATCTGGGAGATATCGACAAATCCTCACTGGGCAACTAGAATCGCATCATCGTAAAATTTTAACAAACTTCTACTGCTTACATAGAATAACCTAGTATATACACTATATTCCCTATTTTTAACCACTTTTATACTATGTTATTAGGCATTCTTCCCTGTAACCGCTATACTCCACTATTTCATTCCCGAGATTGAATTCCATCATTGTTAATTATTATGAGGTTCATACATGGCCAGTTACGTATTTTCTGTTCTTCATTATGTTTTTAATAAATTTCTATATAATTTTTTTCATTGTATAGCGTTATTGTGTGAGACTTGGTTGTCCCCTTGTTTGGAAAATAAAAGAATTTTTGTTACTTACATTCTTGTAATTTTCACTGTAAAATTATTTGGAAATATGGTAGCCAACTTTCAGTGCCAAATTTTATGATCCTGTTCGCGTGACACCTCTCGTTGTATACGTTCTTACGCGCATACGCCATTCTCCCCAATCAGCTCCATCTCTAGTTCAACTCATTTGGAGTCGTGGCGGTCTCTGTGTGACTCATGTCTTCACCACGAATTTAATTTTCCTTTTCCCCAGAGTTTCTTTAATCTCGATGATCGTCTATTTTATAAGCAGCACTATATCTAGGCTTGACCTTCGTTACCTACCATACAAAAATGGTTCAAATGGCTCTGAGCAGTATAGGGCTAAATTTCTAAGGTCATCAGTCCCCTAGAACTTAAAACTACTTAAACCTAACTAACCAAGGACATCACACACATCCATGCCCGAGGCAGGATTCGAACCTGCGACCATAGCGGCTGTGCGTTTCCAGACTGTAGCGCATAGAACCGCTTGGCCACTCCGGCCGGCCCCACCATACAGTTAGGCAGGCTCTAAATTTAGAGGTTTGTTTTACCTCACCAGATTAACTGAAGATTCCATCGCCTAATCATACATTCGTTTTATACTCTTACATCCATCTGCTTCACCGTTTTATCCGTATTCTAGGTTTCCTTTATGGATGGTGTTCTCTGGATTCTGCTGTGCCGGCCTGTATGGCCGAACGGCTCTAGGCGCTTCAGTCTTGAATCGCGTACCGCGCGCGTCGCAGGTTCGAATCCTGTCTCGGGCATGGATGTGTGTGATGTCCTTAGTTAGGTTTGAGTAGTTCTAAGTTCTAAGGGACTCATGATGACCTCAGATGTTAAGTCCCATAGTACTCAGAGCCATTTAAACCAATTTTTGATTCTGCTGTATTTTAGCTTTATCGCCCTGTTGGCGGTTGAACCTTTTTATTACAATTGTATCGTTTACTGGCCATCGCTTCAACTAAGCTACGAAATAAATGTGAGTACATACGCTGTCCCCTCACATTAATGTAACCATGTGTCAAAAGACTGAATAACAAGTTTTGCGGCTGGACTACTGCAAGACGTGGAGCAAGAGATTCAGTAAAGTCCGAAAGGTCAGACACCACGCATCAATGTAATTGATTCTTCTAGATGGGAAATGGATCCACTTCTTCATTGCGGATGCACAAGTACGTCCCATCTTCTGCGGGATTCTCAGAGTAGCGAGCGAGAAGGATGTGGACAGGTATTGTGGACAGATGGCGCTCAGCGTAAGTACGAGATAGCCCGCGCAGTTGCGATAAACACTGTGTACCTGCTGGCACAGAGGTAACAGCACCTGCCTAGTAAGCAGGAAATCCTAGTCTTGAGTACAAGTCCGCCGCACATTTTCACCCGTCGTTGCTGACTCCGTGTAATGCCGAGATGCTTCTGATATCACTTCTACCTTCCCTTTCCTTTCCTTTCTCCCCTCTCTACCCACAATTTACATATAATAAATCATTTCTGCGAGACTAAACCCCACGATGGTCGATATAATACCTCATTTGTGATTTGCCGGATTTTGTTTGGCTATGAAAAATTCGGACCAAACGTATTGTGTATGTTCTAACGAGTTCTTTTTCCACTGCGCTCAAACATCTGACTACAACAGAGAGCGCTGGAGGCTATCTAGGACGAGACGAGTTCTGCTGAGAGAGGCCCCCGTTCTGAGTCAGCTTAGCAGGCAGAGCACAGACGCCGGAGTCCCCCTCGCGCAGCTGACGGAAACAACCTGTGGCCGGGTCGGTAACTAAGTGTTGGGACAGGACCAAAAGAAGCTGCGCCTGTAATTGCTTGCCGCGCTGCATGCTGGGAAACCTGAGGCGTCCGCTGCCGTGAGGAGAGGCCTCTGGCAGACAGCCAACGGCTGAGGGCAGACAAATTCCCAGTAATTGAAGCGCTCTTTACTCACCGGCTGTCTTACGAACAAAGTTCAGCCCGACTGAAAAGTGAGTAAACTAGGGGGAGCAGTGCGTACTAGAGGCATCGCCTTAAGCAATGTGACTTGTGGCAGCTGACACAGTGGCGAAAACTGACTTCTGTCCAGGTAGTGGGGGAATTGTTTGGCTGACAGTGTATCCAGCCAGCTTGGTAAAAAATGTGCCTTTCTAATGGATTATATTCCAAACGTTTCACACTTTCTCATCAAATGAATATGTGATATGTCCCTTGATGCTCATGTAGAGAAGTGCGTTATGCACAGTCTTCGAGACTCCTTGTTTCACTCCTTCTCTACTGGTACTTCATAACACAAAACTCAGTAAAGAGTGTGAAAACAAAATTGGTTCGAAAACTGTGCACCTAACATGATTCTTAATATTATGTAAAAAAGCTGTTCGTAAAGAAAAGACCGATCGATCGCGAAAGGGAAACCACAGTGAAAGCCCGATGAAACTTTACATAGATGTTTTGGACAGTGTCTCCAGTATGACCATCGAGCGCGTCACGTCGTTCTTTTCGGTTCAGGGCGTACACTGAACAGGTAAAGGTGCCTAGAAGATGACGCCTCCCGCCAAGTATGAAAGCCTGTGAGGAAGTTTTCCTGATTTCATGCAGCCCACACAAAGTAAAGTCATGCATTTTCTTGATCACAACTATCGGCCGTACACTGCTTTGGAACGAGGACGCTCCTGCAGAAATTTTGATGGGAAGCGTTTGATCACTCGCCGAACAGCTCGGACATGGCTACCTCTGATTTTCATCTCTGCACACGTTAACTGCTCGCTATGAAGAAAACATTTTGGAACAGATAACAAGCTGCATATCAGCGTAGAGAAATGGTAGAAGCACAGGCGGCCGCCTTCTACGAACAGAGTATTAGAAAGTTGGTACAATGCTACGGCAAATGTCTCTCTCGGAGTGGCAACTATGTAGTGCAGCAGCAGGAAGCTTTACTAACTGCTGCACACAAAACGTATTTGGTTTTCACTATGGTTCCAATTTTGCGACCAATCGGACCTTACTTCCGCAAACAGCCCTCAGAATAACTCATATTCAACGCACCAGTAAAGTAATTAATGTCTAATTAGAAATATTAGTGTTTAATTACAGGTATTTTTTGTGGTGAGTGGATACATAAGGTGTGGGGTAGTCAAAAGACTTCATATTAACCGGGGTGGGGGGAGGGGAGGTGTGGTATTAAATCATGACCCACCTGAAGAAATGAACAACTTCATTCATTAACCAAAAGCAGAAATGAACAAGAACAGGTTGGTCTGGAATCATTAACTACACACACAGCAGACTATTTGTAAGGATAAAGTAGCAGGTTACTTTTAATAGTGGTCTGACGAGATAAAATCTTTAATTACCACCTACACAATAAACGGGTGTTGCCTCTTTGTTTGTACATTGCAACATATAATTTGAGATGAAAAATGTTTTCTGCCGTCCGCTCTCCTTTTGTATGATTATCTAATGATCAGCTCTGCTGATTATTTTGTCACGGAACGCCAAAAACCCTTTTCAGCACAGTTCTATTTCTGTTACCGTGTGCCTCGCACTTGCACCCACAACACTAATTTACAAGATACAGATACACATTTACATAGAGGCCTGGAAGTAAAGTAAATTAACAGTTTACTAAGCGTATCATTACGGATCTTTTAGAACCCGTGACTGTTAATTAAATTTAAATACATAAAACTGCAACCAGATTGTTTGAAAACCACCTGAAAATGAAACTGTAGAGGTTCTAAGACCGGTTCATGGAATATAACGACTTGTTTGGGCAGGACAGCAGTGCGATTTTCCCATCATTCTTATTAATATTGTGGACCACAAGCTTCGTGCCTATTACGTACTAACACTTCTGTCCCACCAGCTGTTTCAATGAGCGCTTTATTCGAACTCATTGAATCTAAACCCGTATCGATCAAATTTGTGAAGTCAGGAAAGTGATTGGTAGCTACCCACGTACGTTGCTGTTGTAGTCTTCAGTCCAAAGACTGGTTTGATACACCTTTCCATGCTACTCTATACTGTTCAAGCCTCTTCATGTTCGAGTAACCACTGCAATCTATATCCCTTTGAATCTGCTTATTGTATTCGTCCCTTGGTCTCCCTATAAGATTTTTACCCACCACGCTGGCCTCCAGTACTAAATTGGTGATCCCTTCATGTCTCAGAATGTACCCTACCAACCGATCCCTTTTGTCAGTCAAGTTGTAACACAACTTTCTCTTCTCCCCAGTTATATTCAGTACCTCCTCATTAGTTACGTGATCTACCCATTTGATATCGAGCATTCTTCTCTAGTACCACATTTCTAAAGCTTCAATTCTGTTCTTGTCTAAACTGTTTATCGTCCATGTTTCACTTCTCTACATGGCTACACTCTATACAAATACTTTCAGAAAGAACTACCTGACACTTAAATCTCGATGTTAACATATTTCTCTTCTTCAGAAACGCTTTCCTTGCCATTGCCAGTCTACACATTCTGTCCTCCCTACTTCGACCATCGTCAGTTATTTTCTTTCCCAAATAGCAAAACCCATTTACTAAATTAAATGCCTCATTTCCTAATCTAATTACCTCAACAACACCTGATTTAATTCGATTACATTCCATTATCCTCAGTTTGCTTTTATTGATGTTCATCTTATGTCCTCCTTTCAAGATACTGTCCATCCCCTTTAACTGCTCTTCCAAGTCCTTTGCTGCCTCTGACTGAATTACAAAGTCACCGGCACTCCTCAAATTTATTATTTCTTCTCTCTGGGCTTTAACACCTACTCTACATATTCGTTTGTTTCCTTTACACCTTGCTCGATATACAGGTTGTATGACACGGGAGATGGAGTACAACCCTGGCTTACTCCCTTCTCACCCACTGCTTCCCTTTCGTGCTCCTCGACTGTTATAACTGCCACAAGTTGTAAATAGCCTTTCGCTCCATGTATTTTACCCCCACCACCATTGGAATTTGAAAGAGAGTGTTCAAGGCAACATTTTAAAAGGCTTTCTCTAACTCTACAAATGCCATATCTTCTATGAGAAGTCGTAGGGTCACTACTGCCACGCGTGTTCCTACATTTCTCCGGAATCCAAACTGATCTTGTTCCGGCTTAAAGTCAAGCGCCAGCACGTCGGCATGGAACGTAACGGCAGAGAAGAGCCGCACTAAAAGAAGTACCGTCATCCTAACTCTTTAGTTGAGACTTGTTCCTTATATCAGTTGCTTGCATGCAAATTGTATATCGAATGACACTGATTATTTGCATGTCACCAACTGCTTCAGAGTTAGGTATTGTCAATTCAATTACTGTAATAAACTCCATTAATACGATTTACTTGTATGTTTTCTAGCTATCCGAGAAAGCAGCTTCCTAGGCACCCTGTATCACACGAGTGGGCTGGATCCCACAGATCTTCCCCGAGCACCTGATTTCATTGGAACTGGGATTATTATATCCTTCTTGAAGTCTGATGGTATTTCGCCTGTCTCTTACATCTTTCTCACCAGATGGAAAAGTTTTGTTATGTCTGACTCACCCAAGGCAATCAGTAATTCTAACGGAAATGGTGTCTACTCCTGGGGCCTTGTTTCGACTAAAGTCTTTCAGTGTTCTGTCAGATTGTTCACTCAGGATCACATCTCCCTTCTCATCTTCCTCCGTTTCCATGATATTTCCCTCACGTACATCTCCTTTGTATAAACCCTATATACTCCTTCCACCTTCCTGCTTTCCCTTATTTACTTAGGATTGTTTTCCATATAAGCTCTTGATATTCATACAGGTTGTTCTCTTTTCTCCAAAGATCTTTTTCATTTTCTTGTAAGCAGTATCTGTCTTACCATTAGGCACATACGATTCTACATGCTTACATTTATCCTCTAGCAATTTGTCCTCAGCCATCTTGCACTTCCTGTCGATCTCATTTTTTAGATGTTCGAAGTCCCTTTCGCCTGCTTCATTTAATGATTTGTTATAGTTTCTCTTTCCATCGATTAAATTTAAGATCTCTTGTCTTACTCAATGATTTCTACTACCCCTCGTCTTTTTAGCTACTTAGTCGTCTTCTGCTTTCAGTGTTTCACCTCTCAAAGCACCCTATTCTATTTCTACTGTATTTCATTCCCCTGTTCTTGTCAACAGTTTCCTAATTCTCCCTCTAAAATCCTGTACACCCTCTTGTTCTTTCAGTTTACCCAGGTTCCAGCTCCTTAAATTCCTATCTTTTTGCAGTTTCTTCAGTTTTAATCTGCTGTTCATAACGAATAAATTGTGCTATGAGATCATATCTGCCCCTGGAAATGTCTTACAATTTAAAATCTGGTTCCTCAACCTTTGCCTTACCATTTTATTACCAATCTGAAACCTTGCGATATCTCCAGATCTCTTCACGTATACAGTCTTCTGTCATGATTCTTAAACCAAGAGTTATCTATGATTAAATTGTGCTCTTTGCAAAATTCTACAAGGTGGCTTCCTCTTTCATTCCTTTCCCCCAGTTCATATTTACCTAATACTTCGCTTCTTTCTCCTGCCATCGAATTCCTGTCCCGCACGACTATTAAATTTTCGAATCGCTTAACTATCTGAACAGTTTATTTTGTCTCATCATGCATTTCCTCAGTCTCCTCTTCATCTGCGGAGCTTGTTGGCATATAAATTTGTATCGCTGTGGCAGGCGTCGGCTTCAAGTCTATCTTGGCTATAATAATGCGTTCACTATGCATTTCACAGTAGCTTACCCCTAGTTCCTGTCTTTTTACTCGTTATAAAACCTACTCCAGCATGACCTCTATTTGATTTTGTATTTATAACCGTGTATTCCCCTGAGCAGAAGTCCTGTTCCTCCTGCCACCGAACTTCACTAATTTCCACTACACCTGACTTCTATCTTTTCATTTCCCTTTTTAAATTTTCTATCCTATCAGTTTCTCCTGATAACGACGTACTCCTGATTAGTCCCCGCCGAAGATTTGATTGGAGGACTGTTTTAGCACCGGAATATTTTATCCAAGAGGATTTCATCACCATTTAACCATACAGTGGAGATTCGTGCCCTTCGGAAAAATTACTGCTGAGTTTTCCCCTTTCTTTCAGCCGTTCGCAAGGCCGTTTTATTTTATGTTACAAGACTAGATCAATTAATCAGCCTGACTGCTGCCCCAGCAACTACTGAAGAGGCTGCTGCCCCTCTTCAGGAACCACATATTTGTCTGGCCTCTCAATATATACCCCTCCGTTGTGGTTGTATCTACGGTACAGCTATCTGTATCACTGAGGCACGTAAGCCTCCCCACCAACAACAAGGTCCATGGTTCATGGGGGGAACAATTGAATGTATGATTTTCTATATTTTTATTGAAGTGAGGAAAAGAATTTGCCAGTAGAGGTCTGCAGGTTCGCGATTTTGTTCTCTGGTACTCGTTCGAGCGTACCGCGTTCGGTCTTGGTTCGCTCGGGTACGAATGCTCCGACCGGGAGGGTTGGGGTAGAACGAAGCGCTGTGGACTGAGGGAGGCAGAGGCCACTCGGCCTGGGCTGCTCACCGCTCCAATGTCGTGGCCGTCAAAGCAGCCCCATGTCGGCAGGCTGGATTTGCTTCTGGTACATCTCCTCCAACTGACGGAACTGCACTAATTTCAATTACGTATACTGTACAGATACACTGATGAGTCAATACATTATAACGACCTGCTCAATAGATTGTTTGTCAGTCTTTGGAACGAAATATATCACTGATTCTGCGTATTAGGAGTCCGACAGTTTGTTGGTAGGTGTGTGGAAGTATGTGGCATTAGATGTCTATGCAAAGGCCATGAGATTCGTGTATATAACGGGCCACTGATTTGCGTACGCGGTGATAGCACCCCAAATGGGTTCAATAGGATTTACATCCGGCAAATCTGGTCGCAGAGACATCAACGTGTGTTTACTGTAATGCTCTTCAAATCACTGTAACACGGTTTTGGCTCCGAGACACAGATAATATACTGCTGAAATATGGCATCGACGTAGGGGAAGACATTTAGCACAAAGGGATACAGGTGGTTCGCAGCTGTTAGCTTGTCTTCGATTACGTCCACAGGTCCAAGGTAAGCACAGGAGAATGTCTCCCATAGCATAATATTGCTGCTACCTGCAAGAGTCCGTGGATCGCCGCACGGCGTTTGTGGAGACGAACATCGACCTCGTGTAGTAAGAATGTGATTCACCCGTAGAGCCGACACGTTTCCATTGAGTGTCGGTCGAATCCCGATTTCCTCCTGCCCACTTAAATCGTTTCACAAGCTGCGACATGGCCCCGAATGGGTGGCTCGAAAATGAAGAATAAATTTCGTTTATTTCACGTCTACGGTCACGAACTTGCAGGCCCTCAGACTAGCGGTTTCGGACCTGTTTCATAAAAACATGTCCTAATATACTGCAACTATAGTGGCAATGTCAAAAGCTAAACAGCCCACTATGGCTCCAGTATACTAGAACACATTTTTATAAAAATGATCTGAAGAAGCTAATTTCTAACCGAAAGTTTGTTACCAAAGACTCTGAAGTTAGAGAAACTGGTTTCACTGCAATTGTGATTGACCATGTCGTTGGGACAAAATGTGGAGACGTGGGGGTGGTCTACTCCGGAGCTCCATGTTCAACAGTGTATGATGATCGGTTGCTCCGGAACAGTTGTGCGTGCACAGCATTGTGCTGTTACGTCAGAGAGGCGACAGATTTCCATCTATCCCACTATACGGAGCAGACAAGCCTTCTTCAAACACGTCTGTGAAGAGTCGTGGGTGTCCAACCATTTAACACATAGCGGTAGTTTCATTGTCCTCCTACCTCTTTCCATAGATGTACACGACAGTAGCACGTGAACATTCGACCAAAATCGCTGATTTCGATATACTCTTTCATAGACTCTGCATAAAAATGATCTGCTTTTCAGCAAAGCCACTTATCTCAGTGTATTTCCCCATCTGCAGCCCATATCTTCGATAGGGTAATGCCCCTCCAGTATCTGCACCGCTTAGATACTTTTGTTACTGCATCTTACTTCATCACGTGTCCGCAACGCCACCATGAGGCATCCAACGTACCGGTGGTCGGTGGTCATAATGTTGTGGTGGATCAGTGTACTTTATTGTCTGGTAGCGTATAATCGAGGCAGCAAATAGATCTCAGACCCCGCTCCGGTTCTTCTGGAAAACTGTCACCTACTCAACGTCGTATGAGGAGGTATTGAATAGAATTGGGGGAAGAGGAGTTTGTGGCACAAATTGATTAGAAGACGGGGTCGGTTGGTAGGACATGTTCTGAGGCAACGAGAGATCATGAATTTGGTACTGGAGGGCAGCGTGGAGGAAAAAATCGTAGAGGGAGACCAAGAGATGAATGCGCTAAGCAGATTCAGAAGGATGTAGGCTGCAGTAGGTACAGGGGAGATGAAGAAGCTTGCACAGGATAAAGTAGCATGGAGAGCTGCGTCAAACCAGTCTCAGGACCGAAGACCACAACAACAACAACAACAACATTTAGTTATAGTTAACATAAGTTCAGTTCCAGTTATCTTAAAGCTTTTGGAGGTATGTATTCATTTTTCTTTCAGACAGTTTCCGTTACTAAGAACAAAATACTCTCTGTGGTTGTGCAGGGCAAACTTAGCTTCTAGAATAGCTATGTTTTCCGCTTCTCATCGTTTTGTAGTTAATCTAAAATATTTAACTTGACCCGATCGACATTAGAAGCATTTAAGAAAGCTAAAAATTTTCCTGCAAAAGTAAACTCATCAAAAATTAGAATAAAGCTTGTATTAGGTGCTGAACTGGAAAAGGAACTAGTATTTTACCTACTTTATATAGAAAAATTTGCATGGCTTCACACAGGGTGACGGACATCATATGGGTTACCAGTTAGCGGCATATAATAGACTGCAACATCAATTTAAATAGGGAGATACAGGACCAGGAGCTTGAGTGGGTCTCTTTTTGCAACATCATAACATGCGGACAAATATTAACACGCCTTTTAATAACTTCTGTTTACAAAAATTCAGATATCACAAACATTTCAAAAACATTTTTGTACTTTTAGCTGCATACCACTCGGAATAATATGTAGGCTAATGCGTATCGAACAGAAGGCTACACACTATCAGACTTTTTCAATACACAATTTATAAATCAATTGAACATGCTTGACAAATAGGGTCATCAAACAATAGCTGTTACAAATTTTGAAAATGTGTGTGTTGAGATCTTAGCTTCTTAGTGAACCATTTGTGTGAAAAAATGAGGCGTCATAAATAGACACTTTTTTCAAACCGGATTGAGGAACGTTATGGGACTAAAAACCTTGGGGAATGAAATCTTTTCTATTTCCACAAGGAAAGTAAAGATTTTGATTGCAAAACAAATTCATAAAATGATGCTGCGTAGTCTTATATACCTTTAAGTGGTTTAGCAGCGTGAAAATCCGAGACGTGCGTTTTCCCCCGAGTGGACAGTCAGGTCTTTCGAGTATGGCATGTCCGAACGAGTCTCAGAGAAGTCGAAAGCAATTGCTCCCGGCATGACTGCAATGACATACGCCGAACTTTCATGGAACAACATGCACTGAACAATGCTAGCGAGCGTAAACGCCTGATGCCGACTTCTGTTTCCCAGTACATTCAATGATGTTTGGAACTGGTGGGAGATTTATTGAGTACAAATTATTCCACATGATGTGACAGCACGTATCTGAAATAATTTTGTGTTGAGTACCACAGCAGACACTAATGTCAATGATTAATGAAAGCCACCTCACCTGTATTATTACACAGTTATTGTGTTACAACTTGTTCCATTCGCTGAACGTCGTCGTGTAGCCTGCAGCATATATTCGATCTGTCAGTAGTGGGCCAAAGTGAGAAATGCAGTTCTTCCGTCGTGGTGTCGGCACATAGAATTATCTACTATGCAAATATCGTAAACGCATAGGGGGGTGTAACATCACATGCATGTATGCAAGCGATTTGGCCGCCTGGAAGTAGTGTGAGGAGAGGTGAAATTGTACGTCGGCTGATCACTCGTGGGCCCAGGGATGAGGCTACTTCGCAGAATGTCCGGCTAGGCGATCAGTACGGGCGAGTCCAGATACAGAGACGAGCAGCGTCGCCAGAAATGGGTGAATCCCAAAAGCTGCGAATTTGGAAGTTTGTAGCTCACATAGCCTTTGTGTAGGAGATGCACCAAAAGTGACGAAGTGTCAAATAAGCTGAAATATGGCTTGTTACATCTCTTACAAATCTAAATTCACAGTCAAGTATTAAACCAAATATGAATACATCTGAATCTCATAAAAAAAGGCGCATCCTGTGATACAACAATATTTCAATACATCTGAAAGTACAGAAGTTAATACTTCAGAGTGAAAAAACATTTTCACAATGAACCTCTGAATTAGTAACTTTCAAATGCTTCATGCGATTTCAAGATATGATATCTCAGATGATAGCTGGACTATAGCTATCATTTCTGAAAATTATATATTTGTATCTATTATGTTTTTAGATTTATTAAGTTTTTTTATATCTTTCCATTATGAAAATTTTGCCAGAACATCGTATCCTCCAGAACTGCACAGAAAATGAATCTCTCACATTTTGTCATACTTGTGTATTTACTTAGGAAGCAGTTTACTACATTGCCAGTAACTTCGTTTAAATATTAATTACAACTGGTAACACAAACTCGTGGTAATATAAGAAGTGGTCATTCGTATGTGTTAACTCATACCACTTTTGTAAAAAACGCTTGTGAGAAGCAGCTGTAATTAATTGTTTAAACCATATTTAATGACAATCTGTTGTCATTTATCATGAGTATTCTTGGGCAAGTATACTGTTTCATTTATTCAGAGACGAACATCTATTTACATTTGTTGCGTAGGGTCTGAGTGTGACTTAATGGTTATAAATTTTTAAAATTGAAATATTGTTGTTAATAATTTTCTTGAGTCAAATAATGTCTGTAGAATGTGATAACGATGTAATTTTGTCGGGGACAGCATTCAGCCAATGGAAAAGCACTGCAGGAGTCAAGTGGAGAGTGGGACTTTTCGAGTGAAGAGCTTAAGGGAACGATTTGGGGCACTTTTAGGATAGTTCTGAAAGAAGGTCGACCTGTCTCTCACAACGAGTGGTATTCGATTGTGGAGGCATTTGATTCTGGGCGGTGATCGGCGGCTACAGTATTTTAACTTCTGAAGTTACTTTAAGTTCCGAAAAGTGTGAATATGGTCCACTTATCTTACCAAACGGGATAGACAGAGTAGAAGTCACTGTTCATTGTAGCACATGTAATAATTTGTAACTCATCATGTTGAACTCTGAACTGTCTTACGCTGCTGAATATGTTGTATATTGTGATTACGAAGTGCACTTAGAATTCGTGAGTCTTTGATAACTATGTACTACAGTTCATGGATTTTGCTACCATTCTTGCAACGCTCTCAACGTAACTTTACTGCATTTGATGCGGGTATATTCTGTCCTTGTTGTAATTGAATATTGAAGGACCTCTCCCTGTTTATTTCATTGTCCTTTCTTGAGTAAACATTTTTCAAAATAATTCTCTGTCCTCTACATCAATTACAGTCTTTTGAATGGAATCCTTTTCATTAAATTATTGATTTAGCTTCCATTTTGTATTCCTGTAAATGTAATTAACTCGCAATTCCAGCCAATGCATAGATTATTGGACTCCAGGATCACAGCTACAGGGTATTATTTGCAGTAAATTAGCTGCGGGGCACGAAAGCAGACGTGTGCCGCTCGACCCTATGATGGATCGAGTTGTTATTTTGAACCACAGCTTTACATAGTCCAGGTACCTAAAGTAGGTGTAACTACAGGTAGAGATGCACTGGTTTTGCTCATATGGGATGCCGTTTAGAAGAGCAACTACATTAGCAATAACCGTTAGCTACCATCACAGGGACTATCAGCCGGTGGCGCGAGCTCTTTGGGTAGTGAAGGTAGGTACGGCAGGTCAACGATGAATGCCATATACCCGGTCATAATTTAAAGTCCAGTGTTTTGTGGTTCAAGTTTCGGATAGAGTCGATTTTGCAGGGGTTCATGTGAACTTTAGCTTACACTGAATATCTTCTTTACTCAGCAACATCTGAGCACATAATAAAATTAAGGCTCGGGAACTGAGTAACACAAGTATAGAACTCAGAAAACTGCTGACATCACAAATGAAACAGTATTCCATCCGGAATAAAAGGTAATCATTCTTTACTGAAATGGGCTACCATATGTACAAAAAACTTATTCTAAAAAAGTCCCTATATTACTTATATAAAATAACATTCCTTGGCCAACATTAACTATAAATTAAGCCGCAAATTAAAATAACAACAATTAAAGTTTTAGCCCGAGATTAACCCCATAAGCACTATCACTAAAACAATGGTTCAAATGGCTCTAAGCACTATGGGACTTAACTGAGGTCATCAGTCCCCTAGACTTAGAACTACTTAAACCTAACTAACCTAAGGACATCACACACATCCATGCCCGACGCAGGATTCGAAAATGCAACTGTAGTAGCAGCGCGGTTCCGGACTGAAGCTCCTAGAACGTCTCGGCCACAGTGGCTGGCCACTATCACTGGCTCACTGTAATACCTACAGTCTACTAACATCAAGTTCCATCATTTGCCAGGCTATACGCGAAAGACAAATGCACGGAAAAATGACTGCATGGATCATTAGAAAAAGCACTACAGTACACAACTGCCTGTCACTATTATACACTCATAAAAACAAGGTCTCCTTGAGCATATAATTCCACAATCAAAATATCGCACTCTCTTACACCATGGCTCTCTTGTGAAATTCTGCATTTCACTTGACACCATTGTTCATAGCTCCACTGCAGATTTATACGTCCACACCCGGAATGAAGCAACTTCACTCGGCTAGATGAACACAGCTGCGTTGTAAACTAATCCACCAAGTACTCTCAATCCTTACCACTAATAATATGTCCCTCAAAATAACCCCTCACTTCGTGCTCTGCACCGTCTTGCTGTAACAGACTTCTGCACCATTTCTCTTTACTCGCCGTCAACTGCTGTCTTCTCCTTGAGACTGCCAAGAGGACACCATCTGCCACGCAGCGCGGCAGTGCCCGTGTACTGCAGCCCAAACCACATGTTGACTGCTGAAGACAGCTGCTGCATGACACTGATCGGTTCCACAGTGGTCATCTCCCTAGTCTATTTCTCGCTGTCGCCGTCAACGTACTGTCTGCCTTCACTGGCTGACGACTTCAGCTTCGCCTTTACCAGTCCCGCCAAATTTGAAGACAATCATCGCTGACGCATCATCCATTACCAGTGACAAACACTTTGCAGGCACAAGTTGAACTGGCCATCTCCGCACCGTCCAGTAACTAGCTTCTCCAATAGACTCCGGCCGCGGCAACTGCTTGGGCCAGCAACGCAAAGAAACAAGTGCAGTTTGCGCACCGTATCTGGCACAGTCTTGCCCTCAGCGGCCCTGGCTCCGTCCCATGTCGATTTGCCGCTGGATCTTCAAACTGTAGATACTTCTCCACTTTCTCGCGCCGTTCGAGGAAAGCAGTCCGGCGCTCACGCCCTCTGGCCATAAGGAGAACCTATTCCGCGCCACCGCGGCCGGCAGGGCTGGCAAAAGAGAAGCTTCTCACTAAATTTCAGTTTCACTGCACAGTGTGCAGTGGTTTCATTTCTTCAGTCTCCATTATTCTTATTCTCGATGTGGCACTAGGTAACTGTGCAGACTTTTTTCAAACAATATCTAGTTACATGCTACAGAAGAACACTGAAGATTGGATGGGTAGATCACATAACTAATGAGGAGTTATAGAATAGAACTGGAGAGAAGAGAAATTTGTGGCACAACTTGAATAGAAGAAGGGATCGGTTGTTAGGACATATTCTGAGACATCAAGGGATCACCAATTTAGTATTGGAGGGCAGCCCAGAGGGTAAAAATCGTAGAGGGAGTCGAAGAGATGAATTCACTAGACAGATTCAGAAGGATGTAGGTTGCAGTAGGTACTGGGAGACGAAGAAGCTTGCACAGGATAGAGTAGCATGGAGAGGTGCATCAAACCAGTCTGTCCTGAAGGCCACAACAACAACATCTCGTTACAGGTAACTCAAACATCTGTGAAGAGTCAAGAGCTTGCTATTAGTATTGCCTTCCAGAGTCCTGACACGCTACGCTGGGGAACACCTGACTTGATATTTTTTTATTTATTTATTTATCCTGATCTGATTAGGACCATGAGGTCGTCTTTACCATCGGACCTGAGTTTCACACATACAGTACCTTTTTTACATCATGGTTTCCTAAAATACAATAATTTCAATACAACAAATACAATCAAAATGATTTGTTTGTCTGAAGTGGCATTTTCAGTAAATAATACTTACTACGAACTAATAATGTTAATTCTAACAATGCTTGTACTACTGCAGTTGCTGACACTGATAGTAATAATCGTAATAATAATGACCGTAATAATGACCATATCAACAATAACGGGAACAAATTAGAATCGAAGTATTTGAGGTTTGGTGCTACAGAATAATGTTGAAAATGAAGTGGACTGATATGGTAAGAAATAAGGAAGTTATCTGCAGGATCGGCGAGGCAATGAATATATGGAAAACACTGACAGTAAGAAGGGACAGAATGACAGTGCCTGTTAAGATATCAGAGAATAACTTTCTTGTAATAGAGGGAGCTGTAGAAGGTAAAAACTGTAGAAGAAGACGGAAATTCGAATACATCCAGCAAATAATTGAGAACATAGGTTGAAAGTGCTGCTCTGAAATGAAAAGTTTGGCACGGGACAGGAATACATGGATAGTCGCATGAAAACTGTCAGAAAACTGAATTTTAAAAAATGATCGGAAAATATAAAAAGAATTTATAGGTGTACAAGGTAGATCTTTTCTGTTATAGCGCGTTCTGGAGAAAGGAAACTTAATGACACTGAGCCAGCTAAGAATTGTGGGAAAAGAGGAAGATCCGGTTGGAAAGAAGGATGTACTAGCGTAACGAGCGACAATGGTAGTATTTATTGTTGCTGTAGGTGATGTATCATTTTCTTCCGAAGTCGGAGATGTTCTTCAGTTCTCTAACATAATGCGGGATGTTGTTTCGGAGTCTGGTACATGCTACTGAGAAGAACTTAGAGAAAGTGGCTTTATTTCATTTGACCATATTCTTCATGGCCTCTATGCACGTTTGTAAAACCAGACCAGACTTGAACCGTGTTCATATGCTTAGGTGAACCCAGCTGCGTTGTAAACTAATACACCAAATGCTCTCGAAATACCGCGCCACCGTGTGCTGCGCACAGTCTTGCTGGAGTGGAACAGAATGGACTTCGATTCTGATAACAGTTTCTGTGAAGTTGTTCAGACAAGAGCATTAAGGTCGCGGAGAGATATCAGGACAGTGTTCGTAGAGAAGATAGTGGATATTGAAATGTCTGTGCTTGTCTGCACATAGCCAGGATAGCTGTGCATATGATCGTGAAATATGATGAGAGAGTGGAACTTCACTGATATGATGAACACAGATATTCATAACCAGTTCCTGGCGCCATATACGTTCTTGAAAAAGGCCCTACAGGACCACATTTCTGTAATCAACAATTGGAAGTTTAAGTGTTCGTACAAGTTTCTTTTTCAGATGAAGAGGGAAGAGCGTTTTATATTTCTGTAGGACATGGAGAGATGTAGATGCCTTCTTGCACATTGCAGTTACGTAATTCTCATCTATTACATCTGTCGATTCCATCAGTGATAACATACTGCGTCCTACCTATCAAGAAATTCTCAGTCCAAATTTCGCTTGGCACCACAAACGTATTTTAGCCAATCAGTGCAGCTGTGATACTAAGTCAAACGATTTTCAGAAGTTATGAAATACTGCATATTCCGTGGCCTTAGGGATATCTGAGTAAAGTGGAGGTTGAATTTCATATGACCGATGTTTTCACAATATATGCTGGTTGAGCCCTAGTTATATTCAGAGACTGTACAATAAGTTGATGTCAAGAACATTGGACGACAGTTGCGTTGATCATTCCTGCTAGTCTTCTTGTAGCGAACGTGGCCTGTTGTGTCTTCCAACTACTGGACACAATTTTTTGTTCAAGGGATCTACTATATATAATGGCTAAAAGATGGGCTAAATCAGCCGCAAAATCAGTGTAGAATCTGGTAGCGCTTGGGACTTCGTTCCGTTGTGACGACTTGTGCTGTTTCTACACACCACTGACATTAATACCAACTCTACTTAGCTTTACATTATTATGAGAATTAAACTGGTGTAACACTGTTGGATTTTCCTTCTGAAAGGATATATGAGAGTGGTGTTATCACTTCTGGCCTTACTTTGTTACCCTCAACTTCATTTCTTGTCTAGTCTATGAGCGCCTTGACACTGACTTTGTTTCTACGAACAGCCTTTACAGAATTTTCTTGGGTTTTGTGAGAGATGTTTCGTTAATTCTGCTAGATAGTCTTTGAAGGCTTCACGCATTATCCTCTTGACAGCGAAACGAGTTTAATCATTATCCCTTTATGTACAGCCCTAGACTTCGTTTTATTACACAGTACCCCCTGTTTCTTCAAACATTTCTTTACAGTTACTGTATATCACGAAGAGTCCCTAACATGATAAATTTTTCCACTAAGTATCTGTCTGCCTAGTACAAGTTCAAATATTCTTTTAACTAGATCAATAGTTTTGCATATACCTTTCCAGAGCTATATGTTTCAAGCCTCTCATTGATGTATGACACAACAGTTGCATCGTGGTCACTGCCATCAATTCAACGAGGAAAAGGTTAACGAACTCTAGTCTATTTGCTGCAATTCGATTACATTTTTCCACCAACTATCTACACAAGATACTGCAGTTTTCAGAGAAGACATTCTGTAATATTTCAGTGTACCACTTGTCAGGCCGACTACTCACAAAACTGTAACCAAACTAATTAATATTGGAAGATTAGTCTCCTCCCATGATAAAAGTACGAGTGGAGAACATACATGCCAGAGAACAGAGATATGCTCTAAGCGTTTCACTTATATCTCAAAGTGAGTATGGTCGTCGACAGAAAGATCAAAAATAGGTTTATGCCCATCCTTGATGCTGAGTCTTGTCGGAACAGTCTCGCATGCAGCTTAAATTTCTATTTCGATGTATCTGAGTCGCCTAGAGCGACAAATATATATCCATTCAATCAGCAATGGGAAAAATTGTACAATTTAGGTTTCTTCGCTATTTTTTGATGGTGGCCAAGAATTGTCATCAGATGAGGTTGGCACGCCCACCTTTCGAACTGGATGCTTGGACTCAGTAAAACAAGATGGCGGCATCCTTATAGCTTTGCACGAAAGTGGAGCAGCAGGGTGTCATTTGCTTTCTGTCAGCATAAGGCATGAAACGTATCGAAAGTCACTGTCGGATGGCAGTGCAATATGGTGAAAGTTGTTTAATTTGAACACAAGTCTAAGAGTGTGCAGATAAGGTCAAACACAGTGTAACAAGTGTTGAAAATTCGCCACGCTCATGACACTCTCTGCTTGTGATGTGCTACAGAAGAACACTGCGAGGGTTGATGAGTTGATACAGGTAAACTGGCGTATTACGGTGAGTAGTACAGCAATGATGAATCTTACTGTCGGATCGACAAACCGTATTGTTCGCGACGTACTGATGTTCAAGAGTGGGCGCGAGGTGGGGTTCAAAACACATGACATCAGAAATGAAGAAAGGTGCCTGAATGTGACGGGAGACATGAAGTTAATCTTCCGCAGCTTAGATGGAGCAGTGTCGAACTAGAAGCCTCCCCGCCCCGAGCCGCTGGGGTCTTCAAACGTCAGCTGCCGCTCAGCAGCCATCGGTCTGATATTTGACTGTTGGCAACACTGCCGACTAATTCTGGTGGTCAATGTCGGTCCGCTCAGCTCACAGTGATGCGGGCGTGGTCACGCAGTTTCTAAGTCTGTCTAAATATGAAAGCAATAAACTGTACCGCCAAAGACTGGATGCCTAAATCTTTTGCATCTCTTCTTCACCTCCATTCGGCCACACACATTTACCCCACTTCATATGAAAGTGAAACTGAACCAATGGCACTAACTTCACCTTTCGGGCAACGTAAAACGTTACGGATCTATTAACTGTCGGAAATTCAGACATAGGGTGCATATTGGTACCACTTAGGGAAATGGCAGAAATGTATGGAAGGGATCGCCTTGTGCTCCCAACCTGTACTCCTCGAAAGGAATGACAGAAATGTATGGAACGGATCGCCTTGTGCTCCCAACCTGTATGCCTCGAGGCCTCGTTTCAACATGTGAAAAAGCTGATCTGGCAGCCACTGAAGGAACAGGGTCCTACCAATTGCAAATTTTGGCGCAAGGTGGAACAAGCTATACCTGTCGTCTGGGGCCTACGGTAATTCTAAGATCATTCCATCAGTTGGCAGAGAAAGTTGAGAACTCAGACACTGCTCATAGTATCTAAATAAAGCATACGTTCGGCAGAAGTGCACACAGAACGGATAGAGGCTGTCTAGTTCTGACGTGAAGGCGTGAACCAGAGACTCCGAAAGTCCAGTGATAAGCTAGGCTACGACTTTATAGACCTGCGTTTTAGAATTTAGGGTTAAATGGATTAAGTACACAAATGCGTCAGTCGCCACGACCCAGGTAACGAACTGTGTATGAGCGGCAAACACAAGAATTTTCTGGACTAGGCGATATCCATTCAGTCCACGTATTATGGCTGCAGGAGAACCAGAAGTGTCAGTGTAATAGCAAAAGAAGCAAAACGAATTTATAAAACTCAGAAGGCTATGCTGAGCCATTCGCAACAAAATTCCACAGTTTTAAGAAGGCAGTTTATGGTTTAACTTCCCGTTGACATAGAGGTTATTGGAGCACAAGCTCGAAAAGAAAGGTGGACGGTGATGGAAATCGGTCGTGCCAGTTCAAAGGCATTTAGCTGCAGCGTTTTAGGGAAATCACTTAAAAACTAAATGAGGATGACAGGATGACAGGATGGAGATTTGAACCACCGTCCTTCCGAATGCAAGTCCAGTGCCCTGACCGCCGAGCACCTCGCTCGGTTCCACGGTTTGTAACGCTACTTAAAAGCAGTGGAGAAAGTGTAACAGCAAGTGAAGAAAAGCAGTTAAATGCCGAAATTGATTTCTGTGCGTGATTTGAGGATAATTTAGCGAATATGGAAATCATAGGCTAATGGGTAATGGTGGTTGTATTCAAAGGTCATTTATTAAAAGAATGGGAAAATGTTTTTAAATAATCTTGTGAAAATGGTCTACAACACTTATCTATTTTTCAACATAAGCGCCGTGAAGTTCAATGCACAAGTGACACCACTGAAGAAGCTTCTCAATGCCACGTGCAAAGAATTTTTGGGGTCATCTGCCGTTTCAGTTGTGCACTGTTTCCTGGATTTCATCAATCATCAGTAAACTTTGAGCCATTAAGATCTTCTTTCAGTGAGTTATGATAATCCGAAGGCGCAATTTATGGGGTATACGGGGCGTCGTGCGGACATGGTGGAAGACCATTAGCGATCTTGCAATGGAAGCCAACGCACAATCATCAGTAAACTTTGAGCCATTAAGATCTTCTTTCAGTGAGTTATGATAATCCGAAGGCGCAATTTATGGGGTATACGGGGCGTCGTGCGGACATGGTGGAAGACCATTAGCGATCTTGCAATGGAAGCCAACGCACAGTGGTAGACGACCCGTTGTGCCACCAATACTTCGATCTCCCCGTCTTATGGTCGTCTGCTTATACAAGCGGATCCATTGCGGCGTTCGGGTGCTTAAGTCACGTTTGACCGCCATTCAAATGGTTCAAATGGCTCTGAGCACTATGGGACTTAACTTCTGAGGTCATTAGTCCCCTAGAACTTACAAGTACTTAAAATTAACTAACCCAAGAACGTCACACACATCCATGCCGAAGGCAGGATTTGAACTTGCGAACGTAGCGGTCGCGCAGTTCCAGACTGTAGCGCCTAGAAGCGCTCGGCCACCCCGGCCGGCTGACCGCCATTCAGAGAGCTCACGGCAAAGGGGCGATAATGAAATGGAATAATGCTGAGCCGTTGAAATGTCGCGTGACCTGCACCGCTTCTCTTGTTAGTACAGGGATGGGCATAACACACCCAGTTCTCCCTGGTTCCTGAGTCCTCTGGACTGTGAACCTACACCTATCACTGACACGACACTCACAGTCAAGGGCAGGATTGGTAATGGATATCGTATTTCCTACACAGCAGACAGCACCTACAGAAAAGGATAGTAATTGCAAGTTTCCTGTGTCTGTTGCATGCCTTTCTCTAACCGTTCCAGCACATCCATTCCCAGCAGCTTCCAATGGAGTCTACGTTGTCATGTAGTCATAATGCTTTGTACGTGGATGTATGTGAAGCAGCACCATGCGGAATCCGCAGCTGCGGTCGGCCCTAAATCGTGCCGCGATAGTTTGCACAATTGCGATAACACTGTGTCCCAGATGGCATAGCGGTTAGCGCATCTGCCTAGTTAGCAGGAGTTCCCCTTTCAAATCCCGGTCCGGTACACATTTTTACTCGGTGCCGCTGATTCCGCGTAATATACCGATGCAGCTGGCATCAGTAATCCCTTCCTTTTCTTTTCCTTTCTCCTCCTCCATCTTCAATTTACGTAATACTTACTGTTTGCAAACAGCATGAGGAATGTGTAAAGGAGGACGAGAGATCTGCCGTAAATGAATTTCAGAAAGAAAGGGTAGAGCAGTGGATACCACAAAAGGAGTATGTAGGAAAAGGAAGAAGCACCTCGATAAGAGTTATGATTTAGTTCATCAGAGGTCAGCTGAATCAGATGCTAGGGAAAATCGGATACTTCCAGATGAAGGAAGAAACTACCCAATAAGACCAATGAAGCAGTCCATGAGATGTTGACCGAATGGACTGATGAGGTGATAGAACAAGGTTTATTGAGGAAAGTAGGACAACCGATGATTGAAGTAAAGTTATGTGAGATTAACGATTATGCGTTTATAGACACAGATAGTGAAGTGACAGGTATTGCAGACATCTTATAGAAACATTTGGATCAGCATAATAATATTGCACATATGTCTGTGTCCAGTTTCGAGTTATTAGTGCTACAGGAAAACTGAGTATGCCCATTACGAAAAAAGTTTATTTGTCATTAAAAATAGGTAAATTTGTGCTAGAAAGTGTATTCTTGGTAATCACTAATAAGAGCATGAATAATATTTTTGGCGCAAACTGGATGAGTGACAACCATATAATTATTAATTGTTATCAAGGGTTAATGTCATCCAAATATCTAGATATAGAACAGATGGTAAAGTTCATGGGACAGGTTGTTGATAGTCCAGAACCATCAGGCTGTTTGACAGTTATAGAACACCATGTGGAGATTACTGTGACAATGTAGAATGAGCAGTATGTAAAAAGTGAAGATGACCTACGACCAAAGTGGAATAGTCTAGGCAAAACCTGAGTGAAATTACTGAAATTAATAACGAGCAAAAAATAGAATTATATCAAGTAATGATGGAAATATGGAACTATTTTTAGAGGACCGAGGTAGAGTGAATGGATTTGAGTGTAGATTGAACATTAAACCACATGAATCTCTTTACAGGAAACCTTTAGAGCTCCCAGTTGCCATTAGAAAAGCTGTAGCTGAGGAATTGAACAGGATGGAGAGACTACGAGTGATAGGAAGAGGTAATAGCAACTATAATAACCGAATCATGTGTTTTGGGAAGAAAGATTATAAAATGAGAGCAGTGTTAAATGCAAGGAAGTTAAATAATATTATTGAAAGTGAACGTGACAAATCTGATAGTTTGGATGAAATAATTCAAAATTTTCATGGAATTAAGTATTTGTGCCATCTTGACCGGACTGACAGGTACTGGCAGATTCCTATAGCTAAGGAACATGGAAAGTATACTGCTTTCTTGTAGGTGGAAAATGCTACCAGTATTGTAGAGTGCCAGTTTCCTTGAATATATCTGTATCCATATTTGTGAGAGCATTAGACAGAGTCTTAGGAAAAGATCTGTGTAATAAAATTACAGTCAATGTGGATGATATTTTAATAGCTACCAAGAGTTGGGAGGAATATTGTATATTACTAAGGGAAGTGTTTCAAGCTTTGTGAAAAGGTAAATGACTTTGAAGTTTAGGAAATCGGAATTTGTTAGAACTGAGATTATGTTTGCAGGGTATCTGATATCGAGCGAAGGAATGAGGGAAGGCCCAGAGAAAATGAAGGCTATAAAAAAATTCCCAGTTCCAAAGTGCTGGAAACTTCTAAAATCATTTTTAGGATTATGTGGTTTCTATAGGAAGTTTGTTTCTGAGCAAGCTTTTAACAGTCCAGCTGGCTTGTCAAAGAAAGATAAAGTCTTTGTGTGGACAGAAGAATGTCAGGCAACATTTGACCAACTTAAAGCTAAAGTGAGTGAGTAAAGCATTTTGAGTCATTTGGATTTAGGACAACCATTTTGCCTGGAGAGAGATGGCATTCCTTATGGCTTAGAAGTACATTTATATCAAATGCTGAATAGGGATGGGAAAGAGGAAAGGAAATATATAGCATCTGCCAGTAGAACATTTGTAAGTACGAGCACACCTACACTATATCAGAAACAGAGTTGTAGCAACTATAAGGGCATTTAAGAAGTTTTACAGTCTATGGTGACATAAATTGGTAATATATACTGATCATGAGGCACTGACATTTCTGCCGAAATGCAAACTTCTATGTGACAGGTTAACCAGATGGGAATTATATTTGCAACAGTTCGATTTTGAAATACATTAAATAAAGGGTGAACAGAATGTTGTATCAGATGCATTATTAAGGTTACCAAGGTACAGAAGACGGTGAGGAAGGTTTAGTAATTGAAGGGTGTAAAAGAATGTAGACCCTATTACATAAAAGGAGTTAAGCCGCAGAAGGAAACCAAACGTATCTGTACAAACTTGAGAAGGGACCCGAACAATGATTCGTTTCTGAAACTGGTAAATTTTAAATTAATAAAAAAGGGAATGATAAAGTATTCCAATATTACTGTAATTTTAATGGCATACTGTTCAGAAAGAAAGGTTAGACAACTGATGTACGGAAGGTGTGGTGGCCAGTGAACATGTGATCACTTTAACTGATAATATCCATGAGAGCTATGGACAGTGTGCATGTAAAAAGAGTGTGGTTCAAATGGCTCTGAGCATTTGCAAAAACAGACATAATGTCTTATGGGATAACAGCAATCAGTGATTTTCTAATGTTACTTAAAAACCGTCTTGATTGCAAAGCATTATGAGGCTTAACATCTGAGGTCATCAGTCCCCTAGAACTTAGAAATACTTAAACCTAAGGACATCACACACACCCATGCCCGAGGCAGTATTCGAACCTGCGACCATAGTGGTCGCGCAGTTCCAGAGTGAAGCGCCTAGAACCGCTCGGCCACACCGGCCGGCGTAAAAAGAGTGTAGAAAAGTTAATGGAGTCAATATATATTAATAACATGGCTAGGAGAGTACATAAGCGAATAAAGATCTGCGACTTATGTCAAAAAGCTAAGGCGACCCACTAAAAGAGTATGTGCCCCATGCAACCCATATTGCCCAATGATGTGTTAGAATTAGTCGCTTTGGATTTCTTTGGCCAATTATCAAGAACCACAGGAGGCTTATGTTACATTTTAATAGCAGTGGATGTGTTCTGTAAATGTATCAAATTGTATCCCTCTAGAAAAGCCACTGGAGAAGTAGTAAGTGAAATTGTATAAGAAAAGTTAAAAAAGTAATTCAAAATAATAAAGAGCTCTGTAAATTATACATACATGACCGAGTATGAGTTACAACCAAGACCTTTCTTAAAATAAAATATTTGAAATATTATGGACAGTCTAGTAATTGTGAACTGTGAGGTAGATGTACGAAAGTGTAACGATGAACACTATGTAAATATTAATTAAAATAGATTCTTAATTGATTCATTGAACAATAAATTTGGTATGGAAAGGACTAGGTAGATAATAAGGTTAGTTTTATGCTGTGGTGGTATTAATTAGATCAATAATGATGTTAATGGCAAGTATTTTGAGTTACTCAACTGTAGTGATACAGACTTGAAAGCAAGCCAATACTAAATTTTCTTAGTTTCAGATTACTAAAATAAGTTTTAAATGAATATATGGTTTAGGCTATTGTAATGTTATGAAGCTTTACAATGTACTCTGGGAATTGTGAGTAGGACGCGTGTATAAAGACAGCAGTGTAGATAAGATATTACTATTAATTTATTCCTGTTTTCTTCTCTCACACTGGTAGCGACAACTCACAGGATCAGTAGTGCTGCAGTCTCTCTTCCCCAAACTAATAAAACGGTTTTGTCTATCGCAACCGCTAAGTAGAATAAAACACCCTAATTATCTGCGCCAGATCTCTGTTGGATTATTTCCTATCGAAAATTTTGTTTCTGGAAGGAAGGTTTGCAGCGCAGAACATTCTGACCTTCGATATTGCACTGCAGTAAAAGAGGGCAGTGCCGGCTTCTGAGGCATCCCTATAAGCCTCTGTGCCTCGACGAGACACGTAATTTGTGCGAAGCGCGCTTCTTCGCTGACCTCGAAATTGCTGTGCGCTGTATTCAGGTCAGGCAGCAGTTGTTTTCATATGTGAAGGAAGACATTATGAAATGGCGTCGTCCCTCTGCCAGTGCCACAGATGACGCTTCAGATAAATTTCCAATTCGCTGTCACGTCAGTCCTCCCCTAGTCCCATTCGAGCAGAGTGTATCTCAATGTCAAAAGCGCTTGTGCCTTACGGGTGTAATTTGTCTCATTCTACCCACAAACTGTTGCAGTGACAAATCAGATGGTACACTGCCTACTTCAACGGATACTCTGTGCGCATATGTAATCTTGTACGAAATCCTAGCAGAGGTGTACACCAAATTATTCCATGTGACCGCCATTTTCTGATGTCCTGTACGCGGTCGTTTGTAATACGACCGAAAACCAGTTCAGTAGCAATTTAAAAATACCTATTCAATGCCACGTATGGCGGGGATCCCTGCTGAAGACAAATGCAAAGTTAAGCAAAACTTGTAACAACAGGCCAACCAACGTCAACCTCTTAAGTACATAAACTTTTTTTACTCAGCAGTGTTATATCATTTTCAATTCATACTCTTTCGGTCTCATGAGGAAGGACAGTTATAACGGCTACCACAAAGGGTGTCGAATTCTCTTGTTATTGGTCTACAAACTCCAAAATCACAAGGTCCACAGTGAGACTACACTCCTGCTTACATGGTTCTCATACAGATAGATATTTCAGTCCTCAGAAACAAAAAATGTACTATTTGTGAGTCCACATTACATACTCCGTCGTTCTTTTAAAAAAGTGAAAAATTTTCAAAAGAATTCATGCATTCCAAATCGTCTTCATCTTCAGAGCCATCCATCAACTTCGATGATATTAGCTCAGTTCAGAATTCTTAGCAGTTTTCCTTGGATCCTTATTGGCAATCTTTTTCTCCTCCCATCTTTTTGTTTTGCCGCATCCTCATTCATGGTGTTTTTTGCATATTTTCTTTAAATAAAAGATTGTTTTTGTAATTGACTCAAGACAACAGCACAGCAAATTCTTTATTTTTTTCTTTGGCCCTACCTTTCGCCTCAGATACGCCAAGAAAAGGCGTAACATCTCTCTATCTGACGTTTAATGATGAGTTCAGTCGAAGATCCTTTTTGTGGTACAGGACTGATCCTGATGACTGATGGCCCCGATTGCTGTTATATCTCGTCTAAAATGATAACAGCACCGTTTTTGGATATTGTACCACTTGTAGTATTGTGTAAAGCAGGCTTAAACACTCCTGGAAATTGAAATAAGAACACCGTGAATTCATTGTCCCAGGAAGGGGAAACTTTATTGACACATTCCTGGGGTCAGATACATCACATGATCACACTGACAGAACCACAGGCACATAGACACAGGCAACAGAGCATGCACAATGTCGGCACTAGTACAGTGTATATCCACCTTTCGCAGCAATGCAGGCTGCTATTCTCCCATGGAGACGATCGTAGAGATGCTGGATGTAGTCCTGTGGAACGGCTTGCCATGCCATTTCCACCTGGCGCCTCAGTTGGACCAGCGTTCGTGCTGGACGTGAAGACCGCGTGAGACGACGCTTCATCCAGTCCCAAACATGCTCAATGGGGGACAGATCCGGAGATCTTGCTGGCCAGGGTAGTTGACTTACACCTTCTGGAGCACGTTGGGTGGCACGGGATACATGCGGACGTGCATTGTCCTGTTGGAACAGGAATGGTAGAACGATGGGGTCGATGACAGTTTGGATGTACCGTGCACTATTCAGTGTCCCCTCGACGATCACCAGAGGTGTACGGCCAGTGTAGGAGATCGCTCCCCACACCATGATGCCGGGTGTTGGCCCTGTGTGCCTCGGTCGTATGCAGTCCTGATTGTGGCGCTTTCCTGCACGGCGCCAAACACGCATACGACCATCATTGGCACCAAGGCAGAAGCTACTCTCATCGCTGAAGACGACACGTCTCCATTCGTCCGTCCATTCACGCCTGTCGCGACACCACTGGAGTTGTGCTGCACGATGTTGGGGCGTGAGCGGAAGACGGCCTAACGGTGTGCGGGACCGTAGCCCAGCTTCATGGAGACGGTTGCGAATGGTCCTCGCCGATACCCCAGGAGCAACAGTGTCCCTAATTTGCTGGGAAGTGGCGGTGCGGTCCCCTACGGCACTGCGTAGGATCCTACGGTCTTGGCGTGCATCCGTGCGTCGCTGCGGTCCGGTTCCATGTCGACGGGCACGTGCACCTTCCGCCGACCACTGACGATAACATCGATGTACTGTGGAGACCTCACGCCCCACGTGTTGAGCAATTCGGCGGTACGTGCACCCGGCCTCCCGCATGCCCACTATACGCCCTCGCTCAAGGTCCGTCAACTGCACATACGGTTTATGTCCACGCTGTCGCGGCATGCTACCAGTGTTAAAGACTGCGATGGAGCTCCGTATGCCACGGCAAACTGGCTGACACTGACGGCGGCGGTGCACAAATGCTGCGCAGCTAGCGCCATTCGACGGCCAATACCGCGGTTCCTGGTGTGTCCGCTGTGCCGTGCGTGTGATCATTGCTTGTACAGCCCTCTCGCTGTGTCCGGAGCAAGTATGGTGGGTCTAATACACCGGTGTCAATGTGTTCTTTTTTCCATTTCTAGGAGTGTATTTCTTCTGCAGCAAAATCTTCAGCTGAAAAATGTTTTCATTATGTGATCTCTGCGAAATTTTCTAAATGCCCTGACAACACTGAGCGGAACAGTTGCCTTCAATAAAGCTACCCCGAAACTTCAACTCAGCTGGAACGATGCTTTCGCTTGCCTACTTGTTGAAAGGCTACATAAATGAGACGTTCACGAGGTGACATCTGTGTCTGCAGTGAGGTAGTAGGCACAACAGAACTGTGCGCTTAGCACTGGTCATTCCGATAAGGGACCGATGACCGTAGCAGTCTGGTCCCTCTGATCCACCAAAAGCAACCAACCTACCATTCCGATAAACTCAGTGTTTTTCAAATGAGAGGAATAGCCATTTATTATCAGCAACGACTGGTCACTTTCGGTGGCCGTTGGTTGCAGCAAAAAATGCTTAAAGCACTGATCTAACAGTACACTTTGAATCCATTCTGAACGACGCCATGTGAACTCTGCTTCAGGTGGGGTCCCACCCTTCAACTAAGGCTTCACCCGAATGCGTGAAAAAATAAATGAATGAAGGTGGCGCCACTATATCTGCTCCCTCTCAAAGGCAAGACTTTGATACTGGACTGTGGAAATTTCATCTCTATCTAAACTGTAAATGCGACTGGGTGGATCAATGTGCCTGGTTCTATCCTCGATTAATAGACAAATTTTTTTGGTAATCACCTTGTTAAATACGTTTGGTCTTCGAACAGAAGTAGATTCAAAGTGACCTCAATCTCGAAGTTGGAAGTTTCTTCCGGAAATCAGCAATCGACCCGTTTCTAGCCATCCTCGTCTCTTTATTAGTATTATCTGGAAGATTTATTCCTTTCGTCTAGCTCAAATAATGAGCAAGCGTCACAGACCCTTAACTGTGACGCCGAAAATCATTGTTGCCAACAACAGGCGATGGTCATTAATTTCCTGTTCTTGTTCTGTGGTCAATACGGACTGACAGCTTATAAGATTCCTTCTGCTTGCCAGATGCATGTTAATGTATACACAAAACTCTTGTTTTGAACGGTATGTACAAAAATCTTCTTATGAACGTTTTTTTGAAAATCATTCCACCCTTTACAGTCCTTATTGATCTCTCCGTGTCACGTGGAGCCCTCAAAGCACATTCGCGTTGGGCTTATATATGTACTTCATCACTGAGTGGAAGAAATAAATTATTTTTGTTATGCAATATTGATAGGTAAATCGTCCTATTGGGCAGAAAACCAAATTTAGACTCATTTACAGTACATGCGTTACTAAATTTTAAAGTATTTGCCAAAAATGCCAAACATATCTGTTCAAAACTTACGTAACGAACTCAAAAGTGGTATTTCCGAAGATGTGAAAACCATGTAAAAAATCTGCAACAAACAGTTACAGCGCATACAGATAACTGTCGGTCTACTCCTTCCGCTGCCGTAAGGAAACCTTTCGAAGGAGGAGCCCTATCAGGGTATAGGAAACCTTTATTAAAATAACCTTTATTAAAATATTCCCCGACAATTAATATAATAACTGTACAATTCAACAATAAAATTAGTACTTTTGTAAACCCTTACTAAACACAGTCAAATGCTTAAAATCACTAAACAGTAGAACATAGCAGCATCACAAAGTTGTATGCCATGTTGGCATATAAAAAAAATGAAATGTGAACAACAACATTAGTATTAAAAGAGGCCAAACTGATAGGAGATTAAAAAATCTTCATCACTTTCTACGCTTTACAAGTATGAAACTTTATCATAACATTCCCGGGTTCGATTCTCGACGGGGACAGGGATTTTCTCTGCCTCGTGATGACTGGGTGTTGTGTGGTGTCCTTAGGTTAGTTAGGTTTAAGTAGTTCTAAGTTCTAGGGGACTGATGACCATAGATGTTAAGTCCCATAGTGCTCAGAGCCATTTGAACAATTTTATCATAACAGAGTTAGCAAACTGCGAGAAGATCAAACAACTTTTCCTAATATGTCTCAGGTCAAAATAGACATTAAACGACAAATCTATCTTTCATAAAGCACCAAAAGTGTACTTGACACCCTGAAGGAAGACACAGCGTAACTACATTCAAGGGATGGGATAGAGGGTTGGGAAACGATATTGCGTCAGGAGCATGAACATGATGAGCTAATAAAGGGGGCCGGGTTGGGGGGGGGGGGGGGGAGGGTCAGGTGGGCAACATTGCATGAACGTAATACGTGTATGGTACATGAGTGTGAATTTAGTTTATGCCCTGTGGGATGATTTAAAAATGGGTCTCCGTCCGAGGCTAGTCATCGAGTAAATAAAAAAGAAATTGCAACTTTGGACTGGTTTATCCTTGTACCGATTAACAGAAGTTGCTGACTCACCATGATGGAATTTCTAGTGCAGAGAGGATACGTCAGTAGCCGTCTTGCCACTGCACTTGCCTAGACGCCATTGCACAAAAGTGTTGGTATTTGCTGATAGCCTCCGATAAAGCATTCGTCAACATAGGAATATGTCAGTAACTGACTACTCTTTCAACGGATTTATAATAGAGAAACCTACCTAGTTATGTAAATTTCTAGTATTTACGAGACGTTAGAACACACCTTAAATTAGAGTGTCTCAAAATCATATAAGACGTGAGTAGAAGACAAGAGGATGTCCTGAGTCCTTCAAATGACTGTTCGTTCCTGAGGGGGTGTCGAGTGACACCGTTATGCAGCTGCCGCGCTATGGCATTATTGTACGGAACAACAAATTCAAATGGCCGTTATGCCCGCACTGGTCATTACACCTACCGTTCCCCCCAAAGGCATAACATTTAGTGAGCCTTACTTGTCATTCACATCCAGTAACTGGGAATAATAGTGGCTCGTATGCGTCCATTATAAAACGAGCTATGAAACGGTGGTCTCCATAAATGTATTTATACGTATTAGGTAGTAATAGAACTGCGAGGTACGCTTAAAGCTGTGTAAACATCAAAGGAATAATAACTGTTAACATTTGAGTAAACAGCCACATCGAACAATACATGTGCCTGAATGTACCACAACTGTTTGTAAATAGCTATCGTAATAGCACTGTAGCCGAATTTTATAGAGACCACTTTGTCACTTTCCTACTCATGCCATACAGTATTTCAGTATATCGGAGTATATCATTTATCAACATGGGGTTAAAAGTAAACTGAAAGTCTTTGAACGCTTATGAAGAGACTACCGTTCACAGATTTTGAAATAATTGCTTGGTTCGTAATGAGTCCTCTTCTTACTAGTTCGAAGGATCTACGCACAAATTGTTGTAGGTTTGTTTCCTTATTGTGTTTTAAGACTACATGAAGATGATAGTTCCTTATACCTTCGTGTACTTCATTCTATTACCTTCTTAGGAGATCGTCAATGTAGACGTTGAAGAACGGGGGTGGCTAGCTAGACCCCAGCCTCACGCCTTGACTTATTATTATCTCGTCTGTTTTTGAGCGGGCTGTGTTTGCGATCATTTGGGAATCTTTACATAAGCTTTTGATTGTAAAAGAGGCATGTGATTTCCCCTTTCGTGCATTACTGTTCGTAGTTTATTTCTAATCACCGAGTCAAAAGCTTTGTACATTACAATCAATTCACCCCATGAAAATTGGTATGCTTCTGTTTTACGTGTTTAGCGTAGTTTCGCTTATCTTTGTACTGCAGCTACGTTTCTTATGTTCTGTTTTGCACTAGAAGTTCATATATTCTTATTTTCTGTTTACGACTTTTATTTTTATTTTTATTAGTTTCTCCGTCTTAAGCCTACTGCAGTTAATTAAAGAGAATTTTGCTCCACATAGGATTTCACTTTTATTTACAAGGCATCTTCTCTGGTGGTTGGTGTTACTTCCTGCTGTTCGTATAGTCAGCAACCTACTGCTTTTTACTTCGTTGTTAGCGGAGGCAGAGGTAGACACTTCGAGGTACATACACACTTGACAGTTTCTTTGCCATTTTTGAAAGCACTTTCTTATTTGCTCTTCACCTCACTTTAGAACCAGAACGGCAGTTACATGCGTTCGCACTCAGCACAGCATTGCAGTTACCCTGCTGTAGCGCCATCAACGTGGAGGAAGACGTCAGACCTGAAATGCTGCAAGTAGTCTGTGGTAATTTTCACGAAACCTACAGTTCCCATTGTTCAAAGCCCAACTGACTCTTCCCCGTAACATACTACTGCTCCCGTCGGCTTGAATTTGTAGCGCAGTTTATGTTTCGAACAGCCTTTCGCCTGAATGACGGCATAACCGGACACTACTATCAAGCAAGAATTGGCTGTCACGTTCTGTAATGGGGGATAGCAGACGTTGAGTACCCTGTCACCCACTCATTGTATGATCGTCCTTTAACCATTCATCTGAGCTCCATCCCGCATCAAATGGCCGCAACGGCACCAGATGGAATTAAATAACGCGCTCATAAATGGTATTAATGATTTGGCTCATTAGTGTATGCAGAAAACCTTTACAAGAAGACCTCAAATGCTGTGAAAGTCGTCACAGGGTATTTCTCGTTAAGGTTTAAAAACGTCTAAAGTGACATAGATGACGCCGACACAAGTAATTTAATATAAGACACATGGGGCTCCAAAGGTCGGAAGAACGGATGACGGACTTTGAACATGCGACGTCGCCAGATGACGTACATCGCCGCAGTTGCAGAGGTAGACCTTACTGGTTTGTCGCACCTGATCATCCGAACACAAGACGGTGTGGCACCGTGCTTAATGCGCAACTACAGCGCGTGAGGCTGGGCGTTCGAATCCTGTGTTTGGTAGGAACTCTTTTTTCATTGAGTTACACCATTATGTGTTAACACTGCAGTAATATTGTCGTAGTAGAAGCTGATTAGCACCGTGGAGTAGTGGATATGATACTAAACTGTTGCATGGAGGGTCGTGAGTCCAAACTCTCCTAGACTGTGCTATTTTAATTTTCATATTCAGTTCGAGTACATTCTACAATTGGCAAAAACCATTTTACTGGAATGTTCTGTAGCTGTACATATAATGTGTGTGTTCGGGCCGGAGGCAATCCGCAGCGCGCTCTTGTATGTGCAAGTGCTGAATAAACTTTTGTTAAGTGCAATTAGTGTTGGTCATTCATCTAATTACACCTTCTTCTACGCAACATTATTCTGGTGGAGACGCTGGGTATTAGAACTCGTGACTGCGCACATTATCTACGCCACAGTGGCTCCCATCAGGCCACGACAGAGCCGCCGTTTACGTGGCGAGAAAGACGAGTTCAAGTCATATTCAACAGATCGAAATCTATTGGAGACAGAAGAAGAAGTTACGATGACAGCAACTGTGTGCCACGACATGAGACATCCTTTCGGGTTCTCTGGTGACGATGACTGAGATCCAACCAAGTAGCTGAAGGTATATGAGCGTGTAGCCAAATTTAACAAATGGAATGACACCGTGTGTTTGCCTAACGTATTTTTCTGGCACTGCCAAGCATTAGTATGAGAACAACGAGGAGAAGTTCACAAGCTGGGAAGTATTCCATGCAGAACTGCGCAAGTATTTCGGCGACACACAGCAACAGAAGTGCAAGACTGAAGATAAATTAAAGTGCTTGGCACAGCGTGCAGGAGAAACTACAGCATCCTACAATCAAGACGTCTTGGAGCTGTGTAAAATTGTTGATCCTCGAATGAAGAAGGAAGATAATGTTGCACATCTCATGAAGGGCGTTGCTGAGGACATGTATCAAGTCCTACTGCTGAAGGAAGTTGCGAAAGCAGACGACTTCATAAAATGTTGCCTGCATATCGAGACAATGCATCAAAAGAGAATTACACGCAAGAAGTTTGAACGGCTTCCAAACGTCGTAACAATGTCTGTGGTGAAGGCAGCAACTGACGTCACAAGTGTTCTTCGTCAGATAGTGATAGAGGACGCTCAGAACGCACTTGGATTGCACGGCGAGCAAAAAACCGAGACACTTCAGGAGATCATAAGGGAGGACGTGGAACAGACATTGAACCCAATCTCTCGTCCCTTGAAAACGGTGAAAAAGTCGAGATCCAGGCGGAGTTACGTTCCTACAATACCGCACGAGGAAATTGTTTGGGCACCAAGGAAGAGCCTGACGTCTGGAGGACCAAGGATAACCAAGCAGTATGTTTCCACTGAGGACGACCGAGACGTGTGGTGCACTATTGTCGAGAAAGGCGGCGGATATTTGATGACGCCCGCGCCAGAAGACAGCAGATCGATCTTAGCCGACGTCAACTTCGGGACGACGAAGATGAAAAAGAAGATGTGGGTGCAGGACAACGTAGGTCACCATCGCCGCAAGCTAGCCGCTGGAGAGGGTGCTCCCCAACACGCCAACCAAGGTCCCCATAGCCGTTTAGAAGCTCTAGACGATCACCTAACCGCCACAGCCTGGAAAACTAAAGGGTGCGACCTTCCTTGGAGGTCAGGCAGCCGAAGAGAAAATCCTGCGCCGTCGATCACTACAACAATGATAGGAAACTATGTCGACATCCTCATGGATGGCCGATCAGCTTAAGCTCTTGTGGACTCTGGAGCATCATATTCAGTCATTTCGGAGAAGTACAGTCGCCAGTTGCAGGAAACCGTATTCGTCGACAGCAAAACATCTCTGCCGAAGATGGCTAATGGGAAGTGGAAATATGTAGAACCTACAAGAAGATGTGCCATTCGTGTGGGTATAAGTGGCGATACACAGCCCTCAGAATTCATCGTTTTCCGCGAGAGTAGTCATGACTTCATTCTCAGATGGGACGTTTTCAAAGCTTCTCAGGCGATTATAGAGTGTGGTCGCTTGAAGATACTGCTAGACGAGATGAGATACTGTGGACAGGAAGATGCGCAACCGAGTGTGTGGGGACTATGTGTGCTGGATGAAGTGATCATTCCTGCAGTCAGCGAAAGAAAGATAACTGTCACGTGTCAAGCCATGCATCAACCCATGGGTCTTGTAGTGGAATGTAGGAGAAGCAGACCACTGAAAAACGGCTTGGTCTTCCCAGCCTCTGTCGTCTCGTATAAGAACGCATTCGGTGAATTGTGGATAGCTAACTATCGCCGAGAGCCGCAGATTATTCCAAGACGCAAGTGCGTAGCAAATGCTGAGCCTTAATTGAAGAACAGCTGAGCCTCATAGGAACCTCCCAGGCCGAGTCTGTGGGCGAAATTAGCGCCACCACTACGAGATAAGATCTTCTAGCTTGACTATTACCTGATTTCTCTGAGGAACAACAGAAATGCTACTTGCCATTCTCCAATAGTTCTACATCTACATCTACATGACTACTCTGCAATTCACATTTAAGTGCTTGGCAGAGGGTTCATCGAACCACAATCATACTATCTCTCTACTATTCCACTCCCGAACAGCGAGCGGGAAAAACGAACACCTAAACCTTTCTGTTCGAGCTCTGATTTCTCTTATTTTATTTTGATGATCATTCCTACCTATGTCGGTTGGGCTCAACAAAATATTTTCGCATTCGGAAGAGAAAGTTGGTGACTGAAATTTCGTAAAAAGGTCTCGTCGCGACGAAAAACGTCTATGCTGTAATGACTTCCATCCCAACTCGCTTATCATATCTGCCACACTCTGAGTGCTTCAGTCCACATATGAAGAGCAAATTAGACAAATCGATGGTGAAGCGCCGAATTAGCACTGGAGGCAATCAACCAATAAGCCAGAGAGCATACCGCGCGTCAGAAAAGGAGCGTCGAGTAATTCGCGACGAGGTAGAGAGCCCATGGTCGTCACCAGTGGTTCTCGTCAGGAAGAAGGATGGCAGTTGGCACTTTGGTGTTGATTACAGGAAGCTTAGTAAGATAACTAAAAAGGACGTTTACCCTCTTCCACGAATTCACGACACAATAGTTTTTCTCAACCATGGATATGTACTCAGGATACTAGCAAATCGAAGTAGAAGAGGCTGATCGTGAGAAAACTGCATTCATCACCCCCGAGAGCCTGTTTTATTTCAAGGTAATGCAGTTTGATTTTTGTAATGCACCAGCAACTTTTGAACGGATGGTAGATATTCTAAGGCACCTGAAGTGAGCGATGTGTCTTTGTTATTTAGATGACATTATAGTGATCTCATAGGCATTTGATGAACATATGAAAAGACTGAGGGCCGTTCTTAAGTGTTTCCAACAAGGCGGACTGAAACTTATTCCAAGAAAGTATCTCTTTGGAGCAAAAGATATCAAAATACTTGGACACCTTGTGTCAAACGAAGGTGTGTGGGCAGACCCAGAAAAGGTGAGATCTATAATGGAATTTCTTATTCCTAAAAGTATTAGAAATGTGAGAAGCTTCCTCAGATTATGTTCTTATTACGGACATTTCGTAGAAGACATTTGTATTAAAGCCAGGCCACTTCAAATGTTGGTAAAAGCTGATGCTAAATTTATCTGGATTGGTGCTCAACAAGACTTATTCGATGTGATGCGGAAAGCTTGGACAACTGACCCTGTACTTGATCTGTATGGTGAGAGAGCACCTACAGAACTACACACAGGTGCCAGCAGGTATGGGATTGGTGCTGTTCTGGTGCAAATGTCGGATGGAAAAGTGAAGGGCACGTGCAAATCCGGGAGAAACTATTCAACTACAGAAAGAGAATTTCTTGCTGTGATCTGGGCAATGTGCAAATTTCTACAGTATCTCTGTGAAGGCCATTCACAGATGTTACAGACCATCATTCACTTTGTTGGTTGACAGGTCTGAAGGAACCAACAGGACGACTCTCCAGGTGGGCACTAAGTCTTCAAGAGTATGAAATTACCATAGTGTACAAAAGTGGAAGAAAACACCAAGATGCCGACTGTCTCTCAAGAAACCCTGTGCAAGATCATCAAGACTTCGATGAAGATAGTGACTGTCTCGCTGCACTCCAGGATCTGTCTGCTGAGCAGAAGGATGACGCCAAGATATCTCAAATTATGCTTGCCTTAAATCGGTCAGAGGGGTAAAAGGACAATTTAAGGTAGTTAACGGATTACTTTGCAAGAAAAACTTCGATCCCTTAGGAAAGAGGTGGCTACCAGTGATTCCTAAACACATGCCCTTAGATGTTCTACAGAAATTCCATGACATACCTGAGGTCGGACATTTAGGATTTATTAAGACATCATATAGATTCTGCAAGAGATTTTCCTGGCCAGTGTTATTTAGGAATGTCCATCACTATGTGTCGCAGTGTCGAGATTGCCAGAGGAGAAAGGCAGTTCCTCAGAAACCACCTGGCCGTCTCATACCAATTCCATCAGCCGAAACGACTTTCTAGCGTGTTGGGATTGACCTCCTCGGACGATTTCCAACGTCTGCTAGTGGCAATAGATGGATTATTGTTTACACTGATTATCTGACACGCTGTGCCATTACAAAAGCGGTGAAAACAGCAGAGGTAGCAAAATTCATCGTGGAAGAGATTGTAAAAAAACACGGTGCCCCAAGGTCGTTAATTACGGATCGAGGGAAATTTTTTCAATTGAATCTGGTGACAGAGATAAACGGTAGGTGCAACATTACTCATAACAGGACAACTTCCTACCATCCACAATCTAAATGTTTGCTGAAAGCTCTAATAAGATCTTGGCCGACATGCTATCAATGTTCGTCAGTGTTGAGCAGAGCAACTTGGATGAGGTACTACCTTTCGTGTCGTTTGCGTACGACACCGCCAAACAGGACACCACAGGGTTTACGCCATTTTCCTGGTGCATGGGTGTAAGGCGACTACGACGATTGACACTGTGTCTCCTTTATATCATGATGACGTGTACGACGACTATATTGGCCAGGTGTTAACCAGAGCTGAGGACGCTCGGCAGTTAGCTCGACTCCGCACGCTGCAGCCTCAAGAAGACGATCGCTAAAGGTATAATGCGACCCACAGCCTGTTGTATACCAGCCTGGTGACCTCGTCTGGATCTTCACTCCTGTTCGGAAGGTTGGTCTCTCTGAGAAGCTCCTTAGGGGCTACTTTGGACCTTATAAAGTCCAAGACGACGAAAGATCAGAGACTCGGTCCACGTCCTTCGAATGAAGCCCTATAAGGATCCTGCAACAATGGATAAATTCGAAGCTCCAGCGACAGGCAACAAGCGGAAAGGTGAAGAAGAGCGTAGCTGCAAAAGAAGTCCTAAGAAAATCACCGCCACGGTGAGAATCAGTCATCAGGAGCCGGAGTATGCAGAACTGATGACTCTTTCCCGGACTAGGAGGACGTAACGCCGAGACGCTGTTCCCTTAAGGAGGGAGCAGTGTTGCGGCAGAAACTGAGTAGGACAGTGGTGTAGTGGATATGATAATAAACTGTTGCAAGGAGGTGCGTAATTTGAGAATTGACCTTGACTGTACAATTTTAATTTCCATATTCAGTTGTGGTACATTGTAGTATTATCCACAAGTTGCAAGAATCATTGTGCCGGAGTGTTCTGTAGCTATATATATACTGTATGTGTTCGGGCTGGAGGCGGTTCGCTCAGGGCACTCGTATGTGCTAGTGCTGAATAACCTTAGTTAAGTGAAGTTAGTGTTCGTCATTCATCTAATTACACCCTCTTCTGGGTGATAATGTTTATTATCTCATTCACTGTTCTATTGCAAAGTACAGTACATCACAAGTAAATGAGCAAAAAATTCGGAATTGCGTCGCTACCAGTAAATGACCTACGTTTTCTTTACTAGAAAAACTCTGTAAACTACAAACGATGGGAGGAAAGGAAAGAAACGGAAAACGAGAACAGCTTTTGCTTCGCAACAGCGAGAACAATAATTCTGTAAGATCTACGTTAACAACAGATAACGTTTATTACAGTTGCTCGATGAAAGAGTACCCCAGCAGAGCAATGTGCAGCACTTCCCCCATCAGTGAGGTTAGGATCGACATGGCAACCGCTTCATGCGCGGCGAGGTATATCGCCAGGTGACGTCACAAATTCAACATTTGTCACCCACCTTTCGGGTATTTCCTGATATTTGCAGCCCAATGTGTCTTACCTTAACTTATTCGTCTCAATGACGTTGTCCTAGAGTGCATTTCCCCTTCATTGCGGAGGCTTTCAGACAGTCGTTCTTCCCGCGAACCATACGAGACTGGAACAGGAAAGAGAGGTAATGACAGTGGCACGTAAAGTGCCCTCCGCGCCACACACCGTTGGGTGGCTTGCGGAGTATAAATGTAGATGAAGATGTAGATTGTGATACGTGCGTGTTTCCAAATATATTTATCTTTGCAGAGTACCTGTGTGTAGGAATCTGCATTTATTGTATTCAGAAAACGTTGCACCTATCATATAACGTTGTAGTCACCGTGAAAATGACTGACACGCAATGGTTCTTCTCCTAAGGAAACAGGGAGAAGTCTGTGGGAGCTGTGTTAGTAGAACAAGAGTGGTGGGGGTGGCCAGGAGGGGAGGGGGTGGGAGAGGGAGGAAAAGAAGCGACCTGTGTGAATGTGTCCTATCCTGTACAGAATGATCTGAGGCTAGAGCAAAGATAACACCTAGCACAGCTTCACACATTGCTTCATCTTGGCCGACTCCCATAATCTTGGCAGGGAGCTTAAGCAGGATGTCGCTATAACGGCTTAAACCTTACGAGAATGCTCGGTAGCATCCAACCATGGTAGTACCCCACTTCCCCCCCTCCCCCCCCCCCCCCAACACCGCGTAAAATAAAATTCAAAAATATCAAATAAGAATGAAAGAAAAGTCTCAGCACTAACTTGCCAGATGAACTTCGCGTCTTCGCTTTTTTCTGTGATAGTAAATACACATACTTACACTGCTAGCTTTGTTCCAGTGTCGGGTCTCTAAGCACGCATCGGCGGTGAAAACATGGCTAATGAGTTTAGTAGAATTTGCCCAACACAACAGCAATTTTTCTGCTGCTGCGTAGGATGTCCAGGCTTCTCTAGCGGGTTCGAGTAGTTGTGGAGACCTTTCCCATATTTAAAATGTCATGCTGGATGGTGTAAACTGATCCACGATGGATGTTCTCTTTCTCCACTTTTGTTTTGATTGTGTTACTCCGGCCTACGAGCACAGCAGCCGCCTCTTCTGACCGTCGGTTCTTCGCCATTAAGACTTGTGTGACCACACCGGAAGTACTTGCGCCATCTAACAATTGTAAAATTCTGTGACTAATTTTTACCATAAACAATCAGCAACCCGTCATGAGTTCTTGACGTGATATTTCCCGGTAAATGCAAAAAACATGTTGCCACTCGATACTCCACTTTACCAGTGGGCTATACCATTTACCCTTACCAACCGCGTGATACGGTACCTAGGTGCTGTGATGTCGGTGTGTGCCAGTACCGGTACTACACACATGTGCTGCGCTCAGTCGTCGCTCCGGCAGCGAGCAGATACTTTTTGGGCACACCCGGACTTCCGAGAACAAAGCGCTGGATGTGGCGGATCGCCGTTTGGCCGAGCTCGCTGGCACATAAGACGATTGGAGATGCTGGTGTTCGGAGGAGTTTGTTCCCCCAGCGGCTCCGTCTGACCCGCCGCCTAGAACGACCCGGTCGCAGTCCATGGACCACGACTTGGACGACGATTCTGGTAAAGACGATGTCACAGTGCATGATGCACTCCCGGCTGACGAGAAGACGCAAAGGATAACGGCCAGCGCGCTGCAGTGCCCAGATGGCGAGCGGCCAATCTCCACAGCACCCTCCGGTGCCAAAAATGAGCCCAAGAAGAAGAGGGAGCTTGCTGTCTCAACTACCGGTGGCAGAAGACGGGCCATACCAGTCGACAGCTCAGCAGGCGCAACCTGGCCTACCGTCTGGCGGCCAGACCCAGGACGACGCATTCCCCGCCGTCCACGGCTAATGCTAACCGCTACGGCACTCTAGAAGACGAGGAGCAGTTGGAGCAGCCAACAGCAGCCAAGCAGACGGAGTCCACAACCGCTACACACGTTGGCGGCTCGACAGAAATAGAAGCGACCGCCGCCCGATCGCACACCACCACCGGACGGTCGTAGCAACGGGCACCTCCCATAGTCTTTGAGTTGGCCAAAGACTATGAAGGTTTCCCGCAGCTCGTGAAGCAGTGGACGACTGCAGACTTCAAGATGCGAGCTGCAGCAGTGAACCTTGTGCGGCTGCAAGTCGCACGCACTGACGACTTCATCAAGGTGACGAGCGAGGCGTCGAACCAGGGCTTGCACTGCTACAAGCACGCCGCTTTCCCTGAGAGGTTACTGAACATCGTCGTGAAGGGTTTCCCCAAGGCGGCGGGACCTAAACTACTGAGGGGCGAACTGGAGCAACTTGACTCTTGCGTGCGCAAAGTGACGCGAGTCAAGTCAAACGTCACGCACAAAGAGTCGCCTTCTCTGCTGGTGATCACCACCGACACCCCAGAGAACAGGCGGCTCTACCAGCTGCAACGGATGGCCAACATCAAGGTCACCGTGGATAATCTGGAGCAGAAGAGGGCTTGGCGTAGTGCTTCCGCTGCCAGGGGATGGACCACGTGGCTCGCCACTGTTTCTTCCCCGAGGCGCCAATGCAAGCAGAAACTGTCCACTATCGAGAACGCACGCACACGAACTGTGGCGGGCCACACGAGGCGAGTTACCGCTGCTGTCAAGTTATTGAAGCCGCAGTTGCTCGCCAACGTGGACAGCAGACGCACAAGACTCAAGACCGCTCTCTCGGCCATTCGCGCACAGGCGTACAGTCGGCAAGCAACCACCCTCGCCTCCACAGATAGGGGTATCAGAAGACGGTGCGTTCGTGCCAGAAAACGTGCTCCAGAGAGCACACCTTACGACTTAAGTGCCGACGCCCCCAGGGGGAAATCATGTAAAGAAGGCGACACCTTGTCGGGAGGCGGCAGGAGTGGAAACACGCCGCCGCCCGCAACTCTGCTGCACCCAGCCGAAGCACAGGATCCGCTGCGAAAGAAGATTAGCTCTCTGCAGCCGTCTCCGCACTCTCTGCAGTAATCGAAAAGATATCGCACCTTGCCGAAACGCTGCAGAGAGTTGCAGAGGCAGTGCTGATAGCGCCTTGCCAGCTCCAGTCCGCATATTAAGAGCAACCTGGGTGAGAGTACGATATCCCCTGAGGCACTAACTACTATATCTGAATGTGTGTGGCAAGACTTCAGGTTTAGGTGTTGGTCTTTTGGTCTTCTTTATTTAACGGTGTAGGTGTACCTTACACTTGGGCTTCTAGTGGCGCTGCCTGGGGCTTTACCAATCATGCAGTACTATAGGCCCAAGGTTCCTAATTAGGTGATTTTCAGAGACCTCTGCCTTTTCGTACAGTCTTCTTGCTTTCGTTTGGAAGCGTAGGATGATTTCTGGTTGTCGCGTTGCCTCATATATGTATCGTGATGGGAATTGTGGGTGGACATGTAGAATCCGTCGTAGCACTTTGTTCTGAAGCGATTGAAGTCATAGAGTATGCTTGTAAGCGACATTGCCCCAAGCGACGCAGGCATAGTCCATGATCGGCCGCACAAAAAGTCTGTATATCAGGAAGCCGTTCTCAGCAGATAAAAAAGAGTGCTCGTTGAGCAGCGGATAAAGGGCACCCAGCCGTTGGTCAACTTTTCTTCTTGTCGCCATAACCTGTTGTTGTCGTCTTAACTGCCCGTCCATGACGACACCAAGGTAGGTCGTTGCTTGCTACCATTCAATGGAGGTACCAAACAACTGGAGCTCTGGAACATCCGGTGGTCGTCTTTCGGTGAACTTAACAGCCTGGCTTTTCTTTCGGTTAAAACGAATCCGCCATTTCCTAGACTAGCTTTCTAAGTTAGCGCAGGCTTCCTGCAGTCGGCGATGCATGTTCTGAGGCCATCTACTGGCCACGCATCAACCGTCGCAGAAGAGCGCTCCCTACGCCGTCCGCGGCGGAAGCAGCCAGGTCGGCCACAGCTAACTGAAACACAGCCACCAAAGAAGAAACTAAATACGAGAAGGGCAACGTAAAGACGAGAAGACAACAAGAAGAAAACACCACACACCGTACCACGGAAGACCTGGAGGCAAAGTACGGACAACCTACTAGGACTCCGCGTACCCACTGGTTAGTGTGCCCCTGATGAAGCCCGGACGTCACATATGCTGCAAACCAACAAAAAATAATTTTTTTTCAATGTGATTACTTCTCGCCTTCATGAGGTAGCCAGCCGACTCGGGACTTTAGGCACGAGAAGACGTCTCAGACTCGAACCTGAAACCCAGATGTCGCTAGAGGAGGGCCACAGCGTCAGCAACTGGATGAGTTGGATGCATACACAATCCTCGTTTCAGCCTGGATACATCGACATATAAAATTTGGAATACAACTTTCAGATAGCAGCTATCTTTACGTGTGACTTTTATTTAGTGTGTGAAATAAGGTTTAAGGAACAGCTACAAAAGTAGCTTTTAAGGAATTCGTTTGGTGAGAAGGAGAATCCCCACTTGGCCAAAGAGATGTATGGGCACGCCTAATGTTAATTTTTCATAAAGCTAGGATGGGGACCCTCTTAGCATTGGAGACTTCTCTGCAACTCGAAGGTCGCTCAGTTCTCTGGTCCTGAACACAATGACTCTTGCCGTCGTTGCCCACGTCCAGACCTGGGCCGCAGCCGGAAGACATGTGACACCAACCAGCTGCCTCTACTCAGCTGTCTGTGGAAAAGCCAGCCGATCGCCATGTGCTGTCAGCTACTGCTGCCGACAGAGACTGTCTCCAGGTAACAACGTACGAATTGACGCTGCTGCCGTGCTGCGGCTTCCGAGGTTCTCTTTGTCCCCGAGTAAAAGAAACCGATTTACCCATCTCGAGAGATTGGAGGGCCCACGATCTTTGATCGCTGCTTGTACTGCCTTGCAGCAAGCAGTTGGAACAGATCTTGCGCCGTTCTCACATGGACCGTGCTTCTAATCAAAACTGGACTTGTGAAAAGTGGGTGCATTAACTCTGTTAGCGATCGCTGAAGCTGGACAGAGAAAATAGGATTCTGGACTAGACGATGGCTTTAACAGCTAATTGCTGGCAGAGGGTCGCAAAATAATGCTGTACAAAGATCTGATACACGTACTAGTAGGAGATATTTGTTAACTCATTTCAACCTTATAAAGAGCTGACATTTCTACTGGAGAGCGCCTCCCCCCCCTCCCCACCCCGAGTCCTTTTTTTTTCCCCTCCTTTGCCTTTCCCCAATACCTGTCGCGTCAGCCCAGGAACCCCCCCCCCCCCCCCCCCTCTAATGGGTACTCGTCGTCCATCGGCTCTTTCCCCCTCCCCCCCTTCGTTTTTCCTCTCCTCCCCCATTTTTCTTTCCCATCATCTGCCTTCGGCTGTGGTATGTCATATTTGCCAACTTTTTAGTCCAGTGTTCAAGCGAATGCTCAGTGTTGCACGTCTTTCCAAAGTGTTGCGAACATAAACCAGACTGTCGCCGTGTTTTTGAATTGTCTGTCTATTATTTTACCTGCCTACTTCATACGTATTTTATGAGCATTATCATCCCGTTGTTCTATGTTTTAAGCTCGACGATTTTCCGCCATGTTACCATTTAAGTCTATGATTTTATCGCTTGTTTTCATTATTTATTATCTTCACCTTTTGAAAACAAATTCTGTAGGCTGAAGAGCGGCATACTAAGCTGCTGCCAATCGAAACTCAATAAAGAAAAAAAAAACTGGAGAGCGATCTATTAAATCAACGTAAAGAAAGCTTTTGGTATGAAGTTTGTTACTACCTTGATATAATATATTGGACTACTAGATTCGACAGGACTAAGCCGCCGTCTTAAAATCCATGGAATACTGGTTATGACATCAAGCTGAATAATAAACCGTACGTTTCCTTCCGTACCATAGCATGATTTCGCTACCAGTACTCGATGGATCTGAAGGTGACAGCTTAGGCGCGTCGAAAATAGTAATCACTGAAAAAAACATCATATGGGAAGATTTATTCACATTCAGATGAATCTATCCCATTTTCGGTTTTAAATACCGTAAAAATATAGTGTCTAACGTCAGTCTGCGCATGCGTAATATCCATTTTCTCTGCGCTGTATTGGCCACCATCACTCTGAAGTAACGTACTTCATATAGGTCTCAAGGTCGGTATTCGAATGAAAGAGGAGGTTTTCTTCGAAGTTGCTTACCATAGTTGATAATTACCGGTAAGATGCAAACAGGAGACATCGCTTCCGCCGTTGACTGTAGATATTTCTTTCATTATTGTAGTTTCGGCCTTTGGACCATTTTCAAGAGGTACCGGTACTGCAAAAAATTTTGCTCCAGCACATATCAGTCCTTAAAATCCTATGATGTGTGCACATGTCACCGTTAAAAATACGATGAAATGTATATATGTCGGAGTATTTCGACGGCTGACATGTCCTGAAGCAAAATATTTTTCATTACCACTTGAAAGTGGCACAAGGGCCGAAAGTCCAATAATGAAAGAAATAATTTCTGTAGTCAACAGCGTATGTGATTTCTAATAAATTCTCCGTGACTGCAAACCCCCAACTATGGAACTTCGGCAGTCCTTAAAACCAAGAGATAAGTGTATATATTTCAAGCACAGATTCATAACAGTAAAATCTAACAGTTTGTAACATGTGTTTACTTTCTCACACAATCACGATAAGATTTCCGGCCACTGGAGGAGCATTCTTTGGCCTATATAAGAAGAGCAGCAGAAAGTGCACGATTTTACCTTTTATTTTATTAATTAACATCGACTAATGAAGATGTCTACTCAATTACTGAGAAAGACCCAGAACTTTCTAGAATACAAAAGCAGAAGAAAAACAAATTAGTGGCTAGACGGCATCTTGTTTTTAATTTCATGACACTATGAACTATGTTACATCTTCATCATGAATGCAGTGCTTCAGTTATACTGATAACATGGTATGTGTAACGGCTATACCTACAAATGTCACTTGACATTTGCCTATGACAAATTGTACACACTGGTCCCGGCGGAGGTTCGAGTCCTCCGTCAGGCATGGATGTGTGTGTTTGTCCTTAGGATAATTTAGGTTATGTAGTGTGTAAGCTTATGGATTGATGACCTTAGCAGTTAAGTCCCATAAGATTTCACACACATATGAACATTTTTTTGAATTGTACACAAAACGAAGAGCTTCGGTTTCATCATTATTTTCCCGTGGTCTTAAAGCGGTACTCTTTGATACCAAACAAATTAAATCGCTAAAATCATCAAATACGGAAAGCCTTTAGCTACCCATGTGTTGTTCCTGTCATTTTATTGTAGCAAATCGTTCTTAAGGCGAGGCGTTTTCGTGATATACTGGTCGCAAACTGTGTTCCAAAAGGGAACAGCATAGAGACAGAAGTGATGACACTTTCTGCAGGACTTGACCATCATTTTGAGGGACCTTACTCAAGTACGTATAGTACAAGCTGTTACGGATTTGTTTGACTAATAGGGCTGCTAACTGCTATACAGCCTACTGCAGTCCCCTGATTTAAGCCCTCTTAAGTTCAGCTCGATTTCTAAACTGAAGGAAACACTTCACGGCATTCGCTTCAGAACTGCTACAAATTCGTCGGGCAATAGTCCGCGCCACTGGAACTGTCAACACAACTGGCGCTGCTAAGAGTATCCTATGACTTCCACATCGCTGGTAACGGGTTATACACAATGTTGGTGACTGCTGTGAAGGTCAGTAAAACTTTGAAACACGTATCTGTTTTGTACGAGCTGTAAATAAATTGTTGCCACTATTAAAATTCCAACCCTCGTATCTTGTCTAAATCATTTGGTGACTGATTTTGATAATATATGACTTAATAAGACGATAAATGACAGTATCATTTGTAAACAATCTAAGTGATCTCGTCAGATTGTCTAATAAATCATTTACATAGATCAGAAATAACAGAGAGCCTATAACAGTTCGTTGGGGAACACATGATATTACTTCTGCTTTACTCGACGACTTTCCGTCAGTTTCTACGAACTATGACCTTTCTGACAGGAAATGAAGTATCCTGTCACATAACTCAAGCGACACTTTAAAGGCAAGCAATTTTTTTATCAGTTGCTTGGGAAAACAATGTGAAAAACCCTCTGATAATCCGAAAACGTGGAATCAGTTTGACATTTCCTGTCGATAGCAATCATTACGTTTTGAAGACAGAGAGCTAGTTTTGTTTCACAAGAACGATATTTTTTAAATTCGTGTTAGCTATTAGTCAATAAATCGTTGCCTTTGAAGTAATTTGTAATGGTCGAACGCAGTATATGTTCCAAAATTCTATCGTATATCGACGCTAGTGATCTGAGTCTGTAATTCAGTGGATTACTTCTATTTCCTTTTTTTTATATTGGTGTAACTTGTGCAACTTTCCAGTTTTTAGGTACTGATCATTGTACTAGTGGGCGATTGTTTATGATTGCTAAATAGGAAGTTATTGCATCAGCTAACTCTGAAAGGAACCTGACTGGTATGAAGTACAATTTGAACCGGAGGCCTTGTCTTTGTTAAATACTTTAAGGCGACTCAGTACACCGAGGATATCTGCTTTTAAGTTACTCATGTACAAAGCCCATGCCTACTACAGTAGTACAAGTTTATATGCCAACCAGCTCTGCAGATGATGAAGAAATTAATGAAATGTATGATGAGATAAAAGAAATTATTCAGATAGTGAAGGGAGACGAAAATTTAATAGTCATGGGTGACTGGAATTCGTCAGTAGGAAAAGGGAGAAAAGGAAATATAATAGGTGATTATGGATTGGGGCTAAGAAATGAAAGAGGAAGCCGTCTGGTAGAATTTTGCACAGAGCATAACTTAATCATAGCTAACACTTGCTTCAAGAATCGTAAAAGAAGGTTGTATACATGGAAGAATCCTGGAGATACTAAAAGGTATCAGATAGATTATATAATGGTAAGACAGAGATTTAGGAATCAGGTTTTAGATTGTAGGACATTTCCAGGGGCAGATGTGGTCTCTGACCACAGTCTATGACCTGTAGGTTAAAACTGAAGAAACTGCAAAAAGGTGGGAATTTAAGGGCATGGGATCTGGATAAGCTGAAAGAACCAGAGGTTGTACAGTGTTTAAAGGAGTGTATAAGGGAACAATTGACAGGAATGGGGGAAAGAAACACAGTAGAAGAAGAATGGGTAGCTCTGAGGGATGAAGTAGTAAAGGCAGCAGAGGATAAAGTAGGTAAAAAGACTAGGGCTGCTAGAAGTTCTTGGGTAACAGAAGAAATATTGAATATAATTGATGAAAGGAGAAAATATAAAAATGCAGTAAATGAAGCAGGCAAAAAGGAATACAAACGTCTCAAAAATGAGATCGACTGGAAGTGCCAAATGGCTAAGCAGGGATGGCTAGAGGACAAATGTAAGGACGTAGAAGCTTATCTCACTAGGGGTAAGAACGATACTGCTTACAGGAAAATTAAAGAGACCTTTGGAGAGAAGAGAACCACGTGTATGAATATCAAGAGCTCAGATGGCAACCCAGTTCTAGGCAAGGAAGGGAAGGCAGAAATGTGGAAGGAGTATATAGAAGGTTTATACAAGGGCGATGTACATGTGGACAATATTATGGAAATGGAAGAGGATGTAGATGAAGACGAAATGGGAGATACGATACTGCGTGAAGAGTTTGACAGAGCACTGAAAGACCTGAGTCGAAACAAGGCCCCCGGAGTATTCCATTGAAACTACTAACGGCCTTGGGAGAGCCAATACTGATAAAAGTGTACCATCTGGTGAGCAAGATGTGTGAGACAGGCGAAATACCCTCACACTTCAAGAAGAATATAATTATTCCAATCCCACAGAAAGCAGGTGTTGACAGATGTGAAAATTAACGAACTATCAGTTTAATAAGTCACAGCTGCTAAATACTAACGCGAACTCTTTACAGACGAATGGAAAAACTGGTAGATGCGGACCTAGGGGAGGATCAGTTTGGATTCCGTAGAAATGTTGGTATACGTGAGGCAATACTGACCTTACGACTTATCTTAGAAGACAGATTAGGAAAAGCCAAACCTACGTTTCTAGCATTTGTAGACTTAGAGAAAGCTTTTGACAATGTTGACCGGAATACTCTCTTTCAAATTTTGAAGGTGGCAGGGGTAAAATACAGGGAGCGAAAGGCTATTTACAATTAGTACAGAAACCAGATGGCAGTCATAAGAGTCGAGGGACATGAAAGGGAAGCAGTGGTTGGGAAAGGAGTGAGACAGGGTTGTAGCCTCTCCCCGATGTTATTCAATCTGTATATTGAGCAAGCAGTAAAGGAAACAAAGGAAAAATTTGGAGTCTGACATTGTGATTCTGTCAGAGACGGCAAAGGACTTGGAAGAGCAGTTGAACGGAATGGACAGTGTCTTGGAAGGAGGATATAAGGTGAACATCAACAAAAGCAAAACGAGGATAATGGAATGTAGTCAAATTAAATCGGGTGATGCTGAGGGAATTAGATTAGGAAAGGAGACACGTAAAGTAGTAAAAGAGTTTAGATTTTTAGGAAGCAAGATGACTGATGATGGTCGAAGTAGAGAGGATATAAAATGTAGGCTGGCAATGGCAAGGAAAGCGTTTCTGAAGAAGAGAAATTTGTTAATATCGAATATAGATTTATGTATCAGGAAGTCGTTTCTGAAAGTATTTGTATGGAGTGTAGCCATGTATGATAACATGTATGTAAAACATGGACGATAACTAGTTTGGACAAGAAGAGAATAGAAGCTTTCGAAATGTGGTGCTACAGAAGAATGCTAAAGATAAGGTGGATAGATCACGTAACTAAAGAGGATGTATTGAATAGGATTGGGGAGAAGGAAGTTTGTGGCACAACTTGACTAGAAGAAGGGATCCGTTGGTAGGACATGTTTTGAGGCATCAAGGGATCACAAATTTAGCATTGGAGGGCAGCGTGGAGGGTAAAAATCGTAGAGGGAGACCAAGAGAGAAATACACTAAGCTGATTCAGAAGGATGTAGGTTGCAGTAGGTACTGGGAGATGAAGAAGCTTGCACAGGATAGAGTAGCATGGAGAGCTGCATCAAACCAGTCTCAGGACTGAAGACAACAACAACAACATGTTGGCTGTTGCTCTTGATTCGAATTCTGGAATACTTTTTTGGTGAAGACATTTCTAAAAACTGTGTCCAGTAACTCTGCTTTGGTGGCACAGTCATCAGCAACATCGCCATTATTTACGTGCAGTGAAGGTATTGATTGTTGCTTGCCGCTGGTGAAGTTTTCATACGACAAAATCTCTGTGTTTTCAGCCAGATTTCGTGGGAGACTATTAAAAGCATCTAGCATTGAAGTACGCACTAAATTCTGAAAAACTTATCCAATTCTGTGGATTTTTCATTCGTTTAAGTTTGAGATTCTTTCTTAGTTCCTTCTGCATCAAAGTTCTCAGCAGTTTTGTGTACTATGGGAAATCAGTAAAATTTCTTAGTAATTAATGTGGTATCTACCTCTCAACATTCATCGATACTGTTTCTTTGAATTCAAAGGTCGTGACGTTTACAGTTCCACAGTCAGATTGGAAGGAGTGCAGTATCTCTTAGGAAGACGACAACATAATTTTTATCTGCTTTTTAAAGATATGTATTATGTGTTCACTTTTGGTGGATTTGAAAGTTACGGTATTCCGTCTCGCTACAACAACCTTGTGGTCACTAATCCCTGTACCCGAATAATATTCCCTATTTGATAAAGTTTATTTTTGCTAAGAGCTCAAGTACATTTTCGGAATCGTTTACACTTCGATCAAGTCCAGAGACTGAGCCTTTAAAATTTTACGAGTTATTTGAATACTCAGGTGTTCACACTCTTAAAAAATCTTTCGCATTTAAAGTAATTGTGAGGTGTTTCTTTGAAATTGTACGTGCATTCCAAGTGTTCACACTGTTTTAAAAAATTTGCATCTACAATTTCCTGTTTACACGAAAGCTGTTGTGGGTTTAACGGATCAAGTTTCTTTTGCTGTAAGGCTAAAGACCCATGTACGATCTATAATTTATTTCTGTTGCATATTTGTATTGTGCATTCAGAGTATGTTTTAGGGTTGGCCTGAACCGCGCAACTGTTTGATACGTGGACTGAGTTCAGGCCAGTAGCCTTAAGTTGGATAATGTATTCATTTTCAGCTCCTTGTAATTCTGTTTCAAAACTATTAATCAATGAATTTTTTTCATCTCGTGTGTGAGTTATCGCTTAAAACATTCAATTTCTTACTGATTGTGAAAGTTAAAAGATTTTCGGAATTTTCAAAATTTTCGTTAAATGTCCTTCATGTGGTAGTTATTCTAAAATATTAATCAAAATGTTTGTGAGTAGCCTTTTGAGTGCCTCTGGGTGAAGGATTTTACGAAATTTAAAAATTAAGATCTGCTAAATCATAAAAACTAAGGCGGAAAGCGTTTGTGTTCTGTATACAGAGCTCCTTACTACTTCCTGATCCAGTCTCTCTCCAGTTTCAATGTTAACCTAAAGCATGGTTCAAATGGCTCTGAGCACTATGGGACTTAACAGCTGAGGTCATCGGTCCCCTAGAACTTAGAACTACTTAAATCTAACTAACCCAAGGACATCACACACATCCATGCCCGAGGCAGGATTCGAACCTGCGACCGTAGCAGTCTCGCGGTTCCGGACTGCGCGCCTAGAACCGCGAGACCACCGCGGCCGGCCCTAAGGCATGGTGGAACGACGTGTTTATTCAGTAAACCAAGGTGTTTTGGTAGAATGCACTGTTCATCGGCAGGGGGCGCTGCAGCGCACTCAATACCGAGTCTTGTGACGGCTGTAGTCGGCAGGTCCGCACCTGCGTTACGTCAGCTGCGCGGCGGCTCGGGGTTTATCGGCGCGCCCCGAGGTGTCCGGCAGCAGGTAGGCGGGAGCCGGCTGCCGGTGCACCCCGCAAATCTCACGTACAGAGGTCGTAAATCCGCCTTTGGTGGGGCTCCGGCCGTCCGCCTCGGGTGACAATACGCGCCTCTAAACTGGCGCGGGTCCGAATCGTAAACTCTGGCCAACTGAGACCTGCGCGGTGGAGGCGTCGCGGTAGATGGAGAGGGATGAGCGGGCGGCGGAGATGGGTTGGGGTAGGGGTGGAAGGCTGGCGAAGGGGAGGACAATGGCCGCCCACCTCTTTCGCCGAGAGGAGTGGGTGGAAAATGATGAGCACCCCGGTATAAAACTCGTGCGTGATCCAGATCGCGGACATCCCGTCGAAAGGGGATGGAATAACCGTGTAAGGCGCCGAAAGCGTAAGAGCGGCCCGCAATGTTACGAGTCTGTGGTGTACGTCACGCCCAAATCTCTGCTAGCGTTCAGGTGCAGTACGTGAGGCTCCATCCACACAACTTACCTAAGATTAAAACAGACATGTTTTCTTCATACCCGTCTATCGAAAATACAACTACATTTATCAGTTTCCGTCAGTTCACTTCTTTCATTGTATGTTCCCCACACGTTCCAGAATGTTAGGAATAATGAAATTCTATTTTATCATGTAATTCTATGTTACCAAAAAGACGTCAGCACAATCAAGCTAGTCTGTCTTTCCACGCAACATATTTATGTTTATCTGACGAATTACGTAAGGATAGTAGAAAATAATTTGACAGCTAGTCTCTGGACTTGTGTGTTTGTTTTGTATTCAGTCGGAGGACTGGCTTGATGCAGATCTCCACAGTAGTCATTCGCGAGCAAGACCTCTTCATCTAACCAGGAGAACACAGAAACTACCACAAACTGACGTCCCAGAAACTTTGCTTATTCAAAGAAAGGTCAAAATGGAAGAGGGGTCAAAAGAAGCGAACGCGTGTCTCGGTTTATCCGTAGTTACTCTTCCGACGTACTTTACTTTTGTTTCAACATATGACGAGCTCAAGCGATCCTGTGGCTTATCGTTCCGTGTTCGAAACCCAATTAGGGTAAGGTTGCGCAAGTCATACCCCTTAAGGGAGAATTACTGTGTTTTGTAAGATAATTTAAAAACCACATTTTGCCGAACCGCGCGACGGCTACGGTCAGAGGTTCGAATCCTGCCTCGGGCATGGATGTTTGTCCGTAGGTCAGTTAGGTTTAAGTAGTTCTAAGTTCAAGGGGAGTGATGACCTCAGCAGTTAAGTCCCATAGTGCTCAGAGCCATTTTTAAAAACGCACATTTTGTTGTTAATTTTTTTAAACTATCAACTAACTTTCACATATATACAGAAACCTTATCACCAACGAGTTCTCAATGTTTTCATACCCTCAGAACCCAACCCCCATGAACCATGGACCTTGCCGTTGGTGGGGAGGCTAGCGTGCCTCAGCGATACAGATGGCCGTACCGTAGGTGCAACCACAACTAAGGGGTATCTGTTGAGAGTCCAGACAAACGTGTGGTTCCTGAAGAGGGGCAGCAGCCTTTTCAGTAGTTGCAGAGGCAACAGTCTGGATGATTGACTGATCTGGCCTTGTAACACTAATCAAAGTGGCCTTACTCTTGTGGGACTGCAAACGGCTGAAAGCAAGGGGAAACTACAGCCGTAATTTTTCCCGAGGGCATGCAGCTTTACTGTATGATTTAATTATGACGGCGTCCTCTTGGGTAAAATATTCCGGAGCTAAAATAGTCCCTCACTCGGATCTCCGAGAAGGGACTACTCAACAGGACGTCGTTATCAAGAGAATGAAAACTGGCGTTCTACGGATCGGAGCGTGGAATGTCAGATCCCTTAACCAAGCATGTAGGTTAGAAAATTTAATGAGGACAATGGATGGGTTAAAGTTAGGTATAGTGGAAATTAGTGAAGTTCGGCGGCAGGAGGAACAAGACTTTTGGTCAGGTGAAAACAGCGTTTTAAATACAATGTCAAATAGAGTTAATGCAGGAGTAGGTTTAATAATGAATAAAAAAAGTAGGAGTGCGGGTAAGCTACTACAAACAGTATAGTGAACGCATTATTGTGCCCAAGGCAAGATACGATACTGCGTGAAGAGTTTGACAGAGCAGTGAAAGACCTGAGTCGAAACAAGGCCCCCGGAGTAGACAACATTCCATTAGAACTACTGACGGCCTTGGAAGAGCCAATGCTGATAAAATTCTATCATCTGGTGAGCAAGATGAATGAGACAGGCGAAATATCCTCAGACTTCAAGAACAATATAATAATTCCAATAGCAAAGAAAGCAGGTGTTGACACATGTAAAAATTACCGAACTGTCAGTTTAATAAGTCACAGCTGCACAATACTAACGCGAATTCTTTACAGACGAATGGAAAAATTGGTAGAAGCCGATCTCGGCGAAGATCAGTTTGTATTCCGCAGAAATGTTGGAACACGTGACGCAATACTGACCCTACGACTTATCTTAGAAAATAGATTAAGGAAAGGCAAACCTACATTTCTAGCTTTTATGGACTTAGAGAAAGATTTTGACAATGTTGACTGGAATACTCTCTTTCAAATTCTAAAGGTTGCAGGGGTAAAATGCAGGGAGCGAAAGGCTATTTACAATTTGTACAGAAACCAGATGGCAGTTGTCCGAGTCGAGGGGCATGAAAGGGAAGCAGCGGTTGGGAAGGGAGGGAGACAGGGTTGTAGCCTGTCCGCGATGTTATTCAATCTGTATGTTGAGCAAGCAGTAAAGCTAAGAAAAGAAAAATTCGGAGTAGGTATTAAAATCCATGGAGAAGAAATAAAAACGTTGAGGTTCGCGGATGACGTTGTAATTCGTCAGAGACAGCAAAGGACTTGGAAGAGCAGTTGAACGGAATTTACAGTGTCTTGAAAGGAGGATATAAGGTGAACATCAACAAAAGCAAAACGAGGATCATGGAATGTAGTCGAATTAAATCGGGTGATGCTGAGGGAATTAGATTAGGAAATGAGACACTTAAAGTAGTAAAGGAGGTTTGCTATTTGGGGAGCAAAATAACTGATGATGGTCGAAGTGGAGAGGATATAAAATGTAGACTGTCAATGGCAAGGATAGCGTTTCTGAAGAAGAGAAATTTGTTACCTTCGAGTATAGATTTAAGTATCAGGAAGTCGTTTCTGAAAATATTTGTATGGAGTGTAGCCGTGTATGTCAGTGAAACGTTGACGACAAATAGTTTAGACAAGAAGAGAATAGAAGCTTTCGAAATGTGATGCTACAGAAGAATGCTGAAGATTAGATGGGTAGATCACATAACTAATGAGGAGAAGAGGAGTTTGTGGCACAACTTGACAAGAAAAAGGGACCGGTTGGTAGGACATGTTATGAGGCATCAAGGGATCACAAATTTAGCATTGGAGGGCAGCGTGGAGGGTAAAAATCATAGAGGGAGACCAAGAGACGAATACACTAAGCAGATTCAGAAGGATGTAGGTTGCAGTAAGTACTGGGAGATGAAGAAGCTTGCACAGGATAGAGTAGCATGGAGAGGTGCATCAAACCAGTCTCAGGACTGAAGACAACAACAACAACACAACCCTCAGAACGATTACGGCGCGTGATTTCCTAATCTTTACGCCATATAGATTAACTCGTATTCTGGATAAGAAGTGTTTGACAACATAATAAAGCCATGGAATAATATTACGAGACGTCACAATAACAAAATAAAAGCTATAATCGTTACGTTACTTCCATAGTTACACGTAATGAAATTACACATAGCTAACAAAACATAAATTTTTAAGAAATCAGAGTGTTTAAAATGGCTTTTTGAAAATCATTTGGCTTTTACAGAAATATGTCTTAATTTTACTATGCACGCCAAAGTGTAGGTCATGTACCCAAACTTTAGATTTCATGCGCTGAATCATTACTTCTTCTCAATCTTCCTTATGTAACTGATATAACCCTTTCCCTCTGTTCTTCGTTTTTTTTTGTTTTTTTTTTTTTGTTGCGGTTTTCATATATCTGCCTCATCTTTATATGTTTCTTCCTAAGGTTTATTTCATTTTATTTGCTTTTTCTGTGGCTTCTATTTCCTTTCTGTAAGTACTTAATGTTAATTCCGTTGTTGGATTAGGTCGTTCAGTATTTTTCTGGCTAACTGTTATTATAAACAGAACAGAAGGTGAAGTTTGTAAGCAAGACTTTATTTGTTTACTGTTAATTTCAGCAACAGTTGCAATATTATTTTCCGACCCACATTCCTGAGACATTGTAGAATGTCCAAAATGATCTCTGGGTGGTGTTACTACGTTAGACAGACTTCCAGATTTTAACGCTGTGGCTTTAGTTTCACCGATTCCTGGTCAGATTGATCAATATAATGTGCGATAGTAGCCACAAAATAATCTTCTTGACGACTTTTGTATCAAACGATCACAAACCTTTTGCCTTAAGACCATTTAATGCTATGTTCATCCCACGCCCGGGTTCCCGGGTTCGATACCCGGCGGGGTCAGGGATTTTCTCTGCCTCGTGATGGCTGGGTGTTGTGTGATGTCCTTATGTTAGCTAGGTTTAAGTAGTTCTAAGTTCTAGGGGACTGATAACCACAGATGTTAGGTCCCATAGTGCTCAGAGCCATTTGAACCATTTTTACTATGTTCATAGAAACTGATCTGGGATATATAATTTCCAGGAGCGATGCGGTAGATGATATTTCTCAGATAGTTGGTAAGCAATCTTCCTTGAATCCGAAGAAACTGGACTCTAAATTAATTAAATGCTGTGCGAATACGTCTTCCGTCTCTACGGTCAAATCAATAGATCTTCCAAACTATTATGTTCAATTTAAACCATTCAAAAGACGACGCATTATAGGCTTTTTATATTACGTCTTCTATATGCTTCATTAAATCTTATTCCATAGTTCCGATGTTTCAGTAAAGCTTATTCCGTATCATCTTGGTTCCACATATTGTACGTCCTCTTCCTCATATTGATCAGCTGAAAATAAAAAAAAAATTTTTTGTACGTGTCTGTAAGATCCGTGAGACAAAATAATTATTTAATCATCAAACTCTTCTCTGAAAATGCTTACAAACGAGCGAGATAATTCCATGAACATAGTGAAAGATACTTGCTTGTTAATTTACTTTCACAATAGCCAGTGCTCCACTCGCCCTGTTTTTGATTACTCGCACGACCATTTAGTTCACTTTTACGCCACCTTGTGTCGCAGTTTAGAAACATTGGATTGGATATATCAGGAGTATGACTTAGGATGTAGTACGAAAAATGCAGCTTTACCAATTTTTTTTTCGTATACCGATGTTCTTAGAAGATTTCTTATCAAGTTAGGGGATAGAAGGGCGTAATATTAACTGGATCGTTACAACTCTGTTTCACTACATGTATGGATAGTATTTTCAATCATAACAATATTTTCCAATTCTCATATTCTTAAATTTCATTCTCACATCAATTCTTATACTAAATCTTGCACTCATTATTATATTTTATTCCTACATTAAATATTACATATCACTTTTATGTTTATTTTTCAGGAAGATCTGGTGCATTTCTAAAGATGATACCGAGCACAGTAACATTTAAAACATAGAAATTCCGAACACCATTAGGATAGCTCAAAGAGAGGTTTCCCACAGTCACATTTGCTGGTATAAATCTCACCCGGGAAAGAATGTCTGCGGCAAATCACGAATAAGGAGACATTTTCCGAAAACTGCAGCTTCCATTTGATTATGAATAAATATCATGGTTTTTTAATTGTGTCGTGTCTAGTTGCGATACCCTTTCGTTGTGCAATGAGCATACAGCAGTTCTCCAGGTTTTTTTTTCATAAAAGTACGTCACCAGATGATTGACAGAGCGGCATATGCTTCGGAGGAACTGCTTTCAACGAACAGGCTGGTATTCCACCTTCACCCACGAATTTTTCATCTTACAATGAAGGATTGTTCTGTCCACTCCATGAATCAACTCAAGGGAAGGTTGGGCAAAGTTTTTCATGTGAAAAAATGGGGGACGAGATCTTTACAACCTCAAGCTAGTGGAAGGATAGAAAGAGTGCATAGAACTACAGGGAAGATGCGAGGATACGGTATGAACGCACACCACTTCAACTGCGATATTTATTCAAGGTATGTGGTCTCATCATACAAATCAAAACAGCATACATGTTCAGGACTCTCCCCTTATTAGGTAGTTTGTTAACTTAAGATACCATCACCGTTCGACATGTTAAAAAACAAAAAGGGTAAGACAGGAGAAACTGTTAAAGAGTTCGCGAGACTAATAAAGGAAATCCGGGACAAGGTGCGCAAGCTTAATACCAGGGCGCTAGAAAAGCTAGAAGAAACAGGGAGCCATACAGCAAGGATTCCGCAATACAGGGCTGGCCAATGGGTAATGTAATCGGCTTACTGTACTCCAAAGGCGAATATGAGACAATTTTTTCCAAGTATGAAGGGCCATGTCAAGTTGTGGAAACTACGCCATCAGTCACTGTCACGATTCATTTGCAACGAGGACGACAGTTGTACGTGTGGGACGTTTGAAACTGTTTCGAGGAAGTCCGGAAGCTATTCCAGGATGTATACATTAGAAACGGAAGGGAAAAGTTAAAAGCATGTTGCAGGAGAGCGCGTGAAGTTTTCGACAAATCAGTGCGAACAAGTCCGCAAGCATTTAGTCCTACGAGGTAAGAGTGGAGTTACGGTTTCTGTTTGAAGGTGTGAGCGTAGCGTAAGGTACAGTGTACCCGAGATGAACTGTTGCGAGGCATCAGCAGACTTTAGCGGGAGGAAACGGTAATGGGTATCGCTGCCCTCAGGTTAAACATGTCAGGGGCCAGGACGTTGCGGACAATAGCCATGCTACAGATGGTCATCGGAGTAGAAACATTTCGGAACGAGCGCCTGGAAGGGGGACTGCTCTTCATAAAGCAAGAACGTATGTTCACCAGTCAGCGATGGGCTATAAAAATGATATTTAACCCATGCGAGATACGGAACGAGGTGAGACAACGGAGGAAGCATTCGACAGCCTGTGGCACGGCGTGGGAAAGCGCGGAGAGATGAAAGGAATTACAGAGGTATGTGTGAGAATACACAGGACTTCTGAGAATTTAACGGACGAGATGATGCAGGTTCTCTGGATTATACCGCGTACAAAAAGGAAGAAAGATTGAATCGATGAAAACTGTGTCTGGCACAACTGACGAGGAGGACTTCAGTATGAACGATGTGGTGGAAGGAATGAAAGACTCACTAAAAGAATACAAGGTAGCAAGCGAGTGGCAAACGCAAGTTTGGGGAAAGATGTTTTAAATAATATTCAGTTATTACGCTAGTTGACTAGGCAAGTAATGAACTGCTCGAAAACTGTGAAAGAATCAGTGAACTGGAATATTAACAGGTTACACATGAACTGGAAGTATTGGATAGGGAAGGAGTGGCAACGAACTGACTGCAGTACTTGGAGAATAGTGTGTGGGAAGCACTCAGTGAGGTGTCAGGATATGCAGTAAGCCCTGCAATGACGACTGGTAATAACGTTTTTGTAACCAGATCAGTAGCAGAAGTGGCTGAGGAAAGTGCAAAAAGAGCTACCACTAGAATTAAAATTGGTCTTTAAACCTGCACATATAAACGTTGGTCTTCTATTTTAACCTAGCCAAAGCAGAAGCAAGGACCGATGGAGCAAAGCCTCCCATTCTTGTTTTCCGGCTGCTAGCAAGGAAGCAGTCAAGGTACCAGCAATACGTATCCCATTTATTGGTGGATATTGAAGTTTTTCAGTGTAAAAGTGCAGTGGTTACTATTGACTGCAGAGGACAAGAGCACGCATGTGAAAATGGAAGAAGTGAAATTTTAGAAGTGTTACAGAGATGAGGTTAACGTTTGTCTGAAGTGTGGTGACAGTTTTGTATAAGGCGACCCAAGGGACTGGATCTTGTAGAAGAGGAAGGAATTGCAGCACACCGACAATATATGGTCGGAAACGTGCCAGAGGTCACATCAAAGATCAACCCAGTGCAGCCCAAAGGCATACTAATAACGAGCCATTTTGTGCTAAAGTCACTTGTTTAGTATTGTAGCTCTACAACAATGAGGTTGTGACGCTTGGCTGTGTCATGTAGAATGATATGCTGCTCGTGGTGTAAGTAGGCTGTTTAGGTTTTTTTATTGGTAATGCCACGTAGCGCTCTGTATGAAAATCACTGGCTGTGCTGTGTGCAGTCTGTGGCTAGTTTGCATTGTTGTCTGCCATTGTAGTATTGGGCAGATGGATGTGAACAGCGCGTAGCGTTGCGCAGTTGGAGGTGAGCCGCCAGCAGTGGTGGATGTCGGGAGAGAGATGGCGGAGTTTTGAAATTTGTAAGAATGGATGTCATGAACTGCTATATATATTATGACTACTAAGGTAAATACATTGTTTGTTCTCTATTACAATTTTTCATTTGCTACCTATACCTATCAATAGTTAGTGCCTTCCGTAGTTTGAATCTTTTATTTAGCTGGCAGTAGTGGTGCTCGCTGTATTGCAGTAGTTTGAGTAACGAAGATTTTTGTGAGGTAAGTGATTTGTGAAACGTATAGGTTAATTTAGTCAGGGCCATTCTCTTGTAGGGATTATTGAAAGTCAGATTGCGTTGCGCAAAAAGTATTGTGTGTCAGTTTAAGCACAGTCTTGTATAATTGTTCAAAGGGGACGTTTCAGTGGGCTACGGTTTGCTTATGTGATAGGGTACTCCTCCCTGAAACCATGGGAGCTCGAGCTGCCACCACATCGGACCAATACCTGCTGCGGGAAGCAATTTGTTGGCCATCAGCATAGGGCAGTGTGTCACAGGCGTTACATCACCTGCACGCTTCCTGCTGCACAGCACGGGGTCACGAGTCGCGCCAGCAAACTTGGGGCCGGAGCTTGTCGTGGCCGCTGGGGCCAGAGTCGCCGCTGACAGAGGAAGTGGCGTCACGCACCACCGCTTGGCCGCCACTGTGCTCTGTCAGCACTGTTGTATGACACACACACACACACACACACACACACACACACACACACACACATACACATAAGCAAGCGTGAGCACGCATGTACCCTAGCACGCATTCACACACTCACAGGGAACCAGTGGACGCCTCTGCCACGCCGCTGCTGCCTGTATTGAACCAAGACAGGGAACTGTAGTAAAGATATTTTGGAACTTCCGAGTGTGTGTTTCGCGCCACACACGATCTCCCTGCACGCTTCTGGCTCCCCATTCACATAAAAGGCTTCGTTACTGATAAGTTCATAGGAAAAAAATTTCATGAAGTTTGAGACAGGAGCAGGATCTTAGTGTTTATCGTCCCGTCGACAACGAGGTCATTGGAGACGAAGGACAAGCTCGGGTGAGGGAAGGATGGGGAAGGAAATCGGCCGTGCCCTTTCAAAGGAACCATCCCGGCATTTGCCTGAAGCGATTTATGGAAATCACGGAAAACCTAAATCAGGATGGCCGGAGACGGGATTGAACCGTCGTCCTCCCGAATGCGAGTCCACTGTGCTAACCACTGCGCCACCAACCTACATTGTGTATCCTGTCTATTTCGGCCATCGCACTTATTTTTCTAGGTAGAGAAAAACTGATCTATTACCTTTAGTGTCTCATTGCATGCTCTGTCTGGCAGAAGAGCTGCGTTATCAGCAACCCTCATAGTTTTCGTTTCTGCTCGCTCTTCCCAATTTGTCATTACTTTCCTTTACAGCATGCTCAGTGCACGCATTTAGTAACTTTGCGGATAGGTTACAACACTGTCACACTCCTTTCTCAACTAATGGTTTCTTACATGTCATTCAGTTCTACAGTATGGTTTATGTACAAACTGTAGATAACCGTTTAACTCCTGTATTTTATCCCTGGCACTTTCAGAAGGTCGAAGAGTATATTATAGTTAACATTGTCAATAGCTTTCTCAAAACGTACAATTACAATTTAATGTATTTACTTGTAAAAAATAGATTTCAGCTGTCAATCGTTCTTTTGAAATTTTATTGGCAGATATAGATTTCAGCTGGAAACTACCAAATCAAAAATGATAGTGCATTGAGCATGGCTAGTTTCTAACTGAAATCTAGATCTGTCAATAAAGTTTGAAAAGGACGACTGATAGCTGAAATCTATTATTTACAAGTCAACATAACAGTCGCTGCGTGTAACAGCATTCCGAATGGAAAGTAACCTCATGAATTTAATGTATGTTCGTTTTTCTGCATCTTATGAGTCGTATGGTCAATATTGCCTCTCTTGTTACCACATTTCTCCAGAACCCGAACTGATCATTGCCAAGTTTGGCATCTACCTCTTTTTCCCAATTTCCTTTACATAATTCGTATCACCAGTTTCCAACCATGACTTTTTAAAATGATTTTTCGGTCATATCCACAGCTGTACGTATCTGCCCTCTTGGGAACAGGAATTATAACGTACTTCTTCGTGCATGAGTATACAGTGACAGTCAAATATATCTTGAATACGTTAAGGAATAGATATGTCACGACTGAATCACCCAAACGTCAATAATTCTTAATGAATGTAGTCTATTGCAAGACCCATTATTCGACTTTGATATTTTAGTGCTCTGTAGAATTTTTCCAATATATTGCCTTCTTTTCCGTTGTATGTGCCATCTATATTTCCAGCTTTCAGTCTTCCCTCCATTTATTACTGCTGGGTTGAAAAATATGCTCTTCATATTAATAGAGATTCATTTTTCTCCACATTTTTTCCTAAGGTATCTATAGGTCGCATCTGTCTTCCCATAACCATACATGCTTTCTGTTTCCTCTCTAGTCACTCCTGCCTTGCTATTTTCACTTTCCGTTAATCTCATACTTTAGAAGTTTGTATTCGCTCTGTTTTTATATTTTCTCCTGCTGTCCTAGATACTTGAATACACGTAAAAAGAAACCACAACTTTCAGCTTTCGGGAATTATGTACTTCAGAAGTTTCATTTCTGCTATAAAATGATTATGTTAAACCAAATCGGCCATATTCAGTCTCACTCAACATGAAATATCCTGTCACATATTACCATTCCAGGTGCTCCAAACGTAAAATGGTCAGATTTGCTGGATGTAGAAGTTGCTAGTATAAAGTTGGTTAGTAGCGCTCGCTGATTTGTGTCGCAAGTTCTTCTCGATGTGTTCGCATAAACTGTCCGCTATCTTGCACATTTTCCTCAACAATGTTTATTAAACATATGTCAAAACTACAGAAAACTGGGGCGCAAAACAGAAAAATAGGTTTAAATGTCAGACGTTGATTACTAAACCAGATCTTCCCAAAATCTGCGCTTTACAGGACAGCGACAAAATAATGTATACAGTTGTAATGTATCTGCAATGTGCAAGAAGGCATCAGTATCTGTCCATGCCCTACAAAAACATTAGAAGCTCTTCTCTCGTGGACTGACAGAGAAACTTATAAAAACTCTAAAACATCCAGTTATTGATTATAACGATGATATTCTGCAAGGCCTAAGTCAGGGAAACTCACAGCGCCTGGAAATGGTTATGAACGCCCGTGTTTGGCATATCCGTGATGGTCGACTCTTCGATCATATTTCACCATTATACGCACAGCTGTTCTGGCTGTATGCAGGGCGCACGGAGGTTTCCGTGCCCTCTGTCTTCTGTATTGACTTATCAACGTACACTGTCATTCCCATCTCTCATCAACATTATCGCTCTTGTCTGAATAACATGGCAGAAAATCCGTTCCCATCACAGCAAAATTATTTCTGTCCCACACCCTCGTTCAACCACTTCCGGGAAGTCCTTCTCAGTAGCAGGAACCCGACTCTGCAGTACCCTCCTGCATTATATTAGTGAACTGAATGATGTCTAGAGCTTCAAAAGACAGTAGACGACATGTCTACTGAAGCAATATTAATGAACCCCTTTGCCCCTGTGCGTACCAGTTACCCTTGCACATCCTTCTTTGTAGTCAGATCTTCCTCATTTCCTTGTATTCTTAGATAGTGCTCTCGTGCTCTCACCTTATATTTCCTTTCCCCTTAACAAGCTATGTTAGAAAACATCTGTGTTGTACACCTATAGAGTCCTTTTATATCTGCCGTCATAATTACTAAATCTGTGATGAGGTGGGGCCTTACAGCTGTAAAATAATTGTGAAACGTCATTGAGATGACTATGAACTGTTTGCTTTTATGCTCAGTGCTTTCGGTTTCGTTCAGTAGACCATTACCAAGCCGAAACCTAACGATCAGCCAAAACATATAAAATGGACAGGTTACAATATGCTGACAAAATAAAAATTATGGCGATAAATAACGTAGAAATTTCTTACAAAGCATAATTACTTACAAAGCTTGTCACTACAACGTTTGAAGTGACATACTCGATATCGGTAGAAAAACATAGCTTCTGTTACAATAAATAATCTCCAAAATACACAGATACGTAGGAGATGCGCACAAGATGATCATACATTTCAAACGTTAACGGACATGCAGAAAAAAATCTAACAGCAAACATGAAACACCTTTCACCTTTGCTGTTAAATTTGTCACTGCTGTTAAGTTTTTCATTGCTAAGAATCTTGGACAAAGATCGTAAGAGAGGGTCTGTAGCTGTAACATCGATAATAAATACACATCACAGGTGCATGTGGATTATTTTAAAGTAGACCGATCTAACAACGATGTGAACAGTGAAGTGGCTTAAAAAACGTATTTAAGAAACAGTATCACCAAAACATAAGTATAAAAACACATACAGTGAGGAGACGTGTGGTGAAGGAAAGCTTTACAAAACATGCAATGTCAAATTAATAAAAAGTTAATAACGGAACATTGAGTTAACTATATTTAAGATTATGTGTCATACATTAGTGAATTTGAGAGAACTAGTGTTTTTTACTCATATCAACCAAATGAGCGTGTAAGCAGTATGGTCTCAAACAGTGTGATCTCAAAGAGTGTCATCATAATAAAAATAAAGACACAACCGTATATACAATGAAAGGATTTTTTTTTTCACTCTTTTAATAATGCAAGTAGTCTAATAGCTATTGAAAAACGTGTTAATTTAACATTTTCAAAATAGGAAAGTTAGATGGAGTGCCTTATATGAACAATTGTCAAAAACAATAATAATACAACATCGTGTAGTATTATATAAAGTGAAGTCTCATAAATAAAACGTTAATAAGAGGGTGCTTAGATTATATATAGGGGATCAATATACATTGGACACCTTTTTATAAGTAAAATTATATGGGGTGCCTTATATAAGTAACTGTCAAAAAAAAAAAAAAACAATAAAACATCGTGTAATATTATATAAAGTGAAGTATCTTAAATAAAACGTTAATAAGAGGGTGCTATAGATTATATATAAAAAGCACTCCTTCTTCAGGCCACGAGTGGCCTACCGGGACCATCCGACCGCCGTGTCACCCTCAGGGGGGATGCAGATAGGAGGGGCATGGGGTCAGCACACCACTCTCCCGGTCGTTATGATGGTATTTTTGACCGAAGCCGCTACTATTCGGTCGAGTAGCTCCTCAATTGGCATCACGAGGCTGAGTGTACCCCGAAAAATGGCAACAGCGCATGGTGGCTGGATGGTTACCCATCCAAGTGCTGGCCACGCCCAACAGCGCTTAATTTCGCTTATCTCACTGGAACTGACGTATCCACTGAGGCAAGGCCGTTGCCGTAGATTATATATTAGGGTTCAATATACATTGCACACCTATTTATAATAAAAATTAAATACAGCATTTACGGAAGATGTGGGAGGGGGGTTGGGGGAGAGTGGGGCGGGCTGTGATAGAAAGATTTATTGGTTACCAATATATGTTATGGAAACGAACATGAGCTTATCAAGGGATATAGAACGTGTTAAAACATAAAAGGGATATGAGCTAGGAGTAGAAGCGAGGGGGAAGAAAGAGTCGGGGGAATTAAGTATTATTTGCTCACATTGCCTCTACAGAGAAGCTACTATAATATTATTTGCAATGTTAAAACTGTTATTTATTAAGTCACTATGATGTAAGAAAGGTGCTGTATGTCTGAAACTCTGGTCCAATGTAAGAGAGGGCCTGGTGCCCTAATCAGCTCAGGTTATATAAACAAATATTTTGCGAGACCTTCTTTAGTCCACATTTACAACTATGATAAGATTATCCAAATATGAATGTAACTTCACCTTCTGTCCGGAGTATGGGACTATGCCTGGTCAAAATCCAATGCTCGATCGTGTTGAAAGATTCAATCGCCATCTCCGAATTGCTCTTCAACAGTGGAAGGCAAGAAGGTGCTTAAAACATCAATGTAGGCCTGTGCTGTGATAGCGCCACGCAAAACATCAAGGGATGAAATCCCCCTCCATGAAAACACCACCACACCGTAACACCACCGCTTCAGAATATTTCTGTTGGCACTAAACACGTTGGTAGATGACGTTCACTGGGCATTCGACAAACCCACACACTGTCATCAGATCGCCACATAATGTACCGTGACACACTTCACACAACGTTTTCCCACTGTTCAATCGCCCAATGTTTACCGTCCTTACACCAAGAAAGGCGTCGTTTGGCATTTACAGGCGTGATTTGTGGAGCAGCCGCTGGGCCATGAAATCCAAGCTCACCTCCCGCCTAACTGTCATAGTACTTGCACTGGATCCTGATGCAGTTTGCAATTCCTGCGTGATGATCCTGATAGATATCTGCCTATTATACACTACGAACCTCTTCAACTGTCGGTGGTGTCAGTCAGCAGATGAGGTGTTGTCTATGTCCCTTCAGGTTTCCACTTCACTATGACACCGGAAAGAGTGGACCTATGGATGTTTAGGAGTGTGGAAATCTCGCGCACAGACATGACATCAGTGACACGCAATCACCTGACCACTTTATGGAGTACCTGAAAGTAGGTGACAGCACAATGCACCTAAAATGAAAACGCATATTTTTTTGGGTGTCTGGATACTTTTGATCACATCGTGTACGTTCCTGTCAAGAAGAGCAGATGAGAAGAATTTAAAGACAGTAAAAAAGAGGAAAACAGAAACAGTCCTCATCTGTCGTTATGTCCAACTATGTCCAACACTTCCGCGAAAGTGTTTTTCTTGTTGTCATAGCATAGCCTACATCATAACGTCGTAACGACACGATCAGTTAGAGTGGCTGAGGTTCTGTGACGCTGTATCAAAGCGAACTCCAGAACCCCGCACGCAGAGTGTGATGTTTATATACCGAAACGGGAAGTAATAAAATTTGCAGTGGCTGAAATCATACTAAGTTCCTTAGTGCAAAGTACTATGTTATAATCAACTTCAGTGCTAAACGTTTATGGTACGAGCGTATTTACTTAAACGCCATATAGTATTAGACTGCAGTAGAATGAGTCAAGCTGCACGTAGTGACTTGAGGACGCACCTGTCACTGTAAAGTTTCTACAATTTCATACTAGCAAATGTGTACCAGTTTTTAAATTAATTCTGTGATAACTGTTTTAGTAAGTTATACTAGGGTATATGCTAGCGACCTTATCACTACCTATATTAACATACAGCCATCTCACAAGCAACACCGATCCAACTGACCTCACTACGCTGCCCTTTCATTGGGCTTTGATAGCGTTCCCCCACTAGTTCACAAGCTAGTAGACTCATCTGACTACATACTCGTATATAAATCTTCCTTTAATGAATTGCCCTAACAGTATAACAGTATGATATTAGCATTCTTATACGTGGTCAATCGAAACGGTATGTTGGTTATAACACTCTGCCTGAGATAGAGAGTGAAGCACCCAGAAGAAATGGTCGGATATGAATGTAACTTCGTACACTTACACACACATACACACACCAACGGCCCCTATGTAAGTAATCATTGTTCCAATTCTGTGACAGATAGAACAATCGCCAGATGTTCTTGTTAAGTGTTTTGCCAGGTCTGATTGTGGTAGATGAGGGGCGTGAGCTTCATGTACTGAGTGATCACTCTGAAGGACAGGGAGGTTGAGTGTGATATCGTTAGAAGCAGCTGACAAATGTGTTAAACGGGCTGCATTGTGTGTGTCGATGTGGCCAGATGATCCAACCGTGCAATATCTAGATTTGTGAGGAATTCGGGAAAGTGATGAAATACATCGAAACGTGAGGGGCATGCATTCTCGTTAAAGTTCCGGTCGACTACCGTAAGGGAGTACTGCCGTATTGTGCACGAAACGGACTATAACCGCTTCCTTTTGCAGTGCCATCCGAGAGCAGTTAATAGACTGCTTACAACATTCTGTGTCATCCCGCGTCATGCGTCAGAGGCTAGCAACCGGATTAGGAAATACCATCCTTACGCGTAGGCTGCCGTTAACACCACAAGGCAAAGGGGTGCGTTTGGAGTGCAGATGAACGTTATCACACTGTATCCAGCGATGAATCGCGGTTCTGCACAACATCGAATGACCGTCACCGGCAAGCATGGTGGCCGCCTGTGGCGAGGTTAAAATCTCTCTATAACCTGACGTCGGTGACATCCTTGATGCTACTCAATAAAAGTAGGCAATTTAGTAACATCAGGTATGAACCTCCAACAACAACACGAACAAAAGACATCCCTTCAGCCTACTCTTTACGCAACAACACCAGCAACAGGAGCAAAACACAAATGTCTACATTCAGTGTAAGTATTTCATTTACGACCTAACGCAGAAGGTGTCTAACTGAACAACATTATTTGACTTTACTTCTTTATTTATCTGTCGCTGACAGCGGAAACTCACCATCGCACCTCCCCCAGATTTAGTGCTAAGATGGCCCAGTGGATACCCCGTCAGAAACTGAAAAGAGATAAAGAATGAAAACAGGAAGAAGGTGTACTGAAACGTAAAAAAATAAAAATCGAAGCAGAGAACGGTCAAGCATCAATATGTGTAACATCGAGGCAGGAATCGTGGTTCTGTGGCCACGGTGTTGAAATGTGACGGGGGAAATCCGCGTTCAGGTCTCCATCATGGCCTCTTTCCCCAGAAGATTATGAACTGTCAGTCGTGTCACTGACGTTTTTATTCTCTGTGTTAAAATTTGTGTCTGTGGAAGGTAAATACAGACGTACTTACCTCGTACTTATTCTACACAAGTACCACATGTTCTGAGTCTTGCGTTCCGTTTCGGACGTTTAGCTTCTTGAATCCGTTTGTTGTAGCATAGTTCACACCCTTTTATTTGTTGTTTTCATTTCTGCGAGAGGTCTATCTGGATTCTCACTAGCTCTCACTATTCATCACATTTTGTTGCGACGGCAACATATTATTGCCACATGAATCATATCTTATAACGAGTGTATAGCATGCGGTTGCCAAGACTACAGTAGGACAACAGAGACGAGCCAATGATAGGATGGACAGTTCACAATTTCGAAAAAAAGAGGGGGGCCACGAAGGAGCTGTGAATATGATCTCCCGCTTTACAGTCCAAACCGTGACCATACAACCACGACGCAGTGCATTTTTCATTTCCTTCGGTGTTGCACATCTTGTTTCTATTTTGCTAATTTTTTGACAGTTTTGGACACCTTCTTCCAATTTTCATGACTGATCTGTGCTCATTTTTTAACGGGCTATCCACTGGGCCACTCTACTACAAAATCTGAGGTTGTGCAATGGGAAGCTTCCTCTGTAAACACTGTGATGTAGATGAAACATAAAATTTGTAGCTCTCATCCTCATTACCGTGTATCGATTATGAAAGCTTAAGAGATGAGAGCAATAATATGTATTCATCTTTCGTCCAATGTGTACGGAAAGACATACCAGGTGTAAAACCAAGTACATCCGGGTATAACTGGGTGCTTAAGTAAATATTTGTGAGTATTAAATGTGTAGGAATTAAGTGTGAATCTTGTCTACTAATCGTTCCATTCCTCTCATCATTTCTGTTTATGGGAGAAAACTCCGATATAACTTACTGCGTTGAGCAGGGAGTCCAAACTCACTATTTCATCTGAGAATGTATGAAATTCATGGTATGAGCGCTGTGGGACCTCAATTTTCGTGAATGTTTCCGATGTGGTGATGAGTCGATGTATAAATTGCATTAACAGCCGAAAGACATGACAACGTGCAGTATACTATGAAGGGGTTCGGAGTTGAACTTGACTGAAGAGTACTTTTTTGTAGAGATTTATGGATGTTGTTCTTATGGCTGTGAAGCTCATTCCCAGAGTATTACTCACAAGTATCTCAGTGCATAATATTCTGTGACATACAAGGTTATTTTACGTGAATGTTTACGAATTCTACGTTCGTATGGTGAAATTTACTAAATTAGGTGCGAAGATGACGGATAGGTGCAGCTATATCCAGTGAGCGTGCTCGACCGGTTGATAAAGTGTAATGTGCCTCGAACAGTCAGAGATAATACGACGTGACACAAGCTCATCAGTGCAATGAATTCTCTGGCATTATAATTGGATCTTTGAATTAAATGTAATATCAATGCTTAGTAATTAAATTTTAATCACGATGATGTGAAGCTTTGTAATAGAAAGACGTGTACTGAATGTTGGGAGATTTAAGCGTACTGTTGGGCGGCATTAGAAAATAATTACTATGCATAGACAGTTTGAAATTGAGTGTATGGTTTTTATGGGTCGCCAAATGAAGGCTGAAATTATATTTAATCAAAATGATTCATTAAAATAATTACTTTATCAGTTTCACCTAATTGTAATTCATGCTGTTATTTTAAGGCAGAAACAGGGGTGTCCATCCTTTAGTTTAGCGGAAGAGCGTCAAAATAATTACGCGGTCTAAAGTTAAATGTTCAGTTCAAATGTTTGTTAAAGTTCTCCATTCATTCGACTCCAACACAACCAAATTTCTACATAGTAATTCGTCATTGCACTATGACGTTCCCCGCTGCTTCATGCATGCTGTATGAACAATTATCACGAAAGGATAGAAATAATACAGTATTAGAGGACTCGTGGAGGTTGAATCTATGCAGTTTACATTAACCTTCTGAAGATTATTTACGTTGCTGGTATATATTTCATTGGTTTATCAATCATGACAGGCGTTAACGACGACATTCTGGAATTTGTTTTGTTGATGGATCTCAAGTACTAATTTAGATCAGTCGGACTTAGCGTGATTTTACAGTATGAGTGTGTGTAATGGACATACAAACGTATACACCACTAACAATACAATTATTAGAGATAATTCTCTACCAGAGAGCCTTTCCGCATACAGTTAGATGATCACAATTAAACGGTCATATATTAATTATAGTTTGTTACACACCAGTACACGGGCGACTACTAACAACGTCATACTAGTAGCAGTAAGGACAATACAATAAAGAACATTCTCTCCTTTAGGGACATAGAAAAACGAACGTAGTGATCAACACTGCTTAAATGAGACGACATAATTGTACCTGCTCATCAGAGGCAACTTATGAATCGACTGTCACTTCATACTGTGCTTGTACTCGCAGATGAAAGAGATAATGGAAGGAAGGCCGCTTCTATACAGATCTTCAATTAACATTTTCATCTTCATGGAAATTAAAAGCGTTCTTGTGTTACTTCGCAATAAAGTGAAGAGGGCTATGACAAACTTACTTCTTATAAACGATCGATAGGTGAGACCTGTGTGATCACGGTCAGGAATTCAAAACTTTCTCCCGTTAGTTGTACGAGATGAAACTTGGCTGGAACCTTTGATAGGCCAATAATGAAAACTTTTTCTCCGCTACGGTGTGCTCTGGCGATTGATGAGGGAGTATCTCATCCGAGGCGGTGCAAAAATGACGAACTTTTTTCAAACAGCTCGTGATTCATATCGCAGCGGGTGTATAAGTGATTGAAGTTTCTAGCAGTTTCCTCTCGCACTCTTTCCTCAGCAAGCTCTGACGGCGTTAAATATATTTGCGCTGGTATAGAAAATACCACGACTTAAGGATTTAAATTTTATGTATGCAGACCGAACGAAATGATACTGCATCCACTGAAGCCATAGGGTGAGCTACACTTAACAAAATACGTGGAGAAACTACTTGACGTAAATTTAAGTAAGGTATTCCAAACGTAATATACAAGTTATATTTATGTCCTGTTTTGTATTGAATCACGCAACGCAAAGCTTAATGTAAATGGGTATCTGTAGATAAACGGGAGGAGTATATCGTCTCGCACTCAATGTAATAATGTAATTAGAAGTAATGCAATTATATGAAATAACAAATTACACGTATTTCAGTAATTTGGACAGGAACATATCTAAATAATTAGCACAATTTAAGAATAAGGAGACATGGGGGATGGAATCTAAGCAATAAAACATCTGACATCTATCACTTGACGAAACGTGATAGAAAATTCTCCAATGATTTCTGAGCAGATATTTGCAAGTTTCTGTGACGAACTTAAATAATCGTGCAGGTAATTTTATGCAAAAAGTTTCACGCAGTTGCGCATCCCGTGTCGAACTGTTATCATTATAAATCCGTACTTCTTTTATTCCTTTGTCATATTGGCTACAAATATGCAACAGTTTAGTTATTAATACTGTAACATCATCGCAATAAATCAATGACAGCTAACAGTGAATTTTAACTTTCCACGGTAATTTTTGAAGAATTCTAACGTCAAATTTAGCTATGCTTTGATAATGCATAACATATTATCTAGGTTCATAAAAAGGGCACATTTAGTACCTGCACTTCTGTATACTTCCATATTCATAACACACCATAAACAATATTTAATAGTATTAAGATAGAAAATATTGTTGCCCGTGTAGTGAGTAACACAATAATCTCAGATGGCACGACTCAGATGCTGTCTGACAGGTCTGATATGAAGAGGCTCCATCTTCCTTAACGCACGTTACCATAGGTGTGAGCAACGGAACGCCTCTTAGTTGCTGAACAACTATATTCTACAAATAAAAATCGTAGTAGTTTCTTACTGGCTGGCTATAAACTAACAGCTACCAGTTCGTAGCATTAACTGATGTAATACCATCTTCGAAATATGTTTCCTTTCTATCATGGTGCAATCTCAATGGTTATTACGTGTAATGTCATTTTAATCCAGCGCTTCTTCAGTAAAATGAACAATGATGATGAAACAACGATCCGCTTAGAAACTAACATCCTACGTTTGTAACATTTTTTCAATCTAATACAGTACGTAAAACCATGGAAAGTTGATTTAACATTCCTATGTAGTTTTAAATGCATTTTGAACCATGGGGAAAGGGGAATGGGCTCACAATCGATTTTGTGCGCCTTGATTTAGGTCATTATTCACTTGCCCTACTATTGGCAACGTGAATCGATTGTAGCTTGTTGCTGATTATCAGTGGCACAGCGAGTCTTAAGTAGGCCTTGAGCAGCGTTGGAGGGGCAGTGAGTGACAGCGGACCTTAGGTCACCACGAGCCGAGTTCTGTTTATGTTCAGACCTGGTGTAACTGGAGACGTCAGAGTTACGACACCGAGTTGAGAACCGCGTCCTTCTCTGCGCAGTTGTTGATTTGTCCGGCTTAAATACTCCACGCTGCGCGGGACTGGGTGCTTGGGGCCGCACTGGATATTTCCAGGATTATCAGATATCTGCTACAACATGTGCTTGTGGCTTACTCAAATATTTGAGCCTAATTATCTGTTGTACCAAACAGTTACTTGTAACCGGTTGGCTGTATAATAAATATGTCTGAAGCTTATTTACGATGTTCACAATTTTGTAGAGGCTACAGCCACTTTTTTAACTAGTTCCTATTGAGTATTCATATGTATCAATTTCGGTCAGCGTCAAGACCAGTTGTACTAACACTACAAAATCAAGAAATTCATATTGTTTTTTATTCAGAATCCAGGTAGAACTAGAATTGACTTCTGACGTCAGAGACTTCGTTTACAGCTTTTCTTCTCAAACATAAATTTAATTGTATCGCAGCGTTAGCTTGCTCTAAGACTGGCTGTGTCTGAAAACTTTTAACACCTTTACCGTTCAATGTGCAAGACCAGCATCGATTCAGAACGCGAAGATGAATATTTTCAGAAGGATTTCGGCTCACTTTGCTTCTAATGATTTCAATAGATTCTCTCCAACCTCACTACTGTTACCGTCACAGAGAAATTGGGAGTTAATACAGTCTGCAGCAGCTTCAAAAGGGAGAACCAGATCCTTTTGCCTTATCTTCCAGTAGCCTAACCTAAATGAAAAGTGAAATCAATAAACGCAATAAGGGATAAGAAAAAGGAAAGAATGGAAGGTCAAACTCAGGTTAGCAGTGTCATTTGTCGTTTCAATGGTTACATTTTTTTAAAGACCGTATAATAGCATGAAGAAATAAATACAATTATCACAAATAATTACGGACGACGGAGGAAAGTTTATTTGTTCCTTCATGAATAATCGGTTTTAGCAAATGATTTTATCTCAACAACCTAGAAATCACAGCACCAGAATCAATATGAAACTATTTACCTGAATGAAATTTTGATATAGGGAAACTCCCAGAGAATAAGATCTCGCAATAATATAACCAAACCACACAGCAAGAAACGTTGCCTGAACGAGACAGTTACGTAAAGAAAATGATTGTCGCTACAAGGTGGTACTTAATAATTAGATCTTACAAGCAACGCTTCTTTCTACGGTATTTAGGCATGGAAACCTATAACACAATTTTAACATGTATACTAAATACAGGAAATTTCAATTAAAGCGAACAAAATATAAACATTAATTGCAAAATGTTTTAAAACACTCAAAATAACAATTTAACCTGCAAAATATTTCAACGTCTTACTACCAAAACACCTTCCCAGAATAGTACGCACAAGAAAGCCGACAGTCACATCAATGAGAAAATATAACATTAAGGTTAGCCACTGAATTTAGTCTTTTACACATATACACTACAATGAAGCTCTCAGTAACACACAGAAACCTCTAACAGAGGGACAGTTACGTATTCTGTCAAATACGCGACTGATCAGAAATGTAAATAATGTCGTCCTCGTACCGAGCAGATGACAAAATACCCAGATCAGCAGCAGAAAAATTATTGAAGAATTTATCTTCTAGCGAATTTATGAAAATATCGGCTAAGATGGCTGCCAAGGGGTTTCGCATAGGGCTATTAATATGCTGCATGATGGTATTATTTGCCATTGAAAACAAAATAATTGTATTTTACTACAATTCTTAGCAAACGAATTAGATGAACGATTTGCTCGTCACAAATACCCTTTCTTTTAAAGTACATAGGTTTCTCTCAACGATGACATTTGTGTGAGAGTGGAAAAACCATGACATTTTGTTTCTTTTTTAACTCGAAAACTACACATGCTACAGAAAATTTTAAAAGTATCGTAATGAAAGACAGTAAAATTTCTCTTGAACGCTAAAATTGGTTTATAATATACAGGTTGTCTCTTACATAGAAGATTACAGTAACCCGCCACATTTTACAATGATATTTATTTATTGAAATAGCGTAGGTACATCTTTCGAACCGACAGGTTCATCTTAAAACGGGTAGTTCACGTTAAGGTACATGTTACATTAGCTTTCGCCTTTTGTTTTCCAAACGGATAAAATTGCTAATGTAAAATGTATCTTAACGCGTACTATACGTCTGAAGATGAATCTGTCGGTTCGAAACCGGTAACAGCGCTATTAAAACTGGTCATAGCATTGTAAGTAGTATCTGGTTTGTTTCATCTTCTAAGTAAGACTCAGTCTATGTTTTGTACACAGCTACGGGCTGAGAATGTCAGATTTCAACAAAATAGCATAAAATCGGTTTAAGCGTTTAGCTACAATGGATTGTCAAAAATCAGAAATTTGTACCAGTTTGGGGGAAAATTAATACTGTCCATGTTTGCCACCATTGCGCGGCCTGCGACAGGTCCACAGCCTCTGTTACCGTGTTTTGCTGCAATCTAACGCATTCACTTTACGTGCCCGCAGCACTTCGTCTCTTTTGCAGTCGACAACTTCTTCCATCGTTCAGAATTGAAGAAAGTGATTTTGCTGAAGCTGAAAGGCGTCAATGTAACAGACTATCGTGCGTGTATGGTAGACATCATGCGGCATAGGGCTATTAATATGCAGAATTGCTTCGTTTGGAATGTAATTTCTATACTTTTTAATTAAAAGATGAAAAGTGTGATGTCATCCACATGAGTGCTAAAAGGAATCCGTTAAACTTCGGTTACACGATAAATCTAAAGGCCGTAAATTCAACTAAATATCTAGGAGCTATAGTTAGAAACAATTTAAATTGGAAAGAACACGCAGAAAATGTTGTGGGGAAGGGAAGCCAAAGACTGCATTTTATTGGCAGAGTACTTAGGAAATGTAATAAATCTGCTAAAGAGATTGCCTACACTACGCTTGTCCGTCCTCTTTTGGAGTATTTCTGTGCGGCTTACCCGATAGGATTAACGGAGAACATCGAGAAAGTTCAAAGAAGAGCACCATGTTTTGTATTATCGGGAAATAGGAGAAAGAGTGTAACGGACACGATGCGGGATTTCGGGTGAACACCATTGAAATAAAGGCGTTTTTCGTTGCGGTAGAATGTTCTCACGAAATTTCAATCACGAACTTCTGCTCTGAATGCGAAAATATTTTTTTGACACTGACCTACGTAGGGAGAAATGATCATCATAATAAAATAAGGGAAATCAGAGCTCTCACAGGGAGACAGGTATTTTTTCTGCACCCTGTTAGAGGGTGGAATAATAGAGAATTATTGTGAAGCAGCTTCGATGAACTCTCTGCCAGGCACCTGAGTGTGATTCAGTCATGATGACGTTCCAACACCTGTAATTCAGAACAGCTACTCAAATTGAAAAATGTCGTTCATGAAAGTTGTAGAGCATCGAATTTTTCGTAAAAATAGCTCCTAACATTTAAAATTTAGTCATACTTTTGCAGAGATACAAATCAAAGCTAGAAAACGTACTTAGTGCAAATTGGTTGTGAATTCATATTACCATCGAATGGCATGAATATAACACATAATATTTCATCACAGTGTCAAGGTATTAGTTATAAGCAAACATTATGCTGTTTAGGAGGAGGAAAATCTAAAGAGGAAACCTACATAAAGAAAAACAATACCAAAAGGTCTACATACTACCATTGGGCCATCTGGCGCACAGATATCTGTTCATCGAGAATCAAGATGGCATCGACTATTGGTCCATTACTCTGGACTATACTCCTACACGTTACATTACACAGCACTACACTACACCATTCTACACCACAGAAACGTCTTATCTCAATGTAAACAGATAAATTATTAAGTTAAGGCAATTTGGTCAAGCACATCCTTTGGTTATTTGGAGAGCCATAGAAAAGTCGAGGCACGAAGACAACGACTTTATTGTCGGAAAAGATACTGATTTGTTGTCCTGGTAACTGACCACGTAGCAGATAGTAGTAAGAGGGATGAACCTCTCATCTGCATCCTCCTTATTAAACTTGGGAAATGCAATCAAGACACATTCATTTACACCCCCAACATTTCTCAGCGCTCTGAAGAATCCGAAAAGATTTGTTTATTCCGGCCCTCAGTCGCAGTAACACCACCTCTCCTCTTTTTTTTCAACAGGGCAAAATCAAATTTACAAATACATTTCAAAAGAACGTAGATCTTCAATAAGTCGCCTCAGACTTCATGAATCTCAGTGCTAAACCTCATAAGGCCGCTGAGGCTGGAGTGAAGTCCATTGTATGTTTGTATACAGGTGTCACCTCCGAACTTTTGAATTAAATTCGGCTGCGACTCTACGAGAGAGCTTAATCGAAAACTAGTAAATTCATTGATACATGTTTGCCTCCTACCGAAGCTGCTGCTCGCCAGCACTCCCAGAGGGTCTACTAGCAGATTCAGAGCAGTTATACAATCAGCTGGATCCACAGACATGGCGATGGAAGATCACAAAAAACTGTCTGATTCCCAATTCCAACTACGCAAGAACTTGCACCCCATGAACTGCTCAACACAAAATCTAACACATGCAAGAAGGGATGCCAAGCAGCTTCTTCCCGAAGCAACGTTTAAAAGTGGTCGGCTACATTTAGTGACTGCAAGGCGCTTTCACGCCTTTACTTACTAAGATGATATAGTCCTCGGCTGAGCGCAAATCGATGGTGCGATTAACATCGTCAAGGAGGAAATCGATTCAGATCCCATTAATTGGACGACTATTGTGTCTCCCTGAGAACGTCTTTCCCGAAATGCAGTAAAACACAAAAAATTGTAAATAAACGAAAAAATAAATACTTAAGGAATGTTTTTAAAAACTTATGAATCGTCCGTTTTATATTGCAGATGAAGTATCTTTTCATCAATAAAGCCTTTTATTCGTTACGTTTTTCTCATTTCTAAACGCATTTATTATCTTGTTGGACAGACATGGTCTTGAAACTTCCTGGCAGATTAAAACTGTGCCCGACCGAGACTCGAACTCGGGACCCTTGCCTTTCGCGGACAAGTGATCCACCACTTGCTCGCGAAAGGCAAGGGTCCCGAGTTCGAGTCTCGGTCGGGCACACAGTTTTAATGTGCCAGGAAGTTTCACATCAGCGCACACTCCGCTGCAGAGTAAAAATCTCATTCTGGAGACATGGTCTTAACTAACACATAGACCTGACTACCAAGGGAGGTAGGTTTCTAACTAAATTGCCCTTGAGTTTGAATATCTGGATGCATGTGGATGATCTGAAGTTAAATAACCCTACTTCACAAAAATGTCTTAGCTGGAATTTAGACCTAAGTATACTTTCAAACTTTCTTATGTATCATTGCAAGGGAGTCAGTGAATCTTGAAATTTATTAGCCATTTTTATGTAGAATTTGATGTTCTATGACTTTCAACAATGATACGTTATTTGCGGTAGCCGTTTTGATTTAAAGGCGTTGGAAACCGAATATAATTGGCTTTTCTGCCAAGCTGGTAAAAGCTGCCGATCTTTGACCATAGATTGTCACAAAACGCCTGAAGAAATTTTAACTTTTAAGAAGACCATTCTAAGAGAAATGATATGCTCCTTAATTTTGATGTTTTTAAACATTTTCAGTAGAATATATTGTTTTCGAGCTATAAGCAAAAAACTGAAAAAAAGGTCGAAAATGTCGTGGTCCTTCGGCCCACAAATGTTTAGCAAAAGCTTGAAACCGTCGGAAACTAATTTAACTCTTACTTTAGATGTCTGATGTTCATTAAATTTATTTCTAAATTGTGCATATTTATTGCCCACCTAAAGTTTTAATTTTCCTGCTCTAACAACCGTGCGCAATACTTTTAGTTATTCGTGTGTTCCCACCATAAGGTAACATCTACGACTTCATTACAGAAATACACAGTCAACAATGTGCTGCAATGTCTTTACCAAAAGGGGTCTTCTATCGCTGCAGCGACAACGGAACTCACAAGATAAACATGTTTCAATCTGACACGCAATTAATTTTTAACTCCTCGTCGCTATTCTCCTCTGAAAACTTTCTTCAGCACCTGAACAACAGCGTGCTTTACTAAGGCGTGAATGTTATTTTTGCATTGAGGGCACCGTGCGATAAAGAGGCCACAAAAGGTAGGCAGCAATTCAATGGAAGCGAACACAGACGCTTCAGTTCCAGTAATTAAAAGTACAATAGCGTGTCTACACAATTAAAGACGGCGAGAAGAATATTCCAGAACAACAAGAAACTTATTGCAAATATTATACTGTTTCGAGTATTTCTCGCACAGAACAATGTTTTTCCTTCGGTTAATGAAGGATGCAGAAAAAATGAAAACTTCCACTCAGATTTTTTTTTAAATATCAAAAAATACGCCTCTCAAAAATTTAGAGCTGGAGAAGGAGTAATTATTAATGTGCGATCGGATATGTAGAAAATTAGCGAATTGATGGTGAAGGAGGGATGAATACAGGGATGGTGGGTAAATAGAAAATAAACGTATTGCTAGTGAAGGAGGGATGAATAAAGGGATATTATAACAGTATTTAACGAATATAATGAAAGGTGTAGTAAAATTCTTTTAACTACAAAATTTGAAAGAAAGGACGTCTTCAAATCCATTGTATTTTCTCACATAGAGAATATATTGTAATTGTTCAAACTTAATGTAACTATTCAGCTTAGCACAAACAGAGACATAAGACTCAGCATCCCTGTGAAGCACAACCGCTCAAAGAGCGTTTGCTTCTAATCAAGTACGTAATAAGCTGAGTCAAAAGTTGATATAGAAGAGTCGATTTTTTACAAGTAGTTAGTCACATAGGAGAAATGTGTGTAAGCTATATTTTGTCTATGATTGAAAGATTTTAAAATTCCTGACACAACGAACAATGAATAAATACTAACACGACAGATAAACTAGGCAGTAAATCGCCGTATGCTACTAGTATCATCAAACCTATTCCAGTCTACTCCACTTTTCCGTATGAGCTTTTGGAATATTGTAGAATGCTTGTTTGGTCCTTTGACTATGCACAGTCTCGTTCTGCTGCATATCACTTGCCGTTTCCTGATCCATTTGTTTCCTTTCTTTTTTTCTCACTTGTTCCACACATTACATTGTTTGCTGAGCAACTTACAGACTTTTTATTGTTTTCGCTATGACAATCCTCATTGCACTGCTGTGTGTCACAACTGGTAACTCGCACTGAATGTAAACTCTCCGTTCCAGACATAGGCCTACTGGAAACTCGGATTATAAAACAATTTTTTGATAAAAAAACGACTGAGGACAAATTTGACTCTACTTTGTTTTGTGGAGCCTCCATTATTTATCTTCATTTGCTTCAAATAAAAACGTTTATATCTGGATCCGATCAAATTCTTAATCCGCATTGTTTTCTTTACGATATTTGGATCACATATTACTCCCTATTACTATTAACTGCGAGGATTACGTTGAAACCGTTTCATATCAGTTCTTTCGTTCATTATTGAACTCATTTGTGCCAGAGATAAACGGTACAATGCCGAAGCTTAGTGATATGAAAACATTTTCTAGGGCTGATGAGTATTATTTTGTTGATATGAAATTTCTTGGTCATACTCGCTTTCGTTCACACGCTCGTTACACAGCTTAGTACTAATGTATATTTTCTTCGACACATCAGCATAGACTACCCCAGCATTCGTAGAACATATTATGTTCAAATTTGATTAAACACTTCCCAAAAATCCATTAATCATTGTCAAGGTGGCAATCCGGTCTCACTTCTCCGTTCTACACTGAAGTGACAAAACTAACTGAATAGCGATATTCACATATGGCGGTAGTACTGCACACATCAAATGTACAAAGTAGCACTACGTTAGTGGAGCTGTCACTTGAACACTGATTCGTGGGAGAAAGTTTTCGACATGATTACGACGGCAAGACTTTGAACGCGGAATGGTAGTTGCATCTAGACGCGTGGGACATTCCATTTCGGAAATCGTTAGGGAATTCATTATACAGCGACCTACAGTGTCAATAGTGTGCCGTGACTACCACATTTCAGGCACTACCTCTCACAACGGACAAGGCAGCGGCCGACGGCCTTCACTTAACGACCGAAAGCAGTGGCGTTTGCTTTGAGCTGTCAGCGCTAACAGACACCCAGCAATGCGTGACATAACCACAGAAATCATTGTGGGACGTAAGACGAGCGTATCCGTTAGAATAGTGCGACGAAATTTGGGGTTAGTGGGCTATGGCAGCAGGCGCGAATGCCTTTGCTAAAAGCACGACATCGACAGCGGCTCTTCTGGGCCCCTAACCATATCGGTTAGATCCTAGAGACTGGAAAACCGTAACCTGGTCAGATAAGTGCCGATTTCAGTTGCCAAGAGCTGATGATAGGTTTAGAGTTAGACGCAGACTCCACGAAGCCATGGAGTCAAGGTGTCAACAATGCACTGTGCAGGGAGGTAGCGGCCTACGTTGTCAACAAGGCGCTGTGCAGGATGGTGGCGGCTCCATGATGATGTGGGTTGTGATTACATGGAATGAACTGGGTTCTCCAGAGGTGTGGCTGCTTGGAGACCATTTGCACCTATTCATGGATGTCATGTTCTCAAAGAACGATGGAATTTTTGTGGCTGACAATGCGTTACGTCACCGGGCCACATTTATTCTAAACCGATTTGAGGAACAGCCTGGACAATGCCAGCGAATCTCACAGAAAATTCCTGGCGCATAACCAAGAGATCATTTTGTGGACAAAATCGTGAACCGGCAACATTTTCGTAGTTATGGACGGCTGTAGAGACAGCATGGTTCAATGTTTCTGCAGAGCACGTCGAAAGACTTCATGAGTTCATGCACGTCGAGTAGATGCTTTACAACGGGCAAGAGGAGGTCTGGCACAATATTAAGAGCTATACCACAATATTTGTCACCTCAGTGTATAATTAAATTCACGACTTGATAATGGCCCATTGTAGTACACCCGTGTGCAAAGCTTCTTAACTTGCTTAAATGTTTCTCTAAGCAGTCGGTAACGAATGTAATTTTCAATTGGAGATATATAGGTTTTTTATGTCCCTTGTGTCCTTCCCTGTGCAGTAGATAAGACACAGAAGTGTTGTTGTACTGAATAATGATCTTCCTTCTCAGATTTTCTGTAAGTTAATTCTAACAAGGGCTACATAAAGTAAAGTCAATATTCTGAAAATAATGCTGTACAGCTTGATTACGAAGTCATGGAACCTGGTGGTGAGTTTTTCCATTTAGAACATCTAAAATAAATAATTCGATGGGAAACCAAATAAATTCATGAACAGAAGACTAAAAACTCTAGAAATATCTTTCATAAACTAAACAGACCTAAAGAATTCTCATTATCGAGCTACCAATATTTCTGGAAAGGGAAGATAACTCTCATCATAAATTTACAATCAAATTATGGCAGATGTAGACTAATACTCCGAAAATCAGTACAAAGAAGGACGGATGGAAGGGAAGATTGTGTTTTAACGTCCGATCAATGACCAGGTCATTAGAGATCGAGGTCATTAGACGGAGCAAAGACTAGGATTATCTCAAGGATGGGTAAGGGGGAGCAGCCGTGCCCTTTCAAAGGAAACGCCCAGGAAATTTCTTGGAGCGATTTATGTAAACCCCGGGATTTGAACCATCGTCCTCCCGAAAGCGAACCCAGCATACTAACTCCTGCGTCAACACTCCGGATCACTCGGAAGACTGTTGCTAAACTAACAGTGATAAGACATACTGTTGCGAATTATTGTCATGGGCAGGATGACTAGTCCTTCAGAAAAACAGGCGATACACGTCGTTTGGAATGGAAGAGATCTGTAAGAGTTCTCGACGGAAATTTATTTAACGATTTTCTGTTTCGTTAGAGCAATCGGTGTGTAATATGATTCATCGAATTTCGCGAGAAATATTTCCCACCTAAATGGCTACAGAAATCGGAGGTACATTCCAACATACGCGTAAGATTACGAAGGTATTTATTTTTAAAATAACCATTCGATTTCACAAGGGTATTTCTTTGAAACTGCTTCACACTGGAGGGACAGACCATAGTGATTTAAATTAAAATGACCACTCAATATTACAGCGCATCATTCAGCTTGGAAGTTAAAAACTTTAATAATGCATGCAATTGTTTCATAAATAACTCAGATTCATTAGGTGGAGCCCAGTGTATCGCGACTACTCCCATCATCTCTACATCTACTGTACTACTGGTGACCGAACCGCACAATAACCTTGGGTTGGGTGGGGGGTGGCGGTGGGGTGAGTGGACTGCTGTATCCTGCTGTGGGGTTCTGAACCACTGAGGGCTACGGCGGGGACGAAGCCTCTCCGTCGCTTCTAGGTCCCCGGTTCAATACACGATACACACACACACACACACACACACACACACACACACACACAATAGGTAGAGCACCAAAAATGATCAACTCGCTAACATTACTGTGTAGACTAATTTATTACATTGCCATCTAGAATTTCTCGGACAGAGTCTGAAACAGATACTGAATGATACATTCAGCTGTGTTATCCAGGGGCTGTTGTTTAAATACGTTCTCGGTACATCACAGTAGGAGTTTTATTGAGTCAGGTGTGAAACTGACTTACTAACAATAACTAACGATATTCTGTGAATAACATTAGACAAATTAGATTTATCATAATATTTGTATAAACTGGTAATAAATATATTTGTTTTTATTTTATTTTATTCCATTTTTCTGAAGGTTTGAAGTGTCATGCCACAGTGTGAATGCCTGGAGCTTCAGTTTGGTGGGTCACGACTGTTTAGTTACAGATTTGCCCTTACTTACGTTCACGTTACAGGTAAGGGAAATAACATTATATTCTCCGAGTATTCCCTACAAAATGATAGCTTGGTAAGTACAGTTTTTGAAAAGACGCGTCATCGTTGTGCATAATTTACAGTTATAGACATAACTCTACGTGCATTCTAAGACAACAAATGAACGACAGATCACGAGGAAATTAGCCAAGTGTGACAAAAATCGGTGGACGTGATTTACATTCACAGACAAACAATTGATTACAGTTTCAGGAAAGCTGGGTGAGTTATTCGAAAGACGGAGCTTCAGTAATTGAGCAAGGTAGTGACGAGTTCTTCCACCTCTGACCTTCATGCAAGCAGTTGTTCGGCTTGTTATCGGTTGATAAAGTTGTTGGACGCCCGCTTGAGGGATGTCGTGCCAAATTCTGTCCAATTGGCGAGCTAGATCTGCTTATAACGCTCCAAACGTTCGCAGCTAGGGAGAGATCAGACGACCTTTCTGGCTACGTTAGGATTTGGCAAACACGAAGTCAAGCAGTAGAAACTCTTGCAACGTGGGTGCGGGCATTCTTTTCCTTAAATGTATGCCCAGAACGGCTTGCCACGAAAAGTAACAAAAAGGGTCGCAGAATGTCGTTGAACTGGCGGTGTGCTATTAGGGTGCTGCAGATGAAAACAACCACAGGGGTCCTGGTATGAAATGAAACGACTCCCCGACCACCACTGCCGATCGCTGTGGCCGAGCGGTTCTATGTGCTTCAGTCTGGAGCCGCTGTTCTGCTACGGTCGCAGGTTAGAATCCTACCTCACGCGTGAATGTGTGTGATGTCCTTAGCTTAGTTAGATTTAAGTAGTTCTAAGTCTACGGGACTGGTGACCTCAGATGTTAAGTCCCATAGTGCTTAGAGCCATTTGAATCCAGACCACCATTCCTGGCTGTCCGGCCGTATCGTTGGCCTCTAATTACTGTCGGGGCGTCTCCAGACAAGTCTTCGCTTTTCATCGGAGCTCAGTTCGAAGTGTGACACATCACCGAAGACAAATCTTACCCCAGTCAATGAGATTCCAGCCGAATGCACCCGACGTCATTGCAACGAGCTTTCTTACTCCAAATGGCTTCTTTGAGTCCAAGTAAAAGTCCTCGCTCAAGTGCTGACGTCAGTATATATTCTACCCGCGCCTCTCTGAGAGGCATTGTTACTGTCCAACCGAGTGCACGGAATGAGATTCTGAGAGGCTTCATGTTCGGGTGTCGACAAATCGCCTGTTTACTTTGCTTATCAGTAGCCCCATTAAACTGAGCTGGCGCCAAAATTTACAATATTTCATTTCCAATCTATACCTGTATGAATATCAATTTGTGACCAATTGGCATATCCCCTTGATGTTGTGTCCTCCTTTCTCTTTTTTGTTTTATCTTTTTCGTATATTTGATTTTAGCAGGTCTGGAGATTTGCGGTTTTTGTCTCTTATTACGCCTTTTCGTGCTCCCTTTTTTCTTATTATTAGTAACAGAAACAATTAACCTAATCAATGTTTTATTTATTTGAAGGAGCACCACTACCCTTTACTAATAATATGTGAAGAATTTATATACGTTTCAACGTTTTAATACAGCGGAGAATCGATTGGCTTGTTGAAGTGTCAATTAGAGACATTTCCATTCCTTAAAAGTCGTAACTGGAAATCTCTTTTTTTTTCACAAAGCCCGATTATAGATTCTTTTTATTTATTTTTCCCTTTAGTAATAAACGTTATTCCGCTGTATTATACGCCGTATCATAACAGTACACCGTCACCAAACTTTTCGTTTCCCCAACAACGACTCTGCACCAGAATGCAAGGGTAACGCATGAGTTTAATTTTCCCAGGCGGGAGGTTTGAGTTTAATCCAAGTTCACCTCCTAACGCTACATCTTTCTCTGTTATACACCTTCTGTGGTCACTGTGATGTAACCTACTTCCGAACAACTAGCTTTCGGAAGAATTAAGTACAATCATTAGCAATAACAATGTCAGAGGATGCAGTATCTACAGATATGCAAGGGGCGGCTTTGAACACAAGGACGTCTGTGCTGGACGAATTGAAGATACTTGAAAGGTAAGAGGGAACACTGCTCTTAAAAGTAAACGTGAAAAATACCCCAAGGTCGTGGGTGCATAGATATGAAATGCCACCAAACACGAGGGGCGGATCAGAGTAATCTGTCGTCTGGGCGATTGATCGCTTCGTAGATCGCACTTGTGTAGACAAATCCCAGCGATCGTTCGCTGATGTCACGGAAATCCCAGGCAATCTGATGGATCATTTTGCAGTATGACTGCCCGTGTGGTTAGCAGCGATATGTCGCGTGATGACTTCGACTTGATTGTCTGCAGGCTGTTGTTAAGTGTGTTTTTGTGTTGGTTTATTTCGTTCTCATTGGTCAAGAACTTCATATTTATTACATTTCATAGTTTCATATGACTTATCAACTATATAGATGTTTATCAGTTCAACTGCTTCTGCAAGCGATGTATTATCGCAGAAGTATTATACATTAAAAGAAAGGTCACATTAAAAGAAAGGTTTTGTCTCTCTGTATCATGAACAATGCAAATTACAGTTTATTATAGGCTGTCTTATAGGACTGATTCGATGTCTGGGTGGACGATGACCAGTTGTGATGGACCCAAGGATGTAGTTCAGACGACGTCGTCGGCTGTGGTGGGACCCAAGTTAATGATCAGGTTCTCTATAGAAAGCTCATCTACTTTAGAACTAAGCGGTAGCATTCGGTCAGTTCCCCTTGTGTATTATGGTTGCCTCAGTCGAAAGAGCATTGTCAGGTTACATGAAACGGTTGCACTGCGGAATTACTACTACGTACAATATGAGCTACACACGCTATACACAGAGAATTTCTTGTTAAATCACAATAAAAAAGAGGAAATGAAATGAACTGCAAAGGGTCGTATTTGAGTCTTCCGAAAGCAAACTGTTCGGAGGCAGGGTATATTATATCACAAAGGGCAAGCACACAGATATATCTACCCAACCACTGCCCGGTATGTATATATTACATACTGGGTAGTGGTTGGATAGATATATCTGTGTGCTTGCCATATATATATATATATATATATATATATATATATATATATATATATAGTGAGTAGTGACAGGATGATTATGTCTATGTGCCTGCCCTTTGCAATATATTCCGCTTCCGAACAAATACTTTCGGATGAATCAAATGCGACCTCCCCAAGTGGCTTTGGAGGCCATGGAGGCCAGAGGCCAGAGGCACATTGCTGGTGCCACAGACCATTACTTTTAGCTGTAGGCGATGCAATGTTTTATTCTCGAGGAAAGTCGTAAGGTACTGGCATAACTGAACTGCGCCTACTGCAACGGAGAATGCCAGACGTTGTGTTATTGCCATCTCGACTCAAAATCATTGGATAAAGAAAGAGCGAGGAAGGGAGAGCACGAGCTTGCCTCACCATGGAGACATCTATAGGTAACCATATGAGACGGGTACATAGAACTGGCATCAAGCTTATCGTTTAGTTTCGATGCTTAAGTTTAAATTTATCTCAAATTTCTATACTCAGCCACATAGAAGAAACGAACCAGATGAATACTTTTGAAGCACCCTGTACTTTTCAGAAGTAACAAATGCGTCATAAATGACAACATTCGTTGACTTCCAAGGATTAATTACGTTTCGCTGTTTCGTATGCTGTACAAGTTACGATAAAGGCCTACACGTTTCCTTTTTTCTTTGTTTTCAATCATCTAAAGCGTATGCTGAATATATCAGTCTGAGAATGGACTAAACGCAGCCTTACATACAAAGGAAGCGTTTCCACGTTGTAACGGGACTCATTCTACTTAATTATCATGCAAAATTGTATCGAATTAACATTTCGCTTATTCCTCTGTTCCCTAATCATAAGACGTTGTATAGATCTTCCGTATTAGAATGAAGATTAATGAAAGAATACAGATAAAATATGTAACTGGTACGTAATTATTACCACAGTCTGACAATTACAGCACGACAATTTTTAATGAGAACTTCCCTCTCTACAACTGGTGAACATAGCTTTTAGCTTAAATGGGGACATAGCACTAAGACCTTTTCTTTTCGGAAGTTATGTCAGAGCGAGGACTTGACAACGCGACGAAATTTCCGCACCCACTCAGGAAAGCTTCGCTGCCGACGTCCCCATCCGGTGTCGCCATCCTCAGGGTGTCGCCGGAAACAAGAGGTGTCAAGTCCACTGCGGAGGACAACTGGCGAGCAGACGGATTTCCGGCGAGAAAGAAGGAGGCCTGGACGGAACGAGCGTCGCTAACTTCGGAGGAAACGTCGGGGCTGGAGTGCGTGAAGCGCCCTCAGGACATAGGGCACTCACGTTTGGAACTTTCATCGTTGCTTTCGATGACTCATCTGTGTTAAGGTCGCATGGTAGCGTCGGAAAGCTAAACTTTCTTCTGAGGATGCGCCTCCTCAAACATGACATGCATAAATCTAATAGAAATATAAAGTAGCCTTCTAGATCTCTGGCTGCGTATGACGATAATGTAATCCATACGTAATATAAAAATGGATCTACGTATATGTGTATATTTGTATGAATATTCCACATCTCCTAAACCCCTGGACTGATTTCAACCAAGCTTGGCACACATATTTCTTACCGTCGTGCAACACTCGCCATGGGGGTAATAAACAGCTACCTATCGAACGGTGGAGGTAGGAGTGGAAAAGGAGAGTATCTCGTGACGCGTAAATTTGCAGAACTTCATTCACCCGGCATTTTAGAATGATCGTGCTTAGCAACTTCCAACAAATGTTATACAAAGTTTCGGGTCTTTCCGAAATTTTTTCTCGCTTACAGCTCTTACAAAATGATGCAAGGTAAAAGGTTTATTGATATGTTCTCTTTTACTGTTCATGCAGTAAAAGTACCGCAGGAGGCTTGACGTTATATTATTCTTTACTACTAACTGTATTCGTGACACATTTTACAGCTAGTATGCACATATACTGCTGAATGTAAATGCGAAATTATGTCACTGCACGACACGTAGTTCAGGAAATATGACGTCATAAACAGTGAGTTTCCTGAAAAACTGCCGCATCGTGCGTGATTTTTAATTTTTTACTTCTTTACTTCTATCTTCATTCCCAACACAATTTCAGACAGTAATGCCATATGCCGCTGAATGTACCTACATAAATTATGCCATTGTACGAGACGTAGTTCAGGAGATATCACACCACAAACATTAAGCACAAGACCAATCACTGCGCGGTGCGGCAGTGGAGTCATAGCTATAAACAAATCGCTGGGAAACGCCGGCTTTCTCCGCTAGTTACCTACTACCACGTAGTCTTCCGCTGCTGTGTGTTTGCCAGTGTTAAATCCTACCATGACGTCATAGAAGACAAATAAAATTATGAGAGATGTAGTTCCTTCGATTTGTAGCAAGATATTCATTACTGGACCGTAAAGGAAACACTGATCTATAAGAAGTAATTGTGATTCTATTATACCTGAAAAACTTGGACTGAAATGTAGAGGTCACGTGCAACGTATGTCTAAATAATAGGATAACCATAGTTCCAATACTGTATAATCCAAAAGGAAAGAGTAACGTTGGACGTCTCTTGGAGAGGTGGCGTCAGCAATTCCGAGGGTGAACAAGCCAGATGGTCTAGGTGATGATGACTTTCGGTACAGAGGTGAGGAACAGTTAAAACAGATCGTGGCACTTAGATACTGCCCCATTCACATGGAAGACTGTAAACATCTGGCACCCTGAGGCTAAGACAGTGTTTCACAAGGTGCACCAACACCTGACTATCATGGGAGAACGGAAGACTGTCTCAGAATGGTTCAAATGGCTCTGAGCACTTTGAGACTTAACATCTGAGGTTATCAGTTCCATAGACTTAAACCTAACGAACATGAGGAAATCACACAGATCCATGCCCGAGGCAGGATTCGAACCTGCGACCGTAGCGGTCGCGTGGTTCCAGACTGAAGTATCTAGAACCGCTCATTAATCATAGGAAACACAAGCGAATGGAACACACTAGCATATCTCATGCCCGAGGCAGGATTCGAACCTGCGACCGTAGCGGTCGCGTGGTTCCAGACTGAAGTATCTAGAACCGCTTGGCCACTCCGGCTGGCAGACTGTCTCAGTATCGGACTTGTTTAAGATTCGTAGATCATACGATATTTTGAGAACTCCAAGGATCAAGATCAACTAAATTTTGTACAGTAGTCTGCAAGTCAATTTTTTGGAACTTATAAGAACTGATAAAAAATGTAAATCTACAGAAGTGCTAATGTTAAGGATATGAATAATTTACAGTGTGAACGGTGTTTGAGAAGTTTAAGATTTATTCCCATATTTGATGGATTTTTGGATAGGTTTGTACAATGAATTCAAAATTAAAACTATAGGAAGGTCAGGATCTAAAGGTGAATACACGAAGAGTGACTGTGTGCGTGATAACGAAAATTTGACTTGAACAAAGAGCTCTACTTGTGTGAAGTGCCATAATACTTTCAGGGATCATGTTATTAGAAAATACAACTGTAGTTAGCTATTTTTGACACATATGATGCACGACAATACTTAACAATTGCAGAAAATTCGCTTAGATTTGCTTCGCTGCAACACCGATCGAAGTTAGCTTCTGGTAACCGCGAACATGTGGTACGCCTTGTGGCTGCCAACCAACACTTAAAATTCCTGGCAGTCTCTTTAGGACTCCTCTTCCGTAGTCTAATCCCATGCCGCGTCTTCTCCTCAAGACATTCAAAAGACGACCTCGTCCTCTCTCCACAGCACTGAACTTGCAAATGACTTTCGGAGCCCTATGCTCCACACAGAAATTGTATTCTGTGAAGGTGATGAAATTCACTAGATAATTTCTAGTATCGTGTTGGACCTCATTTGCTTGTTGTAGTGCTGAAACTGGATGGTCTCAACAAGTCGCTGGAAGTCCTCTGTAGAAATAGTGAGCGATCCTACCTCCTTAACCAAGAGTAACTCAGAAAGAGTAGCCACCGCAAGATTTTTTGCAAGAAATAACCTCTCCATTATGTCCCATAAATGTCTATTGGGTGGCCAAATCAGTCACTCAAATTGCACAGAATGTTCCTCAGGTCAATTGCGATAATTCTGGCCCAGTGATACGTTGTGCTGCTATCTATAAATATTCCATCACTGTTTGGGAACATGAGGTCCATATATGGCTGCAAATGTCATCCAAGTAGCGAAATATAACCATGTCCAGTCAACGATCGGTTTAGTTGTACCAGAGGACCAAGTCCACTCCATGTGAACACAGCCTACATTATTTATGAGCCACGACTGGCTTGCACAGAGATTGTTCATAATTTGTGTCCATGTTTTCATGATGTCTACATCACAAATGGACCCTGCCAACAGTCCTTATTAACTACAATTGGGACTCGCATAGGAGAAAGGTTGCAGGTTATGTCATGCTGTTAGCAGAGGACTTGTGTCAGTCGTGTGCTTCTATAACGCATTAAAGTCGCATTCCACTGCACTGCGCTAAAAATTAAATTCGTCGTCACTGCTATTGATAATTAAGTGAAGGTCATCGGCCACTGCATTGTCCAAAGTGAGAGATAATGCCTGAAATATGGCATTCTTGGCACAGTCTTGACGCTGTGGGTTACAGAATATTGAATTCTCTAAAGATTTTCGAATTGTAATGCCCCATGTGTCTAAATCCAACTAACATTCCATATTCAAAGCCTGTTAATTCCCAATGTGCGGCCATAATAATCTCGGTAACGATTTCACATGAAACAACTGAGTATAAATGCACACATGACTTCGCTATCCCATGATTTTTGTCGCTCATTGTAAATCGCTCCCTTGCTATTTGCTATTGGTGAGTAGTTCACTACTTCTGTTATGAGATCCTTCAGCTGACGGTTTCATAGTATGGTAACTGCTAGCAACATGATACCATGAGGTAACTCTTTCAAGATCTCCTGGGAAATTACTTCGTTTCCATGATACCATGTTTTTGTTAGATAATGGTGGTAGTGGAACTGACCTCAAAATTCGTGGTACTCATACCACATTACAACTAAATGTTCTCCAGCTCATTAATCATAGGAATCACAAGCGAATGGAACACACTAGCATATCACATGCTGATCTTTCTCACAGGAGATGTTCAGTAAGCCCTCCACAGCCATTGATACATGCATTAACTCGCACTCATAGTGATTACCGGATGTTCTGACGTATTCCTCGAGTATTTTTTATAGTCTTGCAGACTTCCATAATATGGGCATGGAGACTGAAAACATCTTGCACGGGGGTTCCATACACAAGAGCTTTGAAATGCTCCCACAAGCCCAGTGGATTTAGGTCAAGAGAGCGTGGAGACCAGACACCTACCTATCCATCCGTTACCAAATCTATTTTTTAGAAGTTGACTGACATTAACACTAAATGCACATCTGTTAACATATTAGGTAGAACATTCTCTACGAAACTGTGATAACCTTGTCTGTTAGCTATGAGTGGAAGGAAGTGAGGCCCTACCAAACAGATACTAACAATAGCACCCAAAATATTGCCAGAAAATCTTTGTTTGACGACTTCCTTCAACAGTTGCATGAGCTCTGTGAAAACTTACAATCTGATATCGTCGAAACAGCACATTATGGATGAAACTTTGCTGAAAAACCATTCGCAGAAGAGTACCTGTGCAGGAAATATCAGCTGCTGTTAGTGGCAGCACAGGCTATAAATGGTATGGATACAGCTGGTCCTCGTGTAACACTCGCCAGACAGTCATGTGGTCAGTATTCACTATTGCAGCTACATGTTTAGTGCTGACAATAGGGTTGTCTCCAACTGCAACTCCCACTGTAGTGCCCTCGTCCTTCTAGGTCTCCCGAGTCGCGAGTATTAGGCTGAAACGCCCCTTGTTCCCTAAGAGATGATCAATGGCTACAACCTTTTTCCTGTCAGGGCACCTTCGTCCTGGAAATCTCTCCCGATACAAACGCTGAGCGCGAGCGTCATTGGTGTGAGGCAATCCAAACATAAAATGGGCTTATGCCATCTCTGCATTCGTGTTATACGTCTCATGGCAACAGGATGGTGCACAATGTAACAAGACGTCACCAAGAGTGCATGTTCCCTGTGATTCTAACGTTCTGTTCTTGTGTGTTTCCAACGAATAATGAGCTGCAAAGTAAAAACGAAGCATTACCAGACCCATGATCATATAACATCTACATTTGATTTGAGGAATGTGACTTTACACCTCTCAGGTCTGAAGTGTGAACCATTGTAAGAAATTACCTTGCACAGGTGTCCTATCTGGGCCAGGAAACCCATGCTCAGTGCTGCCGATATTGTCAAGGCCGTAGCTTTCTCCAATGGAGTGAATACTACTAATTTTGAGGTCTATTCCACTACCAACGTTATCTAACAAAAACCTTGTGAAGTGCATGAGAACAAGTTCAATTAAACCCATTGCCACTAACATTTACTTCAATTTCTCATGTACTGCGGGATAGAGTGGTGCCTGCATCTCTACGGTGGTAAATTTGGTTTGTTGGCACGCCTTATGCGCAGCCAAAATTCTCCATATCCTGTTCTCTATGTTGCTAAAATAACAGAGTGCTCGCAGCTCCAAGAAACACTGCCTGGGACCAAAGTGTGTCTATCTCAGTTGTGTATACCAGATTCCTTAGTTAATGAGTTCTTCTGGGATACATAACCCCAGACTGAATCACCTGCAGCGCTGCAGTAGAAGAGAATGTCCTTGCAAATAGGTAAAATTTTCTTACTACTGCCTGTGATCGATGTGTCCATCTCCTTTTCAGGGATGATAGTACTGAGTCCATGTCCTGTTGCTTCCCTCTAACCTTCAGGCTCATGCCTATGTAATTCTCAAAGTCCACTTGTGTACATACAACAAACTGATACTGTTGCCTTCCAGTTCTTCGTTCATTCCCTCAGCCACCCCATGGGGAGGATAGGATGATATGTCTGCAAACAATGTTGGTCGTTCCTGATATGAAGGTGACGGCAAAATTAAACTCTTAAATCCAAAGTACTCATCTTGCCAGGCTCCTGTGTGTTATTTTGGCACTTGATAAGAATGCAATTGACTTGTGATCCCAAACAAGAAAAATCTGCATTTTTTAAATCCTCAATCCACAAGCAGAACTACTATCTCTGTAATGGTATAATTTTTATCACGTTTTTCAATACACGAGTTCTGTATGCATTCACCTTGTGGATGTTTCCATCCTCCTAATATTCCTGAAATATCACGATATGAATCCTGAATACGCACTATCTGTAGCCATTCAGAAGTCCTACGCCAAATTGGGATGTGACAGTAATGGAACTCTTATTAACAATGGCTTGAAGGCTTGAAATTCCTGTTCTGCTTCTGTTTCTCAAGACCAAGGTGTCTTCTTGCCTGTCAGTTGGCCAAGTCATCATAATGCTAAAACGGCGTTGTTTATGGCTCTTTCATAGCAGGTGTTTCGAAATTCACATTACAAACGTCTAGGTCTTGTAGAGAGGAGTGAGTACATAATGAAGTATTTTGAATAGGAGCCCATGTCTGGAAATGTACCATTTCCATTCTATGGCAGTTTGTGTTCAGTTGTGCAACACGTGCACATCTACTGAGGGAAAGAGCAAACTCTGAGAATTGCTTGCCCTGTTATGCAATGGCATAGACAAGATGATGCAGGCTGCCTCTCATGGGTTCAAATGAAAAGTTTAATTTATGAGACTCCTGCGGAGACAGGGGAAGATCTACTGGCACGAGTTCTGGCTGCTGCATTAGAAATTGGAGGACACCATGTTATAGGGAGAGTGTGTAACAGAACATGCTTTGTAGGTACTATGCCTCTAACAACATTGGTGGTTGCCACATTGAGCGGCTGTTTTAATGCATCAGCAATGGTCTGTGGTTATAGTATGCGCGGTTCTTTTATGTTTGCCGCCCGGAGTGACCAAGCGGATCTAGGCGCTACAGTCTGGAACCGCGCTACCGCTACGGTCGCAGGTTCGAATTCAGCCTGGGGCATGGATGTTTGTGATGCCCTTAGGTTAAGTTAGGTTTACGTAGTTCTAAGTTTTAGGGGACTGATGACCTCAGCAGTTAAGTCCCATAGTGCTTAGAGCCATTTGAACCATTTTTTTTCTTTTATGTTTTGGAATAATATGAACACATAATGTATTAGTGTTAACGCAAACAAATGTGCTTGTGGAATAAATGTATGTTTCGTTATGTTTCCTGTCGAATAATTGTACTGCATTACGCCTTATTCAATGAACTAAAGTGGGTGACTCAAACATTTTACATGGAGTGTATATAGCTATCGTATTAAATATACAGGTACTGGTCCACTGGAGTAGTTGGCCAGTGATCGATGCCACTTACTCAGATCAGTATATAGTTTCATCACCTGTACTATAGAAGAATCATATCCCACAGACTATTAGTCACAAGAGAGGGTGCCTGTGTTCTTCTTTCATAAGCAGTTTGATGCATTGTTTTTCTACTGTAACACACCCAAGCAGTGTGTGACTACTGCTGTGTACACACCACACATTTTATTTTTCCACCACAACTTCGAGGTTTGCGTCAGGTGCTAAACCAGAATTAATAAATTTCGATCCATTGACTCTCACAGAAAGCTGAAAATTTCATGGTGTAAAATATGCTGCTCCCCCAAGACAGAAAATGGGTGAAATAAATACAGAGGTGGTGTTTATTATTGACAAAAATATTGAGGACATTGCAACATATGGAAAATGGAAAACTTTCTGGCATTGTGGAGCATTTACAAACAGCTGTCTGTTGGCCACTCCCAGACGCGGTTGCCCTCACCAACATTCTCTTCATGTGAAACAAATGGCATCAGTCAATCATTAAATGGTATTTAACAGTGTACTACTCGACAGATGTGATGGAAAATAAATGTCGATATGGGACAATCTACTATGGTAAGCACCACGTCGTTCTGGATGTAACCCATGGTGGATCCACACTTGCACCATAACTGAGGTCTACTCTAGGTCATGGGAGCCACCCATGACACATGTACAGACAAATACAGAAAAGAGATCAAATGCAATGCAAATGTAGAATATGTGGTGGTATGTGACTCTATGCACTTGAGTACAGTGCTACACTATACTGTCCAACTAATGTAGTGTTCCATCTCACACAGAAAAATAATGCACAATAAGACCTATCTCTCTACGGTTGTGGCATAAAGCTTCCGCCCGCCGTGGGGAGGACCGCATGTTGACGTATGCGACGAGGTGGGGAGCCTAAGAACAGGCGAGGCTGTGCCACCCGCACCCTGCCATTCGGACCGCGGGGAGCTAGGAAACGCATGAATACCTGCTTCAGGGTGCACGCCGACATGCGGTGTATGCGCCCGTAGAGAGGCAGGAGGGGCCGATGGGTCGACCTCCATCGGGCCGGGGCACCCGACGGGCGAAGACGACATATGGTCCGGAACGGGCAAGAGTTCCATGTCGGAGGACAACTGGTCACGGGAAGCGATCGGCTGAGCGTGACCCAGGGAGGCGCCCGGCGGTTGCAGCGACGCGTCCACTGCGGGCTTCGCCGGCGGGAGAACAGGCGGCGGCGGTGACGGCGGCAGCGACAGCACTGCGCCATGGGGCAAAATGGGAGGCAGCGTCGATAACACCTGGGGCTGAGGCGAGCAAGTAGATGGGTCCCCGGGGCGCTGACCGGACGGCACCGTCGCTGAAAGCAGACGGCGAGCGGAAGGTCCCGTGCGACGACAGAGGAGCAGCTGATTAAGATGCCAACGCACCTCACCAGAGGCCCCTAACACCAGATACATAGCGCGGCCGAGGCAGCGAATTATGCGCCCTTCGAGTCAACGCCGTGAACCTCGATAGTGGCGATAGTAGACAACGTCGCCTGGAGCAAAAGCTATGTCTGCCGCTGCTCAGGAACCTGAGGCGGCGGATGTAGCAACGACATCAAGGTTCGATGAGGGCGACCGTGGAGCACCTCAGCCGGCGAGCGACCAACTCGGGGCTGAGAGCGATGTTGTTGTTTTGTCTTCAGTCCTGAGACTGGTTTGATGCAGCTCTCCATGCTACCCTATTCTGTGCAAGCTTCCTCATCTCCCAGTACTTACTGCAACCTACATCCTTCTGAATCTGCTTAGTGTATTCATCTCTTGGTCTCCATATACGATTTTTACCCTCGACGCTGCCCTCCAATGCTAAATTTGGGATCCCTTGATGCCTCAAAACATGTCCTACCAACCGATCCCTTCTTCTAGTCAAGTTGTGCCACAAACTTCTCTTCTCCCCAGTAATCTTCCATACCTCCTCATTAGTTACGTGATCTATCCACCTTATCTTCAGCATTCTTCTGTAGCACCACATTTCGAAAGCTGCTATTCTCTTCTTGTCCAAGCTAGTTATCGTCCATGTTTCACTTCCATACATGGCTACACACCAAACAAATACTTTCAGAAAAGATTTCCTGACACTTAAATCTATACTCCATGTTAACAAATTTCTCTTCTTCAGTAACGCTTTCCTTGCCATTGCCAGTCTACATTTTAAATCCTCTCTACTTCGACCATCATCAGTTATTTTACTTCCTAAATAGCAAAACTCAATTACTACTTTAAGTGCTTCATTTCCTAATCTAATTCCCTCAGCATCACCCGATTTAATTTGATTACATTCCCTTATCCTCGTTTTGCTTTTGTTGATGTTCATCTTATATTCTCCTTTCAATACACTGTCCATTCCGTTCAACTGCTCTTCCAAATCCTTTCCGTCTCTGACAGAATTACAATGTCATTGGCGAACTCCAAAGTTTTTACTTCTTCGCCATGAATTTTAATACCTACTCCAAATTGTTCTTTTGTTTTCTTCACTGCTTGCTCAATATACAGATTGAATAACATCGGGGAGAGGCTACAACCCTGTCTCATCCTTTCCCATCCACTGCTTCCCTTTCATGCCCCTCGATTCTTATGACTGCCATCTGGCTTCTGTACAAATTGTAAATAGCCTTTCGCTCCCTGTATTTTACCCCTGCCACCTTCAGAATTTGAAAGACATTATACCAGTCAACATTGTCAAAAGCTTTCCCTAAGTCTACAAATGCTAGAAACATAGGTTTGCCCTTTCTTAATCTTTCTTCTAAGATAAGTCGTAAGGTCAGTATTGCCTCACGTGTTCCAACATTTCGACGGAATCCAAACTGATCCTCCCCGAGGTCCGCATCTACCAGTTTTTCCATTCGTCTGTAAAGAATTCGCGTTACTATTTTGCAGCTGTGACTTATTAAACTGATAGTTCGGTAATTTTCACATCTGTCAGCACCTGCTGTCTTTGGGATTGGAATTATTATATTCTTCTTGAAGTCTGAGGGTATTTCGCCTGTCTCATACATCTTGCTCACCAGCTGGTAGAGTTTTGTCATGACTGGCTCTCCCAAGGCCGTCAATAGTTCTAATGGAATGTTGTTTACTCCGGGGGCCTTGTTTCGACTCAGGTCTTTCAGTGCTCTGTCAAACTCTTCACGCAGTATCTTAACTCCCATATCGTCTTCATCTGCATCCTCTTCCATTTCCATAATATTGTTCTCAAGAACATCGCCCTTGTATAAACCTTCTATATACTCCTTCCACCTTTTTGCCTTCCCTTCTTCGCTTAGAACTGGGTTGCCATCTCAGCTCTTGATATTCATACACGTGGTTCTCTTCTCTCCAAAGGTCTCTTTAGTTTTCCTGTAGGCAGTATCTATCATACACCTAGTGAGATAAGCTTCTACATCCTTACATTTGTCCTCTAGCCATCCCTGATTAGCCATTTAGCACTTCCTGTCGATCTCATTGTTGAGACGTTTGTATTCCTTTTTGCCTGCTTCATTTACTTCGTTTTTGTATTTTCTCCTTTCATCAATTAAATTCAATATTTCTTCTGTTACCCAGGGATTTCTAGCAGCCCTCGTCTTTTTACCTACTTTATCCTCTGCTGCCTACTTCATCCCTCAGAACCACCCATTTTTCTCCTACGGTGTTTTCCCCCATTCCTGTCAATTGTTCCCTTATGCTCTCCTTGAAACTCCGTACAACTTCTGATTCTTTCAGCTTATGCAGATCCCATGTCCTTAAATTCCCACCTTTTTGCAGTTTCTTCAGTTTTGACCTACAGGTCATAACCAATAGATTCTGGTCGGAGTCCACATCTACCCCTGCAAATGTCCTACAATTTAAAACCTGATTCCTAAATCTCTGTCTTACCATTATATAATCTATCTGATACCTTTTAGTATCTCCAGGATTCCTCCATGTATACAACCTTCTTTTATAATTCTTGAAGCAAGTGTTAGCTATGTTTAACTTATGTTCAGTGCAAAATACTACCAGACGACTTCCTCTTTCATTTCTTAGCCCCAATCCACATTCACCTACTAGGTTTCCTTCTCTCACTTTTCATACTGACGAATTCCAGTCACCCATGACTATTAAATTTTCGTCTCCCTTCACTACCTGAATAATTGCTTTTATCTAATCATAAATTTCATCAATTTCTTCATCATCTGCAGAGCTAGTTGGCATATAAACTTGTACTACTGTAGTAGGCTTGGGCTTTGTGTCGATCTTGGCCACAATAATGCGTTCATTGTGCTGTTTGTATTAGCTTACCCGCAATCCTATTCTTTATTCATTATTAAACCTACTCCTGCATTAGCCCTATTTGATTTTGTATTTATAACCCTGTATTCACCTGACCAAAAGACTTGTTCCTCCTGCCACCGAAATTCACTAATTCCCACTATATCTAACTTTAACCTTTTTAAATTTTCTAACCTACCTGCCCGATTAAGGGATCTGACATTCCACGCTCCGATCCGTAGAACGCCAGTTTTCTTTCTCCTGATAATGACGTCCTCCTGAGTATGAGTATTCCCCGCCCCGAGATCCGAATGGGGGACTATTTTAACTCCGGAATATTTTACCCGAAAAGACGCCATCATCATTTAATCATACAGTAAAGCAGCTATGTCCTAGAGAAAATTTACGGCTGTAGTTTCCCCTTGCTTTCAGCCGCTCGCAGTACCACCACAGCAAGGCCGTTTTGGTTAAAGTTGCAAGGCCCGATCAGTCAATCATCCAGACTGTTGCCCCTGCAACTACTGAAAAGTCTGCTGCCCCTCTTCAGGAACCACACGTTTGTCTGGCCTCTCAACAGATACCCCTCCGTTGCGGTTGCACCTACGATACGGCCATCTGTATCGCTGAGGTACGCAAGCCTCCCCACCAACGTTAAGGTCCATGCTTCATGAAGAGGGGGGGGGGGGGGGGGGGCTGAGAGCGATACGAGGACAAAAAGAGCAATAACGCGATAACGCGTCCTGCCGAGAATGCGACTCTTTCAACTTCGACATCTGTGACTTGAAAGTCCTGACCAATCGTTCAGCGGCACCGTTTGGCTGTGGCGAAAAGGGCGCGGACGTCACATGTTGAATACCATTGGCCTTGCAGAATGACTGAAATTCTGCGGACATGAATTGTGAGCCATTGTCGGAAACAATAGTCTGTGGAAGACCTTCAATGCAAAAGATAGCAGATAACGCTTGGATGGTGGCAGATGACGTCGTGGAAGATATCCGGACAACAAAAGGAAAATTACTGAACGAATCTGTCACAACCAACCATCGAGCATTCCAGAATGGACCAGCAAAATCGATGTGTAAGCGTTGCCAAGGGGAAGTGGCTTTTGGCCATGGAAAGAATTTCCGCGGTGGTTCTGACTGTTGTTCGGCACACACCATGCAAGAAGAGCACATTTTCGTAATTGCGGCATCGATTCCGAACCAAGTACAGTGGTGACGAGCAAGTTGTTTCGTTCTCACTATACCCCACTGTCCTTGGTGGAGAAGCTGTAAGACAGAGGACTGTAATGAACGTGGTACCACAACCCTGGACTGATCATTATCAGAACACAACAGCAAAATACCATTCCTTGTGAGCAAAAAATCGGCGAACTAACTGCTTCCCTATCCGTGACTTTGACAAGGGCCATTCCGTAGCAACAAAACGCAGAATGGGAGCAAGGACAGAATCGGCATCTGTGGATGTAGCTACACGACGAAAATCAATCGGAAACGATTCGACCACGTCATCGGTTTCCGCATCAATGAACATGCAAGCAAGTTTGGAGGAATCGAATGCCCTATCCTCAGCAACAGGCAAGCGGGACAATGCATCGGCGTTTCCGTGCTTAGCAGTGGACCGATACAAGATATCATAGCGGTACTGCGAGAGGAAAATAGGCCAGCGAATGAATTTCTGCGCTGTACGTGGAGGTACAGGCTTGGTCGGATGAAAAAGCGATGTCAAAGGTTTGTGGTCTGTGATTATGGTAAAGTGACGACCATACAAGAAATCATGAAACTTTGTAACACCAAATACGAGAGCCAATGCTTCTTTCTCGATCTGTGAATAATTTCTTTGCGCAGACGATAGCAATTTGGACGCAAAGGCAATAGAGCGATCGTGCAATCCATCTTTGTGCGCAAGCACAGCACCGATTCCGAAATCCGATGCATCCACCATCAACAAAAGGGGCTTCTGGGGATCGAATGACGCAAAGCAACGCCGATTTCAATTGGCGAAAGGCGCGCTCGCATTCCGTCGTCCAGACGAACAGAACACCCTTACGGCGTAAGCGATGAAGCGGAGCTGAAATGGAAGAGGCATGCGGCACATATTTATAATAATAGTTGATTTTTCCCAGCACACTCTGTAGCTGCTTCAAATTCTGCGGCGACGGCAAGTCTTGTATGGCACGAATGTGCGTGAGACTGAGATGTATGCCTTATGAATTGAGTTCATGTCCCAGGTATGGCAAGTCCCGAGCAAAAAACACACATTTGTCCATTCGCAAGCGAAGACCATTTTTTCGCACGACCTGAAATAATGTTCTGAGATCGGCCAAATGTTCTTCTTCCGTCGTTCCGGAGAACACAATATCGTCCAGATAATTTGCTGCAGTAGGGACCGACGCACAAACAGTTTGTAGATATTGCTGAAACAATGCAGGGGCGGATGTACACCCGAATGGCAGTCGTTTGAATCGATACAAACCAAGATGCGTGTTAACAACCAAAACGCGCTGGGATTCTTCGTCCACCGGTATTTGCAACTACGCATCTGCGAGGTCCAACTTTGAAAAATATTTACCCGGGCACAGTTTGTCAAAAAGATCTTCCGGGCGGGGTAAAGGAAAAGTAGCAATCACTAGTTGTGGATTCACTGTTGCCTTGAAGTCCACACAAAGTCTCAACTTTCCGGAAGGTTTTGGCCAAATTACTAAGGGTGACGCCCAGAGAGAAGCCTGCACACGTTCAGTTACACATTGTGATTCCAAATCGTGTAATGTTTTTGCGACATCATTACGCAATGCGTGGGGAACATTGCGCGCTCTGAAAAATTTCGGTTGCGCGTTTACTTTCAGTTCCAAATGTGCTTTATAGTTCTTAGCGCAACCGAGGCCCGGTGCAAAAATGTCTGCAAATTTTTCACATAGACGAGAAACACTGTCTTAAGGCACCATGTGGTTCACTGATAGTACCTGATTTACTACAGACAAGTTAAACAACTGAAATAAATCGAAACCAAACAAGTTAACTGCAGAAGAAGAATGAAGGACGTGAAATGACACAAGTTTTGTTTGTCCTTTGTATGTTGCAAGAAGGCTGCACTGTCCTAACACAGGGATGTTTTGACCGGAATAGCTAGATAATCTAACATTTGCGGCACGCAACGGAGGTGTGACCAGCAGTTTATAAGTGTCTTGATTGATCAGTGAAACTGCAGCTCCGGTATCGAGCTGGAATGGTATCACTTTGCCGTTAATGTCCAAGTCCACAAAAAGTTTATTGTCCTGCTGACGACAAGAGCGACTGTCTCGTGCAACGTGAACAGACACTGGTACAGAATCACTTGCGACTTGACGGGAGTTCCGGCGATGTCGACACACACTATTTTTGGGACGAACACAGTCACTGTTAGAGAGTGGCACTGGGCGGAGTGGAATGAAATACATGAATTTCCATGGGCGAAGTTTCGTGAGCCTGAGTATCCATGGTTCGATTCCGATTCCGGCGCGAAGCAAAGGGCCTGGAAGGGTTTTGAACTTCCGATCTGAGCTTTTTCTGGCAAACACTCTGAACATGTCCTTTTTTATTACAATAAAAGCAAATAGCTTGGCGTGACAGGCAATTCTCACGCGAATGTTTATTAGCACATCGCGGGCATGATTTGATCACTGCGTTTGCTTGCCTGCGAGGCACACGTGGCTGAGAGCCTGGCGGCAGCGGCGCGGCCGGGCGCGAGGGCTGTTTACTGCTCCGTGCAGCTCGCCCGGCGGGCCGGTTAACCTGACACACTGCTGGCGAAGTTTCAAATGATTCCTGAGCAAAGTCAAGTGTGTCCTGCCGATCCAATATGCCCATCACTTGTTGAAGGGAGGGAATGACTAGTTTCAAAATCTGTTCCCTTATACGAACATCAGAAACGTTCTGTGCAATTGCATCACGTACCATAGTATCTGAATAAGAGAGTCCACATTGACACCCAAAAGCCCAATCCCTAGTAAGGCCTTGCAAGGTTGCAACCCACTCGCGATTAGTCTGACCTGCCGTTCGTTTTGTACGAAAGAAGGTATACCGTTTGGCAACTACATTGACTGATTCCTTGAAATATGAATCTGATGCAGACAAAATTTCTTCGTAGGACAGAGTTGCTACGTCGCGTCGGGGAAATAATTCGACTATCACACGGTACGTTTGAACCCCGACGGAGGAAAGGAGGAAAGGCTGCCGCTCGTTACCTTGAATTCTGTAGGCGGCGAGATGGAATCCAAATTTGCATGACCACTCAGTCCAGCTTTCCAGTGCAGCAGCAAAAGGTCGAAAAGTGGGCGGAACAGCGTGTTGTGGCCGCGTTAGCGGTGAAACGGCTGCTGCCGCATCGTTTTGCATGGCACGTTGACCCTGGACGAGGTGTCCAAGGGCGTCCAGTAAGGACTGCGTCTGCTGATTCTGTAAGTCTAAATTCGGACAGTACATCTGGAGATTGTGAAGAAGCCATTACACAAGTAAATCAGGGCAATATCGACACGAACGGGGTTTTGCCTCGTCACCAATGTTGTGGTTGGCAGGAGAGCCAACCGTGTTTTTCTAAAGGAGGCCGAAATGCACGCGTCTCAGCTCACACAGGCTGGCGTGAGGTCTGGAACATGACAAGGGAATTAGAATTGAGAAAAACGGTCATAACTTTAATCCATTCATGAAGAACGTCGCTCTTTATGGTACATGATTCACAACGTCAATACTACGGATACTGGCGCCTTGCTAGGTCGTAGCAAATAACGTAGCTGAAGGCTATGCTAACTATCGTCTCGGCAAATGAGAGCGTAGAAGTCAGTGAACCATCGCCAGCAAAGTCTGCTGTACAACTGAGGCGAGTGCTAGGAAGTCTCTCTAGACCTGCCGTGTGGCGGCGCTCGGTCTGCAATCACTGATAGTGGCGACACGCGGGCCCGACGTATACTACCGGACCGCGGCCGATTTAAAGGCTACCACCTAGCAAGTGTGGTGTCTGGCGGTGACACCACATACTATACTTTACGACCCCCTTCAATTGTCGGCAGTCTCTGTGACTCAACAGATGAGGTTGGCCTGCACGCTTTTGTGCTGTAAGTGTCCTTTCACGTTTCCACTTCACTATCACATCGGGATCAGTGTACCTGGGGATGTTTAGCAGTGTGAAAATCTCGCATACAAACCTATGACTTAAGTGACACCCAATCACCTAACCACGTTTGAAAACGCATGTTTTAGGGGTGTCCGGATACTTTTGATCACATAGAGTATAAACAGCCATGGGATTTGTTGTTCACAATGTTGAATTATTCATAAGATACTGGAACATTCGTTCTGCAAAGCCATATAGAAAAACGATCTGTACTTGGATTAGACTTTCTTAAGCACAACGTAAGTTTTTCATAATTCACCAAGGTTCAGTAGGCTCCCAGGAGAACTGAAAAACTTGATTCGTAAACCTCCAGTATTAAAATGTACGTTGAAAGGTTTCCGTCGGAACTGTTCTACGTAATGTGTCATTTATTTATAATCTCTCAAAGTTTTCCACATGTTTAATGAATTCTTTAGCTTCTTTTGCTACTAATTTCTGTAATCAGCTTTCTGCAAACTATGTACTGACTCTTCCCATGCCCAAGCATCTTCAGACCGCACGGTCCTTCTATAACTGATATAGAAATAAAAATAAAGTTCATAATTGTCAGGTAAGGTGTGTAAATTCATTCGATTCGAGAAGACAACGAAGGCATTTAATGATACTTTTCCTACAGAAGTGATTACTAATGGTGAATATGCAATACAAGAAAAGAACTGTACTGAATTTTTAAAATGGTGGAGATACCATATGATTTAAGAAGCTGATACAGCGGATTCTATCCTTTGCAAATCGCTAATTAAATCACAGAATTTTCCCATTGTCTTGCATTTACATGTCTTAAGACAGGTTCAGATTCATTTGGAACAAAATATATATCCATCCTTGGAAAATGAGACTATAAAAGCTGGATGGGTTGAACGAACGCAGCTTCACCTTAACCTTGATAGCGATGAAATGTATGGTTCTAGAGTAGATAAAAGACAACACCTAGAGGAAATCGTAATCTAATTAGTTCGAATGTAGACTCGAAAACAAATAATTTTAGGGACAACACAACGTGTAACCAATCCATGGAAAACAAAGCCGTACCGGTCGACGTAATGATGACTTTAAGGAAAAGGGAATGTAGGTGGGCAGGATAAGTAAAAAGATTATAAATGCTGTATACAAAATTAGAAAGCAAGAATCAGAAATGTATCTACACAGCGCAACACACGCATCAGTCCTAACGGCTCCTTTATGTAGACATATATGTCAAACGAATGAAGACGATGATACGTTAAAGAAAATGACCTTATTGAATAATGTTAGTTTTAAAAAATTAACCAAAATCAAGAAAAATACTACCTTAACTTTGAGAGTCTACCAAGTCCTTGAATGCTTTACAGCTATCAGCTTAAGAACCTGGCATTACTAATTTCTTGAGGGGATAACGTTCACATAGTGAAAATAATGAACTACATCCTCAAATAGTGTCCTTCGAAACTACTTTCCAATTTCATACTGATGCGCACTCAAGTCCTCAGTCAGGATGGGAGAGTGTTTGCTATCGGTTTACAAATAATACCTGCAGCCTATGTAAATATATTGTATTTCTGCGATTTCATCACTTTCATTATTTCAACTATCGATTTAACCTTATAATCGATTTCTGCATCTTCCTGGAGCTTCCTGGAGCATAGGTCCTTGCTCTGTCTCCATGAATTTTATTACTATGCCTCTATGCTCCGCAATCTTCCCCTATCTCGTTGTTTATCAAGCAATTATCAGTCATGTAGTTTCAAAGATTCACAGCATATTGCACATTGATTTCACTTCCTACAAAAGAATTAAGGAAAATACAACGAAATAAGAAAACTAAAACAAATATTATTTGCGCAATTTTCGCCACAACATTCACCCGGTCGAGTTACGAATTACGAGACATGACATGCGACGTGTAATTCTCATTAAAAATCATCACAGAGTGAATTGTATTCGACTCTTAAAAAAAAAAAAAGAAATTCGGTGGCTCTTTGCTCACACACACTCAAATACGCACGCACTCCCACACAACAACAAACCCACGAAGTTATCCTTTGCACGTGTAGATACACAGTGACACTTGACCATGGTTTCTCATAGTTGATGAACTGCCATAAACGATTTTAAGATGTTGAAAAAAATATACTGACGTGTAATCCTACACAAGACTCTCAGATAGAGCTTCAAATTTAACATACGTCACTTTTTAATACAGGTGGATACTCGCTAACACCTACGCAGCATTCAGCAGCTTGTAATAAGAGAAACAAAGCGATACAATGGTTGTTTATGTTTGCATCGGAAAGCTTTGCAAAAATAGCCCAGAAATGTACTGCACGTGATGCTGAAATAGTATACGTGGCTACACTGGGTCTTCAATACAATAAAGGCATTAACTTTCACAAAAAATTTCCGCTTTCATGAATATAAAGTGGTTTTCTCCTCACAACAATCAGGAATTCTGTGTGATATCTGAAATACATTTTCTTCGATATTCCAGCGCCCCTTTTTTACACCCGTTTCAGCTCACACGGGCTCCAATCATAGCGACAGCTGCCGGAAGTTGTGTGGCCATAGAACAGCTATTACTATAAACTATTGATACATGTCACTGAGATCATCCTTCATGTTGCATGTTCATACAGAGTGTAGAGAAAAATACACTGCCTCTCAAAAAAAAAAAAAAAAAAAAAAAAAAAAATTGTAGCACCCAATATGAAGGCAGGTAACAACATGAAACAACGAAGATTTAGAGGATGTGTGAAATTGTTTCACTGATTACAAAATCTAGTCATATTCACAAAGAACTTGGTAGTATGAAACCTCTTATTAGTGTGGCGCTCTACCTCATCTATTGCACATAAAGTCGTTGTACCCTCTTCTGAGGCAAGCTGGCTCACAGCGGTTCTACTTGGTTTTTGATATCCTGAATACTGACGCTAGGATCGAGTTACGTCCGAGCTGGTACGGCTCAAATGGCTCTAAGCACTACGGGACCTAACATCTGAGGTCATCAGTCCCCTAGACTTAGAACTACTTTAACCTAACTAACCTTAGGACATTATACACATCCATGAGCGAGGCAGGACACGAACCTGCGACCGTAGCACAGCCTAGACCTGCTCGGCCACTGCGGCCGGCCTCCGAGCTGGTGCCACATATATTATGTTCAGACAGATCTGGGGAGTAACTCAATATCACGCAGTTAATTCACAGAGATACGTGTCATATGTGGGCGACCATTGTCCTGTTGGAAAATGGCGCCGCATAGTACCTTATGAACGTTAATAAATGGTTCAAATGGCTCTGAGCACTAAGCGACTTAACTTCTGAGGTCATCATTCACCAAGAACTTAGAACTAATTAAACATAATTAACCTACGGGCGTCACACATATCCATGCCCGAGGCAGGATTCTAATCGGCAACCGTAGCGGTCGCTCGGCTGCAGACTGTAGCGGCCACTCCGGCCGGCAGAACGTTAATACATGCGATGTGATGATGATGTTTGGTTTGTGGGGCGCTCAACTGCGCGGTCATCAGCGCCCGTATACAGTCCCAATTTTTACACACTACAATTTCTTTTCACAGTCCAAACCAGCCACTGTCACGAATGATGATGATGATGATGATGAAATGATGAGGACAACATAAACACCCAGTACCCGGGCAGAGAAAATCCCCAACCCGGCCGGGAATCGAACACGGGACCCAGGGATTCAGAGGTAGCCACTAGAGCACGAGCTGCGGACAATACATGAGATGTAGGATGTGTGTAGTGTACAGCTGAGCCCTCAGTGAGTTCCAGCAGTTATCTCATATTATGCCCGACTACCATAACGCCAGAGGTAACACAGCTGTCCTTCTCCAAAACATGGAAAAAATAGGACCTTCGGCTAAATCACCGTCAAATTTGGTGACGATGGTCATCTGTTATACTACAGACTCACGATTGATCGCTGAACACAATGCGACATCATTCATGAGCAGCTCATGCTTCCCAGTCACGGCATCACTGCAAACGTGTTACAGTGTTAACGGTAGCCAACGTGTGGGAAGGTAATTCCATAGTCGGACTGCTTCTTTCCTCCTGCGAGAGGAGCGGGACGTCGCAGTATGTTGCAAAGGAGTCCGTTACTTGCTGTTGCATGGAAGGGCTACGATTTGCTGGTTGCACAATACGGCCATCCTCCACTGTGGTGGTCAGACGTGGTCTACTAGAATCCTGGCGCTCAGTATGCCTGATGCCTGCCCTCCTGTTCCCATGCAGTTTTAACACCTGGCAAGTGCCAAATCCGAATGGTCCACGAATATAAATGTAGTACGATTCGACCAGCTGGTCAAATAAAGACTGGCAATGTGGGTCCTTTCAACGGTTTCAAGTGATGATAACGCTGTCTTAAACGAGTACATGTCATTTCCGCGTTCTTCACGGTGATAACATGACGCTATTCACGCCCCTTGAATACCTAAGCAGAATGGTAACAACATTATACGCGCAAAGTACTAATGCACTATGTATGCCGTTCTGTAATTATTTACGTACTCTCTAACAGTTCATACGTCTACCAAGTTACATTGACATCCGATCACGTCTTCTTGGTGCTTCATTTGTATGTGAGACTAAGTGCTTCTTGAGGAAGGAAGAGAGAGTTGAAAAATATTCCCATGTACCATTGTGATGCAGTGATTCGACGAAACGTGAAAGCAGCAGACGTTTACTGACTGTGAAACGTATATCACCGTTTCGTGAAGGAGCCTGAGGGGTAATTCAGCATCCCTAATTTGAAAAGGTTTGACGTGCGATAGCATTTTCCAGCAGCTAAATGTGTTATGTGTTTAGTGTGGCAGGTGACTGAAGCATACAATGTAATCCATGTCTCTCTGACTTTGACTGTAGAACAAAGATTGGATCAACTATGTGCTGGTACACAGCTTGCTCCTTCTAAAATGGCAACAGACCCTTAACATAGACAAATGTAGTGTATTGCGAATACATAGAAAGAAGGATCCTTTGTTGTATGATTATATCATAGCAGAACAAACACTGGTAGCAGGTACTTCTGTAAAATATCTGGGAGTATGCGTGCAGAACGATTTGAGTGGAATGATCATATAAAATTAATTGTTGGTAAGGCGGGTACCAGATTGAGATTCATTGGGAGAGTCCTTAGAAAATGTAGTCCATCAACAATGGAGATGGCTTACTAAACACTCGTTCGACCTATACTTGAGTATTGGTCATCACTGTGGGATCCGTACCAGATCGGGTTGACGGAGGAGATAGAGAAGATCCAAAGAAGAGCGGCGCGTTTCGTCACAGGGTTATTTGGTAATCGTGATAGCGTTAAGGAAATGTTTAGCAAACTCATGCGGCAGACTCTGCAAGTGAGGTGCTCTGCATCGCGGTGTAGCTTACTGTCCAGGTTTCGAGAGGGTGCGTTTCTGGATGAGGAATATATTGCTTCCCCCCCTACTTATACATCCCGAGGAGATGACGAATGTAAAATTAGAGACATTCGAGTGCGCACGGAGGCTTTCCGGCTGTCGTTCTTCCCGCGAACCATACGCGACTGGAACAGAAAAGGGAGGTAATGCCAGTGGCACGTAAAGTGCCCTGCGCCACACACCGTTGGGTGTCTTGCGGAGAATAAATGTAGATGTAGATAATGACAGAGGCTACGCTGAGGTTCTCGTTTTCCCCGAAAAACTGATCAAAAACGAGAGCGTCACCGTTATTCAGTATGTTGTGGAATCCAACTCAGGTTTTCTGAGCACAGCTGTACACCTTATATTCAACACACTTATTTGTCTATTTTTCGTATCCACAGCATCACACATTAAAATATGATGTAAGTTAACTGTAATAAAATTTTAAGTTTAAATGTGTTTTGCTCAACGATTAGCTACACACATTGCCACATAATTAGACAGTAGTATTTGCAGCAGCGTACAGCTTGTGCCAAGGCGCACATTCCCGCAGTCACGTAGTGGTTCCCCATAGAAGTACCCCGATTGGGCAAGCTTGCAGTCTAAGAGTCTAGTTCTCAGCCTATTCAGAGCCTTCCAAGTTGTCAAGGATTTGTTACTTTCAGCCGCAAGTTCTTCCTTCAGCTCCAGGACAGTATTTGTTGTTGCTTCCTTCCATTCATTAAGTCTCCTCTCTTCGGCGGTTACGTTGCTTGCGTGTCGTCCTAAGAAAGCTCTTTCTTGAGCGAAGCCGCCTGGACTGTTTTTGGTGGCATTGCAAAAGGGTGATGACTACCTGGTATCTGTTTCTTCCTGTACTGGTCTTTCGAGGTGGGCCTCAAACGTCCTGATATGGTTTATCAGTAATGATAACTGAAAACCTGTCACGAAGATGATAATCAGCACTATTTTTGTATGTGCAATATCACTTTTGCTATGGCGGCTTCCAGCGGGGAACGATTTTCGAGTTTTTATGCAAAGTTAGGTAGTAAGGAAAATCGCCTATGAAGTGTCCATGGCGTAATGCCATGATGATCCCATCGGCCCAGGGTAATGCACCTTGCTGCTGCTACTCATCATCGTAGGTGACTATTGCATTTTTAAAGCACACAGTAAGCACATACTAATCCCAGAAAGACATCCGGTATAACACTCTGTGATGACAGCAATCGTAACAAATGATTTGTGCAGTATATGATGATACAGTGTGTTGCAGCAAGAATACATGTATTTCGAACCCATACATTTATTAAACCCCCCCATTAACCATGGACCTTGCCGTTGATGGGGAGGCTAGCGTGCCTCAGCCATACAGATAGCCGTACCGTAGGTGCAACCACAACGGAGGGGTATCTGTGGAGAGGCCAGACAAACATGTGGTTCCTCAAGAGGCGCAGCACCCTTTTCAGTAGTTGCAGGGACAACAGTCTGGATGATTGACTGATCTGGCCTTGTAACACTAACCAAAACAGCATTGCTCTGCTGGTACTGCGAACGGCTGAAAACAAGGGAAAACTACGGCCGTAATTTTTGCCGAGGGCATGCAGCTTTACTCTATGGTTAAATGATGATGGGGTCCTCTTGCGTAAAATATTCCGGAGGTAAAATAGTCCCACATTCGGATCTCCGGGAGAGGACTACTCAGGAGGACGTCGTTATCAGGATAAAGAAAACTGGCGTTCTACGGATCGGAGGGTGGAATGTCAGATGACTTAATCAGCCAGGTAAGTTAGAAAATTTGAAAAGAGGAAGGGATAGGTTAAAGTTAGATATAGTAGGAATTAGTGAAGTTCGGTGGCAGGAGGAACAAGACTTTTGGTCAGGCGAATACAGGGTAATGCAGGAGTAGGTTTAATAATGAATAAAAATATAGGAGTGCGGGTAAGCTACTACAAACAGCATAGTGAACGCATTATTGTGGCCAAGATCGACACGAAGCCCACGCCTACCACAGTAGTACAAGTTTATATGCCAACTACCTCTGAGGATGACGAAGCAATTGAAGAAATGAATGATGAAATGAAAGATATTATTCTGATAGTGAAGGGAGACGGAAATTTAATAGTCATGGGTGACTGGAATTCGGTAGTAGGAAAAGGGAGAGAAGGAAACGTAGTAGGTTAATATGGATTGGGGAGAAAAAATGAAAGAGGAAGCCCCCTCGTAAAATTTTGCACAGAGCAAACTTAATCATAGCTAACACTTGGTTCAAGAATCATAAAAGAAGGTTGTATACATGGAAGAAGCCTGGAGATACTGACAGGTTTCAGATAGATTATATAGTGGTAAGACAGAGATTTAGGAACCAGGTTTTAAATTGTAAGACATTTCCAGGGGCAGGTGTGGACTCTGACCACAATCTATTGGTTATGAACTGTATATTAAAACTGAAGAAACTGCAAAAAGGAGGGAATTTAAGGAGATAGGACCTAGATAAACTGACTAAACCAGAGGTTGTACAGAGTTTCAAGGAGAGCATAAGGGAACAATTGACAGGAATGGGGGAAAGAAATACAGTAGAAGAAGAATGGGTAGCTCTGAGGGATGAAGTAGTGAAGCCAGCAGAGGATAAAGTTGGTAAAAAGACGAGGGCTGCTAGAAATCCTTGGGTAACAGAAGAGATAATGAATTTAATTGATGAAAGGAGAAAATACAAAAATGCAATAAATGAAGCAGGCAAAAAGGAATACAAACGTCTGAAAAATGAGATCGACAAGAAGTGCAAAATGGCTAAGCAGGGATAGCTAGAGGACAAATGTAAGGATGTAGAGGCTTATTTCACGAGGAGCAAGATAGATACTGCCTACAGGAAAATTAAAGAGACCTTAGGAGAAAAGAGAACCACTTGTATGAATATCAAGATCCCAAATGGAAACCCAGTTCTAAGCAAAGAAGGGAAAGCAGAAAGGTGGAAGGAGTATATAGAGGGTCTATACAAGGGCGATATACTTGAGGACAATATTATGGACATGGAAGGGGATGTAGATGAAGATAAAATGGGAGACAAAGTACTGCGTGAAGAGTTTGACAGAGCCCTGAAAGACCTGAGTCGAAACAAGGCCCCGGGAGTAGACAACATTCCATTAGAAATACTGACAGCCTTGGGAGAGCCTGTCCTGGCAAAACTCTACCATCTGGTGAGCAAGATATATGAGACAGGCGAAATACCCTCAGAATTAAACAAGAATATAATAATTCCAATCCCAAACAAAGTAGGTGTTGACAGATGTGAAAATTACCGAACTATCAGTTTAATAAGTCACGGCTGCAAAATACTAACGCAGATTCTTTACAGACGAATGGAAAAACTAGTAGAAGCCGACCTCGAGGTAGATCAGTTTGGATTCCGTAAAACTATTGGAACACATAAGGCAATACTGATCCTACGACTTATCCTAGAAGCTAGATTAAGGAAATGCAAACCTACGTTTCTATCATTTGTAGACATAGAGAACCCTTTTGACATTGTTGACTGGAATACTCTCTTTCAAATTATGGAGGTGGTAGGGGTAATATACAGGAAGCGAAAGGCTATTTACAATTTGTACAGAAACCAGATGGCAGTTATAAGAGTCGAGGGGCATGAAAGGGAAGCAGTGGTTTGGAAAGGAGTGAGACAGTGTTGCAGCCTCTCCCTGATGTTATTCAAACTGTATGTTGAGCAAGCAGAAAAGCAAACAAAAGAAAAATTCGGAATAGGTATTAAAATCCATGGAGAAGAAATAAAAACTTTGAGGTTCGCCGATGACATTTTAATTCCATAACTGATGATGGTCGGAGTAGAGAGGATATAAAATGTAGACTGGCAATGGCAAGGAAATCGTTTCTGAAGAAGAGAAATTTGTTAACATCGAGTATGGATTTAAGTGTCAGGAAGCCGTTTCTGAAAGTATGTGTATGGAGTGTAGCCATGTATGGAAGTGAAACATGGAGGATAAATAGTTTGGACAAGAAGAGAATAGAAGCTTTTGAAATATGATGCTACAGAAGAATGCTGAAGGTTAGATAGGTATATCACATAACTAATGAGGAGGTTTTAAGTAGGATTGGGGAGAAGAGAAATTTGTGGCACAACTTGACTAGAAGAAGGGATCGTTGGGTAGGACATGTTCTGAGGCATCAAGGGATCACCAATTTAGTATTGGAGGGCAGCGTGGAGGGTAAAAATCATAGAGGGAGACCAACAGATGAATACACTAAGCAGATTCAGAAGGATGTTGGTTGCAGTAGTTAGTGGGAGATGAAGAAGCTTGCACAGGATAGAGTAGCATGGAGAGCTGCATCAAACCAATCTCAGGACTGAAGACCACACCATCATCATCACATTTATTAAACTGTACGACTTACAACTATGAAACACATATTTATGTGTCTTGCCAATTTAGATAACATATGTTCAATAAGTCTTCCGCAACCGACATGAACATTTTCACAGCGCTACTCGAATTCCTCTCGTAGATGGGTAAGCATATTCATCGTCGTTATGTTATGGCAGTACGGATCCGGTTCTTCAAGCCTTCTAGGCTTCGTGGAAATGTGAAATCCAATAGGAAGACGTCACAGAGCGTCAAATCCGGCGACCATGGAGGCCAGCGGAAGAGTGCTAAGTTACAAGTGGACTGACAACCAATGCAACGGCTCGGCGGGGCTTCATTCAGATATTCACGCACTTAGCGACTTCAGTGAGCGGGTGGCCTGTCTTGTTGAAAAATGAAGTTCTTCACGTTCAGCCTCGGAAGCAACTAGTTTTGTAACATAGCAAGGTACTGCTGACCGGTAACCGTGGTTCCGTCAAAGAAGAAAGAGACGCAAACAGATGAATGGGATATTGCTCAAAACTCACCGACTTCGTGTGACTCGTAAATGTTCATTGTGTATGTGCGGGTTCCGTACACCCCAAATTCGAATACTGTGTTTGTTTACTTTCCCACAAAAGTGGAAAGTCGCTCTATCACTGGACGTGGTGCTTTGTGCTGAAGTGTTATCATCGTCAACAGGACTCAGAAGATCTTTAGAAAATGGCACACCTATGGATTTGTTGTCTTGATATAGTGTCTGTTACCGCTTCGATTTGTAGGGCTTCATAAACAACTGATCTGCAAAACACGCCAGATTGTTGCTCTACTGGCACGACGAGCTAATTTTGTAGGACTGCGTTGAAAAGCAGTTTGGATTTGTGCGACAGTTTCATCGGAAACACAAGAGCGGCTAGGACTTTTTCTTTACATGCACACCTCGCGTCTACAAGCTGTCGATAGCATCTGCGAATGTTGCACCCCTTCTGGGGATTAGTTTGATACCTCATCCTGATACGTCTTTGGAATGTAGTAGGGATTTACACTCTCTAACCTTGAGAACGATTTCCGTTGCGGGGTAGCCATTTTGCAACATGTGAGGGTAACCGAGCAAACAGCAGACATTTAAAACCTGGCGACAATGAACGTAAACTACACTCCATTAAATGAGCCGAGGCACAGCGATCGATAGTTTTGAAAATATAACACCTTGTAATATATTTTTTGAGACACTCTTTATTGCAATGAACTCCTACAGTTTTCAGAGATAACGACAAAATGTGCATACACACATTTTAAATCGTACATGAGTATCTTTTGCCTGAATTGTAAAAGTAGTTTACATCGTATAAAATATTTACTGGTAGCCTAGGACAAGTTTAGACTTATATTTATACATAAACGTAGAGTCAAATCCTGTCTGTATATTGTTGTCATCGTAATCTCAGGGAGCATAGACACAGATCAAGTAGACCTCATATATATATTAGATCTATTTGATCTCCCTGAGAGTATGATGACACCACTTTGCAGACGGGATTTAACTCCAAGCAGATGGCTAATTATGAGTCCAAACTTGTATTCGGCCCGAGATGCTGGAGTTGGCGCCTGTGTTTGCGTTAGGTGTGCTTGCTTCAGTGTGTGTGTGTGTGTTTGTGTCTTTTACTGACGAAGACCGTGGCCAAAGGCAATGTCTGACTGCGTTTTTATTGTCCCCGTGTGCAACTTGACGTGTCTTCTTTACAGTAAGTCTGTCATTTGCTACATTGTTACTAAACGTGTATATTTGTAGAAAGTGACTGTTTTTTCTCTTCATCAGACGTTAGATAATTTTTCGAACTTTTTGATTAATCATTTTCCGATTAGAAGTGTATACTTTTCCCACAGATGTTAAAACGCTTATTCCTGTTGTCAAGACAACTGGCGGGTTAAAAGGTTGACAACGGAGCTTCAAACTTTTGTCCGAGGTCTGAATCGGATCTAACTGTCGGACAGCAGGCTACGTGACTGTTTCTGTGTGGGCGGAAATTTATGGCGCTACGTACGACGACCTGTCACTCAGGATACTGCATGGAGGTAGCTGACGCTGAAAACTCGATATAGCTGGTCCGGCTGACCGAATGAATCATTCTGACGCGGATTCAGTGCTAAAATGAGCCATCAGAAATAATTAACACAGTACAGTACACCAGACGAGCACAAGTCACACGTGAAGTTGCAGAGGTAGTCTTGCATAATTTGCGAGCTTTTGAGCATGTGTAACAGTGGGAGAAATTTACGGGTAAATATACGATTTGAAATGGCCCAATAGCCGGCCCCGCGATTCATAGTGTAATGAAAAATTCTCACATCTTCAAACGTGTGGTGAATGACCTTTTCAGTTGCTTCATTTGCTTTTATCTCTTTTCACTCTCCACTCCCAGTAGTGGAGCGGGCTGTTTGAGATCTCTGGCATTAGAACGTACCGATTCTATTCAGCCAAATATCATACAAGATGACAAAGGGGCAGTCGCGGTTCTACTCAGCCAAATATCGGGCGAGCTGTGGCAGGTGAGGGACCCCAATGACGAACAAATTGGACCGGTTTAGCAGTTCTGACACATGCCTCACAACCATGGAAAACCCCTCAAAATCCTTGGTTGGAAGCGCGTGATTAGAACAACATTAATTTATTGCTGACAAGTCGTCTTCGAGAAAGAAAACTGGCATTCTACGGATCGGAGCGTGGAATGTCAGATCCCTTAATCGGGCAGGTAGGTTAGAAAATTTAAAAAGGGAAATGGATAGGTTAAAGATAGATATAGTGGGAATTAGTGAAGTTCGGTGGCAGGAGGAACAAGACTTCTGGTCAGGTGACTACAGGGTTATAAACACAAAATCAAATAGGGGTAATGCAGGAGTAGTTTTAATAATGAATAGGAAAATAGGAATGCGGGTAAGCTACTACAAACAGCATAGTGAACGCATTATTGTGGCCAAGATAGATACGAAGCCCACACCTACTACAGTAGTACAAGTTCATATGCCAACTAGCTCTGCAGATGATGAAGAAATTAAAGAAATGTACGATGAAATAAAAGAAATTATTCAGATAGTGAAGGGAGACGAAAATTTAATAGTCATGGGTGACTGGAATTCGAGTGTAGGAAAAGGGAGAGAAGGAAACATAGTAGGTGAATATGGATTGGGGCTAAGAAATGAAAGAGGAAGCCGCCTAGTAGAATTTTGCACAGAGCACAACTTAATCATAGCTAACACTTGGTTTAAGAATCATGAAAGAAGGTTGTATACGTGGAAGAACCCTGGAGATACTAAAAGGTATCAGATAGATTATATAATGGTAAGACAGAGACTTAGGAACCAGGTTTTAAGTTGTAAGACATTTCCAGGGGCAGGTGTGGACTCTGACCACAATCTATTGGCTATGACCTGTAGATTAAAACTGAAGAAACTGCAAAAATGTGAGAAATTAAGGAGATGGGACCTGGATAAACTGAAAGAACCAGAGGTTGTATAGAGTTTCAGAGAGAGCATAAGGGAACAATTGACAGGAATAGGGGAAAGAAATACAGTAGAAGAAGAATGGGTAGCTCTGAGGGATGTAGTAGTGAAGGCAGCAGAGGACAAAGTAGGTACAAAGACGAGGGCTGCTAGAAATCCTTGGGTAACAGAAGAAATATTGAATTTAATTGATGAAAGGAGAAAATATAAAAATGCAGTAAATGAAGCAGGCAAAAAGGAATACAAACGTCTCAAAAATGAGATCGACAGGAAGTGCAAAATGGCTAAACAGGGATGGCTAGAGGACAAATGTAAGGATGTAGAAGCTTATCTCACTCGGAGTAAGATAGATACTGCCTACAGGAAAATTAAAGAGACCTTTGGAGAGAAGAGAACATCGTGTATGAATATCAAGAGCTCAGATGGCAGCCCAGTTCTAAGCAAAGAAGGGAAGGCAGAAAGGTGGAAGGAGTATATAGAAGGCTTTTACAAGGGCGATGTACTTGAGGACAATATTATGGGAATAGAAGAGGATGTAGATGAAGACGAAATGGGAGATACGATACTGCGTGAAGAGTTTGACAGAGCACTGAAAGACTTGAGTCGAAACAAGGCCCCCGGAGTAGACAACATTCCATTAGAACTACTGACGGTCTTGGGAGAGCCAGTCATGACAAAACTCTACCAGCTGGTGAGCAAGATGTATGAGACAGGGGAAATACCCTCAGACTTCAAGAAGAATATAATAATTCCAATTCCAAAGAAAGCAGGTGCTGACAGATGTGAAAATTACCGAACTATCAGTTTAATAAGCCACGGCTGCAAAATACTAACGCGAATTCTTTACAGAAAAACTGGTAGATGCAGACCTCGGGGAGGATCAGTTTGGATTCCGTCGAAATGTTGGAACACGTGAGGCAATACTGACCTTACGACGTATCTTAGAAGAAAGATTAAGAAAAGGCAAACCTACGTTTCTAGCATTTGTAGACTTAGAGAAAGCTTTTGACAATGTTGACTGGAATACTCTTTTTCAAATTCTAAAGGTGGCAGGGGTAAAATACAGGGAGCGAAAGGCTATTTATAATTTGTACAGAAACGAGATGGCAGTAATAAGAGTCGAGGGGCATGAAAGGGAAGCAGTGGTTGGGAAAGGAGTGAGACAGGGTTGTAGCCTCTCCCCGATGTTATTCAATCTGTATATTGAGCAAGCAGGAAAGGAAACAAAAGAAAAATTTGGAGTAGGTATTAAAATTCATGGAGACGAAGTAAAAACTTTGAGGTTCGCTGATGACATTGTAATTCTGTCAGAGACGGCAAAGGACTTGGAAGAGCAGTTGAACGAAATAGACAGTGTCTTGAAAGGAGGATATAAGATGAACATTAACAAAAGCAAAACGAGGATAATGGAATGTAGTCAAATTAAATCGGGTGATGCTGAGGGAATTAGATTAGGAAATGAGGCACTTAAAGTAGTAAAGAAGTTTTGCTATTTAGGAAGTAAAGTAACTGATGATGGTCGAAGTAGAGACGATATAAAATGTAGACTGGCAATGGCAAGGAAAGCGTTTCTGAAGAAGAGAAATTTGTTAACATCGAATATAGATTTATGTATCAGGAAGTCGTTTCTGAAAGTATTTGTTTGGAGTGTAGCCATGTATGGAAGTGAAACATGGACGGTAACTAGTTTGGACAAGAAGAGAATAGAAGCTTTCGAAATGTGGTGCTACAGAAGAATACTGAAGATAAGGTGGATAGATCACGTAACTAATGAGGAGGTATTGAATAGGATTGGGGAGAAGAGAAGTTTGTGGCACAACTTGACTAGAAGAAGGGATCGGTTGGTAGGACATGTTTTGAGGCATCAAGGGATCACAAATTTAGCATTGGAGGGCAGCGTGGAGGGTAAAAATCGTAGAGGGAGACCGAGAGATGAGTACACTAAGCAGATTCAGAAGGATGTAGGTTGCAGTAGATACTGGGAGATGAAGCAGCTTGCACAGGATAGAGTAGCATGGAGAGCTGCATCAAACCAATCTCAGGACTGAAGACAACAACAACAACGTCGTCTTCTTTGAGGAACTTGCCCCATCCCAAAAATGAACTGTTTTGAAAAGTTAGTATACGTTGTGTGGTTGAGTATGTACATGTCACCAAACGGAGTGTACTGGGTGTGTGAAGAATTGATGGAAAAGGGTTTAAAGGACATTTTCAAATGTATCTGACTGCGAAAGTGGGCTAGACGTTCTGTGACTGTGGCACTTCTCCATGGAGATTGAATCTATTAACGATATTATGCAACTACTGTAACTTCTTCTTTGGTCTGGACACTCAACTAGTAGTGACGCGTTAGTGATTAACAGCAGTTCAGTTAAATACGTGTACTATTGCTAGCCGCCATTCCAGCTTGTGTTAATTTGATGTCTCATTACACGGCACAATTGGTGTCCGATAAATGTTATTTTTATTTCTTCTTAGTGAACTACTTTCAACAGAAACTTCCTGATAGATTAAAACTATGTGCCGGATCGAGACTCGAATTCTTGACTTTTGCTTTGCGCGGAAAAGTACTTTAAGCGACTGAGCTAACCAAGCACGTCCAAAAAGTGCTCCCCACGGCTTCTCCTCTACCAGTACCTCGTCTCATGCCATCCAAAATTCACAGAAGCTATCCTGCACTTGCCCGTGAAAGGGAAAGGTCCCGAGCTTGAGTTTCGGTCCGGCACACTGTTTTAATCTATCAGTATGCTTCATATCAGCGCACACTCCGCTGCAGAGTGAAAATTTCATTCTGGATACTTTCAAGAGAATAGAATATCTGAATTTTAAGCGTATAACTATTTTGTTTATCCACAAATGACTGATCTGAGTTTGTGCATGTGGAGTACTGCATAGGATTTTCGGACATTGTTTTCTGGATGTTTTCCGGTAAACCTACTATCAAGATTATTTCACCGAGAGAATTATTAACCCATTGTCATCTTTGTGAAGCTTGCGTGGCTGGTGAGGACATCCACGAGTCAACTGATGACCGTAATTGCGCTATAACAGGATCCGAGGGCTCTATGTGTGAAAATAAACTCAAAACCAAATTTTCAGGTGATCGAAAACCATTCAGCAGAGTTGCAGCTGATCGGAGAGATCTGCGGAGACCAGCGCTACAACTTCCATTGAGTCTCTGGAATGTTATGAGCTTTTCGAAATGCTCCGAACTCACGACATATCGAATACTGACGTGAACACAGAATAAATAAAAAGACAATCCAATTAATTAATGACGCAGTTGTCTAAACGAAACCCTCTTATGCATTGTACATAAAATCACCTGCCACTTGTTACACTTTAGAGTACAATACAAGGACATGGCCCTCTTTTTCATGGGTGTTCGGCTTTTACTCTATGAACAAGTAACACAGAGTTTTTATTAAGCTCAAGTAATTTTAGCGCTCCGTCTGATATAGTTAGGTTGCCCACGAATTTAATGCATAGTTTTTCAGTATAATAATGTAACTTTATGAGCTGTATAAATTTGCGTAGGTCCGAAAGAGAGACTTGATATTTCACTTCAACGTTAACGTAATAGCCGCAGTAAACTCCTTCCTCTTGTGATGGTATCTTTCCGCACGCCATGACTACTTATTGTGCTATTTTTTCCACTGTGCTCAAACGAAAGCACGTACTATATAAAATTCAAAATACGTGGCGTTGACGTCTTTGTAAAGAGATGTCATATTAGGCATCTATAGTCCTATTGATTCTTGAGATTTAATTGTGTTTTATTAATAACCGGAATGACTAACAGTATAGATAACAAGAAATTGGAGACTTCAAAAAATTTTGTAATGCAGTAGACTGCTGGAGGGTAGGCGGCAACAGTTATTAAATACTGAACAGATACTGAATGAAGATTGGGAGAAAATAGCTTTATGACACAAATTGCTTAAAAGAACGGTTCGGATTAATTGTTTTGCACACATCCTAAGTCGTCAAGTAGGCATCAGTTTTGTTGAAAGGAGGGTGGGGTGGTGCGGTAGGGGACGGGGTAAATATCGTTGAATAAGACCAGGGCTACATTACAGTAAACACATTCAACGTGTGTAGGTTGCAACAGCTATGTGTAGGTGAAGAGGCTTGCACAGGAGAGATTAGCTCTTGCAGGGATCCCTGTAAATATATTCTTGACTATAGATAATAGCTTGGAATTGTAGGAGTCGAATAAAAGGTCATTCTAGGTGTCTTAGTGCACCAGTACAGCCTCACAAAGTAATTACAAGTAGAATTACTGTCTTCATGTAACGTGAAACAATCCGTATCGTGAACACAAGTCAAAGTAAAAAAGTCCGATTAATATGTCCCAATCTCTACTAGTTACTGTATCCTACATATTGAGATGTACAAATGACATAGCAATAAACCGTGAACGTGGTCCTATGGAATATTGTATGTCCATATATGACCTTTGTACTGAACTACGAACCTAAGAGAGACATCGGCCTAGTCACATATACAAATCTGTGAATGAAGTAATAAATGGCAGAAAAATTCATAGAGTCATGTGATCACATCCTGGACCATCATGTTAATTCTGATGCTTTCTGACTTTTCCGCCGATATGTGCAAGAGTTTTTAATGACAATCTCAAGGTCTTGTAAAGTTAATTATCTGGGGGATATCTTCATAATTTCTTTTACTAATCACTGTGATAAAGGGACAGTATATCACCTCATAATTTCTTGACAGTGTCGGTGTTGTAGCATTAAATCTTTAAATACAGTGTTGCAGTTTATTTTAAGAAAACTTTTTATGTATCATCTGTTGTTTTCCATCCTTGTGTTGAATAAAAAGTGTCATAATCAGAAATAATACCAATAATAATCTTGATTTGTGTCCATAAGGAATAAAGTTCCTTAGTAAAATATTTTACTGCGTACAGCACAAAGCAGCTTATAGTTTGATATACAGAGTGGTCCGAGACAGTCTGAAAAACTTTAAGGGTGCTGCAGGATAGGTTGAGCTGAGAAATTATTTTTAAGAAAATACTTCAATACGTTGCGCCGTTTACGAGTTCATTAGCACTGAAGCTAACCAATAAGGCCGTCGTGAGCGCAAATTCAAGCAGCCCGCCAGATGAAGTTTCTGTCAGCTGTTCTCCTACTGTAGATGACAGCGCACGAGACTGCTCAGCCTTTGGCTTTGGTTCGTTCCTTGCTACCCTCCAAAGTCTAGTTTTTGCATCGCTCTCTTTTTCGGTTTTAGGAAACAGGACGAGGAACACATTCGGCGACAGTGTCTATGGCGGGACGCTTGCATTTGCGCGCACAGCGGTCTGAATGGCTGACTTCAATGACGGTTAAGTCGAAAACTGTGCAACGTATCCAGTATTTTCCTTGACAGTTATATCTCAGCAGAACCTACCCTGCAACAGCCTTACATCAACTCTACATCTACATCTACATCCATACACCGCAAGCCACCCGACGGTGTGGTGGAGGGTACCCTGAGTACCTCTATCGGTTCTCCCTTCTATTCCAGTCTCGTTCGTGGAAAGGAGGATTGTCGGTATGCTTCTGTGTGGGCTCTAATCTCTCTGATTTTATGCTCATGGTCTCTTCGCGAGATATACGTAGGAGGGAGCAATATACTGCTTGACTCTTCGGTGAAGGTATGTTCTCGAAACTTTAACAAAAGCACGTACCGAGCTACTGAGCGTCTCTCCTGCAGAGTCTTCCAGTGGAGTTTATCTATCATCTCCGAAACGCTTTCGCAATTACTAAATGATCCTGTAAAGAAGCGCGCTGCTCTCCGTTGGATCTTCTCTATCTGTTCTATCAACCCTATCTGGTACGGATCCCACACTGCTGAGAAGTATTCAAGCAGTGGGCGAACAAGCGTACTGTAACCTACTTCCTTTGTTTTCGGATTGCATTTCCTTAGGATTCTTCCAATGAATCTCAGTCTGCCATCTGCTTTACCGACGATCAACTTCATATGATAATTCCATTTTAAATAACTCCTAATGCGTACTCCCAGATAATTTATGGAATTAACTGCTTCCAGTTGCTGACCTGCTATTTTGTAGCTAAATGATAAGGGATCTATCTTTCTATGTATTCGCAGCCCATTACACTTGTCTACATCAATTGGCATTCCCTGCACCATGCGTCAATTCGCTACAGATCCTCCTGCATTTCAGTACAATTTTCCATTGTTACAACCTCTCGATACACCACAGCATCATCTGCAAAAAGCCTCAGTGAACTTCCGATGTCATCCACAAGGTCATTTATGTATATTGTGACTAGCAACGGTCCTATGACACTCCCCTGCGGCACACCTGAAACGACTCTTACTTCTCTCCATTGAGAATGACATGCTGCGTTCTGTTATCTATGAACTCTTCAATCCAATTACACAATTGGTCTGATAGTCCATATGCTCTTACTTTGTTCATTAAACGACTGTGGGAAACTGTATCGAACGCCTTTCGGAAGTCAAGAAACACTGCATCTACCTGTGAACACGTGTCTATGGCCCTCTGAGTCTCGTGGACGAATAGCGCTAGCTGTGTTACACACGACCGTCTTTTTCGAAACCCGTGCTGATTCCTACAGAGTAGATTTCTACTCTCCAGAAAAGTCATTATACTCGAACATAATACGTGTACCACAATTCTACAACTGATCGACGTTAGAGATATAGGTCTATAGTTCTGCACATCAGTTCAAAGTCCCTTCTTGAAAACGCGGGTGACCTGTGCCCTTTTCGAATCATTTGGAACGCTACGCTCTTCTAGAGACCTACGGTACACCGCTGTAAGAAGGGGGGCAAGTTCCTCCGCGTACTCTGTGTAAAATCGAACTGGTATCCCATCAGGTCCAGCAGCCTTTCATCTTTTGAGCGATTTTTATTATTTCTCTATCCCTCTGTCGTCTATTTCGATATCTACCATTTTGTCATCTGTGCGGCAATCTAGAGAAGGAACTACAGTGCAGTCTTCCTCTGTGAAACAGCTTTGGAATTTAGTATTTCGGCCTTTAGTCTGTCATCCTCTGTTTCAGTACGATTTTGGTCACAGAGTGTCTGGACATTTTGTTTTGATCCACCTACCGCTTTGACATAAGACCAAAATTTCTTAGGATTTTCTGCCAAGTCAGTACATAGAACTTTACTTTCGAATTCATTGAACGCCTCTCGCATAGCCCTCCTCACACTACATTTCGCTTCTCGTAATTTTTATTTGTCTGCAAGCCTTTGGCTATGTTTATGATTGCTGTGAAGTTCCCTTTGCTTCCGCAGCAGTTTTCTAACTAGGTTGTTGTACCACAGTGGGTCTTTTCCATCTCTTACGATATTGCTTGGCACATACTCATCTAACGCATATTGTACGATGGTTTTGAACTTTGTCCACTGATCCTCAACACTACCTGTACTTCAGACAAAACTTTTGTGATGAGCCGTCAGGTACTCTGTAATCTGTTTTATGTCTCTTCTGCTAAACAGAAAAATTTTCCTACCTTTTTTAATATTTCTATTTACGGCTGAAATCATCGATGTAGTAACCGCTTTATGATCGCTGATTCCCTGTTCTGCATTAACTGTTACAAATAATTCGGGCCTGTTTGTCACCAGAAGGTCTAATATGTTATCGCCACGAGTAGGTTCTCTGTTTAACTGCTCAAGGTAGTTTTAAAAAATTTCACTGGATTCTTTTTCCCTGCCGCCTTTTATGAACGTTTGAGTCTCCCAGTCTATATGCGGCAAATTAAAATCTCCACCCAGAACTATAACATGGTGGGGAAATCTTCTCGAAATATTTTCTGAATTATTCTTCAGGTGCTCAGCCACAACAGCTGCTGAGACCAGTGGCCCATAGAGACTTCCAATTACCATGTCTGAGCCTGCTTTAATCGTGACCTTCACCCAAATCATTTCACATTTCGGATCTCCGTCAATTTCCTTCGATACTATTGCACTTCTTATCGCTATAAACACGCCTCCCCCTTCACTGTCCATCCTGTCTCTGCGGTATACATTCCAATCTGAGTTTAGGATTTCATTACTGTTTACGTCTGGTTTCAGCCAACTTTCTGTCCCTGGTACTATATGGGCGTTGTGACCGTTTATTAATGAGAGCAGTTCTGGAACCTTTCTATAGACGCTCCTGCAGTTTACTATTAGCACATTGTTATTCCCTGTTGCATTTTGCCTACTCCTACCTTTCCGCGTCTCAGGAGGCGTCTTGTCGGGCCTAGGGAGGGAATTCTCTAACCTAAAAAACCCCCTTGTGCACTCCACACGTACTCCGCTATCCTTGTAGCCGCTTCCGGCGTGTAGTGCACGCCTGACCTATTCAGGGGGATCCTACATTTCTCCACCCGATAGCGGACGTCGAGAAATTTGCACCCCGGTTCTCCGTAGAATCGTCTGAGCCTCTGGTTTAAGCCTTAAACTCGGCTCCAAACCTGAGGACCGCGATCGGTTCTGGGAACGATACTACAAATAGTTAGCTCTGATTCCACCCCGAGAGCGAGGCTTTTCGCCTTCACCAATTCCGCCAACCGCCTGTACGAACTGAGGATGACCTCTGAACCCAGACAGCAGGAGTCATTGGTGCCGACATGACCAACAATTTGCAGTCGGGTGCACCCAGTGCTCTCTATCGCCGCCGGTAGGGCCTCCTCCACATCTCGGATGAGACCCCCCGGCAAGCAGACAGAGTGAACACTGGCCTCCTTCCCCGACCTTTCCGCTATTTCCCCAAGGGGCTCCATCACCCACCTAACGTTGGAGCTCCCAGTAACTAATAAACCCCTCCCCCCGTGTGCCTGCTCGGACCTTGCTGAAGGAGCAGCCACATGTCCACTCACAGGCAGAGGGGGCGATGCCACCGGCCAGCCTCCACATTTACCGTCCGCCTCGTGCGCCGCGAACGCCGCTGAACCCGCCACTCCCCTTGGGGAGAGGGTAGCCGAACTGCGCCCTGTACCCGCGAAGATGTCTCGACAGCAAGGACATTGGGTGAAGCATGTAACACCTGGGGTGTACCTTGCGACGCACCAGACTCCCCACTGCCGTTACACTCCGCGTCAGCAGCCTGAAGACGGCTGACCTCGGCCATCAACACGCTCAGCTGTTCGCGGATAGTGGACAGCTCCTCCTGCGTCCGTACACAGCAGTCACACATCCTATCCATCCTAAGGAATCAATTTACTGAAGAGACTTAATCAACTTTAACTAGACTGCTAATTCACTAAAGGAGGCTGATTATTGACTAAACTGTGATTGCTAGCCACTTCGTGTAGAAAACAATGAAAATAGGACTACCTGTCTCTGACCTGTATTGAAAACAAACATTAGCACTACTGGCACTATGGTTGACTAAAGGGACTCTCTCTGACTGTATTCAAAACAAACACGAAATCTATGGAACACTAGCCTTACAAGCTTTTCAGGCTCTTTCTGATCATCCTGTACATATAGTGTTCAGTAAGCTATGAAATCAGTATTATATCTTTATGATCATTAGAAATCTACTTCCTTACAAAAAAAAAAAAAAATCTGAGCACTATGGGACCTAACGTCTGAGGTCATGAGTCCCCTAGAACTTAGAACTACTTAAACCTAACTAACCTAAGGATATCACACACGTCCGTGACCTAGGCAGGACTCGAACCTGCGACCGTAGCGGTGGCACGGTTCCAGACTGCAGCGACTAGAACCGCTTGGCCACTCCGGCCGGCATTTCCTTACAGACAGTTATTATTTTCAGCTGGAGAATGGTCAATGAGATGAAGCTTCTTGTGTACAATGCATTAGTTGATATTGTTGGATGCTGAATGTAGCAGCACCGTGAGTCATTGCTAATACCTTAGACAAATTCTGCGTTTATAAAGGTGTGCAATTTTAGTTAAATGTTTGGGAAGGACAGAAAAATTAATGCCTTTTTAAGAGGCGTAATTAGACCAAGTACTTCGGCTGAAGTGTCTGATGTTAGAAGATCTTTAATCACAGAAACTTGTAGTGAGCATTCCAAATAACAATGAAATTTATTGCGCTTAATGTAACAGCAACGTCCGAGTGTTCCATTTTTAATGTGCATTTCCACTCAATACTAGAATATTGTGATTATTAGAACTACTCTTTGCTAAGTGTTTTGTTAATTAATTCTTGTACAGTGTGTACTAAAATGCTGATTGGTGAATGTAGAAAATAGAGCATCTGATCTGTTACTCAACTGCAAGTTAGCATTTTACAATGCGATGTTTACAAAACTTTGTAACGGTGTTGGCTATTTAGAAGAAACTGTATAACGAAGGTTGCAAGACGAACAAAATGGTACTGCGTATTTGGTTCTTAGATCCCCTATTTACTGCTGTTAAGTATAAAGGTAGGTCTTGATAGCATTGCGCAAATGGGAAGATTTTCTCATACTAACTGATGGAGGTTGCGCAGTAGTTAACGCAATGGACTTGCATTCGGGAAGACGACGGTTCAAATCCGCGTCCGACCATTCTGATTTGTTTTTCGTGATTTCCCTCAATCGCTCCAGGCAAATTCTGGGATGGTTTTTTTGATAGCCTTCCCTAACTCGAGCTTGAACTCCGTCTGTCATGACCTTCTTGTCGATGAAAATTGAAACATTAATGTCCTCCACCACTTTCTCATATTACAAACCTCACATGTTGGTTATCAAGGTGTGTTACGTTCCTTTAACGCCTCAGTTGATTATTTTTCTTTTTCTTTTCACGAAGCCGAGATTTATCATCAGTTGACCTGGATTGCGTCCCCAGTCTGAGGAAAGTGCTGTGTAATTTCTTTAGATTAAGCTTTAGTATGTAAAATTTCCAGAGAATCATTGTGTGAACAGTTAATAATTGTACTACGAGAATAGTTTAATTGCTGCGTTTCATCACCTTTAGTTCTTAGAGAAGAATAAGAAGATGCGAAACATGTGTATGCCTGACAAGCATTGTATCAATGTTTTTCTGTATTCGTTGACAGACATTAGTGCATTGCGCAAAAGGTCAGGAAAACCTGAGCAACATTGTAAGTCCTAGGAGAAGGAACCGTTATAACAGCAGCTTGACAGAAATATTCCAGACGCCAAACTGTCATCTGTACCACATGACACAGACAGCTACATGAGTTACCACATACACTGACAGTTCATGACGGATCGTCATCGAAACACTTGTGGATAGAAGAAAGGAATTCTTCTGCTCGACGTAGGATTCCCCTTATGTTATCCAGTTTGTAGGAAGAACCTGTTTTAGAACACGAGGAAGTTTATTAAAAGAACAGAATAAGTATTCTGTCTGTCAAAATGTCAGCCCGAGGGAGAGATGCTCCTGTTCCAGCTCTTAAGAAACACATTTGGACAAAGTTGAGACTGAAAACCAGCAGACTCCGCCGAACAAACCGTACCACCAACTTACGGAAGCAGCGAGTCGCTCGTTAGCCGACTCGCTAAGAAGCGTGGAGTAGGGTGCAGCTGCACCGCAGCTGCAATGCAAATGCCTGCTGCGGCAAGCACTGTCCAAGGCCGAGACGCCACAGGCCCTACGCCAATGAGTCTCTCAAGTCTTCTTCAGCCTTCATCCCACGATTTAAGTCTTCTGTTTAAATATTTAACTGAGTAGCTGCGGAAGATTCTTTTTATGCAAATCCTCACTTTTTTCCCTATGGAATTCCTAACAAGGTAATTTAAAAATATTGAGGTGGGTTTACGGAAACTTTAGAACAACAGTGTATTCCAAAGAAACTTTTTGGAGAATAGTCTGAATATAAGGTTTTTGCGTCGTTTATATTTTCTACTGTGGCTCTAAAGTATCTAGGGCATTCCATTTTAAGGCAGCACATCGAGTTTGTCCTCTGTAATACAGTTTATAGACTCTCAAATGTAGTCGTTACACCTGTGGATCGAATGTCTTACTTGAAAACTCGAAAATGAATTCGTGAACGCTAAATTGTCGAATTTGGACTACTATTTCGATTATTTTTATGTTTAATTTGCCTGACTGAAGGTTTCTTGCCTGATAATTTAAACGACATACCACCTTTAGTATGCTGAGAGATGTACGTGCAAGGGAAATTCCCTGTCGCACGCCCCTCAGATTTAGTTGTAGGAGATGCCAGTGGCCAGCGTGTCAGAGACTGAAGAGAGATCAAGCATGAAAACAGGAAGAAGGTGTACTGGGCTGCGCGGAAAAAAAAAAATGGAATAATGAACGGGCCAAGAACGAGAGGTGCAATATAGAGCACACGCAAACAGAAAGAGCGAGGTTAAGTGGTTTCGGTGTTGAAATCATCATCGCACAAACAGTTTTTTCTTTTTCCCGCTGTTCGCTTAATTCAAATTTGTGTCCGTGTCGTGGCGCAACGTCCGCTTACCAATAGCGAGGTATAAGCTAATGACTTACAATGACAAGTAAGTCTGCAACCGAAAGGAAGTGGCTTCCGAATGGGAACTCAAACGTCTGATGACAAGGCGAGAAGTCAACCGAAGCCTACACCGGAAAACACGTCTGGTGTGTCATACACAGCATTAGTGCCAGTGCATGTGTCATATGATAGAAATATATTATCAACGCACCTAATTTGTACGACTGGTAAGAGAGTGAGGCATGCCTCCTTGCCCGATATAGCTTTTCGTATGAATATGAATTTGATCACTCCCAAGTAAATGATGGAAACATAATAGTTTGTCACATAAGCTGCAACAAATGAACGCAACAGTTTCATAATCACACAGTTTCTCTGTGCTCTGTCTAGGCACATGTTTCTATCGTTTTTGAAGTTTCTTTCCGTATTGGAAGATTTTATTCTTGAATTCCATTGTTCTAAATTAGTTCACACGCGTTTACTTGTTCTTTTCGTTTCTGTGAAACGTCTACGTGGTATCTTGCCCGCTCTCACTGTTCATCGCATTTACTTGCGACAGTAACGTATTCTTACTACATGACTCATATTCTATAACGGATGTGTAGCATGACAACTGACAAGAATACAGAAAGACAACATACATTTCAATGACCGGACGGACTGTTCATAATGTTGTTGAAAAGAAAGTAATAAGAGAGATTTTTGAACACGGCTCGCGCTAAACAGTTCAATGCCATGACCACTTACCCACGACGCCGTTGGTATATGACGCAGCAATTTATTGCACCTCTCGTTCTTGGACTTTTGCTCTCGCTCTTTTTTATCTATTTTTTTCAGTTCAGTATTCCTTCTTCCTGTTTTAGAGCATGGTTTGTGTTTAGTTTTGGACGGTATACCCACTGGGCCATCTTACCAATAAATCTGAGAGAGGTGAAATGCGGAGTTTCCCTTGTTAGCGCACAAAGGCGATCCTGTACATTTTAATGTGTGTTACAGAACGCACATTCATGTTCATTCTGATGGGAAGGGAACAGAAGTGCAAGGTGTCCATTAATGTTTATCATGATTTATAGATTAAACACTGATTACATTTATGATGGTACCGTCTGTTTTTTTTTTTTTTTTTTTTTTTACGGTTTTTGTGCGGCTGCCTCTCTCCTAACACTCTCGGTACAAGGATTGTTATGTAAGCTGTATCGTGAAGATGGTTTTTCCTCCAGGAGAAATTTCAGTGTGTTGTGTGAACAGCATGCATAAACTTACCCTAGGGTGTCCTAGTAAGACACAGAAACATCATCTGTGTCATGAGATGTTGTATTAGGGTGGTCCACAGCCTTCAGTCAGTGGCCCACTAATGCTCTTTATGATAATTAACTGCCGTTTTGCTTGAATAAAGGGGCAAAATTCAAGGGCTCTGCAGTAAAAAATGGTAAGGACATATCAGTAGCTCTCAGAAAACGCGTCAAAAATATTTTGATAAAATCACATTCATCAGACATCTGAAACACATACAAAAACAATTTTTTTCCGCGTACAGCATTGCTTTATTACACAGCGTCAGTAGTTACATATTTTTAGTAAGTGATATAAACTGGGAAAAATATTTCAAAATTTCAGAAACACGTACTTAACATTATTTACTCGAAACATTGTAGTCTAAACACACTTACTTAACATTTTTTTTAAGTGAAAACACATTATTCTAATGCATTACTTAACATTAGTATATTACTTAGAACGTTGGTTTCTCAGTACGATTGTCTATCTTTCTTCTTCGTCTTGTTATTGAAACGCAGTACCTCCTTCTGCTTGGAGTGAGTTTGACCAATCATGGTTACAGGAGGTTTACAATTTAAGCTTGAGAGAATATCTCTCAACTTGTCTCCTTTAATAGTAAGAGGACCAGAATATTTCGGTTTAAGCTTTATCAGGAAAGAACTGCTTGCAGGCCTTCCACATTTTGATAAGGCAACAGATTCTAGGCAACCATTGTATGTATCACTAAACAAGTATGTTATGGTGGGACGTTGTAGCTCAGCAGAAAATACAATTCGAACACAATTTCTAATGCTGAATTTGCTTTCAGCAGTTGATGCTTGTGGTTGGTGGAACAGCTGTTTTTGTGGAGAGAAGCTGTAGAAACACTCTTGAGTCATAAGAGTTACCTTGAATGGCTTCTTTCGCTTGGATGTTCTTAGAACTTCTTCCCAATGATCAGGTTCATAAACACTTTGATAACGTGAGGTGACATTTTTCTCCACTTGAGCAAAGTCACTGTTACTAGGTAGCATGCTATGTCCGGCCTGAGGAAAGGTGTGCTCGATGTATCTCAAACGACCAGCCTTTAACATGTATAGCCAAAACACCACTAAGGTCCAAGTCTTGTTTTGTCCGCCACAGTTGTTGGTAAACGCAGTAAACTTTTCATTTTTGATGACTTTCTTTACAAAATACATCTTTAAACAGCTTGAAATTTCGTCTGTTCCCTTTTATCTGTTGTTTCATCCCAAAGAAGAAAATGCCCTTGGCTGTTTACACAAGGATGGAGACTAAAATGATAGAACCATGTTTTCCGCTGGTAAAGAATTGGCCCAGTAGTCGTTTTAGGCGTGGGTAGTGTCAGTTGCAAATCGAACGAAATTACATGAACATTTTTGTCTTGTTTTGCTACTTTAATTGCTTCACATATAGCAATTTGCCCAGCTTCTGCTTTTTGATGGTGAATGTCCTGCTTTATTCGCAATGAATCTATTCCAGTTTCGTTTTACTGTTCTCAGCAAGCTTGACTGCTAGATAAATTGAATAACAGGGTTTTTGAGTTGTCAATTTTAGGGCTCTTGAAAATTATATTGAATTCTTTGGTAAGTATTCGTCGAAATTTGTCTATAGAAACGGAACTTTTGCTTGCCGACTGACATTCCTCGACGTACTTCTCTTAACAGAACTTCAGTGGAATAATCCATACTTAAGTACTCTAGCGATGAATATTTTCGAGTGTAGTGACTCCTATACTTTAGAAGATCGTCAGTAAATGCTCTCACATCGTTGATGACATCGTTTGAATATTTTCTAGGGTGACTGATACGCTTACCTCTGCCATCAGAAGGAGTTTAAACGGCACCATTTTTCAATCGTTTCACGATATTCACCACATGGCCTCTATTTCTCTGAAGTCCATGAACGTTAACAAATGCAATTTTGCAAATAATGACATCCTTTTCGGCAATTTTCGATGTAGGTAGAACTGTTTGACTGCGTCTGGATGTATCTTGTTTAGTCTTCTTTCGTATAACAGTTTTTGACCGCAAACAACCTTGCAGGTAAGCATTTTGAGTATCATAGCAGTTCATTTCCCACAAATTTCGGAATATTGTTGGTTTATCTACTTCTCTAATAAGCTGGAAACACTTTTAGGGCATTCGCATGGCGTGCCTATCATTTTGTTCTTCACAAACAGTACCCTTACCTCTGTACTTCGTATACTGCTTTCCTTCATTTCTGTTTTTCTTCATCTACTCTTGCACACTGCCACGTTTTAGACTCTTTTGACCTTTCCGTATGCTCTGTTGATCGTTAACATGTTTAGCGTCTGCTTCATGATTGTCACTACTGCATGTATCTTCGGAGGAACATCTACCTCCAAGAAGCCTCTGAACCTACAAAAAAAATCAATGTCATAAGTTTAACATTCTGTACAGTTCTAAGAATAATGAAATACCTAAAACTAAACATCCATTGTAGTTTTCATTATGTAACGTATACATTGACATTCTCCAACACACCTTCTCTAGAAAATTTTTTTTGAAAAGGATAAGCATGTGGAATAGAGATACTCCCTAATAACTGATCGGCAACTAGTGATTCCTGTTAGAAGGCTAGGTATCAACATATAGCTACATTTATAGATACCATAATACTTCATAGAAAACTAATTTGGATTTCTTATCATGGCAAGTAAGTGGTCTTAAGGATAGCCCTTAGAATTATTGGAATCACATTGTCAAGTAAATTCATCTAAGGGACGCTACTTAACACTGTTTACTTACAGAAAAAATGTCATAAGTTTAACATTTTGCACAGTTCTAAGAATAATGAAACACCTAAAACTAAACATCCATTGTAGTTTTCATTATGTAACGTATACATTGACATTCTCCAATACACTTTCTCTAGAAATTTTTTTGAAAAGGATAAGCATGTGGAATAGAGATACTCCCTAATAATTGACCGGCAACTAGTGATTGCTGTTAGAAGCCTAGATATCAACATATAGCTACATTTATAGATACCATAATACTTCATAGAAAACTAATTTGGATTTCTTATCATGGCAAGTAAGTGGTCTTAAGGATAGCCCTTAGAATTATTGGAATCACATTGTCAAGTAAATTCATCTAAGGGACGCTACTTAACACTGTTTACTTACAGAAAAAATGTCATAAGTTTAACATTCTGCACAGTTCTAAGAATAATGAAACACCTAAAACTAAACATCCATTGTAGTTTTCATTATGTAACGTATACATTGACATTCTCCAACACACTTTCTCTAGAAAAATTTTTTTGAAAAGGATAAGCATGTGGAATAGAGATACTCCCTAATAATTAACCAGCAACTAGTGATTGCTGTTAGAAGCCTAGATATCAACATATAGCTACATTTATAGATACCATAATACTTCATAGAAAACTAATTTGGATTTCTTATCATGGCAAGTAAGTGGTGTTAAGGATAGCCCTTAGAATTATTGGAATCACATTGTCAAGTAAATTAATCTAAGGCACTCTGCTTAACACTGTTTACTTACAGAAAAAACTATTACTGTTTACCTGTTTAGCAACAACTCTGGAGGTGATTTCATCTTCAACAACGTATTCCAAGTCTTTATCAGAGTCATAAGTATCCAGGTCATCTCCACACTCGTTCAAAAATTCTCTGGAAAGCTTGTTTTTCACGCGGACATTGGACACTTCACTCTGACTTGCCGCCATTTTTTTAGGAATTTATCATTGTTTACTCTCACACGAATCGTAAAAGCTGCCAACAGTGAAAATCTGAAAGTTAAGAAGTGGTGCCATCTATAGGTTTTTAGTGGAACTTTATACTAATATGAATGAAACATGCCATCTCTGACATTTTACAATTAATATCTCTGTTTCTCGCAGACTGTCCCTTGCCATTGTTTATTGCCGAACACCTCAGTTAGTCCTCTTTATAGGTAACATATACTTTTTTGAAGAGATAGAAGCATTGCAAAGATTTTGATTGGTTTTGCAGAAATTGACTACCTTTTAAACTTAGACGTAGCACAAATCACGCAGTTTTATAGCACCAAAACTATTCCACCTTCTCTTAACCCAGTTTACTAACAACAACTAAAACAGCGTAGAATAGTCTACGATCTTTGGTATGGTGTCTAAGGAAACTTAGAACTAAAAAACCATACAGCATACCTGCTAAAAACGTTTAGGTTCATCAAGTTTTGACATAACAATAATTGCCGACCTTGTTGATACGGAAGCTATCAAGTTAACGTATTGTACATATTTTTATACACTCATGTGTTATTCGATCATAATCTGAGATAAATACTCACTTATGCCCAAAATATTCGTTACACGATTCATAGTAGTTAGAATAATTTTTGGGTTCTCAAATGTACATTTTACAGGGATTTCTTTGAGCGGCTGGAAATGTTAACCACAGTTTCACAGTACATTTATTCAGTTATGACATTTGTTATCAAAAAGTGCAAACCTAGAAGGAAAAATGATCTCCACTACGGTTTGATGAATCTAGCTTTGGCACACAAAGATATGAAGTATGCAGGACTAAAATCTCTGACAATCTGCGCACGGAAATAAGTTGTCTAAAAGAAAACACACGTGTTTTTAAATGAGGATGATGTTTCGCCTAAGCATCACTTTCTATACCATTAAGGAAAACTTGAATAGAAATAATTAATCATGTTCACTGAAAAAACCTTTAAATGGTCGTCAAGTAGACATATAATTATTTTGTGTAACAGATGCACCGTTTGCGTGCTAGGGTCCCTGGGAGGCTTTGACGCCATTGATGTTCAGAGACGTTGTCCAAACTGCCGTGTGATGAATATTGTTTTAGAGATGTTGCTGAAAATGTCGTCCATTTACATGGACAAATATCTGGCATCTACTATCTGATAATTGTTTAATAAAACCGGAAGCTTCAGCCAAACTGGTAACCAGATCTCTGTAGTGCATATCGATGTTTCGTACACCAAAAGCGTCATCTCCCTCCACAAAAAGATATCCTTAAGAGTGAGCTTGAGAGAACTTTCAACGTCGATTAGTTGTCGACTTTTTGTTAGTAGGTTTTAAATTGATACCACTGATAATGTGTCTCTTTAGTGCTGTTGCTGCTAGCTATTATTTGGCATAACAACTTTTCACAGTGTGGACTGTAAGGTTTTGCTACGTTCCGTTTTGTTCAGTAGTGCGATGCTTTTAAACAGGAGCGGCACATGTGTATGTTCTTTTAACTGAGGACTGAGGCAGTACTTTTGCGACTTTGGTTTACCAGTTTGCTTCCTCCTTCGCGTCCGCCACTCCATGCTCTGAGCTCGTTGGTAACAAACCGCGTCCTGTGTTCGTCCACCGCGGCGGTCGGAGTCAAAGCATGAGGTGCAAGTTTGTTCGTGTTCATTGCATATTGCTTTACCCACGCAGACGTCAGTAGTACAGTCTGGTGTCACTTTACCATTGACTCAGGTTTTGCAGTACCTTACTCGACGGTAGTTTCTAAGATGTTGTACGTAACCTTCTTTTGCCTTTTTTGTCTGTGTTACTGCTTTTAAAAACTATTATTATTACTGGTCTCTTGCTATTTTCAGAATAACACATGATGATACTGAAACCGGTCGTGTTCTGAATAAGGGAACCTTTCAACTGTAGCGGTATTTTCAACCAATGGTATAATGCTCAGTTACGGATGCTCCTCCTACAGGACTGTTTGTAACGATGGAGTTATATCTGTTGACATGTCGGATAAATGTAGAGGTATCAGCAGTTTTAGTTGCAGGGGCAAAGGCCTGGATGATTGACTCATCTGGCCTAGTAACATCAATAAAAACGGCCCTGCTGTGCTGGTATTGCCAACGGCTGAAAGCAAGGGGAAATTAAAATCGTAATTTCTCCCGAGGGCATGTAGATCTACCGTATGGTTAACTGATGTTCTTGGGTCAAATATTCCTAACGTAAAATAGTCCCTCATTCGGACCGCTGGGTGCGGTCTACACAGGAAGATATCACGACCACGAGACATGAAACTGGTATTCTACGGATGGGAGCCTCTATGTGCTAGATCCCTTAATTGGGCAGGTAGACTGGAAAATTTAAAAAGGGTAATGGATAGACTGAAGAGAGGTATAGTGAGAATTACTTAAGCTCGTTGGCAGAAGGAACAGGACTTCTGGTCATATGCATACAGCGCTAAAAATGTAAAGTCAAATAGGGGTAACGGAGGAGTGGGTTTAATAATAAATAAAAAAATAGAAATACGGGTAAGCTGCTATGAATATCATAGTGAATGCATTATCGCAACCAAGATAGACAGGGAGCCAGGGAGCGCACACCTACCACAGCAGTGCAAGTTTATTCGTTTCAGACAATGTGGATCCTGTTGAAGACACCTAGGATTTTCTCATTTCGTAGCATATGCACAGTGGCTATATCTGTAGCCATTCTTTACGTCTCCAGCAGACGCTGACGTGTCGCGGTTGTAGGTTAGACAACTTCATATGTTTCAAATGTTAGCACTAAAAAGTGCAAATGTAGGAGCCATCCTTTTTACAGTACACAATTGTCTTTGTTTTCAAATTTTGATTGAATTTGCCTCTGCAAGGCATGTTTTGCGCATGTATTAGGTACAGACGACTGTCCTAATGAAATTTATACACTGATTATTGCGACAACAATTAAATTTATGTGTTTATTTTCATAATAATTATGGTGATTTCTTTTGAAACCACTGCGGCTGTGAGGGGAACATGAGTAGCTGCGACAGGTTGTTGTATTTCCAGTTTCACAAGATGTACTATCGCAGAATTAAAGAAAATGAAATTCTGGCCTGCCTTTTGGAAGGGGTTTCCTTTGATGCCAGTTCAGACTGGCACTAGCAGTAAAAGATCAGATGATGTGTTACCTGAAAACAGGGTTCTCCATTTTCGAACGGAAAAATCATTCTTGTATTGCAGTATTTCAGAGAGTGGGAGCAAATAACCATTAGTAAAAAAATGTAAAACAGTTGTTCCATTTGAACTAACATGCAATAGAAACGAAGCATCCACCAGTACATGTCCGTCAAGGCAGTGCGTACGCTGTAGCACATAGATGGAACAGCACTAAAGCAGAGAGAAGTATGCTTCGTGTCAAGTAGCCTTATGACTAACAGGAGACACGAACTGCATTTTACCTTATCAGCAAAAGTAACGACATTTCATCCACAGCGACACCATTTGAAACCACACAGTGTGTGTTCAATTAATGTATGTAACACTTGTTTTTCGCTTTGTTATGTGTCAATGTACGTCTAATAATCTAAGAAAAACGTGATAATTAATAAATAGTTTTTAATATTTCGAATCTGACAGGGTTATATGCCCACTAGCTCCGCAGATGATGAGGGGATTGAAGAAATGTACGATGAGGTAAGGGAATTATTCATATAGTTAAGACGAATGAAAATGTAATTGTGATGGAGGACTGGAATCCGACTGTAGGGAAAGGAAGAGAACGAAAAAAGTAGGTGAATAGGGACGGGAATGAAAGAAGAGACCACCTCGTAAAATTTTGCACAGAGTATAATTTAATCATCGCTAACATTTGGTTTAGGAATCATAAAAGGAAGTTGTACACGTGGAAGAGACCTACAGGTAACGGCAGGTTTCAGACTGATTGTATAATAGTAAGATAGAGATTTCGGAACCAGATTTCAAAGTGTAAGACATTTCCAGCGCCACAAGGTAATACAAACGCCTAAAAGATGAGATTGACAGGAAGTGTAAAATTGTGAGCAGGAATGTTTGGAGGACATATGTAAGGATTTAGAAGCATATTTGTCTAGGGAAGAGATAGACACCGCCTGCAGGGAAGTTAAAGAGGCTTTTGGAGAAACGAACAACCCTAAGCAAAGAAAGGAAAGCTGAAAGGTGGCAAGAATATATAGACGGTCTATACAAGGGAAATGAACCTGAATGCAGTGTTATAGAAAATAGAGAATACGTAGATGAAGACCAGATGGCAGATACAAAACTGCGCTAAGAATTTGACAAAGCACCGAAAAACGTAAAACGAAACAAGATCCTGGGAGTAGACGACATTACGTCATAAATACTGACAGCCTTGGGAGAAACAGCCGTAATAAATCTCTTCCATCTGGTGTGCAAGATGTATGAGACAGCCGAAATACCCTTAGACGTGATCAAGAGTGTAATAATTCCAACTAAATACAGCAGTTGCTGACAGATCTGAAAAATATCGAACTATTTGTTTGCTATCTCTTGCACTTGCAGAATTCTGTACAGGAGAATGGAAAAAGATGGTGAAATGGAACCTTGGGGAAGATCAGTTTGGATTCCGGAGAAATTTAGGTACACGGGATTTATCTTAGAAAATGAAAACCTATGTTTACAGAATTAGTGAACTTTGAGAAAGCTTTTGACGTTGTTGACTGGCGTACTCTCTTTGAAATCGGAAAGTAGGAGGGCTAAAATAAAGGGAATGTTGGACTGTTTACAACTAGTACAATTTCTACAGTTTCGAGGGGCGTAAAATGGAAGGAGTTGTTGAGAAGGGAGTGGGACAGGTTTCTTGCCTATCCCAGATGTTATTCCACCTGTCCTTAATTCAAGCAGTAAAAGAAACCAAAGAAAAATTTGGAGTATGAATTAAAGTTCAGGGAGAAGAAATAAATATGTACTTTGAAGTTTGCCGATGACACTGTAATTCTGCCAGAGACAGAAAAAAGCTTGTAACAGCAGATAAACGGGGCGAATAATGAAAATTCCTGTCAGATTAAAACTGTGTACCCGACCGAGACTCGAACTCGGGACCTTTGCAAAGGTCCCGAGTTCGAGTCTCGGTCGGGCACACAGTTTTAATCTGTCAGGAAGTTTCATATCAGCGCACACCCCGCTGCAGAGTGAAAATCTCATTCTGGGGGCGAATAATGTTCTGAAAGGAGGATATTAAGACGAACATCAATAAAAGCAAAACAACGGTAAAGGAATGTAAACTAATTAAATCAGGTGATGCTAGAGAAAATAGATTAGGAAACGGAACATTTAAAGTAGTAGACATGTTTTCTATCTCGGCAGCAAAATAACTGGTGAGGACCGGAGGCTATACAGTTTAGATTGGCAACGGCAAGAAAACTATTTCTGAAGAAGAGAAATTTGTTAACATCAAATATAGACTTAGGTATTAGGAAGCTTTTCTTAAAAGTATTTGTCTGGAGTGCAGATATGTATGGAAGTGAAACTTGGACGATGAACAATTTATACAAGAAGAGAACGAAGCTTCTGAAATGTGATGCTACAGGAGAATGCTGAAGATTAGGTGGGTCGATCACGTAACTAATGAGGAACTACTGAATATAATTGGGCAGACAAGAAGTTTGTGGCTCAACTTGACTAACAGAAGAGGTCACTTGATAGGACGTATTCTGAAACATCAATGTGGTGGTGGTGGGGAGGGGGGGGGGGCGGGGGAGGTGTAAAATTTGTAGAGGGAGACCAAGAGATGAATAAAATAAGCAGGCTGAGAAGGATTTAGGTTGCGGTAGTTATTCGGAGAGACTTGTGCAGGATAGGAAAACATTGGAAGCTCCATCAAACCAGTCTTTGGACTGAAGACCACAACAATAATAGCGATTCACCACATTCAAAAACAACTGTGTATTCCATCGACGTTTTGTTGTACACTGTTTTGACTGCATCAGAAGTTTTACAGATTTATCGGCACAGCGCCACTCCTCAAGCAGATGTATAAAGCACCACTACTGTCGATATGGAAATGGAAACAACATATAGTCTGTCAACAGAAATTTTCTATTGAAACGCTAGTATACAATTCCTAGCTGACATGAAATTTAATTTTGTTGGCTGGCGCTGTAATGAGTGTAGGAATTAAAGGCGTGAGACTTAAACTTGATGCCAGAAAACAGTCCTGATGTTAGTTTTTCGTAACTATTATTAAAGGAAGAAGTCAAATCGTCTAAGTGCACCCAATCCAGAGAGCCTCTGACTTCAAAACTGCTAAGTAAAGAAGCTGAAGCATTGCAGATGTTGGTCAGAGTTGTGACACACTGTTTGTTTCTTTTCTCGGTCCCCGTCACAGTGACTTGCTTTTTGTAAGACCAGATCTCGGTGCATTCTATTTACATGTTTGCTTCTGAGAATCGGTATAAAGAAAGTATGTATCATTCATTTGACAAGCTAGATTGTCTTTCTGAATAATTATTATTTCTAAAAGTGAAAGGTCGTGAGAGGCGATAGATTTGTGCCCAGGAAACTACGGTGTTTCAGACTGCATTGTACTGCTCCCCCGTACTACATGAAGAGTTGGGATGGAGAGTGGATATTTTGTATAGATATCACAATATTACTTCGCCGTTTCAATTGCACCCTTCCGTATCACGCCGATGTTGAACTGCGTTTCAGAGCTTTTGTTGGCTGGGACTCATCTTTATTATAGAAACTGAATCAATTGCCTTTCATAAATGGCGTACTCTTACACAACTCTATTTTTACCAATTTTTAACGCTTTCATTTGAATTAGTGGCATGAAACAGAATTTTATTTTCAAACACTGTCATTATCTGAAATATAGGTGACATTGACATGATATTTATTGTGCGTAAGGGACCATAGTCACAAAATGTGGCAACTTTTTCCTTAATTAAGTCAGGAATTTAGAAGAAACTTCAAAGGAAATTGAAGCAACTTACTATTTTCGACCCGAAGTGTGGATTTAGCACATCAGGGCTTTACTATCTCTGGTCCTACTGGACGTAGTATACCTTTGCATTCCTCCGACGTTCCAATAGGTTTGTTAGAGCCAGTTGAAGGGAGCCTATAGTTTAAGGTTAAATTAGCAATTTTCGAATACTGAAGTCATTTAATGGAGTGAAAAGCAACGGAAAATATTTTAGGAGCAACTGAGAATCGGACCCAAGACATTTCAACAGCTTCTGTAGCGCGATTAAAGAAATTCAAGTATATAACTGTCTTTGCAACATAAAGCATAAAACATAACTTGCAGTCCTCAGATGCGAAATTTATTTGTAAAAGGCTTTGTTTCACTTTCAGTGAAAGAGAAAAATTGGCCATTCACAATAACAAAGCTTCTGAAAATTCTTCGAAGTAGTAAACTAAATGTGGGAGAACTATGTGATCGGTCGCTCAGAACAACTACAGCAATGGCACATTTAAGTCAGTTTCTTGCCCAGCGTGTGGAGCGACTTGCTAGAAGTTTTGAAACGTAGTGTTATTCTGGAATAAAACGCCAGCACCAGTTTCAATTTTATTTTTATTTCAAAATCACGACCAGTTTCCTCCAAAAATGGTTCAAATGGCTCTGAGCACTACGGGACTCAACTGCTGTGGTCATTAGTCCCCTAGAACTTAGAACTACTTAAACCTAACTAACCTAAGAACATCACACACATCCATGCCCGAGGCAGGATTCGAACCTGCGACCGTAGCAGTCGCACGGTTCCGGACTGCGCGCCTAGAACCGCGAGACCACCGCGGCCGGCTCCAGTTTCCTCCCCCGAGGCCATTATCCAGTGGTGTATGTAAGGTGTTCTGAGAGGATACAGAACAACTGCCGTACTTTGTTCTGTGTTCACGCAGGGCACCTGACACAGACCACTGGATAACGGGCTTGGGGGTGGAAACGGTCCGCGATTTTGAAATGAAAACTGCAGCTGGTACTGGGATTTGATTCAAAATCATTTAAATCATTTCCCATGTTTTTAATTTGTGTGCAAAATACTCGGTACGATCTTTCACAGCCATGCAGTAATCATTTTACAGGCTCTTTGTGAATTTGACGCTTTGGATGCTTCTGTAGTGTAAATAAATATCTGTGAGTACGGGTCGTGAGTCGTGAGACTAGCTTGGGTAGTTTAGATAGCAGAGCACTTGTCCGCAAAAGGCAAAGGTCTCGAGTTCGAGTCTCGGTCCGGCACACAGTTTTAATCTGCCAGGAAGTTACGTATCAGCGCACATTCCGCTGCAGAGGGAAAATTTCATTCTGTAAATAGTTACTACGCCGGAGGTGGAAGTTCTCTTCCTGTTTCATTATGGAAATTACTGTGAAGCTTAGATAGCGGCTTTGTTACTCTTGTCAGTTAATTACTTCATGTGACTGAAATAATTATTTTCAACTTCGGCAGAACGTTGTAAATTCAGTGGTTTCCTTTACATAATAATAGTTAATAACAAACTAAATCACGTATGTTTCATTTCCTTTGATGTTTACTGTTTGCAGTTGTCATAACGATCATCTGATCAAAATTAATTTACCCAGACCACATGAGGAAGCCGATGTATAACTTCCAGAAAGAGTCGTCAACGACTGAGCTGTGATGTACCACAGTGAGTTTCAGGTAAAGTGTTTTTCTCCGTACGTCACGAAATAATAGCTGAAAGTAATATGTATTTTGCTAGGTAAACTTGAAAATTTTTTTCTTTCTATGGAAATTTGCACACTGACCATTTAGTTGCTTTAACAGAGTGTGTGGCAATGAGCTATAATTTCTATACTTAGCTTACTATCTGTAGGTGACATATTTAAGCAACCCACTGTGTACAAATCGTTGTATAACAAATTTCTATCAATTGAAGTTAGGTACTTTGAAACTTTCAAAGCTTAACGGATGAATGCAACGTGCTGTACGTAACTGGCTGTGTTCAGAAGGGTGCTCCGTTGGAGGAATAAATACTCATTTGAGTAGGGTGTTCAAACGCGAATCTAGCTTACTGAATAAGGAGCAAGTTTTTGCACCCTGTTATCGACTTGCGGACGAGATGTAAACTGTAGGCGTCACGGAGCGACGAGCTTTTTCGTTGCGAGTCATCTGGCTTGTACACACATGGTCATAAATTAAGGTTCATGCTGATACATGGTGAAACAATGCTCTGGTGTGCGGTTTGCAGGTTTAAATCACCTCGGGGTATGACCATGCGGTGCATGCGGTCTTCGCATGGTGGTGCTAGCAGCACTTTCACATACGCAGAGGTATGTTGGTGCGTCTCAGAGTACGGTGCAGCGAGTAAGTGTGCAGACCTTTTCAGACGTGCTAATGGTGACTGTGCGTTGGAAATGGCTCAAAGAACACATATTGATGACGTTATGAGGGGTCAATTACTAGGGCGACTGGAGGATAGTCAAACACAGCAGGTTGTAGCACGGACCCTCCACAAAATGTGATCTGAAGATTAAGGCAACGATTCCAGCAGACAGGAAAAGTGTCCAGGCCCTACAGTACGGGACGTCCACAGTGTACAACACCACAAGAAGACCGATATCTCACCATCAGTGCCAGCAGACGGCCACGGAGTACTTCAGGTAGCCTTGCTCGGGACCTTACCGCAGCCACTGGAACAGTTGTCTCCAGACACGCACTCTACAGACAACTGAACAGACGTGGTTTACTTGCCCGGAGACCTGCAAGGTGCATTCCACTGACCTCTGGTCACAGGAGAGCCCGTGAAGTCTGGTGTCAAGAACACAGTACATGGTCATTGGAACAGTGGTCCCAGGTTATGTTCACGGACGAGACCAGGTATAGTCTGATTTTCGCCGGGTTTTCATCTGGCGTGAACCAGGAACCAGACACCAATCCCTTAATGTCCTTCAAAGGGACCTGTATGGAGGTCGTGGTTTGATGGTGTGGGGTGGGATTATGATTGGTGCACGTACACCCCCGCACGTTTTTGACAGAGGAACTGCAACAGGTCAGCTATGTCGAGACCTCATTTTGCACCAGTATGCCCGCCTTTCCAGGGATGGAGTGAGTCCTATCTTCCTATTTCAGGTTGCTTCCTATCGCAAAGTGGAGGACATATCAAGAAGGCTCAATTGGTGTAGCTAGACTATATCTTCTACATGAATTAAGATAGACACTTGGAGCATATTTTAACACCCGTGTAGGACTAGAGAATTTGCAGTGACTTGTGAGAATTAAAATTCAGCTATTCAAAGAAGAACACACTGAGATTAAAGTGCTTGTGTCAGCTATAGTTATCGTGTGGTAGCGAAACTTGGTAGATATGATAACGCGTTAATGCGGAACCGATTTATTCTGGAGAAAGTGGTTTCAATTTTGACCAGCGCGTGCAAAGATGGTGCTATGAATGAAAGAAAGGGCCGGCCGCTGTGGCCGAGCGGTTCTAGGCGCTTCAGTCCAGAACCGCGTTGCTGCGACGGTCGCAGGTTCGAATCCTGCCTTGGGCATGGATGCGTGTGAAGTCCTTAGGTTAGTTAGGTTTAAGTAGTTCTAAGTCTCTGGGACTGATGACCTCAGATGTTAAGTCCCATAGTGCTTAGAGCCATTTGAACCAACGAAATAAAGACGAATAGATAAGCTCCCATACATAATGGATTAGGAACAATACATGGTGAGAGAAGTTCAAACAAGTGAGAAAGGCATAATGTTAATTTTATTATTAACAGCCTCTTACGCAGTTTACTGAATGTGAGCACAGGAGACGCAACGAGATGCTGCATGTATAAGTTAGCGTGATCAATAGTTGCTCCGAACAGTTCAGGTGGAATATAAGCAAAGTGTACTCACATAATGGCCTTCAGATCAGGAACAGACCGAACATGTCCCTCGTTAAAGTGTTCTTTCAGATGTCCCAAGAGTGAAAAGTCACTTGGATTCAGATCACGTGATCTTGCAGGTCATTTATCTGGGGAACCTCTGGGGATAAAATGTTCGTGCAACGTTGCATGAAAACAGTGATTTACATACACCTGCGCTCTTTCAAAGCACGATTCACTTGCTGTACATGGAGGTGTTGATAACGTGCAGACGTCACGGTACACCTGACACGCCCCCAGAGAAGAGGGGACCGAGAATAAAGTCGCTCAAGAGTCCACACAACACAGTCAGATAGAGCGACAACAATGGCACTTCGTGCACAGCACCCGGCTTAACGGTACCCAAAATTCTGTGTGTCACTGCATTGTATACTGTGACTCCATTATATCCTGTACGCATGTCATCAACATCGTTCGGTTCTGAATGCGAAGAATAAATTCAGAAGCAATGTAATGCAGACCACAAAACTTTCCGTACGGTTGACCATGGGATGGGAATGTCTCGTGACACTTGACGAACCCTACTACTCGGGGCACGTGCAGTATTTTAAATACGATACAAAGATAACCTGCATTTACGAATTCCATTATCATCTTCTGTAAACGCCGGTCGTTGTGGCCTAGCGGTTCTAGGCGCTTCAGTCTGGAACCACGCGACCGCTACGGTCGCAGGTTCGAATCATGCCTCGGGCATGGATGTGTGTGATGTCCGTAGGTTAGTTATGTTTAAGTAGCTCTAAGTTCTAGGGGACTGATGACCTCAGATGGTAAGTCCCATAGTGCCAGGAGCCATTTGAATCATTTGAACTTCTCCAAACTCTTTAATGACAGCGGGCGTCTCCTCAGACCTGCCAGTCGGCGATACTGTCTCGATGCAACACTGCAATTGCTGCTGTTCAAATAAGACAGTTCTACTGACAGCGCTGATCAGGATTTACGTGTATAGAAAGGTTAACCGAATATGTGCAAAATTATGCAAAAATTATTAATGAAAAAAGACGACATATCATAATAATTACAAATATCAGGAAATAATCATGTTGAAATGTGCGTAACGACGACTCCTAACATACACCGCCTTGCCACGCAGAGTAGCCGCTTTGTCTGAGGCGCCTTGTCACAGTCCATGTGCCTCCTACCGTCGGAGGTTCGGGTCCTCCCGCGGGCATGGGTGTGTGTGTCCTTACCATGTGCATATAGTATCAGTGACCGAGCTGCCCGTGTGTTTGACCAAGGGTAGATGGTGATCGCCCGTAGGCTCGGAACGTGCATTTCGAAAGCTGCACGGCTTCTCGGGTGTCCGAGGAGTGCTGTGGTGAGTGTCTTCAACATGTTGTGAAACCAAGGTGGAACCACACCCAGACGTAGATGGGATTCGGCTTCCACCCCTTATTACAAATCTCTGACATCGCAGGCTGGGCAGACGGTAAAACAAGACAGACGGCGAACTGTGGCAGAACTAACATCAGACTGAAAAAAATGCTGGGCAGCGTACAAGAGTTTCTGAACATACTGTCCACCGAAAACTCTGCAGCCTTAGATCCAAGCATGTGCCAATGTTAACTCCATGACGATGGCAAATGGGCACGTGACCATCGACGCTGAATGTTGGTGCAGTAGCAGAGCGTTGCGTGATTTGATAAATCCCGATACCTTCTCCGTCATCTGAGGACGCGAATCCGTAGTCTTCCAGGAGAACAACTCCTTGACACATATAATGCGGGTCGGAGGCAAGCTGGCGGCGTCTCCATTATGCTCTGGAGAAAATTCACGTGGGAATCCATGGGTCCAGTGGAGCTCGTGCAAGGAATTATGATGGCCAAGGTGTACCATACTCTGAGACCACATACACTCCTTCATGACGATCATGTTTCCAGACGGCATTGGCATTTTTCAACAAGATAATACGCCATGGGACAAACCCAGGAGAGTGATGGATTGGTTCGAGGAATAGAGTGGCGATTTTCAATTGATGTGCTGGTTCCACAAGTTTCCAGATCTGAACCTGATCGAACACATCAGGGATGTGATTGAACGTGGGGTCAGAGCTCATCACCCCGCTCTCCGAACTTCATGGGAATTTGGTGAATTGTGTGTTCAGATGTGGTACCAACTCCCTACAACGTCCTACCAGGGCCTCGTTGCTTCCATGCCATAATGTGTTGCCAATGTTAGCCATGCCAAATGTGAACATAGGAGCTATTAGATAGGCATCTATAATGTTCAGTCTGATCAGTGTATACTTTTTGTTTTTAAAGATTTCAGTTATGACAAGACCTTTTGTAAAGTCGTCATATTTATCGGTAGGACCAGTTGGCGTGATGTTCAACGTAAAATGAACATATTACACGACAATAAGATTTTTTAAGACTTGACGATGACAGCAAAATCTGTCTTATATAAAGACAGTGTCGCTCATAGTTGGGCAGCCTAACAGAGAAATGAGAGTATAGAAACATCATCGCGACAAGAATTACAGCACTTAACCGAGAGTTCAGATGTTATTTAATATACAGTAAAGTCTTGTAAGCAGAATTTAAAAAAAATTATTGCATGATTTGTTTACTTCAGTGGGTTAAAAAACTTTTGGAAATGAACGTAACAGTGTGTAAGAGAAATTTTCGGGGAATAATTACCTTAAAACACAAATAAAATATCTTTATTCGCCATGAAAGTAATATCGGATTGCAATATTTAAATAGCTTTTGTAAAATGGCAGCAGAGGGTTTGCTTTGGATCGAACAAAGCATGAAACAAGCAACTGTTTATGGAGAAGTGATTTTGTATGCAATAAAACATATGGAATAGATAGTACATAGCTCGCCCCTTCGATGACAGTTTCCGGAACTTATGGATCTCTGTCACACGCGTCAATAAAATCTCCTGTAATCTTTAACTGTGTTACTTAACAGTGAATCTGTTCAGCCCAGATCCCCAAAGGTCCGCCATTTAGTCAAATCTGTTAGAATCGGTGACATTTGAATTAGAAAGGCAGTTGCAGATTTTGTGCCAGCACTGGCCATGTCTCTCCTTTCGAGCGATTAGCATAAGTCTATGTCGCTGCTGGTGAAAAAACATTTATAAGTCATAAGCACTATTTAGTGGACAAATGCATATGAAATTAGTACTTTTGTTCTCTCAACTGATAAAAATTTGTAAAATTAGGAAAACTCAAATGTTCCTTGTTTTGTTGCCCTTATGACCGTAAGAATCTACGTCGAAATTTCTTCTGCACGGCAACGGAAACGGAACCCGTTTATTACATTCGTCAGGATGTTGTCAGTTATATAGAAATAATTCTTTCTTCTTAAACTCTAAGGCTTATACACTTTCATTTCGAACAACAAATTACTGGTAACTTTTCAGAAGCACAACGAAAATAGTTTCCATGATGTCTCACTAGACTTTACTACTTTACAAACATGCAGCTGGTCATAATGGCACCAAAACATATTAGTCGTACAAGTTTTGTTCAGTTTTATACAGTCATGATTTTCTATTCATCTCCCTTGTTTTATAATATTGTAATTGGGATTCGATAACATTTCTAATTAATTTTTATTTATATAGGGGGATCACTTCCGATTACATGATTACTTATGTGACTATAATTTAAGATTTTTTTAGTAAAAAATTTAAAAAATTAACAGAATTGTCGTCCAAAGCTTCTCAAATGACGGAGACGTTTCAGAAAAAAAAGCTAAATACTTTTCCACATAAATCGCCGCAGATATAAACTTACCACTAAAAACGGCACAGTGACAAAACCAACTCCTTATAACTATATATGCGGTACCTTGCGTCTCGGAAAACCATAATGAACTGCCCTGTAGCAGTGGCAAAGTTACAAGGAATTAAGTTTTAAATATTCGAAACACACATGGTATGCTTTCCGTTAGAGACACTTTTTACCGATCTAAAAACATATCCTGTTGACGGCCGCTTCAATTCATTCGCGCAAACTCAGCAAGCGTCTCCACCGATCGCAAGTGAGACAAGACAAGAGGCTTATTAGGTACTCCGTTGCACTCTTTGCACTCTTGCGCGAGTCTTCGCAGTTACTAACACTAATTGACGATCGCCGACGGGTTTGCTCACTTTAATTCGGCCGAAATTACATGCATTCCCTCATGTGTATTTCTATGCACAGCCATGTGCATTTTGGGCATGCTGGTACTCGTGTATCGTCTTCTTCGCCAAATGTTTTGAAAGTATCTTAAACAAGTAGATAGGCAGCGTCTCGTCTCGTACATTATTTAATTTTTTTGTGGTCTTAAACTACTAATATAGCCGTACCTGCACTCATTTCATTGTATATATTCAAATGTCTCTGTGTCTGCACTTCTGAATACACTGTGCGGGGCCTTCCACCGATACCTGTTTGCGTACTGCCGATAACGCTTCAACGCAATCGGTTGTCCTGATTAGAGGCTCCCATGTCAATTGCTTGTGAAATATGAGAATGATGATAAGATATGATATAATTTACACGACCCGAAAGATAGGTTTTATTAGAAAGTAAAACACAAGATTGCACAATATTCAGAAACGACAGAGTTGCTTGTTCGACTAAACAATCGAAGGATTCTATTTGGATGGATGCTAGAGATGGTATCGCATTATTGTTATTAGGACGGACATGGACTGAGATCGCCTTCATACATAAACTGATATATTGTCTTTCGTTATAAATGGTTTGCTCGCAACACAAAAGCTCTTCGCTGACTTCGTGTATATCGTATTACAAGATATATTTCGGGGCCATTGGGTTATTCTTCGGGAGAAATGTGAGGTGTGAGATCTTGTAATTTTCATTTCTGAGAAAGTCTGGTGTTAAATTTTGAAAACAGTGAAATAATAGAAGCAAAAGAACTAAGTAGGCTGAAATGAGTAAGCATAAGAAACTAATCACAGAAGCTGCGATGATCCCTGATATCACTTTGGCTTTTAGTGGAGACACCTAGACTCGACAACATTCCATCATTTGCGGAATGAGATTTTCACTCTGCAGCGGAGTGTGCGGTGATATGAAACTCCCTGGCAGTATAAAACTGTGTGCCGGACCGAGACTCGAACTCGGGACCTTTGTCATTAAAGAGAGGCAAAGGTCCCGAGTTCGAGTCTCGGTCCGGCACACAGATTTAATCTGCCAGGAAGTTTCATTCCATCATTTTTCTCAAGGAGAACGTGCTTATGGTCACAGATATGATCATCTGATGATGGAGAAAGATATCGCGACAAGAAGAAGACATAGCTACTTTTAAAACATCAGTTCAGCATTATAAATCTGAAAAACTGAAATAAAGTTGAGAGACTAGCTCTACAGGTTACCTAAAACATAATGAAATATTTGGAAAAATAAAAGATAAGCGTTTCACATACGTGGATGATGAGGTCATTAAAGAGAGGACACTAGCTCGCAAATAGGTTGGCATATGCTTTAAGCGAGTTACAGAAACCATAGGAAACTTAAGAAATAGAAAACTACTGTGACCCCATACTGCAATGTCGGAGTATGTTCATACGTATGTGTGGGGGCTGTGCGTGTTGTGAACATAACAAGAAGAACTGAGTATTGACAGAAAATAGGGATTTGAGCTCACACAAGACTAAGCTGGAGCAAAAAGCAATTAGTGTGAAAATCTCAAAATTTGACTTTACCTATCCTCCGACAAAAATATTTTACAACGGGAACGCACTTAAGACTAGAAATTCGCTAACGTGCTATAGCACAGTTATCCAACTTATCCAGCTAGAAGTATTTTATTGATGTGGTACCTAGACTATGATAGTAAAATGACCGGAATCCAATTTTTTAAAAAGAGGGCAAAGAATACTAGAAACATTGTGGCGAACAAATCGGTTCACTGGCAGCCACAACTAACATCCAATCATGATCTCTATCGACTGATGCAACCAATAACATCATCCAGTGGCGGTTGATTACGATGTGCTAATGTGCTACAGGACACTGTAAATTCTGCACTAAACTTGAACGGTGTCTATTCGATTACGAACATGATATCACAATAAAGTTACGCCATTCTCTTCGAATGCGAGCCATAAATGGCATTAAAATTACACCATTTCTCTTCAAATGCCTGGTGGCATACAAATAAAATGGACGAAAATATCATTTGTAGCGCTCTATCTGTGATAACTAGAAACCAGTTTCGAGTACTGAAACGTTGGTCAGCCGCATCCTGAGCAGTTCAAACAAGGCACGCAAATGTCTCTTTTCGACTGCGTATGCTCTGATGTGACGTCATCCCTTCCGGCACTAAGAGTGCTACGCTACTCACAGAACCAGGTCAGTATTTTTCTCTGAAATTGCGTGTAGCGTATCGAAGACAGTACACATGATAAGGGAATTTTGGAAAGACGTTATTTCAACAATGCAGTGGCGTAGTGGTTTAATGTAGCGACTGTCTGTTCGCGGCCCTGGGTTCGATCTCTGTTGTCACCAACATTTTTTCATTTTATTTTATTCCTCACAATGTAAAATTATTAATTATAAAATGTAATTAATATATGTAAAATTTAATTACTTTCAAGTCAAAAGGCGATGGTAAAAAAGAGAGTGTATGAGAAAATTTAGTATGAAAGTGTTTTCTGCAGATGAACTTAAGATGATCTGCTCAACTGGCTTTTTTCCAGTAGATCTTTGGAGGAGAAAGTGAGATGTAAAATGGAAATCTACCAAGAGAAAGGCGTGGGAAGAGGCTCACCAATGTGGCTTAAACAACATTGACAATTTCGAAATATTTGCAGAATATATCGATCACCTTCTTAATTGTCCAGAAACAGCCCATAAATTCGAATAGACAAACGCTCACGAAAGTGTAAAAAAAAAGCTTCCCCAACTATCAAAGTAATAGAAAATGTTACTAAAATCGGATAAAAATGTTGCGAACTCTATTCAATCAGAACTTTTGAAGTTGTGTCTACCAACAATAAAAATAAGCTATAAATAATCCATGTGAAAATATATAAAACAGAAAAAGGTTTAGAAGAATATAAGGTGGCCTCGATACATCCGCTACAAAAGGAAGGCAATAAACGAGATATTAATTTCCAAGATTATGCTATACAGAGTGGAAACAACAGAGTAATTTAGGCGAATATCTAGGTTTTTATGGAGAGGCAGTTCTTGTTTACAAAAAATTTGCGCAGTTTGAGTTCCTGAGAGTTGACTAAACTGACCAGCTAGTGACTGGCATAGTTGTGTTCAGACTGGTTCAAATAGCTCTAAGCACTATGGGACTTAACATCTGAGGTCTTCAGTCCCCTAGACGTAGAACTACTTAAACCTAACTAGCCTAAGGACATTACACACATCCATGCCCGAGGCAGGACTCGAACCTGTGACCGTAGCAGCAGCGCGGTTCCGGACTGAAGCGCCTATAACCGCTTTTTTTTAAAAAAAAAATCTCATTACTTTCGATATAGTTCGTTGTATTTGTCGGTGGGGATGTGCCATGACACGAGTTCAAGTTCAGCGTTGACTCAATTTTTTATTACAGAGGGCAGCTGATCCTCTGACCTAATACGCTGAGCTACCATACCGGCAAATGACGAAGATTAAAACAACACAACACATAGTCCCTGAGCGGAGAAAATCTCCGTACGGCCACAGCGGCCGGCGTTAAGACTGGTGTCAGAAACATCTCGTAAAGGTTGTGTCAAGAAATCCTGTTTCCGAAGTGAAACAAGTAGCAATCACTTTTCAGCTTTCTTGTTGTAGTTATGGCACTCTGTTGCATTACTTACACACACGATACACGAACAATAGTCTTTAATTTCGACTGCATTTTGAAAGGCTGGCTTGCAATCTACCATACTGCATCCACATGTTTCGCGAAGTGACGTGTCCTGCCATATGTTGACTTAGTTGACTTAGATTCGAATCATTGTTTCTGTACGGAAGAGTGCGCATATAACTTCCTCAAAGAGTGAGTGCGTTCTCTCTAGGTTTGGTTTGTTGATCGGTGTGAGGGAACCAAACAGCGAGGTCATCGGTCCCATAAGATCAGGGAAGGACGGGGAAGAAAGTTAGCCGTTCCCCTTCGACTGAACGATCCTGCAATTTGCCTAAAGCGATTTAGGGAAATCACGGAAAACCTAGATCAGGATGGCCGAGAGCTAGTTTTAACCGTGTCCTCCGGAATGAGAGTCCGCTGTGCTAACCACTGCGCCACCTCGGTCGGTGTCTTTTTAGGGCACAACTGCATATTTGTACCTCTTGAGAGCGTTGTAGAGAACGAAAGATAGGTTTTGTTTCTGAATGACTTCAGATTAAGTGCGAAAATCGTGCAGGAAACTCATCTAAACTAAAGAGCTACTCGGTGAGGCCAGAAACGAATTGAAAGTGGAGAAAGCAAACAAAGGTTGCCGCTGCTCTTGGTACTAAGGAGTCTCCTTTAAGAAAAAGACTGAAAGCTGTGACTAGAAAAAATAGATGTTGGCCTTTCCAGAGAACTAGATCCGATGCATAAAGTGTGGGAGATGGAGGTAGGAACGGTGGACTTCATTTGAGGTTGATATTGCGTTCATTTGCGACATTTGCTAAGTGCCAACTCTTACGGCATGTTTCGCGAACTCTTAAGCGCTGAAGAACGAAAGAGTGCAACCAATTTCCAGTATTCTATAGTTTGGAAAAGTCAATAAATGTATTATCTCTCTGCTGCTGTAATTTTATGATCACGTAGATTTTGTGTTAATAAATACAAATCGAAAATGATTTTGTTTTCCTATTGACAATGACCCAGATATTTACGGTTATTCCTTAAATGCGCACTCTTAGGTATGGTTCCCCCGCAAAAATTCTGTTTCTAAATTCGGGTAGATCATCTGGTAGCGGAAACACTTACACATGATGCTTTATGAACCCCTAAAGGTAAAAATCGCATGATGTTAGACAGTGTGTGAACGTACAGGTCATGTGAAACAAGTTGTGTCATCAGGCCACTGGCAGCCAACAGTCGGGTGACAATGTCATTTAACCAAGCGTATATTGAGTTATGCCAGTGTGGCTGCATGCCATCTTGCTGTAATTCTGTGGGTCAGCTTCTTCCGGATGAGGAAAGAGCCAAAGTTCTAGCTCATCACAGAAAAAGAGTGGCCCATGAACTTTCATCAGGGATATGGTACAAAAAACATTCAATTACAAGGGGGTCTCGTTGCAACTGTACCGCCTCGTTGGGATTTTCCGGCCACCAGATGCTCACGTTATGTGTGTTTACATTTCCCTTTAGGTGAGATGTCGATCCATCACTGAAGACTACACGATTCAGAAAATCTTTTACGTCACTTGCAGAGTTGGCACGTAAACCGTAGTCTGTGGGTTTTAACGCTTGTAACAGCTGCAGACGATAAGGGCGTAGTTTTAAGCGTGTCCTGAAAAACCTCCACAAAGCAGTCACTGGAAATGCTTGGAAATGCTAACTCACAGGTATCCTTCCGAAGTGATTCTTTGTGGCTAAGCGTGAAACATTCTCCTCTTTCAACAACTTCTTCAGTCAGTCTTGGTAATTTTGTGCTGTTCCCTATGCCCACAGCTATACAATCAAACTATCTGTGTTGCTCTTTGATTAGATATATTATTTATTATAGTAAGTTGAATTTAATAAATGCTATAAAGCCTTCATTTTGAAGCACAGTGCAGTATCAGTATTTTCGTTATCCATGTCGTAGCATGTCACTGTACGCTGTTTTCGTAAACTCTATGCACTGAGTTACCCTACGTTAGTATTTTTCTGTTTACTTACATACTACTTTTCAAGTTATTCACATTTCAGGTACGATCTTATTTCTTAGTCTGTTTTCGCATTGCAAAAAATACTATCTAAGCAAGAGCAAATTGTGATGGCTTGACATGTTAGTGGGAGCAGGAGGTGTCCTATACCTGACAGTCTAGTATCCTTTTAGGGCACTTTATTGTCTATCTTTAAAGTTTTGTTAAATAAATAACTGGTTTCAGCCGATTAATTGGCCATTTTACGATCTGTAAAGGATTAAAATGAAATACAGGTCAACAAATCTAATCCAAACCAAAAACGTCGTATAACAATTAAGTAGAGTATGTAACCTGTACGGCAGAATCAGTGTTGTTAAGCAACTAATCACGTGTTTGTGTACGATGCGTAAAGAAGTAATAATTTGCGAAATGATTCGAAGTCATTCTACTATATGTACGTTACCTGCCCATAATCACAAAACGTGCACCATATCAGACAATGTACAGAGTGCTGAGCACTCTCACAAAGGGGAAAAAACCTCAATAGAATCCCATGTACATTATTATCTTATACTTTCCTAGATAATAATGATAAGCAATGACGCGGGAACCATCTGAAGAAGTCCAGCTGACGTTGACAGGCAAACGAACAGCCGCAGATCGTTTAGTCCCTAAGTGGAAGCTATTGTAACCAGGTGGCAGTAAAAATACAGCCCATCGAATATTTTTCGTTATAAATTATATAAATACACCGTTACAATGAGTTATTAGCCATTGGACCATACATAAAATGTAACAGTACATAATAAAACGTAATGTACGAACAACCTGATAATCTGTATGTTAAAATTCTTAAAATATATATACTGCACATATCGTTAAGGTAGAGATTAAAATTCCGTTTGCCAAATTTGTTACTTGAAAACGCAGTGAGAAAGACAGTACTAGTGCAGTAAGTTCCTATAAACAACCTCAAGTCCATTAGTTAAAGGGACAGGAACGTTTGACCACTACTACATTTAGAATCACGAACAGGACGGATACATACGAACCTACAATTATATTTCCTAAAATACCTTTCTCTACTGACCACATTACTGGTGAACGACGTCAATAAGGCTACATATTATCTGTACTTTCAATGTTACAGTACACAAGTAGAAGAGGTACATGGTAAAGTCTTGCGAGTCTCATACTTCAGGATACGTATCAGTATCGGCCATTTGCCGGAAGACATTATGTAAGTTCTGGCCTTATGCCGGAAGACATTACGTCAGTACAGCAAAAGACACACCACTGGTAATCTGCGTTATCGGGCAGAGGGAATAAGATTCACGTAAATAACAACCAAATGCGGGAACTGCAATACGCAGCTTGATGTCTGCATTACAAGGATGTCCCACTATACACACTGTGTGCAATATTATAAAGCAGGACTTCCCTCAAAATTTATTTTACATCAGTGGGTACAGGGACCCTGATGGACAGCAAGCGGTTATTTGAATACAAATACGTAGCTCAATATATACACTACATAGATGTTACATTGTATTTATTTAACAATAACAATCTATAGAGGCTACATGTAAACAACCTGTCATCCAGTAAATATTTTATAAGGACCTTTAAGAATTACAGCAGTACGCTTCGTGAACAGGACAAGTACTGTCAAACTCAAAAGTAACCGAATGACCTGAACTGCGTTTCGCATCTTTGTATGAAACCCAAAAACGTAGTTGCCTCGCAGGTCTTCAGCTAGCTATTCGGTACAGTCGTTTGACTATACAAAATGCCTAATACAAGAGGCCACAAGAGATAACTGCTCTGTACGGCTTTTAATCCAGATGAAAATTAATATCACTTAGCTCAAATAACAGAAAACATGTTATTAGATGTGCATCTATCGTTTGGGAGTCGAAAATGGCACCAATCGATATTTTTAAAAACGCACGCGAGTCGTAAATGATAGCATACACATTTTGGATGTATATTCGTATACACATAATGGATGTATGAGTACAGCTTGTAGACACATGGTTGACAACATACACTCCTGGAAATGGAAATAAGAACACCGTGAATTCATTGTCCCAGGAAGGGGAAACTTTATTGACACATTCCTGGGGTCAGATACATCACATGATCACACTGACAGAACCACAGGCACATAGACACAGGCAACAGAGCATGCACAATGTCGGCACTAGTACAGTGTATATCCACCTTTCGCAGCAATGCAGGCTGCTATTCTCCCATGGAGACGGTCGTAGAGATGCTGGATGTAGTCCTGTGGAACGGCTTGCCATGCCATTTCCACCTGGCGCCTCAGTTTGACCAGCGTTCGTGCTGGACGTGCAGACCGCGTGAGACGACGCTTCATCCAGTCCCAAACATGCTCAATGGGGGACAGATCAGGAGATCATGCTGGCCAGGGTAGTTGACTTACACCTTCTAGAGCACGTTGGGTGGCACGGGATACATGCGGACCTGCATTGTCCTGTTGTAACAGCAAGTTCCCTTGCCGGTCTAGGAATGGTAGAACGATGGGTTCGATGACGGTTTGGATGTACCGTGCACTATTCAGTGACCCCTCGACAATCACCAGAGGTGTACGGCTAGTGTAGGAGATCGCTCCCCACACCATGATGCCGGGTGTTGGCCCTGTGTGCCTCGGTCGTATGCAGTCCTGATTGTGGCGCTCAACTGCATGGCGCCAAAACGCATACGACCATCATTGGCACCAAGGCCGAAGCGACTCTCATCGTTGAGGACGACACGTCACCATTCGTCCCTCCATTCACGCCTGTCGCGACACCAATGGAGGCGGGCTGCACGATGTTGGGGCGTGAGCGGAAGACGGCCTAACGGTGTGCGGGACCGTAGCCCAGCTTCATGGAGACGGTTGCGAATGGTCCTCGCCGATAACCCAGGAGCAACAGTGTCCCTAATTTGCTGGGAAGTGGCGGTGCGGTCCCCAACGGCACTGCGTAGGATCCTACGGTCTTGGCGTGGGTGCATCCGTGCGTCGCTGCGGTCCGGTTCCAGGTCGACGGGCACGTGCACATTCCGCCGACCACTGGCGACAACATCGATGTACTGTGGAGACCTCACGCCCCACGTGTTGAGCAATTCGGCGGTACGTCCACCCGGCCTCCCGCATGCCCACTATACGCCCTCGCTCAAAGTCCGTCAATTGCACATACGGTTCACGTCCACGCTGTCGCGGCATGGTACCAGTGTTAAAGACTGCGATGTAACTCCGTATGCCACGGCAAACTGGCTGACACTGACGGCGGCGGTGCACAAATGCTGCGCAGCTAGCGCCATTCGACGGCCAACACCGCGGTTGCTGGTGTGTCCGCTGTGCCGTGCGTGTGATCATTGCTTGTACAGCCCTCTCGCAGTGTCCGGAGCAAGTATGGTGGGTCTGACACATCGGTGTCAATGTGTTCTTTTTTCCATTTCCAGGAGTGTATGAAAGTCGGGGTGTAGCCCTGATTCGTGCTCGGGCAGCCAAATGGTAGTGTGACTGCTAGCAATCAGACGGATATCCGAGTTCGAGTCCGAGCGGCCAGTGTGGCCGTGCGGTTCTAGGCGCTTCAGTCTGGAACCGCGTGACCGCTACGGTCGCAGGTTCGAATCCTGCCTCGGGCATGGATGTGTGTGATGTCCTTAGGTTAGTTAAGTTTAAGTAGTTCTAAGTTGTAGGGGACTGATGACCACAGATGTTAAGTCCCATAGTGCTCAGAGCCATTTGAACCATTTCCGAGCTCGAGTCCCGACCTGGCACAAACGTTCACTGTCATCATTCCATTACACAACTAATGGTTACCCATATTCGCAACTGCGAATCCATTTAATGTATTTCATTATGGCTATAGTTGACGAAGTGCTTGTTCCTTCGGACACGATTGCACGTCCGAAGAAAATTTTCATCGTAAATCAGCATAACACAGGCACTGCAATATCGTACGGAATATCAACTGAATTTAGGCATTCCCGAACCACAAGGAACTAATCGACGATCACGTAGTTGTCAAACGTTTTCTACAGCGTTGCCTAATCTCTGATAGACCAGTAACGGGGAGATTGCGGTTGCTCAGCTTATGTGCTGATCTGGGTACCACTTCGGCAGCACGCAGACAAGGCGAAGCTGTTTGCTACCGTGTTACTGACAGCCGAAATATCTTAATATAGCCCAAAAAGTTTTACTCGCATTTCTATAGCTACGATTTCGATCTAAAAGACATCTACAGATAATATACAGGCTCACCAGTTATAAATCGGTCATCATAAGTAAAGAGGAGCGGCAAATATTTGTGTGGCTCTGCACTTTAGCAGGTGTAATAATTCTTTTTGTTTTGTCAAACTGAGACACTCATTCGCCAGATGCTGTTCACGTCTTTTTATTTTACGGCATCACGCTGTTTATACAGTAACAATTTGACGATATGACATTTTATTCTTTTGATCGTTCTGAAGTGAAAAACAATGTTTCTTAAAAATATTTTTGTTGGCATTTACGAAAAGTTACAAACAACATACGGTTTCAACTACCTAGTTGTAAGGTGTCAGGCAAATCCAACACCTTCCATGAAAACCCTGACATGATAAGCAAATCCAGTAGTATGTCATATAGCTCCGAATAAATCGTGACATTAAATTAACCAAAGTAGGAATACCACAGACTAACACAAGAATGCCTAATTGCATGTCATACCTTCCCACCGTGAGACAGACGCAGTTCCGAGGGGAGAAACGAGAAAAGAAGCCGAGAGCAGAACCGTGTTAAGGTGGAAGGCCCTGCGATAAGGGACGGACACCAATGTCGCCAGCTAACCGCTAGGAAAACCCCAGCCGCAAGTTTTAGCGTGAGACTTTATCGCATCTCTGTTACGTCAGGACCGCCCCCCCCCCCCCCCCCAGCCCATGTTAAAAGATGGAGCCCTCCAGAAGAACAGTATAGATCATACGATAACACTAAAAGGACCACACCAGCTGCAAGTTTTAGCGTGAGACTTTTATGCGTCTCTGTTACGTTGCAAACTTTAAAAACATTGCCCCACCACGAAAAGTATAACGTTTCTCATTGGATAGATAGAATTTTTGTAGGTGGATCTTAAGGTTAACATTGAAATCCTGATTGGTCAGATGAAAACACGGCTCGATAGTTTTTTTAAATCAACTTCGGCAAATTGTAATAAGGAGAAGTTAGGGAGAGTTGCTTCCGAGACGGCGGGGTGAGCGGAGATGTGCTGCCCGCTGCCCCCTGACGAACACCGACAAGGTAATGAACGCAGGCGATGCCGCATAACAGCGCATAGAGCTTCACTCAGAACTGCAGAAGTCTCATCTATTACACCCCCTTTTTGCATAATACTAGTGTCGATCGTCAATTAAAGCTCATGGTGTTCACATTTGCCACTTGAAGTAAAAATCTGAAAAGCGATGATTTTTCTGTTATATAGTTATTGAGAAGCCACATCAGCCACTGTAATTTACAAGTTAGATAAGTAATTAAATATAATTGAGGGTCACTGTAGACCATTTTGATAGTTTTCTCTTTTGTGAAACTTAATTTAAACCTAGATTATAGATGTGATATAGGTCATCCTTCGATCCATTGTAGAACTTGGAAACCCATTCAGGGAATATTCGTTCACATTTTTGTTGAACGCTGTTGGTTTTTACCATCCTGTATTAAAACTCTTCCTTTTATCAATAGTGCAATTTATAAACAATATTTTGTGAGTAGAATAAAATTTCCAATGGTAAACTTAACTGCTTTTTCGACGTTATTTTACCAGCTAACTAAAAATAGAAAAGCCTTGAACCCCTTCCACTAAATTTAGTTAGTATTACGATTCTTTTACAGGGAGTGCAGTGGAGCTGACGCTGAGATCATTTTGTATTTGGCTATATCATCGCTAGTCTCACTGAACTCTTCTGAATTCTACATGTCATGTGTGGTCTGGCGTCTCCTTACCAGCAACAGGTCCCAGGTTCAAACTAGTCAACTCCCTAAAAAACACGCTCAGAGCGTCGTTGCGCGAAAGTGGTAGGGAGACACGATGTAGAACAAACAGAAACCACGCAGAATGATAGAAAGTAAACGAAGTAAGCTCAGGCACTTGCAAAAAAGTGGACCTGGAGAGTATGTGCACAGCAAATTCGATTCGTGCCGCTACTAACAAGAAGCACATGTAAACAGTAACACAAAACACTGAAAGTATTAACTGTATTGTCTGAAATATGTCTTCAGCAAGCGAAACTTCTGTTCCGTCTGCAATAATCAAAATAATGAATAATATCATCTACTCGCAGTTATTATAATATAATCGCTGACATTGCTGTATCATTGAGATTGAAATGCGCCTGATGAATGGTCTTGTCAACAAGGAGCAAAATTCAGAAGAAGGAAAACCAAAATATCAGTAAGAGATCCATCAAGATGAGCGTGGGGTGACGGTTCTGTAGGGCGCGTCACAGTAGCCAGTGTCTGCTCCACAATCGGCTCCTGGTTATTTCATGCTAGTGAAGGCTCAAGGCTATCCAAACTTCATAAAGAATTAACATAGTTTAATAGTTAAAACAGTATGGTACTCTACTTGTTGCTGAATATGACTCAGTCGGTCACCCTAATTTTAGTTTCATTTCATCTGCTGATGACTCGCTGTATGAGTCCGAATTACTCGGAAGGTGGTGTTGCCTACCTTGTGAAAGTCTCGTCTGAGAATCAGAACTGGTTCCAGACATACGCACAACTCTTCATTGTTGCACGAGACGATCTCTTCTTAGCAACATGTTGCTCGCTACCATAATTCATTGCTTTCTACAGTTCAAGGACGCCCATTTGATAGTTCGCATTGGGGAGGGGGGAGATTTTTAATACGGCGACTCTTAAGTAGCCATTAAAAAGTTCAAGTTCCGATTCTGTCAAAACCGTCCACTAAATCACTTTCTTCAAAGAAAAATACCAGAATACACTATATTTTTTTCTTTCCCTGAGAGCTAGATGGAGGTGGCGGGGGGGGGGGGGGGGGGGCGGACCCCCTTGACCCCAGGTATGAGCTCACTTGATAGAGTTATTGTGTTAAATGTCATGGCCGGTTCTAGAATATTTGTCAGCATATGCATCACTTGCCACCCAAGCTCTGCCCCATTTTCACTCATACATTTTCGCCCGCATAAATTTTCACTGCGGATTCGTGTAAGCACAGTACACAAATCTTTCACTTGGGCTCCAGGGGCACCGTGGGCGGGTGCTCTGATTGTAATAGTCCTGTGCAGAATTCTCACAGTTTTTGTGCCTCTGGCAATCCTCTGTCGGATTGCGTCGTTTGGTACTAAAACCGACGCTATTAATTCCGCAGATAATTTGCGTAAAAAAATCTTCTGGTCTGCTACACAGACGAAATGGTAGTCACTGCACATGTTCTATGCCATCATTTGGAGCAAAGAGAGGGCTCCATGTGACAGTTATCCGCTAAGGGAGAAAGTATTCACCCTTCAAAGAGAAGACTACGTTAGCTTTCGGTTGAAATCTGATTGGGGCCAAGATTTTTACTTCTTTTGCAACAAAGTGACCTTCAGGCAATTCGGCCATCAGTAAAGAAATCATTAGAAAATATCTCCCTCACAAGTTTCCTTTCTACCTTGATTCAGTACACTGCAGATCTAAAAGTGAAAAACTTACATATTCACACAATTGTTATTAATGTTTTCTCTGCTACTGCAGAGATGATTTTTAGTTCTTTATGAATAAACAGTTTTGGTGACTTAACTGGGCACTGGATAATTTATTAAATTGATTTCCTTATATGTACCCCTACAGTGCTAAGTTTTGACACTTTCTTGGGAGTCCTGTAACGCTGTTTCAGTATGACCGCTGACTGCACATGCTCATAGACGTTTTTATGCAGAAAGTACATAATACCTGGCTAATTCATAATGATTCTGGAGGGTTTACTATAGAGGACTTTACTCGTAAGATTACCGTGATAAGTTGCAAGTCATCTGTATGTTTTTTTTTTTTTTTGTCAGTTGTCAGTTTGTTGAACACAACAGATGAACATATGAAGTTAATCATTAGAAATCATTATCTAAAATAATCAAACTTGCACCTCACTCATTCGCTTGTTTCATATTATTCATAGCATTTTGAGTTCTGTTTTATGGTCACTGAAAAGATATTCGTCCACTGCTTGCATTTCTAATTTGAAACTATATGTTACTTGCAGATTACGAAACATTTTTGCAGACGTTCGTGTTTTCTAATCAGTGTTACGCTGTCTTTTCATTTGTGTTATTGTATGTTAGAAGTGGTGCCAATACAAGCATTCTTAAGGAAAACTGTTTTAAGTGATCAATATTTTAAAAAAATGTTACTTACGCATAATGTTAGAAGTTTCCGGTCTTGCTGAAAAAGCAAATCTCTTTTGCTGAATAAGCTGTTTGTCTGCAGAATATTTAATACATAAAACACAGAAATAACTACAACAGCTACAGAAGAGTAGCACCAGCCAAGTAATTCTCCCTGCTCTTTATTTATGATATTCGATTTACAGTTAGTGAGTCTGGATTTTATTCGTCGCTGTTCTTTAGATCAAACCCATAGTTACACAAACGCGAAGAAAACTCTGGGCTATGTTTCAGACTTTTCGGTTGTCAGTCAGCGCAGTAGCAGACGGCTTCGCTACATCTTCGAAAGATGAGATTCGCAAGATTCGGCGCGTCAGCTGAGCCAAGGTATCTTTCCTCTCACTACTCTAATGGGGAACTGGCAACATTGTAGAATATGTTTGGCGACTACGTGATGGTCCATTTACTTCTTGATGTGGTTCAGGATTGTTCTGTTAAATTCACTTGATAATTCGTTCTCATTTCCCATAAATAATTTGACGGATTCTCACTGAAGGCGTAACACTGAGGTATCAAATTTATTATTTGATTTCACAAAGGTCATTCCACTCAGAATCCATAACGGATCTCACATTTAACATTACTAATTCTCTCGACCGATACAGAACACCATAATGAGAGAACACTGCTGCCAGCACGGGCTCGCTAATTAAGTGGTAACGTGGCCGCTTCATATAGAAAACCCTGCAGGTGTTCCGTGTTCTGAACTCTCAACTCTCCAGAGAACTCGATGTTTTGTCTACTTTTTTCTTCTTCGCTTACCGAGCTATAGGTTTTCACATCGAAAACCATCTCAAATCTGACTACGATTTCGGACTAGTGTCTGTAGATCTAAAGGTGAAAAATCTAAGAAATGTGACCTTGGGCTCTAGTTAAAACTTACATGTTTCTGCTTTTGCTGACATACATCATAGTTTGTAAATGCATATTTCACTTGATTATGTGTGGCACTGAATAATTTGATAACTTATTTCCTTTTGGGTATACTCTCCTGAAAGATTTATATCTTTTTGTGGCAAAATCCGGAATGCTTATTGTGTAGTACTCAGGACTTCGCGTAGACACAGACCGTATGGCGGGTCGAAAGTGCGTATATTGGTAATGTTCTGAGCAGCCTCTTGATACAGATACTATTCGTTTTATTAAATTATAGTTAAGTTGTTAGGGTATCCTGGTAAGTTGTAGTTAATTTGTATTAGTACAGAGTATATTTTTATAGCGTTTCTCTTTGGTTTATTAAATTTAACAAATAACATTAGAGAGAAACTAATTGTCAACACTAACTATAGTAGTCTGACGATGATCAGACAGTTTTTGGATTCCACGCCCACAGAGAGTTACTGGTCTGGAGATAGAGATGCCGATAATCCAAGTTTAAAGTGCATTTTCGTCCACAAATAAATGTTATTGATGGTTGTTCGATAAGGTGGAAGAAACGTAAAGGTTTGAGGGCGATAGACAAGAAGAATAATTACGGTGGTAATTGCTTACCGGTGTTTCGAAATCAGCACAGTGTAGACGGGCGTTCTGGTGCAGTAGGAACAGCAGTTGCAGTTTCCTAGATCGCTTTACACATTTCGCGACCGCTTGGCGTCTTAGTTGTTGGCAATAGGTACCAACTGCGAGAGACACACCCTTGGAATGTAGCTGTTAAGACAGAACGTCTATGTCTGGTGGCTTAGTTGTTGGCAATAGGTACCAACTGCGAGAGACACACCCTTGGAATGTAGCTGTTAAGACAGAACGTCTATGTCTGGTGGCTAGATGCATAACGGTACATTTTAAGGACTCTCACTGGTCTATGCTTCTCTGTTTTGTTATGGTCAACCAATATTTTCTGTTTACGACATTAATACATAGGGGTCTGCTGTTACCTATTTCAGTTGAGTTTTTTGCGTTTGTAGTTTGTGGCTGTTTGTCCACCTGTTAAGACCCCTTTTTCTTAGGATTAGGTAGAGGTATCAAGACGAAAATCCTGTCAAATACTAATGTCAGCGACTTTTGGCGGTATAAAATTTTTAAGATTCTAAGTCAACGCAGTCAGAGGATACGGCTATATATGGAACAAATTCTGATACTTGCAGAATCAGTCATGAAATCCGATATATGATGGTGTCACTGGTCTGGAGATCAAAGCCGCCGTGGTATCTCAGCGTGCTTGGTGACAAGGCAGGCTGCTTTCTGGAACAGAAAAAACTCCGTGAACCATTCCACGTTGAACTCGGAAGGAGTATCATGTGTCTTCCGCCCTGACACAATGTCCCATCATATACACTTTATCAACCGTATTTCATAACAGTTATTAATACATCAAGTCAAATACAACATCTCTTGAAATCTAATACAACACCTCCAACAGGAGTGTTATTATACCATGTAAGCAACAGGTATGTTTGTGAAAGACTTCGGAAGGTCATAAAACAATAATATAAAACAGAGCGTACCGTTTGCACTTAGACTGCAAACACTTTGCGAAAAGCATGATATGTAGAACTAGAAACACTCTCTAAAACCGTTGCTTCCAGATTCTGCTACCATATACTTTTCATCAAGCATATTTTATCTCATATGAAGGTGCAATACATCATATATAATACAATATATAACTATCTGACGCCCGAGAGGTGTGTTATTGTACACAGTATAATAAAAAGGTAGAATTATAAGACACACTATAACGACATAAAAAATAATATGGAACAAATCGTACTAGCTCGAGGTAGAAGGCTAACAAATGTGCAAAACGTGATACATAGCTCAATGTCTACTTTATAGAAACCCTACTCCCTTTGACACCGTGATGTGGCACAAAAGATTGACAATCAATTTCTATATTAAAGAAAAGAGTTAAGCAAACTGTTTAATGAGTACATGGATCATCAGAGGTGATCAGTATTCAATCTCACTTCCACAGCATTGGTTCTATACGCATAAAGCATAAAACTGTGACGAACCTAAGGACAATGTACAGAACATTAATTGCATACTGTAGTCGATTCCACTGGTAATTTACGATGACAACCCGACATACATGAAAAAAATCGTCTAACACTGCCATTGAGTATGAGATTTTCACTCTGCAGCGAAGTGTGCTGCGATATGAAACTTCTTGGCTGATTAAAACTGTGTGTCGGACCGAGACTCGAACTCGGGACCCTTTGCCTTCCGCGGGCAAGTGCTCTACCGATTGAGCTGCCCGAGCAAGACTTGAGACGCGCCCTCACAGCTTCAGTTCTGCCAGTACCTTGTCTTCTACCTTCCGAACTTCACAGGCATGTCAAAATGGTATATTTTATTTTATTTATAACGGAATATGAAGTGAAGCAGCTTCAAATGTTAGTTGTACCTGTGGAAAGTAGCAACGACTTAAAGTCTAAATGATTCGTATTTTATTAGTTTTTATTTACATGTCTAGTTCCCTAAGACCGAATTGAGGGGAAAATCCCCAAGGTCATGGAACATCTCAGTACAGGAAGTTACAACATAAAAGTAATAACAGATAAAATAAAATTTTTATGAACCCAAGAAAAGTCAAGCCATAAGTTTGAGTAAGCGCAATCAACAATATAAAATATGATAAGCTTAATTTTTCAATTAACAAAATCGAAGAATTGACCCATTAGGAATATCTTCAGTTTAGATTTGAAAGCGCGTGGATTGCTACTAAGATTTTTGATTTCTTGTGGTAGCTAAAGAAACAACAGTAAAAAAAATATATATTGGGAGGCCAATGTCTAACTACCCAGACTAATGAACAGCGGTCAACAAGAAGTTCGCAAAGTGACACCACTTATTGCCCGAGTTGCTCATTTCTAAGCCAAAAGTATCGTTTTAGAATGGTAAGAGTTACCACAAAATATAATGCCATACAACATGAGAGAATGAAAATAAGCAAAGTAAACTAATTTTCCTGTCAACGATCACTTACTTCAGATACTGTTCGAAAAGTAAATATGACAGCATTAAGTCTTTGAACAAGATATTGAATATGGGCTTTCCACAACAGTTTACTATCTGAACACCTAGAAATTTGAATTGTTCAGTTTCACTAATTACATGTCGATTCTGTGAAATTAAAACATCGGGTATTGTTGAATTGTGTGTTAGAAACTGAAAAAACTGAGACTTTCTGTGATTTAGAGTTAGTTTATTTTCTACTAGCCATGAACTTAAGTCATAAACCGCACTATTTGCACATAACATGCTTTACTACCAAGCTAGTGACATGAACAAACAGAAATATTTTAGAATTACCTGTAATACTACAGGGCATTTCATTTATATAATTAAGGAACAGGAGTGGCCCCAACACTGATCCCTGGGGCACCCCCCACTTGACCATACCTCACTCACACCTTACATCGCATCCATTCTCAACACTGTGAATAACGACCTTCTGCTCTCTGTTGTTAGAGTAAGAGGTGAACCCAATGTGAGCTGGTTCACATATTCCGTAATGGTCCAAATTCTGGAGCATTAAATTATGAAAAATCCGCAATCAAGCGTTTTAATCAAATCAAAAAATATGTCCAACGTTTAAACATTTTTTTAATCCATCCCGTACCTCACAGAGAAAGGAGAATATAGCATTTTCAGCTGTTAAACGATTTCTGAAGCTAGTTTGCTACTTTCCGTCAAAGGAACAGCTTCAACTGGTTCACATGTCATACAGGCTGGCGTGTTATATGACTTACGGTTATTATCTCAGAAAGTGTACGATCATGATACGTAGGGAATTTCGCGCCTTTTTTGTGACAGAAATTGTGATCTAGGCAATAATGTGCTCTAAAAGAAACTACACTTTCAAACAGGTGAAGTACTTATAACGCTTTGTTGTCCCACGCTTCTACAGCCCGTTAACACCTCAAATTTATTTGTATGAGGAGCTTGAGTCTCTTACCGATAAGGATATAATCAGATACAACGGGGCTATCCCCTTCTGCTGGGCATTCCGTCTTTTACTTGTCACATTAAAAGAGATCTGACGTTCAAATCACATTCTGAATTTCTTCATAATCATTCTGTGACAAAACTTTTCTATAGTCTGTAGGAACGTTTGTCATTAATTTCAGAGTGGAAAGTGAATTAAAGAAAACAAAGTAGTACATCAAATATTAAAATAGGTAGTTTTTCTAAATTAGGCTTTAGGTAGATAACTTCGAAAAGTGGCTACTGTTTCATTGTATCTCGTTTCATAACTTGATGGATGTTAGTCACACATGCTGGATTCAGCAGGCTGCGTCAAAGAGAGCAAACATATTTTTCACTCAACGGCTACGGCACGATTGTCTTTGGCCCACCATCGTCGATGTTCGGTAGTATCCGTGTGATCTAGGAGGTGCGGAGGTTGGTGTTTTGGTGAAAACCGACTCGTTACTAAGATTTCGGCGAAACATATGGCAGGTTTCATCTTCATAAATAAGCACACATTATCTTCAAATAAGCGAATCACCTGTTTCCAGCAGTTAAACATAACTACCAACCAGGCCCGTAAGAAAAATTTCAGGCATTGATAACTCAGGTGATTTACTGTCAAAAGGTTTGAAGGAGTGTTGAAAATAAACACTCGCTTCTGTTTTGTAAGTTAAACTAAAAAAGTGTAAAGACAAGTGAAACCTGGTAGTCAAGGGAAGGCAGGATTCGATTACGATTGTGGACGGTGTCGTAATAAGTTACTATTGGTTGCCTTTTACAGTTACACACGGTTTATTTTAAACCAGTAATTCCAGACTCAACAATAAATAAGAATACCACACGTTGTTAATGAAGGAATAAACAATTGTGTAAATAATAGTGTTTTCAGTGAGTCACGATTTAGCAAATCACCATTAAATACAGACAAAGCAGATAATATTTTAAAATCAAGCCACTGTGATATGGGCAGAAGGCCTTACAGGCCAGGAATGACAATAAGTTAAGAGTTGTTGAAGACCTCACTGCAATTTACAACATTCAGGTATTGAAATATTAAAGGTAAGTCCCCACAAACATAGCAGAAGGCATCAGACGCCAGGAATGGCAGTGAATAAGGTTATAAGGCTTACTGCTAAAATAGATATACCAAATTAGAAGTTTAAGGCAAATGGCCACAATCACAGCTGAAGGCCTTACACGCCAGGAACGGCAACAATATAAAAAATTTATAAACCTGCTTTAAAGCAGCAAATACAGGAGCAAGGGTTAATTAAAAAGCAAGCAACTGATCGCCAAACGGGTGAAATAAGATGATGTTAAACTTTGTAACACAACCCTTAACATCCACTGAACTCTACACTGCCAGATTTTTCCAGAAGACGACCTGAACTATGAACTAGACATGTATAACCTTTAAAGTAGGCATTACAAGGTACTGTTATAAATAATACAATAATAAAACACAAAGACCAGGACATAAGTTCCTTAAAGGGTACTGAGACAGATTATACCCGCAGAACTCGTGGACTGAAGGAGCGTTACACTGAATTACTGGCCAGCAGACCTCCTTTCAGAACACACATGTCTTACAAGAACCAAGGGGTCACAGACGGTGCTCCAGGAATCGATCTCTAATAAGGTCCGGCAACAAACACTTTCGCGAGCAATGAGATAGGCAGCCAAGACTTGCACTGACTTCACAAGATGGCAACTCAGACTAGTGGCAGTCTAGTGAATGAGTAATGATAATCTTGCTGAAGCTACCTGACGCCCGGTAAACCAAATGCACCGATGGAACAATACGCTAAATCCGGAACCGGCGGTCTGCACTACGTCCCCAGAACACTGTGCTTAGAGTGTCCGGAACGAGAAAGGAATCACTACCACCAGAGTAGAAGAATCACCAACCGGCCTACAATCAAGAAAGCTGTAAAAAGTACACATCTTACCCGACAGCAGCGGCAAGGTGAGGAAACGTACACTGCCGTTACATATACTTACCCCCAAGGCAGGTAACTGGGGTGTTAGCGGCCACTAGGCAAGAAAATTAATGCTGGTTAATCTTAAAAAATTGTAACAAGTCGAACGCAGTAAATAGTAATAAGAAGTCGAAGAAAGCTAATCAGATCCGACTTCCCCAAGCACTCCGCTCGCTGCTCTTCGCTTCGGCGACACAATGAGCAGCAACATGAACCCAAGTCACTGCAGAATTACGAGTTATCACAATGGTGGAGGTTTCTCCACTTGGAGCGAAATGCACTCATCTTAAAGCTTGCTGGACCCGGTGTAGGACGAGGTCGTCCACCCTCGTGACCACAGCCCTTCCATCCGGCGGTCCACGCGTGCTGCCAGTGGTCTCGGCGTGTTCTGCACCACACGGACCTGGCTCCACCTGAGTCCCCAACCGAATTCGCACACTCACACGATGCAGGAAAACAACGACTCGCTCCAAAGATAGGGCAACAATTACTACATACCGATAACAGCCGCTGCAGCCACTAGCCGACAGGAACCACTTGCAAAACCGAATGGCGCCGGTCAACACGAGAAGAAGACAAACAACCGCAACCATGCCAACTAAACGCTACTGTCTGGCCTTCAAGAAAGGGGCGGATTTGTGATTGGTGTAAAGAATGGCAGCTAACTCTAAATATAGGTAAATGTAAATTAATGCAGATGAATAGGAAAAAGAATCCTGTAATGCTTGAATACTCCATTAGTAGTGTAGCGCTTGACACAGTCACGTCGATTAAATATTTGGGCGTAACATTGCAGAGCGATATGACGTGGGACGAGCATGTAATGTCAGTTGTGGGGAAGGTGGATTGTCGTCTTCGGTTCATTGGTAGAATTTTGGGAAGATGTTGTTCATCTGTAAAGGAGATTGTTTATAAAACACTAATATGACCTATTCTTGAGTACTGCTCGAGCGTTTGGGATCCCTATCACGTCGGATTGAAGGAGCACATAGAAGCAATTAAGAGGCGGGCTGCTAGATTTGTTACTGGTAGGTTTGATCATCACGCGAGTGTTACGGAAATGCTTAAGGAAGTCGGGGGGGGGGGGGGGGAGTCTCTACAGGAAAGGAGACGTTCTTTTCGTGAATCGCTACTGAGGAAATTTAGAGAACCAGCATTTGAGGCTGACTGCAGAACAATTTTACTGAAAAGACCTTACATTTCGCGGAAAGACCACAAAGATAAGATAAGAGAGATTAGGGCTCGTACAGAGGCATATAGGCAGTAATTATTCCCTAATTCTATTTTGGGAGTAGAACAGAGAGAAAAGATGCTACTTATGGTACAAGTTACCCTCCGCCACGCACCGTATGGTGTATTGTGGAGAATGTACGTAGATGTAGATGCAGAAACCTACAAACAGTACCAATGCGAGTCCCAGGATGGTTCAAGAAGATATTGTTTTGTAGGGCGGGCTACCACAGCCAAACGTCGACATTTTTTCAAATAAAATTCGGCACTGGATGGATGAATGATTTTTATTAAATCTGCGCCCCGTTTCGCACCACTTATCGGTACATTCTCAGGCTATCTGTACACTAAATAAAATAATAAGAGATCATATAAACTATTCGATCCCCCAATTCTGAGGTGTAATTAAATTTTTAAATAGCCATTTTCTTGAATGTAACAACAAAGTACTCACATAAGCTATTTATAACATAGTAACGTAAAACATTGCCCTGTAGCGATATACCGTCATCTAGTGAAAGCGGTAGTTAAAATTTAAAAATTTTTTAAAAATTTTTTTAATAAGTAGGAGCGGCAATGAACTAGAAAAGAAAGTTAAAATACGATGCTGATAAAACTCCCCTAAACACGATCGATGAAGAGAGGAACATTAGCATGAACAAACAGCGGAACTAGGGCCATGTAAACATATCAGAACATGCCGTTCAAGTTATGAGGAGCCGCGCCGCAGCGGACACGGTCTGACTGACTGGCCGCAACCCGGAAAGCGCTCACGCAGTGGCGCGAGAATCGCCAGAGGCCGGATGACGTGTACAAGCTGTGAAGAGTGGGTGGTGCTCATCATTTGATAAACAATACCTTATGTCCATTTTCTTTAAAAAAAAGTCTGAAACCATACTAGGTGCCGGATAAAAAACATGGGCAGTTAGTAAAAACTACAAGAATAATAAATGTGGTTCTGAATGCGTAAGGCCTGGAGTACGCCTAAAATATATTGGACAGAACCTACTAACAAGCAAGCTGTAGGGGTAAGGCTACATGTTTAAGTAATCAAAAGTTTCTAAAAGACACTTGTGCCTCAGATCGGTCTAGCCATTAAGTGTGGAGCTAGGAGATTTCTTCAGAACTGAAGTTTTCAACCTCTTCCAAAACATTAAGGGTGTTGCCCTTACTTTTCAAGTGTAACACCTTCATATTGTTCTGGATACCAGTGATATGGCGACCCGTTTCCCGCAAATGCGAACCAAAGGCTGATTTTCAGCCTGAGTCGCTGATGTGCTCCTTAAAGCGGGTCTCAAAACTTCTTTCGGCCTGGCCTATGTACTCTGCATCACAATCATCACAGGCGATACTACACTCCTGGAAATGGAAAAAAGAACACATTGACACCGGTGTGTCAGACCCACCATACTTGCTCCGGATACTGCGAGAGGGCTGTACAAGCAATGATCACACGCACGGCACAGCGGACACACCAGGTACCGCGGTGTTGGCCGTCGAATGGCGCTAGCTGCGCAGCATTTGTGCACCGCCGCCGTCAGTGTCAGCCAGTTTGCCGTGGCATACGGAGGTCCATCGCAGTCTTTAACACTGGTAGCATGCCGCGACAGCGTGGACGTGAACCGTATGTGCAGTTGACGGACTTTGAGCGAGGGCGTATAGTGGGCATGTGGGAGGCCGGGTGGACGTACCGCCGAATTGCTCAACACGTGGGGCGTGAGGTCTCCACAGTACATCGATGTTGTCGCCAGTGGTCGGCGGAAGGTGCATGTGCCCGTCGACCTGGGACCGGACCGCAGCGACGCACGGATGCACGCCAAGACAGTAGGATCCTACGCAGTGCCGTAGGGGACCGCACCGCCACTTCCCAGCAAATTAGGGACACTGTTGCTCCTGGGGTATCGGCGAGGACCATTCGCAACCGTCTCCATGAAGCTGGGCTATGGTCCCGCACACCGTTAGGCCGTCTTCCGCTGACGCCCCAACATCGTTCAGCCCGCCTCCAGTGGTGTCGCGACAGGCGTGAATGGAGGGACGAATGGAGACGTGCCGTCTTCAGCGATGAGAGTTGCTTCTGCCTTGGTGCCAATGATGGTCATATGCGTGTTTGGCGCCGTGCAGGTGAGCGCCACAATCAGGACTGCATACGACCGAGGCACACAGGGCCAACATACGGCATCATGGTGTGGGGAGCGATCTCCTACACTGGCCGTACACCTCTGGTGATCGTCGAGGGGACACTGAATAGTGCACGGTACATCCAAACCGTCATCGAACCCATCGTTCTAGCATTCCTAGACCGGCAAGGGAACTTGCTGTTCCAACAGGACAATGCACGTCCGCATGTATCCCGTGCCACCCAACGTGCTCTAGAAGGTGTAAGTCAACTACCCTGGCCAGCAAGATCTCCGGATCTGTCCCCCATTGAGCATGTTTGGGACTGGATGAAGCGTCGTCTCAAGCGGTCTGCACGTCCAGCACGAACGCTGGTCCAACTGAGGCGCCAAGTGAAAATGGCATGGCAAGCCTGCATTGCTGCGAAAGGTGGATATACACTGTACTAGTGCCGACATTGTGCATGCTCTGTTGCCTGTGTCTATGTGTCTGTGGTTCTCTCAGTGTGATCATGTGATGTATCTGACCCCAGGAATGTGTCAATAAAGTTTCCCCTTCCTGGGACAATGAATTCACGGTATTCTTATTTCAATTTCCAGGAGTGTATATATCCCCGACGTCTTGAAACTACTCCATGTTGCAACCTCTTTGTGTGTGAACTTCTGTCCACTGTTTTTAGGAATATAAATATCAGAATTTATTCCCTTAGAACTTGAGAATTTGTCGATTCTGCTTGAAATGCTACCATAATAGGGTATCCTGTGGAATTTACGTTCTATTGCTAATCCGCTATTTGCTGGCTATAGGGAAGCGAATGATCCTGGTGTGAGTGGGGTGCGAGCAGTGTTATGTTTGATGATCTTTCGTAATACACCCCTGTTAATCTTTCCAACAAAATTCGCGTCGTATCCATACGGAAAGGCGATAAACCGTATTACTTTAAATTTCCGATCCCTGGCTTCTTGAGATAATGGGACCGTATGCATCCTGTGTAGTAAAGCCCTGAATGTGGCCTTTTTGAATTGCAAAGGATAATTACACGATCTATGTATCCAGACTTCAGAAGTGGTGTGCTTTCTGAAAATGTAAATTAACTGATTTCCCATCGATTTTGGCTAATAGATCTAAGAAGGGAAGGGTGCCTTTAATGCTCTGTTCTATAGTAAATAGGATCCCCTCGTGTATTTTGTTTAGTTCACCCAGGAAAACGTTATAATCCTGGAAAGAACCGTTCTACAGCAAAATTATGTCATCCACATATCTAGCCCAAAACATTACCCTTTCAGAGTATCTGCTTAAGTCGACCATCGTATTATGCTCAAAAAACGTCATAAAAATGTTGGAAAGGCTATAAGACAGTGGATATCTCATTGCCAAGCCCTGTTTTTGGATGTATGTACTATCCCCAAATTTAAAATAGTTAAAACCTAATGCCAATTTCAGAAGCTGCAGTACCTCTTCTATCTGTTCTAATGGTCTGCACTAATTTTCTTTAAATTTTCACTAAATATTTCGTGGGGGTGATGGGATTTTTGCATACATATTTTTTTACATCAAATGAAACCATGGAAGTACCCTTTGGGATTGTCAAAGCTAAAAGTTTGCCAAATGTTTCTCAAGTTGAACAGCCGGGCCATTCCTGGAGTTAATGATGCGTATGATAGGCAAAACTTCCTTATGGCGCTTTATTACACCACAATGTATTGGAGCCGATGGGTTCATCGGAATAATTGACCGCTTATTAAAAAGTCTGAGAAAGATACTTGTATTCCTAGTCAGATTTTTAACAGTCACTACGTATTTTGCAGTTAGGTCATACCTACTTCTCTCGATGTGGTTGGTGTTTGTAAATTGCTCGACATTTTCAACGTACTGTTCCTCCGAAATAACTACGACCGATTTAGACTTATTCGCTTGTACTATAATCGCAGCACTATCCCGGAGCTTTCCATTTATCCTACTTACTATAATATTCTCCTCAGACCCTATTAGAGAACTACGACTAGGATACTTAATCTGTTAGAGTAATTCTCTAGTATTTTTTTTACTCCTATAGCCAGGTCATTAGGCCAAGCTGTAGACATCAGTTTTCTACCCAAAGTAGAAGCAATATGGGAGACCAACCGATCCAGTTACTGCTGCGATATTTTGTGTGATGTATTATAGGATGAACCCTTATCCAATAATCGTTTCTCTTTCCGATCGAAGACAATGTCGGTTAAGTTACGCGTCTTTGGAAAACATTTAAAATCGCATTTAGTAAGTGTACAATTTGGGGATAGTACATACATCCAAAAACAGGGCTTGGCAATGGGATCTCCACTGTCTTATAGCCTTTCCAACATTTTTATGACGTTTTTTGAGCATAATACGATGGTCGACTTAAGCAGATACTCTGAAAGGGTAATGTTTTGGGGCCAGATATGTGGATGACATAATTTTGCTGTAGAACGGTTCTTTCCAGGATTATAACGTTTTCCTGGGTGAACTAAACAAAATACACGAGGGGATCCTATTTACTATAGAACAGAGCATTAAAGGCACCCTTTCATTCTTAGATCTATTAGTCAAAATCAATGGGAACTCAGTTAATTTTGACATTTTCAGAAAGCACACCACTTCTGAAGTCGCGATACATAGATCGAGTAACCATCCTTTGCAATTCAAAAAGGCCACATTCAGGGCTTTACTACACAGGACGCATACGGTCCCATTATCTCAAGAAGCCAGGTATCGGGATTTTAAAGTAATACAGTTTATCGCCTTTTCGAATGAATACGACGCGGATTTTGTTGGATAGATTAACAGGGGTGTATTAAGAAAGATAAACATGAAACATAACACTGCTCTCACTCCACTCACACCAGGATCATTCACTTTCCTATAGCCAGCAAATAGCAGATTAGCTATTGGACGTAAATTCTACAGAATACCCTACTATGGTAGCATTTCAAACAGAATCGGCAAATTCTTAAGTTCTAAGGGAATAAATTCTGATTTTTATATTCCTAAAAACAATGGACAGAAGTTCACACACAAGGAGGTTGCAACATGGAGTAGTTTCAAGTCGTCGGGGTTATATAGTAGTGCCTGTGATGCAGAGTACATAGGCCAGGCCGAAAGAAGTTTTGAGACCCACTTTAAGGAGCGCATCAGCGACTCAGGCTGAAAATGAGCCTTTGGTGCGCATTTAGTAGGTTCTGTCCAATATATTTTAGGCGTACTCCAGGCTTTACGCATTCAGAACCACATTTATTATTCTTATAGTTGTAACTAACTGCCCATTTTTTATATCGGCCACCTAGTATGGTTTCAGACTTTTTTAAAAGAAAATGGACATAAGGTATTGTTTATCAAATGTTGAGCACCACCCACTCTTCACAGCTTGTACACGTCATCCGGCCTCTGGCGATTCTCGTGCCACTGCGTGAGCGCTTTCCGGGTTTCGGCCAGTCAGTCAGACCGTGTCCGCTGCGGCGCGGCTCCTCATAACTTGAACGGCATGTTCTGATATGTTTACATGGCCCTAGTTCCGCTATTTGTTCATGCTAATTTTCCTCTCTTCGTCGATCGTGTTTAGGGGAGTTTTATCAGCATCGTATTTTAACTTTATTTTCTAGGTCATTGCCGCTCGCACCATATAAAAAAATTTTTAAAAGATTTTTTAATTTGAACTACCGCTTTCACTAGATGACGGTATATTGCTACAGGGCAATGTTTTACGTTACTATGCTATAAATAGCTTATGTGAGTACTTTCCTAAAGTTCACTACCGTAAAGCAATGTTCCCACTGCCATTTCTTTACGGAAATTAAGCGTACTCTATCTGTTCTTCTTAAAGCTTCTTTTCTTCTGATGCCTTCACAGGATATAGAAAATTGTTAATACTTTCTAGTGTTACTGTGAATGCCGTATTTTAACCTTTACTGGAGGGAACTAGAATTTTATTTCTGCTGCAAATCCCTCTGATAAACATATTTTGTTCGTCATATACAAGGCAAAAAATAATGTTAATGGTTTTAAAATCATAACTTACTGCTTTCTCCTATTGTAAACTTTGTTATGGATATAAATTTTTACACACCATGCTTGTACATACACATACAGAGGGTACGGAAAGTTTCTCCCTGAAGTTTTCTAGAATTTTTTTATACACGGTATTTTTTTTTCTTTTTTTGTAAAAACACATTCCTACATCTAAGAGAGTGATTTGAGATGTCATCAGTTCACTTTTTCAATATGTTGTTTGGAGTCCCTGATTATAAAGACATTCTGCAACTCGTCTGCCAACCAGCTAAAACTCTCCTCAAGCACTGCTGTACCTTCAGGAGTGACAAGAGTTCCACTCCTCCAAAACACATAGAATAAGCTAGCCTCTGTTGCATGGATGAGCTGGCCCTTAGGTGATCTATAAGGATTAGATGTGGAGTTTTTCCAGAACGGTCTTCCCTAAGTTCAAGGAATGCTCTCTTCAGAAAAGACGTTGGTTCTTTTGATTGATTGGGCCGTTGTTGCATCTTGTGTAAAAACAGCAGTAATTGGATTTGGGAAATGGCTATTCGAGACTACCTGAGGATAGACAAGAACCAACCTTTCCCAATAATAACCCCCACTTAGAGTCTCATACAGATCATTTCTTCCATAGTCACAAATGCATCCAGTGACCAGTACCTTCAAATCTTGCTTTTGTCTGTGGACTCGGGAAATCTTCTCTGGCTCATTTTAATGAATTCAGGCATTGTGTTTGTTGGTCTTTGGATATATCTGTACAGGATACTCGTCTCTATACAATATGTGTATCCATTTTCTCTTTCCTTGTGGGGTGGCGTTGCAGAAACCATGGCAAAACGACTGACGGTTAACAATATTTTATTCAGGCAGCGTGTTTTCCGGCTTGATGTGAATTTTGTTGGCCATCTAACTCTGTTACTGTCACTACCATATCATCAAATCTGTTAACACGATCACTAATGGGTTTTGTATCAGCACCCAATTTAGTGTTAGATATTCAATAGTATCAGGGTCTTGAATCTGAGACAGAAGAAGTTTATCGTATGGTCTCGTTTTTCCATGACATTCGTAGAAGCGACGATGAACAGAATTCACCACAGAACAATTTGCAGACACAGTTAAAAACTAATTTAAATAAGCAGTCTTTAATAAGACTGTCTTTTTTATCCCCCTAATTAAAATATAGGGACAAGCGGAAAACATGACAGAGTGTAAGAATTATTGAACGGCAAATTTTCATTAACTTAAAATGTAGAGCTGTGCCAGATTTATTAAATTGTTCTGCTGGAAAAACTGGGCCCTCACAATAACATTCGCCTGCAGCACAAAAAAAACAACTGGAAATGTATTCAGTATGATTCATCAAGTAATACAGACTACCGTGCAGTTCACGCAGCCAGCACCACCTGTTTGTATAAAGTGGTCTGTTCAATAAAAAGGGTAGAAACTTTCCGTCAGTCCTGTATATTCACGCACACCGAACACATACGGCTCAAGCTGAAAGCAGAAATGTAGTCTGACAATCGCTAGAAAAGCGTTCTTAGTCATAACACGAATGAGAAGCAGCCAATTTTGGGTTAATATCGCAGTGCGTCCTGCACCGGCACCAGAGCTGTGTATCAACGAGGTCGATCGGTCTAATTAACAATCAAATACACAGCCAATCGAACGCCGTAGCGTTAATTTGCGCAGTGACAGAAATGACTGGGGCCCGCGTCAGCCCTAGTGCAGGCGTGGCTATCGCCGTGTTGTTGGTGTTGTTATTATTATTAATAATGACATATTAAGCCGAGACAGGGCCAGCGCAAATTAATAACGAGCGTGCAACAGCTCCAGGGATCTGCAAAACAACAGTCGGCGAAACAATACAGCTCGCTTTTGTCGCGGGGCATACATTTTGCGGAGTGGAAATTTGGGCGAGGGGTAGAGATCCGGAGGGAGAGGAGGAGAGAAAGAGAGACCGTGTAGAGGAGAGAGAGTAAGAGTGAGGCAGAGAGACGACTGAGGGATCGTAGCCCGTAATTAAGATAACAGGCGAACGGGTCGCGAGGCATATTCGCCGGCAGCAGTCGGGCAGTAAATCTGGAGCGCGGCCCGCGTTATTGAATCGGTGGCGGCTGATGTATAACGCACCACTGCTCGCGCCGGAGCCACGATACCACTCGTGACCCCAGACCGTCCGCCGGAGCGCAGACCGCAAAGTTTAATTTGAAAAGTTGAACTATCGCCGGAATCCGCTAATCCGATGTGGTCCGATGTCCCCGCAGTGTCCACCGTTAAAAATTAAAATCCGTCTACTCGTGTGGGACTGGGAGTGTTAGCGACATCGTTGTCGACTACATGAAGCGGCCGCTTCTGAACGAGGAGTTCCGTGTTTTCCCCGCCGTAGATGGCGGAACGGAGAAGGGTGACGACCGGAGGATGGAAGCGATACAGCGCTAAAACCCTGCTTTCAAAAGTAACAAGTGTTTGCATTTGACGGCGTACTGCCAATTCCGGTGTCGTGATAGTCTTCTATCGAAGTATTTGAATTTGCAAGTGATCTTCGTGAGAACTGCCTGCTGTTTTTACGACAGAATGGAATATGTGTATGTGTGTGTGTGTGTGTGTGTGTGTGGGTGTGTGTGAGAGAGAGAGAGTGAGAGTGTGTATGTGTATGGGTAGTTCAGCTTTTCTAGGAAACGAGAATCTCAGAGATTTTTGCCCCTTACTGAAATCGATACCGGCAAGATATTGGTCCCAGGAATTCCAAGACCATTTAAAAACCTCTATAGTAGCTCCCCAGACTAGCCCGGGTATACAAAACAGAAGCGAACAGAGGACTTTCTCTCTCTCTCTCTCTCTCTCTCTATATATATATATATATATATATATATATATATATATATATATATATATATATATAGGAGAGAGAGAGAGAGAGAGAGAGAGAGAGAGAGAGAGAGAGAGAGAGAGAGAGATTTTTATTTGCTTACTAAAACATGACTGTAACTTACATTCTACGTTTACTTGCAGTAACGCTCGTCCATTATGCTTTTGACGGAAGATAATTGCAATATATCTTAAAATGGCAAAAATATATTTGTTCTATGACACAATTGCAATATAACCAGCTTCATATTTCTTACTTTACTTGTATTGTGAAACCCTGCTTCTTGCCGAATTTTATGATTCTATGTCAACGGTTGGTACCCTGTAGTTTTTGATGAGTGAGTTTTCGTGTATTAACACATGTGTCATAATTGGCCGTATCTTTTGATTGCATTGATTTAGTATGTGACATAAATTTGAAAAATATAATCTGACAACCGGTTGCATAGGTTTTCTATATACCTTGAGCAGGTTTCGTCACCTCTAAGGTTCTTCATGTAATTACCTTACCTTCTGATGAAGTCACCCTTAGAGGTGACGGAAGCTGGTCAAGGTATATTATAGAAATCCTATGCAACCGATTGGCAGATTTTTACATATTTTTCAAATTTGTGAATATGATTGATTCAAACGTGAGCCATATTCAAAGTTGTATGTGACATAAATCTGAACTTGACACTCCATCCTGTTCCAGAGAAAGTGGGTCTTAACGGACACAGAGACAGACGGACAACAAAGTGAACATATGAAGGTTTCGTTTTTACAGAATGAGGCACAGAACCCCAAAACGGAAAATCATTCCCGCTATAGACAAAGTACACAAATTTATTCTCGTATTCGTAATCAAAATTATAGAAAATAGATGTTGAACTGTGTATGAAAAAAGTAGGCGACAACTAGTAACTGATTTTGTCTATTCATGTTTCACAGCCTAGTCGTTTGTGTGCCTTTGTACGACTATCTGCCACGTATCTCACCACACAACTAACAAAGGAAGGAACCTGGTTCGAATCGTTAATGTGGAATACAAATAATTTTAAAATACGGAGTATTTGCTTTTCTTCTCAATCATACGGGTCATTTGTCTGTATTTATGTACAATCAGTATGCTAAGGCTACAAATTCAGCATGACCTCAACTCACTGAGGAAACAGTTCGACAATATGAACAAAATGTTTACCACAGTTATACTGACGTATTATTTTCAAAAAAGGCTAGACATTAGCTTGTAACAGTAATGTTAACACATGAGGAATATACAGTCACATTTTCCAAAATGGAAGGTATTGTTTTAATACGTTCTCCCCTTCTTTGTCACCGAAGTGCAATGACGTGAATAAAACGCAACTTCACGGAACAACGTGGGGAAAAGAACTGGATAATATTGCAGGTCTTGATGTTGGAGAAATAAGAACGGATACACCGTTAACGATGTAGAATGGTCACACGTTACACAGTGCTCCATTCCAAACGGAACACAACATCACAAATGTTAGACTTCACTCCGTTTTAGACTCTGTTTTCTAATGCATAAACGACGCTCCCCATAACGTCAAAAATGAGAATTTTTCAGGTTTTCGTGGCACAGACTTAAAATAATAAGACCATAGTTAAATATGCCTATAGCAGCATGCTGAAACACAGTATTATACACTCCTGGAAATGGAAAAAAGAACACATTGACACCGGTGTGTCAGACCCACCATACTTGCTCCGGACACTGCGAGAGGGCTGTACAAGCAATGATCACACGCACGGCACAGCGGACACACCAGGAACCGCGGTGTTGGCCGTCGAATGGCGCTAGCTGCGCAGCATTTGTGCACCGCCGCCGTCAGTGTCAGCCAGTTTGCCGTGGGATACGGAGCTCATCGCAGTCTTTAACACTGGTAGCATGCCGCGACAGCGTGGACGTGAACAGTATGTGCAGTTGACGGACTTTGAGCGAGGGCGTATAGTGGGCATGCGGGAGGCCGGGTGGACGTACCGCCGAATTGCTCAACACGTGGGGCGTGAGTTCTCCACAGTACATCGATGTTGTCGCCAGTGGTCGGCGGAAGGTGCACGTGCCCGTCGACCTGGGACCGGACCGCAGCGACGCACGGATGCACGCCAAGAACGTAGGATCCTACGCAGTGCCGTAGGGGACCGCACCGCCACTTCCAAGCAAATTAGGGACACTGTTGCTCCTGGGGTATCGGCGAGGACCATTCGCAACCGTCTCCATGAAGCTGGGCTACGGTCCCGCACACCGTTCGGCCGTCTTCCGCCGACGCCCCAACATCGTTCAGCCCGCCTCCAGTGGTGTCGCGACAGGCGCGAATGGAGGGACGAATGGAGACGTGCCGTCTTCAGCGATGAGAGTTGCTTCTGCCTTGCTGCCAATGATGGTCATATGCGTGTTTGGCACCGTGCAGATAAGCGCCACAATCAGGACTGCATACGACCGAGGCACACAGGGCCAACACCCGGCATCATGGTGTGGGGAGCGATCTCCTACACTGGCCGTACACCTCTGGTGATCGTCGAGGGGACACTGAATAGTGCACGGTACATCCAAACCGTCATCGAACCCATCGTTCTACCATTCCTAGACCGGCAAGGGAACTTGCTGTTCCAACAGGACAATGCAAGTCTGCATGTATCCCGTGCCACCCAACGTGCTCTAGAAGGTGTAAGTCAACTACCCTGGCCAGCAAGATCTCCGGATCTGTCCCCCATTGAGCATGTTTGGGACTGGATGAAGCGTCGTCTCACGCGGTCTACACGTCCAGCACGAACGCTTGTCCAACTGAGGCGCCAGGTGGAAACGGCATGGGAAGCCGTTCCACAGGACTACATCCAGCATCTCTACGATCGTCTCCATGGGAGAATAGCAGCCTGCATTGCTGCGAAAGGTGGATATACACTGTACTAGTGCCGACATTGTGCATGCTCTGTTGCCTGTGTCTATGTGCCTGTGGTTCTGTCAGTGTGATCATGTGATGTATCTGACACCAGGAATGTGTCAATAAAGTTTCCCCTTCCTGGGACAATGAATTCACGGTGTTCTTATTTCAATTTCCAGGAGTGTATGATACGTAAGGTTATACTTGCTAATTCGAGAACAGAAAACCCGCTGGTGATCATAGGCTTTGTAACCGATGCGTCGCCATCACTTGGGCGGACACCGGTCTCAATCAAGCGATCACTAGCTTGTCTTACACTGACAGACACCCATGAGCCCTTTCACAAATATATTTCAGCAAAGTTTTTCTATTACTGTCTGTGGAATGCAGTGTGAAAAAGAAACTGATGGATTTGATATCACGTCTTTCTGTTCATACTGCATGACATACACTACTAGACCACGAGTAGGCTTCACAACAACAGCTCAAATGGAAGTCAAGACTTCTCGTACCGTGTACTCCATACCCCAGTACGACAAAGACATTATGCCAAAAATTGTAAAATTCGGTGGTTGGTTGGACGGAGGCTGGTTTGTAATGGCTGAGCTGTGGGTTCGATTCCCGCTGGGGATATGAGTTTTTATAGCCACAGACACACCCTCTTCACATCGAGTAATGCCAACTGAAGAACGCAGGACTGTGCCGTAGTTCCAAATCAACATTAAACATGTCCATTCGTTACTGACTGGAACAGATTTGACTGATTTTGGTTGTCCGAAGCGGAAGTCGCTGCTTGCAAAAACTCTGTCGATGGTACACTAGTTATGTTATTTTAGTTAATGAACCGATCGCCACGTAAGGTCATAGGACCTTCATTTCTTAATTTCAGTGACCTTGAGATTTTGAAAATGTTGGCACTGGACTGGGTTTCGGGATCTGACTGCTCTGTGGATTTCAACCACTCGATATGATATTGTTCCATCCATTTATTGGTCAATCACGATGCCATACTCCTCCAGGTCTTTACGAATGGCACGATCCTAACTACTAGTGAAAGAGAATTTGGTAGTTGACACCTCTTCGCGAGGGGTCTCAGGCAGCACAGAACTATTCGTTGCGTTACCTCTAATCGCACATTTGCACATCTCGCTACTGATGAAGAAACAGCAAATATTTCATGTTTATTCCTAGCTATGGAACAACAGCCGGTATCGAATCCCTACCTGGCTATAATTATTTGCATCATCGTTTCACGTTCCAGTACCGTGCTGCTATTGGCAAACTTATTTATTATTTGACAAGCTTAGTCGTCAATTCATATTGGTACTGGGTTCTAATCGCCATCCATCACCACAACTTTACATCATGGCGTTTAACACTTGTGCGTTGCACTTTATTACATATCTTCCGTGGTTACTTTTCAGGGGCAATATAAGCTTCATGGGTTTCCCGGTACAGTGATAAAGATCATTTTTTTCCAGGCTCGGACGTTAGTCCTTGTTAACTGATACTAGTGAAAACTGCCATGTTTTACATCTCTTTATGCTTAGTCGAGTCTAGATCAAACATTTGTTGTATCGCGGTATTAGTTTACATCTGGACTGTTTGCCATAATGAGCAGCGTTTTCTAGTACTCTCTTGAGGTAACCATCGTCAGTAGTCAGGGCTTCGGTGGATAGAGAACTGGCGACACAGATACGTTAGGTTGGCTGCGTTCAGTATGACTACTGACTTACGCGTTTGGGAAACAGCACGACTTTTTGGATGTTCGTGGAGTACTGTGGTGTCTTAAATACGTTGCAAAACCAAGGTGAAACCACACCCAGACCTCGTAGAGTTATGTGGCCACCCCTCATTCCATATATCAGACGTCGTAGGCTGGACAGAGAGGTAAAACAGGACAGGCAGCGAACTGTGGCGGAACTAACATCAGCCTTTAATGTTGTGCACAGTACAAGTGTGTATGAACACACCTCTCATCGAACGCTCCTTAAGATGGATCTCCTCCGAAGACGACCCATGCATATGCCATTGTTAACTCCATGTCTGGACGCTGGCGCAGCGACAGAGCGTTGCATGGTCTGACGAATCCCGATACCTTTTTCATCAAACCGAAGGGAGAGCGCGAGTTCGCCGTCTTCCAGGGCAACAGCTCCTTGAGACGTGTACTGCAAGATGTAGTCAAGCTGGTGGCGGCTCCATTATGCTCTGCGGAACATTCACTTGAGAATCCTTGGTTCCAGTGGAGCTCGTGCAAGGCACCATAACGGCGAAAGTGTGTCGTACGCTACTATGTACACCCCTTCACAACGATCATGTTTCCCGACAACAACAAGCTAATGCACCATGTCACAAGGCAAGGAACGTGATGGGAGTGGTTCGAGGAACATAGTACCGAGTTCCAGTTGATGTGCTGACCTCCTCCCCCCGCCCCTCCCCCCCAACCATCCAAATCCAAACCTGATCGAACACATCTGGCATGTGATCGAACGTGGCGTCAGAGCTCATCGCCCCCATTCCCGGGATTTACGGGCATTATTTGAACCGTACGTGCAGATATGGTGTCAGCTCTCTCGAGCGACCTACCGAGGCCTGAATGCGTCCACTCCACGACGCGTCGCCGCTGTTATCTGTGACAAAGATGGACATACCGGCTATTAGGAAGGTGTTTATAATGCTCTGGCTCATCAGTGTACGTTGCCACTCCTGAGCTCTCAGAATACAGATAGTCCTATGTTCTTTGTGAACATTTTGTTGGTGTCCAGTTAAGCAATTTGAAACGAGATATATTCAGAATGACACTAGTATATCTCATACAATATAACGAAAGAGGGAAGGGCTCACACGTAATTGCCACATACGCTTGGCAGAGATGAGGTAACTCTCTTTGGACCAAAGTTCTAATTCTATAAAAGGAGCCTTGTGTGGAAAAGTCCCTGACGCCATAAGACAGGCTGCAGTAGACGTCCGCAATGCAACATCGAGCTGCTACACGGGATTCAGTTTGAAGAACATCTGTTAGAAATTCATCAATCAAGGCAGCTCCGTGATAAAGTACGTTACCATCCATGAGAATGACGCCTCAGCTATGGCACTTATGAAAATTGATTCGTATTGCTTATTTATATACTTTTGGTCTCTACAAATATTCGTATATTAACCTTCCCACGACCTTCTCGCATGATACCACCTCACCCCATGGGAACTCGTAACGTAGAAGTATCCATGTCCACAAACCGATTCTCTGTAAGTAATGTTAATTCCTTTGGTCCTGGGGAAAAAGTGTCAGCATTTTACTCGATGTTATAGTCTGATCAGTATAAATACTGAGGAAATTCGTTTCAACGTATTGCGACACAATGCCAGGGACACAAGGCTATTTGGGGTGACATAGTAGCGAGACGTCGCAGCTTCTAGAACATTTCGCTGTGACATTAAGGTACCTAAATTAAAATAAGAAAAAAAATCCGTTTTGGAAGTATCGCTCGACCAAGAAGGGCAGAATAGTGGCATGCATGCTTTTCAACAGAGTAAATGTGAGTAAATATGAGTACATGTTTTCTGGAGTTCAGCCTTCAGTATAGATAAAGAAAAAACTAAATTCAGCCAAGAAAATAATAAATAAGTAAAAATTACCTGACTAAACAATGGGCAATATGAGCCTATAAGTAAAATGCTTTCTTAACAATGCGAATTTTGTGAGGCAATGCACGTATGGTCAGAAAATGCAGTACTTGTGATAAGTAACTGAGTGGAAATGTGTTCAAATGGAGCATAAGTTTAGCCTTGTGACTATGGTAATCCCAAATGGCGGTATCAACAGCACAGTATCGAGTATATTTTACAAAGACTGAGCTCGAAGCTAAATTCACTCTGATATTTTCCGCGGCAAAAATGACGCCGTTTAGGAGCATGTCGGAAAGGGAAGTAAACTTTGATGTAATTTTTTACTACGAGGGCTTTTTTAATGTGTCAGTACATTAACGGAGACAAAAATTAAAACAGATTTCCACAAATAACCTCTAAGTACTGTAACGTGTAAACGATTTTTTAAAAATTGTAGCATACGCAAGCTAAGTGTGCCTACAGAGCATCGTTGTATTAACAGAACAGATGTGAATAGGTGAAGAAACTCATTTAAGATCAAACAAGGAAAGGCTAAAGGTTTGTAGTAATATAAAGGCACGACTGCGTAAGACGACCGTACAAGGAAAAAACCAGAACTTAAGAGTGCCCCATCTAATAAGTATGTGTCCTCTATATGTAGTAATTCAAAACTTAGCATCGACATAACAGACATTTATGATGAATACAAAGTATTGGCCTCCCAGAAACAGTATTAATCAACTGCTGCATCATACATTTCTCACATCGTCAGCCTGGTGGCGATCTGTAGTGCCTGAACACTGTATAAATCGCTATAATCAATGTTTCATATATATGATGGGTTTCGGCAAAACTCTGTTGCCATCTTCGGATCTGCAAAAGATAGGGCCGAAACTGCTAGGATCCTGCAACTACCGTAAAAGTACACACAATTTTATAAGAAAATATGTAATACACAGAACAGCAACATACCTATGTTTCCATCGTTACGCAATCTTCTCCTTCAATACGGTAAGTGGTGCTACAGAATGTATGTCCACGTTGGTATCGCGAACTATACTAAAAGTCGCACGTCAGTTTTAAAATACGAGTAACAGCCTATTAAAAGTGCTCACATTCAACATCACTTTGCTACCGACGGTTTCCAGCATAAAAATACTTAGCGATACATAAATACATCAAATGTCGCTATGGTAATACAAATTGATATTATCGTCACACATTAGATTAAAACATGAATCTCCTATTTCATATAATTACGTATGCCTAAATTATGACAGTGACATACAAGCTGAAACAAAACTCTACATTTAAAAAATTGTCTTTGAAATCATGTGCAACATTCGCAAAACGTAATTTATGCATAAACCTTTTTATATCATTTTAGAACATTTTTAAAACATGTTTATAAAAGTTCGTATTGATTCCTTATGAAATTTTCCTTTACACTATATCACAACCAATACGACAACCTGTAAACACTTAAAATCGCTCTATGTACAGCTAATGGTTTCATACATTGGTTGGTTTTAATACATCGAGGAAAATTTTGATATCTACAGGCACAGATATGATATTTCATCAAAAATACATTCATAGTATATGTACCGTCAATGGAGCTATTTAATGATTGTGGTTTTGTTTTCAATTATGATGTTTACATGGGCTTATACGCGTAACGTGTGATTCGAGATCTAGCTGGAATCTCCTCACCTGACGCCTATGTTCAATCAAATCACTTGATATCTAGGTGAAAATATTTCCAATGTTTAATAAACCAATGTACAATTATTACATCGTGTAGGATTGCAATCGTTCTTAAACTGAGCCCACGATCTAGCATTACCTGCTCTCTCTTACGTTTACCTAAAACAAATATGTTCACGTGATATACATCGTAATGACTAATGTCCAAGATTTCATCATGTAACAGAACGTGACCAGTGTCCAATCATCATAATTTTAAAAAACCGAAAATGAACTAGTTTGTTGCAATCGTTCACAGGACATATTACCGCCGGTTCGTAAAATGATTAGTGGGTATTTCCAGACAAATAATAAAATTAATAAAAATGCGTACCAAATTTATGTGGTCATAAGGTTACCAGCATGCTTTTGAGGAGCTAAAAAGAGCTTTTGACATCGAATCAGATATTGTTAATTCCGGATTTTAATAGAGAATTTGTTTTATCAAGTGATGCATCAAACCATACGGGCTGTGTTGTCACAAAAGGTAGAGATAGGACATACGGTAGCTTAAGGATCAATGCAACTAAATTCTGCAGAAAGAAATCATTCTACAATGGGAAAAGAGATATTAACCCTTATTTATGAAAATGCAGATTTCAAATGTCATCTGTACAGAGTAACAACAGAACATGAGGCATGAAAATAGTTGTTGCAGTTAAACGAGCCTTGTAGTAGGTTGACGTGATTGGCACTAGGTCTAAGTGAATTTTTTTTAAAAAAAGTCATGCATATATCTAGGAAGAAGCATGGAAATGCGGAGCACAAAGGGAGAATGAGAGGAAGAAAAACAAGAGGTTGCGCATTAAGCATAACGTGGAATCCGTATGGATTAAGGACTAATTTGTTTTAGGTTAGATGTAGTTTTAGTGCAATTAGTAGAAGCAGCTGCGAACCAGCAATGAGTTTAAGGGGGAGGAAAGTAATAGGTATCCCAGCCCGTAGGTGTGGTGCAAAGAAGGCGATATGATGCGATTCATAGCGGAACTACTGATCTTCATCGGAGTGGATGTGTTAAGGATCCAGCATGTGGAACGAGGATGTTGTTCGCCCAATCGGAACACCTAGTAATCACCAGTCGTCGCTGGGTGATACAGGTAGTATTCAGCGCATGGCGGATGCGTAACGAATTGAGAATATTGGAAGCAGCATCCGGCAGTTCCCGGCATGGAACGGAAGGACACGGGATACACAGAGGAAATGCCGGGTATGTAAGTAAGTACATGGTGCACCAGATAAATTAAGGAGTGAGATGACAAAGATACTGGCGGTTGTTCCACACAAGCGAAAAAGGAGGGGTTGGATCGACGCGAGAGGTTATCAAAATAATATTTGGCACTGTTGGTGAGGAAGAAATTCAAGGGGTGAACGAGTTTAAGCAGTGGGCAACAGTGAACAAAGCCGTAAGCGACTGATACACTACGCTGATGGCGAGATTAGATTGGTTCAAATGGCTCTGAGCACTATGCGACTTAACTTCTGAGGTCATCAGTCGCCTAGAACTTAGAACTAATTAAACCTAATCATCCTAAGGACATCACACACATCCATGACCGAGCCAGGATTCGAACCTGCCATCGTAGCGGTCGCTAGGTTCCAGACTGTAGAGCGAAATTAGAGAAGGACGTTATAACACATAGCTATAACAGCTGACTGGAGACGTGATGCGGTATGTCACAGCTGCAGAAGAGGCAGTTTATCAGAATATCAGTGAACTACAAACCGAAATAGAAGGTTTAGATAAAAAAGTAGCAATTACAAAGTGGTTGTAGGCTGTGAGAGGCCATCTAGGGGTAAACTTGTCGCCTGAAGAGTATTAAGAGAGTCTAAGGAAAGTACAGGGAGAAATATCGTCGCAGGTGCTGTTGGTTTTAGTACCTGAGCATAATTTATCTTTTTATTTCACGATAGCCGCAAGCCGCAGTACCTGTGAGAAGTGGAGGAGCGACCGTGAACATTTACGTTCCTATATCAGTGGCAGGGAAACAATAACGTTAGGAGTGCTACATTGTTCATCCATATCATTTCAAGTGGGAGATACTGAAGAAATGTGCAAGAGTAAAAACGCAGTGAAAATTATTAACTGAGAAAGGTAACGGAAGAAATGAAGAAAATATAGTTACAAAAAATGCTACCGAAGGAAAATCACAATTGGCCAGAATATGGTAAAAAGGGAGGGGCAGGATTCCTGGACAGTGAAGTTTCTAAATGCAAAAGGTGGTAAGAGAATGCAGTAAAGAAGTTATTGAGCCAGAACTGCACTTTCAGCAGGTCGAGGTGCACTGGTTGTACTCTACCTTTGACAAGACGGCAGTAGTGGCTACTTGTTTCGGCCAGAGGAAGCTTGGTCAGCAAAGAGGGTAAAATTTAACGGGTGTGGTTTGTCATTTGGAACAGCGTTTGAGGTACCAGTGCCCACTTTCCACGTGCCACCGCGATTTCAGTGATAGCTCGCCTGAATATTTCAAGGCCTCGTTTGTATTGGCCAGAGGAGCCCATAGCAGTACTACCTGCTGCATATCTAACCAGCTCAAATCAAACTCTCGAGCCAGAATTAATGCAGTCTATAAACATCTTTCTGAACCAGCAGAGGGACGTCTCCCTGGAAACCTTATCGTAGCCGCGCAGTCCGGAACCGGGCGACAGCTACGGTCGCAGGTTCGAATCCTGCCTCGGGCATGGATGTGTGTGATGACATTAGGTTAGTTAGGTTTAAGTAGTTCTAAGTTCTAGGGGACTAATGACCACAGCAGTTGAGTCCCATAGTGCTCAGAGTCATTTGAACCGTTTTGAACCTTATCGTAGCATGTAAATTTTTTATAGGGGAAAATCAAGGCCGGAATGACACAACATCGACTGTTGTCATGCCAAACACAGCAGTGGCACTTTTTCTGTTGAGCATAGTCCTCGTTTTGGTACATAGAAGACCAAGCACAAGGCTGAGTCCAGACTTAGCCATCACATCAGATTCCAGTGGACTGGGTACCCAGACCACAAAAGCAACACAAGGAAGATGAATGCAAAATTATTGAAGATAATTGATTCATTTTAGCTTGTAATTCTGCAATACAGAATTAGAACTTACTGTGCAAGAAGCCTAGCAATGAAATACGTTTCACGGCGTATCATTTAAGAAGCAGGGCAAAGTACCCAGTAGAAACGGAGTTAGGGAAAGCAATTGTTGGAATAAATCTTAAGAGGCAAAACAGGGCCAGAACGGCCAATCGCCAAGAACTGTAGTGTAAAGGATAATCTAGTTAGGTCGACCTAAGGGACTTTTTGTCGATAGTTGGAGGGCAATGCAGCGAATCGACCATATTCGGTCAAAAAATATGCCTGAGCGGAAGTGAGTTGCAACAGAGGAAATGCAGGCAGGCAAGAGTATTAGGCATTGTGAAGCAAAACCTGGCCGACAGGCGCTGCAAAGCCGAGCAACTGGACATGGTACGGCAACAGCCAACACTGCAGTATACTGTCGGAATGATGGAAGCCTTTCCTCACTTGCCACTACGGAAGTGTTTTAGAGTACATGCCTTAAACCGTAAACAAACATAGTCTGAAGCGCGTCAGTACTCAGCCATTCATGTACTAAAATACTCTATGCTCATTATCATAGCCTACACTACTAGTCTGTGATAGGCAGAGCGACAGACCGGAATGCAGTGCGGGTTCTGGTGTTGGACAGAGCAGCCTGCCCGTGTCAGGAAAGCAGCCGCCGTCAGAGCAGAGAGCTGCCCACGCGCTGGAGTGAGGTCACGACTGCCTCCGCAGAGTTGCCACCTGCGCTGTCATCACGGTCACAGCCGGAGACGTCACTGACAGCTGCATTTGAGTGACACCGTGCTTGGCCCTTCTCTTTGCGTAGTCAGAAATGCCGGACGTCTGTTATTTCGCATGAGCGGCAGCTGGATGACTCCACCAATCTCTTTCTGATGAAATATTGCTGAGAGCGGAATAAAGAAGTTAATTAAACCAAAGCTACTGTCGTCCTGATGTCTCATTTCACTCTCCATGAGTGAAGCCCCATTTGTCATTCAACAGTAAAGACCAACAAATTATTACACTTTCAGAAAAACTGGATGTTTTATTCGAGAGAGAGAGAGAGAGAGAGCTTCACAAATCAGAAAGTCAGTAACGCTTTGATCCAACCTTGGCTCTTATACAAGTTTCCATTTAGCTTGTCATTGTTTCATAGACTTGTTGGATGTCCTCCTGACGGATAGCGTGCCAAATTCTTTAAAATTAGCTCGTTAGGTCGTTTAAATCTCGGTGAGACGCCCTGCCAAGCTCGCATGAAACAACAGGTAGTTTAAATTGTGGAATGGGGCCAAAATAAGCAGCTATCAGTTACACTCGATCATACAACTTTATTTACTTGACCAAACATTACAAGAGACAAGAAAATTAAAAAGAAAAACAACACAGCATTAATTTTTGAAACTTAATTACTGGCTGAATGTGCCATACAATCTCATACCTTAAGGGCCAGACCACTTTAATTTGAAATCGGCTGAAAGCCTATAACTTAACACTCGGAGCGAAATCAGAAATTTAAAAGGCAGAAGGCCTTATCTTAAATCAGTTCTTCCAATTAGGGTGAAGGCCCAAACCATCTCATACCTTAAGAGCAAAACAACTTTAATTTTAAAAAATCGGGTGAAAGCCCATCTCTTAAGACTCAAACCAAAATAACCTTTTAAAAGGCCACAGGCCTTACCTTAAAACAGTTCTTTCAATTAGGCTGAAGGCCCAAACAATCTTAACGCCTTAAGGACAAAACAATTTTAATCTGAAACCCATGCAAATGAAAAAACAAAAACGAATAAAATAAGGCATTACACCCAACGCCGCTCAGAAGTTTCCGAGGGTCGACCTGGAATTCAAACATTAAGGCTCGTTTAGGTGAGACAGCAGTCGGCCCAACCCTTCTCTATCCGACGGCTACCCAACCGCAGACAGTCAACGGACCCACCAACAAGATAACTTGCGCTCCACCCGACCAGCACATAACAGGGAGTTCCATGGAACAACGTAGAAGGTATTGGCGCCCACAACCATTTGTACATTGAGCAGTCAAACTGCACACCGTGCTGGACAGGGACAACACGATGAGGAAAATACAATGCCCGAATTTACGTCATCGGCCAGGGCAGGTAACCGGAACGTTAACGGCCTCAAGGCAGAAGATTCCGCTGGTGCACTTCAATTCAAAATATCCAAGTACAGTTAAACTCCACCGGAGGATGCCTAAATTTGCCAACTTGAAAACACACGTTGTTGCTCGCTGGAATGTCTCAAGAGCCGAGAACGAAATACAAACGATACAATGTGAACAGTCGTGACTTGCTGGTAGATTAAGTCAAAACTCAACTTTCGTTTCGAGGATCGGTGCGCCACGGACCTCGTAGCAATGGGAACAGCACCACACACTCCGCGTGAACGCCGCCAGCGGCCTCGGCCAAACTATGCGCCGCGGAGATTTCCTCGCTGCTCTACGCCAACCGACCAACTGCTCGCACACAGCTCAGCCGTAAACTATAAGCGCCAGATCAAAGGTAGTACAAGGTCCGAATATCGACCGCTGCTGCCACTCGCAGAGAGAGAGAGAGAGAGAGAGAGAGAGAGAGAGAGAGGATAACATCGTAATAGTGATGCCGGCCGGGGTAGCCGACGGTTCTAGGCGCTACAGTCAGGAACCGCAAGGCCGCTGCGGTCGCAGGTTCGAATCCTGCCTCGGGCATGGATGTGTGTGATGTCCTTAGGTTAGTTAGGTTTAAGTAGTTCTAAGTTCTAGGAGACTGATGACCTTAGAGGTTAAGTCCCATAGTGCTCAGAGCCTTTTGAACCATAACCGTGATAACCACAGGAGACTAAATACAGAACAGCAATCTAGGTGTAACCCAAAGCATAACAAGAGCCAGCCAAGGCACACTAGGGATGGTTGGAGGGCCCTACCCACAATGCACCAAACGCTCTCAGTTTTGGAAAGGTCCGCCGAACTCGCTGACCAAGGAAGGATTTGACAAACAGTAGAAATTAGTGCAGTATGCAGGTGGGCATTATGTTCCTGAAATGTAAGTCCAGGATGGCTCGCCATGAGGGGCAGCAAAACGAGGCATAGAATATCGCCTATGTACCGATGTGCTGTAATAGTGCTGCGGATGACAGCCAAGGAATCTTGCTATGAAATGAAATGGTACCCCCATACCGTCAGACTTGAATGTGAGGCCGTATGGCGGACGACAATCAGGTTTGTATCCCAGCACTGTGTGGGTCATCCCCAGAAACAACTTCGCTGGTCGTCGGTTCGTATTTAGAACCGGGCCTCATCAGTGAAGGCAGTTTTACTCGAGTCAATTCCAGGCGGACTTTGCCTCACACCTCTGCACTCAGGCATGTTTTTTGTACATAGGTTATGGGTAGTCGGCGCGAGACGCGCTCCGACTCCTTTCTGTGAGCCACCTATAGTCCTTGTTGTCACTACAGCATTTGTTGTTGTGGTCCTCAGTCCTGAGACTGGTTTGATGCAGATCTCCTTGCTAGTCTATCCTGTGCAAGCTTCTTCATCTCCCAGTAACTACTGCAACCTACGTCCTTCTAAATCTGCTTCGTGTATTCATCTCTTGGTCTCAGTCTGCAATTTTTACCCTCCACGCTGCCCTCCAATACTAAATTGGTGATCCATTGATGCCTCAGAACATGTCCTACCAACCGATCCCTTCTTCTAGTCAAGTTGTGCCACAAATTTGTTTTCTCCCCAATCCCATTCAGTACCTCCTCATTAGGTATGTGCTCTACCCATCTAATCTTCAGCATTCTTCTGTAGCACCACATTTCAAAAGCTTCTATTCTCTTCTTGTCCAAACAAGTTATCGTCCATGTTTCACTTCCATACATGGCTACACTCCATACAAATACTTTCAGAAACGACTTCCTGACACTTAAATCTATACTCGATGTTAACAAATTTCTCTTCTTCAGAAAGGCTTTCCTCGCCATTGCCAGTCTACATTTATAATCCTCTCTACTCCGACCATCATCAGTTATTTTGCTTCCCAAATAGCAAAACTCCTTTACTACTTTAAGTGTCTCATTTCCTAATCTAATTCCCTCAGCATCATCCGACTTAATTCGACTACATTCCATGATCCTCGTTTTACTTTTGTTGATGTTCATTTTATATCCTTCTTTCAAGACACTATCCATTCCGTTCAGCTGCTCTTCCAAGTCCTTTGCTGTCTCTGACAAAATTACAATGTTATCGGCAAACCTCAAAGTTTCAATTTCTTCTCCGTAGATTTTAATACCTACTCCAGATTTTTATTTTGTTTCCTTCACTGCTTGCTCAATATACAGGTATCAATATACCATTTGCATATCGGATGGATAATAGTGGTGAATCCGTAGATCTGGGTGCCCTCTATCGATTTATTGGTTCTCACGTTCTGTCATCACTCTTTCTCGACTACTTCCTTCTTGAAGTTATGCTCAGCCATGGTTCCCCATTCGTGCCGTCATCGTCAAATAGTGCAGTGACGGCTATTCAAATGCAAAATGATCACCGATTACTCTAACCGGGTTCCTTGAATCTGTACGTGTCCTCTCTCAAAAGCTAACATCTGTGTGTATTATTCACGGGGCTGTCTGTGAACATAGTTACTAAGTACACGGAATGAAATTCTCAAACCTTTTATCCCCTAATATCGATATGGTCGCTGTTTACTATCCTCGCCAGCTCGACGGCGCAATTGCACTACAGCGTGACACATTCATCCATCGGCTGCCAAAGTTTACATTTTTACATTTTCCTTTGTACCCGTATGTACATAATTTGTGACCACTCGAACAGTCCATGGGTGTACTGCCGGTCCACAGTGTCCAACAGGCACAATATTTCGGTGATCTGACATATCGCCATCGTCAGGTGCGCGGACGAACTGAGCTCCCGTGGGCAGCAGCCATCTTAAATCCCCTCCCTTCGCGATTCCTTCTCTCCTTGGTCCGCGCCCACGTGTCAGCGGTCGGTGAGACGCTCGCGTCGGCGTCAGTGGTGGCGTCGGTGTAATTGCCTCGTCCGCCCAAGTCGCCCGTTAGTTTCCTATGCTGAGCGTGTTTTTAATCAGACTCAATGCTGGTCCCCATGCCCTGCTGTGGCTGTAGCCGCAATCTCCGTTGATGAGTCCGTCCCTGATACGAATTTCGATAGCCTCTCTATCGACGCTGTCCCAGTATTTAGATGCCTGTGCCAAGACCCTGGTATGTTGGTAGCCCATTTTAGCGATTTTCGGACAAACAGTATTCTGTGATCGCCGACTTGTTGGGGTACCCAAGTCGAGTGTGCCTCTGATGTTCCCATCAACAATCTTTGATGGTGCGCACTGTCTTTCCACACTGATACGGGATCTAGTATATGCCGGCCTTTCATAAACCGAGATCGTCTTTGACATTTCCCAATAATGCTCGCGTCTTATTTGGGGGGCAAAGAACAGTTCCTATTCGGTGTTTCCTCAATATTCGTCCTATTTTCCCCGATAGTGCGACAGTATACGCGATATAGGCAGTGGCTATCTCTTTCTCCGTGACGACTTCCGTCTCCACACGCTGTACTGTAGAGGTGCGACGGAGAGCGCGTCTGATCTGCCACTGCGAGTACCCGTTTTCCGGAGTAGAGTTCTGAGGTCTTCCAGCTCATGAGTCAGACTCTCTGCATCAGAGATGGACGCGCCCTATGCACTAGTGTTTTTAGCACCCAATTACCCTGTGCAGGGTGGTGGCAGCTATCCGATTGCAAATACAGGTCGGTGTGCGTTTTCTTCCTGTATACCCCGTGGCCCAGGGTGCCACCCGCTCTTTTTTTACCATGATGTCCAGGAATGGTAATCTTCCTTCTGCTTCGGTCTCCGTTGTGAATTTGATGTTCGGATGTATGGAGTGCAGGTGTGTAATGAAGCCTAGGATTTTGTCCCTCCCATGGGCCCAGATCAGGAACACACTATGGACCGGCAGTACGCCCGTGGACTGTTCGAGCAAGAAATACGCCGGGGGAAACTGAAGGATCACAATTTGTGACCAGTTTGCGTAACGACTTTGTGATGTTTCTTTCTTTCTTTTTCATCTTCTTTATGTACGAGCGTATTTTTGCAGATGGGGATATTCAGCTGCCAATTGATTGTTACAGTTCGCTGAGACCCTTCAGCTGTCTTCTATTTTGCACATGATAATTGTACAAAATTAAAGGTAGTTGAAGGTTTTTTTTAAAGTATACTTGAGCTGTGTTCCATTTTGTCTGAAGTTTTACTGTAAAGGAGTTGCGCTGTACGTCATTTTTCTAAATTAAAGCGTAACTTTAGCTTGTTTTTGAAGAGACAACAATTCAAAATTAAATATTAAGTTTTGGCCAGTTAAATCAGTTATAGTTCGTTTCATCATGTGCTACTGGAGGAATGCCGAGTGAAATGTGGAAAGGAGTGATTTAGTACAGACTGTAGCATCTTCGTGACATTGCAACAGCCTCACGATAGTTGTGTAAATCGCAACATTTATGTGTGTACGTTTCAGTGAAACGATTTCGTACTGAAGATTTAGAACGACGCAAGACAGGTCTGTCCACCCCCGGGGTGACATACTTGAATGAGAAGTAGCGGCTAAGTTCTAGAAAGCCGACTTAGGCCGAGGGATCACTGTGCTGAATCCACGCTCCTAACATAGCGCACCACTTCCAGTGATGCCAATGGCCGGTCGGCCCCTTGGAGTCACGACGGGCAATAGACATTTAGAATTTTAGAGCAGTGCATTCCTCGAGCCTTAAAGATTCAGTATCGTACTGCCCCAAACACTGACGGAAGTGTCTGACACACTATCAGCGCCCTCTCTTAGACTGGTGAAGCGCAGTTTGTCCGAAGAGATAGTGTTCTGTCTGTCAGAGCGATGGCGTTCTGTTTCGGATTGGAAGTCAGATGAGTTTATATTCGGGGCAACAGTAGCAGCCGAAATGGGAAATATATTTCTACTAAAGCGCACAACAGAACTGTCAACTCAGACTTCCAGTGGCCTATAAACTTTGGATGAAGTTGTATTATCCAACAGAGTCATGTTTTATAATTAGCTGTCATCGTGCGCCGCGGCCACAATGTGAGCTAGTGTACCCTCCTGTTGCTGTGTTCGATCCTGCACAGTCTGCTGGTATAGACGGGTAACAGCATTGCAAATCCATTTCTGGATAAACGACCTATCTGCTCCGTTCGAACTGATTTTCTTTCACGTCACCGTGGTATATGCATTAGCTTTCACGTTTCCATCTCATGCAGTGGATCATTATTACCGGGAATTGTTTCCGGTTACACATGTAGCTCATATGTAACTTTTCTGAATTCGCAATCATTTTACTGTAGGTGCTTAGATATATACGTATCTTCATCCGCGCCAACCTTTCGTGATAAATAAATGTTCACAAATGCCACTACGCACTGGCAAACATTAGTAGATGAAACAGTCGACACAATTTTATGAGAATAAATATCTGGTAGTAACATCTGAAACTCTTAACGCTTTTGCTAGGAAATTTATGTTGCTGGAACATTTCAACAACAGCGTTCCGCCTAATTTTCATGCAGCCCAAATAGCGCACCTTTCTTGTAGGACCTCAATCTCTTTTCGGTAAAAACATTTGACTGCACTGAATGGTTACCACATGAAACTACAAAAGAATGCTGGTCTATATGGGAATCAATTAAGGCGTAAATTAATACAACACTGCAAATATCAGAAAACACGTTATTATAGATAAGTCATTAACGTTTTTACACTTAAATTCAATACAAGAGGTGGCGTTTAAGAATATTACCTCTCTCATTTTTATTTATTTATTTAGGTATTTGAGAATAGGAGGTTTTGGAACAAGAGTATCTGGTCACCTAAGAGTTCTACGCCGACTGCCATCGTGCGCTTGGCGACTGGCGTTGCATAAAACCGTTAATGAACTTAGTAAAAAAATAAAAAAAACACTAGTAATTTCGCTATACTCGAAACGTAGGTCTAGGTGCAGTTCGATAGTCACTTAAACACCATTGTTAGTTAAATAAAAGTGAATTAAAGAAGTAAAATATTCATAAGCAACTGTCTATGCACATACTTGGGGCTGAAACTTACCACTTATAGCTAATGCTAAGTAACACTTTCTTGCCTCACCGAGGCTCAAAAACAGCACCGATCGTCTTTTGGGGACTAGGTGCAAACAAGTATGAAATATTTAACATTTAGTAAGCATCAGTTGGCAGGTGTGAAAGTGAAGTCAAGTGACAGACCGGGAATCTTACCCAGAACTTATTGTTCCTCTGAGATAACCACAAAAGATGTTAAATCTGGTTTAATTCACAACTAACAAATTGAGTGCATATTTAGGATTGAAATGACCTGAGGTAGATTTTTGTGTCAGACGGGGGTTAGAACCATCCACATAACTGGATTGTTCAACAAGTGCAATCAACGGTAGTGAAAAGTATGATCCTGAAATGACGAGACATAAAATTTTTGCCTCATCTAGATTCAAATGCAGCTAACAATTGTTTTATAATTACGAACAGATGTTAAATATTGGTCTCTTACATCAGTAGTGAGATGCGTGCCTGTTTTAATTATAAATGGTTGAAGTCGAATCCCATACGTATCGATACGTATCGATGCGCGCGATGAGACGTTAACTATCTGACCCTTTTTCACGTGTAGCTAAGAGTGGCATGTTTAAGCCTGAAAATGTATGACGTCGTCCGCCCCTGTTAGCTGAGTGGAAAGTGCAACGGAGTGTCATACCCAACGGTCCGGGTCCGATTCCCGGCTGGGTCAGAGATTTTCTCCGCTCAGGGACTGGGTGTTGTGCCGTCCTTTTCATCATCATTTCACCCCCAGCGACACGCAAGTTGCCGCAGTGGCGTCAACCCGAAAGACTGGCACAAGGCGAACGGTCTGCCCGACGGGAGACCCTAGCCACACGGAATTTCCATTACTGTACGACGTCAAAGACCTGGTGACTGTCTTAGTGAAATAGGTTCTTTTATACCGCACCGACGGGAATGTGGTGGACCTGACACAGTACGAACTGTTCAGTTTGAGAAAGCTGTGTTGCAACACTGCTAGCACAGGATCGATAGCCAAGTACCTGAATACCTCCACGCCCAGTGTGTAAAAAGTCCTGCACGAGATGCACATGCACCCATACAGTTATCAGAAGCACCAAAACCTACCAGTTGATGACGTTCCCCAGTGGAATTATGTCAATATTACCTACACTATCCAGACGTGTGTTTTATTTATCGACAAGGGTGCCTTCACAAGGGAACGACTGTATTCAACAGCCACAATGTCCATGCCTGGCAGATGAAAAATCCTAAGGCAGATTGTTTGTTTCACCATCAACAGAGATATTCCAAAAGCATTTGAGCTGGTACTGTTCACAACTACGTTATTGGTTGTATTTTCTGCATAATACGCTCGATGGACGAAATTAGCCTTCCTCCGTGAGGTACCACCGCAAATGTTACATAACTTCCCAATCACACTTCCTTTTGTTGCCAGAGAACTTATAGACAATGCTTTTCCCAATTGTCAGACGGAGAGCGAAGGGCCAGTAACGTAATGACCACACTCTAACGACTCCATTTCTGTGGATTCCTTTTCCTTTTTGTGCGTGTGTTATCAGACTTCTGACCAGTTTGATGCCACCCGCTACGAGTTCCTCTCCTGTGCCAACCTCTTCATCTCAGAGTAGCATCTGCAACCTTCGTCCTCAATTATTTGCTGTATGTACTTCGATCTATGTTTTCCTCTACACTTTTTGCCCTCTACAGCTCCCTCTAGCACCATGGAAGTCATCCCTTGATGTCTCAACAGATGTCCTATCACCCTGTCCCTTCTTGTAAGTGTTTTACACATACTCCACTCGTCTCCGATTCCGCGCAGAACCTCCTCATGCCTTACCTTATCAGCCCACCCATTTGCAACGTTCGTCTGTTGCGCCACATCTCAAACTCATCGATTCGCTTCTGTTCCGGTTTTTCCACAGTCCATGTTTCACTACCATACAACGGTGTACTCCAGACGTACATTCTCAGAATTTTCTTCCTCAACTTGAGGTTCAAACAGTTGAAATGGCTCTAAGCACTATGGGACTTAACATCTGACGTCATCAGTCACCTAGACTTAGAACTACTTAAACCTAAATAACATAAGGACATCACACACATCCATGTGCGAGGCAGGATTCGAACCTTCGAGCGTAGATGCAGCTTGGTTCCGGACAGAAGTGCCTAGATCCGCTCGACCACAGCAGCCGGCTCAAATTAAGGCCGATATTTGAAATTAGTAGACTTGTTTTGGGCAGGAATGTCCTTTCTGCAGTTGCTAGTCTGCTTTTGATGTCCTCTTTGCTGCGTCCATCATTGGTTACTTTGCTGCCTAAGTAACAGAATTCCTTAACTTCATATACTTCGTTACCATCAATCCTGATGTTAAGTTTCTGTCTGTCATCATTTGTGTTACTTCTCATTACTTTCGTCTTTTTTCGATTACTCTGAGTGCATATTCTGTCCTCATTAGACAGCACTCAGCAGCTCATGTAAATCTTCCTCACTTTCTCTCAGGATAGCAATGTCATCAGCGAATTGTATCGCTGATATCCTTTCACCTTGAATTTTGATTCCACTCCTCAAGCTTTCTATAATTTCCATCATTGCTTCTTCGAAGTACAAATTGAACAGTAGGGGCGAAAGTCTACATCTGTCATACACCATTTCCAATCCGAGCACTTCGTTCTTGGTCGTCCACCCTCATTATTCCCTACTGGCTCTTGTACATATAGTATACCCGTCTCTCCCTCTAGCTTATACCTATTCATCTCATAATTTCTTTTTGTGGAGGGAGATATAGCCTTTGGTGTAGGAGACCCGGAGGGATGAGCCCCGTTTAGGTGAAGCTGTAGCCGTAGACGCAAATGTCAGCTGTGCGTGAATGTAAACAGACGACATCCTTAGCAACATCTCTAAGACAGTAATAATAACACCACATTATGAACACAATCTCTGAACACCACTTGCGTCAAAAACTTTATGCACCCTTAGCAGGGAAACGGTACAGCTGTGATGTTTTTAAAATGTGACCTTTTTGTCTCTTAAAATTTAAATTCCTGTATAGTCTAAAACTTGGGACGTCACAAATTACGTTCTGAACCTTGGTTACTGGCATCTTGGGTGCATGTGGTGTGTAAGTTCGTAGTTACAAATATGTAACCAAAGTATACGGAAATAATGTGTCAATAGGTTTAGTGAGTTACACAAAGTTCACAAATTAATGCCCTTGAAATTCTTGTGGTAATCACAAATCGCCTCTATGCGCGATGTAACCGGTAAAAGTTCAGACTGTTCTATCTGTGACTAAGGACGGTGTACTGAACAACATTACATCGGTATTTACGTCCTTTGCAGACTAATAATTACAGACATTGAAACTCATATGTTTTTTAGGTCTGTTAGTACCTCCAGCTTCAAGTTGCGAGAGCAAGTCACTAATGCTTATTTTTCTCTGGCCAGCAGATGGTGTGAACACGAGTACGTAAAACTCTATACTCACAGGTGTAGATCACTTTGAGGTGCAGTACGACCGTGCAGAAAACGCCAGGTCGTGAAATCCGCGACGTGTCTGTGGGAAGACTGTTCGATGCAGAGAAAAACCACCAACACAGTTATGTGTACGTATTAAGGTACCACTTATAAAAATATCTGCACTTGTACAGTTTACACCTTTTATAAATAGGTTCAGCGTAACGGAAGTCAATGTCTACTATATATCCTACAGTACTGGTGCCAAGAAGGAATTTACAACGAAGCATGAAGACTTTTCTGTGTCCCTTCTTCCTTTCTTTGAGATACGTAGTTGGACGATAAGAAGAACGATCACTTGGTTTAAGCTTCCTTAGGAAGTCGTAGGTCGCAAAAGATACTATAAATCGAGGATCACTTAGAGGGCGTCTGACTAGAGATACATGGCTCCAGTTACGCAGAAAACAAAGGGATCAACTGCGTGACGTTGGTCCTGCAACTTGGTGCGGCACCGTACCACTACCCCCTGCCAGACACGAGCGGACAAGTAATTCTTTACTGGCGTGTTTGCCCGCCGTTCCGCGCCATAAAGCCCTTTATTCGGCAGCTTTAGGAACACGACTTTCCCTCCTTCGCCGGCGGCTATTGTGTCCTGCGTACTGCTGGAGGTAGCAGACGAACTGAATCGGCCCGTATCCGTTGGCCTGCTGTGTTATAAATTCAATGTGAGCGACGCGTTACAGCACAATACAGCGAGCACAGAGGAAAGGCGGTAGAGATTTGAACGCTGTGTTAAAACGCCTACCAACTGTTCCTTAAAATACAGGAATGGGGCTCATCTATACGGGATGATTCATTTACCCTACCTATATAGTTTTGTGCTGCCCGCCACATTCTGTTTAGCCTCCAAACACCACGCGAGGAATTTTCTTACTATCTCGCACGCTACGCGCAAACTACTAGTCAAACAGAAGAAATGAACAGGACCCTTTTGTAGTAAATTCGGTGTAGTTAAATTTTGTACTGGTGTATGTTTCCGCTGGCGGCCACGATTTTCGAGTTATTCAAGAAAAACAATCAGAAGTTACGTCGAAGCGTACGTGCACAAACCACTCCCACACTCATCACTCATCAGTCAGGATTTCTAGTATGTTCTTCGTGGAACTCCATCCAGAAACAGTACAAAAATTTCCGACTGCACAAACTTTTTGCATTAATCGACCATTTTAGGTCTATTGATTGGGCTCTTATGCCACCAGAATAGTCGACCATTTCATTAACATTGATAATTTTTAACGCGCCCGTCAGATTAATGAAAGAAAAACTAATTTTTTTAACTAAGTGCATTGAAAATTCGATCCAAACTTAACTCTTACAAGAATAGTAGTTTCGTAATCAGGACTGAAGAGTAAATTACATACCTGTTTATTTCATGCTGTTAAATTCAAAAAGTAGTTACGTAAAATTTACACAAACGTCAGTCTTACAACCTGTAAGTGCTCGGCTAAGCCGGTAGCGAAATAAGGCCAGTCAGTGAAGATCAAACAAGGTGAAAAAATGAAATGAAATGTCGTGTGACGAGGGCCTTCCGTCGGGTAGACCGTTCGCCTGGTGCAAGTCTTTCGATTTGACGCCACTTCGGCGACTTGTGTGTCGATGGGGATGAAATGATGGTAATTAGGACAACAACGCCCAGTCCCTGTGTGGAGAAAACCTCCGACCCAGCCGGGAATCGAACCCGGGCCCTTTGGACTTACATTCTGTCGCGCTGACCACTCAGCTACGGTGGCGGACATCAAACAAGGTCAACTGTGGAAAATAATTACTGCAATCGAAAATTTCTGTCCAGTGGTAGGAGGGAGTGCCATGATCAACATACTAAAAATCATGACCGGATGGGGTTGAGTGTAAAAGTGGTAGTGTAGTTGAATGTCACTTCTGTATGTTTTTCTTCAATATCTCGAAAACTATAGCGTCTAGCGAAAATGTATCAAAGTATATTTCATATAAAAAAGGTTCTGCTATTTTTTCTGTGGGACTAATAGCTTGCGCGTAGTGAGCGACAACATGAAAATATCGCACGTAGGTTTTGAAGGCCAGGTACTGCACGCTGCATAAAGAAGCACCATAAACATCCAGACGGTAGAAATGTAGCCAATCCTTTTGCGAGATACACTATGTGACCAAAAGTATCCGGACACTCCCCAAAAAAACGTTTTTCATATTAAGTGCACTGCGCTGCCACGTACTGCCAGGTACTCCATATCAGCGTCTTCAGTAGTCATTAGACATCGTGAGAGAGCAGAATGGTGTGCTTCGCAGAACTCAAGGAATTTCGACTGTGGTCAGGTGATTGGGTGTCACTTGTGTCATAGGTCTATACGCGAGATTTCCATACTCCTAAACATCCCTAGGTCCACCGCTTCCGATGTCATAGTGAAGTGGAAACGTGAAGGGACACGCACAGCACAAAAGCGTACAGGCCGACCTCGTCAGTTGACTTACAGAGACTTCCGACAGTTGAAGAAAATCGTAATGCTTAATAAGCAGATATCTATCCAGATCATCACACAGGAGTTCCAAACTGCATCAGGATCCACTGCAAGTACTTTGACAGTTAGACGAGAGGTGAGGAAACTTGGATTTCATGGTCGAGCGACTGCTCATAAGACACAAATCACGCCGGTAAATGCCAATCGACGCCTTGCTTGGTGAAATGAGCATACACACTGAACGATTGAACAGTGGAAAAACGTTGTGTGGATTGAGGAATTCCGGTACAACTATGTGGCGATACGATGACAGGCTGTGGGTATGGCGAACGCAAGGTGAACGTTATCTGCCATCGTGTGTAGAGTCAACAGAAAAATTCGGAGGCGGTGGTGTTATGGCGTGGTCGTGTTTTTCATAGAGGGAGCTTGCACCCCTTGTTGGTTTGAGTGGCACTATCACAGCACAGGCATGGTTATGTTTTAAGCACCTTTTTGCTTCCCACCGTCGAAGAGCAATTCGGGGATGGCGGTTGCATCTTTCAACACGATCGAGCACCTGTTCATAACGCATGCACGGCCTAAGGCGAAGTGGTTGCATGAAAATAATATTCACGTAATGGAATGGCCTGCACAGAGTCATGACCTGAATCCTACAGAGCACCTTTGGGATGTTTCGGACCGCCGACCTCGAACCAGGCTTCACCGACCGACATCGATACCTCTCCTCAGTGCAGCACTACGTGAAGAATGGCTGCCATTGCATAAGTAAACTTCCAGCAGCTGACTTAACGTACGCCAGCTGTCATCAAGTCGAAGGGTGGGCCAACACCGTAGTAAATTCCAGCATTACCGATGGAGGGTGTTCTGTTGGCAGAAGAGCCAACATCGTGTTAGGAATGGAGGCCGAAATGCACGCGTTTTAGCTCACCAAGGCTGGCGTGAGGTGGGAAGGACTATACTGGCGTGAGGTCTGGAACATGACAAGGAATTAGAATTCAGAAAGCGGACGTAATTAGTTTGATACTTAACTTTAATCCATTAATGAAGAACGTCGCTCTTGACGGTACATGATTCATAATATTATCTGTTCAGAATACATCGTCATGCATGTAACTGATTATGGCGCCTTGCTATGTCGTAGCAAATGCTGAGGCTATGCTAAACTGTCGTCTCTGCAAATGAGAGCGTATGTAGACAGTGAACCATCGCTAGCAAAGTGGGCTGTACAACTGGGGCGAGTGCTAGGGAGTCTCTCTAGACTAGACCTGCCGTGTGGCGGCTCTCGGCCTGCAATCACTGATAGTGGCGACACGCGGGTCCGACGTATACTAACGGACCGCGGCCTATTTAAAGGCTACCACCTAGCAAGTGTGGTGTCTAGCGGTGACATCACAGAAGGCGCCACGAACTTGTAAGTCATTTTCATCCAGGTGTCCGGATACTTTGGATCTCATAGTGTATCATGAGCTACTGCAGTTACTTGCGATATAATGCGACACCGCAGCTCATCATTAGTTGTTGTAGGAGTAGTCAGACGGGGCCCTTTCACAAACACAAATTAAAAAAAAGACATATAACTGGGCCATGTGACTTTGGAAGCTATGGTACAGTGAGACATCCGTACACCTCTATTAACCGTTGAGGTAGCTTATTGTAACAAAATGCGTTATCGTCAGATGCCAAATTCCAACACATGCCGGTATGTGATCCCTGTAACTGTCTTTCTCCTAAAAAGAACGACCCGTAAATTTATTCTCGGCAGAGGCTGCAATAAACATAAAAATCTAAAAAGTACATTTCGTACTTTTTCGCTGGTATGTGATTACTATGTTCCCGATATTGTTGCATTGCGACCGTTAGCTTTAAATATAACGCAACCTCACCGCTGAGCACTAACCGTTAAAGGAAGTAGTTAAAAAAATGGTTCAAATGGCACTGAGCACTATGGGACTTAGAAGTTAAGTAGGAGACGGACACTGGCAGAAGTAAAGCTGTGAGTACCGGACGTATGGTTAAAGGAGGCCGATATGCACACGTTTTAGCTCACGCAGGCTGGCGTGAGGTCTGGAACAGGACAAGGGAATTAGAATTGAGAAAAACGGACGTAGCTGGTGGAATACTTAACTTTAATCCATTAATGACGAACGTTGCTCTTTATGGTACATGATTCACAATATCAATAGTACGGATACTGGCGCCTTGTTAGGTCGTAGCAAATAACGTAGCTGAAGGCTATGCTAACTATCGTCTCGGCAAATGAGAGCGTTGAAGTCAGTGAACCATCACTAGCAAAGTCGGCTGTACAGCTGGGCGAGTGCTAGGAAGTCTCTCTAGAACTGCCGTGTGGCGGCGATCGGTCTGCAATCATTGATAGTGGCGACACGCGGGTCCAACGTATACTACCGGACCGAGGCCGATTTAAAGGCTACCACCTAGCAAGCGTGGTGTCTGGCGGTGACACCACATTCCTCCCCCGCAAATCGGCGTACGGTTGTGGAATAAGGCTTCCGCCCGTCGTGGGGAGGACCGCATGTTGACGTATGCGGCGAGGTGGGGAGCCTAACAACAGGCGAGGCTGTGCCACCCACACCCTGCCATTCGGACCGCGGGGAGCGAGGAAACGCCTGAGAACCTGCTCCAGGGTGCACGCCAACATGCGGTGTATGCGCACGTTAGAGACAGGAGGGGCCGAAGGGTCGACCTCCATCGGGCCGGGGCACCCGACGGTCGAAGACGACATATGGTCCGGAGCGGGCAAGAGTTCCATGTCGGAGGACAACTGGTCACGGGAAGCGATCGGTGGCACGTGACCCAGGGAGGCACCCGGCGGTTGCAGCGAAGCGTCCACTGTGGGCGTCGCCGGCTGGATTACAGGCGGCGGCGGCGGCGGCGGCTGCGGCGGCGCGTCGCCATGGGGCAAAATGGAAGGCAGCGTCGGTAACACCTGAGGCTGAAGCGAGCCAGTAGATGGGTCTCCAGGGAGCTGACCGGACGGCACCGTCGCTGAAAGCAGACGGCGAGCGGCAGATCCAGTGCGACGACAGAGGCGCAGCTATTTGAGATACCGACGCACCTCACCAGAGGCCCCCAAAACCAGATACATAGCGCTTCTGAGGCAGCGAAGAATGCGCCCTCGAGCCAACGCCGTGAACCACGATAGTGGCGATAGTAGACAACGTCGCCTGGAGCAAAAGCAGGTGTCTGCCGCTGCACAGGAACCTGATGCGGCGGATGCAGCAAAGACATCAAGGTTCGATGACGACGACCGTGGAGCAACGCAGCCGGCGAGCGACCATCTCGGTGCTGAGAGAACCACACGTTTGTCTGGCCTCTCAACAGATACCCCTCCGTTGTGGTTGCACCTACGGTACGGCCATCTGTATCGCTGAGGCACGCAAGCCTCCCCACCAACGGCAAGGTCCATGTTTCATGGGGGGGGGGGGGGGGGGGGCTCAGAGCGATACGAGGACAAAAAGAGCAATAACGCGTCCTCACGAGAATGCGACTCTTTTAACTTCAACATCTGTGACTTGAAAGTCCTGACCAATCGTTCAGCGGCATCGTTTGACTGTGGCGAAAACGGCGCGGACGTCAGATGTTGAATACCATTGGCCTTGCAGAATGACTGAAATTCTGCAGGCATGAATTAAGGGCCATTGTCGGAAACTGTAGTCTGTGGAAGACCTTCAATGCAAAAGATAGCGGATAACGCTTGGATGGTGGCAGAGGACGTCGTGGAAGACATCCTGACAACGAAAGGAAAATTACTGAATGAATCTACCACAACCAACCATCGAGCATTCCAGAATGGACCAGTAAAATCGCTGTGTAAGCGTTGCCAAGGGGAAGTAGCTTTTGGCCATGGAAAGAATTTCCGCGGTGGCGCTGATTGTTGTTCGGCACACACCATGCAAGAAGAGCACATAATCGTAATCGCGGCATCAATTCCGAACCAGGTATCGTGCTGACGAGCAAGTTGTTTCGTTCTCACTATACCCCAATGTCCTTGGTGGAGAAGCTGTATGACAGAGGACTGTACCGAACGTGGGTCCACGACCCTGGACTGATCATTATCAGAACGCAACAGCAAAACACCACGACGTACAAAAAGTCTCTCCTTGTGAGCAAAAAATCGGCGAACCAACGGGTCCGCGATCCGTGACTTTGACAAGGGCCATTGTGTAGCAACAAAACGCAGAACGGGAGCAAGGACAGGGTCGGCAGCTGTGGCTGTAGCTACACAATGAATATCAATCGGAAACGATTCGACCACGTCATCGGTTTCCGCATCTATGAACATGCAAGCAAGTTCGGAGGAATCGAATGCCCTATCCTCAGCAACAGGCAAGCGGGACAATACATCGGCGTTTCCGTGCTTAGCAGTGGACCGATACAAGATATCGTAGCGGTACTGCGAGAGGAAAATAGACCAGCTAATGAATTTCTGCGCTGTACGTGGAGGTACAGGCTTGGTCGGATGAAAAAGCGATGTCAAAGGATTGTGGTCTGTGATTATGGTAAAGTGACGACCATACAAGAAATCATGAAACTTTGTAACACCAAATACGAGAGTCAATGCTTCTTTCTCGATCTGTGAATAATTTCTTTGCACAGACGAGAGCAATTTGGACGCAAAGGCAATAGTGCGATCATGCGATCCATCTTTGTGCGCAAGCACAGCCCCGATCCCGAAATCTGATGGCTCCACCATCAACAAAAGGGGCTTCTGGGGATCGAATGGCATAAGGCAAGTATTGGAAAGCAACGCCAATTTGAAATGGCGAAAGGCGCGTTCGCATTCCGTCGTCCTGACGAACGGAACACCCTTACGGCATAAGCGATGAAGCGGAGCTGGAATGGAAGAGGCGTGGGGCACATATTTCTTATAATAGTTGATTTTTCCCAGCACACTCTGTAGCTGCTTCAAATTCTGCGGCGAAGGCAAGTCTTGTATGGCACGAAAGTGCTTGGGACTGGGATGTATGCCTTTGGAATTGATTACATGTCCCAGGTAAGGTAAGTCCCGAGCAAAAAACACACATTTGTCCTTTCGCAAGCGAAGACCATTTTATCGCAAGACCTGAAATAATGTTCTGTGACCGGCCAAATGTTCTACTTCCGTCTTTCCGGAGATCACAATATCGTCCAGGTAATTTGCTGTAGTTGGGAGCGACGCACAAACAGTTTGTAGATATTGCTGAAACAATGCATGGGCGGATGCACACCCGAATGGCAGTCATTTGAATTGATACAACCCAAGATGCGTGTTAACCACCAAAACGCGCTGGGCTTCTTCGTCCAGCGGTATTTGCAAGTACGCATCTGCTAGGTCCAACTTCGAAAAATATTTACCCGGGCACAGTTTGTCAAAAAGATCTTCCGGGCGGAGTAAAGGAAAAGTTGCAACCAGTAGTTGTGGATTCACTGTTGCCTTGAGTCCACACAAAGTCTCAACTATCCAGAAGTTGTCGCCAAAATTACTAAGTGTGATGCCCAGAGAGAACCCTGTACACGTTCAATCACACCTTGTGATTCCAAATCGTGTAATGTGTTTGCGACCTCATCACGAGATGCGTGGGGAACATTGCGCGCTCTGAAAAATTTTGGTGCCGTCTTTACTTTCAGTTCCCAACGTGCTTTATAGTTCTTAGCGCAACCGAGGCCCAGTGCAAAAATGTCTGCAAATTCTTCACATAGACGAGAAACACTGTCTGAAGGCACAGTCTGGTTCACTGATAGCACCTTATTTACTATAGACAAGTTAAACAACTGAAATAAATCGAAACCAAACAAGTTCACTGTTGTTCCTTTGTATGTTGCAAGAAGGCTGCACTGTCCTAACACAGGGATCTTTTGTCCTGAATATGTGGTTAACCGAACATTTGCGGCACGGAACGGAGGTGTGCCCAGCAGTTTGAAAGTGTCTTGATTGATCAGTGAAACTGCAGCTCCGGTATCGAGCTGGAATGGTATCACTTTGCCGTTAATGTCCAAGTCCACAAAAAGTTTATTGTCCTGCTGACGACAAGAGCGACTGTCTCGTGCAACGTGAACAGACACTGGTACAGAATCACTTGCGACTTGACGGGAGTTCCGGCGATGTCGATGCACACTATTTTTGGGACGAACACAGTCACTGTTAGAGATAGTGACACTGTGCGGAGTGGAATGAACTACATGAATTTCCATGGGCGAGGTTTCGCGAGCCTGAGTATCCTTGGTTCGATTCCGATTTCGGCGTGAAGCAAAGGGCCTGGAACGGTTTTGAGCTTCCGATCTGAGCTTCTTCTGGCAAACACTCTGAACATGTCCTTTTTTATTACAATAAAAGCAAATAGCTTGGCGTGATGGGCAATTCTCACGCGCATGTTTAGTAGCACACCGCGGGCATGATTTTATCACGGCATTTGCTTGCCTGCGCGGCACACGTGGCTGAGAGCCTGGCGGCAGCGGCGAGGCCGGGCGCGAGGGCTGTTTACTGCTCCGTGCAGCTCGCCCGGCGGGCCGGTTAACCTGACACACTGCTGGCGAAGTTTCAAATGATTCCTGAGCAAAGTCAAGTGTGTCCTGCCGATCCAATATGTCCATCACTTGTTGAAGGGAGGGATTGACTAGTTTCAAAATCTGTTCCCTTATACCAACATCAAAAACGTTCTGTGCAATTGCATCACGTACCATAGTATCTGAATAAGGGAGTCCACATTGACACTCAAAAGCACAATCCCTAGTAAGGCCTTGCAAGGTTGCAACCCACTCCCGATTAGTCTGACCTGCCGTACGTTTTGTACGAAAGAAGGTATACCGTTTCGCAACTACATTGACTGATTCCTTGAAATATGCATGTAATGCAGACAAAATTTCTTCGTAGGACAGAGTTGCTACGTCGCGTCGGGGAAATAATTTGACTATCACACGGTACGTGGTCACCACTACAGATGAAAGCAGAAAAGGCTGCCGCTCGTTACCTTCAATTCTGTAGGGGGCGAGATGGAATCCAAATTGGCGTGACCACTCCGTCCAGCTTTCCAGTGCAGATCAAAAGGTCAGATGGTAGAGCACTTGCCCGCGAAAGGCAAAGGTCCCGAGTTCGAGTCTCGGTCGGGCACACAGTTTTAATCTTCCAGGAAGTTTCATATCAGCGGACACTCCGCTGCAGAGTGAGAATCTCATTCTGGAAACATCCCCCAGGCTGTGGCTAAGACATGTCTCCGCAATATCCTTTCTTTCAGGAGTGCTAGTTCTGCAAGGTTCGCAGGAGAGCTCCTGTAAAGTTTGGAAGGTAGGAGACGAAATACTGGCAGAAGTAAAGCTGTGAGTACCGGGCGTGAGTCGTGCTTCGGTACCTCAGATGGCAGAGCACTTGCCCGCGAAAGGGAAAGGTCCCGAGTTCGAGTCTCGGTCCGGCACACAGTTTTAATCTGCCAGGAAGTTTAATCTGCCAGGAAGTTTCAAAAGGTGGAAAAGTTAGTGCAATAGCGTGTTGTGGCTGCGTTAGCGGTGAAGCGGCTGCTGCCGCATCGTTTTGCATCGCACGTTGACCCTGGACGACCTGTCCAAGGACATCCAGTAAGGCCGGTGTCTGCTGATTCTGTAAGCGATAAAATTCGGACAGTACATCTGGAGATTGTGGCGAAGCCATTAGACAAGTAAATCAGGGCAATTTAGAAAAGAACGCGGTATTGCCTCGTCGCCAATGTTGTGGTTGGCAGGAGAGCCAACCGTATGGTTATAGGAGGCCGATATGCCCGCGTTTTAGCTCACGCAGGCTGGCGTGAGGTCAGGAACAGGACAAGGGAATTAGAATTGAGAAAAACGGACGTAACTGGTAGAATACTTAACTTTAATCCATTAATGACGAACGTCGCTCTTTTTGGTACATGATTCACAATATCAATATTACGGATACTGGCGCCTTGTTAGGTCGTAGAAAACAACGTAGCTGAAGGCTATGCTAACTATCGTCTCGGCAAATGAGAGCGTAGAAGTCAGTGACATCGCTAGCAAAGTCGGCTGTACAACTGGGCTAGTGCTAGGAAGTCTCTCTAGACCTGCCGTGTGGCGGCGCTCGGTCTGCAATCATTGATAGTGGCGATACGCGGGTCCGACGTATACTACCGGACCGCGGCCGATTTAAAGGCTACCACCCAGCAAGTGTGCTGTCTGGCAGTGACACCATAGATACGTGCACTGATTCTGTGTAATAACATAGCATAAAGCCGTTTTATCCCCTTTTCAGACCAGGTGGCTCACAATTGTTCTTAACTGGTCTTTCATATTATGGATAGTAGCACCAGGAACAATTTGACATCAGAGCTGGTCTGATACATGTTCCGTCTTGGACATATTTTTGGCTGTTTCTGGCCACAAGTGTAGACAAACGTCACGCAGAGTCAGTCACACGCCATGTCTTGCTGAAAAATGGCGCCACGTTGCCGTCGAATAAGAGGCAATGTGTGAGGACGCATCATATCCGTGTCATACCGTAGGGCTGTCACCCAAAAATATTATGGCTTGCTCCCCACACCATCACGTCGGGAATAGCACTTCTGTGCCAGTCCGAAACATATGAAGAATGAGACCTCTCCTGAGGCGGTCACCATTCTCGCCACCATTCGGTATAGTACAGAACCACAAGTCATCGCTGAATACAGTGTGACACCCTTCATGGGCATTCCGTGCTTACTGGTCACAACACCACTCCAAAGTTCTTCATCACCCTCTATAATTCTCTAGTCTAGCTGCTGGTGGTCTCCAAAAATGGTGCAGGATGACACAGAAAGCTGTAAGGAAGCCATTACTTATTCTCGGACGAGAGACAGATGTGAAGGGATTACGATGTGTGTTGTGGACAATACGACAGCAATCGCGTATACTGGTCATATTTGGTCGATCGGGATCTTGATGACGGGTAAGCATGCCCTCACGTTCCACTGCAGTCCACCATCCAGGTACTGTCTCATTCGAATGGCTCACAAATACGAACATAGCACGATTGAGCCGGTAGGGCAATGGAGACCCGCAATGAGGCTCCCTTCAAGGCTGTCAATTGGAAATTTATGTTAAGTTCCTATGGGATCAAACTGCTGACGTCTTAGTCCCTAAGCTTACACACTATGTAATCTAACTTAAACTAACTTACGCTAAGGACGATACACACACCCTTGCCCGAGGGAGGACATGAACTTCCGAATCGGGGTGGCGCGCGGACCGTGAAAAGGCGCCGTAGACCACACGGCTACCCCGCGCGGCCAACTCTGTCAGTTGCTGATAAAACGGTCTTACACGAGCACTGCGCGTCTCCAAGTCGTTCATAGCAATCGTTCAACATCCGGCGTTGTTCACGCTCTTTATGTAGTCTACTAGATCTGGCAACAACACTGAACGCTAACAACAATAATCGACTCGAGTTTTGTAGATCAATCATATTAAAGTGAATGTGGGACTGCAGCTGATTCATATTGGGTAGAAAAAGGATGCCAACAGCCGTAATTCATCCTAATTTTTTTTATTATTTCGCTGTCTGTTTCGGCACTACAGTAGCGTTATCTTCAAGCCCCTACGAAAAAGACGAATGAAGACATCCAAATCTTAGCACACTTTGAAGAGGTACCATGCATATTGAACTGTATACCGTGCAAGTGGAGATTTACAAACCTGTTGATGCCGTTTACGTGTAGGAAGTTACATAGAGATCCGACCATGTCTTCTGGATGCTGCAGTTTTTTGTATCAGGTGGTGTCAAAAGTTATTTGCTCTGACACGATCGGTTAGTTCTTTCCAGAGCATTCAAAAGGTTCCCTGCTTTTTACTCAAAACTGAATGTACTGCCCTCTGTTATAAAATGGCCGAACTGAAGTTACTACACCGAACAGCATTTCTCAGTGCGCACATTTACATAAAGACAAAGCTAACTGGCGTTCACTGTACAGGAAATTAAATCAAAACTGTTACTCAAAACCCACTACCAAAATCAAAATGTACACTGCCCAAAAGTATTGAAACACTGAAATTACCTAGTGACACTGTGAAAAACGCTCTTTTCTCTGGACCATTAAAAATCTGAATCACAAAGAAAGTGCTTAGAATTTGCGGAGTGGAAATTTGAGATAAGAAACGAAAGAACCAACAAAACATGAAAATAATCTCACCTGAAAAATTACAGCGTAATCAGCAGCAACAGCACAACATCAAGAAATCGCGCCAGGTAAAACATGGTCAAGTGAAACAAAACTACTGGAAGAAAGACTGGGGCGATTTTCTCTTACTAAAAGAAGTTTCTCACTTGAAACGAAAATAGTAACCTGTTCTTTATAATGACAGTGGTGTATTTTAAACTCTTATTTCATAAGAACATAAAACTCACAGAAAACTAAAAACTTTACTTTGCTTAGAAAAGTCTTAAATGGCAATGATTTTACGGTTATGGAAATTGAAGTGAATTAAAGTAAAACACACGACCTTACTGAGGTGGGAAGGTGGACTGATGTGTTGCACGAATCACTAACACTATCAGTACGCTCCAACAAAAATTGTTACCTTGAAAAACATATCCATGATGCAAATACATTCTCTCTGTTTCACAAGTACTGTGTCTGTAAATCTTCATTTATATTAATAATTCTTAACAATTTTCTTCAGCAAAATCCTCCTCCAACATGCGTTACTCTAAAAATTCTGCCAGTTTACTCCATGTCCAACACCACTACTCTCTGCTCTACAAATGAGCCAAAGATGCACCATTTCACTGTCACTGCCGCAAGTCGATTATTTCACAGATGCCACACGCGATTTCTTCGCTCTCGTAACATGAAATTCCCACTTATTCTGAAACTATTCAAAAATAAATGTCCAGTCCAGCTAAATCTGTCCACATTTCAGTGTATATTTTAGAAGGAAGGTAGATTAGATTAAAAAAAAAATAGCTCTGAGCACTATCGGACTTAACATCTATGATCACTAGTCCCCTAGAACTTAGAACTACTTAAACCTAACTAACCTAAGGACACAGTCAACACCTAGTCCCTGACCCCGCCGGGAATCGAACCTGAGAACCCGGGCGTGGGAAGCGAGAACGCTACCGCACGACCACGAGATGCGGACGGCAGATTAAGATTCAACGTCCTGTCGACATCGAGATAATTAGAGTGGGAACACGAGCTCGGACTGTTTGAAGAATTATTGAGGAAATTGGTTGTGACCTTTCAAAGGAATTATCCCGGTATACGCCTGTAGCGATTTAGTGGATCACGGGAAACATAATTCTGAGTGGGTGGAAGCGCATGGCAAATGTCGCGCTGTGGAAAGAGAGTCCAGTGCGCAAAACACTATGCCACCTCTCTCGGCGGTGTGTATCTTGAAATGGGATGAATGGTTGAAATGGCTCTGAGCACTATGGGACTTAACATCTGAGGTCATCAGTCCCGTGGAACTTGTAACTACTTAAACCTAACTAACGTAAGGACATCACACACATCCATGCCCGAGGGAGGATTCGAACCTGAGACCGTAGCAGTCGCGCAGTTCTAGACTGAAGCACTTAGAACCGCTAGGCAACCGTGGCCGGCAAATGGGATGAATGTTTTCGAAACATCCTATAGTGATAGTTACTTCGCCGTTTCTGTAGAAGAATAAGAAAAACGATGCAGAGTGACGTAGCCGTATTCTTCCAGCGGGCGCAGTGCTTAGCTCCGTTAGGTAAGCGACGTAGGAAGAGGGTAGGCACAGTAAATTTCACTAGTTTCGCAAGATGTGCCGAAGATGGGGCGAGAACACGATGAGAGCCTAAGAAGGCTGCCGCGAAACTGCAGTTAAGACTAAGGAGCCGCGGGCGCCGTTTTAAGAGCGGCACGTGCCTAATGAAGACGGGCGACGTCGAAGCTATTGAGTGTCGGGCTCCCGGCCAGAACACGCAATTACTGCCGACTACTTGGTATGCAGCGACCTCGGGGGGCGGCGCCCAGAAGGCAAGTGGAACCCAAGCGAAGTTCCCCGGGGGCTGTCTGCAGCAGCAGGTTTCCCAGCGCCGCCCACTGTTGCGGCGGGATGCGCAAACTCGACACGCGTTAGCAAGCTGCGCCGGCGGCACAATGAGTTAGTTCTCTGGCGCTCTGACCTGCTCCGCTACTGCCAGCTCCATTAACACAGATGTCAGATTCAGCGGAGAGTCGTAAGGAAACGGCCCCGTCTGCCACTCAACACAGTATGAATATTTTATTCTACAGTAAGCACAGTAGCCTGTTCGGCCTAGTACCCACATTCGTTGCCCCCTAAGCGTTTGTGTTGGAGTATTCTCGAGGCACAGACACACATAAAATTTAATCCCAGCTAGTTAGGAATCCAGTCTCTTGATTTTCTGACTATAGGGCTGCTACAAAGGAGATTACTAGGGGCAGAAGTACACAAAGACCTACTTGCAATTCGAACAGAAGTTTTTCATCCATGCCATATCAAACTGAAGCCAACTGATATGTTCCTTTTCGATCTATCGGTTATCAGCTTCTCTGAGACTCTTTGAATTGTCTGTCGTTACGATAGGGCTTTCGCGGCAATATGGAGCCTCTTCTTAAGCCGTGCGCAAGCCTGGTGTGTGAGGATTGAGATAGCTGCAGACTGAACGGAGTGCGTGTTAGGGTGGTGTGCCTACGACGCCGCCCAGCGCGACCCAGAGGCACCACCATCCATGAAAGCGTTCGTACACCGCAGAACACAGTGACCCGCGTCAGGACGAGGAAGGACGAGGAGCGGGACGCCTCACCTAGTTAAGCTGAAAGCCGTGATCCTAACAGCCATCTTACTGATATGTAACTTGTGAGCATCTGTCAGATTTTTCTATTTCGTACAAAGACAACGTTGTCCCTGGCTGTGACTTTGACTATTAACATAGACATATTCAAATGCTGCTTTATAAACTGTTGTTGTTGTTGTGGTCTTCAGTCCTGAGACTGGTTTGATGCAGCTCTCCATGCTACTCTATCCTGTGCAAGCTTCTTCATCTCCCAGTACCTACTGCAACCTACATCCTTCTGAATCTGCTTAGTGTACTCATCTCTCGATCTCCCTCTACGATTTTTACCCTCCACACTGCCCTCCAATGCTAAATTTGTGATCCCTTGATGCCTCAAAACATGTCCTACCAACCGATCCCTTCTTCTAGGCAAGTTGTGCCACAAACTTCTCTTCTCCCCGATCCTATTCAATACCTCCTCATTAGTTACGTGATCTATCAACCTTATCTTCAGTATTCTTCTGTAGCACCACATTTCGAAAGCTTCTATTCTCTTCTTGTCCAAACTAGTTATCGTCCATGTTTCACTTCCACACATGGGTACACTCCAAACAAATATTTTCAGAAATGACTTCCTGACACTTAAATCTATATTCGATGTTAACAAATTTCTCTTCTTCAGAAACGCTTTCCTTGCCATTGCCAGTCTACATTTTATATCCTCTCTACTTCGGCCATCATCAGTTATTTTACTTCCTAAATAGCAAAACTCCTTTACTACTTTAAGTGTCTCATTTCCTAATCTAATTCCCTCAGCATTACCCGATTTAATTGGACTACATTCCATTATCCTCGTTTTGCTTTTGTTGATGTTCATCTTATATCCTCCTTTCAAGACACTGTCCATTCCGTTCAACTGCTCTTCCAAGTCCTTTGCCGTCTCTGACAGAATTACAATGTCATCGGCGAACCTCAAAGTTTTTACTTTGTCTCCATGAATTTTAATACCTACTCCAAATTTTTCTTTTGTTTCCTTTACTGCTTGCTCAATATACAGATTGAATAACATCGTGGAGAGGCTACAACCTTGTCTCACTCCTTTCCCAACCACTGCTTCCCTTTCATGCCCCTCGACTCTTATGACTGCCATCTGGTTTCTGTACAAATTGTAAATAGCCTTTCGCTCCCTGTATTTTACCCCTGCCACCTTTAGAATTTGAAAAAGAGTATTCCAGTCAACATTGTCAAAAGCTTTCTCTAAGTCTACAAACGCTAGAAACGTAGGTTTGCCTTTTCTTAATCTTTCTTCTAAGATAAGTCGTAAGGTCAGTATTGCCTCACGTGTTCCAACATTTCGACGGAATCCAAACTGATCCTCCCCGAGGTCCGCATCTACCAGTTTTTCCATTCGTCTGTAAAGAATTCGCGTTAGTATTTTGCAGCTGTGACTTATTAAACTGATAGTTCGGTAATTTTCACATCTGTCAGCACCTGCTTTCTTTGGGATTGGAATTATTACATTCTTCTTGAAGTCTGAGGGTATTTCGCCTGTCTCATACATCTTGCTCACCAGCTGGTAGAGTTTTGTCATGACTGGCTCTCCCAAGGCCGTCAGTAGTTCTAATGGAATGTTGTCTACTCCGGGGGCCTTGTTTCGACTCAGGTCTTTCAGGGCTCTGTCAAACTCTTCACGCAGTACCTTGTCCCCCATTTTATCTTCATCTACATTACCTTCCATGTCCATAATATTGTCCTCAAGTATATCGCCCTTGTATAGACCCTCTATATACTCCTTCCACCTTTCTGCTTTCCCTTCTTTGCTTAGAACTGGGTTTCCATTTGGGATCTTGATATTCATACAAGTGGTTCTCTTCTCTCCAAAGGTCTCTCTAATTTTCCTGTAGGCAGTATCTATCTTACCCCTAGTGAGATAAGCCTCTACAGCCTTACATTTGTCCTCTAGCCATCCCTGTTTAGCCATTTTGCACTTCCTGTCGATCTCATTTTTGATACGTTTGTATTCCTTTTTGCCTGCTTCATTTACTGCATTTTTATATTTTCTCCTTTCATCAATTAAATTCAATATTTCTTCTGTTACCCAAGGATTTCTAGCAGCCCTCGTCTTTTTACCTACTTTATCCTCTGCTGCCTTCACTACTTCATCCCTCAGAGCTACCCATTCTTCTTCTACTGTATTTCTTTCCCCTATTCCTGTCAATTGTTCCCTTATGCTCTCCCTGAAACTCTGTACAACCTCTGGTTCTTTCAGTTTATCCAGGTCCCATCTCCTTAATTTCCCACATTTTTGCAGTTTCTTCAGTTTTAATCTACAGGTCATAACCAATAGATTGTGGTCAGAGTCCACATCTGCCCCTGGAAATGTCTTACAACTTAAAACCGGGTTCCTAAATCTCTGTCTTACCATTATATAATCTATCTGATACCTTTTAGTATCTCCAGGGTTCTTCCACGTATACAACCTTCTTTCATGATTCTTAAACCAAGTGTTACCTATGACTAAGTTGTGCTCTGTACAAAATTCTACTAGGCGGCTTCCTCTTTCATTTCTTAGCCCCAATCCATATTCACCTACTATGTTTCCTTCTCTCCCTTTTCCTACACTCGAATTCCAGTCACCCATTACTATTAAATTTTCGTCTCCCTTCACTATCTGAATAATTTCTTTTATTTCATCGTACATTTCTTCAATTTCTTCATCATCTGCAGAGCTAGTTGGCATATAAACTTGTACTACTGTAGTAGGTGTGGGCTTCGTATCTATCTTGGCCACAATAATGCGTTCACTATGCTGTTTGTAGTAGCTTACCCGCATTCCTATTTTTCTATTCATTATTAAACCTACTCCTGCATTACCCCTATTTGATTTTGTGTTTATAACCCTGTAATCACCTGACCAGAAGTCTTGTTCCTCCTGCCACCGAACTTCACTAATTCCCACTATATCTAACTTTAACCTATCCATTTCCCTTTTTAAATTTTCTAACCTACCTGCCCGATTAAGGGATCTGACATTCCACGCTCCGATCCGTAGAACGCCAGTTTTCTTTCTCCTTATAACGACATCCTCCTGAGTAGTCCCCGCACGGAGATCCGAATAACATTTGTGTAGGATGCCAGGTCGTCTGTGGTGTCCCTCAAGTTCAACCCCCCCCCCCCCCCCCCCCCAAAGAAAAGTACACTACTGGCTATTAAAATTGCTACACCACGAAGATGACGTGTTACAGACGCGACATTTAAGCGACAGGAAGAAGATGCTGTGATATGCAAATGGTTAGCTTTGCAGAGCATTCACATAAGGTTGGCGACATCTACAACGTGCTGACATGAGCAAACTTTCCAACCGATTTCTCATCCACAAACAGCAGTTGACCGGCATTGCCTGGTGAAATGTTGTGATGACTCTTGTATGGAGGAGAAATGCGCACCATCACGTTTCGGACTTTGATAAAGGTTGGATTGTAGCCTATCGCGATTGCGGTTTATCGTATCACGACATTTCAGATGTGTTACGACCCGTGTCTCTATCTTTCATTCGATACCTGTCAAATCCTACATTTCAGTAGGTTAATGCACGACCGCATATTGCAGGTCCTGTACGGGCCTTTCAGGATACAGAAAATGTTCGACTGCTGCCCTGGCCGGCACATTCTCCAGATCTCTCACCAACTGAAAACGTCTGGTCAATGGTGGCCGAGCAACTCGCTCGTCACAATACGCCAGTGACTACTCTTGATGAACTGTGGTATCGTGTTGAAGCTGCATGGGCAGCTGTACCTGTGCACGCCATCCAAGCTCTGTTTGACTTAATGACCAGGCGTATCAAGGACTTTATTGCGGCCAGAGGTGGCTGTTCTGGGTACTGATTTCTCAGGATCCATGCACCCAAATTGTGTGAAAATGTAATCACATGACAGTTCTAGTATAATATGTTTGTCCAATGAATACCCGTTCACCATTTGCATTTCTTCTTGATGTGGCAATTTTAATGACCAGTAGTGTAAATATTTGGCTTACATCTGTAATATTCTGTTGTATTCACTGACTGGCTGTATTGCACACGTGGTGTATTTCAGTATTAAACTACGCAATATTACTATTTCTCTACACAGACAAAAAATTTCATCAGTTTTGTCATTTATGTGTCTGTTCTTGTGAGGCATTTTAGAGGAAGTTTTTCGTGTACGCGATTTGCTTTAGTATTAATCTGCCCACTAATACATTTTGCCCTGCAGTAATGGACTGTGCGACTGGTCCCGACGGATGTTGGAGTCCTCCTTCGGGCATTGGTGTGTGTGTGTGTGTGTGTGTGTGTGTGTGTGTGTGTGTGTGTGTGTGTGTGTGTGTGTTTGTCCTTAGGATAGTTTGGGTTAATTAGTGTGTCAGCTTAGGGACTGATGACCTTAGCAGTTAAGTCCCATAAGATTTCACACACATTTGAACATTCGGCCAGGTACGCCGCCTCCAAGAACAAACGACACCGCTACGATTTCATTAATGATTGTTACAGCAATTTCGTATGCATTAATGTTTTAACTTTGTCTGCCCAGATCACTGAAGTTGTACCGGAAAATTTTGGGCAGTGTCTTTGTTAAATCATAAGTTTTACTTTAACAATTCAGACAATTTACTTCCCTTTTGAAATTTAAAATGTTTTATTGCATTAATCAGCGGTGTTAAGGATTTTGTCCAGTCAACCTACTCTGAATTTAAAATCTGTTGTGGGAATCACCAATTGTGTTTAAAAATTTTAGTCAATTTTCACTTCTGTAAACTTTAAATACCTTTATTTGCAATTGCCTTAAAGATTCCTGATCGGATTAAAATTTTTGTGACCGAAATGGTCAATTCCGCATAAAAAAAAGTTGCTCTCTGATTTACTTCTTTCTTTCTAAAGTTAGGTTTTTCAACTAGCAATACATGCAAGTATTTGACATTCAATAAATGGTTGTAAGTGAAATTTTAAAGCAAAGGCCCAGTGGCTCGTCCCTACCGATATTTGTATCCAAGTTTACCTGCTCAACCGCCCTTAATGCTTATCACGAATCATTAATGATAAAATTCCGTAGTACCACCAAACTGTGGAAATGTTAATTGCGTTGAACAATAGATTACTAAGTACAGGAGTAAAATTTTGTTAAAAACCGACTGAGACTACGCTAAGTTGATCGCATCTGCTTGCTACCGAATGTCAACACGGGAGGCCTGAGTACAAACAAGCTAAGAACTCGTTTCAACAGACTTTGTGAGAGGTAAACTAGGAAAAATGATTCAGCACTTTGACAACAACGTAGAGCAGACAGAACGCACTACTGTAACGAGACTAAATAAAGTAACCTCACCCGTAGATATCGTAAGAACGCCACACAGGAGCAAACGTAACCTAAAGGAACGCCCTAAAAGTCTGAAGTTGCACACTACAGCAGCTGAGAGCGCTGACAGGTCCAGAAAACGAGAGCACTTTCGGGCACCAGTGTGTGGGGGGAGTGGAAGGGAATCACATCATAGCCTACTATAAAATCTCCGCCTTCTTCAAGCTCGTTCTCAGAGTGAGGCCTTTCCATCTGCATCACTGCATCATGGATCCAAGCCATCCGGTCATGGCAGTGGGGGAGGGGTGGAGGAGAACTTTTGATCTGCGAGCCGCATCCTCCAGATCACAATGGTGACTGACTGAGGATGGGGTTCAGGTCCCTCTTTTGTTGATGAAGAACCGATCCACTCATCAGTAAGCTGTTCAACTTCGGTGCTGGACGACTATGACGCCACCATTGGAACAATACGAGTACCATCTTACTGGCTGAGCGCTGGGACCGCCACTCGGGCTATCCGTCGTGTTACTGTTCCATCTTCAAGGCATCTCGACAACAGACTACAGGGGAATGCAGCATTCTGATATCGAGCCTAAGAGCAGCTTCCTTCATCGAGAGTGTTGATATTCCGACAGACGTTCACAACCACGTTGGGCAGCAGGGATACATATTCCCCACTAATCGTAGTCAGTGCTATGACTTGCACTCAGAATGTTCCTTTCTGGGCACTGACGTACCATTTCTCGCCTTCAAGCAACGCGGACTCAGCACGTTCGCTTCTAGGCAGCACCAAGAACAACTCTCGCCAATAAATTAATGTCAAGCGAATCAAGCTCCATTGACGTCCCACAGAATCACTCACCCGTGCACTTGCTGTTTCATACAAACAGTCGCAAACCTTTTATATGGGATCAGCTGATTTAGCCAGCCAACCAGGGTGTGACAGGGTACCTGCATGTATGTTAGTCCAGTCCTCTTGCCCCGTTATGAGTGCTCACAAAGTACTGATCAGAATGTAGCAGAAAGGGTCGCGCCTGATGACCTAGAAAGTTGCGAGTGAAATCCTGATTAACGTTTCCATTAACCCGAATGAATGAGTGTAAGTGAAGGTCAGAAAACACCTTTAAAATATCGTAGAACTATTTTCGATATTAACAATAAACACAACGGATTATTAGCGTAACTATGGTGTTGGTGCGTTAGAGTAAGAGTTTAATTTAATAAGAAGCAACGTCGTGACGGATCGGACCACACTGCATACGTTCAGTCAACTTCTGTACAGTTTTTATGAGGTTTGACATGTGAAAATATGTAGCTATGCACTGAGGTGAGAAAGGTAATGGGGTACCTTCCAACATCGTGGTGGACCTCCTTTCGCCTGGCGTAGTGTAGTAACTCAGGTGTCATGGATTCAATAAGAAGTTGGTAGTTCCCAGCAGAAATATTGAGCCATGATGTCTCTAAAGCCGTCCATAATTTCTGAAAAGTTGCTGCTCAGGATTTTCTGCGCGACTTGACCTCTCGCTTATGTCCCATAGATGTGCGATGAAATTCAGGTTGGGTGGTCTTGTCGACCAAATCAAACACTCAAATTGTCCAGCATGTTCTTCAAACCAATAGCGAATTGTTGTAGCCCAGTGATACTATTGGAAAGATGAAGTTTATGAATGGCTACAAATATTTTACAAGTAGCGTAAACATTTCCAGTCAATGATCGGTTCTGATTGACCAGAGGACCCAGTCCTTTCCATGTAAACACAGCCCACACCATTACAGAGCCACCATCATCTTGCACACTACCTTGTTGACAACTTGGATTCATGGCTTCAAGACATCTGCCCAACACTCGAAACCTACCATCAGCTGTTAGTAAGTGACCTCGGACTCATCCCACCAGGCCACGGTTTTGCTCCCGTCTAGTGTCCAACAGATACGGTAACTAGTCCATAAGAAGCAATGTCGTGCTGCTAGCGAAGGTACTCACGTAGGTCATCTGCTGTCATAGCCCTCTAACGCAAAATTTCGCCCCACTGTCCTAAAGGATTCGTTCGTCGTACGTCTCACATTGATTTCTGCAGTTATTTCACGCAATTTTGCTTGTCTGTTAGCACTGAGAACCCTGTACAAACGCCGCTGCCCTCGGTCGTTGAGGTCCTCAGCCACTGCATTTTCCGTGGCGACAGGTAATGCATGAAATGTGGTATTATTGACAAATTCTTGACACTGAAAATATAGGAATACTAAATTCCCTAATGATTTCCGAAATGGGATGTCGCATGCCTCTAGCTCTAACTACCATTCCACGTCTGTTAATTTTCGTCTTGCGCTCATAATCTCGTTGCACACCTTTGTACGTGAATCGTCTGAGTTCAAATGAGAGCTTCGCCAATACATTGCCCTTTTCGCCTTCCGTAGGCAATACTACCTCCATGTGAGTATGTGCTGTTCCATTACTTTCGTCACCTCAGTATGAGCTGTTGTGAGAAACGGCCTTCTGCGACATAACCGACTGGTGCCAATTGTACACCATCTATACTTCAAGCTCCAACGCAATCAATGTGCTTCTTTAATGTATTTTATGTATTTTGTATGGTGATCATATATATGCCCAATGCTTTCGCTCGAAAACTAGTTGAGATGGACCTACATTTAACGACAGCAACATTTAATGTCGTTGACAAGGCGTGCCATTTGTCTCCAGCTCCGATTTCTTTTTTCTTTTTTTTTTTTTTTTTTTTTTACTACTCTTACTGCGTTATGTTACATTGTTACGAATGGTACTCTGTTCTTCATAGAACAGTTTGACATAGCGTTTTAGCACTATTCACAGTGTATTGATAGGTACATCCGAACACGGCAAGTTCTTTCTGTCATTCTGCACTGATATCATAAATCAACGATAATATACACACTACTTCACTTAGGTTACGGATAGAGGATCCCAAGACCGACCGGTACGAGCTCTGCACAGTCTGGAGCTCTTGAAAACGACAAGTGTCTTCTTTTACCTGTAGTTTCTGCCAAAAACCGCTTTTATTACTGTTGCTTTTATTATTATCTTTTACTAGTGTCTCACCCACAAAACCACCGAAGCTACTGCACGAGAGACATCTAGTGGTGAACCGATATATTTCTATGAATGCAGTGCACTGTAGTAGCCAGTTAAGGCGTCAAAAGCAACTGTCGGCGCAGAGATTGTGCTACGTGATTTTAGGAGATTGTGACAAGTGGTATTCGTATACAGATCATACTGAGTTCACCGACAGTGAAGGTAACTAAATCCCAAGTTCCTGTAGCATAACTTTCAGTCCGTACTGCTGCTTTTATGGGTGATTTCGAAATGAAAGCAATGAGGGCAGTAGGCGCTTTTGATAAAAATTTCTTAAATTTGACTCCTATTTTTGAGTATTATTTATGAATATAATTTATTTTGGTCATGGTGATCCATAGAAGTTTCGAAGTTATGGAGGGCTAAGTGATAAATTGATTTCAAGTGTGTCTCACGGAATGATGGTTCGCTGAAAACTGTATCTCCCAGTGCATCCAAAATGAAACCATCTCAGAACAGGTGATTGTTTACTTTTTGCCAAGATCTTCTTCTATTCGTTGCTTGTTGTGATATTAAAGGTTGATTTTGTGAAAAATTTTAACACTGAAAAGTTAAACCAACTCCTTAAAACAACTCATTGTTTACTTTTTATCTGCTTCTTCTAGTATTTCTTGCTTACTAGGATGATAAAGGACAATTTTCTGAAAAATTTTGAAATTAATTTTTTACTTTATTAGTACTCAGAGGGACTCAGGTGTACCTGACCCCCTGATTTTAAATTGTACCTAAAATGGGCTTATATCAAATTTTTAATGTGCTTCTGAAACTACCGTCGCATCTGAGTCCTGTTAAGTGTTGTTAAGAATGATGTATTGCTTTCTATGAAGTCGTGGTACCACTTAAAAATCGGTCCAATACGCTCTAAGCTAGTATTTTTCTCACTTTCATAATACTGCTCTTCTATCCCTACAATGCTCCACACGCATTTTCCTCTGTGAGCTCCTTGACAGCGTGTGCCGCTTTTACTTTCACTGTTTTCTCTTAATACAGATGTTATCTTGAGAATAGGTGAGTCACATGGGGTAGGTCACGCACGGAATGTGAGTGGTCTAACACTGGGATGTTACGCTTCATTAGAAATCTCTCAACAGACAATACAGTAAGAGTCGGTGCGTTGCCTTGCTGCAGAACCCATGACTTGGTCTTCCACAACTCGGGCCTTTCTGTCTTTTTTCTCATTGAACTGAGCAAATACTAAAGTTAGTAATCTTGACAAACAATCTAACGTTTAGGATCCCATTGAAGGTACGCAATTCCACGAATGTCGAAGAAAAATCTGCTTTGAATCAATACTGGCTCATTGGAGCTTTCTTCGCTCTCTGTGGCCCTTACAAAGCACGGAATGGTCCATAGTTTCTGTATCGTAACTGAAAAGCCAAGATTCATTATAATTTGTACTAGAGACCGGATTAAAGTGTAGGCATTTGCATGTTGCATATGCTTTTGCATATTTGGCTGCTTTTCACCGGTTATTGCATATTTTAACTAAAAACTAGCGACAATACAAATTTTCGCTCTATGTTTACAATATTTTAAAAATTTTGCCCGACGGTCTCTAGCTCGATCTGGTTCTGATGTCTCACAGATAGACCGCGACCTAGAATTATGTGCAATCGCTAACCGAAAGGCCACTGCCTAGAGAAATCATTACAGAAGAGGAACAGGAACAGGAAGACAGAGTCAATCAATTCTCCTGCGTCCGCGATCCCGGTTAATCCCTTCCGCTTTCATATCATAGGGGTCGGCAACGATTAAATTAAACTACGCCAGCTTTCAGTCGAACGTTCATTATTTCAGTTTAGCATTTTAATGACTTGTACACAGTCTTTCTACTTACTTGTACACAATCTTACTACTTACTTGTACACAGTTGAAAGTATTTACGACGTGTAGTATGTAACGTGTTATGCGCCATGACACAAGAAAAAAGAGACGTCGTTTCGTAGATATCTGACCATCTTGGAACATTTACAAATGACGCAGTTGTTTTACACTGTCGAGTTCGCGAGAAAAGCGTTTCGTCTAAAAAATTTCAAATACACCAGCATGTCAAGACAAGTCTTCATAGCTCAGGAACGCAGAAGAAAGGACCACGACAACTTCTGACAACAGCAAGTTCCAATAGCAGGGATTTGTTCAAAGGTAACCAAAAAAGTCGGTCTAACATGGATGTAAACTTACAAACCCTATCCTCAAAGACTTGTTGTGCAAATATTGCTTAAATCAAAATGTACCCGATGAATCAACATTGCGTAAAAATTACATACCGACAAATTACATAAATGTTCAGGAAGAAATACGGAATGAACTCAAGGGCAGCATTATCTGGACTTCAGCTGACGAAATGACAGACTCTTGTAGCCGTTACATTGCAAATTTAATTGTTGGTGCCTTAATAGAAAAGCCTTCTACTTCCAATTTAGCGGACTGCAAAGAACTTGAAAAAGTAAATCATTCTACGATCGTCAGATTTCTGAATGAGGATATTAGAAAAATATTTTCAGAATCTTCTGCAGATGAAATGGTGCTGGTGTTAATTTCAGATGCTGCTTCCTATACGATCAAAGCAGGAAATGCCCTCGGAGTATTTTATCCCAATTTGGTTCATGTGACGTGCCTTTTCTCATGGAGTACATCGCCTTACAGAAGAAGTACATTCCAAGTTTGTGCATATAAATGAACTGATTTCGTCCACAAAGAAAGTGTTTCTAAGGACTCCTGCTAGCATCAAGACCTACAAAGAAATCTACCGAATGTACCTTTACCTCCCGAACCAGTGGTAACTCGTTGGGGTCCATGGGCCGAACTGTGCTGTTTTACAATTAACTTTTTGAGGCCATTGGAGGAGGAGTAACCGACTTCGATACTGCAGAAGCTTTGGCAGTTTGTCAGTGCAAGAAAGCTTTTAATGATACCGGTATTAAGAAAGACATTGCTGTGATTAGCACTCACTTTTCCCGTGTATCTGTAAGCATTAAAAAGCTTCAAACTCAAGAACTGACGCTGAATGAATCTATTCAGTTAATGAATAAAATTATTCTAGTGTACTCCTCATTGTCGGAGGTACTCACAAGAAAACTTAAAAAATGTTTGAAAACATTTGAATTCTTGTTGCAAATTGATAGTTAATGGGACGCGTGAACTTTTACCAGGAACAGTAATTGCCAACATAGTACCCAAATTCAAATACTGCCCAGTTGCCTCAGTTAATGTAGAACGGTCGTTTTCTGCTTATAAAAATGTTATGAGTGATCTAAGACACAATCTTACTACCGGACATTTGGAACAGTAGTTGGTCGTTTATGTTTACAATAGTAGAAAAATGTAAAATAAATTGTAAATGATGCTTTGGTCCAATAGTATTAATCAAAAATTAATGCTCTTCAAAAAAATTCATGATTTTATGTTATTTTCTAGATAAAATATTACAGAGTCTTTGAGCGTGACGCCCTGCGTGCGATAATCTCGTAACTGGCCCCCTTCCTAACCTCTACTAGCAAGTATTCAGAAAATGATATCAGCGTTCTAAATGTACCTATTTTTCGGGAGGCCGGGGCTCTTCCGCGTTAATAATGTGCACAGGTTCGACTCTGAAATATAATGCACGCAGTAACTTCCATGTTCTTTTATTATTTTATCTTGCACATTTGGACAGTGTTCTTGCATTTGTAACCATTTTAATGGGTATTTTAATGCTTATTTTAAGGTTCTTATGATGCATACAATCCGGTCTCTAGCTATCACTCTTTCCAGGAAATCGGGATCATTTTCATTGGTATTCAAAGTGTAAGTACCAACTTCCTGGCAGATTAAAACTGTGTGCCGGATCGAGACCCGAACTCGAGACCTTTGCCTATCGCGGGCAAGTGATTTACCATCTGAGGTACCCAAGCACGACTCACGCCCCGTCATCACAGCTTTACTTCTGCCAGTCTCACGTCTCCTACCTTCCAGATTTTACAGAAGCTCTCCTGCGAACGTTGCTGAACTAGCACTCCTGAAAGAAAGGATGTTGCGGAGACATGGCTTAGGCACAGCCAGGGGGATTTTTCCAGAATGAGACGAGAAACTGGCAGGAGTAAATCTGTGAGGACGGGGCGTGAGTCGTGCTTGCCGGTCGCGGTGGCCCGGCGGTTCTAGGCGCTTCAGTCCAGAACCGCGAGACTGTTACGGTCGCAGGTTCGAATCCTGCCTCGGGCATGGAAGTGTGTGATGTCCTTTGGTTAGGTTTCAGTAGTTGTACGTTCTAGGGGACTGATGATCTCATATGTTAAGTCCCATAGGGCCCAGAGCTATTTTGAGTCTTGCTTGGGTAGCTCAGATGGAAGTTCAAATGGTTCAAATGGCTCTGACCACCATGGGACTCAACTGCTGTGGTCATTAGTCCCCTAGAACTTAGAACTACGTAAACCTAACTAACCTAAGGACATCACACACATCCATGCCCGAGGCAGGATTCGAACCTGCGACCGTAGCAGTCGCACGGTTCCGGACTGCGCGCCTAGAACCGCGAGACCACCGTGGCCGGCAGATGGAAGTTGGCCTTTGGCTGTGTTGCGGTGAGGACGCACTGTTTGTGTTCCTGCCGCGGAGCGAGCGCTCATGTTAACATCGTACTCGCTTGTTTCGCGCGTGCCGTACTCAGCGTATAGATCACTATGGCGCACCAATACCGAAAATCGACGCTCAAATTTACATTCCGTAACGAATTTGCACGGCGCAAAGCACTCGAATTCGAACGATTCCTACGAGAAGAAGTTAAAATCCTGACGACCGACATTCTCGGCATTCACTTGTCCATTGAGAGTAGTATCGTATTTGTCAATATCATCAACGACGCAACATGTGAACGGATCCTTCGGGAAACGAAACAGTTCCTCCGTTTCTGCTATGCTGATGGCAATTTTGGGACTGTGCACGTCGATTATTCTGGCATGGAACTGCGCACGATCAGACTTTTAGAATTTCCTTTAGAAATACCGGTGGAGGACGTCGTGACAGCGCTGCGCCCCTACGGCACGGTGCATGATCGTATTGCAGTAAAATGGCCGCAGTTCCTGACATATCCTGTGCAGAACGGAGTCCGCCAGGTCCGAATAGAAATTAAAAGACATGTACGTTCATATCAGAATATCGGCGGCAGCCGTGCCATCGTCATCTACGATGGGCAACCGAAGACCTGCTCTGGTTGTGGGAAGGAGGGACACCTCATATCAGAATGTATCCAACGTCGAATCACTGAACTGCCGCCGGCTGACGCGGACCCGCCATCGCAACCGACGCTGCTTCCCCTGTCTTACGCAAAAGCCCTCACGACAGCTACCACTTCACCACGACAGCCGACACCCACTGTTGGGTCGCGACTGCATCCTCCAATACAGGGCGAAGACGACACACCCGTTCCACAAGCTATGGATTCAACTTCGATGCAGCCGCCACCGTTGACGGATAACAAGATACATGACGATAGTATGGCCGCAGACTCGCTTATTGTGCCGACGGCTGTCTTTGTGCCGGTTCAAATGGTTCAAATGGCTCTGAGCACTACGGGACTCAACTGCTGTTGTCATTAGTCCCCTAGAACTTAGAACTACTTAAACCTAACTAACCTAAGGACATCACACACGTCCATGCCCGAAGCAGGATTCGAACCTGCGACCGTAGCAGTCGCAGGGTTCCGGACTGCGCGCCTAGAACCGCGAGACCACCGCGGCCGGCTTTGTACCGGAACATCGTGCATTTTTGCCATCGTCTGACACAGAAGGACACACCAGGAAGCAACGCTCTCCGAAGCGACGGAAGCGGAGGCGTAGAGCAACTTCCGAACGGGATGCGACACAGCCTCCAGAGGACGACGACTCCACCTTCAATGACGACGCTACCGCAGAGGCAGCCGCCATTTGCTGCAGTGTGGCAGCACCTAACGGAACTGAGGACATACCACACATACCTGCAGTGGCAAAATGGGATCCCGATATGCAGAACAGGTGCTGCCTACCACCTTCTGCAGTGAAAGCACCCATGCCGTGTCCTGAGGAAGCTATGGAAGCCGATCTTGCTTTGAGTTCCCCGACGTGGGCGGATGACCATGCCGACGACGGCACCATGCAAGTTACGCCAAGACGGCCAACGCCATTGGCGCCACCTCTCCAGAATGGACAGCAGGTGAGGTTTGAGGGGATGAGGAGGTGTCAATGCAGTCAGGAGCGTCATAGGTAATTCCAGTCTTAATGGCTAACTTAGCACCTGCGGTTCGGCAAACAAGCTTATCCTATCGAAACGCTTAACCTCAACACAATACGAACGGCAGTGAAGATCCAGTTGCTGTGTGAGATGCTTCGTTCTTCGGATGTTGACATTAACCTGCTGCAAGAAGTGTGTATAGCGGCCCTCCCCGTTTTCTACGGTTATGCGAGATATATGTCACCCCCGGACCGAAATGGCAGCGGTACTGAAACACTAGTGCGCGACGGAATTGCCATCGAATAAGTGACTTAGACTTACCTTCCGTCAGGAAGGGGCTGGCGATCACAGCACAGGGCACGCCCCATCAGGAACTGACCAACGCCGCGAACGATCGCTGTTCTACTCGGATCGCCCCCCTCTTTAACAGTCGCTTCAATCAATATATCTTCAGTGGCGACTGTGTGCTCCACCCCAAAAAACAAGTCCCATATTTCTCGACTTGTGAAAAACTTCGGCTTCTGGTTCGAGATCTGCTTCTCACCGACACGTGGGAGATAGTGCACGGTGACCGTCCCGGGCCGATTCACTTTACTAGTCACTCAGCCAGTCGCCCAGACCGCATTTATGTTTCACGAGCTGTAGCGCCGGGAGTATTGGACGCCGAACGTTGGCCGCTTGCCTTCTCCAATCATACCGCTTTCATATGCACACTCATTCTACGGCAGCAGCGGATATGGTGCAGCCGAGGACCCTGGAAAACGTCGTGTTCCCCGATACACTTCGACTCTAGCATGGTGGGTGGAATGTGCAAAACCAGCGTTTCGGCATGTGCTAACACAATTCGGAATAGATATCGCAGCGTGGCATCGTCACACATTGGACTTTTATTACACGATGCTCATCAAACTCGCCAGTCAACCACCTTCTTCAAATCTACAAATGGAAAGCCGCCGAAATAAAGGTAAAATATTGTCTCTTACGAGGAAACGTTTCGTGGAGATCGTCGTGCGATCGCGACGTCAAGACCGAGCGGAAGGAGAAAACCCGTCTATGCATCACATCGTGCTCGACAGCCGCCGACGCCGACAGCAGCTGATCACGGACCTCATATTGCCAGGTGATAGGGTCGTAATGACTCAGGCGGCGGTTACGCCTTTGCAAATCACTATCGCCGGTTTCACGACGAGGGGAATACAGAGGAAGCGGACGATCACGACATACTGCAGCAATTGTCGTACACCCTCAACAATGCAGCAGTGGCGACGCTGTTAGCTGGACTTACACGGGACGACATCGAGGTCGCGCTTAACAAGGGAGCACTCTACAAATCTCCCGGGCCAGACGGACTGCCGCTCGAGTTTTATCGGACTTTACGCGATCTAATGATGGCACGATAGATCACCATGTACCAAGAACTGATATCCCCCGGTTCCCACGTGCCACCTGGATTCGTGGAAGGTCTCTTCATACCGATACACAAGCCTTTCGGAGGTCGGACGGTCGAGGACTACAGGCCGATTACAATGCTCAACTCGGACTATAAAATCTTCGCCCGACTACTCGCCAGCCGCATAAAGAAGGTTCTGCCCCTACTCCTCTCCATGGAGCAAAAGACACAGGGTGAAGTGACCAACATGCAAACGGCAACCAGCGAATCCAGGGATTTAATAGCCATCGCCACATTCTGTCGCCTTCGAGGTGCTCTCATTTCCATTAATTTCGACCACGCCTTCGACAGAGTTCACCACACGTTCCTTTTGTCCTTTATGGTCCACATGGGCTTCCCGCCCAACGTTCTCGACATCTTTGAGCGCCTCTTCCGTGGAGCTGCATCCCGTGTACTGGTGAATGGACGGATTTCACTGCAGGATATATGCTGATGACCTTCTCTGGTGACGAGGTACGCTCGGTGATACAATAGATCAATCGCTATGGATTGGGAGCGGGCAGCCTCATGATGTGGCCAAGTCGGCAGCGATGCCCATTGGGAGAGGTCTACAGGAGGACGCTTTAGCGCCACTCTCACTAGTCAACAAGATGTGGTTCTTGGGCATAACATTTACACAGGATGTGCGCCGCAAGGCTGCAGTGAACTATGCACGATTACTACAGGCAGTACGTACAGAAGTTCGCCGGAACCGACTTCGACGGATGGACCTCCTACAGCGTGTGGAATACCTCAACCTTCACGTGTCGACTAAGATGATCCACATGGCTCGGGTCCTACCGATATCGACAGCGGTGGCACACAGACTGCAAGCAGCGTTTGGATATTACCTTACCGTTGGGCACCTACTCAAAGTCCTCCACGAAACACTCACCCTCCCTCCGCTTGATGGCGGACTGGGACTTATAAATGTACGTTATACTTGTGCACAATGGTGAAATTGTGGACCCATAAAGATGCTTCCCTTACGCGACGTCTGTTAGAGGAATTGCTGCCGGCGTCTCTTCTGCCACCTGTCACGACTGCGCACATTACGCCCTCACTTTCGCACCTCTCGGCATTTAATCTTGAGTACAGTTACGTGCACCCAGACCTTCCCAACGCTCGCACTCCCAAGACGAGACACGTAGACAGGCTGCTGCTAAGATCCATCCCTCGCAATGTAATCGAGAGGAAGAGCCCTACAACTCTATGGCCTGCAGTGTGGAGAGCGGTCCAGAAGCCGTTCCTCCCCACGCGGGTACGAGTCGCGTGGTACCAGGTGGTAAACGAGAAGGTTGTAACACGACAAAGGCAGCACGCTATTGGGATGACGGATTCCGCCATTTGCCCACGTTGCCACCTCGTCGATACTGACGAACACCGTTTAACATGTGGATTGGCGTTAGAGGTATGGCTGCTAGTGCAGAAGATCCTCGCCTGCTACCTACGTATCGCGCCTCGCACAGTTGAGCCACGGCTCCTACTTTGCCCAGAGGATACTTATTTCCCAACTGCGAATACTTACGCTCTCACACGGTTTAAAGACATGTTTATATACTACCTGTTTCGAGATGACGAGAAGATGCTACCTGATTACTGGCAATTTCTCCTTGACAGTCATAGCACACTTGAGTGTACACCCCGATACCGACAACTATTTGCGAACTATTTGCGCAGTGTCTTCGATAACCCCCCCCCCCCCCCCCCCCAAAGTTGGGGAGAACCGGGCAGAGGACGACCGCCGTTATGGAGCTCCACACGCTGCGAAATGTTTTATCAATGTGGAACATGGAATCTGTACGCAGATGGGCCATGCACAGGGAATGGATATTTGGTTACATTTTTCTTTCTTTATTATCTATTACCATACTATTAGTTTCAAATTCTATTTCATAGATTAGAAGGAACTCTTGTTCTGTTGTTGCTACGGATATACATTCTAATTTTGTTTGTCGTAACTGAAAGACGCCTTTTTCCACATAAAAAAAGTTGGCAGAGAAAAAAAATTTACAATAAAAACAAAAGAAGAGCACTTGCCCCCCGAAAGGCAAAGGTCCCGAGTTTGAGTCTCGGTCCGGCGCACAGTTTTAATCTGCTAGGAAGTTTCATATCAGGGCACACTCCGCTGCAGTGTGAAAATCTCATTCTGTGAGTACAAACATTTTCACGAGCTTCTTTTTTGTGAGATCGTGAGAATTTTTGGCGCCGAGTTTCGCACACACTTTTCTCATTTTAAATTTATTACTTTAAATTTCCCTTACGCATTCTTTGTCAAGACGTACAGTTTCAGCAACTGATAGAATGCTCAACCGACGGTCAGATGGAACACTTTTCATACATTTTTAATGCATAGGGAGTCCCGAGTGTGAGTCATCTTAAATGTCTTCCCGTTCATTTGGAAACGCTTAAACTTCTCAAAAACTCGGGTACGTGGTAAACATTCTTCGCCATACACTTCTTTTAGTAACACATTTCAGTAACAGTTTCTTCTAGTTTCGTATGAAACATCACGACAGTTTGTTGCTCTGCTATTACGCTTATCATTGTTCCGGCAAAACCAAAAGAGCTCTTAAACAAAGGCCACGGCCATACTGATTTGCACCAAAGATGCCGCATTCAATTGAGGAAGCTTCATTCACACTTCTCAGCTATTGATCATTTATCTTAAGAACATGTATTCTTGTTCTGTGACAGCAACAGTCCCATATTTTATTACCAAATCTCGTTTAAATGCAGTGTTTCACGGCAAGCATTTATATCTTTGCTAGGTATTGCTTTATGGGCTCTAGGTTGTGATGTTAGACAAACGTATTTCGTAGATGTTTCGTCTCTTAATTCTGGAGGCTTTATCAGAGGCTGTGAAGACGTCGTTGGTTATGTTTCGAACTTAAGCAAGCTCAGGAAGTCGAACTTTTTATAGTTAACTGCGCATTCTGTAAGACCAAATACGTGCCTATTTTAGTATTCCTCCGTTATTCTGGTTTTTGTATTTGTGAGATTCTAATCGTTAGTGTTTAGTTGTCACATGGAGCTAATTTATTTGTACAGTAAATAAAAAACGCCCTCTCTTGCTGCACTGAATTTTGCTCTTCCAGACTCCTCTCGCCAATTTTTTTATTTCTTTTTCACCTGAAAGCATAATCAATGGGATCATAATGATACAGTTGTAATTCATTTTTGTTTTAATACGTATTGTTCGTAGATTATAAAACAGTTCACCTCTCGCCTTTTATGTAAATAAGTGATTACTTACAGTTCTTCGCGTTTATCGTTGGCGTCTGCGTTTCCTCTCATCTGGTCACCTGCTGGAGGTCGCAGTACCGCTCTCTTTACAATCCTTAAGCATGTTTCTATGTTTCGAGCAGGGCAAACAAAATGTAAAGTCGGGAGAAAAATGTTCTAAACATAGAAGCATGCTTGTGTTTCGTAAATAGAGAAGTAGTGCGACCTCCAGGAGATGACCAGATGAGAGGAAACACAGATGCCAAGTAAAAAGGCGAAGATCTGTAAGTAATCACTTATTTACAAAAACGGCTAGAAGTAAACTGTTTCATAATCTACGAATAATACATATCAAAACAAAATGAATCATAACTGTACCATTATAGATTCCACAGATTATGGAAAGAAAGGCGAAGGGCGTCTGTGAGAACAGAATACAGTGCAGCAAGAGAACGCATTTTCTATTTCCTAAAGAAATGTTTCTGTGCATGCTGCAGAAGGTGTCTAAGCAAACAAATTCGTTAGAGCTAGTTTAAACTTTCATACAAATGGAGGTGCAACGTGTTCCATTACCCCACGCGAATTCTGGCCATCTGTATTGTCAGGCATTGCGACAGTGAGACTGTGTACTTGTGTGAGATGAATTGCGTGTTCAGGACTAACTAAATGAGCTGCAACTCTAATACCTGTCCTTCCTTTCTTTCGGGCCGATTTGCCGAAATGTGGTACGCCCGGCAAGGTGACGCCTGTACTAAACCCGAAGCCTCCCGGCAATAGTCCACTGCCGAGACGGAGCCGCGAGACAGCCGCACAGGGCGGCCGCGTGCCCCACAGAGCCCGTGCTGGCCGCGCGCTCGCGCTGCTTTAACGGCGCAACGCCGCGGGCGCGCTACACGGCGCACAGTGGCGGCCGTAATGAGCGCACAGCACAGCACTGGCCGCCTCTGTCTCTGTCCTCCCGCCCTGACCTCCTCTCGCCGTACTTCTCGTCTCGACGCCCTGGCCGTGGCGAAGCAGGACTGGCGCGTGCATCATGACGCATCGCCGCGGGCCCGACAGCAGCGCCCCTAATGCAGCTACGATGCGACAACGTCTGTCTGACGCTCTCTCTCTGTGCCCGCCTGCGCATTATAAGACACGTGTCATGTTGCGTGCATTTTCCACCTTTCCTAAAGCCAAACATATCGTCGTCTATCGACTTTCTTGTCTGTTCAGCTATATATTATTCCTGTCACCAACTTGGGTTCATAATCACTAGCCGCGCGGGATTAGCCGAGCGGTCTAGGGCGCTGCAAACGTGGACTGTGCTGCTGGTCCTGCGGACGTTCGAGTCCCCCCTCGTGCATGGGTGTGTGTGTTCGTTCTTAGGATAATTTAGGTTAAGTAGTGTGTAAGCTTAGGGACTGATGACGTTAGCAGTTAAGTCCCATAAGATTTCACACACATTTGAACTTTTGAACATAATCACTAATTCTGATTGTGCGATGTCTGTCGCACTTGTTGGCTCTTACTATTTCCGAAATTGTGTGGATGGTGTTTTCCCGAAAGTCTGATGGTATATCGCCAGTCTCATCTTTCATCATTTTGTTGCCACTTCTTCTAATGATCTCAAGTCGTCCCTAGCTCTTTTAAACTCTGGCTCCAATACTGGATCCCGTGTCTCTACCCTGTCGACTCCTGTTTCTTCTTGTACCACATCATCAACATGAACTCCCCTCCAATTGCTGTTTCCATTTAACCACTCCTCTACATTTAATAGTTCCCATCCCTTTGAACTCTCAGTCTTATAGTCCTTGCTTTTATTTTCTCCGAAAGCCATTTTGACTTTTCTATGTTGAGCGAGCTCTCTACAAAGTCATTCCTTTTTCAGTTTTTTCGCATTTTTCATGCAGCCATTTTGCCTCATCTTCCCTGCATTTCCTATTTATTTCGCTTCTAAATCACGTGTATTTCTTTTTTCCTGGATTTTCCTCAACATTTTGTTCTCCCTTCTTTCGTCGATCAACTGAAGTATTTCTTCCGTTACCTATGGTTTCTTTGCAGTTTCATTCTTGTACCTATGTTTTTCTTTCCAGTTCCTGTTATTGGCCATTTTAAAGATTTCCATTCCTCTTCAACTCAACGGCCTGATGAGCTATTCATTATCGCAGCATCTATAGCCTCGGAGAATTTCAAGCATAACCTCTTCAGTCCTTAATACTACCGTATTCCACTTCTTTGATCATTTATTCTTCCTGATTATTCCCTTAAAACTTCAGCCTACTCCTTATCATTGAGAAATTGTGACCTGAGTCTGCATCTGCTTTTGAGTACGACTTACAATCCTGTGGATATACATTTAGTGCCTTTCATGCAGTAGCTTCTGTTCCCTACCGCGTCCTCATGCCGTTGCTTATAGCTGATTCTTCCGCTTTTTAGGTGCAGTTTCCCATTCTGAGAGCAAGAGAGTGCAATGAACCTCTGCCCGTTCCTCCGTCCTCTTTGATAAGGTCGTTGACAGACCAGGAGTCTGTCTAATGTTTATAATCACAGAAGTGTTGAAAAGCATAGAAGAACGAGTGTTAAGGAACAATCTTGGCACGCATATACAGTATACATCATATATCCAATAAAAGTTTATCACAAGCTGCGGAGGCAGTTACCAAACCAGGTTCTGTCGAGCATCAGAGACAAAGGTGCGGACTGGGAGTTTATTTCAGATACAGCAATGAACTGTTATCTGATATCATCACAGCTTAACTGCCTGTAGCAACTACATTAGAGATATTCAGAACCCAAGGAGATTATCCGAAATTCCCGCCCTGTTGTTGTTGCTCATCGCGTCTCTTTGCCGCATAACTTCCACTTTCACAGATTAAGACGGAATACAGTACCATCAGAACAATCTGACTCAGTCCATATAATCAGTCCAAATATTCCCACACAATGGCACTCTTACACATCAAAAGTGTAAAAACAGTAACTGTCAGACTCTGTCCGAATTGGAAGAGGGTCCTTCTTATAAACCTCTTACGTGTGACGTGTATGTCCATGTACCCTGTAAGTAGGCTGTTTAGGTTTTTTTATTGGTAACGCCGCCGCCACGTAGCGCTCGGTATAAAAATCACTGGCTGTGCCGTGTGCAGTCTGTGGCTAGTTTGCATTGTTGTCTGCCATTGTAGTACCGGGCAGCGGCAGCTGGATGCTAACAGCGCGTAGCGTTACGCAGTTGGAGGTGAGCCACCAGCGGTGGTGGACGTGGGGAGAGAGATGGCGGAGTTTTGAAATTTGTAAGAATTGGTGTCACGAACTGATATATATATATATTATGACTATTAAGGTAAATATATTGTTGGTTCTGTATTAAAATCTTTCATTTGCTAACTATGCCTATCAGTAGTTAGTGCCTTCAGTAGTTTGAATCATTTATTTAGCTGGCAGTAGTGGCGCTTGCTGTATTGCAGTAGCTTGAGTAACGAAGATTTTTGTGAGGTAAGTGATTTGTGAAACGCATAGGTTAATGTTAGTCAGGGCCATTCTTTTGTAGGGATTTTTTAAAGTCAGATTGCGTTGCGCTGAAATTATTCTGTGTCAGTTTAAGCACAGTCTTGTATAAATTTTTCTAAGGGGACGTTTCAACCCGACACCATCAAAGTTGCTGGAAGATTCAAGCGGTTTCTCAGACTTGTGTGCAACATACTGAAAATTAACTTCTCAATCTTATTCCATTCAAATTTAATGATCCGTCAAAAGAGACTACGTGACGTACATAGCACATCTCGTCAGCCGGCTTTGCGTCGAGTGACTGCTTTCTCTGATTCGCCATGGCACTGCCTCACCTGCTGACTAGGAAAATCTTAGACTTGTGATTTACTTGGACCACGTCACGTGTTTTCACTTTTTAGTTGGCCTATCAAGCTAAGTTTTTCTGTTGTTTCAACACTGGCTGGACCGTTACAAATTTATGAAGACAAATAACACAACAGACAGATGATACGAAATAGCATATGAAAAATTGTATCCCGACATAACTGAATAAAACTCTAGCGCCGAGAGGAGAGATGGAGAATTGCAGATTAAATGCCAGTGCTATAATGGAACGTGCCATGACTCTCAGATCATCCTCATATCTATTCCAAGATGCTACTCCAGGCGGGTGTAAAACTGAATGTGCGCAACGGAAAATAATAAACGCTAAAATGATGATTTGGCCATGTCTGACTACCCCTGAAGCAGATATTAGGATCTCTTAATGCTCTTTTTTACAAATAAATTACTATATAGACATAAATGAATGATGAAGGCAACTAACACTACAAAATGATAAACGTTGTCGTTCAATATATATTTTTTGTAGATTAAAATCAACCCTTTAAGTACAATTTTCTATATTTCCTAACTAAAATTTTTAATCAATTGTCCAACTCAGCCCCTTCTTACCCCTGCGCGGTCTCTAATCACTAACACGAAATGACTGACATCATCTACGTACCAAACACAAGAGGACACTTCTTTCAAAGATGATCTACGGTGTTGTGGAAACTCAGTGGAAATAAACTAACGTGATCAGAGCTGTTTAGCTTTATAGCCATAATAAGCTGAAGTAATTTGCGATATCACCGTATGTACTACGTCTGGTGCATCGAAGTGATGGTTCTCGTATTCGTCTGCGACGATGGAAGAACTCCAGCCTCAAATAAACTCTTTCATACACTAGGATGACAGAAGGTGGTCCTCTAACTAATATTCTCTAATACTGTCTTCTCCTCTATGTGTTCTACAGACGAGAAACGCGAACTCCCAGCCACAAGGACGAAGTTCAGATTAAGTCTCAACATAAGTATAGGCCGAAAAAGTGCTCAATTACTGAACGCTGCGTACTCAACGACGACTTCCAATCCGAAGGTGAAGTCCAGAATTGTTTAGGTTTTCAACAATACAGTGCCCAGCTTTTCTAACTATAAACTCTCCTGAGAGCAGAGACAGCAAGTCCGTCTGTACCAACAAAGCTGATATCGAGCGATCTTCACACACGGGCGCTCACTATGGGAGACCTCGTCTCTCCACCACTGGCTTCCCTGCAAGGCTCGGCTTCCCTCCCTCGTAACTCCGAAAACGAATTATATTCCCGAAACCACGGAATATTCTCCTTCTCTACAGATTCTTCCGAACGCCGACCAACCATATTTTAGTCCATTATCGTCCAGTGAGGAAAGTGTGCGGTGAAAAATCTATACTCGTGCAATGGTACGCTTCTGAGTAAAAATCCTTGGAAATAGCCCAGCCTGCATGTTTTCCAAGGTGTCACTTCGTCTTTCCTCTCACCTGCGTCCAAGATTCGCAGAGTTCCTGGTTTCCTTCCGATCCTGCTACAATAGCAGCTGGCCGTCGCCCTATTGTGCTCCAGAGTTCAGGTGCCACGACTCTCGTCTAGCTGCTTCCTGATTTTAAGCAGGACCAACACCTGTGCGGGCCTTCATACCAGAGCTTGAGTTCTGCCTGCTGTTTCATCTTCACTGGCATTCAAACCTCTACTAGCATAAGCAATCATTCATCACGCCGTTCTGTTAATAAAGACACCTGTCATGCAATAAGCGTTAACAATTTTTTACAAGGCGTACGTGACAACGTCAGTCTCCTGTAAATATTCATATATACGATGTACACCTATCAAGTGATACCTAATTGTGGTCGTAGTTCACGGCAAAGTACGTGGATAAGTGCCTGTAAGGTGCGAAATTATAGCCACTTTACATTGTGACTGTGTCAACAGAAGCGTGTGTACAAGCGGCAGACAAAGTTGAGGCTATCGGTTCAAAATCAGTCCTCTTGAAGCCTCCAAGACCCAAACAGAACGGAACTCTTGCCTGAAGTGTTCCTTCTCAAGTGACACTCTCTCCCTCCCTCAAAATGTTCTCCTAGTTTTCCTTTTCCATTGCTTCCTCTCATTCTTTCGTGTGTCACTTGTTCTCTATCGAATTATATTTACATTTACAAAATCATGAGTCGTACTGTCTTCTTGGCATCATTTTGTTCATCTGCTAAACAAAATCAGCTATAAACATGTTGTTATCATAATTTCTATGTTTAATCGCACATGAGTCTTATCACAGGGAAGTTCCTTCTACAACGGCCAGGTTTTCACCGACACGCTATTTTCTAGTAGTTTCTTTGGAGCGTCGTCTTGACAAATACCCATCGCCGTTTGAAGTCTTTCTCGATGTTTCTGAGAAACGAGAAATGTTCCTTGTTAGACAGAAAAGAATAACTGCTGAAGTAGGTTAAACAGCGCCATGAAATATGATATTCATAAGCGTATTTTGTGCCTTTCTTATAGTTATCTCAAGGGATGCGACATGTCATAGTCTATCGCAATTAATATAAATGCCGAAGATAGAGCGTTTTGTGCTCGAGTTATGGTAGTGTTAAAAGGGTCCGTTTATTGTGCGGGAAAAAGTGCCAATTAAGTAGGAATAGATGGAGACATGCCTCTTCAGATAATACCTCTTTAATTTGTGCATTTCTCCTGTTTTCGCCTACAGAGAGAAAGGTAGGCAGGACCCTCGTAGGAAGAAGCCTCCTGGTCATGGTGAGTTATCATTCCCATAGGGCTTTTGAACGACATTTTGGAGTGCATATCTCAAGGAAAAATGATAGCTAGGGATAAATAGTATAATGTATTACATCTTGTAAAGAATAGATCTACCGAACTTTGTTGCTCAATCAATAAAACTGTGTCTATTTGTGTGAAACCTATTATAATCCTACGTTCTGAAAACTTAAGGTTTACCTAATTTTCTAATTGCGAAGACGTCCATTTCAGAAACTGTCTTACTCCTTTATTAAGATAATCTTCTGGACACACAACACAGGTCAATATTTGGTAACAGAGGCAGAAACGATCGTGTAAACATGTCTCCGGAAACGAGCCGTTTGTGCGGTACTTGCTAATGTCCGGTCACGATCGGCCATTGACTTCAGTATAAGAAGGTGTTTCATTTTTCACCCTCATATTTGGATGTAATACTGCATTCTTCTATTAAATGAATCACAAGTTATTTCAGACACTTCCAGATCTCTTAAAATCTTGACAATACTGTAAAATTCGAAGTTCAAGTTAACATATCAACAGGAGTCCCGAAGCCTTCACTTCTGGGATGTACTGGTATGTAGACAAGAAAATCGAGAGGAGTCATTTTAGGCAACTTTGGAGGTTAATGTCAAGTCCCAGCAGAATGCAACCATTAGACCAACTGGCGAGTTAGATATCGTCTTACATTATCAGAAAATTATATGGTCAAGAAGACTTGTACCGAGATAAAAGACAACGACAGCCAGTTCGTAGAAGAAGGGCTGGGAAGCTCACTGAAAATCACTTGTTACTTAGCAACCTTTATAATCAGCGTATTGAACAAAACTCTTTCTTAAAGTGTTACAAGGTCCAAGGAGAAACGCCTCTTTTCGTTAGAACACTACACGCTCTTTTCTTCAGAACAATATGAACGTTAAAGAAGGCCAAGCATAAATGTATTTTTTTCTTTAGAAACAACAAAATTTAAGGAATAAATTTTTACTCAAGTCGTACTTTAATCAGTAACCATTTTTCAAGGTTTTTGCTGTCCCAGGAGGGAAGTATATCAAACATGAATAAATTACGATTGTTCAGGCCGACATCGAATCGTGGCACAAGAGAGTCAAAGCTAGACCTTAGGCACCATCCCTCGGCCCGGACGAGACAAGTAAAATAGAGGTGTAACTGCGACACCCATAGAAAAGCTCTCTGCGACTATGCAAGGACACAACAATAAACCTTTGGGCTATCTCGAGGATATCACATTCAAGACAAATACAAATGTGGGCGAAGCGAAGTTCAAAAATAATTCTAGCAATAAACATGGAGAATATTAAAACGATCTTAACAAATCTAAAAGTAGTCTTCACAAAATATCGCTCAAAAACCACCAAGCACCTTAAATGTCGCTGTATCAAGGGTTGTGGGCTAACGGGGTATTATAGACAAATTTTAATCGCTTCAGTTATCTCCTGAAAGCAAATTTTTGGACAATTCAACCGAAAACGTAGAAGGTGACAAAGTCTTCGAAGCATTCAATAGGATCTACCACTGGCAGTTCTGCAAGGTGGCTGTGGCGCCCAAAAACACACGTAATGCTACTAAGTACAAATAGGGTGACTGCCACAAGCAGAGCGAACCTTCTTCTGAACCCAACACCGTTGTAAGATAAGATCCCACTTACAGAAGAGCGCAGCCTTAAAATCAAAACACAGGTCACAGTCATGAAATCATAACTTAAAACAGCAAGGTGGCTGTGGCGCCCAAAAACACACGTAATGCTACTAAGTACAAATAGGGTGACTGCCACAAGCAGAGCGAACCTTCTTCTGAATCCAACACCGTTGTAAGATAAGATCCCACTTACAGAAGAGCGCAGCCTTAAAATCAAAACACAGGTCACAGTCATGAAATCATAACTTAAAACAGTACCGTCACAGGTTTTTAAATTAAATTTTATTTTATTTTATTTTATTTCTTTTTGAGAGGAACGAACTCTAATAGGTTCTCTCCAATAGGCAAACCAATGGTCGTACGGGACCGAACTGAGCACGTGTTAGCGGTTTGTTTCGTAAAGAACCAGCGTGCAGCCGTATGACGATTAATTTCAATTCACCGAAGGAGACAGGCACCAAGCTGCTGACGCGCAAGTCACCGATGTGGCGTCAGATCGAAAGACTTGCAACCTGCGAAGAGTCTACCCGACGGGAGGCCCTAGTCACACGACATTTACATTTTACCAAGCTGCTCAAACGCAACAAGCTACCAACGACAGTGACGGGTTTTTCTGGTGTTGTCGTAAACGATGCTCACCATGGAGTAAGTGGCGGCAGTCACGGGGCTCTGTTCCCAGACAGAGAACCCAAGGAAGACGCAGTCCTGATGCAACCCGGGACACCACTAGCACCGGGAAGCACTCAGCGACAAGAGGCAAACCGTTCCGCCCTGGCTCGCAGCATTCCATCAAAAAACCGTCTGCGCCGGGAATACAGGCCACGCCCCTGAAGAAACAAGTACACGGGCTCTTGCACCTCTGCTCACGTCGACCTCTCAGCTTGGACCTCTGTCAGCCCACCGGAACATGTCTCTCCTGGCCAGAGTCAGCCAACCAAAGATACTGTCATGAGCAAAGACTGTGTACAATTCACTGGGAGAGAGGTATCGACAACGCCGCACGTCTCAAAATTTTGCGGTGCCCAGTCATACCTACACATTTTCCATGGAATACCCATGGGTGACATCGGTTTCCCGTTTCAGTCGGTAATACAATTAAAGGGCCACTTTTTTCGAAACTCCGTAATTATCTCCAATTGCGAAGTAGAAGTGTAGCTTTAACTCAACGGTGCCTACAAGCTTCTTCTGTAAAACAGTATAGTCGTGGCGCCCTGCGACGTCTCTGCCTCAGCATCGCTTCAAGAAACAAGCTGTCAACACGTGAAAAAAAATTAAAAAGACCAGACCATAGCTCAAAAGCTGATGTGAGATGTAGGATTAATGATGTCCCAATGATACCAAGTTTCAACACAATTCTGCACAACGCTATTGTGGTGGGTACACATATCGATAATGTTAAAAATCTGAAAGAACCATTAGATGCGGGCTAAAAATCTAAACAAAACTGATACATTGAACCTTAATCTCCGTGCAACAGTGCCCAAACATTAATACCAAACAGAAGGATATCTTAGTACTAGTACCGAATATAGTTTATGATCCCTTCACCGCCCGTAGTTACAATGCAAACAAATATCGCACCAATTTCTTACAGGAATTCTCCTACATTTTACACTGTCACAATCATAAATGAAATATGGGCAAAACTATGGATATAAATAAACAATTGAAAAAGATAACTACAAAAATATTTATTACAAGTATGTGGTGCGTAGCATCGTCTACGAACACATTCTGTCTTACTAATTGCGTAGGTCTCTTGGATGAAGCGTAATTAAATTGTTTTTTGCAGGTTAGTTAATTACTATAAAATACAAGCAAATAGCTCAGTACACTTTCATAGGACATTCTCCTTTGTATCTTAAATAGTAAAAAAGTTATTCATTATTTTGTTGTACTTCATTTAGACAAATAATTTTGGTGCTGCAGCTTCCCTCACATATTAATTACAGTGCATATCTGCGTATCAGTAGAATCGTCTACACTTCCTTTTTAACATGCAATATCATGCTTCCCTGTACTTACACTAGTTTTTTCTGAGTATGGGCAAATGTGAACAACATAAATGTATTCTTTGTAGACTACTGACGCAACTGACGTCATGACCACATCAATGACATGCATAAATTTGTGAATGCAACAGTTTAAAATCTGAAGGGAACAACATGTTATACATAAAGGCATAAGAGTAAATTTATTTCACATGACTCTGTTCATGTGTGACACAGTAACACATTTTAGGCCGATAAAACATTAAATTATAAAGAACTTGATCAACATTTAATCAATCAGTGCCTAGGATTCTAATGAGCTGATTAAACAACAAAAACGAATTTACAAAATCAGTTTCTATGGCATAAAATGTACTTTCCTATAGTGTGGTGTGGTGTTTTGCATTACTCCACAAACTTTCTTCATTCGCTGGTTGAAATAACATGTTCGATGGGCTGCTATCATGTCAAATTCACTCACGAAACACTCGATACGTTGAACCGCTTGCCGTTAGTCGTTCGTGCTCATCTTCCGGCGGTATTGACAGACTCAGTGCAGCCAGCCTTATGCCTTGCAACCGAGACTACTCTCTCATAGAAATACAAACAAAGCTCATGAGCCACCTGGTCTTAAAGTCTAAAAACCTTCCCCACAGCCGAGGATATGGAAGTCCACGCTATGCAAATCAAATTCTCAAGACAGAGAAATCGTCAAAAAAGGAGAGGAAAACACATGATCAGCTCCTGTGCTGAGAACAAGACATGTGATTGCAATCACCTCGTATGAGAGTCTGCACGTTCCAGCATCTCAGGAGTCACACCTGTGAGCGGCCGCTCAGCAAACGGTAGATTGGACAGGTTTGCGCGACATTGTTAAGATGGCAAAAACCTCGCCCAACGACTCACCGTGCTTTTACCCAATTCCAGGTCTCCACAGACATTATGAAAGCTTATGAATGTCTGCGATGCACTGGTTTCCCGCAAAAGGAATTCACCTCCGTTACAGAAGCCGTTTTGAATGCTACGTATAAAGCGTCATGTATGGGAACTTCATGAATGTAAAGGGGCTAAAGGGGGTATATTCCACGATGTCCCACAGTAAATTCCGCTTTTTTTTCAACCGCGAAGAAAAAAAGTGTTGCGGTGCTTACCATACTCCTCTAGTACGCAGTATAAACACTACAGACAAAACGAACTGAAATCAACTCAATGAATACGCTATTTTACGAACTATAAGAAACTAAGAACTATAAGATGCATCTTAATTTCCAGGGCTTTTTTAAGAAAAAAATAATATTTTTAACACTGTTATTGTTAGTTTGCAAAGCCAGACTAATAATAATTATCAGTTTATAAAATCGAACAGACTTTTAAAATCCCTGAAAATCGTCATATTCTAGTTTTGGCCCTTTTACATTCAGTCCTCTATTTGCATGCTTAGTCTTTCCCATTTTTCTCAGTTCTGCTTTAGTAGCCCGCCAATCGCTAACGGTTGTTTCTGTTGGTGTAGGACCGAAATGCCCCTCAGCCGCTCTAATCCATGTTTTTCCGCATATGCCTTTACTTTCAATTTGTAAGCAGCATTATATGTATAACTTTTTTTCTTTTTTTTTTCTTTACGCAACTAGCTACCGACAAAACTGTTGTTCTATTATGGATAACACAAATCACTTTCAATTCAAGTTCATTGTCACAGTAAGCTACAACGACGCAATGACGGCTCATAAGCTAGAGAGTGTTCTGTGTTTATGATGGCGGGGCGGCAGGGAGACAGTGTTAGCAAGCTTGTGAGGACAACGATTAAAACCCGCCTCCGGCCAACCAGATTTAGGTTTTCCATGATTTCCGTAAATCGTTTCAGACAAATGCAGTGATGGTCCCTTTGAAAGGTCACTGCCGATTTCCTTCCTCATCTTTTCCTCATCCGGTGGGACCGATGACCTCCCTGTTTCGTCTCTCATCCAAATCAAACAAGGAACCAAGCTCTTGAATACCCGCAACTTACGTTACGTCGCACTGGTGCACTGCTCCCACCAGTTGAATCCAGTGCTGCAAGATAGAGACACGTTTCCCGCTGCACCGAATGTATGGCCATTTTTAAGACTGGCGTGAATTTTAAATTAAGCACAGGACATTTTTGTATTAATTACGAGTATAAGACGCACCTGAATTTTGGCAGCAATCTTCCGACTAAATAAGTGTTTCTATAGCCCGTAACAAACGGTACATACATCCAATGCTGCCTCAGCACGCCAAAGACAATCCACAAGATTATTGGACAACTTTCAGCACCTTCAACTTCAATAAGTCAACGATAGTGTTGAAGACCGTAACTTGGTCCGCTGTGTGAAGTGCAAGACACATTTATTCCCCAGTCGCGGTGTTGGGTGGAGTTCCTGACGACACAGTAGTTGCTTCAGAGTATTTAATCGTGGACAGCAGAGAGAGAGAGAGAGAGAGAGAGAGAGAGAGAGAGAGAAAGAGAGCGGGAGAGAGGCAGTGAGAGAACGTCTACCGCAGTGGCTCGTTGACTGGGCGACGCGGTCGCTCTCCTCCGTGGCTGCGGCCGCAGTGCCCGGCTCCACAAGGCGCGGCTTCCCCTTGTCACTCCCTCTAATGGCCGGCAATGAAATAACAATGACGGCTCGCCACCTCGTTCCGCCTTGGTCCGCTTCTATTCACGCCACCGCATTCTCACCAGTTCGCTCTCTCCTCTCTGACACCTCCCATCCCGTCTGCTACGCACCTGTGCTTACACACACACACACACACACACACACACACACACACACACACACGGCGCTGCTTCACTCTGCCCTCCACATCCCCCTGGGAGGCCGTGCAGAGGTACGTACAGGAAAGCTCCTTTCCTGTAATCAGCGCCAGAAGTGCCGAGAGTCGCTCCCCTGACATTTTCCACAGTGATTTCACCCTGCTGCGACTCGGCAGTTCCAGTAGGCGACGCCGCGAATTCGGATCCGGTATTCTGCTAGCCACACTGTTGTGCCACGTGCTTCAGAGGGGCGTAGTACCTTACAACACAATCATCTCTGTTGTTATTAGATGGCAACGCGCATAGGGACAAGGCCGTAACAACGGAACAGCTACTGCTGTACTATGAATACAATAGCAGGCTGTTGAACGTTTCCCTTTAATACTGAGAAAGCTCTGTGGTAAGAGCGCTCTTTGTTTCAGTGCAACCGTTTCCATGACACTACGCCAGTGATGGCAGACACAATAATTATCTAGATTATAAGTAAGAACATTAACGTACCAGCGTTTAGAGAGAACTTAGTCCTAGTATAGCACGTCAGCTGAAACGTGATAAAGTCGTAACAATCATTTTTATTACTTAGTGCGCCTGATTATCAGTCCAGTCGAAAACAGTGTCAATAGAACTCTCCAATACACACTTAAACCAATTCAGGACAGTCCCCATTAACACGTGTGATGTATATTTTTGAGGCTCGACTAATCATCAAGATGAAAACAAAGTTCTTCTAAGAGAAATTTCACAAGATGACGGTTGACTGTGACTCGTTTCTTAGTACTGTAATCCGTGAGCTGAACATATATACATATCCACCATTTCACTGTATAGTTTTTTATTTAATTAAGACCAAGGTTTCGGCCTTTTACACCATTTTCAAGTGATTGATTTATGTCATTAACATATTGCAGGACATGAAATATATGTTAATGACATAAGCTCTATCACTTGAAAATGGCATAAAAGGCCATTACCTGGGTCGTAATTACATAAACAACAATACAGTCAAATGGCGCTGTGTCCATTGAAAAATTATTGCATGACTGTTCTTCAGCATCATTATAAACTATATACTATACGTTATGAACCGCATTGTGAAATACACAGCTGTAGCGGTATATTTTATTAGCGACGATCGATTTCGGTTTACGAGCAGACCGTCATTGGATTCAAAAAGCATCCCAACTATGAAGTGCATAGGTGACATAACAGTTATCAGATGTACATTTTTCCACAAATTGGTTATGAGGTTAAATGGATAAATCTGCCATGAAGTTTCAAATCGTTACGTATTTTCAGTCAGTACCAACGATCGAACAATGCACATACGATTACTGTTATTGCATTTAAACAAACGCATAGCTGCGATGGCTTTTGGACCTAGTGGTGGTCTGATCCTAGAACGAAATCCTAATCAAATATACCAATATGCAACTGTGAATTACGTATGGAAGGTCTTAATATTCATTATAGCTGTACAACACCATCTCCATAAAATACACACATCAAAAAGAGTTTTGCGTCACCTCGGTTCCGCTACTTCCGGTACCTGTACACGAAAATTGGAATATAGATCAACATAAACATCATTTCCGCCATTTTTATCGTTAATGAAACCACACATTGCGTGTTGTACCACCATACAGCGAGACCTTCAAATGTTGTGGTCCAGATTGCTGTAAACACCGATACCTCTAATACCCAGCAGCACATCCTCTTTCATTGATGCATGCCTGTATTCGTAGTGGCATACTATCCACAAGTTCATCAAGGTACTGTTGATCCAGATTGTCCCACTCCTCAACGGCGATCGACGTGGATCCCTCAGAGTGGTTGGTGGGTCAAATCGTCCATAAACAGCCCTTTTCAATTTACCCCAGGCATTTTTGATAGGGTTCATGTCTGGAGAACATGCTAGTCACTCTAGTACAGCGATGTCATTATCCTGGTGGAAGTCATTCTAAGATGTGCACGATGGGGGCGCGAATTGTCGTTCAGGAATACGAATGCCATGCCAATATGCTAGCGATATGGTAGCACTATCGGTCGGAGGATGTCTTTCACGTATCGTACAGACATTATGGCGTCTTCCATGACCACCAGTGGAGTACGTCGGCCCCACATTGTACCACCCCAAAACATCAGGAAACCTCCACCTCACTGCACTCTCTGGACAGTGCGTCTAAGCCTTTCAGCCTACCCGGATGACCTCCAAACTCGTCTCCAACGATTGTCTAGTTGAAGGCATATGCGGCAGTCATTGGTGAAGAGAACGTGATGCCTATCCTGAGCGGTCCATTCAGCATGTTGTTGGGCCTATCTGTACCACGCTGCAAGGTATCGTGGTTGCAAGGATGGATCTCGCCATTGGCGTCGGGAGTGAAGTTGCGCATCATGCAAGCTGTGGAGCACAGTTTGAGTCGTAACACGACGCCCTGTGGCTGCACAAAAAGCATTATTCAACATGGTGGCGTTGCTGTCGGGGTTCTTCCGAGCCATAATCCAAAGGTAGCGGTCATCCATTGCAGTAGTAGCCCTTGGGCGCCCTGAACGAGACATGACATCGACAGTTCTGACTCCCTGCACGTCCTCCATGTCTGAACATCACTTTGGTTCACTCCGAGACGCCTGGACACCTCCCTTGTTGAGTTCCCTTCCTGGTGCAAAGGACTCTGAGGACGCGATCGAACAGCGGTATTGGCCGTCTAGGCATGGTTGAACTACAGACAACACGAACCGTGTACCTCTTTCCTGGTGGAAAGACTGGAACTGTTCAGCTGCCTGATCTAATAGGCGCTGCTCATGCATGGCTGTTTACGTCTTTGGGCGGATTTAGTGACATCTCTGAACAGTCAAAGGGACTGCGTCTGTGACACAATATCCACCGTCAACGTCTGTCTTCAGGAGTTCTGCGAACCGAGGTGATGCAAAACATTTTTGGTGTGTGTATTTCTGATTATTACAGTTCCATCGTTCCTAACCCATCAGTAGCCAGTAATAAAAAATATATACACTGAAGCGTCAAAGAAATTGTTATACGCATTCGAGTTCCCATACAGTGAAATGTAAATAGATTACAGTGCTGCGGTTGGCAAGGTCTATATAATGGTGGTTAGTGTTTAACGTCCCGTCGACAACGAGGTCATTAGAGACGGAAAGCAAGCTCGGGTTAGGGAAGGATTGGGAAGGAAATCGGCCGAGCCCTTTCAAAGGAACCATCCCGGCATTTGCCTGAAACGATTTAGGGAAATCACGGAAAACCTAAATAAGGATGGCTGGAGACGGGATTGAACCGTCGTCCTCCCGAATGCGAGTCCAGTGTGCTAACCACTGCGCAACCTCGCTCGGTAGGTCTATATAAGACAACAAGTGTGGTGCATTTGTTAGCTCGGTTAGTGCTGCTACAATGGCAAATTATCATGTTTTAAGTGAGGGTGAATGTGGTGTTACAGTCGGCGCACGAGCGATGGGGCCCAGCACCTCCGAGGTGGCGATGAAGTGGGAAATTTCTCGTACGACCACTTCACGAGTGTACCGTGAATATCAGGAATCCGGTAAAATATCAACTCTCCGACATCACTGCACCCTGCAAAAGATAGCACCAGAACGGGACCAAAGACGACTGAGGATAATAGTTCGCCGTGAAAGAAATGCACCCCTTCTTCAGACTGATGCCGATTTCATTCCTGAGCCATCAACAAGTGTGAACCATTCCACGAAACATTGTCGATAGGGGCTTTTGGAGCCAGAGGCTCACGCGTGTATCATGGACGACTGCACGACACAAATCTTTACACCTAGCCTGGGCCCGTCAACACTGATATTGGACTGTTTATGACTGGAAACATTTTGCCTTGTCGGACGAGTCTCGTTTCAAGCTGTATCGAGTGGGTGGACGTATAAAGGTACAGAGACAATCTCATAAATCCATGGACCCTGTAGGGTACTGTTCAAGCTGGTGGAGATTCTGTAACGGTGCTGGGCGCGTGCAGTTGGCGTGATATGGGACGCCCGATACGTCTAAATACGCCGCTGACAGGTGACACATACGTAAGTCTGATCACCTGTTTACATTGATGTTCAATGTGAATCGCGACTGTCTTGGGCGATTCCAGTAGGACAATGCGACACCCCACATGTCCAGAATTGTTACGAAGTGACTCCCGGATCACTTTTCTGAGTTTAAACGCTTCCGCTGACCATCAAACGCCCCAGACATGAATATTATTGAGCTTATTTGGGATGCCTTGCAACGTGCTGTCCAGAGAGATCTCAAGCCCCTCATTATCTTACACTTTTATGGACAGCCCTGGAGGATTAATGGTGTCAATTCCTTACAGCACTACTTCAGGCATTAGCAGATACCATGCCACGTCGTGTTGTGGCACGTGCTCGCGGAGCGCTACGCGATATAAGGCACGTGTACGAGTTTCTTTGGCTCTTCAGTGCATGTTAAGAACTACGTTATGCAATACACAGTTCTAACAGTATATCTTATTTGAGACGATTGATTTTGGTTTAACCATCCCAGCTACCAATTTGTGTAGTTGACATAATAGTTAAGACATATACCTTATTCCACAATTGATGTTGATTATGAGGTTGAATGAATACAACGTTACGCTTTCGCAGCGAGTACAAATGCATAGCTGAGATGGCTTTTGGACCAAGTGATGATCTGGTCCTAGACCGTAATCGATAGTTGCTAGTAAAATATACCGATAGAGGTGTGTATTGCATCAGGCAAGTCTACAACACCACTTCCATAAAATATTTCTGACTGTTATAGTTCCAGCATTGCTAATCCACCAGCAGTCACTAATAATAAATATAAAGTCTTTAGAATAAAACCGTTATACTCACTAAACTGTTCTTCGTACACCCCACCACGATGGTGGAATGTGATCAAACTCATGAAATATTCCTCACCGATGAAGCTGTAAGGTGTACAATTGATACTAAAAAACAAATTCTGTGTAAATTATTTGTAATTAATGCTTACGAGTCAGCATCGGACTTCCCTACCTTGGTAACAGAGAACACAACACCACTTCCAAACGTAAGAAAACGCATGGAATTTGAGTTTGCTTGCTGAGCCGTGGCGGCTGATTTCACCTTCTCACTAACGGTACCTTCTAGCTTGCGTTTCAGCATGTGGCGTGTGTTATTGCCATGTGCGGTTATCGCTGTCCCAGCTAGGCTTCAAAAGCGACCGTTAGTGCGGCGTCGGGGAGAGCTCCTGGAACGACGCGGTGCAGGAGTCTAAGTGGGGTCTTCGCGCAGTGTTCCAGGGCGAGCACCAGGTCTGAGTCGAAGGAAAAGGTCTGATTCGCCTATGCCGTGCTTATCTGATTGTTCAGTTTTGTGCATTGATTTCGGCTCTGCGAACTGTTTGAGCAGATGTTCGTGTTTATATTCATTAAGTCGTCGTCATGCGCGCCGTTGTTATTTGATTCTAGGACAAATTTATTTCCCTGCCTGCTCTGTGTGTTTTGGAAGTGACTTGTATTAGTTTGCTGCCGTGGGTTCTCTCTAAATATCTGCCACGGTTAAAGTTGTGCCTAGCTTTCACACATAATTATATCAAGGGCCTATGAATTATGTAGTTCTTGAAATTTCGCGTGCGAGAGAACAAACTGCGTGAATTTGAATATGGATTTTGAGCTCGCTTCTAAAAATTTATCTAGAATTTAGTTTTAATAATTTTTATTTCTGGTTTATTTAAATTTTTTTAAATATACATTATTTTAAAAGGGCAGTATTGTTAAAGTCTTATCTTCTTGCATCTTGTGTAAGACCATTATTTTTACAGTTTAGTGTTATTCACAATTCTGAAGTTTGTAAATTTAAAATGCCAAATGAACGTTGAATTTTCCTACCTGCTTCCCTAGACTCGGACGTGCTGTTACTTAAAAGCAAAAAGTTTGTTGACAAAAGGATAAATAATATGAGTGAAGGGGGCCTAGCCCTTCCACATCATTTACCTAATTCCCAATTTCACTCTTACCACGGTATTCAAAAAGATTCATGTTCATTGCGATAGGATCTGCGGCTGTGACGAATTTTTTAAACGTTATCATAATACCTCGAGCTGCCATTCTGTTCATCTTATATACGATTGTACAATTTTTGCCTTAGGCAACTTTCAAGTATGTAAACAGGGGGCATTAGTATTACTTATGAATTTAACATGGGAACAAGTCACATCTTAAAATATAGTAGCAGGATTATAACTTGCTTTATGGATGATTCTTTAATGGTATTATTCCGTGTACGTGCTTGCTCCTATGACTGCATCTAATTGTCATAAAATAAATAAGAAAGAGTTTTCGGGTATTTTAGGTTCACGTTATTTTTAAGCAGTGGTTGCAAGGCTCTTATATGTGAGGCCGATGTTCTTAATACTTCATAGATATTTGTTAATTAAGCTATATATGTCTTTGTTATCAACAACACATAATCATCGTTCATCATTAGTGTGATTGCGAAACATCACACAAACAGAAGTGGGACATGAAAGGCTTCATTCGATTTTCATGGTTTCCAGCATTGTTCAATTGGAGAAACGTAATCGACATAAGGTCTTCACAACAAAAGATCAAGTACTCTCACAACAATAGAACAAATATTTTCAAATTATTTTAAGGTAATTACACATAGTCATATTTTATTTTATTAATCACATGCAGTCGAAATAATTTAGAGTACCGGCATTTGCGGCTGAATGCAGAACGATTCTATTGCTGCCAACGTATATTTCGCGAAATGAGCGCCAACATAAGACTCGTACCTAGGCATATAGACGGTCGTTTTTCCTTTGCTCCATTTGCGAGTGAAACAGGAAAAGAAATTACTAGTAGTGGTACAACGTAGCCTCCCGCCATGGACTGTACGGTGGCTTGCAGAGTATTTATCTACACGCACTTAAGGCTAAAGGTAAAACAATAGTCAAGACAAACACCATTGATGGCTCTGTACACTTACACTGTATGTTATTTTGAAGCCAGAGCAAGCCGGGCCTGATGCCATCTTTAATAGCCCAAAACATAAGCTGTCTGCTGATCACGATTGCTTTTCTTTCATTATTTCAGTCGCTTGCTCGCAGCTGGTGTTTTAGATATTAAAAATTAAAGTGGTTACATGCAGTTTCGAACGTTTTTCTCTTCTCTAATGCGTATTTGTTCTAGTAGTACTACACATTTGGCCTAGGTAATATAACTTGTTTTCTGTTTATGTTTTTCGAATAACTAAGAAGGGAATTCATTTAATTCCACTTTTACTGTATTTAAATGGTTCAAATGGCTCTAAGCACTATGGGACTTAACATCTGAGGTCATCAGTCCTCTAGACTTAAAACTAAGTAAACCTAATTAACCTAAGGACATCACGCACATCCATGCCCGAGGCAGGATTCGAACCTGCGACCGTAGCAGCCGCGAGGTTCCGGACTGAAGCGCCTAGAACCGCTCGGCCACCGCGGCCGGCATACTCTATTTATATCGGTAGCAAATGAAGCTGGAACTCCGAAACCAGTACTTGTTTTCTTACTGGTACTGCTTCTTTTTCGTTACATTTTCAGATTTCAACTCGTGTGAACAAAATTTTTAACGTTCAGCTAGGCAAAAAACTTCCCTACGTAATCTTTGTTAGCCCATAAACTTGTGTAGTGAGGAAAAAAGCAAGGCATGCAATCGCATCTTGCGGGGGGGCAACAAAGTGATAGATTATTAAAATGTCAAAGAAACAAAGCGGCATAGAGATACCTCCATGCAGAGAGAGTTCTTGTTGTAGTAGATTGTTACTGCAGTAGTCTCACTATTGTTCAAAAATCTTCTCACTTTGAAATCTGACCTATAATACGTCATGCAGTGTGTGACCAATAACAGAAATTTACAAGGTAAAAAAAAAGATATTTCTTTAAACATATTCCAGAATTCTGCAGTGCCATAAATGTGATTAAGTGAGTGGTCTCAAACCGTTAGACTATTTAGAACAGATATTTTGCTTTAACATGTATGTAAGTCTTTCTTTTTTTTTAGTAACGATAACCTAACACGTGTAACAAGTAAGCCTACTCTTCCAACAGTAGCCTATTAGATTCTTTTCCCGGAATATTTCTCGCCAGTAACTCTGTCATTTTTTCACAAATAACCAAATATATCACAATTGTAATGTACGTCTGCTTTGATCATCTGCTTGATTTTAGTTCTGAGTATAGCTTTGGGGTTAAGATCATTGGGGAAATCATTGGAGAACAGCTGTTCGTAGTCTAAATGCAGATATATAATCAAACAAGATGAGTTAGTGTAATGCTTGTTACCGTCACTGAATAATAAGAAAATGAACGTTGAATTTGGCCAGTGTGTACAACTATAATTACTTCATAGCGAGAACAGCAATCTTAGGTGTGTACCAGGTTATGTGCATTATCAGTGGGTCATCTAAACATGGAAAAGTGGTTGGACAGAGATTAACAGATATTTATTTGTTGCAATGACAGACATGAATCACAATAACTCACCAGAGATCAAAGTTCTCTAGTACCTACATCAAATTACAAAATGACACTAGTGTGGAAGACTGTATGGTGAAATCACAACAAGATCAGCTCAAAGAAGCAGCCTACAAAATCAAAGTTAATTATAAGTATTACACAATTTCTAAACAAACTGAGCAACGTAAGTTGCACGGCAAATTAAGTAGACAACAAAATGCCTAGAATGTGGTTCGTGCTACCAGAACTGCAACACTTAAGTTTCCCCAAGAACAGCTAACTTGCGCTGATCAGCATCAGAAAGTAGCCTGCAGAGAAAGCGCTCAGCGTGGTGGTCCAGAGCATAGGAGCCCAGAATATTAGTACACGACCTTCAACTGCCTGACTTTTTGAAAATCAGTGTCTGGAGGGGACGACTCGTGTCTCTTGCCAACGTGACGGACAACAGTGTTGCTTACTTCATGAAAAAACAGCAGACTGCCGCAGAATCATCCCCCTGTTTGGGTACAAATTGCACATTAGCACACACGAGGTTGATGGCAGAAAATGAAATAATGTCGCTTACCGATAGGTGACACAAATGTACGGTCTTCCTGTGGTTCTCCTAAATCACGTTAGACGCTATTCAGTCTACAGACGATCACCTGTCGAAACGTGCTGTATGGGCAATCATATGTCAGTATATTTGACATTTATGTACTTGTGTTAAGCTAAAAATGCTACTACTATTGCAATATGAATCTTGGACAGATCAGTTACTGTTACTACTCTCATTGATGGTATTATACTGTTTGGTAGAAGCTTTTGCCTCTGTGTAGCCCGTCATAGTACATGTTAGTGGCTACCTGAATGGGAATCTTAAGAAATTATACTTCTGGAGTGTCTCACCGCAGCTGATCTACCTGTTCCCCAAACCAACAGATGCAGCCACGAAGGGGTACTAAGAAATGTTCGAAACAAGGGCAATTGGTAATGTCACGATAAGAACTTCAAGTGGAAGATGTGAGGTATCGCTTTCGATGATGAAAAACTAGCGAGCCAGTGTCCCACTATGGGATGGTGTTTCACAAATCTGTATCGTCGGCCCCTTGCCCAGACATACCAGTTACAAACTTTTTCTTCGGTCAGCGGTGAGACAATGTGTGCACTGAATTCAAATAACAATGCACCACGAAGATGTCTTTCGAAAACTAGGACGAAAAGTTGGGTTATGTACTGCTTTCATTCGACAAGTATATTCGTAGGTCATCATGACATGCTCACAGCATAACAGGATTTGTTGAATGGAATGAACACTCTACTGAGGACAGAATATGGACTGAAAGTAAATCCAAGAAAGACAAAAGTAACGAGAAGCATCAGAAACCATGACATTGACAGAATTAGCATAATAATTGGGGAGAACGAAGTAGACGAACTTAAAGAATTCTGCAGACAAGCACTGGCAAAAAGGGCATTCCTGGTCAAGAAAAATTTGCTAGTATCAAACATAGGTCTTAATTTGAGAAAGAAATTCTGATGACGTACATTGGATGATAGCGTAGTATAGAAGTGAAGCATAGACTGTGGAATAGCAAGAACATAAGAGAATCGAAGAATTTGAGATGTGATGCTATAGAAGAATGTCGAAATTTAGATGGACTGACAAGGTAAGGAAAAAAATATATGGAAACAACTGACAAGAAGAAGAAGCAGAATTGTGGGAGATATGTAAGACAGCAGGGAATGACTTCGAAGGCACGAGAGTTAGCTGAAGATGGTAAAAACTGTAGGGGGACACAGAAACTGGAATACACCCAGAAAGTAATTTAGGACATAAGGTGCAACATCTACGCTGAGATGAACAGACTGATGCAGGAAAAACTGATAACTCAAAAAGAAAAGACTGAAGACTCAAAAAAAAATGGACCGATCTGAAGTAATATGGGCACATTAAAACTACATTACGAAATGCAGCTGCCAAGTTCAGATTAATTAGAAGCAAATTAAGGAAATATGTATGTAGGATGTTTAGCGCCACGTAGCGCTCTGTATGAAATTCACTGGCTGTGCCTTGTGCAGTCTGTGGCTGGTTTGCATTGTTGTCTGCCATTATAGCGTTGGGCAGTTGGCTGTTAGCGGCGCGTAGCGTTGCGCAGTTGGAGGTGAGCCGCCAGCAGTGGTGGATGCAGGGAGAGAGATGGCAGAGTTTTGAAATTTGTAAGACTGGATGTCATGAACTGCTATATATATTATGACTATTAAGGTAAATACATTGTTTGTTCTCTATCAAAATCTTTCATTTTCTAACTATACCTATCAGTAGTTAGTGCCTTCAGTAGTTTGAATCTTTTATTTAGCTGGCAGTAGTGGCGCTCGCTGTATTGCAGTAGTTCGAGTAACCAAGAATTTTGTGAGGTAAGGCATTTGTGAAACGTATAGGTTAATGTTAGTCATGGCCATTTTTATAGGGATTTTTGAAAGTCAGATTGCGTTGCGCTAAAATAATATTGTGTGTCAGTTTAAGCACAGTCTTGTATAATTTTTCTAAGGGGACTTTTCAAATATAATTTGGCGAACAATGTAGTACCATACAGTGGACTTGTAGGATTGATTCTTGGGTATTACCTAGAAGACTTCGACTCTTTGTAGTTGGAAGAGGTACAAAAAATCCAATTAACATTGGTAGTTTCATCTTGGACCGGTCACGGTGATACGGATATGCTCAATGAGCTGTAATGGCAGACGCTAAAAGAGAGGCGAGGAATATAATTGATATGACTGCGGCTTAAATTCCGAGAAAACATATTACTTCCTGCCAGAAACATCTTGCAAAATTACCGCTACATGAAAACCAGAGAAACAGCAGACCATACGGAGATCTATCGACTGTCTTTCCTTCCACATACCGTTCGACAATGGAATAGGGAACGGGAGCTGACAGTGGAGCCTGAAGTACTCCACACGACAAGTTGTAAGAAATCTTGCAGTGTATAGATATAGATGCAGACACGAAGAGGAACGATCACGTAAAATCATCAGTAGAAAGATTGAGTGGAAGACTTAAATTGTTTCAAAGAGTTTTAGGAAAAAAACCATGCATTTGAGAAGGAACTCGGATACAAGAAGCCATCGCGGGAAACTCTGAAATACTTTAGCTGTGTTTGGAGTACGTATAAAGCAGTCATAACAATAGGCATCGAATGGATCCAGAGGCTAGAGCTTAGGATAGTAGTGGGGTCTAATCCATACAAAACACAGAAATAACGGCGTAGGGACGATGAGAATTAGTGATACTGCCGTCCCTCCAGACTCATCAATCACTCTGTCTTCGTTCAGTACGCGAATCGAATAGGAAAAAAGTCGATAATATTGGAGTGATATATCTTCCACTACGCACTGTACAGTGGTTTGGAAGTACACTCGAAGACACAAAAAGTAATGGACCAAGAAGGAATTAACGAAATGGTACGAAATTCGGTAGATATGATGTACGTGTATGGACAAGTAAATGATTACAATTTCAAAAAAATTGGGTGAGTTATTCAAAAGAAAGACCTTGACAAACTGAGAAAGTCAACAATGCGTTGGTCCAGCTCTGGCCCTTATGGGAACAGTTATTCTGCTTGGCATTGATTGACAGAGTTGTTGGATGTTGTTCTAAGGGATCTCGTTTCAGATCCTGTGGAATTAGATCATCAAGATCCGAGCTTGTAGGAGGGTCCCTCCCGTAATGCTCCAAACATTCACAACTGGTGAGAAATACAGTGACCTTGCAGGCCAGCGTAGGATTGGGTAAGAACGAAGAAAAATAGTAGAAACTCTCTCCGTATGTCGGGTCTTGCTGAAATGTAAGTCCAAGATGTCTTTCCAGGAAAAGAAGTTGCCCCCCAGGCCGTCACCGCTGGCTTTCGGGCCCCACGGTGGCCGAACGTCCACTGGTAACCCACTACTTCAAGGGGCGTCTCCAGTCACGTCTTCACATGTCATTGGGACTCAATTCGAATTGGGAGTCATCGTACAATTCCGTTCCTGTCAACGAGATTCCAAGCGGGTGACGTATCTATCGACGCCCTTGACAGAGGTGGGATACCAAAATGACAGTCGCCGTCCATACGGCCAGACAACAAGGAGTGATGATCTGCGGTGCCCTTCCGTCAAATAGCACGACCCATTTGGTTATCACTTGAAGCACCATTGCAGCACAGAGGTGCTTCAACGATATTTACCCCCCGTTGTGTTGCCCTCCACGGCAAGCCATCCTGGGCTTACAAACCAACAAGAAAGTGCCAGCTCGCACCCGGCGAGACGTTTTACTGATTTTCTTCGTGCTTGCCAGACACTACTTTGAGAACGTATGGAGAATTCCTGAAAGAGCTCGTCAACGAGCTCGGTGTTTCAAAGATGTAAAGCGTCATTTATGCAGATTCTGGCACGATATCCCTCAGGAGGACATCCAACAATTTTATCAGTCAATGTAAAGCCGAATGATTGCATACATAAGGTCGAGAGGTGGGCCAACGCGTTATTGACTTGCTCAGTTTGTAAAGCTCTTTCTCTTGAATAAATTATCCAATTTTTATGAAATTGTAATCATTTGTTTGTACATGTACATCAAATTACCATTTTTCCTCTGATTTTGTGCCAGCTGCACACAAAATCCTGTAATAACCTTCGTGAAGGTATGTTGTTATTTGATTCTTCTATGGGTTAATGGTGCATTATTTGTGTAAAAGTTTGTAGCACTTCTTGTAATTCTATTACAGATCTTAAGGTGATAATTTTGTTTTACCGATACATGTTATCAACTACAAAGTATTTTAGTGATCTCGGCTAAGTTCTTCGTCTCCTGCGTCTCCTTAAAGCTCAACATGAGTAAACTAATAAAAAATCTATCAAGCAAATTTTGTTTAAGTACCAGGGGAACGTTAACCAGAATATTTGCGTTCCACGTAACTTCATGTTCAGAAACAGATCGTTTTTGAAATGCATCCCATACTTTTTTCGACCTTCCACTGTATGGAAGTGTACCGTTCATGTTAATGTCAAACCATTAAACACGTAACCCAAAACCGATTTTGACTTTCCCTTTCTAGCACAAAGTGCAGGTAACTCGTCTACGGCTAGAATTGATTGTAAAGAAATACAAACACAACGAAAATGTGCACCAGTCATTACTATTCTGCTAATTTTCACTCTCCACAGAAGAGCACCAGTTCCACCTTCCAATCTTCGGTTTTCAGTGTACTCACCCTTACAACTAAGGACAGTTCAGTGAGTGACCAGTGTGCATTTTCCTTGTGTTTGCAATTGTTTGCAGCAAGTGGCCGAGTTACTTTATGCTGCGTACGTGCACTGTTTGCTCGTACAGGAAAGCCGGACGTTATTCAGTATTATGTTTTTAACAACGTCATGTATACGAATGGTACACTGTCATACACTGTTGATCAGTCTTGAAGTGAAGTAGCAGGTAAGCAAATAAAATAAAAAACATGTTCTTGTTTTAAAAGGACGTACTGCTGTTCATATCTTCGTAACCAACGAAGAAATCAGAAAGGCAGTCATGCTTGGTTAAGATCTCGCTGATAGCGAAACTATTACTTGATGCAATTTCTTTTCATTTTTGGTATTGGACGAGTAGTTATTCGAGTTGATCAAGATAAATGGGACAAACTACACTGAACTCTTCCCGAACGGGCTATGGAGATCCAATGGTACGATCGGCCGCCGTGTCGTCCTCAGCCCACAAGCGTCACTGGATGCGGGTATGGAGGGGCATGTGGTCAGCACACCGCTCTCCCGGCCGTATGTCAGTTTCCGAGACCGCAGCCGCTATTTTTCAATCAAGTAGCTCCTCTGTTTGCCTCACATGGGCTGAGTGCACCCCGCTGGCCAACAGCGCTGGGCAGACCGGACGGTCACCGATCCAAGTGCTAGCCCAGCCGGACAGCGCTTAGCTTCAGTGATCTGACGGGAACCGGTGTTACCACTGCAGCAAGGCCGTTGTCCAGATAAATCGGACACTCTGAATATATGTATTTACAATAGTACACGAAAAATTTAATAATTTTGTCAGTCCCGATACCCTGTACTTGAATCCGTTTTACTGTTTGGTTTCGTAACGTCCAAGAAAAACCACCGAATCAGCAGACCACATTTTTAGCCTGTGTGTATATGAAGAATAATCTAGCTAAAGTGGTGAGCAGAGTGCCTGGAGAAGCTTTCCTTTCTTTCTCTCGTGCCACTTAACAGGAAGAAGCGGCGTCGAGAAGGCTTTGCTGTGAAACCAGTTGCAGACCTCTGGAACGTAGAAGCCGGCGCATCTCCGGACCCCAAAGACAAAAAGTGCTTGTTCTTTGTAGTGAACGGTGGAGCTAAGAGGGGAGCCGCTGGACCGGTCTTCAACAAGCGGCGACGCCAGCCGACCCAGTTCCCGGCGGCAGAGTCTCTCATTAGCGTCCGGCGCTGCCGCCGCCGCCGCCACCGCAGCCGCAGACACGGGCCGAGCGCACCTGCTGTGTTTTTGTCGGCGCTCCCGGGAGACCGGTGTAGGTTACCCGGACCTGGCCGCCGCGGCGGGATCGGTTTACTGGCACGACTCCACGGCGGGGTGTGGGTGACGCAAAGGTCGCACCCGGCAACCCGGCGCCGAGATAACGTAATATTATCCTAGGCAGCTTGACAGTCTTCTCTTCCAAAAATTTATACCTCGTCACCGGTTACTTTTCCTAAAATATAATTATAGAGACATGAGTTTTCTGTTCTGTCTGAAATATCCAACTGAACAGACACTACATATCTACACTACTGGCCATTAAAATTGCTATACCACGAAGATGGCGTGCTACAGACGCGAAGGAAGAAGATGCTATGATATGTAAATGATTAGCTTTTTATACCATTCACACAAGGTGGGCGCCGGTGGCGACATCAACAACCCGCTGACGTGAGGAAAATTTCGAACTGATTCGTTATACACAAACAGCAGTTGACCGGCGTTGCCTGGTGAAACGTTGTTGTGATGCCTCGTTTAAGGAGGAGAAATGCGTACTGTCACGTTTCCGACTTTGATAAAGGTCTGATTGTAGCCTATCGCGATTGTGGCTTATTGTATCGCGACATTTCTGCTCGCGTTGGTAGAGATCCAATGACTGTTAGCAGAATATGGACTCGGTGGTTTCAGGAGGGTAATATGGAACGCCGTGCTGGTTGCCAACGGCGTCGTATCACTAGCAGTCGATATGACAGGCATCTTATCCGCAAGGCTGTAACGGATCGCGCAGCCACCTCTCGATCCATGAATCAACAGATGGGGACGTTTGCAAGACAACAACCACCTGCACGAACAATTCGACGACTTTGCAGCAACATGGACTATCAGCTCGGAGACCATGGCTGCGGTTACCCTTGACGCTGCATCACAGACAGGAGCGCCTGCGATGGTGTACTCAATGACGAACCTGGGTGCACGAATGGCAAAATGTATTGTTTTCGGATGAATACAGGTTCTGTTTACAGCATCATGATGGTCGCATCCGTATTTGGCGACATCGCGGTGAACGCACTTTCGAAGCGTGTATTCGTCATCGCCATAATGGCGTATCACCTGGTGTGATGGTAAGGGGTGCCATTGGTTCCACGTCTCGGTCACCTCTTGTTCGCATTGACGGCACTTTGAACAGTGGACGTTACATCTCAGATGTGTTACTCTTGGGTCTACCCTTAATTTGATTCCTGCGAAACACTACATTTCAGCAGGATAAAGCATGACAGCATGTTTCAGGTCCTGTACGGGCCTTTATGGATACAGGAAATGTTCGACTGCTGCCCTGGTCAGCACATTCTCCTGATCCCTCACCAATTGAAAACGTCTGGTCAATGGTGGCCGAGCAACTGGCTTGTCATAAAACGCCACTCACTACTCTTGATGAACTTGTGGTATCGTGTTGAAGCTGCATGGGCAGCTGTACCTGTACACGCCATCCAAGCTCTGTTTGACTCAATGCGTAGGCCTATCAAGGCCGTTATTACGGCCAGAGGTGGTTGTTCTGGGTACTGATTTCTCAGGATCTATGCACCCAAACTGCGTGAAAATGTAATCACATGTCAGTTCTAGTATAATATATTTGTCCAATGAATACCCGTTTATCATCTGCATTTCTTCTTGGTGTAACAATTTTAATAGCCAGCAGTGTATATAAATATGAGCAAGGACGGGTCAGGTACTTGCAGTGCTGATGCACCGTATTTCCCGAACCCTTGCGGGATTTTGCGAATGCTAGGATAATTGGGGCTACACGATTGAGGCGCACTTGCTATTAGCCCCATGGGCCTTTTCAATTTTTTGTGTCTTATGACTCTAACAATGTCATTCCCATGTTGATAATTGACCCTCTCCACTTTTTGTAAACCTAGGAGGTTGTTCAACAGCTCAAACAGATTTCGTAACTATTGTGACCAAGCCAAATAAATTTACAGTAACTCATTACGATTGGCCCGCGTCACTCATTGACACTGTAAGTCCTTACAAATTATTATTGATAGCTGTTGCTGCGGCAATTTAAGCGCATGATTTCATACAGTGGGTCACGATGTTACTTATAAATGTGAAATGCACTGTATTATTCTGTTTTTCTCAGCTTTATCGACAACTTCTCGTATTTGATTATCTTACTTTTGTTGCTTACATTGCCGTTTGTTGTTGAACTCAGCACCCTGATCTGAATGAATTGTAATATAACTTGCAAGACGGTTTACACTCTTATTCTTATACTACTGGTTAATCAGAATACACTACCGCATGACTTGCCTACTTGCAATCACCTTGTAACGAACTCCGCTGAAGCATTAATAATACGCAGAACTGAACCTATTTAATGCCATTTTGACGATACCATAGTTTCGCTTTCAGCTGGTGCAGTAAGCGTCCTACATAAGGCCAGCTTTCGTCTGCTACTCCTCCACGCAGTTCAATATTTCCACAAGTTTACATCTTTGCACTTCGATTGTAATGACATTCTTCTTGGTGAAACGTGTCTCAACAAGCGTTTTACCTCTACTATCTCCTTTGCGAAACAAGTAATGTAGTTAAAAAGTGTTAGCAAAATACTTTTAATCATTTAGTTTGAAACGTCCCCTTAGAAAAATTATACAGGAATTGGCTGAAACTGACACACAATATTTTTTAGCGCAACGCAATCTGACTTTCAAAAATCCCTACGAAGGAATGGCCCTCACTAACATTAACCTATATGTTTCACAAATCACTTACCTCACAAAAATCTTCGTTACTCGAACTACTGCAATACAGCGAGCGCCACTACTGCCAGCTAGCAAAATGATTCAAACTACGGAAGTCACTAACTACTGATAGGCACAGTTAGCAAATGAAAGATTTTAATAGAGAACAAACAATGTATTTACCTTAATAGTCATAATATATATATCAGTTCATGACACCAATTCTTACAAATTTCAAAACTCCGACATCTCTCTCCCCACGTCCACCACTGCTGGCGGCTCACCTCCAACTGCGCAACGCTACGCGCTGTTAGCATCCAGCTGCCGCTGCCCAACACTACAATGGCAGACAACAATGCAAACCAGCCACAGACTGCACACGGCACAGCCAGTGATTTTTCATACAGAGCGCTACGTGGCATTACCAATAAGAAAATGTAAACAGCCTACTTACAAGTTCAATACTTTCTTTTTTATTTCAAGTATATTTTTCCTCTCAAGTACGTTTCAGCATCTGATGAGGACACTAAGGCTATACAAGATGTAAGGTTTACGGAGCACCATTTTAAACTCTTCTTTTATTTCCTAAATTTATCGTTTTACCCCAAGTGATATAATATTATTCGCTGTTAAGCCATTTGAACTATTCCTCAGCAACATTCCAGCACTGAGACTCAAACGTTGATTGGTTATTAAGAAGTGGGTGAAAACTGTCGATACTTGAAAACTTCTACATCTACATATATACTCCGCTAGCCACCAATCGGTGTGTGGCGGAGGGCACAATTCGCGCCAAAGTCATATCCCCCCCCCCCCCCCCACTCTGTTTCACTCGCGGATCGCACGAGGGAAAAACGACTGTTTAAACGCCTCAGTACGAGCTCTTATTTCCCTTATCTTTGAATGATAATCATTACGTGATTTGAAAGTTGGTGGTAATAATATATGCTCCACATCATCGGTGAAGATTAGATTTCGGAATTTAATCAGCAGCCCATTCAGTTTAGCGCGTCGTCTATCTGCAAGTGTGTCCCACTTCAAACTTTCTATGAGATTTGTAACGTTCTCGTGATGGCTAAATGTACCAGTCACGAATCTTGCCGCTCTTCTTTGGACCTTCTCAATTTCTTGAATCAGACCCAACTGGTTAGGGACCCATACAGACGAACAATACTCTAACACTGGACGAACTAACGTACTGTAAGCTATTTCCTTTGTCGAAGGACTGCATCGCTTCAGGATTCTACCAATAAACCGCAATCTAGTGTTCGCCTTACCCGTTACTTGTGTAACCTGATCATTCCATTTGAGATCTTTTCGAATAGTCACACCCAAATACTTGACTGATGGTACCGCTTCCAAAGACATCATTTATTTTGTACTCAGACATTAATGGGGATTTTCGCATTGTTATACACAGTAGGTTACAGTTACTAATATTGAGAGATAACTTGACAAACTTAACTCAGTACTCGGCGATGCCTGGGTATGCGTTTATTCAAATTCTATGATTCCATCTCCTCCTTTCCCCTCTCATTGTCCGTCACCTCCGCCTCTATCTCCTCCTCTCCTCTCTCTGTACCCACCTCCTTCCCTCCCCAGTCTCTCTTCATCTCCGGCTTCCCTCGCTGTCCATATTCTCCCCCTTCTCTGTCGTCCACCCCTCACATCCTCTCCATCTCCTCCTGCCACTCTCTGCATCTATTTGCTAATCTGCCCTCCATCTGTCCTCTTTCTGTCTCTCCTCTTTCAATCCTCAACCCATCTCCTCGTCTCCCCCTTTTTCTTTTTCTACACACTTCTCCTCCGTCTCTCTCTCTCTGTCCAGCTCCTCCTTCCACAAATCTGAGACTACCTCCTTTTACCCCATCTTCCGTTCTACCACTTCCACCTAGACTCTTTGTCCATCTTCGCCTCATTCTCTCTCACTCTGACCATTTTCTTCTCCCTGTCCCTATCCACCTACTCCTGCCCATCTCTCAGCCCATCACCACCTCTCTCCCTTCTTTTTCCATCTCTTACTCTTCCCTTGCCCTCTTCATCTACCACTTTCCGTCTGTCTCCTCCTCTCCCATATGTAAAAATCTCCTTCTCCCCCTCTCTGTCTGTCCATCTTTTTTTCCTCGCTGTTCCGTCTCTACATTATCTTCCCCCATCCAATACCAGATTCCTGCTTCTTAAGAACACAGTATTTAAATCTAAATAGTAACAAGTATGTGTATCAAGTCTGGTTGAAATCGATCCACAACTTTCAAGGGGGGAGGGGTGATCTCATTGTCTACGGTATGGTTCGTTGCATCAGGCGGAAGTCCCATGTCACTTTTTTAACTTCATCATTGAGCTATTTACTCAGTTTTTTAATTACAGAGATGAACTAACCCTCTGACCGAAGATGCTGAGCTAGTGTGCCTGCCACCATTTGGCTATCCATGCACGACTTATGACCAGACGCAAACTTCCACACGTTGCAACCATGTGTCCATAATCTGTACTCATACATCCAAAATTTTTGTTACCGTACAGGGGAAACATTTTACTTGAAATCCACTTACATGCATGCCTGAAGGAATTCTGTATCATTTTTAGGCAATGCAATATCGTACCATGCAGTCTAAGTGTAACGTTTAACAATAATTTAAAAGTTAACGTCTTTGCAGGAATGGAGAATAAATATGAAATCCACATAGTAAAGACATCAGTTCTGTACAGCAGAATTTACACAATACGGCGGATCATTACAGCAAAGAGGAGCCAAAGGCGTGCACGAACTTTCACTAATAATTCAACAAGTAAAGTGGCTGGTTTAGAAAAATATACTTATCTCTACCGCATATAATTGTTCAGATGGTCAGACACTTAATAAATTCATTGCATTACGACATTCAAAAGTGATTTCTACACTACCTTACTTTCATCTTCTCATTTTTAGTAGATTGTAGAGAAAGATCACAAGTAATGTTCTTCATAATCGTAAGAGTTTCAGAGCAGCATTTTATCACTTAAATTGTTTAATATTTCAAGAGAGAATTTATCTGGTAATATAACTTCGCATACACATGAATTTTACACATTTAAAAACGATATGAGTGTTAAACGTTTGTTGCAATAGCCACCACACATCCCTTCTTCTTCTACTTTTTGTTCTTTTTGCATGATGATCTAGGTAATAGGCCTATTCCGTCTTCTGACTACCCACCCAAGTTTTTCTTGGAGTTCCGACGTATCTAGTATCTAAAGGTTTGAAATTTCAGGATTTTCTTGTCGATCGAAAATTTGACATTCCTTGTAGTTATTCTAGACATTTCGGTCGATTAAATTTGAGCTTTTCATTATAGCATATATTCCAAGCTCTGCTCTTATATCTTCGCTTCTTCGCCTAATCCAATGCAGCCCTTCACACCTCTTAGAAATTTCAATTTTGCTGCTCGGATTCTACTTTACTGCTTTTCAGTAGTTCTCGAAGTTTCACTTCCAAACAGCAATGTGGAGGTGTCCATTACCATCTAAACATTCATTTACAAAATAAGAGACGATGCGTCTCTTATAAAAAAAGTCACAAAAGTATTTTTGTACTGATTCGTGCAATTTCCATCGGGAAAGAAACGATATGGCACACATTTTTAGTGGAAGGGGATATTCTCAAGCAACAAGAAGAAACTGGGAGAAAACAGAAAAGAGAGTAGTATATTTCAGTGCTTCTGTCACAGAAGAGCGGACATATAGTAGCATCTCATCAGAAATAAGGAACATATATTAGCAAACCAGCAGACAGGAAAGCTCAGAGCCACATTGGTGACAGAGGAAACACTTGAGAACCATTAGCAGATGTAATCAGTCACGTCAACATAGCAGGGAGAAATGAAAGGGAGAATTTCTGTGAGTTACAAATGGTACTTTCGGCAGCAAGGCGGCCGGAAAGGAAGGAAATATCGAGGCCGTGGTTAAAACATTCGAGCTAGTCATTAATCAAAAGATAAAGACGTAACAGATTTATAGCGCCTAAATGCCAAGTCTTCTTCGCCAGCCCATGAATTACGCGGACGTATTAAAGACGGTGGAAAATTATATTGGAAGCGGGGCAGACGTGCTCCATAAAACGATCAGCCCAGATTACCTTTCTGAGTCGAGTCACGCACAAGAAGCGCGTTCCTAGATTCGGGAAATATTTACGATCATTCTCAGGCTCCTGTTACCATTTCCAACGAAAGGAATTCGGTTTTGTAACATATAAAGGGTTTTATTGCAGTGAAGCGTAGTATGTGTCGAAATGGGCAGTAAAATAACCATTTAATGAACCAGGGAACCTTGAAAACTCAGAAACTCTGAAAGAATATTCAAGTAACCCGAGAATAAAATCATAGGGAATTCAGTGTTAAAACATTCACGATACCGACACTTCACAATAAGAGAACTTTTATAAGGAAAAGATCGAGAGGAGTTGAAGAATCTGATATTCCTCCGCCTACAGGTATCGCTCCTGTAGGAATTGTGAAAACAAAATCAGACAAATTACAGCAAAAATACCAGGTCACCTGACTTTTCCCCGCGCTTCATGGAACTTGAAGAAACGCTGACATCTGTAACACATTACAACTCTTTCTCATGAACTTCACAGTGGTTTGCCGAGAACGTTTACAGATATAGATTCAACACTCCTCTCTGAATTTCAAAAATCTTTCTACCACCTATGTCCACTTCCGTACCTGCTCGGTTAGCACAGATGGCTGCCATGAGGAGGACCCGGTTTTGGTTCTCGGTTCTGCCAAGGATTTTTCCTTCGTTGGAGAACAGGTACGGGATGCAACCAGTCTCGCAACTGAGGAGCTATTTAACCGAGTAGCAGCGGCACCACGGCCTGGAATGTCTATAAAACTACCGCGAGAACGGCGTGTGACCACATGTCTCTCCATATCGCATCCCCATAATGAGGCAAGGCACAGGATCACACGGTGGTCGGTACAAATCCCTTGGGCCTTCTCGGCCTGCGAGATGGGCTAGCTTTTTCTCAAAGCACCTCCTAAAAAAGTCTGATGAAGTGAAATACGAATGGAGCTCTTGGCGCTATAATAGCAAAGAGTAGAGCGAGAACTGTACAAACTATGTATACTAGTGACAGACATTTTTAGAAACTCAATCATAATTTGATAACAATATGATTATTATGCATCTGAAAGAAACAAGAAGGGATAGATGTGAATTCTCCAGCACCATCAATCCAGTATCATATTGGTCAAATATATTCATAACCGTCTTTTATCGAAGAATGGACTGGATCGCTGGAAATAGGTTCTGAAAGGGCCAGTTTGATTGTAGGGGAATTCGGGACGTTCGAAAAGTAGTTTCGGCTCTGCGCCTACTAATAGGAGACCTGTTAGCTGGGAAACCTTTTACTTTAATAGTAGATTTGGAGAAGGGTTTTGATAATACGGAATATAATTAAATGTTACTGACTCTTTGGCGATGAGTTAACATCTACAATGACATGAATTACACTATGTGATCAATGGTATCCGGACACCTACAAGAACATACATTTTTCATATTAGGTTCATTGTGCTGCCACCTATCGCCAGGTAATCCATATCAGCGACCTCAGTAGTCATTAGACATCGTGAGAGAGCAGAATGGAGCCCTCCACGGAGCTCACAGACTTCGACTGTGAACAGGTGACTGGGTGTCACTTGTGTCATACGTCTGTACGCAATATTTTCCCACTCATAAACATTCCTAGGTCCACTGTTTCCGATGTAACAGTGAAGTAGAAACGTGAAGGGACACTTACAGCACAAAAAGTACAGGCCGACCTCGTCTGTTGACTGATAGAGACCTCCGACAGTTGAAGAGATTCCTAATGTGTAATAGGCAGATATCTATCCAGACCATCACACAGGAATTTCAAACTGCTTCATGATCCACTGCAAGTACTATGACAGTTAGGCGGAAGGTGAGAATACTTGGATTTGATAGTCGAGCGTCCGCTCATAAGCCACACATCACGTCGGTAAATGCCAAACGCCGCATCGCTTGGTGTAAGGAGCGTAACTGGAAAAACGCTGTGTGGAATGACGAGTCACAGTACAGTACACAATTTATGGCAGCATGTGCCAGCATGTGTAGTGCCAACAGTATAATTCGGAGGCGGTGGTGTTATGCGTGGTCGAATTTTTCATGTGGGGGGTTGCATTTCTTGTTGTTTTGCGTGGCACTATCAAAGCACAGGCCTACATTGATGTTTTAATCACCTTCTTCCTTCCGACTTTTGAAGAGCTATAGGGGGATGGCGATTTCATCTTTCAACACGATCGAGCACCTGTTTATAATGCACGGCCTATGGTAAGTGTTTTCAAGACAATAACATCCCCGTAATGGACTGACCTACACAGAGTCCTGAACTGAATCCTATAGAACACATTTGGGATGTTTTGGAACGCCGACTTCGTGCCAGGCCACACCGAGGGAGATTGATGATACTTCTCCTCAGTGCAGGCATTCCCCAAGAAACTTCCGAGCACCTGATTGAACGATAGCCTGTGAGAGTGGAAGCTGCCATCGACGCTAAGGGTGGGCCAACACCATACTGAATTCCAGCATTACCGATGGAGGGCGCCACGAACTTGTAAGTGAAAAATGGTTCAAATGGCTCTGAGCACTATGAGACTTAACTTCTGAGGTCATCAGTCCCCTATAACATAAAACTCATTAAACCTAACTAACCTGAGGACATCACACACATCCATGCCCGAGGCAGGATTCAAACCTGCGACCGTAGCGGTCGCGCGGTTCCAGACTGTAGGGCCTAGAACCGCTCGGCCACCCCGGCCGGCACTTGTAAGTCATTTACAGCCAAGTGTCTGGATACTTTTGATCACATTGTGTACATCCTCTTTACGAAAAGCAATAGCCAATATTGATGGAACAGTACGAGTCAGCAAATTTTATTGATGTTCATAGATAAAACTAATATTTAATCTCATATAAAAGAGGCAATGAGGAAGATAAAGGAATATCTGGAAGCGAAAACTGTCACGGAAGGAAGTCAGCAGGATTTATCTACTTGATGCCGTGGCAGTACTCACCGGAAGGAATTGAGTCGAACGTTTAATGAAATTGAATTACGTCTACAATATATACGTAAGGAAAAAGAAAAATTGTATAAACTTTGCTATTCCAGAAATTGACTAAATTAGATTTAGCACGGGCAGATTAGAACAAATTTCCAAAGAAAAATGGCTTTACATAATAAGAAACAACCTCTCACATTTCAATATATTAATTTATGAGCAGAAAACGGTTCATAAAAATCTGTGTCAGGAGATAAGCCCTGTACGGGTGCAACATACGACTACTCACGTTGGTGCGTAGAATGTCTAAGTCTGCCGATACACCTTCTAACTTTCGGAATAATATCATCCACGCAATTCCGAAGATTACAATAGCCGACAAATGGGAAAATTATGGCATAATCAGCTTAACAGTTCATGGATCCAAGTTGCTGACAAGAATAACGTACAGAAGAGTGGAAAAGAAAACTGAACACCTGTTAGTTGACTTGAGTTTGGTTTTAGGAAGGTAAAGGCACCAGAGAGGCAATTATGACGTTGCAGTTGATAATGAAACCAAGACTGAAGTGAAATCAAGATACATTTATAGGATTTTTAGACCGAGAAGCATTCAACGATGTAAAATGGTTCAAGATGTTCGAAATCCTCAGGAAAACAGGGGTAAGCTATGGGGAAAGACGGGTAATACACAATATGTAGAAGTACCAAGAGGGAACAATAATACTAGAAGACGGAGAACAAAGTGCTCGGATTAAAAGAAAGGCGTAAGACAGGGGTGTAGTCGTTCGCCCCTACAGTTACATCTATACATCGGAGAAACAATGTAGGAAATAGTAAAAGTGTTACAGAGCGGAATTAAAATTCATGATGAAGGGATATCGGTGATTAGATACACTGATAACATTGTTATCCTCAGTGAAAGTGAAGAAGAATTACAGGATCTGCTGAATGGCATGAACAGTCTAATGAGTACAAAATATAGATTGAGAATGAATCGAAGATAGACGAAGATAATGAGAAACAGTAGAAACGAGAATAGAAACAAACTTAACATTAAGACTGGTGATTTTAGGCAGCCAAATAAAGCATAATAAACGGAGCAAGGAGGACATAAAAAGAAGACAAGCACTGACAAAAAGGGCATTCCTGCTCAAGAAAATATTCTATCATCAGACACAGGTCTTAATTTGAGGAAGAAATGTCTCAGACAGAACGTTTGGAGCACAACATTGTATGATAGTGAAACATGGACTGTGGGAAAACCAGCAAAGAAGGGCGTTGAAGTATTTCAGATGTGGTGTTACAGCAGAATGTTGAAAATTAGGTGAACTGATCAGGTTAGAAATGAGGATGTTCTTTGGAGAATCTACGAGGAAATGGATATATGCAAACACTGACAAGGAAAAGAGGTAGGATGTCAGGGGATCTGTCAGGACACCACGAGATAACTTCATGGCACTAGAGGGAGCTGTGTAGAGAGTAGAAGTCTGGAGGAAGACAGAGATTGGAATACATCCAGCTAATGACTGAGGACCTATGTTGCAAGTGCTACTCGTGAAACGTCCCCTTAGAACAATTTATACACGACTGTGCTTAAGCTGACACACAGTATTTTTAGCGCAACGCAATCTGACTTCCAAAAATCCCTACCAAAGAATGGCCCTGACTAACATTAACCTATACGTTTCACAAATCACTTACCTCACAAAAATCTTCGTTACTCAAGCTACTGCAATACAGCGAGCGCCACTACTGCCAGCTAAATAAAAGATTCAAACTACTGAAGGCACTAACTACTGATAGGCATAGTTAGCAAATGAAAGATTTTAATACAGAACAAACAATGTATTTACCTTAATAGTCATAATATATATATCAGTTCGTGACACCAATTCTTACAAATTTCAAAACTCCGCCATCTCTCTCCCCACGTCCACCACTGCTGGCGGCTCACCTCCAACTGCGCAACGCTACGCGCTGTTACCATCCAGCTGCCGCTACCCAACACTACAATGGCGAGTATTACAACAATGCCAACCAGCCACAGACTGCACACGGCACAGCCAGTGATTTTCATACAGAGCGCAACGTGGCGGCGGCGTTACCAATAAAAAAACTTAAACAGCCTACTTACACTCGGAGATGAAGAAGTAGGCAGAGGAGAGGAATTCGTGGCGGGCCGCATCAAACCAAAGCTTGATAACACTAAATCTATATTTTTTTATTCAGTAATTCACTTTTTCTCCACAATACGTGTTCATAAATTTATCACGAAAACATGCCGCTGTTGATAATGTAACACTGACTCCCGCATTAGTACACAGAGAAGGTTCCCGGGGTAACGAAACTCGTCCACTTGCTGAAGCTGACAGCAAACAAATGAAAACACAAATAAAATGCACATCAGTCATTCAGTCAACCATCGGTCAAACCGCCTAGTTTCAGCCACAATAAAATAAGTGATGGTGACGTACACTTTTCCCTTTTCTCAAAGAATGCCTTTGCTGCATACAACATATTGTTTACAAGTACTGCAGTACCGTACTACATGTGTTTCTATAGTAAGAAAGATACAATTATAGAAAAGACTGCTCTACTAACTTAAATTCTCCATGGACGTGTAGTATTTCTGCCTTTTCTTCGTTGTGTGGATTGACTCACACAAACCGTCAAATGAAGACGGCAACTGAATGAAAAGTGGCCGTGGTCAAATAGATTTCACATTGAAGTCCGACATTTGGTCCCCATCTGCTGAACACATTTTAAAGGGCAATCGTAGCTTCCGTGAGTGTCTGAATCGCACTCTGGCTCGCTACTGACTAGGTCCCATGCAGTGACGTGACGTCAAATACTTCGAATACCTGAGCGCAACTCGCCTTAGAGGATGCCGTCGACTGCTGTTGCTATCGCCTTTTGATGGAAGACTAGTACACATCTTCTTTCAATCGCACTTCTGTATCAAGAATGCGGCACATTTGTCAGCGAATTATTCGTCTGAGTGATCCAGCCGGAGGACATATTTAGTTAGTTTCCTCTCAGTGACTTCTTGTAGCACCCAAATTAGTTTTTTCCTCTGATATTGTAGAACTTTTTAAATGTTGCCTGACGATCAGGGAATTTCAGATGGAATGATAAGTTGTATAACAGAAGAACGGCGTGGCTATGGGGAACCCTTAACCCCTGTTACAGCTAATTTCGTTATAGAAGATTTCGAGGAGCATGCATTGGAAACAGGCAGCAAAAAACCGAATGTTTGGTTCCGCTACATGGATGATTTATGTTTTGTGGAACACGGCAGAGAGGAACTAGATCGTTTACAAAAGCATGCCAACGGGATTCTCTGGAGATCCAATTTACCGTGGAGTGGGAGGTAGGCAGAAGATTAAATTTTAAAGAAGGAAGATGGTAGCTAAGGACACACAGTTTACCTACACCGTGAATCGAAGCACACCCAAGCAAAAGGGAGACAGCTTGAAATCGTTGGCGGATAGGGAAAGGTACATCTGCGAACTAGAGCTGCTTGACGTGGAATTAGAACAAGGCCATGCATTGCTCAAGAACGGTTATTTGTCCACTGAGGTAAAAAGAGCGTTAAGATCACTACACAAAAATCATAGAGATGCGCCGCGCGGCGTAGCCATTCGCGCGGCTCCCTCCGGCATGGGTTTGTGGTTCTCCTTTGCGTAAGTTAGTTTAATTAGTATGTAAGATTAGGGACCGATGACCTCAGCAGTTTGATCCCATAGGATCTTACCACAAATTTTTTAAAAAAAAAAACATCCATAAAGATGCGCCTGTGAAATTGAAAGTTTCCCTGCCTTTCATAAAGGAAGCCACTGACTGCACGGGAAAAATGTTGAAAAACGGAAGGAAGCGGCAATCTACAAAATTTATCCCGAAGGTACAGGATCACATAAAATTTCCCAAGTATGCTCCCAAGTCGTTGAAAAAAGCAGCAATATATGGCACTCAGTGTAGTTGTCGAAGGTGTGCTTGAATACTACAAAAAGTACAATGAAAGAACGACTAGAAAATCACAAGGGCAATTGCAGATGAGGGGAGATTGGTAGTTCAGTTATTGCGGAACATGCTTTGCAGCCAGGAGACCACCACATTCATTCCGATAGAACTAAAGTACTGGCAACCACAAGCGGTTCCAGTGAAAGGTTACACAGAAGGCAATAGAGAGTGTTATAACACCCCAAGAATTTCAGTAGGAAGAACGAGCGCGTTAAATGGAATAACATCTGGATTCTGCTGCTGAAGGTGATGTGTATTTGTTTCCCAACATGGAGTGACAGAAACAGCGGACGACGACAGCCGACAACGGACAATTGAGTCCGGGTATTCAAAGCGAGGCCCACGAGAAATACAGGCCGTGGCTCGTACGTCATAGCACGTGATACTACAGGTCTGAGGAGTGCCAGCAGCCGTCTCCAGAGGAGAGCGAGTAACTCTCTCAAATTAGTAATTCTTGACTGCGTGATTTAAATGCACGCATATTTTCGATAGTGCGTGACAAAGTTGAAACCTTTAACGGGTACCTTTTCAATTGCATGTTGATTTCCCTTTGACCCTGCATGGAGCTAGGCGCTCGCGAAGTTTGGTGGATAAGCCGACTAGTGTGGCGTCACAAGTTCGTTGCGAGTCCCGTATCTCTCGTGGAGGCTGACTGCGCGGGAGAATGCGCAAACGGAATTTTGCTGCAGTCAGTAATGAAACGGGATGTGAATCGGACACTCAATGAAGGTACGATCCCTCTTGAAAATGTCCTCCTCAGATGGGGACGAAACGTTGGGTTGTACTGTGAAATCCATTGGACCACTGCAGAAAAAACCCGGAATATTTTGTTACTGGTGACGTTTCCGGCACTGAAGGTTTATGTTTTACAGCTGTTTTCCTTGTGTATCCATTTGTTCGATGTCAACTCCAGCACGTAGACCAGTTAACGTTGCCCAGGGTGGCTGGACTGTATAACGTTAACTGTAGACGGGGAGAAGTGTTTGAACAGGTCTTCAGGAGAGAAAGTGTATTACTGAATAAATAGATGTAGGGTGTTATTTAAAAAAGACATACTGTTCCTGATTTCTTCATAACTGACAAAGGTATAAGAAAGGCAGCAGTGCTGGTTAATGTCTCCCTAGCAGCTAAACTACATTTGTTGCATGCATTTCTTATTTTGCTTCTGGAAAAAAGTTACTTGATATGGTCGCCGTAAATGGGACACCCAGTATAAGAATTAGATGTATCCTTCTCTATAACATTGTACATCCATTAACCATGGACCTTGACTTTGGCGGGGTAGATTGCGTGCCTCAGCGATACAGATAGCCGCACAGTAAGTGCAACCACAACGGAGGGGTATCTGTTGAAAGTCCATGCGAACGTGTGGTTCCTGAAGAGGAGTAGCAGCCTTTGCAGTAGTTCCAGGGACAACAGACTGAATGATTGACTGATCTGGCCTTGTAACACTAACCAAAACGGCCTTGCTGTGCTGGTACTGTGAACGGCTGAAAGCAAAGGGAAACTACTGCCGTAATTTTTCCTGAGAGCATGCAGCTTTACTGTATGGTTAAATGATGATGGCATCCTCTTGGGTAAAATCTTCCGGAGGTAAAATAGTCCCCCACTTTGATCTCCGGGATCGGACTTCTAAGGAGAACGTTGTTATCAGAGGAAAGAAAAGTTCGTTCTACGGATCGGAGCGTGGAATGTCAGATCCCTTAGTCGGGCAGGTGAGTTAGAAAATTTAAAAAGGGAAATGGATAGGTTAAAATTAGATACAGTGGAAATTAGTGAAGTTCGGTGAAAGGAGGAACAAGAATTCTGGTCAGATGAATACGGGGTTATAGCCTAAATACAAAATCAAATAGGGATAATGCAGAAGAAGGTTTAATAATGAATAAAAAAATAGGAGTTCGGGTAAGCTACAATGGACAGCATAGTGAACGCATTATTGTGGCCAACTAGCTCCGCAGATGACGAAGAGATTGATGAAATGTATGTTGAGATAAAAGAAATTATTGAGTTAGTGATGGGAGACGAAAATTTAATAGTCTTGGGTAAATGGAATTCAATAGTAGGAAAAGAAAAAGAAGAAAACGTAGTAGATGAATATGGAATGGGGGTAAGAAATGAAAGAGGAAGCTGCCTGGTAGAATTTTGCACAGAGCATATCTTAATCATATCTAATACTTGGTTCAAGAAACATGAAAGATGGTTGTATACATGTAAGAGGCCTGGAGACGCAAAGGTTTCAGATAGATTCTATAATGGTAAGACAGAGATTTAGGAACAAGCTTTTGAATTGTAAGACATTTCCAGGGGAAGATGTGGACTCTAAACACAATCTATTGGTTATGAACTGCAGATTAAGACTGAAGAAACTGCAAAAAGGTGGGAATTTAAGGAGATGGGACCTGGACAAACTGACAAAACCAGAGGTTGTAGAGAGTTTCGGGGGAAGCATTAGGGAACGATTGACAAGGATTGGTGAAACAAATACAGTTGAAGAATAATGGGTAGCTTTGAGGGTTGTAAGAGTAAAGGCAGCAGAGGATCAAGAAGGTAAAAAGAAGGAGGCCAGTAGAAATCTTTGGGTAACGGAAGATATAGTGATTTTAATTGATGAAAGGAGAAAATATAGAAATGCAGTAAATGAAGCAGGCAGAAAAGAATACAAATGTCTCAAAAATAAGATCGACAGAAAGTGCAAAATGCCTAAGCAGGGATGGCTAGAGGACACATGTAAAGATGTAGAGGCATATCTCACTAGGGGTAAGAGAGATATTGCCTACAGGAAAATTAATGAGTCCTTTGGAGGAAAGAGAACCACTTTTATAAATATCTAGAGCACAGATGGAAACCCAGTTCTAAGCAAGGAAAGGAAAGCAGGAAGGTGGAACGAGTATAAAGGGAGTCTATACAAGGGCGATGTACTTGTAGACAATATCATGGAAACGGAAAAGGCTGAAGATGAAGATGAAATGGGAGATATGATACTGCGTGAAAGGTTTGAAAGCGCACCGAAAAATCTAAGTTGAAACGAGACCCAGGGAGTAAACAATATTCCATTAGAACTACTGACAGCCTACCATCTGGTGAGCAAGATGTATGAGACAGGCAAAATATCCTCAGACTTAAAGGAGAGTATAATAATTTCAATTCCAATGAAATTAGGTGATGACAGATGTGAAAATTACGAAATTATCAGTTAGTAAGTCACGGCTGCAAAATACTAACGCGACTTTTGTACGGACGAATGGAAAAACTGGTAGAAGCCGACCTCGGAAGATCAGTTTGGATTCCGTAGAAATGTTGGAAGACGTGAGGCAATACTGACCCTACGACGTATTTTAGAAGATATATTAAGGAAAGGCAAACCTACGTTATTAGCATTTGTAGACTCTCAAGTTCCGAAGGCGGTAGGGGAAAATGCAGGGAGTGAAAGGCTATTTACAATTTGTGCAGGAACCAGATGGCAGTTATAAGAATCGAGGGACATGAAAGAGAAGCAGTGGTTGGGAAGGGAGTGAGAAAGGGGTGTAGCCTCTCCCAGATGTTACACAATCTGTATATTGAGCAAGCAGTAAACAAAAGAAAATATCGGAGGAAGTATTAAAAACCATGGAGAAGGAATAAAAGCTTTGAGGTTCACCGATGACATTGTAATTCTACCAGAGACAGCAAAGGACCTGGAAGAGCAGTTGAACGAAATGGACACTGTCTTGAAAGAGGGTGTAAGATGAACATCAACAAAAGCAAAACGAGGGTAATGGAATGCAGTCGTATTAAGTCGGGTAATGCTGAGGTAATTAGATTATGAAATGAGACACTTCAAGTAGTAGATGAGTTTAGCTACTTGGGGAGCAATTTAACTGATGGTGGTAGAAGTAGAGAGGATATAAAATGTAGACTGGCAATGGCAACGAAAGCGTTTCTGAAGAAGAGAAATTTGTTAACATCGAGTATAGATTTAAGTATCATGAAGTCGTTTCTGAAAGTATTCGTATGGAGTGTAGCCATGTATGGAAGTGAAACATGAACGATAAATAGTTTGGACAAGAAGATAATAGAAGCTTTCGAAACATGGTGCTACTGAAGAATGCTGGAGATTAGATTGGTAGATCGCATAACTAATGAAGAGGTATTGAATAGAATTGGGGAGAAGAGAAATTTGTGGCTCTACTTGACGAGAAGGAGGGATCGGTTCATAGGAGATGTTCTGAGGCATCAAAGTGATCACCAATTTAGTATTGGAGGACAGGGTGGAGGGTAAAAATCGTAGAGGGAGACCAAGAGACGACTACACTAAGCAGATTCAGAAGGTTGTAGGTTGCATAAGTTACTGGCAGATGAAGAAGCTTGCACAGGATAGAGTAGCATGGAGAGCTGCATCAAACCAGTCTCTGGATTACAACAACAACAAATACGACGTTTGCCTGCCACATGAGAACAAGATATTCATCCGCACAGCGTTTCAAGTGAAAACACATGACAAACGATGTGGAATGAGTCCAGAAACGAAACTGCCTTTCACCGAACTACGTATAAATATGCAGTACACAGGCGCTGCAGTTTCCAAAATTACGCTACTAAAAAGAAATCTGAACACCTGCATTCTTATTTTAAGCCTGTTTTGAAGTACTGAGTAAGGAAAGAAATTACGTGAACAACACTTCCTTCGTCAGTACCGAACAGGTACTATGTATAGCTAGTTAACTTTTTTAGTTATATATTCTTTAATCTCCTTAACTGATCATTCTACTGAAATACGTTTTATGAATTTTCAATGTAACGTGAAAGTCTGTGATATTATTAGTAATTCTCTATTAATTACAAAAAGCCGTCGAGAGTTCATTCAGAGTTTTAAGTTTTTCACACCTGTTCCGTGGAATTCAAATATTTTAGTTCGTCGTTTGTCCAGTTTTGGACTGAGAACTGCCCTCTCAACACCTGTATTCTGCAGCCCTAATATGTATTTACCTTATTTTCAGTAATCATGGGTAAACTTTAGCCTCTGACTCCCTTAGCCTCTGTATCTGATCAAGTGTCTACCAGTGCTACAGCTATTTTACTGAATGTGCTTACCGTGATGCTCGTATAGGAACTCGGGACCCGATGGGTTTATTTTCCATGTAATTTATTACAGATTGATTTTCTTAAATCACACTTTTGTCTCCACACTTGACCATGTTTTCCCTTGGGAGCTGTAATATTTCATCTATTTTACATTGTGAAAGTCTTGTCCCAGCAACAGGTTTCGTTCCATTATTATCCTATAACATCACTTAATCCGAAATATCACATTCTTCTGGAATTTGTTTAGCTTGCAATGCAGTTTCACAGGATCCTACTCCACTACATAATTTTCAATCTAATTGTTTCTCGAGTGCTTCCCTCTCTCATAATGAATCTATAAATTCTTATGCAGTCTGCATCAACAGTAAGTTAAGACGTTCGTTATTATCCCACAGATATCTAACTTTGACCCTTCTCGTCTACAACTCTCTACTTTTTTGTTTCATTTCTACACTTTTGTATCAGGACCGATAACCAATCAAGAGGAAAAAAAGATGAAAAAGTAAAAATTAAACTAAATAGTCCCTCACTCAAGTTAAACTATTTTCAAGTGTAATTACTTACTTCATCTCATATTACACACTATGGAGTTCGTACAATGAAACCTACTGCATCTCCTTTTAGCCTGTCTCTCTCTTTACATTTTCTGCACTGAAGAGCTAAAGAAACTGGTGCACCTGGCTAATATCGTGTAGTGCCCCCGCAAGCGCGCTTAAGTGCCGCAATACGACGTGGCATGGACTCGAATAATGTCTGAAGTAATGCTGGAGAGGACTGACACCATGAATCCTGCAGAGCTGTCCATAAATCCGTAAGAGTACGAGGAGGTGGAGTTCTCTTCTGAGCAGCACATCGCAATGCACTCCAGATATGCTCAGTAATGTTCGTGTCTGGGGATTTTGGTGACCAGCGGAAGTGTTTAAACTCAGAAGAGGGTTCCTTGAGGCACTCTGTAGCAATTCCGGACATGTGGGGTGTCGCATTGGCCTGCTGCAATTCCTCAAGTCCATCGGAATGCACAATGGACATGAATGGATGCTGGTGATCAGACAGGATGCTTCCGGACATGTCACCTGTCAGAGTCGTATCCTGACCTGTTAGGGGTTACTTATCACTCCAAATGCACATTCCCCACACCATTACAGAGCCTCCACCAGCTTGAATAGTCCAGTGTTGACATGCAGGGTCCATGGATTCATGAGGTTGTCTCCATACCCGAACACACGCACCCGCTCGATACAATCTGAAACGAGACTCGTCCGACGAGGCAACATTTTTCCAGTCAACAGTTTAATGTCGCTGTTGACGGGTCAAGGCGAGGTGTAAAGCTTTGTGTCGTGCACTCATCAAGGGAACACGAGTGAGCCTTCGGCTCCGAAAACGCATACCGATGATGTTTCGTTGAATGGTTCGCACGCTGTTACTTCCTGTTGGTTTAGCACTGAAATATGCAGCAATTTGCGAAGGGTTGCACTTCTGCCACGTCGAACGATTCTCTTCAGTCGTCGGTGATCAATTTCTTGACGGATATCTTTCCGGCAGCAGCGATGTCACAGGTTTAATGTTTTACCTGATTCCTGATATTCACGGCGCATTCATGAAACGGTCGTACGGGAAAATTCCCACGTCATCGGTACCTCGTAGATGCTGTGTCCCATCGCTCGTCCGCTGACTATAACACCACGTTCAAACTCACTCAAATCTAGACAACCTGCCATTGCAGCAGCCGTAACCGATGTAACATCTGTGGCAGACACTCGTTGTCTTATGAGCGGTCGCCGACCGCAGCGCTGTGTTCTGCCTGTTTACATACCTCTGTATTTGAATTCGCATGCCTACACCATTTCCTTTAGCGCTTCTATGTATATTCACCACTGTGCTGATACATCCAAGTTTAATATCAGATCACATAAGAATGCGTCTGGCAAAAATAGTTAACACAATACACTAGTATATGACGAGGATAACAACGGATTGAATTGCCACAGGTAAATAAAGCCATCAAACAGTAAAAGAAAAGGAAAAACACAACCAAATGTAAGTAGTGCAATACGAAAATAAATTACGAAAATGAAGAACATATGGAAGTTTGGCTCGGGGATAACTTCTCATTACGATGAAATATGATATTTCGTTGCTGACTTGACCACTGAAACTGACGAGAAAACTATAACATACCATTTGGTTTATTGAAATTCACTAAAATATCATCTATATACAACTAGCATGATGCATATATTATTTAATTCATGTAGTTCAATAACGTTATTTACGGATAAGTTTCACATTTTTGTTGTCATATTTGACTGCAGAGTTGAGAGTAAGTTAATCAGTGACAAAATATAAGTCGTTACGGATGATAGTGTAGGAAACAGCATCCTTCTGAGAAATTTTGTACAAAATCATTTAGAATTTTTTAAGCATTCTAAAATTTAACTTAATCAAAATTATTTATGGGAATCTCTGTGTTAGTATATAGTATTTTTTTCGTTTCTCTGTCTCCTTGCAAAGTAAAATATTTGTGTGGTAATTAATAATAGTGCCACTAATCTATGGTTTGTGAAAACAAATATACTGCAACAATTTACTATCATTTTGCAGAGAGGTAAGAGCCTCTGCTCTGAGCCAATTCTGACTTTTAGATATATGCAAATGAAAGTATGATCCTTTCAAGTCAGTTGTGCTCAACAATGAAAAAAATTGCATTGTGAGAGTGTAACACGGATCTGAATACTCCGGGATATAAAAGTTAACGAACCTGGTTACTGTCATAAATTATGTCACGCTAGTAACACTGCTTGATATACAGACACAACGGCCATGTTAATAGGTAACTCTGTTGACGTTTCATAGAACACAAACACTATCGCAAATTGAATATAAGCACATTTGTATTTTGTTACTGGACGGTCACGACGTTACCTGCAAACTTGTTAACTATGTAAACGCAAATTATTAATAAAGTGCGTTGGAGGACTGTAACGAAACAGAGGGAAGTGAACAGAATGGTTCTGAAAAGATCGAAAAGATCAATACTCGTATAAGTAAAACTAACATGAGAAGTTGGAATTTCCGTGTGTTCCGGATCATTATAAATACAGAAGATACTACTTTGCATAGTTTATTACAATGCATTAATGACATGCGTTTCCAAAGAAAAAGACTTATGGACAATATTTTCATGGGCCTGTTTTATCGTCATGGTATTAGGCCTTAGTTCATTAGCACACATTGCATTTTCCTACGTCCCATCCAATCGTCTTCTGTTCCACCTTGCATTGTACATATCAGGAAATGACATTTTTCAGTACATTTAGACATGCAAGCGGACTTGATTTCATACAGACTACAGGAAATAGAAGCTTGGCAATACTTCGTCCGTATTATCTCCGAGACCTTGTTAAAAACTACTTGAAAATTCATTTCGTCGATCCGTCTTGCGTCGGTCTGTATGCTCGTACCAAAATGTTAAATTATGTCAGTAGGTCAGTATGTTATAATTTATTTGAAGGAATATTTCGAAATCTATTTTGCAAAACTGTTTCAAAGGGCACTGAAAAATAAAGAATAAAGCACTCATCTGACAACACGCAACCTACAGAATTTTCATATTAATAGATGCACTTCAACCTTCGTTTCATAAAACAGTACGAATGTCAACAGAGGAACGTGCTAATCTAAAGAAAAATCATGCTTATTGCTCGCTAAATGTCTTCGTGAGTTTCACTTACGACAGACATCTATCGTGTGTGGCTGTCAGTGGATAGGCATTTAAATCTTTATTTTTTTGTTTAATTAAAAAGCAAATCGAAGTCTGATCCAACTGCAGTGTGATTACAGCCACATATTTTGTGAAAATGCCCTCCGTGTATCCATTCAGAATCAATAAATTGCCTTTTTCTTAAAGTGTTTAAATATATAATTTTTACTGTAAAGAAAGTGACAAAATGAATATTTTCAGCTACATTTTCAGTCGTGTTCACTTCACCGACCACTTGTTCTCCACGAAGTGTCCGTCTCTCAGTTAAGTTTCATTTGGTTTCTTTCTCTCTCTATTTTTCTGTTTCATTCTCACTCTTGCTCACTCAGTCAATTTCAAGTAAAGGTTGGAAGTTAGAACATTTAGAACATGTTGACTAAGTTAACTAAATTTTGGAACATATTTGTCGAAATATTCTCAATAGCACTTTCGTAATAGTGGAATAAATTCCCTATCTATATGTGGGAACTAATGAATTACTCTAGAAATGAACGGTAGAGAGTCAATAATAATTTCCGTGCGTAAAAGTGTTTTCATAATAGATATGGATGATCTTGGGAACTTTCTTCTAAGTCTATGTCAACATGGCTACTGTGCAAATCACACTTAAGTGCCTGGCAGAGAGTTCACCGAACCACCTTCACATTAATTCTCTATTCTTCCGCTCTCGGACAGCGAGCGAGAAAAACGAACACATATATCTTTCCGTGCGAGCTCTGATTTCTCACATTTTATTATGATGATAGTTTCCCCCAATCTAGGTCAGCGTCAACAAAATATTTTCGCATTCAGAGGAGAAAGCTGGTGAATGGAATTTCATGAGAAGATCCAGGGGCAACGAGAAACGACTTTGTTTTAATAATGTCCACCCCAAATCCTGTCATGTCCGTGACAATCTCTCTCCTATTTCTGGGTTATAAAAATGGGCTGCCCTTCTTTGAACTTTCTCAATCTACATCATTAATACGATTCTACATCGCGCCTCATTTCTTCAAAAGAGGACGGACAAAATTATATATGGTGATATGAGAAAAATAATCTTTGAATAAGCTTAACTCCAAGAGCTACAGAATATTTGAAATGCTACGAGATGGCTCATTATATCTCTGCTACGAAACTCGATAATAATCACAAAAGCATTTTTCACGCGCTGAGGAAACAAAAAGCATTCTAAAGAAGAATAAATTTGGTGATGAATATCGACCATAAACCAAAAATTCCAAAGTACTTTTGTCTGACAGTAAATTTTACTTGTGGGAAAGCTTGTGGAATGTATGGATGCGTCAAACAGCGTTCCTTTAGATGATGTTGGATAAGCTTAATTTCACGGAAGGAGAAACAAAGAAAATTATCTTTTCAGCGGGATCTTACCTGGAATTGTCTTGTTGTGTTGAAATTAATAATCATTTGAAAGACATATTTACTTTTATTTTTTTTATTTTTTTTTCTTGCGGGTGCATCTGTGTCCTTTTCTTCTGAATAGAAATCTATGATTGGTTGAAACTTTTAGGGTATTCTAGTGTACTTTAACGATGCCAACACAACGCAATATGTTGCTCTAATCGCATCGGTAAAATAATTTTCAAACTTGTATCACTATGTTCGCATTGTTTTCGTGTCTCGAATTCAAAATGCTACAAGTGTTTGGTTCTCAGTGGACAGCGGGTTAATACCTGTGATAAGCACATACCGAGCCGTCTCTGAAGGTGCATTCCGGGTAGTTATAATTAAACTTTTCCTATTTCACCTGTTATGACTCGGTAACTAATTAGTGTACGAGTACCAAACTTAGTAGCATTAACGTACAGAGTATGGGGCACGTGATTTCCCTGCGTCACTGCGCCACCGTCTAGTTCCAACTACGGCCACCACGTACCGTGATCAGTCACCGTGATCAGTCACCGTGATCATGGTCTCACACACCTGACCAGTCGCAGTGCACATGTTGACGTGTCAACATGATCTTGGACAAAAGGAACAGGGCATTATTGGTGAAGGTCTGTTACCATAACAACAGTAACGCTGCAGCTGCACTTCGAGAATATCGTCGACAGGAATGATTACGGAAGGATGCTGTTTCTCCACCTGCTGTGTGGAGGATTACGAAGAAGTTCGAATCAACTGGAGAACTTGGCGTCAAGGGAAAAGGCTGGCTACTGGTAGCACCACAGGTGGTTGATGAAATCGCCGTTGCTTGTGCAGACAACACTACAATTCCCAAGCGTCAGGCATTGCGAGTGTTGTGTCACGTCAGTTGAACATCCCGTGGTCCACCGTATGGAAAGGGCTTAGAAGCATTTTCAAATGGTATCCGTACAAGATCCATACCGTACAGCAGCTTATTTCCCCATTACTAACTAGTTATATTCAACATAAAGTCATTTGGGCAACAGAATTGTTCCACACTTTAAGCCCCAAAGCAGTTATCTAAATGTATTTAACTGTTTTAAAAATATTACCACTTTCAGGTTGTCGTAACCATTTATATTGGCTTCCTAGGGCGAATCACTGCCATGTTCTTTATTACATGATAATGGCTCACCGTAGCAAGAAGTCCACAGCTCGTGGTCTAGTGGCCAGCGTTGCTGCCTCTCGATCACGGAGTCCCGGGTTCGATCTCCGGCCGGGTTTAGGTTTTCTCTGCCCGGGGACTGGGTGTTTGTGTTATTCGCATCATTTCATCATCATTATCATCATCGTCAGTGACATTGGCTAGATTGGACCGTGAAACAAAAAATTGGATTCTGTAAAAATTAGGACTTTGTACGGGCGCTGATAACGGCGTAGTTGAACCCTCCACAAACCAAACATCATCATCACCGTAGCAAGACATAACTGTTCGATTACCAGAAGATGACAGTATTTTCGGAAATACTTATGATGAAACTAAATGCATGTTGAAACCTCATGGCGGTCATGGGATTTTTTAAAATATTTAATTCATCTAGATACCAGTAGTTACATGTAACCTACAAGCATCTCTTTATGGGTGACTAATTCTACTTCCGTAGTCTTTTACATAAGTAGTGATCGACATATAAAAACGACATTTCGAGACCAAACCTATCGGATACATGGTCTTAAGATTTAAAAAAGCTAAGGTTAGGCTACATGTACCATATTACGATCATTAATTCATAAATAGTATTTAACTTAAAGTGTTTGCTAGATCGGTTACCTCAGACTTCAAGAAAATTATCGCAAAGATAATTTTAATAATATAGATGAGTGCATCGGGAGCGAGCGAAAAGCTACGTCTAAGAGTGCGTGTTGTAACTTAACACCAACTATTGTCAACATGTTGGCCAATATAAGATAAAATTGGGAAGTCACTGCACCAAAAGCATGAAGCCTTTGAGAGAGACACAGAGTTTGCTCTGATCTGCTCAAAGGGATACAGAGAGGTAACAGGAGAAAACGAAAATCAGTATGCGTCCATCTCCTTGTCTCTCCTCTATCTCCTTGCCTTTCTCCGTCCATTATCTGCTCCCATCACTATTTGTCCATCTCCTCTCCCCTCCTGTTTGTCTTCACCTCCTTTTCCTCCTCTTTCTGCCCATTTCCTCTTTCCACCTTTCCCCCTCTCTATGTCCCGTTAATCAGACCCTGCCCGCCTCTCTCCGCCCATTTCTTCTTTCTCCTTTCGCTAACCTTGAGCCTTGGTTATTGCTATAGTTAACGAAACCCTGTTTGGGAAGTGAAGTCGAGTAAAATGAATGGATAAATCGGTTGGGATCATAGCCATATGGGATATGAGAGACCTCTCTAGCTGTTGTACTTGTCAGGATAGTAGCGTCAATGACCATATTTCGTATTGTTTTAATCTGCAAACGGGTAGGATTAGAAAGTTTCGGACAATTCAGGTTCCGAAAAAGTATTATGATCACAAGACCGCAGCCATAAATACCACTTTTCTGTTACCTCTTAAAACCGACTGCGAGGTATAAAACTGAACAGCACATACTTGTGTATACAATTTTTGATTAAAATTATATCTGGAGGAAGAATATATGTGGGAGAAACAATTCGCCTAATGATTCAAATGTCCTATCGTTGTTAAAAATGACTGGAGGGATGGAAACGAAACCACACACTTCCACAGCACAGCGTAGCACAATATTTCCTTCTTTGCAGTAGGTTTTAACAGAAAACCTTTAAATTGTCATTGTGTTCCAAAAAGGAACAGCATAGAGACAGAAGTGATGACACTTTCTGCAGGATCTAACCATCATTTTGCAGGACAATGCTTAAGCACGTACAGTGCAAGCTGTTACCGATTTCTTTGACTGAATTTGGTTGACCGATGGGGCTGCATAGTGCTACGCCACCTACTGCACTCCCCTGATTTTAGCCACGTTCAACTCGATTTCTAAACTGAAGGAAACGCTTCACGGCATTCGCTTAAGAACTGCTACAAATTCGTCGGGCAATAGACTGCGCCGGTCGAACTGTCAACACAATTGGCACTGCTAAGAGTATCCTACGACTTCCACGTCGCTGGCAACGGGTTGTACACAATACTAGTGACTACGATGAAGGTCAGTAAAACTTTGAAACACATATCTATTTTGTACAAGGTTTAAATAAGTAGTTGTCACTATTAAAATTCCACCCTCTTATTTACAAGCCATTTATATACAAAAATATGTAGCCTTTGTCCATCTCAACATTTATTGATCGTGAAAAAATTAGAAGTAAATTGGTCAAGTTCTGAAACTTGCTGGTAGATTGGAAATAGGTGCCGGATCGAGACTCGAACTCGGGACATTTGGATTTGGCGGGCAAGTGCTCTAACGACGGAGCCACCCTAGCACGACTCACGACCAGAACTCCCAGCCTAATTTCCGCCAACACTTCGCCTCCTGAGCTTTGAGGAGGGGTCGTGAGTCATGAGAGGCCAGATCAATCGGTAGAGCACTCGCCCGCGAAAGGCAAAGGTCCCGTGTTCGAGCCTCCGCCCGGCAAGTTTCATATCAGCGCACACTCCGCTGGAGAAGGAAGATTTCATTATGATCAAGTACTTGTTGAGATTTTTAATAAAAATCCTTCAGCAACATTTGTCTTTATATAGTAGCATAAATTTTGGACCGAGAGCAAAGCAGCAGAAATAATTTTTTCAAACTACAGCCACGTTTTGTTGGAGCATGTTAGATTAAAACGATGTCCACTCCGGTTAGTGCAGTAAACAGAAAACTGGCTACTGGTAGACTACAGTGGCTTCTTCTTTAGTCAGGTCAAGGTTGGTAATCCTTCAAATGGTTCTGAGGCCAGCAGAGCTCAAAAAAAAAAAAAAAAAAAAAAAGAGGAGAAGGCTCTCACGCCCATTATCCCCACCCAGGTTTGGCAATTCGTGGGTAGTATTAGCCAATGCGATACTTCTATATGGTCTCTAAAGCGGAATGTAATCTCTCCTTGTAAAAAGCAGCTGCCTCCTAGGAGTTTTGCCAGGGGGCTGTCAAGCTCTCTACCATGTCAAACTACCGGTAATGCGAGTGAGCTCGCTCTGACGTACACCAGAGAGACATGGACTCTGTGAGCTATTTCCTCTATTTTCACTTAATAGTGACATGATTCTTGGGCCTGCAAGTGGCAGATGACTCAGGAACCTGGTCTGCTACTTGTGGCTACAAAATTCATGGGACAAGTAAGATTACTGATTCTTAGTTGTCGGTACCGATTGGACTTATTCGATGGGCACTTTACTGTGTAGACCAGTGGTTCCCAGCAGGTGGTCCACGGACCCCCAGGGGTCAGCGAGCTACGCTAGAGGGGTCCTTAAGATGCTATTAGAATAAAAAATATATTAAATATATTTCCTATGATAACAGATTTTTTTTGTTGTGACCTCTCAATATTTTTTCAATAATTTCTAAGTACCAAAAATAGATAACATGTAAAAAGACTCTTAATTTGGTTTTTTTAGGTACTCGATACTGTGATATGACGAGGAACCAATCATGCTCGATGAGGGGGTCTTCGAGAAAATTTTGTTGGGTACCCTGGTGTAGACTAAACCAACTGTTACTTATAAATTTCCAATGTGCCACAAGGTTGTTTATTTTATTTGTTTTAGGTTAGAGTTAATTCCGATTTTATTTAAAGAATTTACTGGTTCCAACTTGTCTAACGTGGGTTGGCCAAAGGCTTTTGCCTGTATATGCCACTCTTATTCCCGGTTCATTGGGTTTGAGACCGATTTGTAATTAATAAATTTTATTTTTGCATCTCTAATGTAATTTCTTCTTGTACTCATCATTAACTCCACTGCTTGTTGGTTTAGTTCTAGCCTTGTAGACGTTACCTTTAAATTTTATTTATATATTACTTTGTAGAAGTAGCCTAAGTCATCTCCATTCTTCTCCAAGATTAAAGTGGTATATCTCTGATTTAAATAAAGTTTGTATTTCACATTACTTTGTAACTGCCCATTTGTTATTTGACTGCCTGCCTTACAGGTTCTAATTGATGTGTTCACTATATGTTTCCTGGTTATTGATGTATGTTAAGTGAAATGTTTTTCTGTCTGTCTAGTAAAGGCTTGAACACATACTATGCTTTATTAAATTTATTTCGGACGTAAGGTCTACACAAGGAGGAGGAGGAGGAGATTAGTGTTTAACGTCCCGTCGACAACGAGGTCATTAGAGACGGAGCGCAAGCTCGGGTGAGGGAAGGATGGGGAAGGAAATCGGCCGTGCCCTTTCAAAGGAACCATCCCGGCATTTGCCTGAAGCGATTTAGGGAAATCACGGAAAATCTAAATCAGGATGGCCGGAGACGGGATTGAAACGTCCGGTCTACACAAGGTCACCAGTGCAATCGACAGATGAAAATTGCTTAAGATTAAAGTATTAAAAGCTTATTGGCAATCTTATTATATTTTCTGGTTTCGTCAGGTTCCACTTGTTAAGAAATAGGTCTTTAGTTTTTTTAATTAATTATTCTATCGGGGTACTAGTGTTACGTTCTGTGTGACTAAGAGCCTTACCAATCCCTGCTCTTCCCTTGCTGACGCGCTCCAGTTATGCCACAAAATGGACATCGTTCACACATATAGATACTTCGAGTTCTGAGATATTACATCAATTAAGGATGGGGGAGATCTAAAGTAATGTAAAACACAGAAGCAAAAACTCCATCAACCAAGAACGCGAATTATACTGTAGTTTTAACAGTCTAGAAAACAGTTTGGTGTAGCAACTTCTATTAGAGCCATTGGAAACATACATACATAAAGAGCAGAATTTCGCAAGGCATTGTTATACTACTAATTTTACATACCTAATCTACATTAATTCCCTGCATATGACAAATATTTAATACACTCCTGGAAATGGAAAAAAGAACACATTGACACCGGTGTGTCAGACCCACCATACTTGCTCCGGACACTGCGAGAGGGCTGTACAAGCAATGATCACACGCACGGCACAGCGGACACACCAGGAACCGCGGTGTTGGCCGTCGAATGGCGCTAGCTGCGCAGCATTTGTGCACCGCCGCCGTCAGTGTCAGCCAGTTTGCCGTGGCATACGGAGCTCCATCGCAGTCTTTAACACTGGTAGCATGCCGCGACAGCGTAGACGTGAACCGTATGTGCAGCTGACGGACTTTGAGCGAGGGCGTATAGTGGGCATGCGGGAGGCCGGGTGGACGTACCGCCGAATTGCTCAACACGTGGGGCGTGAGGTCTCCACAGTACATCGATGTTGTCGCCAGTGGTCGGCGGAAGGTGCACGTGCCCGTCGACCTGGGACCCGACCGCAGCTACGCACAGATGCACGCCAAGACCGTAGGATCCTACACAGTGCCGTAGGGGACCGCACCGCCACTTCCCAGCAAATTAGGGACACTGTTGCTCCTGGGGTATCGGCGAGGACCATTCGCAACCGTCTCCATGAAGCTGGGCTACGGTCCCGCACGCCGTTAGGCCGTCTTCCGCTAACGCCCCAACATCGTGCAGCCCGCCTCCAGTGGTGTCGCGACAGGGGTGAATGGAGGGACGAATGGAGACGTGTCGTCTTCAGCGATGAGAGTCGCTTCTGCCTTGGTGCCAATGATGGTCGTATGCGTGTTTGGCGCTGTGCAGGTGAGCGCCACAATCAGGACTGCATACGACCGAGGCACACAGGGCCAACACCCGGCATCATGGTGTGGGGAGCGATCTCCTACACTGGCCGTACACCTCTGGTGATCGTCGAGGGGACACTGAATAGTGCACGGTACATCCAAACCGTCATCGAACCCATTGTTCTACCATTCCTAGACCGGCAAGGGAACTTGCTGTTCCAACAGGACAATGCACGTCCGCATGTATCCCGTGCCACCCAACGTGCTCTAGAAGGCGTAAGTCAACTACCCTGGCCAACAAGATCTCCGGATCTGTCCCCCCATTGAGCATGTTTGGGACTGGATGAAGCGTCGTCTCACGCGGTCTGCACGTCCAGCACGAACGCTGGTCCAACTGAGGCGCCAGGTGGAAATGGCATGGTAAGCCGTTCCATAGGACTACATCCAGCATCTCTACGATCGTCTCCATGGGAGAATAGCAGCCTGCATTGCTGCGAAAGGTGGATATACACTGTACTAGTGCCGACATTGTGCATGTTCTGTTGCCTGTGTCTATGTGCCTGTGGTTCTGTCAGTGTGATCATGTGATGTATCTCACCCCAGGAATGTGTCAATAAAGTTTCCCCTTCCTGGGACTATTTCAATTTCCAGGAGTGTAATTAGATCTGTGGTATTACGAAATAAATTCCTCTTTGATCATATCATCTTGAAGAATTTCTGTGAAGCATTTGTAAAAATGTGTATGCTGTTGGGCCTATTGGGTGAAGTGATAGTGTGAACAGCAAGGAGAAACCAATGTATGGTGGCGTTAAAAAGTTAAAAACGCTTTTCTTGTAATATGCAGCAAGTTTATACTGTTTATTATCCAGTGTTTCACACATATTTCCCACAGATGACTTGAGAAATTCATAAAGCAACGTCAAACCTTTTCACGACAGGATCATGCTTTCCACCTCATTCAAGAACAAAAATAAATCACGTATTAAGACGCTTTATGCCTGATGATGGACTCACAGGATCCGAAATGCATTGTATATCTAATAAAACACGAAAACTTGACTGAAGGTTTTTTTTTAACTCATACTTCTAGTGTACTGAATACAGCCACGTTTGCGGCTGCAGAATTGGAATAAATTAAATAATAATTTTATTTTTTAAGAGCGGCAAATCTAATTTAACATCATCGGATCCGATTATGACAACCTAGATTTGTCGAAACCCGTCATCAAAAATTAAATTACAATTAGCTATCTTGCCTGTTAAGTCGTTAACTTTAGTATATCCGTAGATATTCAGCGACGGGTGAAGTTTCATCGATTCTGTTGGACATTTTCTGGACAGTAGTGAGTGGCCTCGCTAGACTGGTGACGCCGAGCTATCGACAGCCGAGGCAGTAAATTTAGGCTCTTTTAGAATGATGCTTGCCCGACGTGAGGGGCGACTCTTCGGGCAGAATTCCATATTTTAGGCTCTCAAGCCCAGCTGGCAGGAAATTCGGTTGCCCTCGTTAAGCGGCTGTCATATGTCTTGTCGATACCTAGTGGTCTATTACTGAACTGACGATAGCTGCGTGGAAGATGCCGGCTCCACACTTCCTAATCATGCTTTCTGATGAGTTCATCATTTCTAAGTTCCGAAATAGTTACGGAAAATATTTCTCTGTTCGCAGCCATACAACAGAATTACCCCGTCAAGGGCTAATGAATGTGGAATACATTCTAGGCCTCTGCGTATTACGTATATGATGAATTCAGGACCACACAATTTCGTGCTGCGGTATTGTCACTGCTACGAGACAGCGTTTTTTTTTCAATTTTGATGATGACGTGTACAATATAAGTACTCACTGTGGGAAGTTCACTAAACTGCCTGACGAGACGCAAAGCGTAATGCGAGTATATCAAAGAAATAATTTAGGAAGCAGGGAACGTTTTCTTCCCAAAACAAGGAAGGCCTAATACTCGTAAAAACATGAATACGTATCTTAGTAGTGAGAGCGCAGTTTGCATAAGAAGAAGCAAAGGAAAGTGATGTGCCAGCTACGTATTTCGGATCTAGTATTAGTCCTGCCATTGCATGGTAGCGTTCAGTTGGGTAGTTTGCGAGATAGGACAGTTGTATCAGCCAAGTAACGATTTAGCGCGGCAGATAAACAGCTGTTCATTTAGTGCACTCGCTAGCCGTATTGTTCTCTTTTTTGTGTTACTTTTTTGGGTGATATTCCACGCGCGTCCGGACAAACGCCATGCTGTTCTCCCGTTTACGACCACAAACAAACTACGAACCGTTAAAAATGGAAAACAAAAGGAACAAAATAAACAGGCGTCACGGGTATATGGTGTAGAGCATTTTTTCGATGAGTCGACTGATATTTGGTCGCAATAATAAACAATGTAAATTCTAAAACAAAAACTATTCACCGTGCTACGCCTCGACCAATGTCGGTGACATAGTAGAGACCTTTAGTACTTTTTACTGCATATTTTAACTATTTTCACACGTCTTATATACTAAAGACCCAGTTACTGTTCCATCAAACTTATAGTTGCTATCATTATGACATTTATTATAGTACATTAAAGCTACTCTTAAACGCGATACCAAATTTCATTTCAGACTGTTAGCTATATGCAGTGTTACATTACTCCCTACACTCACACATAAACAACTAAAACAATTATTCTCATTTGCTCCCATTGAAAAAGGAAATACTGTGAATATCTGTTGTATCAGATACTGCTCTGAAGTAGGTAAGTCAACATGGTTTCGCAAATGAAACACTTTGGTCGTAGAAATAGCATAGTTTTATATTTGACACAGACAAAGGTCACATTATGGGTAGCAAGTAACTGTAATAGACGGTCCCTAAATTTCAATTTTAGCAATACCTAGCATTTATGAAGGAATTCACTTAACAAAGACACATCCGTACTGTTTTTCTTCTATCACACAAAGAGTCACTTTGACTGTCACATTATCAATACAATCGGCACTTTTCTCATGGTTGTATGCTTCAGTTTTCTTTCCTTCCGCCTCATCTCTTAACCTTTATCTATTGTTTCCCGTGGCTCCCCTGGCCAGACAATTGTTTCTTCACATTTGATTTTTTTCTGCGTTGCTGCCATACGTTTCTGTTAGAGTCCACAAATTAGTGAAGAAACTGGTTACAATAATGTTAATAGGACTGAGATTTCTAAAATTTCCCGTAACAGTTACCATCCAGTGTGAACATTAAAACAAACTACATGGAAGGATTCCTGACTGGAAATGAACATGTGTCCGGAAATGTGTCATTGTCAGTAGATGGCACCATTGAATGAAAGTTCTTCTGACCAAGTGCCGCGTCTTCCTTGTGTGTTGAAGGTGTGTGTCTGACACAGCCTACTGTTAAGTAAGAGAATGGTCTGGTATTCATGTCGGGAACAAGTCGAGATGCGCGACCAAGCAGACGGAAATGGTCGAAAGGAAGGACGGCTGTACCAAACCAAGTACCCTCACAGACACCAACCTCATTACACAACATTTGAAGCCATTTTTAGGTGTTTGTGTGATCACGTGTCCTTTCAGACAGACGAACGTGCAGGGAGACGGTGGACGGTGCGCACACGTGATTTGGAGGACCGAGCTCTAGAAGATATTGAGACGAACTCTAGCACAAGCTCCAAGCAAGTGGCGTGCTAACATCGTGTAAGCCAAAGCATGATTATATAGCTTGTACTAGGGTTCCTCTCAATATCCTGTAGAGCCTATTCCTCCAAGTCTGGTGTACGTACAGTCCGCCGCCTCCCTGCAGGTTAATCTATCTGAAAACTCCCAAGATCCAAAAAGGGCTTCAAATTTGGTGCCATGATTGGGCCTGTGGGGATATTCGTTTTGGCGTAGCGGTAATGCCTCTCGACCGTTTCCATCAGCTTGGCCGTACACAAACACCATCTCGGCTTCTTCCCGACATGAATACCGGACCAATATGCTGTGTCAATCACACAGTTTGCAACACACAGGGAACACACGCCATTTTTCAGAGGAACTCTCATTCGTCAGCGCTATCTACCGCGGCAACGACGCATTTCCAAATACATGTTCATAGGACCTTTTTTCTTCCATTTCCATTCACGAATCCGTCCCTGTAATTTGTCGGTTTTTTTAATGTTCATCTTGCATCATTATCACTTTTCTATTTACCATTATGTAACGCTCATATACTGCGCACGTTGAAACTTTGACTAACGCAGGGTACCTGGTTAGTTGCTAGAGAGGGTCTAAAGTTCTAAGTCCTCTCGGGTGAAATAAATATATAGATAGATAAATAAGTGAATAAATATAACCTCTCTAAATAATTATATGAATGTATTAACTTTATTGCTGCCCGTTTAAGTTATCTGTGATCACAGCCTCGACTGTGTCCCTTATGAGACCATTTTGGAACGATTTCCTGGGCACTTGGAGTTATAAGCGAGAGATGGACTGACAGGCGGACTAACTCGAGGGAGCTATTTCTCACAGAAGCCTTTGCACTGCGGCGGGGAATAGTTTTTTGGCCGGCGTGGCTAGCCCTGTGGCAAGCGCTGCAGTTTTCCCAGCAGGGCCATCCGAGGCTAATGCGTCAGGCGGGGAGAGTGAAACAACGTCCTGTGCTGGGGCGGTGCCAGACTCTTAAATGTATCGCCACAGCGCGGCTGCTTTTTGTGGCAGCCAAACGGGAAAGTCACCGCCATGTTAGGTTGCGACTGTCTCGACCAAGACGCTCACTTTAGCCTCTCGCCTGTCAACAGAAATGTTCTCACTTTCACCGAAAGAGATCTCTTACCACTGAACTCAGATTTGAAAGAAGCGCATAATTTGTAAGCTGGGCACATTAAACATGCATTGCAAATAATGATCGCAGTAACTTATTTACTGATTCTCTGTAGATCACATATTTAGTTTACGTACATGCAAGTAAATTAAAAATGCTATTCAGACAGAAAATACTGACCACACTAGCTACTTTCATGCTTCACATTGCTCACACAATGGGTTGTTAATTTTTATTACTTTCATTGGAGTGATGCATAAATTCTTGTAGTAATTACATTATTATAAATCATGGTGGGCAGCATGTAACACCTAAGTTACACATATTTCAGAGGCAATATACCGTCATAGTTCGCAAGCAAGACACTGACATCTGCACTGCTGTGTAGATACTTCACGTGCGACACAGATAGGAAAATCAACGAGATAAGAAATCAAACTAAATACTCTGTAAAGTGACAACGGGGACCTCAGTTCTCTTGTACCAAAACAGAAGAAAAGAACCTCGAAAATTACATCGGTGATTTCTCTACTATTCCGCTAAGTGGAGTGCATTTCAGAACCAATTGGTTTCCAAAGATTATAACAGTGTTTTATAACTGCGGACAAAGGAACCGGAAGAACCAAAGCAGAGCCAGTGTAATTGTTTAAAGCCCAGCTGTGAATACGAAACATGTAGGACCTAAATAGGGGAATACGAAATAAAGTGACTGAATTTACAGAAATAAACTTTCATATATCATTATCTATCGAAAGTTGCAGAATTTTTGTTACTTTCTTAATGTAATTTTTTTGTCGTTCCATGTCTCTGAGATGAGGTTCATCTTTACAGATATATAAAATATCGTTTACTTTTGGTCTATATGCGTTTATTTCCTTTTATTTTCGAAGCATTTTCAATGGACTGTAATACATATTAATGTATCTAACATTTGCATTGTACAGAGTGGTCCATTGATAGTGACTGGGCCAAATATCTCAAGAAAAAAGCATCAAACGAAAAAACAACAAAGAACGAAACTTATCTAGCTTGAAGGGGGAAACCAGATGGCGCTATGGCTGGCCCGCTAGAAGGTGCTGCCTTAGGTCAAACGGATATCAACTGCGTCTTTTTAAATAGGAACCCCCATCTTTATTACATATTCGTGTACGTAAAGAAATATGAATGTTTTAGTTGGGCCACTTTTTCCGCTTTGTGATAGATGGCGCTGTAATAGTGTGTCTTTTTGTCCTTACGATAATTTAGTTTAAGTAGTGTGTAAGCTTAGTGACTGGTGACCTTAGCAGTTAGGTCCCATACGATTTTACACACATTTGAACATTTTGAACGTATACGTACATGGTATCACGTAACATTTCGCCAGTGCGGACGGTATTTGCTTCGTGATACATTACCCGTGATAAAATGGACCTTTTACCAATTGTGGAAAAGATCGATATCGTGTTGATGTATGGCTATTGTGATGAAAATGCCCAACGGGCGTGCGCTATGTATGCTGCTCGGTATCCTGGACGACATCATCCAAGTGTTCGGACCATTCGCCGGATAGTTTCGTTATTTAAGGAAACAGGAAGTGTTCAGCCACATGTGAAACGTCAACCACGACCTGCAACAAGTGATGACGCCCAAGTAGGTATTTTAGCTGCTGTCGCGACTAATCCGCACATCAGTAGCAGACAAATTGCGCGAGATCGGGAATCTCAAAAACGACGGTGCTGAGAATGCTACATCAACATCGATTGCACCAGGAATTGCATGGCGACGACTTTGAACCTCATGTACAGTTCTGCCACTGGGTACAAGAGAAATTACGGGACGATGACAGATTTTTTGTACGCGTTCTGTTTAGCGACGAAGCGTCATTCACCAACAGCGGTAACGTAAACCGGCATAATATGCACTATTGGGCAACGCAAAATATACGATGGATGAGACATGTGTAACATCAGCGACTCGTGCATGTGATGTGATTTATATGTGTTTACATGTATTTGACGATTTGGTTGTTCATGGTGTGGGTTCCTGTAGTCATGTCCTAGTTCATGGACCAGGGGCAACGTATGAGTGGCCAAGTAAGTGGTCCTGAGAGTCGGGATACCAGTTACTTTGGAAGAAGGCTGGGCATCTCGGACATATTCTGAGTTGTGGTCACCTTTGTGCTCATACGGCAAAGACTACCAAATCCACCGGTTACTCCCTCAACCGTTAGGGGTAAAATTCAATGGGACTCGGGGCAAGTAAGGCTAGCAACCTGCTTCCCTTGTACTTTAAATATGATGCTGGCAACAATCAGAGCAAAATGCCTCGGACCTTTGGAGGTGACGGAGTCCCACCTCTAACTGACAAACCAGGGACTCCTAAGATACGACTTGGCAAACAAATGGTAATGAGACGGGGAGCTATTAATATCAATGGGGGCTACTCTGGGAAAAAGGTAGAGCTGGCAGAGGCTGCAAGTAAGATGGGGCTGGACGTTTTAGCTGTTAGTGACATTCGGGTAAGGGGTGAGAAAGAAGAGGAAGTGCGAGAATACAAGGTCTACCTGTCAGGAGTCAAAGTAGGAATAGCACAATGGGGTGTAGGGCTTTACACCAGGAAATAAATGGAACCCAGAGTAGTTACAATAAGGTATGTAAACGAACGACTGATGTGGATAGATTTGACAGTGTCTAGGAAGAAAATTAGGATTGTGTCAGTATATTCGCATTGTGAAGGGACAGATCAAGATACGATGGATAGTTTTTATGAGGCACTCAGTGATGTAGTTGTTAGAGTGGAGGACACGGACAGTGTTCGGCTCATGGGTGATTTTAACGCCAGGATTGGAAATCGAACAGAAGGGTATGAAAAAGTAATGGGTAAATTTGGAGAGGATATGGAGGCCAACAGGAAAGGGGAAACAACTCTTAGATTTCTGTGCCAGTATGGGCATAGTAATCACAAACTCCTTTCTTAAACATAAGAACATTCACCGGTATACTTGGGAAGGCAGGGGAACCAGATCTGTCATTGACTATATAATAACAGATCAGGAATTCAGGAAGGCTGTGAGGGACACACGTGTATTCAGGGGATTCTTTGATTACACTGGTCATGATTTAATCTGCAGCGAAATTGGGATTGTGAGGCCGAAAGTGCAGGTGGTCAGGTCCATGGGTAGGAGGATAAGAATGGAGAAACTTCAGGATAAGGAAATCAGGCACAAGTACATAACAGCGATCTCAGAAAGGTACCAGTGAGTTCAGTGTAGTCAATTACAGTCATTGGAAAAGGAATGGACAAGGTACAGGGACACAGTACTAGAAGTGACTAAAGAATATCTTGGAACAGTAGTGTGTAAAAGTAGGAAGAAGCAAACAGCTTGGTGGAATGACACAGTCAAGGCAGCCTGTAAAAGGAAAAAGAAGGCCTATCAAAAATGGCTACATACTAGAACTCAGGTAGACAGAGAAAGTTATGTTGAAGAAAGAAACAAAGCCAAACAGATAATTGCAGCATCCAAGAAGAACTCATGGGAAGACTTTGGAAACAGGTTGCAGACTATGGGTCCAGCTGCTGGAATACCATTCTGGAGTGTAATTAGCAGTCTTCGAAAGGGAGGTAAGAAGGAAATGACAAGTATTTTGGACAGGTTAGGAAAACTGCTGGTGAATCCTGTGGATGCCTTGGGCAGATGGAGGGAATATTTTGAAGAGTTGCTCATTGTAAGTGAAAATACGATCAGTAATGTTTCAGATTTCGAGGTAGAATGGGATAGGAATGATGATGGAAATAGCATCACATTTGAGGAAGTGGAAAAAATGGTCAATAGATTGCAGTGCAATAAAGCAGCTGGGGTGGATGAAATTAAGTCGGAACTCATCAAATACAGTGGAATGTCAGGTCTTAAATGGCTACACAGGATAATTGAAATGGCCTGGGAATCGAGACAGGTTCCATCAGACTGGACAAAAGCAGTAATCACACCAATCTTTAAACATGGAAACAGAAAAGGTTGTAACAACTACAGAGGTATCTCTTTAATCAGCGTTGTGGGTAAAATCTTCTCAGGTATTGTTGAAAGGAAAGTGCGAGTATTTGTTGAGGACCAATTGGATGAAAATCAGCGTGGGTTTAGGCCTCTTAGAGGTTGTCAGGACCAGATCTTTAGCTTACGGCAAATAATGGAGAAGTGTTATAAGTGGAACAGGGAATTGTATATATGCTTTATAGATCTAGAAAAGGCATATGACCGGGTTCCTAGGAGGAAGTTATTGTCTGTTCTACGAGATTATGGAATAGGAGACAAACTTTTGCAAGCAATTAAAGGTCTTTACATGGACAGTCAGGCAGCAGTTAGAGAAGACGGTAAATTGAGTTCATGGTTCAGAGTAGTTTCAGGGGTAAGACAAGGCTGCAACCTGTCTCCACTGTTGTTCATATTATTTATGGATCATATGTTGAAAACAATAGACTGGTTGGGTGAGATCAAGATATGTGAACACAAAATAAGCAGTCTTGCATACGAGGATGACTAAGTTGTGTTGGCAGATTCGATTGAAAGTTTGCAAAGTAATATTTCAGAGCTAGATCAGAAATGTAAGGACTATGGTATGAAGATTAGCGTCTCCAAAACGAAAGTAATGTCAGTGGGAAAGAAATATAAACGGATTGAGTGCCAAATAGGAGGAACAAAGTTAGAACAGGTAGACGGTTTCAACTACTTAGGATGCATATTCTCACAGGATGGCAACATAGTGAAAGAACTGGAAGCGAGGTGTAGCAAAGCTAATGCAGTGAGCGCTCAGCTACGATCTACTCTCTTCTGCAAGAAGGAAGTCAGTACCAAGACTAAGTTATCTGTGCACCATTCAATCTTTCGACCAACTTTGTTGTATGGGAGTGAAAGCTGGGTGGATTCAGGTTACTTTATCAACAAGGGTGAGGTTACGGATATGAAAGTAGCTAGGATGATTGCAGGTACTAGTAGATGGGAACAATGGCGAGAGGGTGTCCACAATGAAGAAGTGAAAGAAAAACTGGGAATGAACTGTATAGACGTAGCAGTCAGGACGAACAGGCTTAGATGGTGGGGTCATGTTACACGCATGGGAGAAACAAGGTTACCCAAGAGACTCATGGGTTCAGCAGTAGAGGGTAGGAGGAGTCGGGGCAGACCAAGGAGAAGGTACCTGGATTCGGTTAAGAATGATTTTGAAGTAATAGGTTTAACATCAGAAGAGGCACCAATGTTAGCACTGAATAGGGGATCGTGGAGGAATGTTATAAGGGGGCTATGCTCCAGACTAAACCCTGAAAGGCATCGTCAGTCTTAAATGATGATGATGATGATGATGACGATGCTGGTGCTGATTCCGCATTTAACATTTGACGATGCCACTTGGGTTTGTCTCCATCAAGCAATTCTGTGCAGCTTCTCTCAATTCATAATTAATGAATGTGTTAAAGCAATAATAGGTATTAGTGATTATTACTATCAAGTAAAGTAGTTTTTTTTTAGCCAGAAATACAGAACTGAAAGATGTAAATAATATTGACTACAATGAGACCAACGTATTTTCCTTCGACCATTTTCAAAATTCCTTCTGCCTCCTGTTCTCGTCTTGTATTTTTCGTACGAAACTTTCGTCTTACACACCTTGTGGAGTCACCGCCAGACGCCACACTTGCTAGGTGGTAGCCTTTAAATCGGCCGCGGTCCGTTAGTATACGTCGGACCCGCGTGTCGCCACTATCAGTGATTGCAGACCGAGCGCCGCCACAAGGCAGGTCTAGAGAGACTTCCTAGCACTCGCCCCAGTTGTACAACCGACTTTGCTGGCGATGGTTCACTGACAAAATACGCTCTCATTTGCCGAGACGATAGTTTAGCATAGCCTGCAGCTACGTTAATCGCTACGACCTAGCAAGGCGCCATTATCAGTTACTATTGATATTGTGAATCATTTACAGTCAAGAACGACGTTCATCATTAATGGATTATAGTTAAGTATTCCGCCAGCTACGTCCGTTTTTCTAAATGCTAATTTCCTTGCCCTGTTCCAGACCTCACACCAGCCTGCGTGAGCTAAAACGCGGGCATTTCGGTCTCCTCTAGTAACACGGTGTTGGCTCTCTTGCCAAAACCACAACACACTTCTCACAAAATGAATTTTGAATCCTCTCTGCCTAGCCTGAGCAACACTGATAGATTCATGTTCCTTCGGCTGTCTTGAAAGAGCACCGAGTACAATATTTTGACATACTGGTATAAAATGTAACTCAAAATCATGTTCTTGAAGTGATAACGGCCACTAGATTAGCCTGTTGTCCATTAATTCGAAATACGACAATGAAAGTGCCTTTCGACTCACAATGACAATAGAATGTCCTTCTAAGAAATAGAAGCATAAGTTTTGAAGACTCTATACAATGGAAGCTGTTTCTCTCTCTATGAGTCTATTCTCTCTTACACTTAGCAAGCACGTGACTCGAAAAAGTGAGAACCTCGCATTAATTTGAGTCAATTGATTAACTAATGAACCAAGAGAACAATCGCTGCAATCGACACCAACGTATAAATATCAAATCAGGATGATGAAGTATCAGCACATGACACAGTGGCTTTGTAGTTAATTATAATAATTCGTAACGTTGCTTATCCCATTTCTATAATGCATCATCTTTCAATAGTTCTATAATGGAACAGAACACAACCCGTTCACGATGTTTTAACAGTACTAAGCCCTGAGCATCAACCGCTGCTGGGTCATAAGCTGCCTGTTTACAGTTCAACAGAATCAGCTTTTCCCTGTCATCAGACGTCCGTGTGTCGGTGGCCTGGGACACTGACCAACCGTCAGGGAGCTTCTGATGTCCGACCTACTTATGCGAGGCGGCGAACGGACCTTGGTAGGTGACCCATGTTCCACGCACTTCTGTGTGCATGACAAAGAAACGCAGACCATTAGCCCATTGTGCAAAGGCAGCCCAGGGCCACTGCATTTAAATGCCTAGGTTAGTCGAGTTGGTGTGAGCACAGTAGGGCCAAGCATGGTGCCAGACGTGTGTGAATCATCACCAGGAGATCTGCTAATGCAGCTTTGGTGCTGATCCAGTAATTATAGACGGAGCTTTGAACAAAAAACTTTATTTGAATGTCATCCACAGCTAAAAACTTCATGTTGAGTAAACAACACCGCTGGAGCTATATACTTTATTTAAAAAGCACTTCCGCTTTCGCAACGTTGATTACATCATCATTTAAAGTCCTAAATAGAAATAAACCGTGAAATAATGCCAGAAGAGACAACCTAGGGTAAAAGTAACGTCAGATAATTGCCAAAAGTGTCTGAATGGAAGTAACGCGAAGTATGGCGATGAGTAATACTTACCGTATTCCAAGGTGATACTTGAGTACAACTGTTAAGCTTTTCACCCAGTTCCTAGAATTTCATTCCTTTCGAGAAATCATATGGAAGTCCATGACAAGCAAATGTAGAAGGGGGATCAACAGCTGGAAACTAAAAAGGAATATAAATAAACTGTTAAATATGGTGGTACTGTTAAATATCGTGCGACGGGGAGAACGGGAGAAAACAAGAATAACAGAAAATCATTGGAGTAAACATTACAATGTCCTAGTGGATCCAACAAGTGAAGTACGGGGCATCGCTATGACTGCCCGCGAACTAACGCAGAAAGATGTGATGGGCCACTAGGCAGGTGGCACAAGTGAAAAAGAACTAAGGTGATTTCTCAGTGTGAGATAAATCTATATCCACATAAACACTCCGCAAGCCACCGTATGGAACGTGGCGGAGGGTACTCTGTACCACTAACAGACATTTTCTTCCCTGTTCCACTTGCAAATATAGGGAGGGAAAAACGTCTATAAGCCTCCGTATGAGCCCTAATTTCTCGGTCTTATTTTCGTGCTCCTTAAGCAGAATATATGTTGTGCCAGTAGAATCGTTCGGCAGTCAACTTAAAATGCTGGTTCCCTAAATTTTCTCAATAGCGTTTCTCGAAAAGAACGCCGCCTTCCCTCCAGGAATTCCCATTTGAGTTACGTGTTGTTCGAATCTATCGGAACAGATCTGACAGTCCGTCTCTGAATTGCTTCGATGTCTTTTTTCAGTCCGACCTGGTACGGATCCGCCTAACACTCGAGCAGTACTCAAGAACAGATCGCACCATCTTCCTATATGCGGTCTCCTTTGCAGGTGAACCACTCTTTCCTAATATCCTCCCATTAAACTGAAGTCGACCATTCGCCTGCCTTACCCTAGTTCTCACATGTTCGTTCCATTTCCTATCGTTTTGCAAACGTTACACCCAGATATTTAAACGACCTGACTGTGTCGGGAAAGGATACTGGTAATGCTCAATCCGAACATTACTGGTTTGATCTTCCTACTCATCCACCTTAACTTGAATTTTTTTTCCAGATTTAAAGTAAACTGCTAGTCATTACACCTACTAGAAGTATGGTCTAAATCGTCTTGTATCTTCCTACAGTCACCCAACTTCGACACCCTACCATACGTCAGAGCATCGTCAGCAAACAATCGCAGTTTGCTGCCCACCCTGTCCGCTAAATCTTTCATGTATACAGAGAACAGCAGCGGTCCTATAACACTCCCCCGCAGGCACTCCTGATGATATGATTCACTGTGATGAACACTTACAGTCGAGGACAACGTACTGGATTCTATTACGTAAGAAGTCTGCGAACCACTCACATATCTGTGAACTAATTCATTCGTTAAGAGCCTGAAGTGGCGCTCCCTACCATTTTTTTTTCTGGAAATCTAGAAATACAGAATCTGCCTTTTGCCCTTCATCCATAGTTCTCAGTATATTATGTGAGAAAAGGACAAGCTGAGTTTCACACGAGTGACGCTTTCGAAAACTGTGCTGATTTGTGGACATAACTTTTGCAGTCTCAAAAAAGTTTATTATATTCGAACTAAGATACGTTCAAGGATTCTGAAGCAAACAGAAGTTAGGTATACCGGTCTGTAATTTTGTGGTACCGTTCTGTTATCCTTCTCATGTATTGGAGTCGCGTGCGCTTTTTTCTAGCCGCTTGGGTCTTGGTGCTGGGTCAGGGGCCAATGGCGTAGATTGGTATTCCACACAGACTTCGTGATTTTTTTTGTTTCAAATCCTTCAGTTGTTTCTCTACCCCAGAGTGGCTTATTACTATCCCCTCCTTATGAGAGTCTGTCCGATGGCCAAATGACGGTATGTTTGTACGATTCTCCTGTGTGAACGACTTCTTGAACGTGAAATTTAAAGCTTCGGCTTTCGTTTTACTATATTCAACTGCCACACCAGACTGATCAACAAGGAACTGAATGGAAGTTTTGGATCCGCTTGGCAATTTTAGGTAAGACCAGAATTTCCTCGGGTTCTCTACCAGATCGTTTGCTAAGACGTGACGATGGTAGTTGTTGTATGCTTCGCGCATAGATCTTTCCACAAACGCACGAATTTCTTTTAACCTTTGCTTATCGTCTTATGTGTGTTCTCTTTTTACCCGAAAGTAAAACAGCCCCTTCTTTCTCAGCATCTTCCGAATTTCGTTATTAAGCCGTGGTGGATCAATCCGTCGTTTACCCTCTTACTAGCCGCATAAGTCTCCAGCCACGAGCTACAATCTGCCTGAACTTTGCCCGAAATTCCTCTACGTCCATCTTACCGAAACTAAGTGATGTCATTTCACTGTCTAAGCGAGAGGCTAAAAGCTGCTTATCTGCTCTTTGTGGCAGAAACACTCTCCTAGCGTTCTCTACTGATTTATTAACTTACCTAACCATAGCTGCTATAATGACATCATAATCGCTAATCCCCGTTTCCATACTGACATTGTCGATAAGGTCCAGCCTATTTGTAGCTACAAGACTATGTGGTGGCACATGTCACCCCCCCCCTTCCCCCCTCCCTCAATGAATACATAGACATCCCATTCTCGACAGGTTGTAGTCGCCTCAAACTAGTATTGCATGATCTTCGTGTTTCGGCGATACTAACTTTCTTTGCAGGACGCTATAAATGAACGGCGGGGTCGGGTGACCTGTAAAAACATTCAAGAACTAACTTGGTTTCACCTTTAGCAGTGGTATGCGACCACATAATTTCACTGTGACATTCAGTTTCGACCTCAATAGAGACAAATTTTTTTGTGAACTGCAACGAACAGTTTCCCTTCTGTAGAATCTAATCTGTCTTTCCGATACATGTCCCGCGACTCGTTAAATATCTCAGAGCTTTACACTTTGGGTTTCAGCCACGTCATTCACAAGAATAATCTGAGCGCAAGAATTTTCCTGCAGGGCAGTAAATTTGGGAACTTTATTACGAATACTTCGCCAGATTACTGATAAAATATTGACAGCAGAAGTGTCTTTGCTCTGAACGACATCTGAATTCCCTTGCTTCTTATGGACTGGCGAGTGTTCATCACAGCACCTCAAAGCACCGTATATCCGAAAAAAACCTCATGTGCATTCCACAAGTATTCTGCCACCCGAGTAGCTACTTCTGACCTGCCAAGGGGTGTCCTACAAGTACCCACACAATAACGAAGATCTGGCACTCTGCAGCCAAGACCGTCACAGAGTCGACGAAGCCTTTGGCTGAGATCCTCCACTCTGCTCTAAGCCAAAGGACTCATATCAACTCCAGGAACAATGCTGCAAATTGTTAGCCCCCCCCTCCCCCACCCCCTCGCCCCGCGCACAACGCCAGCAGAAGATGGCTCCAATTAGTGGTACCGATAGATCCACTACAGTTCCAAGAGCACAGGCGGAGACAGATAGAATACTGGAATCGGTAGAAAAAAACAAAATGATAGAAAAAGAGTTTTTTAAAGCACTTTGGGGTGGGGAAATTTCTTAGTGCGTGCATTATCATTGTATAAGGTCAAATTACACATGGGGAATTCATATATCCAAACAATTTAATATGTTATGCGTAGAGTACGAGTGTTCTCCCCATTAGGTGGTGTTAGATCATTTATATAGAGGGTCACTCTATCTGAACAAAAAGCCGTAGCGTGGTTGCTGGCGTTTCGAACTCTTGTCACCACTAGCTCCATCTTTCGTGTAACGTTCCTCTGGTTTGAGGTAACGACGATCTTTGCTCGAGGTTGTTGAATGGGGACGGGGCGTGCTGTGGCGTGGCGAGTTGAGGAGTGGTAACGGAGAGGAGGCGGTGTGAGAGGTCCACCCGGCGAGTAAGGCGAGCATTTGCGTAAGCGTCTTGAGCACAGAGACCGGCGAGTGGTTTCTGGGCACATTTATGGTGCGATTTGCATCCATAGCTGACTGCAAGAGCCGTCTTCGTGCGTATCCTGGCCAGCCAGCTCTCACACCAATGAGAGAGTTGAAGCCTGTTTCGCTTAGCGCCGCGCGGGATTAGCCGAGCGGTCTCAGGCGCTCCAGTCATGGACTGTGCGGCTGGTCCCGGCGAAGGTTCGAGTCCTCCCTCGGCAATGGATATGTGTGTTTGTCCTTACGATACTTTAGGTTAAATAGTGTGTGAAGATAGGGACTGATGACCATAGCAGTTAAGTCCCATGAGATTTCACACACATTTGAACATTTTTTTTCGATGAGCGGAATTCTTGGACCCCTTTCGAACCTCAGCTTCGATACGACAATTTCAGTAAAGTTTTGGGTTTCCAGGTCGTAATTGTTATTTTCTTATTGACACCTGTAGGTCTGTTGCGATCATTCCGATTTCTTATCTAATCTGTTTCACCACCAGTTGAGAACTTGATTTGTGGCTGTTGTTTGCTTTTCCTTAGTCAATATAGTAACCATGGTTGTTTGTTAACTGCGGACGTTAAACTGTGTGGGCTGATGGTGTCAACTGAGCTGCAGAGATAACGTGTTTCTTGTATGCTGTGTCCGTGCCGCCATTCCCCCCTCACCCCTCACCAATGACGTAACGTAGTATACAGATGGCAGGGTTACGGCCGATCTCCCAGCCAAGCGTCTTCAGATAAGAACCTTTCTCTAGAAAAATGCTCTTGAGCCGGTTTCGAGATACCTTCAGGCATTCATCGTTCAGTTAATTATATTCACTTAATACCTGTCTGCGTCTAAAAAAAAAATGGTTCAAATGGCTCTGAGCACTATGAAGCTTAACAGCTGTGATCATCAGTCCCCTAGAACTTAGAACTACTTAAACCTAACTACCATAAGGACATCACACACATCCAAACCCGAGGCAGGATTCGAACCTGCGACCGTAGCGGTCGCGTAGTTCCAGACTGTAGCTCCTAGAACCGCTCGGCCACCTCGGCCGGCTCTGGCTCTCAAAATTTGCAATTCCTAAGGCTGTGTAATTGGGTTTGTCAGCCTAGTTTTCTACCAGGCGTCTCGCCATCGTTGTAGAGGCGGTATCCCGCTGAGACGCGGGCATACCTTTGGCTGGTTATTGTTGATTTCACGTAATTAGCTTTTCTATGTTAATATTTCCTTTGCCGGTTTGTCCGCAAGAAAAAGGCCTTGGAAGGCCAGTCTTCTCGTTGTAAACGTTCTTGGCCTTCCTATTTCGCATTGTCCTGTGCTCCTAGTGTATAACTCTTCTGGTGCACTTCTTGTTTTGTAGTCTGACGTAGTCTGACGTAAATGAAACTATTATTAAAAACGGCCTACCTGTATAGTTAACGTTTTATAGTGGCCAGGATAGACACGAAGCCGATGCCTACTACAGTAGTACAAGTTTATATGCCAACTACCTCTGCAGATGACGAAGAAATTGAAGAAGTCTACGATAAGATAAAAGAAATTATTCAGGTAGTGAAGGGAGACGAAAATTTAATAGTCATTTGGGACTGGAATTCGACAGTAGGAAAAGGGAGAGAAGGAAACATAGTCGGTGAATATGGCTTGGGGCTAAGAAATGAAAGAGAAAGCCGTCTGGTAGCATTTTGCACAGAGCATAACTTAATCATAGCTAACACCTGGTTCAAGAATCATAAAAGAAGGTTGTATACATGGAAGAATCCTCGAGATACTAAGAGGTATCAGATACATTATACAATGGTAAGAAAGAGATTTAGGAAAAAGGTTTTAAATTGTAGAACATTTCCAGGGGCAGATGTAGACTCTGACCACAATCAATTGGTTATGAAATGCAGATTAAAACTGAAGAAATTGCAAAAAGGTGCGAATTTAAGGAGATGGGACTTGGATCAACTGACTGAACCATAGGTTGTACAGAGTGTCAGGGAGAGTATAAGGGAACAATTGAGAGGAATGGGGGAAAGAAGTGCTGCAGAAGACGAATGGATAGCTCTGAGGGATGAATTAGTGAAGGCAGCAGAGGATCAAGTAGGTAAAAAGACGAGGGCTAGTAGAAATCCATGGGTAACAGAAGAAATATTGAATTAATTTGATGAAAGGAGAAAATATAAAAATACAGTAAATGAAGCAGGCAAACAGGAATACAAACGTCTCAAAATGAGATCGACAGGAAGTGCAAAATGGCTAAGCAGGGATGGCTAGAGGACAAATGTAAGGATGTAGAGGCTTATCTCAGCAGGGTTAAGATAGATACTGCCTACAGGAAAATTAAAGAGACCTTTGGAGATAAGAGAACAACTTGTATGAACATCAAGAGCTCAGGTGGAAACTCAGTTCTAAGCAAAGAAGGGAAAACAGAAAGGTGGAAGGAGTATATAGAGGGTCTATGCAAGGGCGTTGTGCTTGAGGACAATATTATGGAAATGGAAGAGGATATAGATGAAGACGAAATGGGAGATACCATACTGCTTGTAGAGTTTGCCAGAGCACTGAAAGACCTGAGTAGAAACAAGGCCCCCGGAGTAGACAACATTCCATTGGAACTACTGACGGCCTCGGGAGAGCCAGTCCTGACAAAACTCTACCATCTGGTGAGCAAGATGTATGACACAGGCGAAATACCCTCAGACTTGAAGAAGAATATAATAATTCCAATCCCAAAGAAAGCAGGTGTTGACAGATGTGAAAATTACCGAACTATCAGTTTAATAAGTCACAGCTGATAAATACTAACGCGAATTCTTTACAGACGAATATAAAAACTAGTAGAAGTCGACCTCGGGGAGATCAGTTTGGATTCTGTAGAAATGTTTTCAACATTCGTCTATAGCACCACATCTCAAATCTCTTCTGTTCCGGTTTTCCCACAGTCCATGTTTCACTACCATACAATGCTGTACTCCAGAAGTACATCCTCAGAAATTTCTTCCTCAAATTAAGGTTTGCCATAGCAAGTCTGCTTTTGATGTCTTCCTTGCTCCGTCCGTCATTGGTTATTTTACTGCCTAGGTAGCAGAATTCCTTAACTTCACTGACTTCGTGACCATCAATCCTGATGTTAAGTTTCTCGCTGTTCTCGTTTCTACTACTTCTCATTACCTTCGTCTTTTTCCGATTTACTCTCAAACCATATTGTGTACTCATTAGACTGTTCATTCCGTTCAGCATATCATTTAATTCTTTTTCGCTTTCACTCAGGATAATAATGTCATCAGCGAATCGTATCGTTGACATCCTTTCACCTTGTATTTTAATTCCGCTCCTGAACCTTTCTTTTATTTCCATCTTTGCTTCCTCGATGTACAGATTGAAGAGTAGGGGCGAAAGGCTATAGCCTTGTCTTACACCCTTCTTAATACGAGCACTTCGTTCTTGATCGTCCATTCTTATTATTCCCTCTTGGTTGTTGTACATATTGTATATGACCCGTCTCTCCCTATAGCTTACCCCTACTTGCACCATTTTATATTGTCGAACGCTTTTTCCAGGTCGACAAATCCTATGAACGTGTCTTGATTTTTCTTTAGCCTTGCTTCCATTATGAGCCGTAACGTCAGAATTGCCTCTCTCGTGACTTTACTTTTCCTAAAGCCAAACTGATCGTCACCTAGCGTATTCTCAATTTTCTTTTCCATTCTTCTGTATATTATTCTTGTAAGCAGCTTCAATGCATGAGCTGTTAAGGTGATTGTGCGATAATTCTCGCACTTGTCAGCTCTTGCCGTCTTCAGAATTGTGTGGATGATGCTTTTCCGAAAGTCAGATGGTATGTTGCCAGACTCATATATTCTACACATCAACGTGAATAGTCGTTTTGTTACCACTTCCCCTAATGATTTTAGAAATTCTGATGGAATGTTATCTATCCCTTCTGCCTTATTTGACCGTAAGTAATCCAAAGCTCTTTTAAATTCCGATTCTAATACTGGATTCCCTATCTCTTCTAAGTCGACTCCTGTTTCTTCTTCTATCACATCAGACAAATCTTCACCCTCATAGAGGCTTTCAATGTATTCTTTCCACCTATTTGCTCTCTCCTCTGCATTTAACAGTGGAATTCCCGTTGCACTCTTAATGTTACCACCGTTGCTTTTAATGTCACCAAAGGTTGTTTTGACTTTCCTGTATGCTGAGTCTGTCCTTGCGACAATCTTATTTTTTTCGATGTCTCCACATTTTTCCTGCAGCCATTTCGTCTTAGCTTCCCTGCACTTCCTATTTATTTCACTCCTCAGCGACTTGTATTTCTGTATTCCTGATTTTCCCGGGACATATTTGTACTTCCTCCTTTCATCAATCACCTGAAGTATTTCTTCTGTTACCCATGGTTTCTTCGCAGCTACCTTCTTTGTACCTATTTTTTCCTTCCCAACTTCTGTCATGGCCCTTTTTTAGAGATGTCCATACCTCTTCAACTGTACTGCCTACTGCGCTATTCCTTATTGCTGTATCTATAGCGTTAGAGAACTTCAAACGTATCTCGTCATTCCTTAGAACTTCTGTATCCCACTTCTTTGCGTATTGATTCTTCGTGACTAATGTCTTTAACTTCAGCCTACTCTTCATTACTACTATATTATGATCTGAGACTATATCTGCTCCTGGGTACGCCTTACAATCCAATATCTGATTTCGGAATCTCTGTCTGACCATGATGTAATCTAACTGAAATCTTCCCGCATCTCCGGCCTTTTCTAAGTATACATCCTCCTCTTGTGATTCTTGAACAGGTTATTCGCTATTACTAGCCACGTCACGTGGCCCATAATGTGTAAGAATATCAGGTGATTAGTGGGTGAGTGCGAATCCTGTAAAAGAGGTAAACCCAGTAATTGTCCTCCGAAGAGTTGTTATAATCCCAGCGCGAGGAGAGCTCTATTGATAAACTCTTTATTGATTACATAGGACCTCTTCCTCGTACCAATAAGAGGAGCCGATGTATCCTTATGGTTGTTGACTCGTGTTCTATATCTCTATGGTTAATCACTAGTTCAGGTGTCACGGTGGCGATTCCACCCGACATCTGACCATCTTCAGCTGGTTTGGACCCCCTACGGCTCTTGTTAGCGATAACGCTCCGACTTTCGTTTCTGAACAATTGAAGCAGTTATTCTTTCGTAATGCTGTTAAGCACCTAATCACCAAGCCATATGATCCGCAGGCATCTTTTGCCGATAGAGTGAGTCGTAGCCTTCAGTGAATAGTGGTCACTTACCATCATAAGTCTCCGAGTACTGCCTTTCCCTGTCTCAGTTTTGGTTTTAACACTGCACACCACGAAGCATTCAAGGCAGTTCCTGCCGTTCTCTTGTTTGTGCAACGCATCAATTCCCGTCTGCCAAACTTGTGGGATGTCAAGGACCTTCTGCTTCGTCGATGACTTGAAGGTCTTAGAGAAAATTGTGGTCAGGCCAGTAATAACGTTAGGTTAGCTCTCTGCTGCCAGGGACGGTGATATGAATAGACCCCCCCCCCCCCCCTCTTTCAGGGCAAGATAGAAGATGAGGTTTTCGTCAAGAACTGTGCCGGTCGGGTGAGGGGAGATGCTAAGCTCGGGAAGTTCTCGTTTCATAGACCCACGCTGTATCATACAATTCTGGGTCTGGTTGACTTGCTTGTCAAAGATCTGGACGCTGGTATGTTCCTCAGAGTGAACCTTTATCAACTTAAGCCCGTTAATTAACTTTCCCCTTCTTCTTTAGGCTGGATCAAAGCCCATTGGTTTCAGGGGCGGACGTTGAGCAGTGGCGGTGTTGTTGGTGTCGCGTTTCGGACTACTGGCGCCACTTGCTTCAGCTGTCGTGTGACATCCAGCTCATTTGAGGCCACAAAGATTTTTGCTCCTGGCTGTTGATGGGGATGGGCCATATTGTGACTTGGGAGTTGCGGAGTGGTAGAAAGCAAGGAGAATGGTGCAAGAGGTCGCTCTGCGAGTAAGGCGAGCACTTGTGAAAGCGTCTTGGCCACGGATATTTGTGGGCCGATTTGAGTCCGTGGCTCACTTCGAGTGCCGTATTAGTGCATAGCATGGCCAGCCAGCTCTGGGTCGTGGCACACTGATGAGAGAGTCAAAAAAGTTTCGCTGTGATTAATTCTGGGCCCCCTTTGGAACAGGCAAGCTTCTTCTTCAGTTCGAGAAATTCAGCTAAATTGTGGATTTTGAACTCAACTTTTATTTTCTTATCGACACCGATAGGTCTGTTGCGATCATTTTGATTTCATAGCTGATCTATTCTCCACCAGTTGGTTCCTTGAATTGTGGCTGTTTACTTTTCATGAGTCGATACTGCCCTTGCTTGTTTGTTCGACTTCCCTGTTAAACGTCTTCGAACACTAGTTAACTACCTTTCTCTTGTAATGCGGCCATGTGCCGGTTTTGAGATACCTTTGGGCATTGCAGACTTCATCGATCTGTTAATTATATTGGCTCAGGAGGTGGCTGGGTCTAGAAATATGAAGTTCTCAGGCTATTTAATTGAGTCTGACAGCCTACTTTTCTCTCAGGCGTTTGGCCGTCGAGGTAGAGATGGTACCTTGCAGTGATGAGACTATACCGTTTGGCTAGTTACTGTTGCTTTCACGTAATAAACCTTGCTGTGTTAATATTTGTTTTGCTCGTCTCCACCAAAGGAAAAGGGTCTTGGAAGGCCAGTCCTATTTTGGAACCTTTCTTGATCATCCTATTTGATATAGTCTTTTGTTCCTTGCGTATAATCCTTCTGGTGCACTCTTAGTAAGGAAACTCTTGGTTACTTAACTGAAGCAGTTATTCATCATGGCCTACTTGTTTTCTGTTTGGTAGTCTGACATAACTGAACCTTCTATGAAAGAAGGTCTGCTGGTTTTCTTGTTTGTCATTTCACTTAACTGAAGCTGTTATCATCGAAGACCTGCCTATTTTCTATTTGAAGATTTTGTTTAGGGAAGTTGTTGTTACTGAAGGCCTTAATGTTTCCTGTTTCGTGATTATTAACTTAACTGAAGCTGTTGTTAAAGAAGGCCTTACTGTGCCCTATTTACTTATCTGAAGCTGTTACTATTGAACCCCTGCCTGTTTGTATTTGGTAATTTTACTTCATCTTCGCTGTTATCTTTGAAGACTGGCCTGCTTTCTATTTGGTAATTTTACTTAACTGAAGCTGTTATAACTGAAGGCCTGCCTCTTCCCTTTTAATTAAATTATGAGCTATTTCATAATTTGTGTTACCTGAAACTTTTATTAATCAAGGCCAACCTGTTTTTATTGCCATATTATTTAGATCTGATTTTTTACTCAATCTCTGCTGCAATCAGCTTAAATTGTGATTGCCCCTAACCTGCCTGTTTCAGAGGTATTTATGACAGTAATGAAGTAACAGTAAATGACACATGACGGATTACAGGCCCTTACATCTCTACCCATAACTGTAGGTTTCAAAGAGACCTTGGACAGCTCAACGGTATTAATCGACGGCCGAGTCAGCCTCAACTTGTAGGCGTCAGTCGATGCAGATTGGCGGGGAATATGGTCGGCGCACCACTACCCCGGCCATTGTCAGTTTTCGTGATAAGAGCCATTACTTCTCAGCCAGGTAGCTCCTCTACTGGCCTCACAAGGGCTGAGTACACACGGCTTGCCAACAGCACTCGGCACAACTGGATGGTGACCCATCCAACTACTAGACAAACCCGATAGTGCTTAACTTCGGTTACTTCCATTATTTCACGGGAACCGGTGCTACCACTGTGGTAAGACCGTTGCCACAGAAAGTTACATATTTAATAATCCACGTTCCACAAATACAACTAGAGCTCTCATAAAGATTGCTGATGAGACTGAAATTAATTTTCCTTTACTGCTAGCACATTACGTTATGTAAAGATGAGTACTTTGTGCTACTTTCGTAAAATTTTAATTGACGGTAACTACAGGTTGCTTAAGTATTTTACTCATTTAAACTTTTGTAGAAGAAGACTATCCAGATTTTCAAGTTATCATATTCCAGAATGTAGCTCAGTGCACATGCAGAAATGATTATATCCACTATACTGTCCTTCGTTATGGCGTGGACTGAGTTAAATTGTTACCGTGCTGCCCAGTTATCTGAGTCTCCAACATCGGCGCCCAGAGTGGTCGAGCGGTTTCTAGGCGCTACAGTCTGGAACCGCGCGACCACTACGGTCCCAGGTTCGAATGCTGGCTCGGGCATTGATGTGTGTGATACCCTTAGGTTAGTTAGGTTTAAGTAGTTGTAAGTTCTAAGGGACTGATGACCTCAGAAGTTGCGTCCCATAGTGCTCAGAGCCATTTGAACCATTTTTTAGTGCTCAACATCCTCATTTCTCTGTTTACTGTTTCTCACTTCGCTGCAGGTAAAATTTGTTGGTTTGCAATATAGTTCACGATCGTTGATTTTAATTTTGCAGTTGCGTCCCTTTATCTAACCACACTATTTCTGAGGACAGACTGGTACAGCATTTCAATGCTTCTTACATTTCTTCTCATTAGTTTCAGACAGGTCCACTAACATCGGAACATTATTTGCAATACTAGTCAGAGACTCTTCATCGTAGTCACTTTCTCTTTGTTCAGTATCTTCCTCTGACTTGTGTAAACTTGCACTACCCTCTTCTTCTCCAAAACGAATTTATTGCCTGTTCTTCGATCCGACGCTCTATTATCTTTACCTTTATGTCAAACTCAGTTCTTTCCATTATTTAATTTCGCATGCTGGCAACTGTCTTCAAAAGCCATCTTATATTTCATATCTGCCAACCAATAATTACCGAGAACTAAACCAATGATAAGAGTTCCGACAATCAACGTACTCTTCCTATTCTTGTCCTCCTGTATTCTGAGCGTTAATAGTGGGTGATCTTGAACAGTTTGTTTTGATTACCCACATCACTGACAATACGTATGTTGTTGACAGCAAATTTTGGTAATGTAACTGTATTATTGAGTTGTGACAGTAAATTTTTTGAGATAGCCCTCTTTCTGCATGTTTCCAGTTCTCCAAAGAGCATTAATACATCATTATCAATTTGTTCTTCCTCTCTGTATAGCATTTTTTCATGCAATTAATGAACTTATCGTGATTGCTGACCTATTTCTCATGACATAGGTTTCAGAGTAGACAATTTCCGAATCTTTATTTAGTTTACTGGTGTACGGTCTCGTGGATTCCTATCGCTCCTTACGTATTCTGGTGGCTGATTCTGCGCTTTGTCTCCTGCACAAGGTGGTCGATTTTATCGATAATTTGGATTAAATCCGTTCATTTGACGATATTCGTCTGTTCTTTCCCATCTGGTACCCCGTCGATTATATATACTTTAGTCCATAATTCTAAAATTCTCTTCTTGTGGACCAGTACTGCAATTTTTACATTCATCATTATTTTTCGTTTTCTTTGTTCTGCTAGGAGAATTTCTGTTCTGTTGAACGTTAAACTCCACATTCAAATGCAACATGATTGCCAAATTCGTATTCGCTATCATTGGTAACTTCTGTGTTTTGCAATTAACATTAATTCTTCCTCTTTAACTAGAACGTTGAGTTACGCACTGAAATTTCAATATTTCTGCATATACTTTACAGTAGTACCAGGATTTCTTGCAAAATGTGATGGTGCAGGAAGTTTTGTTTTTATTATGTCTCGAGACCATTATCCATTTAGGACTGCTGCTGCATGTGGAGTAAGTTTTGGTTAAACTATACCCCAAATACGTGCTTCACCTTGCATGTGGCTGGTGCATTTACCTGTTTTTCTCCGTTCTATAATGTTTTCGTAATGGATGTTAGAAATCTTTGATAATAGCTACAGGACGGATAACGTACTTCAGTTCATATTCTTGAACCTATTTTGTTCACATATCATTGACTATAATTACTGTGACATCATAACAATGTTACTGAGCCTTGCGCCGGGTTCGATAGGTAGCGCCCGGCAAGTTGAGTACGTTCTTTACCGGTTAGACGGGCTTTGGTTCGCTCCATACCCATCTTCGCCCTGGAGAATTTGGCGCGATTCGGCGAATCCCACCGGTCGCGTTACCTTCTGCACTAGACGACCGCAACGCCTTCACCACAGGATTTTGCTGGACACCTTGACAACGCCTTCTTCGGGTTTCTTGGTCCAAGAAGAGCTCAGTTCTTCTTCCTTCTCTTTACGGTCAGCCTCATTTCTACGTACTTCAAAGACATGTCTCCAACGCCGGCTATTGGCTGTGTTTGATGCAGCTAGGCGCAGGCCTTCTACCAGGTTCCCAGTTATTTTCGTTGTGCTGCGCTTCGCCATTTTCAGTTTACTGTGATCTTTAATGTTTTGTGGCACTCGCTCAACTCTCTCTCGTGGGTAAATTAGCTTACGTCTAGAGTAAGTGATTCTAAATATTTTTGGTCACCCAGTTTTATGTAAAGCACTGATTATTGTTTTGGTGATTTAATTTTAAGACCTATATCCTTGTGCCCATTTCTAAGAGGTATTTTGAGGGTATGTTGGTCTTGGTCTTAAGAAAAGAGATCCCCTTTATGTAGTGGCACTCAGTTGTTTCTGGCAGCCGGTTAACTTTCTTCCCTCTAGGATACCACAACAACCTTCAGGAGAAATAAGTTTAATATTTTATATGATAACTTAATGATGCTTGTCTCTGTTAAATTGTACGTAAAACTGCGCTAAAAACCATTACAAGAGGACAAGTGATGTTCTTGAGAATTTCGTATTTGATTATTAAGTTTATAAAAGACCATTCGTATACCATGGTTTGCGCATACTAACTTGACGGCTTCTTCTGCATTTATTAAGACTGTGGTATTACTTGTTCCACAGTCATTTGATCCCTGACCGGCAGCAATTCCGGTTTTAAGCGTGCATCTCGCTTGGACCTGTCAACTTCAATTAAACATCGTGAGGGAACTTAGCATTTAGTGGTACTTTGGTCTTAAGTTATTGTTAGTAATTGGTTTCCTTACAGAGCCGGGGTAAAGACTTTGTTTTCTTTTTAACATGTTTATTGCTTAAGAGAACTTTGCTGTATATGTTGAAGTGCACTATCTGTCCCTTGGCGGCTTGTTGCCAGCGGTGCAGAGAACCAAGGTCTATGTCTAAGGTCTGTCGTGTCCTCTGTCTATTTGTGCCCTTACGTTACTTGGGGCCGATGAATACCCTGTTGTGATTGTCAGGTTATGGTGTGCCTCGGTTTGACTTTCAATCTAAATTCTTAATATTTAATGTTTTGATGAACTGTAATTCTTTCAAATAATTTTAAAGAACGTGTTAACTGTTTTTATTCGGGTTTTTGACGTTTAATGCCTTTTCTTAAGGGGAAAGATAAAGTTGAATCACTTTTTTTTTTTAATTTTAGCCTTGTACCTTGTTGCCTTTGAGGAAAAGAAATTATTGTTGGTTAATAAATTGTCTCAATGAGATATTGGTAACAAACGATGTTCAATAGTTTTACCCAGCCCTTGTTCTAGGACCTGTTGGTTCGTGTGCTCCTGAAATACAGGCGCTTGTCGCCAGTACCAGTTACAATCTATTACACACAACACTGCACTATTCTTTTCTTGCATAAATTTTTTATTTACTTCTCTCGAACTTTTTTTCATTCTGAAACTGTCCTAATTTTGTCTACTTCACTGCCCATCTCATTGCATTGCTTTTGAATCCACTCTATAACCGCCACCTTCCTACAATCACAAACACACTTTCTGTGTGCAGTTTCACTGCCTTGGGTCTGCCTTATATCATGAGTCTTTTTAATCAAAGTTCTAGTTTATTTGTTTTGTTCAGTAACCTATGTCTTAACTTCTTGAATTTCGGTTTTGAGTCCATCATGTTCAGACCGCAATTCATTTCCATGATGATTATACATTTGATTGAATATATTAGTGAGCTTCGTTCTAACTGCCAGTGGCATCTCATAATTTATTGTAACTGTCCTGTATTTCCCTTTTAATTCTTTGACTACTTTCTTTAATTTATTGACTAATTTTCCGACTAGTGACTTTCATTTCTTTCTCTTTTTGGAACAATAATTTATTGCTGACAATCACTACCGTTTTATTATTAAATGTTGATTTTGAACTCTGCATTGTTGAATATAAATTGCAGATGCTATCATTTGCACCCTCTTCGTTTCTTTGTTTACATTTTTCACAGTGAGAATCTTTTCTGTATTTTTTTCTTTATAATCAATGTTTATTTGACCTGTTTGGCTCCGTCTCTGCCCATAGCCCATCTTTGACTTCGATTTTGCACTTAAGTTATTCGCCCTGTGGTGTATTCTTACTGATCCATACCTACATTTAGCTGTGTTACCCTTTGCAAGGATTATCTAACCTCATGACAGAAATGTAAAAGCTATCACACGAGATACACAAAATAAATTCCTAGAAGTGGATTTTCGACATTTATCTTTCACTAAAAGCCTTTAATTTCAGACTTGTTTTAATAGGGCAATATAAAATTTACTTCTATTCCTGAAGAAAGTATTTTCCTTCAGGTTCTCCATTTCCCTCTTGCAAGTTCTAAATATCGAATTTTCGAGATCTCCATTTCTGAGGCCAACATCAGCTAATTTTTCTTAATTTTTTCCATGCTACCTCCATTTTTAAGAACCTGTCTCCCCTTACTAGCACAGTAGCTCTTTTGTTAGAATAAATTTTCTGTCAGTTACTAATGATGTGAGCTGACTCATATTCCAAATGTGTTTCCATCTGCATCCTGTCTGTTGTAAGCTTTGTATAGTTCTCTCAGTGTGCATTAGTTTTAATAAACCTGGCAGCTTGTCATGCACCCATCCCTTGTTTCTTTAAGTTACTAACTGACTAAAATAGTGTTTGCTTTTGATTTCTTAATGACAACATATTTTATTCTTTTTGCTGAAACATGTGATAATGTTTATCTTTTTTCAGGTGTGCCCCCTCCCCCCAAAACTAAAGCTGCTTAGTTATGTTTCACTATCCATGTACTGCCGAATTCACCAAATTATTGAGTGTTTCGTTGTTTTTATTCATCCTGCTTTGTTTCGTGCGAATTGCTTATGGTTTCTAGATCACTGCTTTCTTTCTTCCCTTTTGTGTATTTCCATCATGGATTTCTTCCTTCTATGGTCACAGTCATAAGTAACTATTCAACGAGTAACCTATTAATGTCTTCCATTTGTCACAGATTTTTAACTACATCTACTTGCAGACATTTTACACATCGAAACATGTTGCATACTATCTGCTTAAAATGTGTTGTTTTCCTAAAAATTGGTGGTTTCACAGTAATTTTGTTTCATTCCACTCTTTCTCCGTTCATTCATTCACTCATTCAAATACTATATTCCATGAAACACATCATGATGGAGAGCTCTTCGAATGTGAGATTAATTAACCAGAATAGCCGCTATAGACTAGTTCTAAAAAGTATATACAAAAAATTATGTCTATAGAAGCATCAATCTACTAATTCAAAAATAGCCACAGCTTCTTCTCCTACGTTTCAGATTAATATTAACTGCTAGTCGGTAATATCTATTCACGGTTGCTCCTTTTCTAGAAATCAGTACCGTGACGACGCTCAACTCATCATAACGAACACTCAACTCATCAGAAGGGAGAAGATATACATTAAGATGTGGACGTCTGTATAGGTAACTGAATGGCGAACGTTTCATCTAAAAGGAACAGCAGCGTTTCCATATACAGAGATATCAGAAATCGCATACTTCTTCTATAGAAGGGAACTACATTACATGGACGTCGTACACCGATGAAAAGTAATTGTTTTAGAATGTAGATACACAAGAAGACTACTTGTCATAAATCATTTGCATCGACAAATGAGTATGGCGTTATGAGGGTGATTGCAGCAGTATGGTGTAAGCAAAAATAAATCGTTCCGTCCAGGCAGTGACACAACAGTACTTTAGTAAAAATTTTGGTAAATGCAATGTATAGTTTTTAGTAGGTACTCATAAGAAATCGATAGTGTAACCTCATTCTCGAAAAATTTTTTGGATGAAATGTACATAGAAAAAGTACAAAGAAGGGCAGCTCGTTTTGTATTATCGCGAAATAGGGGAGACAGTGTTACAGACATGATACGTGGAGTGGCAACCATTAAAACAAAGGCGTTTTTCGTTGCGACGGAAGCTTCTCATGAAGTTTCAATCACCAGTTTTTTCCTACGAATGCGAAAACATTCTGTTGCCACCCACCTACATAGTGAGAAATGATCATCACGATAAAATAAGAGAAATTAGGGCTCACACAGAAAAAATTAAGTGCTCGTTTTTGCCGCGTGCCGTTCGAGAGTGGAACGGTAGAGAGGCAACTTGAAGGTGATTCATTGAACCCTCTGCCAGACACCTTATTGTGAACCGCAGAGTAATCACGTAGATGTAGATGTAGATATGTTGTACACCATTAGTTTCTCATGTGGAAATTCATGTACGTAATTTTCTGGGACTACAAGAAGCATGTGGCTTATGTCGTGTCGTTTCCCGCCATAGAATGACGCAGAAAGCATGGCAACGTGAAGGGAGGTATCATCCCTCCTCTAGAGGGCGGGAAACTGCTGCCATGGAGCACTCTAAGCTGCTTAGTCAGTCTCTTTGATGGTGGCGAAAAAAAAAAAAATTCCTGCTCCGAGCCATCTCTCATATTGCGTGACGTGCGTGCACCTTCATACTTCAGGTAGCGCCACAATAGTGGTGTGGGGAGAGGTCAACTGTTGAGACAGAGGTAGTTAAGTGAAAGTCCTATGTAAATCTATCAGTTTCACCACCTCCATCTGTGAGTAATGTAAACATTAATTTTGTAAGTTTTGTTGAGGACTTCGATATTTCGTATATATTATAATTTGCTGTAGCTCTCCAAACTAGTATTTTTTCACACCCGCATAATTACAGTACTCTACAACCGCTTAGACTTGCTTACTGAATTCAAGACTTGGTCTCTGTCAAAGTACCAACATCAGCGGATTACCAAAATATTTCTTTATGCTAAGGAATTTTTCTCTTAACTACCCCCTTTCTTTAGGTCATGTTGTGCACTACGAAGAGCTTTTCTTCCGGTTTCGGTTCAGTACTTCATTAAGCTACACGATGCACCAACCAAATTTTCAGTAGTCTTCCGTAACACCACAATTACCAAGATTTTATTCTCTTCTTGTATGAAACTTTCTGTCAGATTAAAACTGTTTACCGGACTGAGACACGAACTCGGGACCTTTGCCCTTCTGCAAGGTCTGCAGGAGGACTTCTGCGAAGTTTGTAAAGTAGAAGACGAGGTACTGTTATAATTAAAGCTGTGAGGACAGGTCGTGAGTCGTGCTTGTCTAGATCAGCTACACTCCGGCACTGTACCTTAGAGTGTTCGGTCAGAGGGATAGTTGCCCTCTGTAATAGAAAAACTGAGTGACTAGATCAACGCTGAACTTGAACGGCTGTCATTGAACGTCCGCGCAATCAAATGCAGCGAACGATAACGAACAAAATCAGATAAAAAAAGGAGATGGTAGCGCACTTGCCCGCGAAAGGCAAAGTCCCGATTTCGACTGTCAGTGCACACTCCGCTGCAAAGTGAAAATTTCATTCCCGTCTTGTATGTTCGCGTTTGACTTCCACGCAAGGCTATACTTCACTCAAATAGTTACAAAGAAGATCTCCTAATGCTTAAATATATTTTGGATTCTTGCATGTTTCTCTTTTTCAGAGTACCACTGCCAGTCTACGTTTTACATCACCTATACTTCTCCCGTCGTCATTTAATTGCTGACCAAATAAGAAAACTTTTACGCTGATTTCACTGGCTCATTTTCTATCATAATTACTTCTGCATCACTTGATATAATATGCCCGCATTTCATTGCTCTAGTTTTACTTTTGTATACGTTAATCTTATAATCTTCTTTTCAAAACATCCATTTTGATCAGCCTACAAAGTTCATTGTTTAAGTAGCACAGTTATTCAGCTTTCCGGAATGTGTGTCAATTTAAAACGACGAACGCAAAATAATGGTATCGTAATCTAAATGCCACTTAGGACACCTCCTGAGACAACAATTTGGTCTTCAAATCCCAGTGGTTATTTATTTTTCTCATTTCCATCCAAAATAATTTTGAGTCGCTGATTAAATACGTTTTCTTGTAAAGCATACGTTTGTATCTTGTAACGTATATTGTAACTGTTATTGTATGTAGGTCCCCAATTCGAAATTTTAAACTTTTTATGAGGCATATGCGTCTCTCGCTACACTGTGTACTGGACAGCAGCAGACAGTTCTTTGTTTCTTACAACGTAGATATTCGAAGTATTCTGATAGGAAAATATATTTGGAAACCCTATTCCGACTTAACAGCTTGATCTCAATAATTACTTTTCTTACTCATAAGCAGAAATCAGTAAGAACAATTACTAACTCCTGGACCACTTTTTTAAAGGACTGACAACAAGAGATGACTTGGGCTGAAATTAACAATGAACCAAACATGACATAAAATGTAGTCTAATCCATGATAATTTCATATAATTACTGGAAAATACCTTCCACATATGCTAGCCAGTAAGGACATGAAACATCCATTACGAATCACTAGAAGAATTTAAGCATCTTGTTAAAGGGAAAAGGAAATTTATCGTTTGGCAACAACACACTACATAAGCTACACAGAATAATAAACAGAAATTATTAAAAAATAATAAACTTGAGAACATGCCTAATACCTATTATGGTCAGATATCCGATAATACTGCAAAACGTTTTCCTGAAACTAAAGTTTCTGGGCAGCGAAACCACTTTTAATTAAATTACACCAAAACACTGATAATAGCAAGAACTCCTAAACGGGGTTCTAGAGTACAGCAAACGATATGCAGTTATTTTGGAAACGCAAATTGTCCATATAATGCTAACTGAGAGTGAGTTTGAAACTAGCTTCACTGAAAATTCACGTCTCCATAGCAATAAATCGCATATTTGCTAGAATAGAAACATTTATCGATTGTACACAAAGGAATCTAAAACTTTACAGGGAGTAGACACACTCCGGACATATTACAACTTGAAAGTCAAGTACGTAGCATGCAGGGTGCTGAAAAATCTTCCGAACGTTGAGAATGGTTCGTTCTGGAATTCCTTTGTCTTTTTCATTGTTTCTGACGATCTAATTTGCCTTTCCACGAGTCACAAGTCACTGGTGTTTTTGACCTCAATTGTGTCAAGCGAGAGCTCACTGGAGGGCAGGGTGAAGGTCTCTTGCGTTTTCTGATGAAAGCTGGTTCTGCCTCCGTGCCAGTGGTAGCCCTGCGTTGGGTGGAGTGAATCTGCGTAAGGTGTGTAACACAATGATATATTGGCTCTGATCTGAATCCTGTGTGAGATAGCTAGCCTCTCACATAATTTTTTCGTTTAATTAAAGTGATCAAGTTTCCCCTCCAAACATTATGGTGGGAAAGGGTTCTGGTAAGTGTGACTGAAAGATAATTACTGTCCCAAAAATTTTCAATAAGATTTATTTTCTTTAAACTGAACATGATCTGTACAAGGAACAGTTATGTATGTTTCTGTGAGCCAAACATGTAAATAGCCCACACTTGAATGAGGTGTTGGCAAGAACGTACTACAGACGACCCTGCCTTGAATGTGACGTCTTCTCTACTATGAGAAGCGGTGATAAAAGTGAAATTTGTAATGACAGTAGAAAAGTGGGTAATCGGATGCAGTACCATGAAATCACCTAAGGAGGCAAAGAGTTTCAGCAGATGCCACGCCTGAGAAACAAATTCAAATTTTGGGCAGCTGATAAATCAACAGAAACCATGTAGGCCGGAGCTGCGTGTATTACTGACAGTACGGCACAAGGCGGCGTGCTGACGACGGCAGCTACTCTGCTCGACTGCGCTGAAAGGAGCCCTTCGAGACCAATCAAAGGGCGACTGTGAAAAACACAAAGTGTCCGGGTGGCCGGACAAGTGAAACTGAGAATGAAATTACTCTGCAGCAGGGGTGGCAAAGTACGCGACCGACTCCTGCGGCGGCCAGGAACAAACATACAAATTCTCTTACGGCCCACGCTCAGAGAGCGTGAGCTATGCTTGTGCCACAAGTTCGCCCATCGTCACCGATAAATCAAAACTTTCGCCAATTATGACCGTCCAAAAATTCGTCTAGACTCCCACTAATGTACTCCGTCATTCTGGGTGTCAATACTATTCCTTTCCGCCAAACCCGGACGGTGACTGCAAACGTATGCTAACGTCAGTTCGAAGGGACTTCGTTCGGGAAGCTTTCTGATGATGGGCGCAAATGGATTACGACAGTTAGGGCGTTAAATGGCCACTGTCGTGTCGCCATCCTGTGGTGCTCGACGACCATTTCTCTGAAATGTACCAAACAATACCACAATAGCTGGTCCGTTCCTGCACAAAGGCTTTCACGAAAAAACTGCCCCCAGACATTGTAAAAATAGTGAGAGTCCGTCGCTGTAGCTCCTGATACCCGACATGAAAAGGGAAAGCCACCAGTCAGGGATCGGGATTCTGTTCGCACTTCACAGTTACCGGATTACTGCGAGTGGCTGACCTCCACACAATCCAAAAGTCCCCGATCGTGTCCTTTGTGAAATGAACAGAATTACGATACGCACACATCCTGCTCCCGGTCATGTACATGCCGGTACATAGCACCTGATTTCCTACTTTGCATGCCAATTTGAGACCGTAGCAAAATGACTTACTTTCAATGTGTGTAAATTCAGATTTTAGAAATGCAAGGTAGGCTCGCTTGATGGCACTTAATATGTGTATGAAGACACCAGAAGGCTAGTAACCCTGCATTAACCTACCGCTCACAATAGATTGTGCAGCACGTTTGTCTTACTTCAGAAATGGGAATAGTGTGGTGCAACACCAAGATCAAATCAAACCTAACTTGAGCGTTCCACAACACGCCTGAGGGATCCAAACGGTTCAATAAAGAGACAGAGTTCACAATTAAGACAAACAACACAGAGACCTCTAGGATACCACACATATTCACTCAGTTTATTATACACATTCGAGGAATGGCAGCCAGGCTGCTGTCCAAGACATTTGAAATGAGTGTGCCAATTGGACCGAGCTCCTTCAATTAATGTGCACAAGTAAGAAAGTACAATAATCAAAACATCTACCAGTGCTACTAAAAAAAATGCTACAGACATCAACAAAGAAAGAAATGGTGACCAACGCACAGTCCGGTTCCATCTCTGACTAATGAAAGTATCCCACACAAACATGTGTCCCAGAACAACAAAAGTTTATTGTATGATCAGTTAAAGTTCACCTAATGTCTAATCATGTTCATGCATTCGAAAAAACATGTGTAGAGCAACCATGAAACCCCACACACACATCATAAAAGTAGAACAATGTAACATGATAAATTGCATACTAGTCGGAAACAACGCAGCTCAAAGTTAAGAGAGAATTATGTATATTGACAAGTAGATTGTTACAATCATGAATGTCTAGTATCATAGAACTCACATTTATAAGATCGTATACTAGAAAATGCAAAGTGATTATATTGCTAAAAACTTTTAATATGAGTATTTTTCGTGCAGAATACGTACAAAGAAAAGACATTAGATGAATAAAACAATGCATAGTTTGCAAGGTGAAAAATATCAATTTCTATTGTTCATCAAATAACGTGTAAACTGTCTGTAATTGAGAACAACTTACTAGTATGAATAAGCTAGCTATATCCAATGTAGCACTGTATTCATCTGTAAAATAATCAGTGTTTTTCAGCAAGAAGTAGTGAACTGAATGTATACCTACCAGGTATCCCTATAAACATTTTAACTATATACAAACAGAAAGAGATAAATGAAACATGAGGAAAATGCTGATCTGATTAGTTAAAGAGAACTAGATAACATAAAACACAAAAATAGGCATTTAGAGATTGTACAAGAGTATAAATACACATGAGTTGAAACGAGGTTGTGTTTTATTATCGCATTAACCAAATGCTTACCATAATGACGGCCGGCCGCGGTGGTCTCGCGGTTCTAGGCGCTCAGTCCGGAACCGTGGGCCTGCTACGGTCGCAGGTTCGGGTCCAGCCTCGGGCATGGATGTGTGTGATGTCCTTAGGTTAGTTAGGTTTAAGTAGTTATAAGTTCTTGGGGACTGATGACCACAGATGTTAAGTCCCATAGTGCTCAGAGCCATTTGAACCATAATGACAGTAATGTAAAGGAAGTTCCACACCAACACAGAACATTCGTCCCACATAATGTCTTGAGAGTAGCATGGTGAACTGGGAGAGGTGACTGGAGATGTCATGCGGTCAGATGTACAATGCCTGCTGGAGAGCGTTTGGAGCGTTGCAGCTATCGATCATACAAACACTCGTCAGATGCCAATTAGGCAGAGCTCTGATGGCAAGACACTGCGAAATAGGTGGTCCCCTATTGCACCAATTAGTGTCGTCTACGCCACATTACGATGCGTGCATTCCCCCTTGTCGTGTGCTATTGATTGTGTCAACGTATTGGGTAGCGAGGCGTACCTTGGTCTGTTCCGCTGGGTGGACCTTCATTTGATAGTTCAGCCCTCTTGCAAGAGACAGTCGCCAGCAAGTGCATGGGTTGTGGCTCGTGCCCAGACAACGAGCGCATCACTTTTGCAACAAATTCGTTCTCCATCAACCTAGGCTCCATTACCATTCCTTTCCAGCAAATCCTAATGGTGATTACTACAAACGTGTGCTGACATATCAGTCGGACAGCCTGTCATAGTCTCAGTCAGCACTTTGCGGGGTAAGTTTTCTAGCAACAGGCTCCAACTGAATATGATAACTGGGGTATTACATGTGGCGCCGTTTTGTAGAACATACCATGGAAATCAGCGACCACATCTCCAAAAGGTACTAATCAACACTACACATATAGCGCCGATCTGGTGTGTACCTGCCCAAAACATATGGCTTTCCTGAGAAAACTGCTCCATCCATTGTCAAAATAGTGAGTGTCCGGCACTCTGGCCCCTGAAACCCGACATCAAAAGAAGAAGCCGCCAGCCAGGGGCCGGGACTCTTTTCAAATTCCCATTGACCGGATGTCCGTCCACCTCTTGGTATTGCGAGCGGTTGGCCTGCTCAGAGCCGAAAAGTTCCTGCTCATGTCCTAAATAAGGAACAGACTTATGATATGCATGCATCCTATTCCCGATCATGTGCATGCCAGTACAGATCATCCCATTACCTACTTTGCTTCACAGATTAATCTGTAGCGAAATGACGTTAATTTGCATGTATACAAATTCATATTTTAGAAACTCAAGTTCGATTTGTTTGGTGGCCTTTGATAAGTGTATGAAGAGGGCAGAGGGCCAGCCACCTTGCACATTCTCGTGGTTGTCTCATGCACGCTGACAGCCAATCTGGTGGTCAATCTGACGATTCAACCTTTTGTGCTGCTATTCATTGTTAGTATACCGGGGGATGTTTTCGAACAGTGTAACGCTCGCCCACATACCGCTGCTGTAATCCAACACACACTACAGAGTGTTGACATATTGCCTTGGCGTGCTCGATCAACCGATCTGCCTCCAATCGAGCACATATTAGACTTCACTGGACAATTCCAGAGTTAGCCGCAGCCAGTTTTACCTTCCCTACTTTCACCGACCAGTTGAACGTGTATGGAAGTTCATCCCACAAAACGACATCCATCACCTGTAGAACACAATACACACACGTGTGCATGCTTGTATTGAACATCCTGGCAGTTACTCTGGTATTAAGGTACCTGCATTACACGTTTTCAGTGGCTTATCTCGCATTTACATTAATCCGTAATCCTGAAATGTTAATCAAATACGTTACCTAGACAAACGAAGTCTCAAAATTTGGTACTCAACATTAATTATTTCTTGGTATTGCGATGTTTTCAGTTAGTAAGTTAGTACACACTACACACACACACACACACACACACACACACACACACACACACACACACACACACACATTATGATAAAAAAGTTACTATACTGACATAAGAAAATAACTGCTGATGTGTCATAGACAGCCGGCCGGTGTGGGCGAGCGGTTCTAGGCGCTTCAGTATGGAACCGCGCGACCGCTACGGTCGCAGGCTCGAATCCTGCCTCGGGCATGGATGTGTGTGATGTCCTTAGGTTAGTTACGTTTAAGTAGTTCTAAGTTATAGGAGACTGATGACCTCAGAAGTTAAGTCCCATAGTGCTCAGAGCCATTTCATTTATTTATTTATTTATTTATTTTTTTACATAGACAGCTAGCAGACGGACGAATATAGCAACTCTCAGTACTGCATAAGTAAAGTTGCTTCCGCTGGGTGACGTGTCAGTGGTGGGCAGCAGACCGCCAGTGCATTACTTTTATCGTAAGATTTATTTTGCAGCAGGAACAGAAGCATGTAGAAGCTTTAAAGTGGTGTATATTTCATACCTACATACAGACAAAGTCAAAGATATGGAAAGCAAATAATGAATGATTTAAAAAATAAATTAAAAATATTAAACCTATGCATAATACAGTAGTTACAAAGAAAATTAATTTGACACAACGTTTAAGTCACAAATAAAACAAAAGATAGTACAATTGTTCTGCTGAAACATGAAGAAAAGAAATTAATCCAGCAGCTCATCTAAAATGCTAAATAACGGCTATGTGTTGTTTGTTACTTGGTCACTGATTACATTATCTGGGTGAGTGCGACGATGAGCATAAATTTCAACGTGTTCTAAAACGCCGTTGAGTTGCAAATGTAGAATGTTCACACCATTCTCAGTTTGGGGGCAGCGGCCAGCAGTTAGGTCGTATGGAGAATAATTTCATCAACGCAAAGTGCCATCATACCAAAGGAATCTCTTCAGGCTGTCCAGAAGTCCTTGCACCAGCGACTGCAGACGCTTGTTGCTGTAGACCATGGTAATTTCGAGCAGCTAATGGAGTTTGAAGGAAATGTTCATAACCACATTCTTATGTTATTTCCTGTAGGCTTCTGTTGCTGAAGTCATTTTGCACTATGTGTATCTTGACATCCTAGCCTAGACGCAAAGGTAGTATGTAACAGTCTTCAAACCACATTTCTTTCTTTTACAAATTCTCTCAAACTTTGATGTGCTCCTTTTTTTTGGAATGCTATGCCTGAAAAAAGAGCAGGTTAGTACTGCAGCCTGTGTTCGACGTGAACCTGCAGTAACCACTCACATTCGACACGTGGCAGCACCAGCAGTGGAGGATATAAAAAGTTGCAGGAGGACGTGAAAACAGTGCACTCGTTGTCATAATGCGAAAAAGAAGCGATATATCTGACGTCTTAAAGTGAATGATCATTGACTTTCAGGATAAGTTTAGGAACTGTTCGCGTTCCACCATGGTTAAAGCAAGTATACTGTGGATGGCAAAATGACGCTATCCAAAAACTGACGTTGAGCAACTGCGATGCACCGTGGGCCGTAGATGAGAGGGATGAACGACGCCTGTGGAGATGTGTACGGGCAAGTAGACGTGCGACTGTTGAGCTAATTATGCCCACATGACTCGAGTGGTCTATTATTTGTGAGTCTGCTTTCGTCGTTCGTCTAAGCCTCGCGCCTCAGTATTATGTTTACATTTTGCGGCGTGCACTGCAGCTGTAGCGGTTATAAGCTAAGTACTGACTAACGTATTTGTGCTCTGTAATAAAGTTATTAAATTTAATAGATTTCAGTGGTGTTGCGTGTCGTTTGTGGCGAAATAACGACTTAATAAACTTTTGTAATCGTTCGCTCGCTGTGTTTTATAGAGTTTTCAGTGTGTTGAAGTCGTTTAGTAAACTTAATGCTTTAGTTTTCAACTGAACTTATTATTCTCTCTGGTGAAATATTTCAGTAAAATTTTCATTTAGTGTTTTAACTTCGCTTAGTGTTACAGTGGTCGTTTTAATTTTTTGGTATTAGCTAATAATTTTGTGAAGTTTTGTTGGTATTTGTATCGACTGTTGTAGTAGCTGCTTTCTTAGTAGGCAGAGAATTTCGAGACCATTATTGTTAGTTCTTAAATAGTTTTACTGGTGTAACTGAACTTTGTTTTCGTAGACGTTTAGTTTTTTTCAGTAACTGTAAAATTTTACCATGAGTGAAAAGTGTGGGCTCTGTCGTGGGTTTGTGAGTAGTGGATTACGGTGTGGGATTTGTTCAAAGTATTTTCATTGGGGGGAATGCAGTGGGGAAGCCAGTGGTCGTTTTAGGGAGATCATCTCCTGGGAATGTAGAATCTGTAGTAGGAACAAGTTAATAGAGGAGCAGGAGCGTAAGATCTGTGCCCTTCATGTGCAGTTACAATGCGCAAAGGAGGAACTAGGTAGGTTGAGGAAGGTGAAGGGTGGTGGGGAATGGGAACTGGCAGTTGGCAAGAAGGTAGCTAGGAAGAGGAGGTATTCAGACAGTTTTACTTTGCATACATGCAATAGATACGACCAACTGTCAGATTTGAGAGGAGAGGAGCCTCGTGTAGCCGTAGATGTAGGTAACTTGCAGCAGTCCTCAGCAATTAGGAGGCCTAGGTTAGTTGCAAAGTCTAGCAGAAAGAAGGTTCTGCTGCTAGGTAGTTCCCGCGGTAGAGGTGTGGGCCAGCAGTTGCCGGAAGTGTTGGGGAGTGATTACAAGGTCACCAGCATTGTAAAGCCTAGTGCAGGGTTGGCTCAGGTGACTGAAAGCGTAGGGGATTTATGTAAGAATTTTACGAAGGAGGATCAGTGGGTGGAGCAGGGAACAGTCTCGATAGGGACGGGGAATTTGATGTCAGTGGTGACTCGGCTAAGATAGCTACTCAAACTGGTGGCACAAATGTGCATTTCGTGCAACAGTTTAAGCGTCATGATCGGCCTCACCTTAATGCTGCTGTTAGGCGAGTTAATGAGGGGCTGGGAGGGCACTGATGGCGGAGGGTATGGATCACACCACAGTGGTGCCAGTTGGGTCTATCAGTAGATGTGGAAGGGGAGGCTGGCTAAGCTTATAGGTTACAGTGTAGTGGGTGGTGGTGGTGGTGGTGGTAGTGGTATCACTGATGGAAAAATTCCTGTAGTAGTTGGTGCTAGAGCTGCTCCTTTTTTAGACTGAAGTCAGGTGATAGGTATACCTGCTTAAAGGAAGTGCCTCTTACTAAGGACTCACCTCCAGAGGATGTGATGTCTCCAAGTAGAGAAGGAATTAGCATATTTCATGAAAATATAAGAGGTATTAGAGATAAAGTTAGTGAACTGCTAATAGATGTTAACTCTGAAATTATTGGTGTATCAGAGCACCACTTAAATAATTTGATAATTCAGAGGTTTCCTTTACCAGGCTACAGATTAGCTGGCTGTTTTCAAGGAGTTCCTTGCGGGGTGGGGGAGTATTTCATATGAATCCATAGACGTATTACGACACTGGACTGAACAGATATCTGAAAGTTGTGCAGCATTAATTGAATTTAGTGAAACTAAACTTCTAACTGATGTTGTTTATAGGTCCCCTAACTCCAACTTCAGAGCATTTTTGCTTAAGCTACAGAGGATTCTTGATTCACTTTGTAGGAAGTACCAGAAAGTAGTTATATGTGGTGACTTCAATATTAATTTAGTACATGATTGTGCAAGAAAAAGGATGTTAGTAGATCTCCCAAATTCATCTGATCTGATGCAAACTGTGTTTTTCCAACTAGGGTGCAGGGGAACAGTAGCACAATCATAGACAATATTTCTATTCGTTCTTCATTACTAGATGAGCATTCTGTTAGTAAAAGGGTTAATGGCCTTTCAGACCATGATGCACAAATTTTAACACTAAAAGTTTTTTGTACTCAAACCAATGTCGTATTTAATTACAAACTACGTAGGAAAGTTAATCCAACAGCAATAGAGAGTTTTTCAAAACTTGTCAAGGAACAAGAGTGGCAAGATGTTTGTAGTGCCCATAATATAGATGATAAAGCTATCCATAACACATTTCTCATGCTCTTTGAGAGTTGCTTTCAATTAGAACATTCTAAACAGGGTACTAGCAGTAATGTACAGCCCGGTTGGCTGACTAGTGGGATAAGCATATCATGTAGAACAAAGCGGGAATTATATCAAAATGTTAGAAGTAGTCACAATCAAGCTACAGTAGCCCATTACCAACAGTATTGTAAGGTGCATAAAAATGTTATCAGCAAAGCAAAAAGTATGTAGAATGCAAATAGAATAGCTAATTCACAGGATAAAATTAAAGCCATATGGTCAGTTGTAAAGGAAGTGTCTGGTCAGCAGCACAAGGTTGATGATATAAAGTCAGTTCGCAGTAATTACATTTCTGTTACTGATAAATCAGATATATGTACGGTATTTAACAACCATTTTCTGACCATTGCTGGCGAATTAAATAAAAAAATAGTTTCTACAGGAAATCATATAAATTTCTTAGCATATGCCTTTCCGAGATTGACATCTGAAATACTCTTCCGTGATACAGATAAGAGGGAGATTGAGTCAATAATTAAATCACTGAATACTAAGGACTCTCATGGTTATGACGGAGAGACTAGTAGAATATTAAAGTACTCTGCTGCACTTGTTAGCCCTGTATTAAGCCATATTTGTGATTTTTCCTTTAGGAATGGTCAGTTTCCTGAGCGATTAAAGTACTCAGTAGTAAAGCCGCCTTATAAAAAGGAAAAAAAGGGATAATGTAGATAATTTTGGACCTATTTCTATGCCATCAGTGTTTGCAAAAGTTATCGGAAAGGCTGTGTGTAAGGTTAATTGATCGTTTTATATCACACGATTTGCTGTCAAATGCACAGTTCGGCTTTAGAAGTCGTTTGACAACTGAAAATGCTATAATCTCTTTTCTCTGCGAGTTACTGGATGGGCTAAACAAAAATTTTCAAATGATTGGCGTATTTTTTGATTTAACAAAGGCATTTGACTGTGTTGATCTCACAATATTGCTCCAGAAGTTGGACCATTATGGAATAAGGGGAGTAGTTCATAATTGGTTCACCTCTTACCTTAGCGACAGGCAGCAAAAGGTCATTATTCACAATGTTGATAACGCCTGTGATGTGGGATCTGAGTGGGGTATTGTCAATTGGGGGGTGCCCCAGGGATCAGTCTTGGGGCTGCTCCTGTTCCTTTTGTTATATAAATGATATGCCCTCTAGTATTATGGGTAACTCAAAAATATTTCGGTTTGCTGATGACACTAGCTTGGTAGTAAAGGATGTTGTGTCCCACATTGACTCGGTTTCAAGTAGTGCAGTACATGACCTGAGTTCATGGCGTGTAGAAAATAAAATAACGTTAAATCACTGTAAGACTCAGTTTTTACAGTTTCTAACACACAATTCAACAAAACCTGACGTTTTAATCTCACAGAACGGGCATATGATTAGTGAAACTGAACAGTTGAAATTCCTAGGTGTTCAGATAGATAGTAAGCTGTCGTGGACAGCTCACGTTCAGGATCTTGTTCAAAGACTTAATACTGCCATTTTCACTATTCGAACGTTAACGAAAGTGAGTGATACTTCGACAGGTAAATTAGTCTACTTTGCTTATTTTCATTCACTTATATCGTATGGTATTATGTGTTGGGGATATTTCTGGCTCAGAAAGGGGTGGTTCGGGCAATAAGTGGTGTGACTTTACGGACCTCTTGTCGACCTCTGTTCACAAGTCTGGGTATTTTGACATTGGCCTCTCAATATGTATATTCCTTATTGTCGTTTCTTGTTACCAATATTAGTTTATTTCCAACAATAATCAGCTTTCACTCGGTTAATACTCGGCAGAAATCAAACCTCCATTTGGATCGGACTTCCTTAACTCTTGTGCAAAAAGGTGTGCAGTATACTGCTGCATCCCTTTTCAATAAGCTGCAACTCGAATTCAAAAATCTTAGCAATATTCCACGCGCTTTCAAACCGAAACAGAAGAGTTCCCTCATGGGTCACTCCTTCTATTCTGTCGAGGAGTTCCTTGAAAAATTAAGCTGATTCTCATTGTATTACTGATAGCGTTTGCTTAAACGTATGGACTGTCTTTCTTTCAGCTTCATGAATATTTATTTTTATCTGTTATTACTTTTATGTTGTAAGTTCATGTACCGACACGTTCCATGACCTTGGAGATTTGCTCCACAATTTGGTCCTACGGAACTTGACATGTAAATAAAAATAAATAAATAAATGAACCAAGTGGCTACCAATTGTCTCTCCTCAACGACCGTTCAGCGAACGGTACATGTGCGACTACGCAACTGGTGCCAGTTTATGCACACATGTTCACTGCTGTTCGTCGGCGTCGATGTTTGGAATTTGCTGGGCATTATCGCCACTGGAAGTGCAATGACTGGCGACAAGAGATAATTACTTATCACTCACGTTTTATGCGCCATCGGACGGAATGAAAACACACTAGAACAATCGTCGGGATGGCTCAGGCCGGAGGAGGAAGCGTTATGGTCCAGGGAACGTTTTTGTGGCATTCTGTGACTGATCTAGTCATTCTTAAAGCTACAGTTGATCAACGGAAGTACAAATCTGTGCTTGGGGGCTATGTTTTACCTCTGCACGATGGAACCTACCGGCAGAACAACGTAACGTGTCTCACAACTTGCAGTGTACTTGCGTAGTTCAGAGAGCACCAAAATGTGTTTACTGTACTCCCCTGGGCACCGTATTCTCCGGATTAAATCCCGAACGAGAATCTATGGGTCCACCTCAATCGGACTGTTCATGGATCCTCAACCTAGAAACCTAGCCGCGGCACCGGAATCCCATGACTCCATATATCTGTCGGTACCTTCCAGAACCTCACTGATCCTCTTCCCGAACCCCTCAGTGTCTGCGCTCCAAGAGGTGGTTATTCAGGCTCTCGACAGGTGGTCACGTTAATGTGAGTGAACCGTGAACTATAGGGTACAACCACAATAAACAAAACTTTGTTATTTGCGACATACTTTCCTTTGCCCTGTTCCTTTGCAGTCTTCTCTCAGTGCATTGTACGCTCCCGCTTAAAGTGCTTGGAGTATTTCGGTTGCATTGAAATCAAGAGACGTTATCTTATGTTATTAGTCACATCTTTTGCGAGAATGTACACAATCTTTTTTTGTCTTTTGGAACTTTGGGCTCATGATATCTAGCTGTAGTTCATTTTCCCCTGCATTGCACTAATAAGGAGTATTACGTAACCCTTTGCTTTGTATGAACTACTGAAGACCAATATTACAGTTAACAAGTCATATGTGGTAAAAATGTTTATCGGTCCAAGCTGCCTGGCAAACTACGAGTAAAGACCATACACGACGGCCAATTTCTCTGCAGTATTTACCGATATAATCAACATTACATTGTGTCTGGAGATCTGGGTGGTAATCATAGACAGATTTTCTTTTCGACGCGTCAATGAATTTTTAATCACATATCACTGCATTTGCACGTTTATATTAAATTCGTTGCTAACGTTGGACGTTTCATGTTTGGGAACAGATGAATTTAGCACGAAGTGAACAGATGAGGAAAAAGGAACTGAGAATAAAGTATGGATGCCTACAAGTAATGGTAGATTCACTATCTCGAAAATCATTGTGTTAAAAGTTTTACCTTTTGTGTTCATTATTGGCTCTTGCCATGCCAAGTACAAGAAGAGCATGTTACACCCCTTACACACCCAACATCTACTGATCAGTGACATTTAAGACCCGGCATTTCCTTCTGTCTTACGAATGGACGTTAGCTGTGCGAGACAGTAGAAATATTTCTTGTTGGGCGGGAAAACTCAACCAACTGATGAATGAATCACCTTTACGGTTATTCCTGCAGACGACGAGGTCATGATAGGAGCCCCACCTCATTTGCGAGTTTTGAAACAATCTGGATAAGAGTGACATCGTGAAAGCTCTTTTTGTTTCATGGCCTATTTTCAGTGATATTCGCTTATAATAATGATATTGTTCAGGAAAGACGACTGGAATATTTGTTAATTAATTCTACTACGTAAAACATAACGATATCCATAATAATAACAAGAGGGAAAAAAATTTCATAACTTTTCATTATAACTAACTTTAAACACTATTCCTATTCCCATAATACACTCCTAGAAATTGAAATAAGAACACCGTGAATTCATTGTCCCAGGAAGGGAAAACTTTATTGACACATTCCTGTGGTCAGATACATCACATGATCACACTGACAGAACCACAGGCACATAGACACAGGCAACAGAGCATGCACAATGTTGGCACTAGTACAGTGTATATCCACCTTTCGCAGCAATGCAGGCTGCTCGTCTCCCATGGAGACGATCGTAGAGATGCTGGATGTAGTCCTGTGGAACGGCTTGCCATGCCATTTCCACCTGGCGCCTCAGTTGAACCAGCGTTCGTGCTGGACGTGCAGACCGCCTGAGACGACGCTTCATCCAGTCCCAAACATGCTCAATGGGGGACAGATCCGGAGATCTTGCTGGCCAGGGTAGTTGACTTACACCTTCTAGAGCACGTTGGGTGGCACGGGATACATGCGGACGTGCACTGTCCTGTTGGAACAGCAAGTTCCCTTGCCGGTCTAGGAGTGGTAGAACGATGGGTTCGATGACGGTTTGGATGTACCGTGCACTATTCAGTGTCCCATCGATGATCACCAGAGGTGTACGGCCAGTGTAGGAAATTGCTCCCCACACCATGATGCCGGGTGTTGGCCCTGTGTGCCTCGGTCGTATGCAGTCCTGATTGTGGCGCTCACCTGCACGGCGCCAAACACGCATACGACCATCATTGGCACCAAGGCAGAAGCGACTCTCATCGCTGAAGACGACACGTCTCCATTCGTTCCTCCATTCACGCCTGTCGCGACACCACTGGAGGCGGGCTGCACGATGTTGGGGCGTGAGCGGAAGACGTCCTAACGGTGTGCGGAACCGTAGCCCAGCTTCATGGAGACGGTTGCGAATGGTCCTCGCCGATACCCCAGGAGCAACAGTGTCCCTAATTTGCTGGGAAGTGGCGGTGCGGTCCCCTACGGCACTGCGTAGGATCCTACGGTCTTGGCGTGCATCCGTGCGTCGCTGCGGTCCGGTCCCAGGTCGACGGGCACGTGCACCTTCCGCCGACCACTGGCGACAACATCGATGTACTGTGGAGACCTCACGCCCCACGTGTTGAGCAATTCGGCGGCACGTCCACCCGGCCTCCCGCATGCCCACTATACGCCCTCGCTCAAAGTCCGTCAACTGCACATACGGTTCACGTCCACGCTGTCGCGGCATGCTACCAGTGTTAAAGACTGCGATGGAGCTCCGTATGCCACGGCAAACTGGCTGACACTGACGGCGGCGGTGCACAAATGCTGCGCAGCTAGCGCCATTCGACGGCCAACACCGCGGTTCCTGGTGTGTCCGCTGTGCCGTGCGTGTGATCATTGCTTGTACAGCCCTCTCGCAGTGTGCGGAACAAGTATGGTGGGTCTGACACACCGGTGTCAATGTGTTCTTTTTTCCATTTCCAGGAGTGTATTTGACAACTTGGCTATTCACATAAAATGCCTAATAGAGCAAAAGCTTATACTAAAGTGGTTCACCGTTTTATAGGTCCGTGTAAGATTTTACAGTTTCTGAGTGCAGTTGTTGTCCTGGTCCTCAGTGAGTCGAATGGAAAAACCTCTAGAGGATAAATCTTAGTCGGGCTAAGGAGGGTAGATACCCTTGTCCTCACCTTCTCCTGTTCTGTAGACCAATGACTGTTAGTCAGGGCATGGTACATTCGCCTAACTATTGATTGAAAAGGCGATTAGCAATTGATTTGTGAGTACCGAATCAAAGAACGGCGTCTTTGCCTTTTAAGTTAAGTAATTTCGCAAGAGTTTCTTGATTTCTAATTCTTCCTTTCATCGGATTTACACCGTTGGTACTCAAATATTGTGGTGTTCTTTCAACAATTGTGGCTTAAGCTGTCACACAGCAACTTAGTGTTCCAGCTGTCTGGTTAGTAACTGTTTTGCTTTTTCCAAAATTGCCACAACCAAAAGAATATTTCTTCTTAAACTGCTGAATAATAAGTGATTTGAGATGGCTGTTTAATAACTGTTGCGCTAAAACAATTTCGACGGGTGATGTAATATTTCCCTTAAACTGGTAAGTAATAACGATAATGAGCGTATGGCATTGATGGCCGGGAGACCACTCGCGGCCACTTGCTAGTGAATGAGGATGAAATTATGATGAAAGACACACAACACCCAGTCATATTGAGGCAGAGAAAATCCCTGACCCCTCCGGGAATCTAACCCGGGACCCCGCGCGCGGGAAGAGAGAACGCTACCGCAAGACCACAAGCCGCGGTCAACTGGTAAGTACTAAGAAGTCATATGAGGTGACGGTTTATTAACTGTTCTACCATTTAAAAAAAATTGTGACAGCCTTTAGAATATTTTTCTTAAATTGGTGAATACTATGAAGTAATGTGAGCTCTCTGCCTAACAATTGTTATACTAACTTTTTTTCTAAATTGTGGAGCCTTTTAGAACTTTTTCTTCAGCTAGGGTGTTCTAAGAAGTCATTTTGGCCAATTTGGCTAATAAAATTTAATTCGTAGTTTAAAATTATGGCATTCCTTAGAAATTTGCGGCTGTCGGGATCTTACAATAATACAATAAAGGAAACTAGATACAAAGGGCAGTAAATGCTGCAGCAACCATGTGGGGCTCCAGTCTTTTCATTACAGGGACTTAAACCTAAGTTCCCATCCGAAACCATCGTTCAACTTAACATCAATTTATTCCTTTTCTGTCAGTCAGATTTAGGGCAGAATTGCAGGGCCATGCGTCTTATTGTAATCAGTCAGTACTCAGTGAGACCCTTGCACGGTCCGTGAATGATTCAACCTCCCATGAGGAGAGCCACGACAAGTACAGTCGTTCTTTGGGTGACAAATTTATCTAAACCGCACATTGTTCGTAACCGTCGACGTTGCGAGATCTGTGATGATAAAATAGGAAATCACAGCAGTACTACCCAACTTCCAAAATTATGCTTTCATACCTACATGCGAACTACGTTGAGTGGCGTGTAAATTGGCTATGGGCCAAGATATACGACAAACGATATCGGACCATTCAAACACCTCAGCTGACATCAGCCTATAGTCAAGTTCTAGGCATCGGAATAGATGTCGACGGGAGTCGGTAGAAAAAATTAACATACGGTGAGGTTCTCAAAAGTTAACCCTCCGGATTTTTTTTATCGAGATCTCTTAATCGTTACTTTCATTCCACACCTTTATTCTTTATGGTTACATGTTTGCAGCCAGATGCCTCTGAACTGTAGCTGTAATTGACTTTATAATTCTTAGGGTTAGCCCATACAGGGTACACCCTCTCTTTAGCAAGACAATGCCAGACTAGACAGGAGCGCTGCGACATATGCAATAGATGGACTCTATGCATAACCTATCATCGAACATCCTCCATACAGTCCGGACTTGTCTCCAACCGATTTTCATCTGTTTACAAAACTAAAAGGCCACCTTCGAGGACTTCACTTCGATAGTGATTAAGCTTTTCAAACAGAGGTGAGGTTATGGACCCGTCAATAAATGTAAACATTCCACAGTGACTCTAAACAAACTGGTCTCTCGTTGGGAGAAACGTATTCCTTTTCGGGATGATCATGTTGGGAAGTACCCGTAAATATGTCGATTGGAAGAATAAAGACGTATACTCACAATTAATAAGACATTTCAGACTATTATGCCATGGCCTAAGGGATTTCACTTCAAAACGTGACGTTTCGTCTCCATATGCGAAGGATCTTTTCAAGGGGGATCATAGCTTTGCTGAACGTCCGATTAACACCCTGGGTCGCTACTGCATTTCAACGTGTGAATCGGACGCTCAACAAAGCTACGATCCCCCTTGAAAAGCCCTCCGCAGATGGTGACGAAACGTCGGGTTTTGAAGTGAAATCCCTTAGACAACGGCATAATAGCCCAGAATATCTTATTAAATGTGACAATTCCCACATTGAAAGTTTACATGTTACAAATACGTAGACTATTAATGATGTTTGTTTTATTTAAAAAGCGTTGACAGTTTTCGCAGATAACATTCGGGGGCACTACTTTTCATAATGCTCTCGTAGATTCAAAAGGGTATGCAGCGGTAAAAAGCAGTACCTTGACGTTCATTATCCAGCTGATTAACTCCAAATCGGGCTTTTGTGCTTCTCGATGGTCTGCAAATCACGAAAAGCTGGACGTAATGAACAGGCTCGTATTTACTAAAACTCAGATTATCAGATCCAATATGTTACCTACACTCGATTCAGAAATAAAAGGGTCGTAATTTGCTTGCATGCAAATGAAGTAGCTGACTTAATTGGAAGTTTTACATAACACGGTTACAGATGTATCTCATTTTCAGGAGTAATACAACTGTATCCCCCCACGACACGCGTAAATTTCGTTTTCAGCTCCAGATAAATGTTTCACGTAAAAAGAAGGGCATTAGTGTTTAACTAATTGTGATTCTTCTGCGCAAGCACACAGAGTAATTTATTGAAAGCTGGTACCGTTAAATGGGATTTACCAGCTGAGAAAACTGCGACGAAAGCAAACACACACTTACAGCATGTTAATGACAACTAACCGGGATAAATGCACATGTAGCGGACTGCCACTGTAAAACAATTCGTGTCGTTCACTAGAGTCTGAAACTCCATACTGCTCGGCAGCGGGTCGATGTACTTGGTAAACTTCCTGCCGGTAATTTTATCCCTGAGAAAGTGTTTTTTTTTCTTGCAAAAAAACATCTTTGTTAAGAAGTTCAGTTTTGTAAGAAAAAACTTCCCACAGAACACAATTTCACTTTTCATTGAGTTCTCACTGAACACAATTTCACTTTTCATTGAGTTCTTATGGCAAGAGCTGAATTCGTATCAAAAAGCAATTTAATTATTTGAATTTGTGTATAATTTAACCAATAGCTATTAAGTCTTTGGGAGATGATACTCTGTACTGTTTTAATACGTCTTTTAGTAATCTTCTCATTATCACACCTTCATGTCCGAAGAACACTGCAGATCGTTTACTGATGGAAGACTTATTCTTAAAAATTTATTGCTACTCATTTTAAACATGAGAACAATAACTGTAATGTGGAGCTGTCTAGAATCAAAGACGGTGACTGAAAAGTCTTGTAGACCATATGTCAATAATGAAAAACAAACAAAACATACCAGTGCAATAATCGAAAATTACTTCCTTTGTACACCAAATTCATTTCAGCTAGTGGTACTGTCAAACATTTTTGTATACCTTATGGTAAACTGTCGTTTCCTGTCTTCTCCGTGTATCATTTTTACGGCCAGTAAACCAGAATCAAGCATCTCGCCCGTAGATCGTATGAGCATATATTTATCGTTGTTAGGGTTTTTCTTGTTTCATTAGTCCCTAAATCTGTTGCAGATCGTCATTACTCTGATTTTCAGTTTACCCACAAAGGTTAATTTCTGTCTGATATTCGGAATTTTTTTTTTCAGTTATGCTGCATCTCGATCTCTTTAACACAAGCTGCGTTTCATGACTGCGAAATGATTTCAGTAGGCCTGTGTGACAAATGCAACAAGATGAGCAGTCGTAAGCACTGATTTTTTCCACTGTTCTCAGCTTTGCGAGCAGTTCTGCCACCTGATTGGTTGGCAGAGCTCTGAAAGCAAGCATACGAAGCACCTTCCCGGTTATTTTGAGTTTCAACCTTTATCAGAACTACAAAAAAATTCGTTTGCTCCAGTTTGACTGTCTACAGATATTTCAAATTAAACAACCGAAAAATGACATCTTATCTCCGTTTCTGCTCTTTTAAACACCTCATTGAGGTCGGAGGTCACGTTTCTGCAGAGTAAAGCATTGCGGTGCAGTGTAAGGTGGAAAATTAAAATCTGTGCTTGGATTATAAGAGTTATCTTTATTTAACTAACAGTTTTATATTGGGGCCAAAATACACTGGCGGAGTGAAGTTGCTGGAAGCGACTGTTATGCGTTTGTGGTTGTTTGACGAAAACCACGCTTTCCTCCTCATGATGCCGCTAAGGTTTCTGCCTCTTTCGAATAGACGCCTTGTCTGAATACTGGCTAGGAATCTGAAGCCAATGTAACACTTACAACAATACGCAAACAAAATAAGATATTGGGAAATGAGAAAACGGTTCTCGCTACTTGTGAACTTGTATTGAAGGCGGTAGCCTCAATTCCACTACATTACAATTCCCACCAAGAAAGGAGAACTTAAAAATGTCTGCCCTACTGAACCAAATTAAACGTAGCTATATGGAAGAGAGAGTTTAATCAAATAGTCTGAGATATGGAATGCTAATAACGTTAGTTTTCTTTAAAAAGTCTTACGACTTTACACATTAAAACTTCGAAGACGTTATTTTTCAGCAAGCCCTTGTAACTGGAATGCCAAAGACAATCCGAAGATGCTTTGTCGGCACAGTGCGAAGAAAACTACATTTGCATAGTAGGGTTCCCCCTTGACTGAAAAGTGAATTGCCTCGCTCAAGGTAAGATTCGTTGCCAATTTATTTATTCACTCTACATAGTACTGTACATCCAACGAGGTAAAATAATATAGCAGCTGTCAGTTGAGAGCTTGAGATGTCGTTGTGAAAATCTTGTACTTGTGTTAGAACAGAGCCGCATTTCATTGTACGGATCGCAGTTGCTTAAAAAGGAAGCATGATCTGATTAGAACTGAACGTCTTTGCACTCCACTGCAGTGCACAAGTCTTCTTTTAAGAAGCTGATTTGCTGCTATGCTACATTTTTATTATTTATATCTTAGAGCAGTACTAAGCTTCTGTTGCCACAGATAAGTCCTGTAAATTTGTTAGAGCCAGTTGCATTAGAGCTAACATAATAAGCTCATTCACAGTTAGGTGCCGCATTTTTAAATTAATGTCAGAGTCAGATTAGGTAAAGTTCATATAAGGTCCCATTTATTATGCAGACAGTTTTATTCTCGCAGTGCAGTGTTAAATTAGCGTGTGTGTCACTCAGTTTATGGAATTGTGTTTCGTCACTTCGCGTTCGTGAAATTACAGGGCATTTTCACAGAAAAATTTTGTTTTATTTATTCCTTGAAAATTAGTTTTGTAATTTAGTGTAACAATTTTATTCTGTTACGTCTTATGTACTGAAATTACAAATCACGCAGTGTCATGTCACACATTGTAGCACTGCTCACAGAACTTCACAAGGCGCAGCAGTCATTGACTGTGCGGCTGCTCCCGGCGAAGGTTCGAATCCTCCCTCGGGCATGGGTGTGTTTGTTTGTCCTTAGGATAATGTAGGTTAAGTAGTGTGTAAGCTTAGGGACTGATGACCTTAGCAGTTAAGTCCCATAAGACTTCACACACATTTGAACAATTTCACAAGACGGTCTATTTATTATACAGTTTTACAATTTGGTAGAAGTTTACTGAAATGCAGTTATACAGTTTCAGATAGCTTGACGACTCATACTTATCACAGATCGTTTCGTATTACATAACTTGGATTGTTCAGGACGACAACACAGCCACACAAAGTTTATGGTAGGAAACCAGTCCAGGCTTGGTTCATAACAATTGAACATTTTTATTTAGAAAAGTTACAACATAACAGTTTTAAATGCTCGTCGTTTTTATTGCTAATGACATAAACGTGTTCTGCTATATCCCGTGCCCAGTGATTAACTAATGGTGTATTATATAATAACGATCTTCATCACCTTACATTGAACCATAGTTGTTTTATGGCAACCTATTACCAGAATTCACCGAAGGAAATTTCTAATTGTAGAGCTACAAAGTTGTTGTTGTGGTCCTCAGTCCTGAGACTGGTTTGATGCAGGTCTCCATGCTACTCTATCCTGTGCAAGCTTCTTGATCCCCCAGTACTTACTGCAACTTACATCCTTCTGAATCTGCTTAGTTTATTCACCCATTGGTCTGCCTCTACTATTTTTACCCTCCACGCTGCCCTCCAATGCTAAATTTGTGATCCCTTGATGCCTCAGAACATGTCCTACCAACCGGTCCCTTCTTCTTGTCAAGTTGTGCCACAAAGTCCTCTGGCGGCAGGAGTGGCCAAGTAGCTCTAGGCGCTACAGTCTGGAACCGCGCGACCGCTACGGTCGCAGGTTCGAATCCGGCCTCGGGCATGGATGTGTGTGATGTCGTTAGGTTAGTTATGTTTAAGTAGTTCTACGTTCTAGGGGACTGATGACCTTAGAAGTTTAGTCCCATAGTGTACAGAGCCATTTGAACAAACTCCTCTTCTCCCCAATTCTATGCAACATCTCCTCATTAGCTATGTGATCTACCCATCTAATCTTCTGCATTCTTCTGTAGCACCACGTTTCGAAAGCTTCTATTCTCTTCTTGCCCAAACTATTTATCGTCCATGTTTCACTTCCATACCTGGCTACACTCCATACAAATACTTTCAGAAACGACTTCCTGACACTTAAATGTACACTGGATGTTAACAAACTTCTCTTCTTCAGAAACGCTTTCCTTGCCATTGTCAGATACTTTGCTACATACATTTGAATAATTGGATAGCGAATATTGGCTATACGGTTGAAGAGACCCAATTAGAAGACGAAACTCTGTTGACATGTTCGACGTAAAGAGATGATAAGTTTCAGTGTGCTGAGTGAGTCCTTATACTAAGACGAAATGCGCCGGATGAATCGGCCAAACGCTTGAGAAAATGCATTATTAACCATTAGGTGCTTATTATAACCCTGTTCGTCTACCTGTTTCGGTCACAGACCATCATAACAGGACTTATAGTGAAAACGGGTTAGTTGAACTCGTATTTCATGTTCATTACGGGTACACAACCATTCAAAGTTATCATAGCGGAAAGCCCGCCCAGTTAGCCGTGCGGTCTAATGCACTTCTTTCCAGGGCCAGTCTGTGGATGGTTTTTAAGGCGGTATTCCATCCGTTTCACCGAATGCGGACTGGTTCCCCTTATTCCCCCTCAGTTCCATTATATTGGTGGTTGTTGCGCAAGCGGGGATGGGGGTCCAGTGGGGCCCGATTCAAACAATAACGTTGGGTTCGGTGTGGGGCGGCGGTGGGGTGAGTGGGCTGCTGTAGCCTGTTGTGGGATTATGAACCACTGAGGGCTACAGCGGGGACGAAGCCTCCCCGTAGTTTCTGTCCCCAGTGCAATACAATACAATATCATAGTGAATGCCTGCAATCAATATTAAAGAGTAGCTCTTACAATGGATACAGTATACCACAGTGAGTAATACCAAAAGGGGAAATATTATGTCGCATTCAGTAAAGTAACATGAGTACCGCTGAGCTGTAGACTATTGCGTCTCCTTAGGGCTCTCTTACGTGTGTGTGTCAACGAGAATAAATAGTAATTACCAGATACATAGTTACAAAGGGAGTGCTGAATGAGGCCAAACCATACACAGAATTAGTAGTCACTTTAATAAAAACTGGTAATGGGACGACTTACTGATAAAATTCACCACCAGCTTGTAGAGCATCGTGTCATCGCTACCTACCTCACACATACGCTACCATCAAAAACCGAGCTGAACACGCGGTATTGTGGATAGTAATTTCAGGTACAGATTTATTAACTGAATAATATCGTTTAGCTGTACTCAGAATATGGTTTTGATGAGACACTGATAATCGGCCGTGTGGCCGATCGGCTCTAGGCGCTTCAGTCTGGAAACCGCGCGACAGCTACGGTCGCAGGTTCCACTTCTGCCTCGGGCATGGATGTGTGTGATGTCCTTAGGTTAGTTAGGTTAAAGTGGTTCTAAGTTCTAGGGGACTGATGACTTCAGTTGTTAAGTGCCATAGTGCTCAGAGCCATTTCAACCATGTGATACACTGATAATGAAAACAAACAATCGACTTACATCCACTGGACGTTGTATAGGAGCCGATCAAGATATTCATTTTTGCTACTCCAGTGCTTACCGTGGGAGATACACTAGAGCGAAAGGACCTTCTGCAGACAGGATTCGTTATGAACCTAACTCCGGAGTGAGCGGGTCTATTCAGACCCCTATCAAAGCTTGTACTGGAAATGGGGGTAACGAATTATGAAGCTTGATGACACTTGCTGGACTAAAGATCGTATTTCCTGCCCAGTCTGGACAAATGTAGAGTGCAGATATGCCAGTCATTGGGTGCTCCAATATTTGGCTCCTAATGGAGCCCTCGGGGAAATAGCAGGCAGAGTGGGGAACAATACCAGTGTGCACTCGGTATGTGTGCCGGGAGGTCTTGTCCGAGAAGAGGAAAAGACCCTGTCTGTGGTTATCGAGTACGTTGGGAGAAACCGTCCACAAATTATAGTACATGTCGCCACGAATGACGCCGGTGTTTCAGTTCTGAGGACATCCTCGATTCTTTTCGGTGGATGGTTGACTTAGCGAAGGTAATTACCACCGCACGCGGGGTGCAGACTAAACTATCGTTCTGTAGCATAGGACCAAGGGTACATCACGGCCCTCTGTTTTTAACAGAACGCAAGATCTAAAGCAGGGGCTCAGACGAATCTGGATTCTGTGGCGAATCGGGTGCAAATTCCTTGACCTCCAAAATCGAGTGGAGAATTGTAGTTTTCCCCTTAATAGGTCAGTAGTGCACTACACACAGCAAGCGGTTACTAGGATAGCGGAATACGTTTGGGGTAAACACGATATTTTTTGGGGGGATGGGATGGGGTGGGGAACGGGGGGGGGGGGGGGGGGCTAGAAAATCTCTTGGGATCAGAGACGAATTTTCTGCTATTGTAGAAGATACATCAGACACAAAGTTGTCACAGATTGCGCTTCATCACAGAGCGGATACAGAAAAGGCAAATAAGGTGTTAGTAAACCGCAGGAGTATCTATGGGCAGGTCAAGAATTAGTATCGCTTATTGCGCAGATAGTGTTACGAACAGAAAGTTACTTGAAACCGGAAGTGAGTAGCAACGAAATGCCAAGCTAAGACTGGAATATTTGCCGCAAGAATAGGTTAGTCGCCAGTGGTGGCGGCGTATTTGCTGCAGTAAATAATTCAATAATAACAACCGAGGTTGTCAGGGATTCCAAAAGTAAATAAATATGGTTGAAGTTAAGCATCAAAGGTCAGTCAGACCTCACGAGTCCGGAGGTAGATTACTTCAGAGAGAAGTTGCAGAATATTATCAATAGCTTTTCTGATCGTGTCTTTGTAATAAGGGATGACTTCAGCTTACCAGATATTCAGTGGGAGATTCATGCTATCAAAACTGGTTCCAGAGACAGGGATTTGTGAAACACCATTCTGAATATCTTGTGCGAAAATTACCTCGAAGCGATAAACGGAGAACCATCTCGAGAAGGAAAGGTCTTAGGTCTCCTAGCTACAGACAAACCAGAAAATACTGAATCAGTTACCGTAGAGAAAGGTATCAGTGATCATAAGGCGTAATAGCAACTATGACTACAGGTATTACAACAAGCTTTGTTAAGAAAGGTAGGAAAACAGGACACAATGAACAAAGTATTTGAGCATTCAACAGCAAATATTCACTGGTGAGGACGATGATGTGGAGCACAAATGGAGAAAATACAGAATCATCGTTCAATATGCTTCAGTAAATATGTTCCGAGCAAGGTCTAAAGGGATAGGAAGACCCACCGTTATTTAATAATCGTGTTAGAAACGTGCGACACAAAAAATGAAGATAGCAAGACATATTCAAGAAAAATCAAAACCTAATAGACAAACTTTTATACAAGCAAATATGAGCGACGGAGATCAGCGAGAGAAGCATTCAGTCTCTGTGAAAGTAAAATTTTGTCAGCCAGTCTGGCTCGACACCCTAAAAGATTATGGTCTTACGTAAGATCGGTAAAGGGCTCAAAAACATCTATTCACTGATCACACAGACACCGAAACGGAAGATAACAGAGAGACGGACGAAATACACAATTCGGACTTACGCGAAACTCGTAATACGGTTCCTCGTACGAACGGCGAAATGGCGGATACTGAGATAACCGACTCCAAAGCAGAAAATCAACTACAATCACTTAGTAGTGGAAAAGCATCAGGATCAGATGAGATTACCAGAAGACTCTAGAAAGACTGTGGAAATGAACTTGATGCCCTCCTTCTAGCAGCCGTTTATGTCATAGTTTTCTGGAGCAACAAATCGTACCTCTTTTTTAATTTTCTCTTTCAGTCATCAGTCTGCTGGCTGGTTTGATGGGGCATGCCACCGCGAATTACTCTTCTGTGCCAAACCTAGTACCTCCAATCTCTGTCTTCCTCCACAGATTTTACCCTCTACAGCCCCCTCTAGTACCATGGAAGTTATTCCCTTATGTCTTAACAAATGTCCTATCATCCTGTCCCTTCTTCTTGTCAGTGTTTTTCATGCAGTCATTTCCATGCCGAATCTGCGGAGAGCATCCTTACTTTCTACCTTACGAAAATGGTTAAAATGGCTCTGAGCACTATGGGACTTAACATCTGAGGTCATCAGTCCCCTAGAACTTAGAACTACTTAAACCTAACTAACCTAAGGGCAGCACACACATCTATGCCCGAGGCAGAATTCGAACCTGTGACCGTAGCGGTCGCTCGGCTTGACACTGAATCGCCTAGAACCTCTCGGTCACACCGGCCAGCCTACCTTAGAATTCACCTTATTGTTATGCATTCTTCTGTAGCAGCACACCTCAGATGCTTCTACTCTTTTCCGTTTTCCGACAGTCCGTGTTTACTACCATACAGCGCTGTGCTCCAAACGTACATGGTCATAATATCTTCCTCAAATTAAGTGCTACGTTTGTCACTAGAAGACTTCTCTTCTCCAGGAAGTTCTTTTTTTGTCAGTGTTAGTCTGATGTTTATGTCCTTCTTCCCCTGTCCATCATGGATTATTTTGCTGAACGGGTAGAAGAATTCTTATCTTGGCCCACTATGAATCACCAGTTCTAGCGTTAAGTTTCTCGTTGTTCTCATATCTGCTGCTCTCGTAACTATCGTCTTTCTTTGATTTACCCTCAATTCATATTCTGCACTCATAGAACTGTTCACTTCACTCAGCTGGTTCCGTAATTCTTCTTCACTTTCAATGAGGACAGCAAGGTCATCTACAAATCTTATCTTTGATATCGTTTCACCATGAATCTTGATCCCATTCTTGAAGTCTCTTTTATTTCGATCATTACCTTCTTCGATTTATAGATTGAACATCAGGGGTGAAAGGGTACCTTGAGACTGGGTAGGGAAGCAGGTTTTCAAGAAAGGTCGTAGAACAGTGCAGATAATTATAGGCTTACATTTTTGACGTCAGTCTATTGTGGGATTATGGAACATATACTATGATCAAGAATGCCCGTCTATAAAAATCCGTCTGTCTATTGTAGAATTAGGGAATATTTTTTACGCTCAGGAACGCTCCTTTATAAAAATCAATACGGATTCCGAAAAAAACAACTGTGAATCACTGCTCACACTCTTCCTTCATGAGATCCAAAACAGTGTAGACGATGATGCTCACGCTGACGACGTGTTTCTTGACTTCAGGAGGGCATTTTACACAGTTCCCATACTGGCATCTAGTGAGAAAAGTGTGAACCCATCCACTTTCGAACCAAATCTGCGACTGACTTCAGGACCTCCCTGCAGATAGAACTCAAAATGCCGCCCTTAGGGGAACGAAATCGACAGAGGTAGAAATAATTTCCGGTGTAGCCCAAAGATGTTTGACTGTTTGCAATGTATATAAATTATCTGCTAGTAACCGGTGGAATCTATTTAGGACTGTTTGAAGAAGATGCGGTTGTCTATAAGAAAGTAGTAAAGCCAGAAAACACTATCGATTTGCTAACTGACCTACAGACGATTGAAGAGTGTGCAGTCTGTGGCAGCTCACAATGACCGTAAATAAATGTAACATGTTGCGCATACGTAGGAAAACGTATCCGCTACTGTACAAGCACACATTTGATAACAAATTACTGGGGTCAGTACACATCGTGTAATGTCTGGAACAATGTAGAGCGACCTTAAGTGAAGTGACCACATTAAATGTTGTGGTTGGCAGGAGAGCCAACCGTGTTAGTAAAGGAAGCCGAAACGCACGCGTTTTAGCTCACGCTGGCTGGCGTGAGGTCTGGAACATGACAAGGGAATTAGAATTGAGAAAAACGGACGTAGCTGGTGGAATACTTAACTTTAATACATTAATGGAGAACGTCGCTCTTTATGGTACATGATTCACAATATCAATAGTACGGATACTGGCGCCTTGCTAGGTCGTAGCAAATAACGTAGCTGAAGGCTATGCTAACTATCGTCTCGGCAAATGAGAGCGTAGAAGTCAGTGAACCATCGCTAGCAACGTCGGCTGTACAACTGGGGCCAGTGCTAGGAAGTCTCTCTAGACCTGCCGTGTGGCGGCGCTCGGTCTGCAATCACTGATAGTGACGACATGCGGGTCCGACGTATACTAACGGACCGCGGCCGATTTAAAGGCTACCACCTAGCAAGTGTGGCGTCTGCCGGTGACACCACATTAAACAACCAGCAACAGTGTTGTACCGGGCGAAAGTGTTCTCGCTGGTAAAACGATGGGTTCTTTGGTTTCTGACGCAAGTAGATCGAGTGGAACCATCACACGTAAAATATTAGTTCACGTCTTTACAACATAGATATGAAGATTTACTTAACTTGGAAGAATCCATAGTTACAGGAATGTTCTTAGTATTTACAACTGTCTCTGAATATTAAAGTATAACTTGATACAGTCAAATTTAGGAGTTCTTTAATTGAGGCATATCAAATTTTTTGCATTATCGGCCTATCTATACATCGAAGAAGCAATGAGAGAAATAAAAGAAAGTTCCAGAAGTGGAATTAAAATTCAAAAAAGAATATCAATGGTACGATTCGCTGATAACATTGGTATCCTTAGTGTAAGTAAAGAAGAATTTCTTGATTTGCTGAATGAAATGAAGAGTCTGTGGATACAAATATGGACTAAGAGTAAATCTAAGAGAGACGAAAGTAATGAGAAGTAGCAGAAATGAGAACAACGAGAAACGTTACATCCGGTTTAAGGACGGAGCAAGGAAGACCGCAAAAGCAGACTAGTACTAGCAAGAAAGGACATTCCTGGCCAAAAGAAGTCTACTAGTATCGAACTCAGAAATTTCTGAGAATGTAAGTTTGGAGCACAGCAGTATATGGTAGTGAAACACGGACTGTGGGAAACCGGAGCAAAAGAGAGGTGGGCATATTCCATAGCAGACAGTTTTCATTGACCCACAATAAAATATCACGTGTTCATAGCTAATGTCCGCAACACATGTTTTCATGCGGCCACGCTGTTACATAGCGTGATGTAATCACAAGAGCTCTCTTCTCTCCAAACCATGAAACGTCGTACGCTCTTGTAAGCATTTCTCTGGTCTTCTTTAGTCCCTTAGGTTTTCATCCTTCCCGCAAATTATGACAAATGTGAACTTTCCAACAAGTTCTGGCTCTCAGCATAAGCTGCTGAGACCCTAGTCTGGGAACTTTCTTTGCGTTAACTTTCGTATGTACATCTACGGAAATTCGCTCTGTGAACAGCTAGTTTTCTATTGTCTGCGAACTCTACCATTTGTAGTAAGCTACAATTTGTGCTGTACCAGCTAACTCTAGCTTGTTTTCTACTTTTGCTGTCAAGATTTCCAGTTAACTTTTTATCCACGATAGTATAGCAGTTAGCATATTTGTCAATTGGTCTATTTCCTCAAATGAGCCTAGGTCTGTTTACAATGATAATTCCTCGTTTTATTCCTGTCGTAAGCGTACGTGACACATTCCGTCTCCGAGAATTTAAAAGTGTCGGGGTATCTGTATTGTCTTGAATTTCGTGAATTGAAAATAATAGAAATAGTTTTACTCTTTACTACAATTTTCTCAGTTGAAAGTAAGATAAATAGTGTTATATGTTGTTATAATTTCGAGGCAATAAATGGTAGAAAGAATTAAATAAGGATATTGGATAATTTAGTTTAATCAGAAGACGTAAAAACAAAAAAATAAAGGTTGAATACAAGTATTATTTGTTTTAAATGCAGAAGAATTAAATTCCATTTAGCTGTTCATCATAAAGATAGTACTTGGTCATGCAGTTCCCCATATTTGTGACGTCCATGCCTCAAAATCAGATTTATTTATATGTATGTAATTAATTAATGAAAAGTATAGTCAGGTGCCTATTTTTCAGCCTTAGGACACGTAGTTGTTTTATTTATAATTGGTTACGTAAGCAAAAAAAGGGTCAGTGAGGTTCGTTGGCGTGTAACTGGAATAAAATGAGCGCAGTAATTTAAGATATTATTATCAGTAGTCACAGTAATATCGCTTGTCCATGTAAAATAGGTACACTCATGAAATAAATGCACAACGACGACGATTGAAGGAGGAAATGTCCAGCAATACGTGTAAAATCTGGACCTGCAATTAATCCTCCTGATGTATTTCTGTGACATACCAAAAAAAAAAAAAAATACCACAATGGCCATGATGGCTTGCTATGACAGTCAGTCATTTATTGACTGAATTCACGAAGCTTAGCTCCCGTCGCGTATTGGCCTTACACTGCACACAGTTAAATACAAGACACTGAAAGAGAACCCAACTAGATTCAACATATTCTAATGATACAGGGTTGTCAGTACCATACGGGGTTTGCAAGGCTCCTCATTGAGGGTCTTCATTTTGCCAACTGGTCGAATCACGCATCCCCCAGATTTGTGGGGTATTCGGATGTGACACTGTGACAGTGACCCAATGTTGAAATACACGCGAAAACGATGGGGGATGTATGATCATCGACCAGATTCTGGTCGATCACGTGAGGATCGACTTACTGTGCAGATCGCAACCCTTTACGGCTGCGCCTGCCCCCAGAGAACACGTGAGGGATTTCCTGAAACATATTTTCGTTACCTTACAACGTTGGTAAGGGACTAGCAGCAGCTGGACAAAGTTGTTACTGTCTATGCGTAGCTTACCGTTAAATCTGAATACAACGAGTGCCTGTGGAGTGGTGGCATGGCCGGGAAATATGGAATGGTGATGAACACCTTCTCATTTTGTCCAGCGATAAATCGTGGTACGGCACTACCGCGGATGACCTTCGTCGGCGAGTATAGCGGCTCCTGGGGAAGGATCAATTATTTCAATACTTTGGAGCGGCACGCCACTGTTCCTCAGGGCGTCATGGTGTGGAAGCCGTCGGGTATGACTGGTAGTCGGAGAGGATCGCCGATGGCACAGCATTACGTCACAGACTTCCTGCTTCCTCAAGTGTTACCACTCAATGCGAGATTGTCTTAGTGTCATCCTTCAACTTATCGCACTTGTCTAAGAACTATCCGTATTATGTTGAAGCACCCTCGTGGTCAGGAAGATCGCCGGATCACTTTCTTACAGAAAAGCTACGGGACCAACCACAACTCCGTCCCCGTGTCAGTCAGTATCTTGGATATCGAGGGCCAGTTACAACAGTTGTTGCACAGCTTGCATCAGGAGAGCGTGCAGCGGCTTGATACCCTTTCCAACCAAATTAGTTCATGCATTCAGGCCAGAGGATTACAGCGTCTCTCTAATAACTCGGATCATATCGCCAGGTTCTTCATAAATTTGCTTCGATTTTCTGAGCACTGAAAGAACATCACGTAACCTCTCACACCACGAAGTTTATTTTTCTTTCCTCCTCTCATTCTGGGTACCATTCTTTCGACAGACAGTATTCTCCTAATATTCCAATTAAATATGGGTGACAAAACGCAGAATGCCCAGGAAACGTCCGTTATCAAGGACGGTCATAGTACATACGCACAAAACTACTGTATAGGCCTTGAAAAATGCTTTATACTCGAGTATTATGACATTTCAGGAGACTGAAAATCTCTGCAGGAACCAACATGGATTCCGGAAACAACGATTGCGCAAAACCCAGCTAGCGTTGTTCGTCCACGAGAGCCATAAAGCGGTAGATACCCACTCCCAGGTGCATACTGTGTTCATTGCTTCCGGAAGACATTCGATACAGTTCCGCACTTCCGCCTAGTGAACAATGTATGAATATCAGACAAGCTGCGTGACTGATTTGATGAGTTCCTAGCAAACATACAGAAGACGCTATTCTGAACGGAGAGAAGTCGTCAGACATAAAAGTAATTTCGACCGTGTCCCAGGGCAGTGTTACAGGGCCATTCCTTTTCACAATATACGTGAAAGGCGTAGTAGATAACGCCGGAAGTTCGATGAGGCCTGTTGGTGGGACGCTAATATTGTTTTCTCTGAAGTGGCAATCCTATGGAACCCCAGCGAAAAGAAGAAAGACAGCTGAGGATTGAAGCTCGGTTCAGGGAATGGTAGCTCCAAAACAAATGTAACGTACTGTGATACACAGAAAGAAAACCCTTTATTCAATGATTACACAACTGCATAACAATCACGGGGAGTAGTTATTCCCATAAATAACTAGGGCCTCCCGTCGGGTAGACCGTTCGCCGAGTGAAAGTCCGTAGATTTGACGCCACTTCGGCGACTTGCGCGTCGATGGGGATGAAATGATGATGATTAGGACAACACAACACCTAGTCACTGAGAGGAAGAAAAATCCCCTACCCAGCCGGGTATCAAACTCGGCCCCTTAGGTTTGACATTCTGTCCCGCTGACAACTCAGCTACCGGGGGCGGACATTTCCATCAAACATCAAAGAGTATGCGTGCAGGGAACAGTGAAGTGGAACGACCAGATAAAGTTAATCGCGTTTAAGCCAGATGTGAGACAGATTCATTGGAAGAATCGTCAGGAAATATATTCCGTCAACAAAGAAGGTATCTTACAAAACAATCCTTCCATCAGTACTGGAACATTGCTTATCTGTATGAGATCCGTGCCAGATAGGAGTGATAGAAGAAACAAAGTAGATCTAACAAAGAGCAGTGCATCTCGTTACAGGTCCATTTCGTAGGCGCGAAAGCATCAAGGCGATGCTCAGCCAGTTAAATTGGCAGATGCTGCAAGAGAGACGTTGGGCATTACGATTCATTTCCGAACGCGTACCTTCCTAGACGAGTCAGTTAATATATTGCTTCGTCATACGGGTACCTCGCAAAAAGACCATAAAGATAAAATTAGAGAGACTCGAGCAACAAAGAGGCTTAAGAGCAATCGTTTATCCCTCGAACCATATGCGACTAGAACATGAAAAACAGGGAATAGCACTGGTGCATAGAGTATCCTCCACCAGACACCATAAGTTTCTCTTAAGGGGTGTAGATGTAGATGTACTATTTTATGGCCGGCCGGGGTCGCAAGCGGTTCTAGGTGCTTCAGTCTGCAACCACGCGACCGCTACGGTCACAGGTTCGAATCCTGCTTCGGGAATGGATGTGTGTGATGTCCTTAGGTTAGTTCGGTTTAAGTAGTTCTAAGTTCTAGGGGACTGATGACCTCAAAAGTTAAGTCCCATAGTGCTCAGAGCCATTTGACCATACTATTTCATGGTTTCCTGTCTCAAGCCTCCAACGGTTTTCTTGACTTTTCCTGCTTCTTACTTTATTTTCCTGTATTTCGCACTATTTTGTTCGTGCTAAACAATTTTAAAATTTATTTTCGCTCCGTGTCACCAGATGCGAGCGAAAGCTTGAGACCAGTTTATATTCCAACTGGTCTTTGCACTCTGGTTGATCACGCCGTCTTACGTCACAAATCTCACGCTAGATGTATGCTTACAATTCGTTGATATCATCGCCTCAGATGCTGCTGATCTGTTATCAACTTCACAGTGATCGATAGCCAGCAGTGTGTAGGAGTCTGACGGGACATAATTCGGCGGGCTCTACTGTCATTCGTCCAGTTACCCACTCACCCGAGTTGAGCGCTTGGAGTTCGTGTGATTTCGCTGTTTCATGGCGCACATTTCGAATGACGAATTCAGGCTGAAGCGGGTCACACAGATAACATTTCTTTCCCAGATATCATCTTCCAAATGAATTACCTATTTTGTTGGCTATTGAGCTACGTGGCTGTATTTATAATTACTTAAGAAACAAAGAAATATAGATTTTTTATGTATTTTTGTTTATGGCAATATGAGATACGTGCTTTCACCCATGTTCTTTTGGTGTGATACTTATTTCAACTTTTTCAATCTTCTGTTAGTACATCACTATAAATATGGACAACAATTTAGATGCTGCAGCTGGCGCCAGGGAAAAAAAGTTGTTTTACATGTGCAGTGTTTAGCATTAGGATTGCAGTCAATATTTTTAACGATGTGCTAAGTGAATAGTGGAATCGATGAAAACGAGAAACGCATAATGGCAGAATAAAAATACAGAAAAAAGAAGGTTACTGCTGTTGAAACGCCCCTTAAACCCGCTGGGCAGAACAGGTGATTAGGATTGTGAAAAGAGCCAAAAAAGGTGTCGGTCAGGTTCACTCAAAATTGTAATTTATTGTAATTTAATAACACATTTAAACCAAAACGGCACATAGCCGAACCTTTTGAGCTACGAGTTTCAAAAAGGCTACATTTCACGACTGAAGGCCTCCAAACAAGATATCTTAAAGCAACAACATAAATCTACATGCAGTTAAAATTGCAAATAAAATAATGAACATGTAAATACACAGTGAGACTGAGAGCCTCAAGGCAAGAGTAAATAGATAAACATAAACAAGATGCAGTACAAACGGCTGAAGGCTCACAATAAAATTTTCAGGATTTTAAAATAAATTACCATAACCTTTCAAAGGCAGAAGGTCGCGAATTTTTTTTAATTTTTTTTTTTTTTTTTGGAATAAGGATTTAAGTGGCTAAAGGCCCACAATTGATTTTCCAAAATTCAAAAATACATAAACCCCAGTAGAAGCAAGAATTTTTTAAATCATTGGCTATAATAGATTATAAACAGACAATTAAACAGCGGTGAGAAGAACAATAGGAAACGGCACTCAGAAGCCTCCAGGGAGGTCGGTCTGCCCTCGTTCACTCAGGTGAGAAAGATGGTGAGCCCAATTACACTTGATGCTTCGGGACCCAACCAGGGGATAGCCACGGACCGACCGAAAAGACGACTGCTTGCCACCAACCGGTACATGAGAACTCAAACACCAAAAATTTCGGACGTGATTATCCACAATGAAATATGTATTAGCTGTAAAAACTACACACCATGTTGGACAACGACAACAGGTGAGGAAAGAATGCTGCCTGAATTTACGTCAGTAGCCGTGGCAGGTAACAGAAATACTAAAGGCCATATCGCACTGGACTCGCATTCGGCACGACTACGGTTCAATCCCGCGTCCGGCCATCCTGATATAGGTTTTCCGTGATTTCCCTAAATCCCTCCAGGCAAATGCCAGGATGGTTCCTTTGAAAGGGCACAGCCGACTTCCTTCCCCGTCCTCCCCTAATCCGATAAGACCGATGACCTCGCTGTCTGGTCTCCTCCCCCACAGCAGCCCAACCAAACCCACCTAACGACCACAAGGCAGAAAATTCCGCTGGTTTACTTGAATTGTAGGCAACCAATATAGTTAATTGCACCGCATGGCGACTAAAATTCAGCAATAGAAACAATCGGTGTTGCTCACAGGAAAACCTCCCAAACAGCGAACCACCGAAACGAACCACACAAAGGAAGTGGCTTGGGTAGTTGGAACCACTGCCCATCTTTGACGTCCTGTGTCGGTGAGCCACGAAGCTCGTAGCGAACAGACAGCTACACACACGCTCCAACACTGCGCAAGGACCGCCAGAGGACTCAGCCAAGTACACTGCTTGGAAATGACTTCCCTGGTCCGCAGCAACCGATCGACTGCCCTCAGAATGCTGACAACATCTAAAATAGTCGTTAGTAGAACTAACGCCTACTACACATACAACCTGACAAACACTTGCACCATAGATTAGAGATTAGATTAGATTAATACTTGTTCCATGGATCATGAATACTACACTTCGTAATGATGTGGAACGTGTCAGGTTAATGAAAGATGTCTGTACACTATATTACATTACACAAAATATTGCACGACACTAATGTTTAAGTTAGTTTTCTTCCCTCCCTTAATTTATATCTAAAAATTCAGCCAATGAGTAGAAGGAGTTGTCATCTAGAAATTCTTTTAATTTATTTTTAAATGTTGGTTGACTATCTGTCAGGCTTTTGACGCTGTTTGGTAGGTGACCAAAGACTTTTGTGGCAGCATAATTTACTCCTTTCTGTGCCAAAGTCAGATTTAACCCTGCAGAGTGAAGATCATCCGTTCTCCTGGTGTTATAGCTTTGCACACTGCTATTACTTTTGAACTGGGTTGGATTATTAACAACAAATTTCATAAGAGAATATATATACTGTGAGGTTACTGTGAGGATCCCTAGATCCTTAAATAGATGTCTGCAGGATGACCGTGGTTGGGCTCCAGCAGTTATTCTGATTATACGTTTCTGAGCAATGAATACTTTTCTACTCAACGATGAATTACCCCAGAATATGATGCCATACGAAAGCAGTGATTGAAAGTATACATAGTAAGCTAATTTACTGAGATTCTTATCACCAAAATTTGCAATAACCCTAATAGCATACGTAGCTGAACTCTGACGTTTCAGCAGACCATCAATGTGTTGCTTCCAGTTTAACCTCTCATCAATGGACACACCTCAAAATTTTCTAAGTCTATATTTATTACTTGAGTTGTGCCATTTACTGTACTGAACTGTATATACTGTGTTTTATCAAAATTTAAAGAGAGTCCGTTTGCCGAGAACCACTAAATAATTTTGTGAAAAACATCATTTACTATTACATTACTTAGTTCTTGGTTTTTGGATGTTATTACTATACCTGTATCATCAGCAAAAAGAACTAACTTTGCATCTTCATCAATATGGAATGCTAAGTCATTAAGGTATATCAAGAACAGTAAAGGACCTAAGACCGAACCCTGTGGAACCCTGTACTTGATAGACCCCCAGTGTGAGGAATCAGCTGTTGTTTTAACATTACATGAACCACATATTTCAACTTTCTGCATTCTTCCAGTTAAGTATGAATTAAACCATTTGTGCACTGTCCCCCTCAAACCATAATGATTTAGCTTATCTAAAAGAATTCCATGATTTACACCCAACAGTATCTATAAACGCACGAAGACAAATCGGGAGTCGATGCACGCACACACACACACACACACACACACACACACACACACACACACACACACACACACAGCCGACTCCGACTTAGGAGCGATCGGCGAGCCAAATCACGTCGTCCAGTAGGACGACAGACCTACGATCACTAAGACCGTGGCCCGGCTCAAGTGATGCGTGTCGGCAATGGTCGGGAGAGCCACGTCGACGCAGACCTCACTGCTTCAATCCGATTGCACTAGTTCCGCGTTGCAACTCCCCGACTGGCAGGTCCGAACTGCGCTCGAGACGCCTTTCAACTGACTGGCAGCCCGAACTCGCGACGCGAACTCCGTTACGAGAGACAAAGACCGGTAAGTAATAGCAGTCGAGCAAAGATACCACGAGAGTAAATATATCGATGCGCGCTGCTAGCACCGGTCATGGTGAGGCAAAGCAGCAACTCAGTGACAGTAGTAATTTAAATTAACGTAGTGAGGTGGAAGTACAATAAAAATAGGATGTAAAATACATGATGGTGGGAACACGAGCCACGCACGACTCCGCTGTATTTCTTTAAAAAAATATCAGTTGAGGCGGAAACTGATACATGTGGTTTACATGTGCAGACAAGCAAACGAATACTGTTTCAGAAATTTTGCATGGTTTAACCAAGATAAAGAGCTTCATAAACTGACTAAGTCAATAACGCTCTGGCCACGTCCAGCCCGTATGCAAGCGGCTATTCGGCCTGGTTTTGATTAAAAGACTCGTCGAATGGTCTCCCGAAAGAGATAGTGCCAAATTCTATCCAATTGGCGCTTTAGATCGTCAAACTTTCGAGGTAGTTAAACGGCCCTACCCACAATGTTCCAAACGTTCTCAATTGGGGACAAACATAGTGACCTTGCTGGCCCAGGTAGGGTTTGGCAAATACGAAGATAAACAGTAGAAATTCTCGAAGTGGATGGTCTGGTGTTATATAGCTGAAATATAGGACAAGGCTGGCTTGCCATAAAGGACAACAGAACGGGACGTAAAATGCCGTCAACGTACCACTGTGCCGAAGGGTGTCACGGATGTCAACCAAATCGGTACTTCTATGAAGAAAAAAAACCCAAACTATCAGCCCTGGTTGTTGAGCCGTACGGCGGTCGATAGTAAGGTTTTCGCCAGACTCGTCATCGGAGCTCAGTTCGAAGAGGGACTCATCACTGAAGACAATTCTACTCCAGTGAATGAAGACCGAATACGTGTCTGGAGACTCCCCGGACAACAGTGACAGTCCAACCTGACTATCTCTCGCCACGCAGCCCGACAACTATGAGTGATGGTGTGAGGTGTAATTTGTTTCACAGCGTGACCTCTTTGTTTGTCATCTGCGGCACCCTTACAGCATAGCGATAATTCGACGATACGCTACTCCAAGTTTTATTGCCCTTCGTGGAAAGCATCCTGGTCCTGAGCATTACGAGCAGGAACATCGAACGGCTCGAGATTTTGTCGGTAAAAGACGCAGTTGGACGGAATTTGCACTGTATCTCTGTGCAGGACATCCAACAACTCTACCAATCAATTCGAACTGGATGAATAAGGGCCAGAGGTGGACCAACGCGGTATTGACTCACTTTATTAAGATTCTTCTGAAATTTTAATGACTTCTTTTTCTCTGTGTGCTTCACGTCTATCGATTTCTATCCCATTGGCATTATTACTACTTGGTGTGTCTTTTTTTTCTTAGAGTGTATGTGTTCGTTCGGCTTTCAAATTTTACATCTACACCTACTGCATACTCCACACGCCACTTAATGGTGTGTGGTAGATGGAACTTCCGGTACCACTATCTGATCCCTCCAACCTTGTTCCACTCGCGAATAGTGCGTGGGAAAAATGATTGCCGGTAAGGCTCTGTATTGGCTCTAATTTCTGGAATTTTCTCCTCGTGGTCAGTACGCGAGATGTATGTGTGGGGAAGTAATATGTTGTCCGACTCCTGAAAAGTGTTATCACGAAATTTCAATAGTAAATCTCTCCGCGATGCACAACGCCTCTATTGTAACGTCTACCAATGGAATTTGTTTAGCATCTCCGGCACGCTCTCTCGCCAGTAAACGATCCCGTGACGAAACGCGCCGCTTTTCGTTCGATCTTCTCAATCTCCTCTATCAGTTCTACCTGACAGGGATCTCAAATAGATGAACACTACTCAAGAATCTGGCGAACAAGCGCCTTATAAGCCTTTAGTTGAAGTTGTCTAGATTGTCGTTATTTAATGCTAGTGGAAACTGTGCAATTATCAATATCAACAATGGGAATGATACTGGTTCAACTGGAGCTAAAAGACAAGTAAAAAGGATTTTCTGGTGGGGTGCTATGACGGGTTCAAAGTAGGACGTTAACAAATCGTGACACACAACAGTTTGGAGAGGAGAAGCGTACAGTATGTGAGTAACGTAAGACAAGGGTTGTAAATGTTACAGATGTCCCACCATGTTGGGACATGGTAGATCTGGCCGACTTCATCCAAGAGGGCGCACTACAGGTTGTTTGGAAACTATTTGTCTAGGAAGTTGGTGTTTCTATCAGGCGAAGGAAAAAAATTTACTTGTAATGTAGGCGCTCCTATGTGGACTGAAGTACATGTCGTATGTGATTCTTGGGAACAGCACGTCATATGCCGGACTACTGTCCGAAGGTTTAATGGTTTTGTTTACAGTCGGAATTTTTTCTGTTAGTTAAGGCTTCCATCAACTTTCGAAATGATTTTTTAATGTGAAAAACGTCAAGTTGTACAGCTGTTCACTGTTCACATCAGAATTTAAGTCCCATTATAACTGCCTCGCTAAGAGAGTAAAGAGATCAATGGAAGGCAATGCCATATACTGTGCTGCGGCGTTAAAACGAACCGTTCGGTTGAGGACAGCAGCAGAGGTCACGGAGGAGTTATTAGTGATTTCTAGTGTCATGTTTCATTCTTTTACGACATATCTTTACTATTTCATATTTGTTATATTTTTTTATTGAAACTGGTGACAACGCACTTGGATTCTTGTCAACGCTTAAAAGAAATATGATCCTGCGTAGTGGCGTTAAATATAGCTAACATTTAGAATAATGAGATAGTACACTAATGAGGCACTGTTCAATACGAGTCTCGTGGTTGAAAGTGCTGTTCACAGCTCTAAATACCTAACTTGTAACGGGTATTAAATTTACCATAACCACACGCTTATACCTGTCTATGGTCCCAGGAATAAAGTACAGTAATTCCATGCTCCCAGGTCACCAAAGTTCTCCGGAAGCTTCGATTAGTTATCAAGCGAATTGCGGAGCTGGAAATCCCATCCTTAAGCTTCCGTTGGGATTCCCTCCAACAAATATACGAGCCAAGACAACTTCTGATACGCACAAAATTGTTCCAGGAGTAAAATTCAGTCCTCCCCGGACCCCTTGCCCCACACCGGATCATGAATTTAGGAAGTTTCCAAAATGAGATCTCCTTTACCATACTATCTACGCGTCTGATATCTACTTGATTAGTCGGATACCAAACGGTCCACTTTATCTTCGAATATATAAGGAAAAGGGGAAAAAAGTGTAAATCGAGGAAGATGTCGCCACTAGCGTGTGTTAGTTTTTCTTCCGACTCTGTGTACATAGAACACAGTTCACGATCACTCGCGCTGACGCCAAGACGTTCACCGGGACGTGCATTGGGACGTTGAGCTTGCCGAGATTCTAAAGCTACAGTGTGGAAAAAGCACGTTAGAGTGTCTTTCCGATTGTGCAGAGCAGTATCTACCATGTCAGATATTTTAATCATGCGTTTGAGCTTAGACAAATGAGATGGAAGGCAATGGTGCCTTCTCTCTTCAATACAGACAACGTAATACCTTTCAGTGGAAACCCGTATATGTGTGTATTCCTTTTCTAAGCACTAGAAAATTGAGCTATACGATTTGTTGTAACAAAATGAAGGGAAACTTCGTAGTGCTGGTTAACAACTAATTGTAAATTGCGTATTATTGAAAGTGTGTCGTCCCATGGCGACGGCATATTGAGGATTCATCAAAAACGCATTATTCTTGGTAAAACTTGTCGTACTTAAACGTCAGTTAATTACATCGATTAAAGCTTTGGTAAAATACAATGTTTGATCTGAAAATGCTTATGTTCAATGTAATGAATAGAGCCCCACTATCGTAAGATAACAGGTGTTCCGTTACCGCTTCTTGTGTTACTGAAACCAGATATTTCTTTACTAATATTCGCGTTTTCTAATAGTTCAGACATATTCGTAGTACTTCAACAAGTATGCACTGAAATATTCGATGTTGCGTAAATATTAGTGAAACCTTTCCGAGGAATGTGTTTCTTCGATTGGCGTTCTCTACGAGACAGATTACACTACCTGCAGTAGGATATATTGTACTTTCTTGTTTCAGGTCTTGTATCTGCAATGTTGTAAAGATTCCGCTACTGAACAGGAGCAGTGATCAAGTAAGAATGTCCTTAGGCTTTTAGGAAACCTTAGATTGATGGTTTTGTGTAGTCTCGTTGTCACTGTAGGCTTGTACCATGGGAAGCAGGAAGACGATGTTGTTTGGTGGCCGGTATCCTTTTCTACAACACGAACCGCAGACTTGCATTAACAGGGTTCTTTATTAATACAAACAGAGCTGCTTTCTTGTTGTTGTACGAGCTTTTCTGTTATAGTCCCCGTTACCCTCATCTACATCTACATCTACATGACTACTCTGCAATTCACATTTAAGTGCTTGGCAGAGGGTTCATCGAACCACAATCATACTATCTCTCTACTATTCCACTCCCGAACAGCGAGCGGGAAAAACGAACACCTAAACCTTTCTGTTCGAGCTCTGATTTCTCTTATTTTATTTTGATGATCATTCCTACCTATGTAGGTTGGGCTCAACAAAATATTTTCGCATTCGGAAGAGAAAGTTGGTGACTGAAATTTCGTAAAAAGGTCTCGCCGCGACGAAAAACGTCTATGCTGTAATGACTTCCATCCCAACTCGTGTATCATATCTGCCACACTCTCTCCCCTATAACGCGATAATACAAAACGAGATGCCCTTCTTTGCACCCTCTCGATGTCCTCCGTCAATCCCACCTGGTAAGGATCCCACACCGCGCAGCAATATTCTAACAGAGGACGAACGAGTGTAGTGTAAGCTGTCTCTTTAGTGGACTTGTTGCATCTTCTAAGTGTCCTGCCAATGAAACGCAACCTTTGGCTCGCCTTCCCGACAATATTATCTATGTGGTCCTTCCAACTGAAGTTGTTTGTAATTTTAACACCCAGGTACTTAGTTGAATTGACAGCCTTGAGAATTGTACTATTTATCGAGTAATCGAATTCCAACGGATTTCTTTTGGAACTCATGTGGATCATCTCACACTTTTCGTTATTTAGCGTCAACTGCCACCTGACACACCATACAGCAATCTTTTCTAAATCGCTTTGCAGCTGATACTGGTCTTCGGATGACCTTACTAGACGGTAAATTACAGCATCATCTGCGAACAACCTAAGAGAACTGCTCAGATTGTCACCCAGGTCATTTATATAGATCAGGAACAGTAGAGGTCCCAGGACGCTTCCTTGGGGAACACCTGATATCACTTCAGTTTTACTCGATGATTTGCCGTCTATTACTACGAACTGTGACCTTCCTGACAGGAAATCACGAATCCAGTCGCACAACTGAGACGATACCCCATAGCTCCGCAGCTTGATTAGAAGTCGCTTGTGAGGAACGGTGTCAAAAGCTTTCCGGAAATCTAGAAATACGGAATCAACTTGAGATCCCCTGTCGATAGCGGCCATTACTTCGTGCGAATAAAGAGCTAGCTGCGTTGCTCAAGAGCGATGTTTTCTGAAGCCATGCTGATTACGTGTCAATAGATCGTTCCCTTCGAGGTGATTCATAATGTTTGAATACAGTATATGCTCCAAAACCCTACTGCAAACCGACGTCAATGATATAGGTCTGTAGTTAAATGGATTACTCCTACTACCCTTCTTGAACACTGGTGCGACCTGCGCAATTTTCCAATCTGTAGGTACAGATCTATCGGTGAGCGAGCGGTTGTATATGAGTGCTAAGTAGGGAGCTATAGTATCAGCGTAATCTGAAAGGAACCTAATCGGTATACAATCTGGACCTGAAGACTTGCCCGTATCAAGCGATTTGAGTTGCTTCGCAACCCCTAAGGTATCTACTTCTAAGAAACTCATGCTAGCAGATGTTCGTGTTTCAAATTCTGGAATATTCCATTCGTCTTCCCTGGTGAAGGAATTTCGGAAAACTGCGTTCAATAACTCCGCTTTAGCGGCGCAGTCGTCGATAACAGTACCATCGGCACTGCGCAGCGAAGGTATTGACTGCGTCTTGCCGCTTGTGTACTTTACATACGACCAGAATTTCTTCGGATTTTCTACCAAATTTCGAGACAATGTTTCGTTGTGGAACCTATTAAAGGCATCTCGCATCGAAGTACGTGCCAAATTTCGCGCGTCTGTAAATTTTAGCCCATCTTCAGGATTTCGCGTTCTTCTGAACTTCGCATGCTTTTTCCGTTGCCTCTGCAACAGCGTTCGGACCTTTTTTGTGTACCACGGGGGATCCGTTCCATCTCTTACCAATTTATGAGGTATGAATATCTCAATTGCTGTTGCTACTATATCTTTGAATTTGAGCCACATCTCGTCTACATTCGCATAGTCAGTTCGGAAGGAATGGAAATTGTCTTTTAGGAAGGCTTCTAGTGGTACTTTATCCGCTTTTTTAAATAAAATTATTTTGCGTTTGTTTCTGATGGATTTGGAAGAAATGGTATTGAGCCTAGCTACAATGACCTTGTGATCACTAATCCCTGTATCAGTCATGATGCTCTCTATCAGCTCTGGATTGTTTGTGGCCAAGAGGTCAAGTGTGTTTTCGCAACCATTTACAATTCGCGTGGGTTCGTGGACTAACTGCTCTAAATAATTTTCGGAGAATGCATTTAGGACAATCTCGGAAGACGTTTTGTGCCTACCACCGGTTTTGAACAAGTATTTTTGCCAACATACCGAGGGTAGGTTGAAGTCCCCACCAACTATAACCGTATGAGTGGGGTATTTATTTGTTACGAGACTCAAACTTTCTCTGAACTGTTCCGCAACTGTATCATCGGAGTCTGGGGGTCGGTAGAAGGAGCCAATTATTAACTTAATTCGGCTGTTAAGTATAACCTCCACCCACACCAATTCGCACAGAGTATCTACTTCGACTTCACTACAAGATAAACCACTACTGACAGACACCAACACTCCACCACCAATTCTGCCTAATCTATCTTTCCTGAACACCGTCTGAGACTTCGTAAAAATTTCTGCAGAACTTATTTCAGGCTTTAGCCAGCTTTCTGTACCTATAACGATATCAGCTTCTGTGCTTTCTATTAGCGCTTGAAGCTCAGGGACTTTTCCAGCGCAACTACAACAATTTACAACTATAATTCCGACTGTTCCTTGATCCAAGCACGTCCTGTAATTGCCAAGCACCCTTTGACATTGCAGCCCATCCCGCACTTTCCCGAGGCCTTCTAACCTAAAAAACCGCCTAGTCCACGCCACACAGCCTCCGCTACCCGTGTAGCCGCCAGCTGAGTGTAGTGAACTCCTGACCTATTCAGCGGAACCCGAAACCCCACCACCCTATGGCGCAAGTCAAGGAATCTGCAGCCAATACGGTCGCAAAACCGTCTGAGCCTCTGATTCAGACCCTCCACCCGCCTCTGCACCAGAGGTCCGCAGTCGGTTCTGTCAACGATGCTGCAGATGGTGAGCTCTGCCTTCATCTCGTAAGCAAGACCGGCAGCCTTCACCAAATCAGATAGCCGCTGGAATCCAGAGAGAATTTCCTCAGATCCAAAGCGACACACGTCATTAGTGCCGACATGTGCCACCACCTGCAGCTGGCTGCACCCTGTGCTCTTCATGGCATCCGGAAGGACCCTTTCGACATCAGGAATGACTCCTCCCGGAATGCACACGGAGTGCACACTGGATTTCTTCCCCTCCTTAGCCGCCATATCCCTAAGGGGCCCCATTACGCGCCTAACATTGGAGCTCCCAACTACCAGTAAGCCCAACCTCTGCGATTGCCCGGACCTTGAAGGCTGAGAATGATCCTCTGAAACAGGGCAGGCAGCTGCATCTGGCTCAGCCAGAGACAGTGCCTGAAACCGGTTTGTCAGACGCACCGGTGAGGCTTTCTGGTCAGCTTCCGGGGACGCCTTTCGCTGCCTGCCACGCCTTGGAACGACCTCCCAATCAACCACAGGCGAGGGCTCAGCCCCACTGCGGGCAGCAACCGGGGCAACCACAGCGGCAGACCGATCTGGGGACAGACGGGATGAGGTTGACATCCCCGTGATACCCGAGTCCGGCTCCCCACAGTGGTGCCCATTGCCAACAGCCTCAAGCTGCGCGACCGAAGTCAGCGCCGATTGCAGCTGTGAGCGAAGGGATGCCAAGTCAGCCCTCATCCGAACACAGCAATCGCAGTCCCTGTCCATTCTAATCGATGTTTAACAACAGTTACTGAAACACGAGTCGGTGCCTAGATAACGCAAGCGGAACACGCAAAGAATGTATCAACTAACCTGTACAAATGCCTAACGACTGCGCTACAATCTGCTGAATTTACGATTACAGTAACTAAAACTCGAAATTGCACCTCCTATACGAAACTCACACGCAATTTGAATAAGAATCTACGAAGTAAACACTAAAGCGCGATGCTACAACTGTCAAATACTATAATACGCCCGAAATACACGAATTAAACAATGCAAGTACCCAAAAACACGCAAAGAAATTAATTAAACTATGTAACAAATAAGTAAGCTAGGGTTATACGACTTGCTGCTGCAGCTGCTTATCCAACGGCGGCAGGGAGCACACTGACTGGCCAACCGACTCTGGCCGTTCACAACAAAAACAGAAGACAGACGACTACGCAAATTTGCACTATTCAGGTACTAAGGCGCGATGCTACAACCCTCAAATACTAGAATACGCCCGAAATATACGAATTAAACAATGCAAGTACCCAAAAACACGCAAAGAAATTAATTAAACTATGTAACAAATAAGTAAGCTAGGGTTATACGACTTGCTGCTGCAGCTGCTTATCCAACGGCGGCAGGGAGCACACTCTCACTGCCTCACTGCTGTTGAAGTACATGCCCCACTACATACGCTCTGTTACGACTCACTCTGAGCTGGAGACTGACTCTGACCGACTGCGAATGGGCTGACTGTCTGTGACTGACTGGGTCCTCCGGTTCGTGGCAACGATCTGAATACTGGCGGCCGAGAGGGAGTTGGCGGCCTGTTTCTTGCGAGTTTGTCTTTGACCTCTTTCCTGACAGGTTCTCTCACTCCCGCGCCTACTATCGATCTTCTCGCAGCCTGTTTGCCGACCGGAGTGCTGGCGACAGCTTACGCCAGCACAGTTGGAATAATTTTTATCTTGCGTGGAGAACTATCGTAAGTTTGGAACGAACTGTTTGTAATGGAACTCTTAAGAGCCAATATCCTTATGGACTTGAGTTGGTGCTTCCCTTTTTGCCCTATAACATGTTCGTAGGTACTGAATTTTTATTTATGTATCCTACAGACAGGAAAAGGTAACTATCGTATTGACAAGGGAGGAGATGTGCGTTTTAATAGAGTTCTTACGGCAGTCCATTTCGTAAATAGCGCGATTTACGAACCAGATACATCTGCCAACTGCCGCTGCAGCGCTCTGAGACAACGTATACACACTCTGAGGCGCGGTTACCACAAGCACAAAGCGCATCGTTCCTGAGAGTTCAGCACCGCGTCCAACTCGACACACTCAGCGTTGACGATCGATAGCAAGGTCCATGTGCCAACGGCTTAACGCCAAGATCTGTAAACAAACAAAATGTCCCTAAGGCCGTCGGGTACGTGTTCTCAAGATGCTATGCGCTATCGTAGCGGGCTCCAGCGTCCGATGTTGGCGGTGTCTGGCTTGCAAATCACACTGTTTACGAAATGGACGAACGTAAAATTCCTACGTTACATCAATTATAAACCATATTTGGTCTTGTCCATATGCTAGTCATGTTGTTCTGACTGTACTATACATAAATAGAGACTTCAATATCCATGGACGTGTTATAAGGCAAAAAGGAAAGTATCATATCCAGTCAATAAGGACAAAGGACTGTAAAAATTCCATTACAAATGATTCCCCACATAAAATTAAAAATTATTTCATCCTTTTCACTGTTCAGTAAAATCCAAAGATTATTTTAGGTTGATCATAGTTGCTATTAGGAAGAAGAATGCTTACAACATGTGGAGTACAAAACATAAAAGGAAGAGAGCAAATATCATACTCCAAGTAGTACAAGCTGTCTTGCAGATTAAGCCAACCGAACAAACTCACTCTCCAGAACGAGCACACTTATATTCATATAACATCGAATATTACGAAACATACTTTCATTAAACTAAAAGGAATAATCAGAACCTATTAGAAAACGTGAAGGCTAGGAATAAAAGTTATTGTGCCCCGTGCGACGCTACCCGCAACAAACTACCCACTACCTCATAATTAATCGAGGTTACTCCATGCGCTATGCCGACCATACTTTTCCTCTTACCATTTCCTGAAAGTTTTAATTGTAAATATGTTATTAACTGCCATTTAACTATAACAAATTGAACCAAGAAAATTGTTTTTTATGGATTCTCGGTGTGCGATGCCTTGGCATACTTCCATAATACGCAGGTCATAGTAGTTCTTTAACCAGCAGTGTGACGTTTCCCGTAGTTTTTTTAACCACAAATCATACAATTAACGACGCGTTTTCTACAGATGCTCAATATGCCGATGCTTAAAAACGGTATATACAGGGTGGTCCATTGATAGTGACCGGACCAAATATCTCACGAAATAAGCATCAAAAGAAAAAACTACAAAGAACGAAACTCGTTTACCTTGAAGGGGGATACCAGGTGGCTCTATGGTTGGCCCAGTAGATGGCGATGCCATACATCAAACTGGTATCAACTGCGTTTTTTTTTTTATTACGTATTCGTGTAGTACGTAAAGAAATGTGAATGTTTCAGTTGGACCACCTTTCTCACTTTCTGATGGATGGCACTGTAATAGTCACAAACGTATAACTAAGTGGTATCACGTAACATTCCGCCAGTGCGGACGATATTTGATTCGTCATAGATTACCCGTGTTAAAATGGACCGTTTACCAATTGCGGAAAAGGTCGATATCGTATTGATATATGGCTACTGTGATCAAAATGCCCAACGGGTGTGTGCTATGTATGCTGCTCGGTACCCTGGACGACATCATCCAAGTGTGCGGACCGTTCGCCGGATAGTTACGTTATTTAAGAAAACAGGAAGTGTTCAGCTTCATGTGAAACGCCAGCCACGACCTGCAACAAATGATGCCCAAGTAGGTGTTTTGGCTGCTGTCGAGGCTAATCTGCACATCAGTAGCAGATAAATTGTGCGAGTTGGGTATCTCAAAAACGTCTGTGTTGAGAATGCTACATCAACATCGATTGCACCCGTATCATATTTCTATGCACCAGGTATTAAATGGCGACGACTTTGAACTTCGTGTACAGTTCTGCCACTGGGCGCAAGAGAAATTACGGGACGATGACAGATTTTTTTCACGCGTTCTGTGTAGCGACGATGCGTCATTCACCAACAGCGGTAACGTAAACCGTCATGATATGCACGATGGCTGCGACAAGTGGAACATCAGCGACCTTGGCGGGTTAATGTATGGTGCGGAATTATGGGAGGAAGGATAACTGGACTCCATTTTATCGATGGCAATTTAAATGGTGCAATGTATCCTGATTTACTACGTAATGTTCTACCGATGTTACTACAGGATGTTTCACTGCATGACAGAATGGCGATATACTTCCAACATGATGTATGTCCGAGACATATCTCGCGTGCGGTTGAAGCGGTACTGAATAGCGTATTTCGTGACAGGTGAATTGGTCGTCGAAGCTCCATACCATGGTCCGCACGTTCACCGGATCTGAAGTCCCCGGATGTGTTTCTGTGGGGAAAGTTGAAGGATATTTGCTATCGTGATCCACCGACAACGCATGACAACTTGCGTCAGCGTATTTTCAATGCATGTGCGAACATTACGAAAGGCGAACTACTCGCTGTCGAGAGGAATGTCTTTACACGTATTGCCAAATGCATTGAGGTTGACGGACATCATTTTGTGCATTTATTGCATTTATGTGGAATTTACAGGTGCTGTAACCGCATACGTTCCCAGACATGATAAGTTCAGAAATGTACATGTATCACATTGGAACAACCGACATAAAATGTTCAAACATACCTACGTTCTGTATTTTAATTTAAGGAACCTACCTGTTACCAACAGTTCGTCTATAATTGTGAGCCATATGTTTGTGACTATTACAGAGCCATCTATCACAAAGCAAAAAAAGTGGACCAACTAAAACATTCATATTTCTTTACGTACTATATGTAATAAAAAAGGGAGGTTCCTATTTTTAAAAACGCAGTTGATATCTATTTGACCTATGGCAGTGCCATCTAGCGGAGCAACCATAGCGCCATCTGCTTTCCCCATTCAAGCTAGACAATTTTCGTTCTTTGACGCTTATTTCGTGAGCTATTTGGCCCGGGAGACAGCATGCGTGTGACGTAGGCAGCGGTCATGTCATAGGCCAACGCTCAGACGCACATCCAGAATATCTATCATGTTGAATAATGTTCTGGACATTGGGAAAAACTCCCAAACGTGCTATTTTTACGCCATGACTTCAAAAACTCTTCATGCTCAACGCTCTTCTAATGCACGGTCCTGCTGCCTGAGATCGATGATGATGGATTTCGCGAGCGTACCGAAGTCGTCTTAAGCATCTGTCAACAATTCACGGAGCAGTCCGCATCAAAAACGTGATACGGGCAAGGTAAAAACTCTGCTGATCAGAGAGGCGGGCTTACGGCTGCAGTTGCTGCTGTGGCACCTCGCGAATGAACCGGCTGCGGTTGCAGTAGCGCGAGTGTCTCTGGACTTTTTTTCCTTTCAGTACTAGAGTTGGGCTGTAGGGACGGGAAAAACAGATCGGATAAAACCGATACCGGTATTTTTGTTCTGAAGGTTGACAGGTGAAAAGAAAAAGAAGTGAGTAGAAACTAACGGGGTCGTAATAAAAGAAATAAGTGTAAAAAAAATTGGTACTTGAAAAATAAAATATAAGGAAGTGAACTGCAGAATAAGACCGAACAATAAACTTAAAAACGGAAAAACGAAACTAAAAATGGAAAGAAAAAAGACGTACGAAAAAACAGCAAGGAGGTCAACACGGTCGTGACATCTGTATTTCATTGCAGATCTACACTGAGGGAATAAAAGTAATGGAATAGCCCCTCCCCATATACAGATGGATGTAGTGCCACGTACACAAGGAAAAAAAGAGCAGTGCATTGCTGCAGCTGTAATTTGTACTCAGGTGATTCATGTGGAAAGGTTTCCGATGTGATTGTGGTCGCAAAACGCTAATCGACGGGCTTTGAACTCAGAGTAGTATTTGGAGCTGGAGGCATGGGACATTTCGCTACGGAAATCATGGGGGAATTCAATATTCCGAGATCCACGGTGTCGAGAGTGTGCCGAGAATACAAAATTTCTGGCATAACCTCTCACAACAGATAAAGCAGTGGCCGACGGCCTCCACTTAACGACCGAGAGCAGCGGCATATGCGTAGAGTTTTCAGTGTAACAGAGAAGAAACACTGCGTCAAATAACAGCAGAAAACAATGTGTGACATACGACGAACGTATCGTTAGGGCAGTGCGGTGAAATTTGGCGTTAACGGGGTATAGCAGGAAACGACTGATGCGAGTGCCTTTGTACACAGCACTACATCGCTGCAGCGCCTCTCCTGGGCTCATGACAAAATCTGTTGGATACTAGACGACTGGAAAATCCTGGCATTGTCAGGTGAGTCCCGATTTCAGTCAGTAATGGCTGGTGGCATGCTTAGACTGTGGCACGGACACTCGAAGTCATGGACCTCTCAGCAAGGCACTGCGCAAGCTGGTGGTGACTGTGTTTACGAGGAATGGAAAGGGGTCCTCTGGATGCTCAGCTATTTGGAGAGCATATGCTGCCATTCACGGATATCATGTAGCCAAACAACGATGGAATTTTCCCCCCCGCTTTTCGTTTATCCTCTCCTCCCCTCTTTTCCCCCTCATCTGTCCAGGTCCCCCCCCCCCCCCCCCACCTGCCTTTGCCTGTGGTGGCTCATCTTCGTGCCGACTTTTTCGTGCAGGGTTTCCAGTGATTGTTAAGTGTTGTGTGTCTTTTCCGAAGTGTTGCGAACGGATCATACTGTCGCAGGGTGTAATTTTTACATCTCTTGCGAACAGAATCCAGACTGTTGCCGTGTTTTTAATTGTGTTTCTGCTATTTTCCCTATCTGCATCCTGTGTATTTCATCATCGCCCACCTTTTGTTTTATGTTTTAACTTTCCACAATTTTCCGCCGTTTTACATTTTACGTCACCGTTTTATCGCTGCTTTTATTGTTTCGTATCCCCCCTTCGGGGGGGATCGTAATCCTACAAAGGAAAACAAAAGATGCAATTTTTATGGATGACATCGGGCCACAAATTTTTGCGTTTGATTTGAAGAACATTCTAGACAATTCGAGCGAGTTGATTAGCTACCCAGATCACTAGATATGAATCCCGTCGAACATAAATGAGATATAATCGAGAGGTCACTTCCTACATTGGCAACCACTATGAAGCAGTAGGGCTCAATATTTCCACAGGGTACATCAAACGACTTTTTGAATCCCTGTCCCGTCGGAAGTCTGCACTTCACGTGACAGAAAGACATGTCAGAAGGTATCCCACGACATTTGTCATCCCGCTGTAGATTTCAGCTAACAGTGCAGCTATCATCAAGCAAACCAGTGCCTGAATGATGCTTGTACATGCCCAAGTTATATCGTAATATGTGACGATATAACTATGCTGAGTCTACATGACTACCTACAACGCAATGATCTTAGCTGCAGTGTTAGTTTTAGTGTAGGTCTTCAATTAAATACAGGTAATGTTGCGGCCGATGGCGACCTTCTTTCTGTGCTGGTCTACATCACGATCGTGGGGCCATTAGCTACTATTCCCATGGAATCAAACTTAACGTGATAATGAAAGGAAACAAAAATGTGTTTACAAAATGAGATAATGTGTTAATGCGTTTTGTGATTTTGTTGTATTAATCTTCGGGTTGGAACGTGGGGAAGAATTTATATGTACATACATACATAGGTTTTTCAGCTATGACCACCAATACTCATTGAAACCATCAGGTATTTGTTGCCGCTGGATAAAGTTAGAGTCCAAACACGATCTTACCAAAAATAATAAACGTTAAGATTTTAAGTGCATTTAACTTGACAAAATAGTTACTATCAATTTTACAAATATTACCGACGTAAGATTTCCATTTAACTGTGTCAGCGGATTCGCAGCCACAATATCAAAGTTCAGCTCGGACACACAGTGTGAGCAGCGTCGCTATGGAGCTCCAGCCGGACTGTAATTAGGACAGTTGAAACAACGAGACCACAGCACCCCATGGAGCTGTGGTGTACAGCGTTCGCTAACACAGCGGTGGACGCTTGCCATCCATGAAAGTGGGCGAATTACTGTATGGCCCGCCACAGAATTCCCGTAAACAGCGGTGCAGCTTTTGCGGCTCATGAGCCGAATAGACAGGCAACACAGTAGCTGCATCGTCGAAAAACGTCCTGTTTCAACAGGAAAATTAAATATTTCAGGATACATAATGAAGGATACATTAAAGACCAAAAAAAAGGAGTTCAACTAACAATGGATGGATCGTAGAAAATCATGTTTGGAAGACACTTCAAAGACAACATCAAGACTACGCAAATAATTTGCTGAGAAAATGGTGACGTCGGTATTAGGGCGTAGTGATGGGAATACTGTCAAAATACAATTTTTTGTGTTTCATCACATTGCTATGAACATATGGTGCGTTTGAATACCTTATGAACCATCGTAAGATATAAAACACTTCGTTACAAATAGCACGCTGACGTGCAGTAAAATAGGCAGCAATCGAGAGAGAGAGAGAGAGAGAGAGAGGGAGATCAATTATATAACTGCTGTATTTAGGCATATTATTGAAAAAACAAAAATATTTCAGAAATATGTTCCTCAACTTAAATACATATTTCAGCTCTCTTTGCAACGTAACATGCCGCACTTTTGTTACATGGAAGAAGAAATTAGTGTTTATTGTCCCGTCGACAACGAGGTGCCGGTGGGGGTGGCCGAGCGGTTCTAGGCGCTACAGTCTGGAACCGCGCGACCACTACGGTCATAGGTTCGAATCCTGCCTCAGGCATGGATGTGTGTGATGTCCTTATGTTAGTTAGGTTTAAGTAGTTCTAAGTTCTAGGTGACTGATGACCTCCGATGTTAAGTCCCATAGTACTCAGAGCCATTTGAACCATTTTTTTGACAACGAGGTCATAACAGAAGGAGCTCCAGCTCGGATTAGGGAAAGATAGGGAAGGTAGTCGGCCGTGCCTTCTCAAAGGAACCATCCCGGCGTTTGTCTTAAGTGATTAACACGGTAAACGTAAATCAGGATGACCGTAAGCATGTTTCAACCGTCGTCCTCCCGAATGCGAGTCCAATGCGCTAAACACTGCGTCACATCGCTCGGTCGCCCATTTATGCGCATGTCTTTGATGTACACAGAGTGAGTCAGGAGGAAAGGTACATGCGTTGAGGAGTGTTAGTATTAGTGATTCTGAACAAAAAATTGAAGTGGAAATATGCCCTACTCATAATGGCTTCCGAGATAGGAAAAATTTGAAATCACTTTTGTACGTTTTGTTGAACAACTCGAAAACCGCACACACTAGCAAAAATGTGTCACAGTACATATTTAAATTACATTAAATTTACTACAAAAAGTTTCATCCTTTTTTCTGTAGGACTATGTGTCTGCGTGAAGAGAGCAAGAGAGTGTTGAAACTCTCGCGTGAAGCGCAAGCTCTAGAGCTTATGGAGCTTTTGTATGTCAATTTGAGGTAGGTTCCCGACTTGACAGGCCACAATTGTCTTGTATCAAATTGATCATTTTATTTTTCTATACTACTATGGTAGATTGTAATCAGTGACAATATTTGAATAGCACAGAATATAAACAACATTGTACATAAATGTTTCTGCCTCGCAAAGCATTCGCAATAGGGCCTATTTCCACATGAAGTCTTTTATTCAGAGTCGCTAATACTGTCACCCCCCCAAAGCATGTAACTTTTCTTCTAACTCATCCTGTATGTTTGATAATTGCAATGTTCTAATCCAACAAACTATTAATTTCACGTCTTCATTTTATCTCTATATGCATCACTTTGCATTTTTACTACAGGTACAGTCTTGAGGTTTAACGTAAGGCAAGCCGATTGGCAAACGAAAGTGACCACCGCAGCCAGTCTGACTGGCAACATTTAACTTAAATGTTGTGTTAACTGATGATGGGATGGGGTTCCTGTTGAACTTCATTTGTTCAGTCTTTTAACCGAAAATACCTGCACATATAGGGTGACAATTGTTGAACTAAATTGAATAAAATCGTCATAGCTTCTGAACGGTGTGCGTTAGGACGTTCAAACTGCGTGGATGGCCGAGGGGCATGATGGGAATTAGTATGCGCAAGCGCACGTGCCTTGTTGGAGGCCATTTGTAAATGAATACAAGCAAAATTGGCGCATAATGTGGACTGAAACCCGCATTTCGCGAACGAGAAGTCTCTTCAACCTCGACGGGTGGCTGTGGTGTGCTACGTCTAGTCACGGGATCATCGTTGTGAAAGTTTTGGACAATTATTGCATCCCCATAATCCAAAGTGACCCTGATTTTGACAAGACGGAGCCCGACCCCATCAAAGCAGGAAAGTGTTTGACGTCCTGGAGGAGCACTTTGAGGTGCCCAGAGGCCACTGGTACGGGCTTCGATTGGCAGGCATATTCTCCGGCTCTGAACACATGCGGCTCCTTTTTGTGGAGCCATATTAAAGGCAAGGTGTACAGCAACAACCCCAAAACCATGGCTGATCTGAAAATAGCCATTCAGCAAGTGATCGACAGAATCGAATTTCCGACGCTTCAGCGGGTCACGCAGAATTTACTCCTCGTCTGTGCCACATCATAGTCAATGTTAGCAGGCATACCGAACATTAGATTAGATTAGATTAGTTTTTCGTTCCAGAGATCCGTGCTGAGGAGATCCTCGTGGATGTGGAACATGTCAATATATTGTTTTTTGTCATAACTTAAATCAGAAGAACAGTAGTGACGTTTACATGTTGAATAAAGTATGTGCACGCCGTAGTTTGTAACTTATTTAGGTTTTTTTCGTATAATTCAATAACTGTATCCCTGTACTTTAAAAGAATCCGCCATTGGTGACCACTGACCACCGCACGACGATCTGATAAAAAAGAAACATTTCTTCAAATACATGTTTGTAAACACCGACTTTGATCATTTTATATGTATCAGAATGAACTTTTACGTCAATACATTCCCAGAATCGCTTATTCGAGTATGGAACATTTTTCAAATATATTTATGGGTCTTTGGAATTAGCTTTCTAGACCGAGAAAGTTAGGTTAATTAGGTTTAAGTAGTTCTAAGTTCTAGGGGACTGATGACCACAGCAGTTAAGTCCCATAGTGCTCAGAGCCATTTGAACCATTTAGTCATAGTAAGACTGAGAAGTATTTGAGTGTATCGGCGGATGAAACTGCTAACAGCCAATTTAGTAAGGATTAGTCTCATCACGTTACCTGTTGGATATACGAGTACACCACAATCTGCTAACAAGTAATGCTACATGTATCGTTAGAAATAACTGACATCTACAGACATTCTGGAGTTTGTCAACAGATCATATTTATATTGTAGCCTTTGAGTTTAATCAAGCATGTAGTATAAAACAGAAATTTCTTCTGGTGAATCCTTCAGTCCGCAGACGCTGGAGACGGCGAATACATGGTGTATGAATGTATAGTTCATACAAAACCACGTCCAGATTGCACCGGTAGACAACGGCACAGTAGAGACAGCGGCGGTATTCCTCTTGCTTACGCTAATTGTTGAACTCTTGCCATATGTCATAAATTCTCACGCTGAGTTCTATTCTATACGTCAAGAGTGTATCACGAGGCTTGTTGAATAACAAGATCTGTCTCTTAATATATTTTCTTCATCCCTTGCATTGTATCTAGATATCAGCTAACTGGCTATTTATTCATAAACAGGTAGTGTTGTAGTTCACGGCGTATGATGTGAGTGCCAAATTCAGATAACTTACCAGTAGTTAATTTCCGATTCCTGTTGTGTCAAACACGAGTTTAAAATGGAGGTAAAATCTTTTAGTTAGATATTGCTCTTCAAACTTTCTTCTTCACGATTCGCCGTTTCGACATGTCGCCTGGGATATTCTTAACCTAACCAGGAACATCAGACGAGTCCTTAAACAGTCCCTGCAGCGTGGTCGGAATATAACTTGTGAATTAGAAATGTTGAAGCCTAAGAAAAAGTAAATACATAAACAAATAGAAAACCTTGGAAGGTTTCACAGAAATGACAACGGCCACGAAAGTCTTTAAATCCTTAAAATGCATCGTAGCCACAGTTACTATACAGGATTTCCACTGAACCGTAAGCGACGTCATTTGCATCTGTAAAATAAATTTTAGTCGGAGCGATATTACCGCAGTTTGTACTGTTGTACTTTAGAAATAAGCATCAAACAATGAACGAAAATAAAGATTTAGTTTCCTCATTTATGGAAATCTCCTTGTAACACTTGCGAGTCTTAGGAGAAAAGTCTCGCCGAACTGGCGACAAAGAGAGAGACGAAGAGCTTCTTCCAGACTAGCACAGTAGGCCGCTGGGCGGAGATAACTTCCGCCACCCTCTGTGCTGGAGGGTGAAACCTCAGAAAACAGATAGCATCAACACACAGTGGGGGCGCAGATGGTCGAGGAAATTTATTGGTTTCCGATAGCGGGGCCTTGCTGGGGGGAGGGAGAAGAACCGAAGTGACAAGATAGCGGGCGTGGCCGTAATGCCAGAGGAGGGGCATTGTTAGCATTTCTGTTGAAAGTCTTCTCAAAACTTGAAACGCAAATTATTGCATTGTATTGAAATATCACTGGAGTTCTCAACATAAAGCACTCGACTTATATGTTTTATTCAGTTCTTCTTTTCATGTACAACGGGAAGGGAACTATTTTTGGTCAGTGCCGCGAGTGATACATTAACTAACTTACGTATTACACATATAGTTCATTTAAGATATAGGATAGTTATCTATCGTTTCTGTAGTTACTTGTAATGCTTCTGTAAGTACAAAGCGGTTCAACTACGAACATTAATAACACTTAATTTAGTAACATTCCTGGTGCCAGTGTCAGTACCTAAAACTGGGTCGATACTTCAACAACAACAACTGCAGAGAATGCAGTGTAATTATTGCCTATGTATCTTTTGATTTTCAAAGAATCCGGAGTACTTAATTATAATACAAGATTAAATGTGGAAATTACATATACTCATATTTTTGAAGTCATCGACCTTCTAACCGATTCACTGCGCCCCACCACGAAATGTTCTCTCTTCGCCAAAGTCATAATCTCAGAGTAGCACTTGCACCCTATCTTCTCAATTGTTTGTTGGATGCCTTCCAAACTCAGTTTTCTCCTGCAGGTTTTATCACCTACAGCTCACTCTAGTACAGTAGCAGTTAGTCCCTGACGTCTCATCTCATCTCCAATCATCCTTCCCTTCCTTTCGATAGGAAGGGAACGTGCAGCACTCCAGCAGGTGGTGGTCCCGCAAGGCTGGTCTCCAGCGGCAGGGCTTTGATGCTGCCCGACAGGAAGGAGGCATTTGCAAGCAGAACACTGCGGGGCAAGCAGAACGTTTCCCCAAAGTGAATAACGCTGGGAGACGCTGTTTCCCCCCCGGCCGTGTCGCCTGAGCTCACAAAAGGTAGCGGACAGCACTGTCAGCAAGGAATTTACCTCGACGAATCCCTCACTTCATTTTTTTTGGGTAGGGGGGGGGGTCAGAGGAGTGGAATTTTTCCGTTTAGACGCTGGCACCAAGGAAGCGTCTGGAAAGTTTTTCAAAAGAGCGACAATTTCCACAAGCGACCGCGATTGCTCAGATCGACGTGACTAAGCAGTGTTTCCCCCGTACTCACAATCGTGCTGGAGTAGTGCTCATTTGTGAAACATTTGTTAAAATGTAGCAATTAGCCAGCCACAGAAGCAGGGAAGCGCACAGCACTAGATTTTGGTAGAAATGAGACACTTGATTTTCAGCATCCGTCCGATGAGGACGCAGCAATCTGTTCCCGGCGATACGGAGTAATGGCGGAGTAGTTATGTACCTTGTCCGGATCTCTGGATAGTTTGGCGGAATTGTGTCGTATACACGCACCATTGCGGCTGAAATGACATCATATCTGCATGACGAGAACACTCGGCTAGGGACACTGTCGTGGAGCAGAAGGGCAGAATAGGTAACACACGCAGCTCCGGCCGTATCACGATCAGCCTTGCAGTTCATAGAAGCTAAACGAGTGGCCACTCACCCATTGAGCATAGCAGCACAATCTCACATTATTTCTGTGATTAGATACTGACAGAAAGTACATGACCTAGAATCTTGTGCTCTCATTCAGTTAAGGGGAAGTACCAATCCGCATTGCTGGGTTTTATAGTTATAGATTTGTGTTATGCTACTTTCTCTTTATTAATATATTAATCTGTCCACACTCTGATGGCATCACCTCATTAATTCAATTTATTATCGTTTGTGATTCTCAAATGGAATAAATCTGATTATCTTTCCCGATATTTCAGACAACACATATATCGACACACCAACCCTTTCCTAAAACCAAGTCACAAATTTTGATGTTAATAACTTACATGCATAACTGCTTTTTGTCTTAATCTTATTCTTCAACAGACGCTGGGATTGCATAGTCAGATGCCATCAAGCGCGTTGGAGGAATTTAGAATAGAATGCCGAGTTCGGAAAGTAACTCATTCGCATATCGCCCCATATCGCTTCCATACTGAGCATGAGAGCACGTTGCAGATCGTGCGCTGGTGTCTGTGGTGATCATTCACACTATTAACAACCGTGTCCCACTCTTCTTAATGTCCAGGGGACCAGAATGAATTGCAATATCTTTACTGTAACATCATTAGCTTTGAATAAAAGTGTTATTTCTGTTCATCTCATTAGGTATTTCTTTCAGTGACCTTCTGGTCGACAACAGATTTTTGTGTAGTTGAATATGACAAGTGTAATCTCTCATTGATATGTTGACACTTTGCCACCATCGGGCTCATCTTTAAACAACAAAGATTCATTAACTGTAAGGGATTGTGTTTTATAATGCATTACCTTTTCGACGGAATACGATTTTCTGAATACTTATACAGTCATAAGATGTATTCGTCTGCGTGAAATACTTTATCTTTCCCTTTGATGCGATTTAGAGAAAGATTTTAATTTTGTTATTGACTTTGCAAATAATTAACACTGTTATGATTTACTTTGCTGTTGAATATACTGATATAATGCCAGTGGTGTGTTATTAAATTCGTGTGCTCACGGTCTTTTGCTTATTCTGAAAATGGCTTAAAATGGTTTATAGTTTTCCTGTCTCACCCGTAAAGGTAGCAGGGCCACTGATTAAAGAATATCTCTGATTCCAGATAGGCAGATGTTTTGCTGCAGTTGGAGGCTGTGAATATGGCAATACTCAATTAAATAAAGTAGCGTAATTTAGTCCAATACTGTATTGACTGACATTAAGGTTTGTCGAACCGCCCAGCTGCCAAAATTCCTTTAAACGCTTTAAAAAGTTATTTAAATTGCATTCGCATCTACATACAGTTTCATAATGGTAACAGTGGATGACAATGCTATATTTTACTTACATGATTTAGAGTCATTTCATTTAAGCTTTCTCTTTCAAATTTCGTTTGTGCCCAGCACTTATATGCTCTGACAATAATTACACTTTTCCTTAAGACAAAGATCGTGTAATACTCACTCCCATTTGCATAGTCCGATCCTCCTCTGTAGTTCAGTCTTTCTATTCCTCCCGCTCAAACTAAACGTCTCTTGTCTTCTCTGTACATAGTCACTGCTATCATTCCGTAACCTTAACCTTCTTTGAGGGTAAACAGATATTTACTTAACTTCTGATGCCTTGATTACTTCGTTCTCCCTCATAATCTCCTGCGTTTGTAAATATTAGCTCTTCTGTGTTTTGTCTTTCATCCTGTACCATGTCATTTCAATACCTTAATGCTACATTGTAAAATTTAATGATTCACTACAATGTTGAAACCATCGTCAATCTCTAGCAACTTCTTCATGCCTCGCATTGCTGAACTGCAGAAAACTCTCTTAAACCTCGACACTCTTCTCGAAACATACTACATGACCATTACCACATAATTATAATGTCCCTTAGACTAAATAAAACTAATTTCTTTTTAACATAGTGATTGCCCTCTCTGTCCATCTTTCCAATATTTTGAATTTCGTGGACATAGGTTCTGTCACGGGAACAAACAGGTTATGGGATAAAACCGGAATTGAAACTAGGACATGAATTGCTTTTATGAGCAAGGGAAGAGGCGGAAGGGTAGTAATTTTACTTAAATAATAAAATGGGCGTGGGTAATTTAGTTTCTTATAAGGAAAGATATGCAAAGAATTGTCGCAGATGAAGCAGGTGCCAACAGGAAGAAGAAGAAGGTAGCATTGCCAGTAGACATTAGCGAATTACAGAGGAAAGACTGGTACTGCAAGACTTGGCAATGGATGCAATATATTGTGCCATACACAAGAGAAGAAGTAGAGTACCGTTAGTACCGTTCTACTACACTATTGCAGCAAACAGTGTCTGTAGAAAACTGTGGAATGGGTAACATATATAGGATTAAGAGAAATCTTAAGGAAAGTAAGTCATCCAGCAAAGGTGTAATTTCCACAAATCTACCACCATCACAATCACATTATGTGATTGGTTGTGGCCTGTCTGCTGCTTTGATCATAATATGTTAGTACATCGTATTTGTATTGTAACAGAAAAAGCTAGGGGAGTCCAAGGCAGAAAGACGACGTATTTCTGGCGAAACACTATTCGGTAAATTTAAAGAAATTGCGTACAGCGATGACTGGGACATCACAATGTCATCACCATTTCACATCCGGTGTAGCGATCATAAGGATAAGATCTAGGATGCAGTGGCTTGTTGGGCACTTCTTTCGATGAAGATAGATGTTTTCAGATTACATAGTTGTCAATAAGAGTGTGACAGCGAATTGTAGAGAGACATGTGGAAGATCAGTGATCGGTACAGGAAATAAATATTTTTATTGCCCATAAACAGGTCTGGAAATTCTCTACTGCACAATCGCTACAGTGCGGAAGAGCTGTAACAAGTATTTGAGAAGGTCGCGCGCAGAATGGCGGAGTGGGAGAAGTGTGTGGTGATCGGTTCCTGTTTGAGTTATGAACATGGGGAGAAAAGCTTTTGATTTATCCCAAACCAAGGGCCATCTGTACAGCCATTCGAACACGTTTCTTCCTGTAGCTGTGTTAAAGTATATGAAGCAAAGTTTGAACGACGAACCAGTGCTGCCACTTAGACTAATTAATCCGTTCTGCAAATGATTTGGCTGAAATTAATGATCAACTAACGCACCATTTCCATGTGCGCCGTTCGGGTTTTACATGCCAGCACGTATAAAAAAAAAGTCTTTGTTTTTGAAGTGCACCCTGTACGAAACGGCTCAATCTTTGCAGTAAGGTAAGTAAATGGATAGATTGAATAATTTCTTTTTCCAAAATCTTTATCCATTGTCGAGATACGATGGTTTAAACTCGAGTTAAGTGTAGCAAGTAAAATTTATTCACATACGGTTTCAATGCGCGGAAAGGGTTCCAAAAAAAAATTTAAATGTAAAAATGCATTCTGACGATAAAATAGAAAACTCGCTTCCAAAAATTCTGCCTCATTTTGATATTGCGTGAAAAATACGTTTTTGTGAGTTTCTTTACGCAAGCCACTTCACAGTTTCAGACTTGTGCGAATCGGTTCAAATTTTGTAAGAATCTAGAAAAATACATGTAATTAATTGTCGTCCAGTTGTTTTGTGAAAGCCTTTTACGTTGTCACGATATGAGCAGCATGGTTCTGAACACAATAAAAAAACTTATACCGGACCAATCGTCCCTCCAGTCAAAAAGAAAAAAATCTACGTCGTATGGCAGCTTACTGTCAAAACTATGGCAGACTAAAAGCAGAAGAAGAAGAAGGGAAAAGAAACGCGAATATGTTGTGGGCATAGTTAGGGCCGATAAGAAGGTATCTAGCTTTTCGACGTATCTGGTAGCTTCAAAGACACTTAAATCAAAATATCTTGACATATTCGCTCTTTTTTTACGAGTTATCTCTACTTCACCAGCACAATGAACACTCTTAGCTGCCTTAGCTGCGAGGTATTGGAACACCTTCATCTGGCAATTTATAGGCTAAATTCCCTAATCCTACGCCCAAACTTCAGAAGATTCGTCAGCCAGAGCAACCAATACGTAATATCGTATGACTGAAGAACATACAGATAATAGATGAATAAGTTTTGGGGTTGGATTTGTTCCTGGACGAAGGAGGGGGAGGGGGGGGGGGCGGAATAACATCTTGATCTTGTACCAAGTTACTTTACTTGACACGATGCATTATAGTAAATGAGACACGGGTGCTAATGCTAAGGAAGTAAAAAAGTGCGAATGTTTTGATTTAAATATCTTTGATGGTGCTAGATTGAAAATCTTTTTTCCTTCCTTTACACTGCCGACACTGCCCAGGACATAATTGCGTTTTTGTGTAGCAAAATCACTCGTCGGGCTTAGATTCGTTTGCTCGAATATCCTTTTTCTTGGTTCTTCGTCCCGCCTAAGTGCAGGTTCGGTATAATTATTAACGGATTTGGCCCGATAATTTGAGGTGTAGTCAGGTACCGTTCCTGTCGCCTCCCTGCTACCTCCCAGGACGGAACATGTGTAACCCAACTGTCATGCGAAAATGAGCAAAAGTTTTCTAAATTTTTCAAAATCATGCAACAGTTGCGGGAACTGATTAATAGCCCAGTATTCACCCACTACGATGTGGGAAACTGCCTAAAAACCACATCCAAGCTTTCTAGCACACCGATCGTCAACGTAAATTTGCCTGGTGGTTCGATCCGCGGTTAACGTATCTCCCTGTCCGGATAATGGACTACCGAACACGTATTAGACCGACCTCTTTATGAGTATTTGCTCGTCTCCCCGAGATCTTTTTCAGTTTTGATTATTTTATGCAAGATATACGATGCAGAGGTAGTGTTATTGTTCAGCCTACTACGAGAACGCTGTCCTTAAAATTAGCCAGAAAAGATTAGGAGAAATACGCTGTCACACATCCATGGAACACCACTGATTGTGGAATGGGAAATGAATTGCATAAGCACATGTCAAAAAATATATCAGGCTGAACTAAGAAACAAACGATCTAAAACCTGCAAACGTCCTATCCTTATTAGTCGCACTTTTTTTTCTTTTTCACTATAGCCTGTGATTCGCCGGGAAGACACACCCGACGCAAACGTCAATTAGTAAGTGTCTAGATACTTCTGAACAAATAGTGCATGCGTAATGTAGACCACACTGCTCGCTAACAGGCAACTAAACGGGGACGAGTTTGCGAATGGAATTTGTCGATGCGGGGATAGATATACTCTATTCGAAATCCAATATTATGTGTATAATATAATGAGCACAATGTAATAAAAAGAGCAGCGGCAAGGCTTATTTCATCATTGTTCTGGATGATAATTAATTTGGTTTCCCCCATATTCTCGGCTTTAAAAACCTATATCTGGCATCGTGATAATAAGACAGATTAGGCATGTTAGGCGAGATCGACGCATACAGATGATCGTTTCTTCCTCGTCCAGTACCTGTGTGGAGCAGGAAAGAAGATCCATAGTACTGTTATGATGTATCCCCCACCATTCACTGTACAGTGGCTTGTGGAGTATGTATTTAGATTTAAGTTATTATCCAGAGGAGGGTAGCTACAGCAGTAGTATATAGCGATATGCAAATCATTGATGATTCGTGCAGGGCATGGCTGTAGTAGCTGAACGTAAATAAATGTAGCTATTGGACATAAACAGGTGAAAAACACCCAGTACTCTTCTGCTATAGTATTGACTACAAATCAGTAGAAACAGTAACAGTGGTTAAATAACTGAAATTAAAAATCCTGAACTATCTAAAGTGCAGTTACTAGATGTAAGGAACAGTAGAAAAAGCAAATGCCAATGAGGTGCATTGGCGAAATCTTAATAATAATAATAATAATCTATTAAGGAAAGGAGTGACTAACAAAACACCTGTCATACTGATTTTTAGGTACTATTCGTCGGTCTATACCCTTACCAGTTCAAAATAATAGAGTATGTGAAGAAGATCCAACGACGATTGACACTAATGCAGTCGTTTTTCCCGTGCGGGTTCTGTAGTGTATGCTGCAACAGAGACGTTACGCATCACGGACAGGTTTTACAGTTAAAATCCGATACAGAAAGTTTCGGGCAATATACTATATACACTCCTGGAAATTGAAATAAGAACACCGTGAATTCATTGTCCCAGGAAGGGGAAACTTTATTGACACATTCCTGGGGTCAGATACATCACATGATCACACTGACAGAACCACAGGCACATAGACACAGGCAACAGAGCATGCACAATGTCGGCACTAGTACACTGTATATCCACCTTTCGCAGCAATGCGGGCTGCTATTCTCCCATGGAGACGATCGTAGAGATGCTGGATGTAGTCCTGTGGAACGGCTTGCCATGCCATTTCCACCTGGCGCCTCAGTTGGACCAGCGTTCGTGCTGGACGTGCAGACCACGTGAGACGACGCTTCATCCAGTCCCAAACATGCTCAATGGGGGACAGATCCGGAGATCTTGCTGGCCAGGGTAGTTGACTTACACCTTCTAGAGCACGTTCGGTGGCACGGGATACATGCGGACGTGCATTGTCCTGTTGGAACAGCAAGTTCCCTTGCCGGTCTAGGAATGGTAGAACGATGGGTTCGATGACGGTTTGGATGTACCGTGCACTATTCAGTGTCCCCTCGACGATCACCAGAAGTGTACGGCCAGTGTAGGAGATCGCTCCCCACACCATGATGCCGGGTGTAGGCCCTGTGTGCCTCGGTCGTATGCAGTCCTGACTGTGGCGCTCACCTGCACGGTGCCAAACACGCATACGACCATCATTGGCACCAAGGCAGAAGCGACTCTCATCGCTGAAGACGACACGTCTCCATTCGTCCCTCCATTCACGCCTGTCGCGACACCACTGTAGGCGGGCTGCACGATCTACATCTACATCTACATCTACATGACTACTCTGCAATTCACATTTAAGTGCTTGGCAGAGGGTTCATCGAACCACAATCATACTATCTCTCTACTATTCCACTCCCGAACAGCGAGCGGGAAAAACGAACACCTAAACCTTTCTGTTCGAGCTCTGATTTCTCTTATTTTATTTTGATGATCATTCCTACCTATGTAGGTTGGGCTCAACAAAATATTTTCGCATTCGGAAGAGAAAGTTGGTGACTGAAATTTCGTAAAAAGGTCTCGCCGCGACGAAAAACGTCTATGCTGTAATGACTTCCATCCCAACTCGTGTATCATATCTGCCACACTCTCTCCCCCATAACGCGATAATACAAAACGAGCTGCCCTTCTTTGCACCCTCTCGATGTCCTCCGTCAATCCCACCTGGTAAGGATCCCAAACCGCGCAGCAATATTCTAACAGAGGACGAACGAGTGTAGTGTAAGCTGTCTCTTTAGTGGACTTGTTGCATCTTCTAAGTGTCCTGCCAATGAAACGCAACCTTTGGCTCGCCTTCCCGACAATATTATCTATGTGGTCCTTCCAACTGAAGTTGTTTGTAATTTTAACACCCAGGTACTTAGTTGAATTGACAGCCTTGAGAATTGTACTATTTATCGAGTAATCGAATTCCAACGGATTTCTTTTGGAACTCATGTGGATCATCTCACACTTTTCGTTATTTAGCGTCAACTGCCACCTGTCACACCATACAGCAATCTTTTCTAAATCGCTTTGCAGCTGATACTGGTCTTCGGATGACCTTACTAGACGGTAAATTACAGCATCATCTGCGAACAACCTAAGAGAACTGCTCAGATTGTCACCCAGGTCATTTATATAGATCAGGAACAGTAGAGGTCCCAGGACGCTTCCCTGGGGAACACCTGATATCACTTCAGTTTTACTCGATGATTTGCCGTCTATTACTACGAACTGCGACCTTCCTGACAGGAAATCACGAATCCAGTCGCACAACTGAGACGATACCCCATAGCTCCGCAGCTTGATTAGAAGTCGCTTGTGAGGAACGGTGTCAAAAGCTTTCCGGAAATCTAGAAATACGGAATCAACTTGAGATCCCCTGTCGATAGCGGCCATTACTTCGTGCGAATAAAGAGCTAGCTGCGTTGCACAAGAGCGATGTTTTCTGAAGCCATGCTGATTACGTGTCAATAGATCGTTCCCTTCGAGGTGATTCATAATGTTTGAATACAGTATATGCTCCAAAACCCTACTGCAAACCGACGTCAATGATATAGGTCTGTAGTTAAATGGATTACTCCTACTACCCTTCTTGAACACTGGTGCGACCTGCGCAATTTTCCAATCTGTAGGTACAGATCTATCGGTGAGCGAGCGGTTGTATATGAGTGCTAAGTAGGGAGCTATAGTATCAGCGTAATCTGAAAGGAACCTAATCGGTATACAATCTGGACCTGAAGACTTGCCCGTATCAAGCGATTTGAGTTGCTTCGCAACCCCTAAGGTATCTACTTCTAAGAAACTCATGCTAGCAGATGTTCGTGTTTCAAATTCTGGAATATTCCATTCGTCTTCCCTGGTGAAGGAATTTCGGAAAACTGCGTTCAATAACTCCGCTTTAGCGGCGCAGTCGTCGATAACAGTACCATCGGCACTGCGCAACGAAGGTATTGACTGCGTCTTGCCGCTTGTGTACTTTACATACGACCAGAATTTCTTCGGATTTTCTACCAAATTTCGAGACAATGTTTCGTTGTGGAACCTATTAAAGGCATCTCGCATCGAAGTACGTGCCAAATTTCGCGCGTCTGTAAATTTTAGCCCATCTTCAGGATTTCGCGTTCTACTGAACTTCGCATGCTTTTTCCGTTGCCTCTGCAACAGCGTTCGGACCTTTTTTGTGTACCACGGGGGATCCGTTCCATCTCTTACCAATTTATGAGGTATGAATATCTCAATTGCTGTTGCTACTATATCTTTGAATTTGAGCCACATCTCGTCTACATTCGCATAGTCAGTTCGGAAGGAATGGAAATTGTCTTTTAGGAAGGCTTCTAGTGGCACTTTATCCGCTTTTTTAAATAAAATTATTTTGCGTTTGTTTCTGATGGATTTGGAAGAAATGGTATTGAGCCTAGCTACTATGACCTTGTGATCACTAATCCCTGTATCAGTCATGATGCTCTCTATCAGCTCTGGATTGTTTGTGGCCAAGAGGTCAAGTGTGTTTTCGCAACCATTTACAATTCGCGTGGGTTCGTGGACTAACTGCTCTAAATAATTTTCGGAGAATGCATTTAGGACAATCTCGGAAGACGTTTTGTGCCTACCACCGGTTTTGAACAAGTATTTTTGCCAACATACCGAGGGTAGGTTGAAGTCCCCACCAACTATAACCGTATGAGTGGGGTATTTATTTGTTACGAGACTCAAACTTTCTCTGAACTGTTCCGCAACTGTATCATCGGAGTCTGGGGGTCGGTAGAAGGAGCCAATTATTAACTTAGTTCGGCTGTTAAGTATAACCTCCACCCACACCAATTCGCACAGAGTATCTACTTCGACTTCACTACAAGATAAACCACTACTGACAGACACCAACACTCCACCACCAATTCTGCCTAATCTATCTTTCCTGAACACCGTCTGAGACTTCGTAAAAATTTCTGCAGAACTTATTTCAGGCTTTAGCCAGCTTTCTGTACCTATAACGATATCAGCTTCTGTGCTTTCTATTAGCGCTTGAAGCTCAGGGACTTTTCCAGCGCAACTACAACAGTTTACAACTATAATTCCGACTGTTCCTTGATCCAAGCACGTCCTGTAATTGCCAAGCACCCTTTGACATTGCAGCCCATCCCGCACTTTCCCGAGGCCTTCTAACCTAAAAAACCGCCCAGTCCACGCCACACAGCCTCCGCTACCCGTGTAGCCGCCAGCTGAGTGTAGTGAACTCCTGACCTATTCAGCGGAACCCGAAACCCCACCACCCTATGGCGCAAGTCAAGGAATCTGCAGCCAATACGGTCGCAAAACCGTCTGAGCCTCTGATTCAGACCCTCCACCCGGCTCTGCACCAAAGGTCCGCAGTCGGTTCTGTCAACGATGCTGCAGATGGTGAGCTCTGCCTTCATCTCGTAAGCAAGACCGGCAGCCTTCACCAAATCAGATAGCCGCTGGAATCCAGAGAGAATTTCCTCAGATCCAAAGCGACACACGTCATTAGTGCCGACATGTGCCACCACCTGCAGCTGGCTGCACCCTGTGCTCTTCATGGCATCCGGAAGGACCCTTTCCACATCAGGAATGACTCCTCCCGGAATGCACACGGAGTGCACACTGGATTTCTTCCCCTCCTTAGCCGCCATATCCCTAAGGGGCCCCATTACGCGCCTAACATTGGAGCTCCCAACGATGTTGGGGCATGAGCGGAAGACGGCCTAACGGTGTGCGGGACCGTAGCCCAGCTTCATGGAGACGGTTGCGAATGGTCCTCGCCGATACCCCAGGAGCAACAGTGTCCCTAATTTGCTGGGAAGTGGCGGTGCGGTCCCCTACGGCACTGCGTAGGATCCTACGGGCTTGGCGTGATCCGTGCGTCGTTGCGGTCCGGTCCCAGGTCGACGGGCACGTGCACCTTCCGCCGACCACTGGCGACAACATCGATGTACTGTGGAGACCTCACGCCCCACGTGTTGAGCAATTCGGCAGTACGTCCACCTGGCCTCCCGCATGCCCACTATATGCCCTCGCTCAAAGTCCGTCAACTGCACATACGGTTCACGTCCACGCTGTCGCGGCATGCTACCAGTGTTAAAGACTGCGATGGAGCTCCGTATGCCACGGCAAACTGGCTGACACTGACGGCGGTGGTGCACAAATGCTGTGCAGCTAGCGCCATTCGACGGCCAACACCGCGGTTCCTGGTGTGTCCGCTGTGACGTGCGTGTGATCATTGCTTGTACAGCCCTCTCGCAGTGTCCGGAGCAAGTATGGTGGGTCTGACACACCGGTGTCAATGTGTTCTTTTCTCTATTTCCAGGAGTGTATTATTTCCTGCCACACATGTCTCGAAAATTTGTTGTCTTTCTTCCATGGAATCTATTTAAGGTTCCTATAATACACATGTAAGCTACTTGTTATAAAACACTACTTGACAAATGCTAAAGAACGGAGAGATTGTTGAGCAGGAATAATCAAAGACAGGGATGGACGGCACCAAACGTAGTAACGTAGGTGGCATGGTATGTTTTTAAAGAAAAACGGTACTGATGGCACCACTTGACAAAGCTGGATAAAAGACATAAATCACGTTCATGTTCCTAAAATAAATTGCGTTATCTGACTTCCAATGAATATAACCTCCTGGGCACTAATGGACATTTTGTACATGCTATTCATGCTGGCTACCAAACTGTTAGGAAGTCCCTGGGGGTATTGTCCCACTCCTGTCTCGAGTCAGTTTTCGTTTCTTGCAGAATTCACTGAGAACGTTAATAGCATTTTCACTTCCAGCGGCTTTTTGAATCGCGAGAAGCCAAATATTTGTACACATGCATTGCTGTGGCCGCAATAGTGACACTACGACCGACTTCGAGGCGTCCAGGTGTTCGTCCATGATCGTAAGCACTTAAATGATGTCTTAGAGACATGTTTCCGTACTACACGGATTGTCACACTAATCGACTAATCGACTCCTCAACAACTTTCGTCAAACAACGTACGTCATGAACTGTCGAAGCACATCGAGCGTTCGTGCACAGTCTTCGCTGCAGTTAACACGTCAAGGCCTCTACATTTCCTTTTTACTATCATTCTTCGGGTGTTCAGTAGCAATCGTCGTTGCTCCGTAGCCATTGGTAGTTATCCCTTGGCAATTTTCAGTTTGTCCTTATCGATGTACTGTGTACTGATTATAAATCTCTGATCAGTCTTGTAGCCTTATCATTTCCGGACTTAAATGGGTAAGCTAGGATCCCATCCGAGTTTCGGAGTTCTTTGAACTTGATGGTGGTATGAGGGAGGGAGCGAGTACTTCGCTGTCACTGTCATATGAACCTCTCAGTTTCATAAATGCGGAAGAACATCGCAACTTTAGTAAAATAACGAGGGTGAATACGCTTTAACGACTGGCAAATTTGTTATGTAACAGTAAAAGAATTAAGTGCTGGCAACAATGAGTAAATTGCATTTAAAAACCATAAAAATGAATTTTACGCACTCTGTATTTCATGAATCCGCTGTATATCACGAAGGCTGTTGTTTTAATGGAACATTTATTACTGGTAACAGCATAGGGAAAGGCAGTAGTCTTCCACACACCAATAATGTATAGTAAGAGATGATCACGATGTTTTGTTTGATCTACTAGATTTCTAGACGATATTACATTGCAATGCCTCAATATTAAACACTTACAATGATCGTAAATCCCAAGAGAACGTCTCAGACTTACGAGTCATGATTTTCTTTTTAAATAGTGCCGGTCGTTCGAGCAGTAGACACTTCTCCTATTAGTATCTACTGGCGTGTGTGTGTGTGGGGGGGGGGGGGGGGAAGAAAGAGGGGGTAATATTGATTGACAGTGAACGCAGATTGAACTTCGCTACTTCGCTAAAATGGATTCAAATACTTGAATAATTTTTGTAATTACACTGGTCGCTGCTGCATCTGGCGGCCGGCCAGATGACAAACGGCGTATCTACTCCGGCTGTGGCCTGCGTTGTAAGACACAGGACACGTGTCCCAGGCAAGCATGAGAGGTGAAGTTAATTGTACATGCAGTTGCTTGCGCACATCTGATCGAAGAGGCATGAGTTATAGTGACAATGGCACAGCGAACAATGCCAGAGCAGATACGACGACAGGGCAGAGGTGCTGTGCAATGACTGTTGATCTTAGGTGCGGTGGCCGGTGAAGCCCTCGGTTCTGGGCAATGCAGAGGCAGGTGGCCGCGGCATGGACAACTGAAATTACGAATGTAGTTCTCGGGTGAGCTTTAGATGGAACTAGGAGGACACATGCTGTGTTTTGCTTGATTTTAAATTGATTGGTGGCACCAAACAGCAAGGTCATCGGCCTCATTGTTTTTAAATAATGATGTAACTGTCCTAATCCCATGCTATCACAGTGGTAGCATCATAAGTATGGGAATTTGTTTAAACGTGAGATTCTGGTGTTATTTGTAATGTCCTGTGGTAACGTTAAACGTTATCAGTTAATCTGTTTCTTTAATGCACTGAGTTGGTAACTGTTATGCATTTACTGTATCGTATTTACGACCGTCTTCGTAAGGCGAACTAGAAAATTGGGTATTTGGAATAGCTGGAGAAAATCAGAAAAATCGTAGGGAATTGCCGTAAAACTACAAATAGTAGCGGTAGATGATCGTACATCAGAGTACTTGTAGAAAATGCCGTTGGCATAGTACCGTGCTATATGAGGCAAAAAATCAAATGGGAATAACACATCAGCTGTAATGTGAACTTCGCTGAAACAATTTCATTTTATAAACGACATTACACAATTGTGCTAGAGGAATATGGGAAGACGAGGCGTCCATTTTGAGTGATAAACAATGGCAATAAAGATTAGAATTGCATAAAAGTTACCAGCGAGAGCAAGGTCAGTTATTATTTACTTAAGGCTGAAAGTATTATCTTAAATTGAGTCACAAATTAAGATGCTGCAGTCATTAAGGTTATGCTAAGCGCAACAGGTCATAAATTAGACTTGTGTAAATGTTAACTAAGAGCACAAGTGAGCAGCTTATTTACATTAGCGTCATAAATTGCACCAGTTTGTTTATTTAAGGACGCTAAGCCAAGGGGCTAGTCTGTTTACATAAAGGGAATAATGGGTCGTCACGAAACTCGAACTGTCATGCAGCCAGAGTGATCAGCAAGATACTTTTCGCAATTACAGAGCGCAGTCCTGTGAATACACTTTTTTTTTCGTTTTTGAGTCGTCAATCTTCTAGCTGGTTTCATGCAGCCCATCACGAATTCCTGTCCTGTGCCGCATCTTCATCTCAGTGTAGCACTTGCAACCTACGACCTCACTTAACGTGTCTTTATTGCAGTAGTTTGTCTTGCCCTCGACATCTTCATCCGCTTGCTCATTGTTTCTGCCTCTTAAGCGTAGTTTCCTAACCCAAGGGCACGGTGGTACCCTAGCCTCTGACCACTCCCGTGTCATTCTTGACAATGTCGTTGGAAGAGCGAGGGACACTCATACTTGCAACCTTCGGCTGATAATTTTTTAATAATAATTTAAGGAGTGTCTGGGATCGAACTCGAGAAGTTCTGAATATTAGCCGATGATGCTAGTCCTTTCCAACACTAAAAGATGATTAAAAGAGTTGCTAGCTTGGAGCTGAGCACTTGCCAGTCGAAATATCGTGTAGCAAATTAATTGACGATCAGCTACAAACTCAAAATTTGTTGAAACATTCATTTAGCAGTGAAAATTTCAAAATTCACAAGTGTAAACCGTGTTCTACTCTCTCTAATATACTCTTTTCAAAATAATGTCGAGTGTAGTGAACAACAAGTGGAAGGAAAGGTGGTAGACACTGTCTGTGGCCCCAGCCAAACATGTTAGAGGGCACGTGTGCCGTACGCTAGCCGTGGTGTCCGCAGCGGATTACGGGAGGGACAGCACGCTAATTGACTGATGCGCGCATTGACACGTGGCCTTCGCCATCCACAAACGAGCAGTTGCATGGAGGCCACAGGTGCGACGCTTCGACGTCCCAAACAAGGTTATGTCCGAATAGAGGCTGCTGGCTGCCCTGTCGATGTCGCCTGTCATTAATCATGCGTGCGACGCAGACCAGATGATGACGTGGCCTCATGAGGTAACCAGGGTTTCCAGATGCAGCTGTATGTCTTGTCCAGCTGGTGCGAAGAAAGAGTGGGCACGAGATTAGAATTTTTCTTAACAGTGAGACGATGGTATGACTCGACAAGTAACGCGTACTTGTATTGCAAAGATACAAAACAGAATAACAAAAAGACTCCTGTGTCAGCAACTGGTGATCAGACGCTCCGAAGCAGGCAGTGTCTCCGACCGCACGCAAGACATGCTCCACCTCCGATCTGCGAAACCAGTTTTCACGCCTAGACCACCAGGAGTTCTTCATAATTCTATTAGACAGCCTGTTAGTTGATTAGGTACTACCATCGGAAATTGGGCGGCAACACCAACAGAATACAAAGATGGACGTGGATATTCCTTGTTCGTGAGACGTGAGTGGAACATCCAAACTGCGGGATGCCTGGAGAGCCCCCTGAAGCCCCCTGATTTTGTACATTCGTAAAATAAATAGTTGCTTTGAAGCTGACGAAAATCACAATTTCAAATGTGGTTAACACCTCAGCTCGATTGGATTTAAGTCTGAGGACGAGCTGGTTTGTCCATTTACCGAATATCGTCTTATCGGAAGAGCTCCTCCATCTGAGCTATTCGATGCAGCCACACAATGTCACCCATAAAAATGAAATTACTCCCGAATACACCCGTAAAAAGACACACAAGGGGAAGTAATACAGTGTCACAACAACGCTGACCGGCGAATACCTGGTTCAAAGATCTGAACCATACCTGGAAACTTGGTTAACATCTCAGCTTAAAGACAATTGAATCACAGATACAACCGAGTTCTATAAAAAAATGAAAGGTGGAGAATAATAAGAAAAATACTAACAAGAGAAGAAGAAAAGCTATGCTTGAAAATATTACAAAGTGTTCCTGACTTGTAGTGTGTTACAATTTGATCCCTTTCTGAGTAAGAATCGTGGGAAATATTCTGCGTAGCTAATACAGGTATCGCACACTCGAAGCACCGTATGCTAAGGAGGTAATGAAAGGGTGGCATATAGATGTAAAAAAATGTTCACTGTGAGATTTCTGCTCGTTGGTGAGGCCACGCAGAACGACAGATAAGGGCACAAGGGAAGTACTTGCTGCGACTAACAAATAACTGGACGTGCTGTGCCTGTCGACTTATACAGAGAATTTACCCCACACGCCGGGCAGACTCCAGTGAGCAGAATGTTACGACAACCTACCTAATATTCAGTATGTCTACCTTTGGCACGGATAAAAACGGCGACGCGTCATGTCGTGGAAACAGTGAGGCCTTGGTAGGTCGCTGGAGAGAGTTGTCACGGCATCTGCAGAGACAACTCAACCAATTCCCGTGAATTCCGGGGAGGGGGGCGATGTGATCGGACCCACTTTCAAACACATCGCAGATGAGTTCGATTGGGTTCAGATCTGGCGAGCCGGGGGCCAGCACATCAATTGGAACTCCACTGTGTTCCACGAACCACTCTATCACACTTCTGGCCTTGTGACGTGGTGCATTATCTTGTTGAAAGTCATGATGGGGTGTACATGGTCTGCTCCCAGTGTACAATACACCTTGGCAGTCATGGTGCCTTGCACGAGTTCTACTGGACCCATGGATGCCCACGTGAATGTTCCCTAGAGCATAATGGAGCCGTCACCAGTTTCTCTCCGTTCCACAGTACAGAGGTCAAGAAGATGTTCGCCTGGAAGACGACGTATTTACACCCTCCCATTGCTATAGTGAAGAAGGTATCGGTATTCATCATACCACGCAACTTTTTCACTGTGCCAACGTTCATTGCCGATGGTCATCTGCCCATTTCAGTCACAGTTGATAATGTGGTGTTAACATTGGCACATGAATGGCTTACCGGCTATGGAGACCCATCTTTAGGAGTTCGGTGCACTGTATGATAAGACACACCTGTACTCTGTCCCGCACTAAGGTATGATGTTAGTTCTGCCGCAATTCTCTGCGTGTCCTGTTTTACCAGTCATCCTAGCCTACGACATCCACCACTCACCACAGCACTCCTCAAAAGCCCGACAAGTCGTGCAGTCTCCGAAATGCTCATACCATGACTCCGGGCCTTCACACTCTGCCCTCGATCGAACTCAAATAGACAACACGCCTTCCCCATTCTACACACAGACAGCAAGCCCACTGATACTGTATGCACCGTAAGTGTGTCTGAGTAGCGGTATTCCTCACCAGGTGACTCTGCTGTTGCTTGGACAGGTTTATATTACGTTCTAGATGATCTGTGTGTATGTGATCAGTCGTCAGATAGAAGGCTCACACAGCAGGAACCTTATTACACTTCTGCCACACAATATCAAAATATGCAATCTACCCATCGATAGTTACGCCTAACGCCAAAGAGGGTGCAGAAACCATGGAATACTTCTCTCTTCTGCTAAATAGTTCTTCCGGCGACTGCAGATTTTAGCAGCCGCACATCGTCACTCAGCCATTTGTGAATTTGTTGTCGCAGTCACAGCTAAAGTAGCAGTTCCCAGCCGGTCACCATCAGTTATCTAGTATTGTCATGTTGCCTTATCATCGATGAGTGTCCAACAAGCGTAATATATCTATTAATGTAGCCAGAACTAAATACTGTCACTAAAGGCAGTCCAGACTAAATAATTATCAAGTATTAATCAGCTATTGTTCACTGAGTTAGATTAGACCAGCATTCAGAACTTTTGCTTGATTGCCATGCCTTCTCATAGAAAAAACTGAGCACTTATTAGTATACCTATCTGCCCCTACTATAAAAATTGATGATTCAATGTGGTAAAAGTTAGATTCGCCTAAATGGGCAGTTGATCTACATTCTACAGTGTGGATGCAGAAATACGTCTGACCTACTGCGAGAATCTCAGCGTAGCGAGCATGGAAGAAATGGACAGGGACTGTGGATAGGTGGTGCTGGGTGGGAATGTAGGTTGGCTGTGAGGTTCAAATGGCTCCAAGCACTATGGGACTTAACATCTAAGGTCATCAGTCCCCTAGACTTAGAAACTACTTAAACCTAACTAATCTAAGGACATCACACACATCCATGCCCGAGGCAGGATTGGAACCTGCGACCGTAGCGGTCGCGTGGTTCCAGACTGTAGCGCCTAAAACCGCTCGGTCACTCCGGCCGGCTGTGAGGGTGTCGATATAGTCGACACAGTGGTTATGAATATTGCGTCCTGGGCGGCACAGTGGTTAAGGCACCTCCCTAGAAAGCATGAGATCTTGGGTTGGAATCCTGGTCTAGCACACCCTTTTCACTAGTCGCTCCTGAATCCATGTAATGTTCATATACAGCTGACATGAGTAATCCCTTTGCTTGCGTTTGCTTTCTCCCTCCTCCACCTTCAATTTATATATAATATATAACTGCTGCGAATTCTCCATTCGTATCATTATCTTTGGTGCTTCAAGATTACATGTCTAATATGTGTAAGACTGGTTCTGATGTATCTTCCTACCATAGATGCACAAGGACGCTCTGTGAGTGTTTTAGGAATTTGTGGTTGAACCTACAGCCTGCAACGTAGAAAGATACCACCTCATGCATGAGGAGTTCAGAAGAATGCAGCAGTACGGACAGTGATGTAATCAGACAATTATCTCAATGGAGATTCCACTACACTCCCTGTAAAAGAAGCTAACAGAAATTAGTGTATGGGTTCAGGCGTTACTATACGATAGCAAAAATGAAAATCTTAGATTTTCGTTATCAAGGTGTATTTTTACTCTAAGTATGACTTCATGGCATAGCAATGTTACGTAGAGGACGGTAAAATATTGATACTGAGTGTTCAAAACTGTGAAGCGAAGCTCCTAACTGTTACAAGTTAGACGAGCCCGTGAACAAGTCTTCACGTAATGACTCTCACACTCATCTCAGCTCAGCGCGAGTCGCCTTGCTCGAACACTCTACAATTTTCTGCAAGAGAAGAAGCGAATTACTCTGTCTGCAGTTTGCCTGTATCAAAGCTGGTGGCCACGTTTTCTTTCTGTCCAGTCAGGGCATTTGTACTCGTTATAACTCCTCCCACTACAGTTTTTTTAGCCTATCACAGACGTCGTTTCTTTCGTTGGGCAGAGTTTAACTTCTGCTACGTAATAATGAGATACACAGCTTTTTCTTTCATGCGAGTTTCAACATAAGTGGCTACGGTAAGTCATCAATGTTCTGATTTGGGTTCCTCCGGACGGTTTATCTGGTATCTCTCATCGTGTTTCTGTTGAAAGGCTTTCTGAAGAGTCATCGCTAAAAGTAGGAACAAGGGCAGCATTTGCCAGCGGCCTATGGAGTGGCTCCAGCAGCTCATTGTGTCCGCTTTATGTCCCACTGTGAAGGTTTTAGCCATCGTAATTCTCCTTCCCTCAGAACTGCGTCTCGTAGCTCGGATTGGGGAAATTACTTGATTGCAATTACTAGAGTGAGTATTAGTGGTTTATACTCACAAAATGCTGGATTATTTATTAGATCTGTATATTAATAAAATTTGAACACTTTCACATAACTTTGTCGTGTGAGATACCCGTTTAACTGGAATTATTTGAGCTGCTCGGGGGAACACAATGGTAAGCGCCATCGCCGTGTATTTTGCGGTAGATGGCTAATGACACCACCTGTGGGATGCACAACGCAGTAAACTTACTAGTTGTTCCAAATTCACTCAAGAGACGTCAGGGCCGAGCTTAATGGTAAGCGCCACTGTCCGTCTGTTGCGGAAACATAATGGTAAGTGACATAGAGAATGGCGTCAAATAAAAACATCTCCGAGATTATGGCAACAGTGAACATGACAGAAGACGAGAAATTTACTTCCAATGATACAAATATCTCCGAGAGGGATCCAGAATACATTCCTAACGATTCAGATGACTCAGAGGTATGTTATTTTGTAAATATACTGCCTTTAGTACGTTTCACGAACGTCATGGTAAGTGCATGTACATACCATTACGTTCCTGAAGTACATTAATTTTTAGGTTATTTTAGAATGGCTACATTTTTTTGGCTAAGTGGTGTGTGAATACGCATTTTTCATTTATATTGTTACATGTAATAATAATAATGGTAATGGTAATAGCAGTTTTCGTTGTTATACAGGTTAATAGCGAATCAGATCATATTGCCCAAAACAACGAACAGTGTATCGCTCCTGCAGAAACCATTCAGGAACAGACAAAAAACGTCATCTCGGAAAAGGTGCTGCTGTGGCCAAAATAAGAACTCGAACATGGTACTGTTTTGGAAATATCTAATTTCAACTGGTATATTTCGTGTGATTGAACACCACTTCCCCAAGAGCGGGCACACAATGTTGCCGTTCGATAGAGATTTCGCGACAATTGAAAATTACGTTCGCCGACAAGTACAAGATGTGTACAGTCCAGATCAGTGGTGCGAGATCATTAAGAAGTCGGCTAAGAAGAATCTATTGCTTGTATATAATATGGAAAGAGAGGATTTCTATCAAATGCGATACTCTAAAGAAGCGTTTGTCTTCAGAAAGAAGACAGTTGATAGTCGAGATGTCAACCTAAGGAAAGTATGTAGGTGGAAGGTGCCCTCATAATATCCACCATCTTTATTCATCAGGCAGACATTTTGTCATGACATTTGTCAAGAAATAAGCTTCAGGAAACGTGGAAGACAAGGACCAGCTCCTACGCTTCGACTTAAATAAAATGGGCCAGGGCTTTTGAAAAGGAGAATGTTGCTGACGTCCTGTCGCTCCTAAATTACATACCTCCTGTCCACCATGGATTTATCCTGCCACTAAAGCCAACAGTTTTGGATGATAAAGACATTAGTAATGAGAGTGATGAATGATTTTGCAGTTTCAGTAAAGTGTTGAAGAGTTACTTTAAAATTTAATATGTAATGTTTTATCCAAAAAAAAAAAAAAAAATGGTTCAAATGGCTCGAGCACTATGGGACTCAACTGCTGTGGTCATTAGTCCCCTAGAACTTAGAACTACTTAAACCGAACTAACCTAAGTACATCACACACATCCATGCTCGAGACAGGATTCGAACCTGCGACCGTAGCAATCACACGGTTCCCGACTGCGCGCCTAGAACCGCGAGACCACCGCGGCCGGCAGTGTTTTATCACTATGTGTTTTTAATGGTGTATGGTAATGTAATAATTTTTGTATATTTCATTTTTTTTTTGGTCAGTTCTGAGTTTCATTAATTTCTGTATAGTAGAAGGTAGATGTTAGAATCACTACAGAATAAAAGGACTGTTCAAAAAATATTATTCAGATTTGCAGATCAATTGAAACTTTAGAAGCGCTCTATCTCTAAACTGTGATTTTGGCGCTTACCATTTTGTTCCCCCGAGCAGCTCATTTCATGAATTCAATGTAAGGTGCGTTATTTGTTGGGCACCTTACACGTCATAACAAGTTTAGTCAGATTATCTCAAGGGTTTCTTTTCTTCTGTATTATTCTTTATTTATCGCATCCACCCATTTAATCTTCAGCATTCATCTCTTTCTGCAACTCCATATTACAGAAGCTTCTATTCTCTTGTTGTCTGTACTATGTAATGTTCATCTTTCACATTCGTATAAGATGATATTCCAAATAAATACTTTCATAAAATATTTTCTAATGCTGCCTAGTGCTTTCTCAATGCAATAACTGTTTGAATCGAATATGGGTATTCAGTCCGATGATGTTCTACAGATTGCATGCTATTTCCTCGAGGCAGCTGCTAGTCATCTTCAGTGCTACTAACGTTTTAGCTTGCCAGTTTATACAATGCCTTCTGCGAAAAGCGCAGACACCAAGGGGAACTGATATAACATCAGCCAGAGAAACCGTCCGTGATCTCCGCATGCAAAGTGTATGAAAGAGCAACAGCAAGTCGTAGACTCCACACAACACCTCCCTTGCGTTTCCAAGGTCGGTATCGGTTTCTGTGTGTACTAGAGCAACTGAAAACGGTGAGGGCGCTATTGAACATGTGGATGGAGGTGACATCTCGCGGTTGTTGGTCTGAAACCCGCTAATCTGGTTCTTAAAGGTGATGTCCCTTTCATTGTCGTGGGAGCATTGGTCACGGGCTCTCCAGATCTGGACGCGGAAGCACAGCTGCAGCGGTGAATACCAAAGGGAATTCTCTGCTGTCAGTTCAATCAGTAAAATGTTTACGTGAATCATAAATGAATGCCACTTATTTGCATTTATCCACTGGTATCGTTATATACACTGCTATCCATACTTCACTATACAGTTATATTAAGTCTGCAATCGTAGGCATATTTCCCACATTACACAGCTGTACGATATATACACGCGGTCTCACACTCCCAATATACAGTATGAGCTAGGCCTAGGCAGTAATCAATGAGAGACACTTTTGAAACATTGAATACGGAGGACGTTGATTATGATTCTATCTTCACAAGGTTAATGTAATTAACAGGAGCTACGACGGACACATCTATGCTTACGGTGGCCTTCATCTCTCCATGAGACAGAAAAGGATCTGCTGCCTTGTGTTTTGGCCAATCAACGCCACGGATATTTTGTCTGGTTATATGTATTTCTACTTTTCTCCGTCAATGGCGTTCTCTTACATGGTTGACGCCAAGCTGTGATACCAAGATACCACTCTGTAAGTTTCACATCATGTGAAGTTATTTTCCTCCTCCTGCTCACAATAGGCTGGCAACGTACAGCATAAAGCTATGAAAAGTAGGTACGTGTTGCTTTACAAGCACGTGTGGGTAAGCTGATTTTGCCCATTTTAAGTGACTTAGCTCTGTTACGTATTTGAATTCGTTTGTCTGTGACCGATGATGCATTAGTTCTGCCAATCTGGATCCCATGTTGTGCTGAGTTGAAATTTCATGTCACTGTTATTTAAGTAGTATGTATTTCGTCTGTTTCTTTAAATACTCATTCCCAGTATGTGGATGCAGATATTCATACGAAGTACCTTCACAAGACAGTAATCAGAAACAGTGGTTATTTGTGGCTGACCCATTCTGGTGTGAAGTCTATATTCATCGCGTCTGCCTAACAGTGTGACAAGACTAACCAATTTCAAATTTACAACACAGCCACGGGATTTTATATAGTCCTGGTGTTCATAGATCTAGGTTGCCTTCCACGGAACACAGCAACGTTTGCACTTGTGCCGGCAGGCGGAAAGCAAGCTTTTTGGATGTTTCTTGCAAATAATGCAGATCTTAGGGTACATCATCAACAAAAGTAGGAAAACAGCCCTCTTCGGTGCCACACTTTCTACTAGCTCCACTTGAAGTTTCGCATTTTTTGGTCGAAACAGATTGTGACTCTGCGTATCGGAGTAGCTGTTCTGGCCAAACAGAGCAGGGGCTACTGAGCATTGTATGTGAACTGTAGGCTCGTCATGCATGATTGCATAAGCGGTGGTAGCTCGTAGGTCGTACATACAGAATGGTGTATGTAGAATTGCGAAACAGAGAGTGACCGTCACAGGTGTCTTCTTTTCTATGAACCATGACATCCATAAGCGGGAAGTCTCCATTTTTCTCCAGTTCTATTGTGAATCATATGATTGGATGAACAGAGCAAAGTGATTTCAAAAACGAAGGAAGCGTTGCTCTCACAAGTGGCCATACCACAAATAAATCGCATACATATCTCCAAAAATGTTCGGCTTCATAACCATTAACTGAGATGCTTCGTCCTCGATGTTTTCTATAAAGAGACAGGGTTCTATGGGACACAGGGAAATAAAAAGTACATAGAGGTACACACATGTCGGATTAGTTATAAGATCTCATCTACATCTACATGACTACTCTGCAGTTCACATTTAAGTGCTTGGCAGAGGGTTCATCGAATCACAATCATACTATCTCTCTACTATTCCACTCCCGAACAGCGAGCGGGAAAAACGAACACCTAAACCTTTCTGTTCGAGCTCTGATTTCTCTTATTTTATTTTGATGATCATTCCTACCTATGTAGGTTGGGCTCAACAAAATATTTTCGCATTCGGAAGAGATAGTTGGTGACTGAAATTTCGTAAAAAGGTCTCGCCGCGACGAAAAACGTCTATGCTGTAATGACTTCCATCCCAACTCGTGTATCATATCTGCCACACTCTCTCCCCTATAACGTGATAATACAAAACGAGCTGCCCGTTTTTGCGCCCTTTCGATTTCCTCCGTCAATCCCACCTGGTAAGGATCCCACACCGCGCAGCAATATTCTAACAGAGGACGAACGAGTGTAATGTAAGCTGTCTCTTTAGTGGACTTGTTGCATCTTCTAAGTGTCCTGCCAATGAAACGCAACCTTTGGCTCGCCTTCCCGACAATATTATCTATGTGGTCCTTCCAACTGAAGTTGTTCGTAATTTTAACACCCAGGTACTTAGTTGAATTGACAGCCTTGAGAATTGTACTATTTATCGAGTAATCGAATTCCAACGGATTTCTTTTGGAACTCATGTGGATCATCTCACACTTTTCGTTATTTAGCGTCAACTGCCACCTGGCACACCATACAGCAATCTTTTCTAAATCGCTTTGCAACTGATACTGGTCTTGGGATGACCTTACGAGAACTGCTCAGATTGTCACCCAGGTCATTTATATAGATCAGGAACAGTAGAGGTCCCAGGACGCTTCCCTGGGGAACACCTGATATCACTTCAGTTTTACCCGATGATTTGCCGTCTATTACTACGAACTGCGACCTTCCTGACAGGAAATCACGAATCCAGTCGCACAACTGAGACGATACCCCATAGCTCCGCAGCTTGATTAGAAGTCGCTTATGAGGAACGGTGTCAAAAGCTTTCCGGAAATCTAGAAATACGGAATCAACTTGAGATCCCCTGTCGATAGCGGCCATTACTTCGTGCGAATAAAGAGCTAGCTGCGTTGCACAAGAGCGATGTTTTCTGAAGCCATGCTGATTACGTGTCAATAGATCGTTCCCTTCGAGGTGATTCATAATGTTTGAATACAGTATGTGCTCCAAAACCCTACTGCAAACCGACGTCAATGATATAGGTCTGTAGTTAAATGGATTACTCCTACTACCCTTCTTGAACACTGGTGCGACCTGCGCAATTTTCCAATCTGTAGGTACAGATCTATCGGTGAGCGAGCGGTTGTATATGAGTGCTAAGTAGGGAGCTATAGTATCAGCGTAATCTGAAAGGAACCTAATCGGTATACAATCTGGACCTGAAGACTTGCCCGTATCAGGCGATTTGAGTTGCTTCGCAACCCCTAAGGTATCTACTTCTAAGAAACTCATGCTAGCAGATGTTCGTGTTTCAAATTCTGGAATATTCCATTCGTCTTCTCCTAGTAGAGCTCTTACGAGTTTTAGTGACCTCATCAGAGACACTCATGTGACCTTAGAGACAGCACTGAAACTCACTAACACTTCGACTGTTTCAGGAGACGGTTTTTCATTCGCCATAGAAAATCTCCTCAACGTAGGATATGGTGTTCACATGTGGCCAAAAAGGGCTCAAACGTGAAGCCAGGCGTTTTGACAGGTGGGTGAAGCTCAACTCCTATTTTATCTATCTTTGACAAGCCATAAAAGCGTGGTGGGACTGGCGCTCGTATACTCTTAAGCTCATTTTCAGATGGTCAGGCAATCGGCTGGCTTTGAGGAGGCAGATGTGTTCCATAGTACAGAATCCGATGGATCCTTCAGGAGAGACGATATGAAGAGTCCTGCAGTACATTTAGAATCTTAACAAAATTAGACATTGTAGCCAGATAAGCACCAACGTGTTTCTTGTCCACAGGTATACTTACAATAACGGGCCACTAAAAAGCCACACTGTCATAGTGGTGTATGGATAACGCATCTGCGTAGTGAGCAGGAGAATCATGTTCAAGCCACCATCCTGGCACAAATTTTAAGTCATCTTCTATGCCTATCGAACAAAAAATTCTCGTTTGAGGACGTTCGTGCAGCGTACATGCAACTCGGTGCGATTCCGAAAAGGGTATACAGAGTGAACATTAGTAAAATCGATAAACTGCAGCGACGGATTCCTGATTTCAAATTGGAGAATTAAAAGGTCCTACAAACATCTGTCCGTAAATTTATGGTTGACATGGTAGATGGCGCTGACGAATGACAATTCCGCTAACCACGAGCCGTGTGTTTCTTGTGTGTTACAAGTTGCTGTAAGCAGCAGAATGGTCCGGTATTCATGTTGGGAACAAGCCGAGATGGTGTCCGTGTACGCCCAAGCCAATGGAAAGGATCGAGAGGTACCACAGCTATACTAAAACAAGTTCCTTCACAGACACCAACCACATCACACAACATGTCAAGTGGTTTTTGGCCGTCTGTGAGATGATGGGTCTTTTGAGAGAGGTGGACGTGCAGGTAGGTGGTAGACCGAGCATACACCAGATTTGGAGGCCCGGGATCAACAGGATTTTGAAACGAACCTTTGTACAATCTTCAGGCAAGTGGCCCGCCAACATGGTGTAAGCCAAAATACGATGATGTGTATCCTGCTTCACAACTGCTACTATCAATGTCTCCTGAAACACACCGCACGTGGTAGGAGGAACTGTCATCCGTCAATGCCATCTATCGTGGTAACGGCCTATTTGCGAACACAAGTTCACAGGACCTCTCTCCTCCATTTAAAGTCTGGAATCTGTCCCTGACGTTTGTCGGTTTTATTAATGTTCATGCTATATGAGCGCTGGCAAGTTGGCAGTTGGTTAATGTTGTGGCGTTTTATTTGTGTCGACTCGATGGTGAAGGTTGTCCCAGTCTGGTTGACAGGGAACAGTGTCCGTCGATCGCGGCGACTCCGATCTGTGACTGTTAAAAACAAACTCCTCGCTTGGTTGATTAGTTTCAGACACTATCTCCCTTAGACTGATATCAGCGTATCGATGTAGCAGCACGCCGGAATGTGTAAGCAGCCGTTGTTTAAGATAGAAGCACTGGTGTTAGAAGACTGTCGGTCTCGGTACCGCAACAACTACCTTGATCTGAAACAATTAACCAAATATGCTTCGCGTGTTCGCGATGGGCTGATAAGCTTACGCGAACTTGATAACTGTAGTTCTTATGCCGGTTTGCGAATGGGTCTTCAAACACAGATAATAGGATATCTTTAATTATAAAGTCTATCAGTCAAGCCGATGCCACATCATAGTTTTGCGAGGATGTTGATTTGGATGTTGATTTATTAAATAATATAGCGCCGTGCAGGTGTTAATAATACGACGTAACTCCAGAGATAAAATACTCTTCTGGCAACGTACAGAAAGCGTCGTATTTCGGTGTAAACTTGCTATTCACTGTTAATAAAATCACTAAATCACTTTTAACTTCTGCGTTCTCTCAAGAAATAGTTAATTTCACAATTACACAGTGAATTTACATTAAATGACATAGCCGACACGAAGCATTACGGTTATATTGGAATTTATTGAACTTCGTTACTATTTAAACCTGCACCGAAAACACACCGATCTGTCATTCAGGGTCTTGAATCGATTTGCATCAGCGATCCTGACATTGACTACAGCTTCCGACAAGACGACGTAACAGTAAGTTCTTCGTGATCGCGTGTAGCTGTTTCCTACTCAAGGCTAATAATAGAGCTTATGTCGGCGTTTGGTGCATTGCTGTGTCCTTTGATGTTCGTGAGAATCACAGATCACGAAGGCTAAGCCCCAGCATTAATCAGGTATCAGACGATTTACTTTTCTTCCACATATAATAACTGCTCCGTTGTCTAACTAAACAGTAAATGTTGTTTTACTTCATTTCGAAATTCTGACTAGTACGTCAAATAGATACTAGAAAACTTTAAAAGCTTCAGACCGGTTGGAAATAATCTAGCGTTCAATAGGCTTATTACTACTGCGACGTCTACAAGAGAGACTGAATTAACATCTCCATTGCAGTGTTACATTGTGGTCGCAGCGAACTTACAGTTCGATGCGGCCACAACTCTATTCTTGAATAAATGTTATCTCTGATCTATTTATGGTTTTAGCTTTAACCTTCGTAAAGAATATATTTTGAATTATTTATTTAAAATTCGTATCATCTGACAGTCTTTCATTTAATCATTTCTTTACAATAAATGTTATTAGTTACACAGTATTCCTGTTACTCAGACTTACAATAGTGTTAATTTTGTTATCAGTAGCTCCCCTCAATCTTAGGAAAACTAATTTGGCCATTTCCTTTACTATCAAAGGGCTTTCATTATGGATTCCATATTTGGGATGTTACAATGTGTACTTCTTACGAAACTTTTTTAATCACCCCTTATATTTCCGTATCTTTTCTTAATGTTGGTAGCGCTTTTCTCAGTGATGATGTTGTGCTTGGGTGCAGGCCAGCTGGTTATGACCCTCTTGCTTTATTTCTTCAGCAGTCTCACTGGGAAGTTACAAGAAACCCCTCTCAACGGCACTGATAAAAAGAGTCTTTGAAGCGTGAGTGAACTTTAGTCTTGTTTCCGGCTCTGATATCGCAGCGTCAGACAGGGTTCATCTATGAAATTACTCTTTACTGATTGGTCGTAACGAACTGACTTAACAGCGGAGATTATACGACGTCCGTGTATTATAGCATTACACACGACGGCTCGTAATTCATCACGCAGTTTTATAAACATGCAAAAGACAGGAGTAACACAAACACAGCAAATACACATTTATATGTGGTAAACGATGGACCAGCCGTAAGAATATTTCTCAAAAATTTATGATATTTTGCTATAAAAAAGTTTAATAAAAGAAACTAGTTTAAGGTTTTTAAATTGCGTAAAGTATGATTTAAAGAGTCTGAGAATTAAGTTACGTAAGATAAGTAATAACAATGAGAAGTCGTAAATGTAGCTTAAGCAGGAAAATTACATGTTTATTATAGGAGTCTTTTTGAAACATATTTACGAGATGAAAGATTACCAATTCATAATTTTGCGACTAGGAAACATTTAGCTGTGGGCATGGCGTGTCGTCACCTCAAGTTGGCAGATAATAAACCAAAAAAGTAACCCTTGTTAAGAGTTTTCACTGTAATTTTCCACTAGAAAATCGTCATTTGTATACAGATACACCAGAACGTGCGTTACTTAAAGTCTTCAAACTGACTGAAGCACGTATATGTAGTCCGCTATGCAGACGAAACTTGCTTTGCACAGACAAAATTGATGTCCTACAATAAAAATAAATGTTTCTGCGTGAGCCATATTTTCGGCTTCTCATCGTTATTACTTATCTCACGTAACTTAATTCCCAGACTCTATAAATCATACTTTATGCAGTTTAAAAACGTTCTTTTATTAAATGTTTTTCATAGCAAAATACTATACATTTGCGAGTGCTATATCTTTCGACATTTCATTCATTCTGGTAGCAATTACTTCGGCCATACATTCACTTGGTAAAAATGTTAGTTTACTGTCATGAACTTGAAAACTATTTTGTGAGTTGATTTTACAGCGCCAGGTAATACAATTTAAGGGAATTTAACAACTTGCGCAACAACCGGCCACGACTCTGCAAAACATTACTCCAACAGAGTTAAACTATTAAATTCACATTAATTAAACCACGAGATAGGATCATAAATCATTTTAAAAAATAAAATTGAAAGAAAAACATAACAGTTATTGCTGCAGAAACCCGTGAGAACGTTATGTAATTTAATTCTCTGCAGCATGAAGCGTTGCAGGAGGAGGCAAGCTCGGCGAACACGATATCGGCAGACAATGCACGCAGGCCACAGTTCCACGAGAGAACTATGAGGCCAACAGTTTCTGTGTCCTCCACGCGTGTCACAACAACCGGAAGACTGGAACAAACTAGGACAGCGTCGAAGTTGCGGCGCCACTAGGCCCTTCCATAATCGGATGTTCAGTCAGGAAAAGATTTCCTTCACACGCGCCACATCCGCAAAATTCGACAGTTCTTCGCACGAGGCCTCACTAATCATTTTTACAATTTTAAATATTTTTGTCCTCTCAGATTTACTATTGATCGTAGGAACAAACTGTACGATTACTAGAATCGCTTCTCAGGCATTGCAGCCCCCTGATTCTGCCCAGCAGCGGAGGCAAGATGCCGGGCCAGAAAATAAGTTCAGACTCCACCAATATCGCTTAGCCCGTTTAACGTGCTTAACCAAGTAAAAGCTTACTGGGCTGACGGACACCACGATAATCAGCTAATCCAAAGCCCAAAGCAGTCAGTGAATCCGTCTCCAACGCACCGGACCCGCCGTACATTACTTCATGCAAACTGAATCCCCAAACGAAAGGAAAATGAACGAAGAAATGAAATAAATTTTGGCAGAGGTAGAAAACACGGAGTCAGTTGTAAATTATTTTTACACGATAGGTTTCCGACTGTTATAAGCCCATCCTCAGGTGTCGTAGCTGTGCTGTGGTCCCCTAGCACCGCGTCTACCAGGTGCGGTGTGCTTCCTATGAGCGCTCGTGTGCAGCACAGCTACGACACCTGAGGGTGGGCTTATAACAGTCCGAAACCGGCCGTGTGAAAATAAAGTAATTTACAACTGAATCGGTATTTTCAACCTCTGTCATAATGCTTAGTTGTGGATGTTCCGCCAACAGCATTGTTTGAAATAAATTTTGGCTCTCAAGAATCACACAGGGTCAAGACCGTTTGCAATCATACACACATGGGAATAACGTCGGTGAAATGTAGTGACAACAGCTCTCGTGCCAAAATCTAACGGTCAACGTGACCGAACCCGGGTTCCACACAGCACATCGCTCCCACATGAGCCGAACGCTGCTTGGTGCCGCAAACCACACTCGCGCCGCCTAGTTGGAAGACGCTCTATGTGAAGAGGAATCGCTTGTTTTCTGCTGCCTAAAGCGGGAGACTTGAAAGAAGGAAGCGGCTACGGCTCACCCCTCTCGTCACAGTTCCGATATTTAGCTTTCAATAAATTTTCTCAGGTAATAGTTCAAAACTAGAATAAGTTTGATCTGTACACCCATGAAGTTCACAATCCACGAAAATTGTCTGCGCTATACGCCTAAAATGTATGCCGCCTCGCTTGTGCACGACGGTATTTTCGCTCGCGACTCCTTCGTCGCCGCTACACGTAACGCAAACTGTTGATTACATTCCAAAGCGCGTCTGTCTCATAGCACATAACATTAAATACAGTTTTACATTAGCATAAAATATTATGCACAAGAATTATTTTAATAACGTGTCATTAAACCTGTTAGCACACAACGGCCGAAATTTATTAGCACAGAACAGCAGAAAATTAAAAACAATGGTTCCGTTGATGATAGAGACACATAAGAAAGTAAAATTTAATCGAAGTAAAATATTATCTTCACAGCTGATTATATTGTTATTTATTACTAGCTGTGTCTCAGTATGGTGAAATGGAAAAGAAAGGAAAGAGACAACAAGTCCTAATCTCCTTCTCCCCCTTTTCTCCGTCCATCTCTTTCTTCCCCTGTCTTCATCCATCTCCTCCTCATTCCTCCTCTGACTGTCCTCCTCCTTCCTCCTCCATCTGCCCACCTCCTTCCTCCTATATCCATCCACCTCCTCCTTCCTCTATCGGTCCACCTCCTTCCTCCTCTACCTTTCCCTCTCCTTCCTCCTCTAACTGTCCACCTCGTACATCTATCTCTCCACCACCTTCCTCCTCTCTCTGTCCATCTCCTTCCTCCTCTCTCTCTGTCCATCTTCTTACCAATGTCTCTGTCTATCTCCTTCATTCTTTCTCTGTCCATGTCCTTCCTCCTTTCTCTGTCCACCTCCTTCCACCTCTCTATGTCCACCTCCTTCCTCCTCTCTCTATCCACCACCTTCCTCCTCTCTCTGTCCATCTCCTTCCTCCTCTCTCTGTCCATCTTCTTACCAATCACTTTATCTCCTTCATTCTTTCTCCTCTCACTGTCCCCCTCTTTCCTCCTCTTTCTGTCCACCTCCTTCCTTCTCCCTTTTTGTCCACCTCCTTACTCCTCTCTCTGTCCATCTCCTTCCTTCTCTCCCTATACTCCTCTTCCCTCATCTGTCTATCCACCACCTTGCCCCTTTATCTGACCATCTCCCCCCCTCCTCTCTACAACCACTTGTGCCTCTCTCTGTCCATCTCGTCCTTTCTGCTCTCTCTTCCAGATTCGTGTCACCCCTGTGTTTATCTTCTCTTACCCCATCTCTCTGACCTTCAGCCTTGTTTATTGCTATTTCAAATTCTGCATGTTTGATTGACTATCGTATAATTTCAAGTAAATCAGTCAAGAACTTCTCGAGATTCCTGCTAACTTAATTTTACTATTGTATATACAGGGTTTAGTACTTTTGTCTCTAACTTTCCGATATTTGATGTGGCAATGTTTTCATTTCACATATTTATTTCTGTATTATATGTATTTAAAATTAGCTGCATGAAATCACGCACTTATTCGAATGTAACGTTATGTCAAAATTTTACGTCTCTCAACTGACAACTTCTCAAGTTCTGCAGGCACAAGCAATGGCAAGCTTAATTTTTATATACAGGTTGGTCATATATGTTCTCAAAAGCTTGTGAAAGAGTTGTAGGTTAGCTCATCTAACCTAAATTTATCACATCCAAGAAAGGCACTTTAAAACTGGTAATGAGCGTCTGAACAAGTGGTAACTCATGCACCTACAAATGTCAGTGGTATACTGCATTTTAGCACGTGCAAATGCTTTAATTTGAGTGTACAATGACCTGATTGTTAACGTAGACACTAAATAAATCGGAACCATGTACCCTGCAACGCTTTTAAAACTGGTATGTACGCCTAATATCGTGTAGGGCCCCTGCGAGTACGCAGAAGTGCCGCAACACGACGCGGCATCGACTCGATTGATGTCTGAAGTAGTGCTTCAGGGAATTGACACCATGAATCCTTCAGGGCTGTCGACAAATCCGTAAGAGTACAAGGGGATGGAAATGTCTTCTGGACAGAACGTTTCAAGGCATCCCAGATAAGCTCATAAATGTTTATGTATGGGGGGTTTGGTGGCAGCGGAAATGTTTAAACTCAGACGAATGTTTCTGGAGTCAATCTGTAGAAATTCTGGAAGTGTGACGTGTCACACTGTCCTGCTGGAATTGCCTAAGTCCGTCGAAATGAATAATGAACATGAACGGATGGAGGTGATCAGACAGCATGCTACATACGTGTCACCTCTATGTAGATGTATCAGGGGTCCCATATCACTCCTACCGCACACGACCCACACCATTACAGAGGCTCAACCAGCCTGAAAAGTCCCTACTGACATGCAGGGTTCATGGATTCATGAGGTTGTCTCCATACCCGTACACATCCATCCGCTCGATACAATTTGAAACGAGACTCATCCAACCAGGCAACATGTTTCCAGGCATCATCAGTCCAATGTCGCTGTTGAATGACCCAGGCGAGTCGCAAAGCTTTCCGTCGTGGAGTCATGAAGAGTACACGAGTGGGCCTTTGGCTACGAAAGGCTATATGGATGATGTTTCGCTGAATGGTTTGCACGCTGATACTTGTTGATGGCCCGACACTGAAATCTGCAGCGATTTGCGGAAGGGTTACACTTCTATCACATTGAATGATCATCTTCAGTCGTCATTGGTCCTGTTCTTGTAGGACCTTTTCCCGGTCACAGCAGTGTCGGAGATTTGATGTTTTACCAGGTTCCGGATATTCACGGTACACTCGCGAAATAGTCATACTGGAAACTCGCCACTTCAACGCTGCCTCGGAGACGCTTTGTCCCATCACTCGTGCGCCGACTATAACCCCACGTTCAGACTCACTTAAATCTTGATAACCTGCCATTGTAGCAACAGTAACCGATATAACAACTGCACCAGACACTTGTTGTCTTGATCGCAGCCCAGTATTCTTGATGTTTATTTTGTATCTGAATTCGCATGATTGTAACGGTTTCCTTGGTGCTTCAGTGTACAAGCTTCTGAGGCTATATCTGACAACCTGATGTAAAAGTTATTATTTGATTACGCTTCTGAAGAAATTTTTTTCTCGAAAAAACGTATCGTGCATACATGTATGTCACATGTTTCTGTCTAAAAGGGTAACCCGCCTACGCAGCTTAGAAGGAAATCCCTCAGAGAAAAGTGAAACGACGTTTGCCTTATCTGTGTCTCACACCAACTGTCCCCATCGGAGGTCCTTTTAGAGGAACGACCTTTTTCTAGAGAGAGGATGTGCGGACGCTAGGCAAGACTGAAGGAGAGGTGGACCGGAAGCTGAGCCCCGGGTAAAAACCGGCGCGGCCAGTGTGTGCCTTGCGGGGAGCCATTAGGCGCCTCCAGCAGGCAACCGCTGAGCGCTGGCCAGCAGGTAACGAATGACCGGCGCCGCCTCACCGCCTCTTATCTCGCCGCCGGCCGCCCTGATTGCGAGCCGGGGGTGTTTTTTGTCAGCGCTGCACGGCTGTCTTTACGGCCACCGGGGTGAGGGACGCTAGCACGAGATGGGAAAAATAAAGGAATCACGCTTAGATTCCAGTGTCTTGTCGAGTCTGAAGTCATTAAAAGTGGAACACTAGCTCGGTTGGACGTTGATACGGGAGGAAACTGTTTGTGGCCACTTAAAGGAACATTCAAGGTAGTTTTATTCTAATATTTTCAGTAGCAGAAGCCCCACTACAGGTCGGTCGGTCGCGAAGGAACGGGCGCAGAGGAACAGTTCGCTAAAACTGGACGAAAAGCCAAGGAACAGATTCTAAGAAAATGCGGTTTACCATTCCCTTTCGGTCGGTCTCGTTCTTTTTTGGGTGCTTACTCGAGCCTCAGTACAGTTCCACAACCGGCCGCTGTGACCAAGTGGTTCTAGGCGCTTCAGTCCGCGCTGCTGCTACGGTCGCAGGTTCGAATCCTGCCTCGGGCATGGATGTGTGTGATGTCCTTAGCTTAGTTAGGTTTAAGTAGTCTATGGGACTGATGACCTCAGATGCTATGTCCCATAGTGCTTAGAGCCATCTAAACCATTTTTTCAGCTCCACCGTTCTTCGTGAAGTTGTAGTTTCTTCCGTTCACTACGTTCACCCGACCTTGTCGGGTTTCAAACCTTTCACGAAATCTTGACGTCGAATTTTTTGCGTAGCATATACTGCGTTCGCTATAGGATATTCATAAACTGTAGTTGTGTTTTAAAACTAAGAAAAGAAGACCCAATCGCTGGAATTCGTGTTTCAACATGTTAGTAACTGATCTTGAAAACAAAGTGACCATAATTACCATCTACCTTTCACAAACAGTATATGTCAATGGCAGTGATTAAGTTTGTGCACATTTACCTTCTAGCATTTATTAAAAACACAAACAGTTCCAATTTGTGATCTTTATTTTTGATTATATACTTGCACTAATACCCCGCTCCCCCCACCCTCTCTCCTCACACCTTTTACTATCTATATACTCTTTGGATTTCTGTTTTAGGTGTGGTTGGCATCTGTATATGTACGCCCTCCATCCCTTTTCCCACCTACACTGAACACCTTTAGTGTGTCTATTCACTGTCGGTATTGACTTTCCCCTTACAAATAGCTTGACTCCTTGGCAGGCCATAGCACAAGTTACTCATACTTTGGGCATACCCATTTCTGTTCTCCGCTAATATAAGGTCACATACTCGACGTATAAATGTTACCTATTTGCATGATATCAAATTGGTTTGGGGTCTCTTCAACATTAGTACACACTAACCTGAATTTTCCGACGCAAGTACTTCTAACCGAGTGGATACTTCAAACCACTTCCAACTAAGTGTTTTTGCCTGCTTGTTGGATATCCATTTTAATTAAATGCGCCTGTCGGAGCCAATGCGTGATAAAGAGTTGTTTTGATATATAATAAACGGTTGGCGTATATCTCCTCATCAAATATGATTTTAATTTTACTATTATTTTAAAAACCTTTCATAAAACTAGAGTTCATTTTTCTTCTTAAAAGCCACATAGATCCGTATACGGTGTTTGTTAATTCTGACTACGCTCTCTCACTGCATACCCTATGTTCGTTATCTAACTGATATACAGTCTTCTTACAGCTGTATATACAAACCGTTTGCTTCGTTCTTACTCTTTCATAACGGAACACTTATTTTAATCCAGATTCCACCTAATTTTTACTGTCATTATAACTCAAGCTTTCCTCTATATATACACTACTGGCCATTAAAATTACTATACCACGAAATGAAATGAAATGATCGTATGGCATTGTTGGCCAGGAAGCCCCATGAGGGGAAGTTCGGTCGCCGTATTGCAAGTCCTTTTTAGTTCACGTAGGTGGGAAAAGGGATGGAGGGCGTACATATACAGATGCCAACCACATATAAAACGGCGACTTGCAAGTCAACGAAGATGACGTGCTACAGACGCGAAATTTAACCGACGGGAAGACGTTGCTGTGATATGCAAATGATTAGCTTTTCAGACCAATCAGACAAGATTGGTGCCGGTGGCGACATCTGCAACGTGCTGACATGAGGAAAGTTTCCAACCGATTCCTCATACACAAACAGCAGTTCACCGTCGTTGCCATGGTGAAAAGTTGTTGTGATGCCTCGTGTAAGGAGGAGAAATGCTTACCATCACGTTTCCGACTTTGATAAAGGTCGGATTCGAGCCTATCGCGATTGCGGTTTGTCGTATCGCGACATTGCTGCTCACGTTGGTCGATATCCAATGACTGTTAGCAGAATATATAATCGGTGGGTTCAGGAGGGTAATACGGAACGCCGTGCTGGATCCCAACGGCCTCGTATCACTAGCAGTCGAGATGACAGGCCTCTTATAGGCATGGATGTAATGGATTGTGCACCCACGTCTCGATCCCTGAGTCAAAAGATCTGCACGAACAGTTCGACGAAGTTTGCAGGAGCATGGACCATCAGTTCAGAGACCATGGCTGCGGTTACCCTTGACGTTGCATCACAGACAGGAGCGCCTGCGATGGTGTATTCAACGACGAACCTAGATGCACGAATGGCAAAACGTTATTTTTTCGGATGAAGCCAGGTTCTGTTTATAGCATCATGGTGGTCGCATCCATGTTGGCGACATCGCGCTGAACGTATTCGTGATCGCTATACTGGCGTATCACAAGGCGTGATGGTATGGGGTGCCATTGGTTACACGGCTCGGTCATCTCTTGTTCGCATTGATGGCACTTTGAACAGTGGACGTTACATGGCAGGTGTGTTACAACTCGTGCCTTTCATTCCATGTCTGCGAAACCCTACATTTCAGCAGGATGCTGCACGGCTGGATGTTGCAGGTCCTGTACGGGTCTTTCTGGATACAGAAAACGTTCAACTGTTGCCCTGGCCAGCACATTCTCCAGATCTCTCACCAACTGAAAAGTCTGGTCAATGGTGGCCGAGCAACTGGGTAGTCACAATAAGCCAGTCACTACTCTTGATGAACTGTGGTATCGTGTTGAAGCTGAATAGGCAGTTGTACCTGTACATGCCATCCAAGCTCTGTTTGACTCAATGCCCAGGCGTATCAAGGCAGTTATTACGGCCAGAGGTTGTTGTTCTGGGTATTGATTTCTCAGGATCTATGCACCCAAATTTCTTGAAAATGTGATCACATGTCAGTTCCAGTATAATATATGTGTCCAATGAATATCCGTTTATCGTCTGCATTTCTTCTTGGTGTAGCAGTTCTATTGGCCAGTAGTGTAAATCTGCATAGATAATCCGCAAGCCAGCGGTGTGTGGCGAAGGGTACCCTGTATTCCTTCTAGTCATGTCCTTTTCCCGTGGAGAGGAAGTGTCTTCAATAATAAGGTACACCGATCCATCTTTATACAACATTCCATCATTATAAAGGTTAACGAATTCTTGTACTGCTAGCGTCCACGCCGTATTTCTTATCTTATGCAACCTGACAAGTACTCCGGATCTTCCTCACCGATGCGATGTTGTTTCAGCTGAGTAACCTCATTATCCTGCTGCCTGTTCTTCACGTTTACACCCCACTCTTCACGTTCCGCACCTTATACGGATTCACGGCATGGCTTGGCACGTTTATATGACATGATATTTTATTTTTTATTTTCACCCTAATAAATAATTCATTTTAATGCTGCACCCACGTCATACACTATTCCACCTTAAGCTATGATACATTACAGTTAACTGTTATGGTTTTTACCACAACTTCGTAGATATGTTTCATAGACATGATATTTATTATTCTTGATATTTTATTACATGTGGTTTATGACTTGAACATTGAATATGTATATTTCCTGCATCCTTTTACAGTAAAACCATAGCGTTCCACTGTTGTCTTATTAGACAAGATGTACGCATGTCTATGAACTACTGTTGTTCATATTACTTTTAGTTCACAATTATTTACATGTGTCATCTTGATATAGCAGTTTCATTTCACTATGTAACGTAATTCTTATTTTATTGTTCCAAGTACTTTTTATATTTTTTGGAACCCTGAAGAAGACGCTATTAAGGCAATGAAACTAGCAGCCTAATTAAACTTTTCAAAACCTACACCTGATGGTATACATTTCTTCAAGAGTTCAACCGGCCGCTGTTACACTCCGCTCTCTAAACATTTGATATGTCGGCTTCAGAGATAGAAATATTCCAGAGTTATTTTAAGTACAAGTAATTCACGTGAAAAACGGAAGTTGGAGTGCACTGCAAAAGTTTTGTAACAGTAAAGTTACTGTTTCAGATTCCACAATTTTGAATTACATTTTTCAAACTGAAATAACTTCTTTAGCTGCTCGTCATATGAAAATAAATAAAAATTTAATACAGACGTACAGTGTTGCGTATTTAGATAAAGAAAAAACAGTTAACACCTAAAATGAACGGCTTCCAAAAAGCACCGGTCACAACTGAAGTGGTAGGCAAAGACGGACGAGTCTGCGGATGGCTATGCCCCAACGCATGGAGAGGCTTGTAGCAAATAGTGTTGTACCACTGCATGAGGCTATGAAAAAACCTTAATTATTGCTACCCTTTACCTCAATTCATCGGCAGACACAAGTTTTTCACAGTTTTTGTGTGGATACAAAGATGACGTTGAGTGACACTTTATTTAATGTTATGAACGTAAACTGAATATCAGAACCTGATATATGAAAAATAAACGTTTTCGGAAGACCCGATTACGGGAGTTATAAAACAGTATAATCCATCCAACTTTTCAATTAAATATTGGAACCCCCCCCCCCCCCCCCCCCTCCCGCCGTTCCTCATCCATCGGCCTGCTATCCCCACTGGGTGACATTACTTTATATTGATTATATCGACTGACTATGGCGCTATGCATGTATGTGTATCAGAAGGAACATTGCGTCGTACATCTTAATAACACCGGCACCGCTATTTCGTGTACTACTGAGTACTGTGGTGTGACATTTTTCAGCAGTCAGCACGACTCTCTTCCAAGTGACATAATCGTGGTATGAGTGCCATTTAGCCTTTGCGATTTGTTCGTGGTGTGAAGGAGGTTCACAGATCCAGTGGCTGCTGGCATAAAAAAGGAAACCTAGCGATCTGTCGTCAAACCTCTTTAAAAAGGAACAGAATGACAGAAGAGAGTTTGGGTTGTTTCGGGGAAGAGACCAAACAGCGAGGTCATCGGTCTCATCGGATTAGAGAAGGACGGGAAAGGAAGTTGGCAGAGCCCTTTCAAAGGAACCATCCCGGAATTTGCCTGGAGCGATTTAAAGAAATCACGGAAAACCTAAATCAAGATGGCCAGACGCGGAACATAGCCGTCGTCCTCCCGAATGCGAGTCCAGTGTGCTAACCACTGCGCCACCTCGATCGGTTTGACACAGCAGTGCGATAAAAATTCAAAAAAATGGTTCAAATGGCTCTGAGCACTATGGGATTTAACTTCTGAGGTCATCAGTCCCCTAGAACGTAGAACTACTTAAACCTAACCAACCTAAGGACAGCACACACATCCATGCCCGAGGCAGGATTCGAACCTGCGACTGTAGCGGTCACGCGGTTTCAGACTGCGGCGCCTACAACTGCTCGGCCACTTCGGCCGGCAGTGTTGAAAATTCCCAGCATGTATTATGCAGCAGCATAAGAGACAGGTACTGCAAATTTGCTATGAAATGTCGTTACAACGTCTTTCGGAAAGAATTTAAGGATTTAGTTATGTATGAAGGAGCAAAAAATTATAATAACCAGCAGATTAGATTCATTGATTTGTACATCAACAGGCCCTTTGTGCTGTATTTGTGGACATGCGTAAAATAAATCGACTATACCAACAGCAAAATTTCTTCTTGTTGAAATAATAAACAACCAATCAGTTGTAAAATGTGAGGTGTATTGAAACCCCTTTACCATTATTTTAACATTTATAAAACCGTCTTCTTCAGAAGGTAATATTACCAACTGGATTACATTTTGTGACAGAGGCAGGTTAAAATATGCTCGACAGGCGTCAGACAAATACACTATTTCACTGACGTCTTTCGACTATATTTTAACGTATCTCTTCCAAAACATGTAATCGAGTTGTCAGTATTTCCTACTGAATAAGATGTTTTTATAAAATCTGAAACCATGCTAAAGGAATTTTAATGAGCCTTTCATTTTGAAACTGATTATCTGTTTACTGCACGGACGTTTGTGAAATGTCTCCAACACCGAGAAGGATTTGCCCGAATAGCGCCACCCTTTGTGGAAGTGGCGATGGTTGTGCAAGCAATGTGTGACACGTTCTGCTGCTAGATGGGTTGCACGTAGCAGGGCAGAGCCCTCTCGTGTCGGTCCGACAGAGTCGGAGTTGTGCCTGGTGTAGAAGGTGCAGAGCTATCCCATAAGGTGGAAGCAATACAGTGAGTGCCAGTAAGCCTCGTCGACGTCAAAGGGATCCATATCAGCATTGGAGCGAGTTCGAACGGAGCAAAATGATCTGTCTCCGAGAAACGGGGTAGTCACACAGGGCATGCTGCTACGACAGTGATGCGTGTGTGGAAGCAGTGGAAAGAGGAAGCTCGTACGCAGCCACGAACGGGAACTGGACCCCGGAACATGACCACAGCACGGGATGACCGTCATATTGTCCTCATGGCCGTTAAGGACCATACAGCGTCATCCACAGTGTTGGCTCGTCGCTGGAACACAACAACAGATGTGAAATTGTCAGCATCGAAAGTTCGTCGCCGTCTTCTGCAGGTTGGACTGGTTGCACGCATGCCATTACGTCGGCTTCCATCGTCCAAAAACCACAAACTCCTCCGACTGCAATGGGCACTTGAACACCGTCGCTGGGGTGCTGAGTGAAAGCGTGTAATTTTTTCTGATGAGTCCAGCTTCAGAGTGTTCTACAGTGATGGCCGAATATCTGTCCGCCGGTAGCGTGCTGACCACAACATGGAGGGCTGCATTGTGGAGCGGCATAGCGGGCAAACACCAGGCGTGATGGTTTGGGATGCCATTTGTTACAAGAACCGATCTCGCCTCGTATGTATTGCGGGCGCTTTGAACAGCAACCGGTACGTAACAGAGGTACTCCCCCTGCGTGAGGCATCTCCACAGGTTACATTTCAACAGGACAATGTCCGGCCACATATCGATGGGTACCACTGCTTCCCTGGCCTGCACGTTCGTCAGACATGTCGCCCATCGAACATGTCTGGTATATGGTTGGTCGGCACCTGGTGCATCACGTTCCTCCAATAACTGGTGTCACGGATTTGTGGGCTCAAATACAAACTGCGTGGACGGAAATCGCTCAGGAACGTATTCAGAAACTTATTGATTAAATGCCACGGCACATAGCAGCTCTAATTGCAATGCATGGTGGCCACACGATACACTGCGTAGCAGGGCTCGCAGGACATGTACAGATTTCAAAAGGTAATCATTTTGTGATATGTCATGTGCCTAACCTGTGCTAATAAATTAATTGAATTCATGCCTTTCCTTCTTGTTGTTGCAGTTTGCACAAACGGTATTGTATTTCTAAAATAAGATTTGATTCTAACGTTGCTGCTCCATCCATGTATCAATTTTAAAGTGAGTAAACTCTCTGAAGTCGCACGCATTATTCCATTGTCAGTTGCAACCGTTTTTTCTGGAAACGAATGAAGGATATGGATATTTTATATACTGCTGCAAAGTATGTTGGTTAAGTGTAAGGGCATTTCTGGAACGAATTTCCGTTTAAAACTCGGCATTGTTAAATTTATTAAGGAAAAAGGAGTGCAGGGACGAAAATAGGAACATCGAGAGTGGATTCAGACTCCTCATTTTAAGTGCACTTGACTATACACTGTCCACATTAAGACACTGCGAGGTGAGAAACAACTTCTTCCTGATTGGATGGGGCGCCTTTGGACAGAAAATAATATTGTTGAAGCGACACGTCCTGACAAAAATAATCTAGTTCCTTAAGTTCATTGACGTTAAAGAAAACGGGAGGGGGGGGGGGGTTTGAAGGATTCATTGTGGTCTTGATAGAATAGAATAATGATTTGAAAATACTGCCAGTTTTACATCTTTTTCCTAGCTGTTCTTGAGACCATCTGCTTTTTCAGTTGTAAGCGTCCCTGTGCATGTGCAGATGTATCTATTGACCATCAAGGTAATTCACACCTTAAAGACAAATAGTTTTCAGATTAAAGCTGTCTAGAACTTCTACAGTGCTTTCTTCAGCTAGAGTTTTCACGTCTCCACAATAAGGCTGCGAAAGGGATAAAATATTTCGACCAACATAAGTGTGAGTGAAAGACGTGATTTCGATTATAAAACTAAAAAAACTATGATCACATGGCACCTTTATATGAAAATCTGCGAAATTTTCTGCGTCTCGCGATTACATGGCAAACTGAATACGAAAATCTGTGAAATTTTCTGCGTGTGACCGTATGTCGACAGTTCGTAGAAGATAAAAATTATATCTTCAGCACACCAAAATAATTAATACTGAAAATTAGTTTCGTTTGTGCTCTATGCTCTTGAGAGATATGTAGAATATAAAACAAGATCGTATGCATTGCGACTGCACTGGCAATTAAATGAAGTGCTTGCACTGTTTCCCCTGTTCCCCCTCCTCACACGCAGACAGCTTGGTGTGGTGGTGGGGGCAATGTGCAGCGAGGCTGAGTGTTGCCACAGTCGTGCCTGGGCGGGGCTTGATAGCCGAATTCTAGGGCACCACTGACATAGATGATCTTGTAGACGTTTGTGGACACCAGGTTATATACACAGAGCACGAATTCATGTTTCGGCTGGACAGTGCTCAACTATTTATAATACAGACAAATTTCTTCAGCAGTAGATAATTCAGCACATATAGTTATTTGCAGGAGCCTGATAACATCTAGGATTCTATGTAGTACGTGATTATAGTCATCACAACCTCACTGAAGTCATGTTATATCTGTAAGAAGAATGGCGTTCCTTCACGAAGAAATTCATGCACTCTGTAGTGAAAAGTATCACATATGCTGTACATGATTCAGTGAGGAATGTCGTAGTCAGTGACTATACTACTGATAAATTCAGGCCCCGTGGGATTAACCGAGCGGTCTAGGGCGCTGCAGTCGTGGACTGTGCGGCGGAGGTTCGAGTCCTCCCTCGGGCATGGGTGTGCGTATTTGTCCTTAGGATAATTTAGATTAAGCAGTGTGTAAGCTTAGGGACTGATGACCTTAGCAGTTAAGTCCCCTAAGATTTCACACACATTCTAACATTTTTTATAAATTCAATCATAGCAAATTCTCCGTTTACAGTAAAAGAACTGATACTTAATACCAGCAGGCCAACGGCCTTGCCGCAGTGGTAACAGATCACCGGAGTTAAGCGCTGTCGGGCTGGGCTAGCACTTGGATGGCGGTCTGCCGAAGCAGATATGGAGCGGCATGTGGTCAGCACACGGCTCTCCCGACAGTATGTCGGAGCCCCGGATTATCGCTCAAGGAGCTACTCAGTTTGCCTCACAAAGGCTGAGTGCATCCCGCTCGCCAACAGTGCTCCGTAGACCGGCCATCCAAGCGTTAGCCCCGCTCGACAGCGCTTAATTCCTGTGATCTGACGGGAATCGATGTTAGCACTGCGGGAAGCAGTTGACACTCAATACCACAGCAGCGTGTATTATGAAAAATACGATCATGTGGGGTATCGGGCGAAATTTTGTGAGTACTGAGTACTTCTTGACAGAGGTCGCAGCGCGTAATTTTGGATGGAGAGTCATCGACAGATTTAGAAGTATCTTCGAGTGTAGGCTAGGTAAGTGTGTGCCTCGCTGTTCATGTTATGTACTAATGACATTGCGGACAATATGGGTAATAAGACATTTCATAGATGTGCAGTCTTAACGAAGCTACACAGTTATTCAGACAAACCCCGATAAGATTTCAATGAAGTAATAAGATTGTTAATTTGCTTCAAATCTAAAGAAATGTAAAACTGAGCACTTCACAAAAAGAAGAAGCATAATATCGCATGGATACCACATCAGTGAGTCACAGTGAGAAACGGTAAACTCACACAAAAACGTTCAAATGTGTGTGAAATCTTATGGGACTTAACTGCTAAGGTCATCAGTCCCTAAGGTTACACACTATTTAACCTAAATTGTCCTAAGGACAAACACACAAACCCATACCGGAGGGAGGACTCGAACGTCCGCCGAGACCAGCCGCATAGTCCATGACTGCAGCCCCTCAGACCGCTCGGCTAGTCCCACGTGGCGGTAAACTAATACCTGGTTGTGACACTTATTAGGCATATGAAATGAAACGATCACATAGACGTAAAAAAAATAGTTCAAATGGCTCTGAGCACTATGGGACGTAACATCTATGGTCATCAGTCCCCTAGAGCTTAGAACTACTTAAACCTAACTAACCTAAGGACATCACACAACACCCAGCCGTCACGAGGCAGAGAAAATCCCTGACCCCGCCGGGAATCGTACCCGGGAACCCGGGCGTGGAAAGCCAGAACGCTACCGCACGACCATGAGATGCGGGCCATATAGACGTAGTCTTGGGTAAAGTAGTAGTTTATTTGTGGAATACTGGAGAAATGTAATCAGTCAGCAAAGAAGATTGCTTAAGTATCCCTGGTATGGCCCATCCTAGAAGACTGCTCAAGTGTGTGGGACCAGTACCAGATTGGGCTAGCTGGGGATACTAAACGTATACAGAGAAGAGCAGCGCAAATAATCAGAAGTTTGTCTGATCCGCGGGAGAGTATAGCAGAGGTAGTGAAAGGACTGAATTGCCAGACGGAAACTATCCCAAGGAAGAATATTTACGAAGTTTGAAAAAGTGGTTTTAAAATATGGCTCTAGGAATTTACTACAACGCCGAACACATCGCTCTCACAGGGATCGTGAGGACAAAATTGGACTGATCAGAGAAAGAAAAGAGCTATTTCAACAATCATTCTTCCCGCGCTCCATACGTGAATGAAACGGCAAAAAGCCGTAATAACTGTCACAGTGAGATGCACTCTCAGTCATGTACTTCACAGTGGTTCACAATGTATAGATGTAGATGTGCTTACTTCGAAAAACGCATTTAAATGCTTAAACTGGAAATTGGCAAAAGCGTCGGTTATTTGTGTTTGTACGTAGATCTCATCGAGAGAAAGAATAGAGTGCGATAACATATTTTCCTATTTTAATTTATATGTTTCGCACTTTACACTGCTCTGTCATCGGCGTAGCGGACCAGAAACGCTAAATATTCATGGTGAGGTCTATTATTTTTGCATTAAACATCTTCATTATGATGGTCGCCCAGTGAGCGTTTGAAATGTTTTCCTTACCTTGTAATAAAATGCAGAAAATGTTGCGCAGTATCAGCTTGTTTTACACCTTGTGTTTCATCCCAGAAGGGGACTCAAGAAGCAGATTGTCCTTACATTTCCGCCATTATCACTAGGTAATGAAATAACTCACTTTCCTAATATTCTATGGGTCATATGAGGCGAGCTCCAATATTTTTTTTTCAGATATCCAACTGCTGTTCAACACCTGTGCTATTCACAGGTCCATAAAAACTTCCGTCTCACTTGGATTAAAACTTAATTCAACTTTTTTCCGCAAGTCGCTTTGTTATAAATCTCCGTCAAAATGTCTGCTGCATTTAGTGTTCGTCTAAAGCAACGTGCTGTTATTAAGTTCCTGTGTCGTTAGAAAGAGACTGAAGAAGGTGTATGGATGAAGCTGTTGATCGCAGCACGATTAGTCGTTGGGCAGGCAAATTATGTAGTCAAACCGGGTACGTCAACGCTCAGGAGCTCTCGTGAAGAGACAGACCCAACACTGAAAAGACGCCTGACAATGTCCAGCGTATGAGGCAATCCCTAAAAACCTGCATGCACGAATAGGTCGCATGCGACAATCGAAACAAATTCGATATTTTGCTGTTGCATGATAACGCTCGACCACGTACCAGTGAGAAAACAACCTCGAGATCATAAAGCACGGGTAGACCACAATGAAATTCCTACCCTGCTATCGGAAATACCGCTTCTTCGCAATAACCGAACAAATCCTTTCGCGGAACGAGATCTGAAGACGATGACTCTCCTTCGAAGCCTGCAAAACAGTAGCTGATACGTGACGCTCAGAATTCTACCACGCAGGTATAGGGTGGATCAAATAAAAGTCGCCCAGGTAAGTGGATACCATTTGTGGCAGCATTAACGGAGGAGGAAAAGACCTACAGTTGTTTTCCAACAGGCTGTAGTAATTGCCAGTACAGCCGGCCGAACCTTGGGGCACATTTACACAATCTTCACGCCTGGCAGAGTTGTTAGCAGAAGTCAGTCGGTCTGGTGGCGACCCTAGTTGATCACCCAGGTCGTCTTATTGCCAGTGTGCGTTTACATTGTGTGGGGAGCCCCAAAGTCTAAGGCGCATCGCTGCAACCCTCGTAGTTTTCAAGAACCGCAGCAAAACATTTCACATGAGACTGCAGCAATTCCAGCAGTCCAGATTTTATCCGCCTTCTGCGACATTCTGACGAGGGTCCAAATATGCCAAGAGATGAAAGGGCCCAAAAATGCCTAGAGATGAATGGTAGTCACTTTCGACATGTGCTATAATCAATTTAGTACTCCATTTCCTTGCCTTGCCTCTGCTTTGCTTCTTTGTACCTTGGAACTCTGTTATCCGGGCCACATTTATTTGTCCCCCCCCCCCCAACCCCCACCCCACTCCTCTGTCCCCTGTAGAATACTGTGGGAAACGCTATGATCTGCAAAGGAGATAGGTTACAAATAACTCGTACTACCCATGCTGGAATACTGCTCAAGTGTGTTCCACATGTACCAGATATGACCAGCTGAGGATACAAAATTTATACAGAGAAGGGCGAAAAGAGTGTCACAGAGCTGTTAACAGAACTGATTTGGCAGATTCCTGGAGACGGAAGGAAATCATCCCAAGAAAGAATACTTACAAACTTTTACGAACCAGATTTAAAATATAACTCTAGGAATATGATTCAACCCCCTACATTTTATTTTTTATTTACACATCACATTCCGTAGGACCGAACTGAGGAGCGAATCCCCAAAGTCACAGAACGTGTCAGTACATGAAATTACAACATAAAAGTAATAACAGATAAAAATAAATGTTAATGAACCCGAAAAAAGTCAGTCCATGAGTTTAAGTAAACACAATCAACAATACAATAAGAATCAGCTTAATTTTTCAAGGAACTCCTCGTCAGAATAGAAGGAATGACCGATGAGGAAACTCTTCGGTTTTGATTTGAAAGCATGTTGATTACTGCTAAGATTTTTGAAATCGAGTGGTAGCTTATTGAAAATGGATGCAGCAGTATACTGCACACCTGCAGTATTAAGCCTTTGAACAATATTCTGAATGTAGGCTTCCCACGACAGCTTACTATCTATCTGAACACCTAGAAATTTGTACTGTTCAGTTTCACTAATCATATGCCCATGCTGTGAAATTAAAACGTCAGGTTTTGTTGAATTGTGTGTTAGAAACTGTAAAAACTCAGTCTTACTGTGATTTAGCGGTAGTTTATTTTCTAGAAGCCATCAACTTAGATTATGTACTGCATTACTTGAAACCGAGCCAATGCTGCACACAACATCCTTTACTACCAAGCTAGTGTCATCAGCAGACAGAAATATTTTAGAGTTACCCGTAATACTAGAGGGCGTATCAGTTATATAACTAAGGAACAGGAGTGGCCCCAACACTGATTCCGGTTGCACTCCCCACTTGACAGTACTCCCACTCAGACCCCACATCACAGCCGTTCTCAACACTGTGAATAATGACCTTATGCTGCCTGCTGCTAAAGTAAGAGGTGAACCAAATGTGAGCTACTCTCCGTATTCAATAATATAGCATTTTCAGTTGTAAAACGACTTCTAAAGCCGAACTGTACATTTGACAGCAAATCGGGTGATGTAAAATGATCAATTATCCTTACAGACACGGCCTTTTCAATAACTTTTGCAAAGACTGATGACATAGAAATAGGACTAAAACAATATACATTATCCATTTCTCCCTTTTTATAAAGCAGCTTTACTAATGAGTACTTCAATCGCTCAGGAAACTGACCATTCCTAAAGGATAAATTACAAATATGGCTAAATACAGGGCTAATGTGCACATCACAGTACTTTAATATTCTGGTAGACACTCCATCATAACCATGAGTGTCCTTAGCCTTCAGTGATTTAATTAATGAGTCAGTCCCCCTCTTGCCTGTATCACAGAGGAGTATTTCACACATCAGTCTCGAGAAAGGCATTTTCCAAGAATGTTATGTGATTTCCTGTAGAAGCTAAATTTATTCTTTAATTCACCAGCAATGCTCAGAAAATGATTGTTAAATACTGTAAATATATCTGATTTATCAGTAAGAGAAATATTTTTACTGCATACTGACTTTCTATTGTCGACCCCGTGGTGCTGACTAGACACTTCTTTCACAACTGGCCATATGGTTTTAATTTTAACCTGTGAATTAACTATTCTATTTGTATACCATATACTCTTTGCCTTCCTAATAACATTTTTAAGCCCTTACAATACTATTTTAATGGGCTACTGTAGTTTGATTATGACTGCTTGTAGCATTTTGTTATAATTCCCGCTTTGTTCTACAATATATAGCTCCCATTGGCATGATGAGGGAAAAATTAGATTAATTATAGAATGGACAGAGGCATTAAAACAATCATTGTTCCTCTGCCATGCACCTCACAGTGGTTCACAGAGTGTAGCTGTAGGTGTGGTTAATTTAAAAGAACGCATTTCAAAGCTGAAACTAAAAAGTGGTGCCGACGTCGATTATTTTTGTTTGCAGGTAGATCGAGACGAACAATAGAGCACAATAACATATTACGCCGATGGTGTATTTAATATTTTAATTTATGTGTTTCACCACTGCGCTTTCATCGGCGTTAGCATATAGGCAACGCTAAATATGTATGATAGCGTCTCTTACTTTTGCAGTAAACTGTTCCATTACTAAGTCGTCCAACGCATGTATGAAACGTTTTCCTTACTTTGTAATAAAATTCTGCTGATGGTGCGCCGTGTCAGTTTGTTTTAGCCCTTGTGTTCCATCCCATTTGGGGCGTTGAGTAGCATATTGTTCCTAGACTACCACCAAAGTCACTGGGTAATGAAATGACTCGCTTTATTAATACTCCATTGGTCATATAAGGGGAACTCCAAAATATATCTGTGCTATTGACAGGTTCATGGAAACATTTTCCCCACTTGTGTTTTCAAACGTGATTCCACTCTTTTTTTTTTTTTTTTTAAGTCGCGCTGTCATAACACTCTTTCAACGTGGCTGCTGCATTTGATGTTCATTTGAAACAACGTGCGGTTATAGGGTTCCTGTGTTGTGACATTGAGAGAGAAACAATCATAAGACATTGAAGAAGTTGTATGGATGATGTTGTTGATCGAAGTATACTTAGTCGTTGGGCAGGTAGATTATCTAGCGAAATGGTCAGGCCAGTACTCGGGACATGCCGCGCAGCGACGGGCCTACCGCTTAACAGACTTCTGACAGTGAGCGGTGGGCGAGGCAACTGTCATGCTCGAATGTGTTACGTACAGCAACATCGGCGAAAACACGATGTTTTGCTGCTGCATGATAACACCCGACCAGATGTCAGTGAGAAACCCACCACCAAGATCACGAAGTCTCCGTAGACAATATTAAGTCAACCCTGATTACTACCTTTTCGATGAAATGAGCGAATTATTTCGCTGAACGAAATTTGAAGACGATGACTTTCATGTGAATCCAGACAAACAGGGGCTTAAAGGTGCTGCATATGTATGCAGGTGGCATAATTCAGTTGGAAGGACGGAGATTATGGCGAAAAACGACTTTTCACTCTCAAGAATATCTAATTATGCAGTAAAAATATGAACGGTCCGAAAAATTAATTGGATGCTTAACAAAACTTGTTCATCCCTTTTCGAGTGACACTCGTAGACTGACTGTCCCATTGCATGTTGGTAAAATATTTCAAATATTATGACAGTTTTACGAAATGTCTTTAATGACACAGAAGAGTTCGAACAAATTAGGAAATTCAAACAAAATCAAAATCAAATTAATACGCAACACCAAAGAGAAATCTGGGAAGTACAAGATCAGCTGACACAGGTAATACAAGAATTACGTATTTCAGAGGACTCTCTCACACCAATACGGGAAGAGGGACATAAAAATACGGAACTGCCACAAATTAATAACACAGGGCACTTTGGAGATTATGAAAGAAATTGGCAAAGTACACCGAATTTTGAGATGGAACCGCCGAAACGACGTAACAATGACCGACATGCGACCCGCCGACACGATGATTTTCACTATAAGCTGTTCATTACTATACGTAAATTCAAAACATTTAAGAATTCTGGCAACGACATTCATCCACAAGCGTGGCTTCATCAATTCTCTCATTGTTTCCCCCCACCCCCCCAACTGGTCATTAGAGCACAGATTAGAATTTATGTGTGGCTACTTAGAGAATGAACCAGCTGTAAGAATGCGATCGGTCATTCACGATTGCCACAGTGAAGGAGAATTTTACCATGCCTTCCTCTCAGCATATTGGTCTCAAGCCACACACGACCGAGTAAAACATGGCATCATAATGATGAAAAATTTCGAACAATCTGAATTTTCAAGTCTTGTGAAATATTTTGAAGACATGTTACATAAGAATCAGTATCTTTCAAACCCATACAGCCCATCAGAAATAATCCGCATTTGCTTAATCAAATTGCCTGGACATTTACGGCATATTATTTTGGCAGGCCGTTGCAAAGACGACATTGAAGCTTTTCAGGGACTCTTACAAGAATTAGAAATTGACACTGACAATCGCGGAACGCGAAAACAGGAACACAACAATTACAGGTCACATCCGTCGCAATTCTGCGATGAAAGAAATAATAACTGGACACGACAAGGCTATTCTCACAATACAAATCGTGACCAAAACAGACACCACCCGTATGACAACCATTTTCAGAGTAGTAATAATTACAGGGAAAGATCACCTCTCCGCAGTAGTGACTATCGCAGAGACAATCAGAGGAACAGACAATATGGGAACCAAAATAATTATTATCAAGGGAGACAGAATAACTTAAGACGCAACGGTCTAGCGCGCAGTTACGATTCAGAGAGAAATTCTCCACCACGTGACCGACAAGAAAGATGCTATGGAATCTACCGACATGACGACAGACGATATGATCGTAACGACAGACCTGAACTGCAGCAGAACTGGCGGGATTCAAACAGAGCAGGGCCCTCTCGACAAGGTGAATTTGTAGAAGTTAGGTCTCCAAATCCCAATAACGACGCGCGCCAACAAAGACACAAAGGCAATGACTCATACCGCTGGCAGCCACGAAACGTACTTCTGAAACTGACGACGCAGCTGCCGTAGCTAGTAATTACGTAAAAATGGAAGACATTAGGGACATCTTACTCCAGGAACACGACGTAAAACGTAACAACATCGCATATCCTGTGATTCACATTACTGTAAATGACGTAAAATTTACGGCAGTACTTGACTCAGGCAGTCCCATTTCAGTAATTAATGAAACAGCTTCTAGCAAGTGCAACAAATAGAACGATTGCCCCACACTTCCGTTACGCAAGATTAAATTACAAGGTGCAGTCATTGGAAAAAGTGTAGATGTACGCCAACAAACCAACTTAGAATTCTTTTGTCAAAGCCACAGCTTCTCTATGAACTTTCTTGTTGTTCCATTATTGTCGACGGAAGTTATACTGGGAGTAGACTTTTTGAATGAATACAAAGCAATCTTAAACTTTCACGATGCTGAAATAAGTTTAGAGAAAGAAGGTAAGTCAATAGCTTTGAAATTTGAAGATTGGCTCTCAAACCATGACGAGGAAATTAATCGGCTTTACCTTCTGTTAGACAACAGTTCGGAATTTTCTACGGAACTAGACACTAACAGTCGCTCTGCAAGTACTGACAGGGATGATATCGACGACACATTTGAAACTAATGAGTTAATTCAGAATAAAATTCAAACAATTGAGAATTGTAATGACACTGATAGGCAGGACCTTTTTGAGATTTTACAAGCACATTCCACAGTTTTTACTCACAAAACAGGAACAATCAAGGGATTTCAATACCAATTTCGAGTTAGTGAGCATACTAAATTTTGTGTTAGACCATACGTAATTCCAGCACATTATATGGACCGTGTTAGAACAGAAATACAATATATGCTTGACGAGGGCATTATTGAGCCTGCAGTAAGCTCATACAACAATCCATTACATGTTGTTGAGAAGAAAAATGGATCGATCAGGCTTGTCTTAGATTCGAGACAAATCAATACTATCATTATTCCTGAAACAGACAGACCGCAAACGTTGGAAGAACTTCTTCAAAATTTTAATGGTGTAAAAGTGTTGTCTTTCATTGATCTCAGATCCAGCTTTTATCAGATAGAACTTCATCCAGAATGTAGAAAATACACAGCTTTCCTTTGTTTCGGCATTTGTTATCAGTTTCGGAAACTTTCTTTTGGTTTGAACATTTCCTCGGCAGCATTCATTCGCGGGCTAAATTCCATATTACCTGAGCTCTTAAAACGTCACATCACCTTATATGTGGACGATATTCTGATAGCAGAAGCCTCATGGGAACAACACAATCGCATCCTCAACAGCGTGTTACATATTTTAGCAGAATCTGAAATTACAGTTAACTTGGAAAAGTCTGAATTCGGTAGGACAAAAGTGAAGTTTTTGGGACATATTATTTCTTCTGGAGGCATTCAGCCGGATCCTGAAAAGTTAGAAGCAATCAGAGCCATTCCAGTTCCATCCACAAAAAAACAAGTCCGCAGTTTTCTAGGTCTCGTAAATTTTTACCGTCGTTTTCTGAATATGCAAATTCTAGTTACACCAAAACTTTGTTCTCTCACTGGAAAAAATACTATTTGGAACTGGGACGAACAAACACACTTGGAATTCAATTCTTTGAAAAAATCGCTACTTAACGCGCCAATGCTAGCTCAACCAGATCTGTCACAAGATATCTGCCTTAGCACGGATTCTTCTAAAGTCGGTCTTGGTGCCCATTTATTTCAAGAAGCCGAGTGCTACCAAAATCTGAAAAAAATTATTCCGTTACTGAATTAGAAGCTTTAGCTATCGTTTGGGCATTTAACAAATTCCGTTTCTTTCTTTATGGTAGGCACGTAAAAGTGTACAGTGATCATCGTGCATTACAATTTCTTATGTCTTCAAAATTAAATCATGACAGGTTAAAACGTTGGGCATTGTTTCTGCAAGAATTCCACTTCACAATAGTCTACATTCACGGCAAGGAGAACATTGTTGCGGACGCACTGTCACGCACACCGGCTGGGCTTGAGAAAAGTAACACAGAAAGCAACCTCGAGAAAAATTTCAGTATTCTTTACATTCAGAAAGTCGCCTTTGAAAACTTCATCACCACATCTTTAAAGGACATTGCTCATGAACAAGATAAAGATCCGATTTGGAAAGACATCAAAAGTAAATGGCATGAAAAGACACACACACAGATTCGGCATTATTATCTGGTTAGAAACAACATACTGTTCAAACGATGCACTGTTGATGACAAGCTATGGGTACTTTGCATTCCAGACGATTTTGTTAATAAGCTCATTTGGTACATTCATTTCAGCTATGCACATTTTGGTCCACGGAAATGTTATCATATTCTTCGAACGACTTGTTATTTTAACAATATGGAAAAGAGAATTCGAAGAGTCTTGTCTATTTGTAAACTTTGTCAAAAGGCGAAACCATCCACTGTCTCTCATTGTGCTCCATTATTTCCTATCATTCCTTCTAAATTAAAAGAATTTGCTGCTGTTGATCTCTTGGGACCGCTTGTCAGAACATCTAATGGATTTTCGTACGTTCTAGTCGCTGTTGAACTTACTTCAAAAATTGTTTCTTTCACTCCGTTACGGAAAGCCACTGGACGGTCTGTATCCAACGCCTTTGTTAGAAATTTATTACGTGAAGTTGGACACGTTAGTAAAGTAATTTCAGATAACGGACCGCAATTCAGATCTGCTGTTTGGTCACGCATGCTTCGTAACCTTAAAATCAAATCTGTTTTTATTTCATTGTACTCACCACATTGTAACCCGTCTGAACGGATTATGAAAGAAATAAATCAGCTTTGCAGACTTTATTGTCACAGAAAGCATCACCATTGGGACAGATATTTACACTTATTTCAAAACGTGCTGAATGAAATGCCTCATGACTCCACTGCTTTACCACCTGTTCTTGTACTGAAGAATAAAGAACCACCGAACAGAATCAGAGAGCTTGTACCCTTTCCGAATACGCGTAAACTTTGACACAAAGACATTATTGACTTGGCTATTAAAAATATAAATTCTGCTGCAGACAAAAGGAGAAAATTACACGGTATAGCAAATGCAAAGAAATTATATGTTGGTCAGAAAGTTCTCATTAAAGCTCATTCATTGTCACATAAGAAGAAACACTTGAGGCACAAATTCTTTCTAAGAAACTTCCTGGCAGATTAAAACTGTGTGCCCGACCGAGAGTCGAACTCGGGACCTTTGCCTTTCGCGGGCAAGTGCTCTACCAACTGAGCTACCGAAGCACGACTCACGGTTGGTACTCACAGCTTTACTTCTGCCAGTATCCGTCTCCTACCTTCCAAACTTTACAGAAGCTCTTCTGCGAAACATGCAGAACTAGCACTCCTGAAAGAAAGGATACTGTGGAGACATGGCTTAGCCACAGCCTGGGGCTAAGCCATGTCTCCACAGTATCCTTTCTTTCAGGAGTGCTAGTTCTGCATGTTTCGCAGAAGAGCTTCTGTAAAGTTTGGAAGGTAGGAGACGGATACTGGCAGAAGTAAAGCTGTGAGTAGCGGGCCTGAGTCGTGCTTCGGTAGCTCAGTTGGTAGAGCACTTGCCCGCGAAAGGCAAAGGTCCCGAGTTCGAGTTCCGGTCGGGCACACAGTTTTAATCTGCCAGGAAGTTTCATATCAGCGCACACTCCGCTGCAGAGTGAAAATCTCATTCTGGAAATTCTTTCTAGTTTACAATGGACCTTACAGAATCCGACGTACATCACATGATAATTGCGTTGAAGTTGAAACTCTGCGTACTAGGAAGAGTAAAGGTTTACACCACATTTCACATGTAATACCGTTTATTGAAATATAATCTGCTTTTTAACTTTGTCTTTGCCATAAAACATTTCACTTCACATTTCTAGTATGATTTGTCACACTGAGAAACTGTTAACATGCAACAATGTTTTGAAGTTAACTATACAATCTAGAACCTAGGGAACATTTTTAAACATAAATTACGAATGCATTGTTATAGTGAACAGACGACACAGTGTTGTTATTTGTACATTCTTGCTTGTTAGTTGCACGATTACGTAACGACTATAAGGCTTACATACTTAGAACATGTACTGTTAATGAGGTTTTAATGCAACATTTTGGTTCAGTTGAAAAGACATTCTTTTTTTGAAGAACTTTCTGTGAGATTAAAGATGACTTAGCGTTTGGTTTCTTTGATAGCTACACGATTATATCACGACGCTACTAATGTGTGACACAATTTACGTTGTGCTTTTGCGGTGTATCTGTTTTATATCTGCACAGTTTTTCTGAATTCTTCAGGAAAGGAAAACATGTTTTAGTAGTAACGTTTGTGGTATAGCTAAAATGAGACAGCCTTTTCTGTAGCACAACAATACGTTACAGTACAGTACTTAACTTCATCACGGCAATAAGCGTAGTAACTACGATATTATACGCAAAGCATTTCAGTTTTGTTTATCATGAGGTAACTACATTGACTTCTGTAGAACTTAGCTTTCGGAGGACGATAACTACGACACTTCCACAGAGATTATCTTACAACACGACGCACAGTTTAGCGCTACAGCACGCGTATTTGAGTGACTAATTTTGTACTTAAAACTTTTATTTTTAAAGATATTTGAAATACAAGATACAAAGGTTTACCGTGATACATTTAATTCCATTGCCTTAATCTGTAACATGTGAGGATACAATTACATTAATCCTCAGGGGGGGTACACGCTTACTTAGTGTACCATGTGTATGGCAAGCACAAGGAGCCCTAGCTAATATGGTATTTCTTATACAACTTCACACTTCAGTACCATATTTCTCTAACACATAAATTACACAGCTATCTAATCATTTAACTGAGAGACAAACATATTTTTTGCTACATCAGTGAGACATGTTTACGCAATTACACAGTTGGATAATTTCATACTTATGAAATTGTATTTTGTCTGTACTTTGTGAACAGTTCATATTTTTTCGGAACCATTGTGATATTATGAGAGCTTTGAATGATGTAGTTGGTAAGGGATCATGATTTTTAAAGTACGTTTGAGGTAGATGACACTTTTGACTTGAGCAGAGAATTTTTTTTAGGTTTTGAAATTAGTGGAGGAAGCTACAACGATTTTGAGAATTTGACTAAGGTGTTATGATGTTGTTATTACGATGACTATGTGTATTATGCTGTTGCGGTATATTTATGATGAATAAGCTGATGCTATATGAGTTATTTGATTATGTTACGTATCTGTTATGATGAAATATTGAAGACGTGTCGACGAATAAGGTAAGGAATAATGAGTAGTGGTTAGGGACTCTGGTTTGTGAAAAAGGTTGTTGAAAATCAAGAATCGTACTTTAAGAGTTATGAAATGTATGTAAATACGTGAATGTATCACTATGCTGATGAAAATTTTTTGGGCACTATTATATTTAAAGGATTTTGTTTCTACAGATTTATAACGCAAATTCTCAACCTGTAAAAATATTTTTAAATGAGACTGTCAATGTAGCGGAAACTGCTGTCGTAAATTTTTCAGTAAGAAAGGTAAGTGACCCCCTGCACATAATGCGTCTCGTGGGCACCCAGCTGGGCGACAGCCACCTGGAAACAAGCCGTTAGTGTGTGTCTTTCAGAGGAACAGGTAAAAAAAAAGGGGGGCCATTATGCTCGCTATTGACATTTCTTTGTAGAAAGCGTCGCAAATACGACACGCTCAAACTTGAAAACATATTATTAGACTTTGGAGTTCTTAATTTATGATATTTACTGAAATGAAATGATGAGAAACATTCCATGTCTATTGTCTTTCTAGTTGGAAGATTGTTTACTGCATTATGAAATGACTTATGGCTAGCGAACGACGTTTCACGCCTTGCTTCGCCTATTTTGTTTAATATCTAGTTTCTAGCTGCCCTGCAGCATTGGTTAAAGTAAAATTTTATAGATGTACTAATATAAATATTTTATGCCTACAGACCCAGTAAAGAATAACTTCGTGATATACTTCCAAAAAAAAGGGGGAGCACAAAAAGACATTGCCCTTCACAGGAACTGCATACATAATTTTCTTTTCAAGTACTTGGTAATTTGTTTCATTGGATAAGTAGTGGTGCACCATTTTAATAACATAAACATTAAGATGTAAATATACATTTCCCTTATCTGCGTTGTTGTCTTTAGTGTACTATTTTTTTTTTTCTGCTTGTGGGTTTGTCATGTTTAGATATAAGTTATTACATTTACTGTAGCTTGTTTTGCCAATTGCCATTTTTTTTTATTGCTCTTTGTATTAATTGTTTTGATCTGCTGCATTGCCTCGTCCCTTAGTTAAGCATCTGAGCTCACTAGATTTAAGTTAGCTTAAGAGGTGGTAGCCTATATAAGAGAATGAGTTGCGATGGATTTGAAGAAATGCACTGAGAGGTTATATGAGAAAAGTACAGAAAGCAGGTATAGGTAGGATTTTCTTGGAAATAAATGATGAAGTAAGATACTGGAAAATAAATGATGAAGTAAGAAATATGTGAACATATAAATACAGAAAGCATGCTTGGATAGGATTTTTTTGGTGGAAACAAATGTTGAAATAAGACGAAAGATCTAAGGAATGAAGTTTTGGGTTGGACTGCAGTACCAAATGTTACACTGAAAACAAATCCTGCCCTTTCCTCTTGTGTTAACCCACTATGTGTTTGTGTACCCTTGGGTATTTGTGTTCTTCCTGTGTTTATGTGTTTATCTGATGAGAGTTACATAGTAGAATTTTTATGATAGTGTGTTATTTACTTTGTAAAGATGTTTAGACATTATTTATCTGTTATGTTTTATTGCTCATGTGTGAAGTTGATGTTTCAAAAGTTATTCTGATCTTTTATGTATGTACTTATGTCATAATTTTTGTAACACTGATGTGTTTGCTATTTCGATTCTTTTGTAAAGCCTGTACTACTACAAATGTTATCTGAATTGTTTTGTTCTTTAATGATATATTTTGTACCTTTGTTATTGTATTCTTATGTTATAAAATTGTAATTGACACCAGTTCATCAAATTAAGTAACTTGTAAATTACATTTCACTGCACACGTTTCTGTTGGTCATAGTATATGGACAATATGTGAGAAGTAGGGACTGATAGTGTTTGCACGTGTGTTAATAATTCAGCAAGGGACTGGATAACAGCATTGCTGGTTCTAAGAACATTTCAAACAAATTCTTTGTGATTAGACAAGTGGTGGTTTATGGAGTTGCTATATTCTTCGCAAGACTCTTCGAGGGTGATTGTGCACCTGCACATTCGCAACAGATGGCTGCTGGACATCTCTACAAGGACTACAGTGGGTCTACACCTTTGATGACACACCAGTACCATTATTTCTACAAGGACTACAGTGGGTCTACACCTTTGATGACCCACCAATACCATTATTTCTACAACGACTGCAGGGGGTCTGCACCTCTGGTGGCCCACCAATAGTAATCTCTACCAGGACTACAGTGGGCCTGCTCTGTGATGACCTACCTACCGGTAGTCTTCAACGACGACTGACTCTGCTGTGGCCCATTACCTGTCTGCATGTCGAGAGTCAGCGACCCTCGTAGATTCCTTTTGTCTTTACGGCACGGCACTTTCCAGTTGTGCTTCAGCGTCCGTGTCTAGGCTTCCGATTCAGTGTGCTTTGGCAGAGACTGAAATTTTGAATTTTACGTTGCATTTTCTATAATTCTTATCGATGTATCGTCATGTATTAAATAGCTCAGGTTTGTAATTGCTTCCATTACGTAGAACTACACTCCTGGAAATGGAAAAAAGACCCACCATACTTGCTCCGGACACTGCGAGAGGGCTGTACAAGCAATGATCACACGCACGGCACAGCGAACACACCAGGAACCGCGGTGTTGGCCGTAGAATGGCGCTAGCTGCGCAGCATTTGTGCACCGCCACCGTCATTGTCAGTCAGTTTGCCGTGGCATACGAGCTCCATCGCAGTCTTTAACACTGGTAGCATGCCGCGACAGCGTGAACGTGAACCGTATGTGCAGTTGACGGACATTGAGCGAGGGCGTATAGTGGGCATGCGGGAGGCCGGGTGGACGAACCGCCGAATTGCTCAGCACGTGGGGCGTGAGGTCTCCACAGTACATCGATGTTGTCGCCAGTGGTCGGCGGAATGTGCACGTGCCCGTCGACCTGGGGCCGGACCGCAGCGACGCACGGATGCACGCCAAGACCGTAGGATCCTACGCAGTGCCGTAGGCGACCGCACCGCCACTTCCCAGCAAATTAGGGACACTGTTGCTCCTGGGGTATCGGCGAGGACCATTCGCAACCGTCTACATGAAGCTGGGCTACGGTCCCGCACACCGTTAGGCCGTCTTCCGCTCACGCCCCAACATCGTGCAGCCCGCCTCCAGTGGTGTCGCGACAGGCGTGAATGGAGGGACGAATGGAGACGTATCGTCTTCAGCGATGAGAGTCGCTTCTGCCTAGGTGCCAATGATGGTCGTATACGTGTTTGGCGCCGTGCAGGTGAGCGCCACAATCAGGACTGCATACGACCGAGGGACACAGGGCCAACACCCCAACATCATGGTGTGGGGAGCGATCTGCTACACTGGCCGTACACCTTTGGTCATCGTCGAGGGGACACTGAGTAGTGCACGGTACATCCAAACCGTCATCGAACCCATCGTTATACCATTCCTACACCGGCAAGGGAACTTGCTCTTCCAACAGGACAATGCACGTCCGCATGTATCCCGTGCCACCCAAGGTGCTCTAGAAGGTGTAAGTCAACTACCCTGGCCAGCAAGATCTCCGGATCTGTCCCCCATTGAGCATGTTTGGGACTGGATGAAGCGTCGTCTCACGCGGTCTGCACGTCCAGCACGAACGCTGGTCCAACTGAGGCGCCAGGTGGAAATGGCATGGCAAGCCGTTCCACAGGACTACATCCAGCATCTCTACGATAGTCTCCATGGGAGAATAGCAGCCTGCATTGTTGCGAAAGGTGGATATTCACTGTACTAGTGCCGACATTGTGCATGCTCTGTTGCCTGTGTCTATGTGCCTGTGGTTCTGTCAGTGTGATCATGTGATGTATGTGACCCCAGGAATGTGTCAATAAAGTTTCCCCTTCCTGGGACAATGAATTCACGGTGTTCTTATTTCAATTTCCAGGAGTGTATATTGTTCAAATAAAAACTGCCCAAGTACGAGTATGACTCGCACAGCGAGGATTCAGTACAAACTTAATTATGTACATACATAGTTCACCCACTCAGGGAACCGAGAATTTCAACGTTTTTTGCCTGATATCGATATCGGTACTGGCAAGACACTGGTCTCGGGATTTCCAAGACTGCATCAAAACTCCTACAGTAGTTCCTGAACTAGCCCGGGCATATAACAAGAAGCGAGTTGAAGATTTTACCTCTTTTATGTAGAGAGAGAATATTTGATAAAACATTTTTTTTTTACTTACTAAACCACGACTGCAACTTAAATTTTCTGTCTGTATGCAGCAGTGTTCGTCTCTAACGCTTTTGATGGATGATGCATGCAGTGTACGTTTAAATATGAGAAAGATATTTTTTATGTGATACAATTACAGTTTAACAAGTTTCATATTTTTTACTTCACTTGTATTGTGAAACCTCGCTTCTTGCCGAAGTTCTTGGTTCAAGTTCAAACATGCAGATTCTGATGAATGACTTTACAAGTTTCAAAATATGTGACATAAATGGCCGAATCTTTTCATCGCGTGACTTAGAAGCTTAAATTTTGTACACATCCAAATGACCGTACACCATAATCCGTGACATAAATTTGAAGTTGATAGACAAATAGTTTCTAAGGAGGAAAAGATGCTAATAGTCGAATGGACTGACAGAAGAACAAAAAATTCCAATATTTTTTCCTTTTATATAATCACAAGTTAACAATTTCCGAAATGTTTCCTTCCCATCTAGTGTGAAATCTTGCTTCTTGCTAAGTTACATGGTTCTAGGTCAATGGGAAGTACAGTATAGGATTTGATAAAGTGAGTTTGTGAGTTTCATAGCATGTGACGTAAATGGATAAATATTTTTATCGCATTGACTTCGAAACTTAAGATTTTTACACCGCCAACAGTTCACAGACCTTAATATGTGTGATAAATTTGAACCTAATACGTATAACTTATGAAAGTGAAAGATGGACGATAAATAGTTTGAACAAGAAGAGAGTAGAAACTTTCGAAATGTGATGCTATAGAAAGAATCCACAAGATGAGATGGGTAGATCACATAACTAATGAGGAAGTATTGAATAGAATTGGGGAGAAGAGGTGTTTGTGGCACAATTTGACTAAAAGAAGGAATCAAATTGCTCTGAGCACTATGGGACTTAACGTCTGGGGTCATCAGTCCCCTAGAACTTAGAACGACTTAAACCTAACTAACCTAAGGACATCACACACATCCACGCCCGAGGCAGGATTCGAACCTGCGACCGTAGCGGTCGGGCGGTTCCAAACTGAAGCGCCTAGAACCGCTCGGCCATACCGGCCGGCAGAAGGAATCTGTTGGTAGGATATGTTCTGAGGCATCACAGGAATACCAGTTAATATTGGAGGGCAGCATGGAGGGTAAAACTCGTAGAGGGAGACCAAAAGATGAATACACTAAGCAGATTCAGAAGGATGTAGGTTGCAGTAGGTACTGGGAGATGAAGAAGCTTGCACAGGATAGAGTAGCATGGAGAGCTGCTTGCCGTCTCAGAACTGAAGACCACAACAACAACAACAACAACAACGTATAACTCTTCCTGAGAAAACAGGGTACTTAACAGTGAGAGAGACAGACAGACAAGCAGACAACAAAGCCATCCTATTAGGGTTTCGTTTTTACTGACTGAAAAGGCTCTGAGAACTATGAGACTTAACATCTGAGGTAATCAGTCCCCTAGAACGTAGAACTACTTAAACGTAACTAATCTAAGGACATCGCACACATCCATGCCCGAGACAGGACTCGAACCTGTGACCGTAGCGGTCACGCAGAACGACTGAAGCGCCTAGAACCGCTCGGCTACACCGGCCGGCTTTACTGACTGAGGCATGGAACTAAAAAGTGCACCTCTCCTAACAATCGGCGTCCTGCTCTGTTGCTCACGGTGGTTGATGGTAAACGCATAGTTGAGACGCTACTCAAATAGCCTTCGTGGCGTTAAAGCCGAAAACAAAAGAAAAATCGGCAAAGCCAGGTATTCTCACGAAGAATGATGCAAAATTAAGGGCCGGAGCGTCAAGCAGAGTTAAGGATATCATTTTCGGCCCCTGTTTCTAAGTTTGTGACCCGTTACATCTTCGCACAGTGCACTTAACGCCCGTACAAACGGCATCTGCGATGTCTGCCGCGACACGGCGTTCAACCGCCGCAGCGGCTTGGAGTAGGGCGGGAATACTTAACAAGGCAATCAGACCCCCTGCGCAAGAAACACGAGGCTCGCGGCAAGTCGAAGAGAAGGGGGCGTCCCCCGCGCCGCCGGAATATGCATGAGCGGATAACTCGTTTACACGTTCGGCACACTCGCGAACAGCCGCGTGCGCGCGCACGCACACGTACGCACATACGCACCCGGCCGCCGCGCACTTGCTGCGGGCCGCATATTTGCCTCGCAAATTGACCTGCTTCTGTTTACCGTGGGCTGCCCGCCACGTCGCCCCAGTCCTGTCCGCCCTCGCAGAATTTGTTTCGCCAAATTAGGACGTGACATCACCGCAAATATTGCACAATATTTAACTTCTAGCGGCGACGTGTGTGAGGGGGGGGGGGGGGGGAGGGAGGGAAAATAAAGCGGGGATCTGTTTGGTCTCCAGCTCCTGCGTAAACCAAAATAAATAACGAAAATGTGCAGATGCAAATTGCCGATCGGTGTCCGGCGACCAATTGGAAACGCTGCCATAGGGTGCTGTGCTCTGGCTAGCCCTGGGGGAGCGAACAGATTCAAATACAAGGAAGAAAATCAATAGCCAGCTACTGACGGCTGAATTTGTTATTTCGCGTGAGTCCCACGAACCTTAAGCGAAGCCTGAAGTGCCTCATGCACAGAATTCCAGTGCAGCATTTAGAGCTTAGCCAAGGTGGGTCTTAATTTTTTTATGATGTTCTGCGAATGACACGTATTGCAGGGGTCCCTGGAAGCAATTCAGTTATGCATATAACCTCAGCAATTAAAGATAATGTTTATCTTTAACTATTACATTATTTCGTACTCGTATCAACACTTTTTGTAACCTCAAAGGGTAAAATAGGAACGTAGAATGCAATGTTAGGAACAGAACACAAATATCAAGCTCTGCTGGCCATAATGCTTGTAAGTTTATTAAATCGAAATGTATGAAAGAAACTAGGGGCCTAATGGTAAGTTTTTAAACAGAAAATGGAAGATGTGTGGCTCAATTTAGTTTAAAAGAGCAACTATTTTAAGTAATCTTAATCGTGCTTCCTTTTATAAATTTCTTGAACTTCTGGAAAGTGTACTAGACGGGTAGAAATCAGGAGCAGTTTCATCTTGAAATAAACACAGTTGGGCTGATGTGTGGAACAAACTGACTTAAACAACATTAGTAAAAAAACTTGTATTACGATGTCGCTGGTAATACCATAATACGTGTGTGTGAGCGCGTGTGCCAGGTGGGTTAGTGACAGAAACTGTTAAGTGCTCAACTACGTACAGCTTCGTCCTAAGCTTCAAAACAAAGCTATACAGAGTGAAGTAACGAGTAAAATACAGGCGCAGCAAAAACTAGGGTTTAGGTCGAGAGATTGCTTCGGCATATGAGTGTTTTCTGGGTACAGTAATGCTGCAAAAGAAGACTGTATGCTAGTAACCGATGATATCGTCCAATGGCCCATTCTGTTAGTAAAAATAGTCGAAAATAGGTTGACAGCAGTTGTTGCTACCGGACAGGAGCAATAGCATGATGGTAATGGCGGTATTGTTCAGTGTCTGTATAGTCCAATGCAATGTCCTCCAGACTTGCATCAGACAATGCAGACACTGAATATTACCAACATCGTCGCCATATATTTCAGGCCACAGTAAGGCAAAACAAAAATGTCTCTCCGTGTGCGGAATCACGGGAATATGAACCAGCATGGAACGTAGACACTGTGACATATGGGACCTTGGGTAGGTCCTAGAGGCATGTATCGACAACCAAACTGAAGCACAGGCTCAGCAGTGACAAACATCAGTCAGTGACGGCAGAGGATTAAGAAATCTACCTACAAGTAACATTTGTGGTGATGCAACCCATAAAAAGACTGTGATCTCTTCCTAAGAACGTCTGGCAACGTTGCTGCTATGCTAATTAAGTTATTACACTGCAACGTACACGAATTGCTTTTTGAGAGGGGTGTGTATGCGAGATGACGAGGCACGCAAGTTATGCTGAACATCCTTCAGAGGAAAATGTGCATGCAATACCTCCATAAAATTTTCACTGGCATATTGATGAAATTACGGTCATTCTCTTCAAAGATCAGTATGGTTTCACGTACAGCGCACTAGCACACTAGTTACGATATGTCGCAAAACGCTAACCCTTTATTAGCCATCAAACTACTCCGAAAGGGTTGCCTTCAATTTACCTTTAGATGTGTGCACAGATCCCAATGTTATATCATGTGAAACTAAACTGAGCCTGTCTACAGTGAAAACATCCACGATTTACGTACGAGTGATATAGATGACTATTTTACTCTACGAAAACAAACCATTAAGTCCTCCGAGAGGCCCATACGATTACCCACCTTCTGTCCAACATAGCATGTCTAAGAGTATTCCGCCAGTCTGTGTGGCCGTCGGTTCTAGGTGCTTCAGTCTGGAACCGTGCGACCGCTACGGTCGCAGATTCGAATCCTGCCTCGGGAATGGATGTGTGTGATGTACTTAGGTTGGTTAGGTTTAATTCGTTCTAAGTTATAGGGGATTGATGACCTCATATGTTAAGTCCCATAGTACTCAGAGCCATTTGAACCAAGAATAATCTAGGGCGCTCTCGGATGTAGAGTAGTATCTGCAAAGGCGAAAACAAGTTAATGCTTTCATTCCCCATCGAAGACGAGATGATTAGAGACGGAGTACTAGCTCTGTTCGTAGCAAGACGAAGGCGGAAACCGTCTGTGCTCCTTTAAAGAGATATTCCGGTATTCTCCTAAGGCGATTTATGGAGATCACAAACTGGTGGAAGTATGAGGACAGGTTTTAGTTCATTTCTCATTAAAATTCAAATGGCTTTGAGGACTATGGGACTTAACATCTGAGGTCATCAGTCCCCTAGAACTTAGAACTACTTAAACGTAATTAACCTAAGGACATCACACACATCCATGCCCGAGGCAGGATTCAAACCTGCGAACATACATATCACGCGGTGCCAGACTGAAGCGCTTAGAACCGCTCGGTCACACCGGGAGAGTTCATTTCTCATTAGCTCAGCCGGTAGCACATTTTCCCGCGAAAGGCGGAGATTCCGGGACATAGCTCTGACGTAACATATTTTTAATCTGTGATAAAATTTCAAATGGCACACATCCAGCTACAGAGCAAAAATTCATTCTGGAAGCATTCCCCCGACTTTTGCTAACCCATTCTTCCCAATACCCTTGTTTGCTAAAGAGGTGGTTGCGCAACATATGCACAAGTTGAGTAAGGTTTGGAGAATAGTAAAGCAACAGGTATTTTCGGTGATGTATGTGACGGTGAAGGGTTGTGGAACGTTCTGGGACAGCTCAGCCAATAAGAGCATTTGCCCATGAAAGTCAAAAGCTTCGAGCTGAAGTCGCAGTTTGGGACAGTTTTAACCTTGCAATAAGTTTCAACCTTCGTTAAACTTAAATCAGGGTGACTGGACCCGGAACTTAACAGTCGTCTTCTCGAACGCGAGACTAATGCGCCACTTCGTTCGGTTTGATGTTTGTAGTCATTCACTAAAAACCGTTAAGAAAAATTTAGGAAGAAGGGACACATTCGCTGCTCATCAATAAGGTCAGTAGCAATATCAAACATTTCATTACATACTGCATTGTTGCTCGCAGTAATCGCACTCCTTATCAATACTGATTTTAATATACATGCCTTATCGACAGCTTCCTTAGCCTATGTATGGAGTCAATGGAAAACTTAATTCCGAATGTGTGGACGGGGATTTGGACCTCGTTCGTCCACTGTGCAAGTAGTACATAGTAACAACTTCGCCACATCGCTCGGTTCATATATTAAACTATGTTATTTTATCCATGTTGGATCTTGTGAACTCCGCTGCCGTTGATGATAGTTGATGAATGAAGCAGACAAAAAAAAATGGCTCTGGGCACTATGGGACTTTACTTCAGAGGTCCTAGAACTTAGAAATACTTAAACTCAACTAACCTATGGACATCACACACATCCATGCCCGAGGCGGGATTCGAACCTGCGACCGTAGCGGCCGCGCAGTTCCAGACTGTAACCCCTAGAGCCGCATGGCCACCTCAGCCGGCTGATGCAACCGGCCTCAAATTCTTTTTAAATGTTTTACTTTGGTACCATAACTTGTTTTAGTTATCATGACCTTCTTCAGGCGGCTAAAATTTTTCGTTACATAAATGTTTTGATCAACAGAATGTCATCTGCTCCACACAGCACAAGAACGTTTGAGAATTTAATGCTAATTTATCAGTTGTTTCATTAATAAAAATTCGCTAATATATGATGCAATAGGGTTATGTTTCCTTAAATACGTTGCAATAGATTGCGATTTGTTTTGTTTTGGTCCATGTGATTTTCTAGCTCTATGTATATGTTCTTGAATTCCCCATAGCACACAAATTGTAAATAAATTACTGTAGCAAACTTAATAATATTCTTAAAGTAAGTGTTTAGCATCGCATATCTGTTATACACTTGATGTTTTTGTTTACAATGTAAATTTTATCATTTACCAATGATACAAAAACTCAGTCATTAAATATCGACAAAAAAGTACACAAAGTTTGGATGGTGTGTGGGAAGTGCAAAATGTAACATGTTAATAACAAAGAAATGTTTGCACTCTAAGTGTAAAGTTACTATTAAAAGACAGTAGGATATATTATTTTCAGTAAAATTCATTTTTATAGTGAGTGGAAATTACTGACAAAATACTTCCCAGCAAACCGATGGCATTTTATAGAGTAGACATATGTGTACACAAATTTGTATATACAGATATTTGATTAAAATAGTTCCAGCTGCTCATTTAGAAAGCGTTAGGCTGAGCTGAGAGTGTGGATATATATTTCTAGTTCCTCTCAGAGGTCCATTTTCCTGCCTTTGTTAAACATTTAAAGAGTATTTGTGGCTGTTTGCGTCATTCACCAATTCTTAAGCTATGTAATTCATTACGAATTTTCATCCTCACTGATGGTGTTGATTTTTATATTTGTGCCTAGGTCGTCTGAATGAGGTTCATCGTCTTGAGTGATGGCATTTTATCTTGGTGGCCTTCTTCTCCATTTTTGTACTAACACTCTTACACATCATGTTTCTAACTACGTACTAAGTTTTCCATTGAAGTCCACTAGCATGTGAGTATTTTCAGGAGTGCATTCGGCATTGAATTCCTTTTTTTGGGTGACAATGCGCGACCGTGTCGAACAGAGTAGGTGGAGGAGTTCAAGGAACGAGACGATATTCTGCGAATCGACTGCCTCTCCATTTCTCCAACTTAAATCCCGTTGAGCATGTCTGGGGTGCAATGGAGAAGCACATTGCAGTCCGCCCACAAACACCAACGACCATCCAGCAGTGGGTCGAGGAAATGAACGCCCTACCACAAGAACTCCTTACCAACCTTGCAGCCAGCGTGGGAGTTCGCGTGGACAGTTCACTGCTGTCCGTGGTGATCACACAGATTATGAAGGATTACGTCTGACATTTTGTATTCAAAAGAACAATGACGTATTTAATAACAAAACCAGAAGAAAAAAATGAAATTCATTACTCCAGATTAAGGCTGTCTTTATCACAGAAAGGTGTGCACAATGCTGCCACCATAATTTTGATCACTTACCCAATGAACAATTTGAAACAAACTGAAAAAGTCTCTCTTTGACAGCTCTTTTTATTTCTTACAAGAATTAGTCCTTTTGTAATGTGTAAAACATGATGGGTAGTTATTACTAAGTCACAACTACATTAAAAACAAGGAAGAAAGAAAATTATTGTAAACGACGCACTGTGGAAACGTTTACACGTGTATATGTACTTATAATTTAAAAAGACACTTTCCACATCGTTGCGCTTAATCCTATAAATAATCCAAGGGACATGAAACTAATTAACAGACGAATGTACTGAAATGGTCGTCGCAAAGGAACGTAATGGTTGGCAGCAAATGAGAAGACGTCAACTTACGCATATGAATGAACAGTAGGACTTGTGATGCAAGAGAATCGTCCTCATGTTTCTTGTCAGTCATAGTAGATAACAGCGTATGACATTCTTGTTGTATACGCCATTTCCTTACGATTTCTTGTGTGACTTATTAACGGTGTAACTCAGGCGTACAGCCGAACTGTAGTACATAAAACGGAAACAACACCTCGGCTGTACATCCAGAAGTACACTGTTATTATTACGCCTCTCCCATCGTATGAAGCAGTAATATGTAACCACCATACATCTTCCCTTGGTTGACGTCTCCCGATTTTACATTGTTGTTGTTGTGGTCTTCAGTCCTGAGACTGGTTTGATGCAGCTCTCCATGCTGCTCTATCCTGTGCAAGCTTCTTCATCTCCCAGTACCTATTGCAGCCTACATAGTTCTGAATCTGCTTAGTGTATTCATCTCTTGGTCTCCCTCTTCGATTTTTACCCACCACGCTGCACTCCAATACTAAATTGGTGATCCCTCGATGTATCAGAACATGTCCTACCAACCGATCCCTTCTTCTAGTCACGTTGTGCCACAAGCTCCTCTTCTCCCCATTTCTGCTCAGTGCCTCCTCATTACTTATATGATCTACCCATCTAATCTTCAGCATTCTTTTGTAGCTTCTGTAACTTCGTTATCTGCAGAGCTAGTTGGCATATAAACTTGTGCTACTGTAGTAGGCGTTGGCTTCGTGTCTATCTTGGCCACAATAATGCGTTCACTATGCTGGTTGTAGTAGCTTACCCGTACTCCTATTTTATATTACAGGTCATAAACTACTACATAATCAAATTTTATCTGACCTGTAACATTATTTCAAGGACGAGATCTGCAATGTTTTTTATTCTGTCATCACGGTTTGCTGCATCTTTTTTACTAACACTACTCCTGCAGCTTCGAGCCTCAACTGTTCCTCTTACTATATCATGCGGTCATTTTACCATAGATGTAATTATATTTCTTGTGTCTGAGTCAAATATTTTTATTCGTTTTTTATTATATTATAGTGGAATATTATTTTCATTCGAGCATTGTCGTTATTTCTTGTTCGTTTGTTAATTCATAACATGTTCCATTATACACTATTTTTAATACCACTTCTATGTATTTTGTGCATGTGTAGTGAAATGTTGTTGTTGTTGTATGACAGTGATGATGAGTAGAGAAGGGAGAGGGCGAAAGCTGGTGTCGGCATATAGCGAAGCGTCAAGGGAGCCGCAAAGTTCCACGTTCAAACCAGCGGAAGGGCCACCATCAACAGTGTCAATACCCTCGCTTCATGAGGCTCTGTGATGAGGTTTTGTATTTAAATCAGGACACTGGCTCAAAATTTGGAACTTAAAGCCACCACCTCTCCTGCCCTTGCCGGCCAAATACTGTCAATGAAAATTCTTTTCATCACCAGGATTCAACCGACTCGCCCCCAGGTCGAACGCCATCGCACAAGCGTGCGTTACCGGTCTCCTCGGTCATGCAGGTGGGTGGGACAGTCTCCTGTATTGCTCATTAGTATAATAATTTTTGTAAGTTTTGCTTTCACATACTTTTTTTTAACTTTCGCGTATCATTTCCCACGTCCGCAGCGATCAGTACGGCGGTCTGTCACTCCAAGGGGCCCGGGTTCGATTCCCGGCTGGCTCGGAGATTTTCTCCTCCTAGGGACTGGTTGCTGTGTTGTCCTCAATAAAACAAAATAAAAGGTACAAAAACAAAACACGATCAGCTGTGACCCACCTCCACGTGGCGGGACACGGGCAATGGTGCAATCGGATGTGGGAAATGGTGTGGAGGTTCAGCCATATCAGCGCCCATACACAGATCGCAGCGACTAAGTGGTCAATAAACACCCACCTTACGCAATTAGGTGGTGGGTCGTAAAATCAGGGCGGCAAGTGAAAAAAAAGTGTCCTCATTATCATCTCATCATCATCAGTGGAAGGCAACAGGAAACACCCCCTGGAATCACTTTCCTAGACGCTCATGCAGTGGACCTCTCTGACGAGGCTTCCCCCTTGACAAGACCTGCCGTAAGGCAGAACACAAAGTTTTTTTATCATTCCCCATCTGGAAAAGTTTTAAAAAAACAAATTAGCATACCAAACATTGGCTTCGAGTAATACAGGGTATTTCAAAATGAATATACAGCTTTTAAGGCTTTATAGCACATACTGCATTTACCTTACAATTATAAATAATACACCAAATGAAAGAGGAGCACAAATAGTTTTTCTTATAGTTGTTCAGTGTGAACACGGATCACACATCGAGTCAACAGGTGAGTTGTTCCGAAACCTTCATCAATGTGTCAGGAGTAACTGTTGCTATAACACTGTTTCTAAAGTCGGATAGAGCAGCTGGTACCAGAGGCACATACACATGATGTTGTTAGATAGTGTGTGAACGTGGAGGTCAAGCATAAAATGCTGTGTGAACCAGCTCTTTCACCCAATCCACCGGTCGGATACAACGTCGTTTAACCAGTCATGTACTGAGTTATGTCAGTGTTGTGGCGCACCATCTTGCTCCCAAATAAATATGTGTTGTTCAGCATCTTCCCATTGAGGCACTGGCCATAGCTGTAGCACATCAACATAAGAAACATCAGTTATAATTGATTCACCATGAAATAAACGTCCATAAACTTTCCGCGGCGGTATTTCTTGGGACTAAGCGTGAAAAGCTTGCACTCGTTGTACATGTTTTTCAGTCACTCTTTGTCATTCCATACTCTTCCCATTGTTCACAGGAAGACAAACAAAACTGTTTGAGTTGCACTGTCATTTGGTGTATTATTTACAACTTTAAGTTGAACGTAATAAATGCTATAACGTCTTAAAACCAGTATGTTCACTTTGAAACATCCTGTGCAACTGTTTACAAATATTACCTTTCTCATCGATGCCTTTCAGTTAGCTACACAAAAATTATTTAGCGTTTCAGGTAAATTTCACGTAAAATACAATGACACATTTTTCTGTCTTGTCTTTCTTGCATCTTCGGTTCTATCAAAGTTTTTAATGTTATGTTTTGCTTTCTACATGTTGTAACATACATAGCCATGATATTGTTAAGTTACTGTTTTTGTAAATGTTGTCTGAAGGTTTCTGTTCTTGATACATATTTTAGTCCTTAAACAAGATGTTTACTTACAAATGTTAGCTTTATATTTTGTCATCTGTTTGGTGGTTATAGATAGTTAAGACTGTTATGTTTCCCAAACGACTGCAGTCCAATGAAAGACTATCTAAGTGTTGTAATGAAATTTTTGTTGCATTTTAAGCATTATTAACTGTGTAATTCTGCCACGATATATCACGAAATTTCGGTTGCAGCTTAATCGACAGTACTTGGCGCTTTGCACTTTGTTGCCAGTAATTAACTGTTTTGTAATTTTGTAGACATGATGTAGATGCATTCATCATCTTAACATTGACTGACATTTTGTGTCACTTGTTTTGCCGTGCTGGTGTTTGGATCGCGCAAGAGTCCGCGCACTTGCCGAAGAGAACTTTTTTTTTTTCAGTGACCACCTCCGTCCGCACACGATTGAAACATTTATTTAGTGTTCCCTGTAATGATGCAGTAGAAGGCTTCTGTCATTAGATCGTTCCTCTGTGTTTCATATTTTCTGTTTGCGTCCCCCTACATGCTGAGCTTCACATTACATTCTAGGTGTTTAGTAGCGATTGTTTGTACCCAAGCAGATATCATTACAGGACTAATTGCAATGTGAAAGCCTACTCTGTGTTTAATTTTCCCCACAAAGAACAGCCTTTCCCTGGCCACAGCCAGTTCTCATCTGTTCTTGCAAGGGTGCAGTTGCCGTTCGGTTTTCACAACACAATAGTTGACACAGCTGCGAATCCTGTTATACGGAGGCTGATTTCTGAGAGATATGCAGTCATAATTTTTGATTTCTTATTCCTCCTTTAGATACGTTAATATTCTCTTGTAAGTGATTAGTGAGTGTATGTTAGTCATTTGGTCATTCGATACACCGATGCCTTTTTATTGTGTTTTAAAATTGGTGCACATTGTATCACCGGATGCAGTGTTATATATTTAATCCACTAGAGATTTAGACGGGGACTTTCAAACATAAGGACATTTGTATAAGTACAGTAGCGGGAATTTCTTTTTGTACGCAGTATGGTAAGGTGAGTTTCTAATTTTATGATCACTTGATCGACAGCTGTTAAGTCCATAGTGCTCAGAGCCATTTGAACCATTTAAACCATCACTTGATCAACAAGTAAGTAAGTTTTCTACAATTCGCCGTGCTAGTCTTGCTGACATATCATTTATAAGTTTGCTAAGCAAGTGCGTCAGATACGAAGGGATATGATTCTAAATGCAAATGTGGCTGAACTCAGTTGTTTGAGGAGTTCCATAATATGTCAGTTTCAAATTAAATTGACATCAATATGGACATTTCAAAATTTTGAGGTTTCCACCCTGTTTATTATTTGTTCGCCATGTGTTACACTTACGACTAATGTAGTACCTCTACATGTGCATAACCGAATATGTGTCGTTTTAAAATTGAGAGTGACAGCTTTCGCAGAAAACCAATGATACACTCGAGAACATTGTTTACTATTTCTTGCGTTACTATATGTATGCTTTGACTGATTACAGTACTGGCGTAATCTGAAAAAATAATCCATTTCCCTTGTACATTACAGGGAAGATAGTTTACATATATGAGGAATGATAGTGGACCTAAAACTGCACCTTAGGGACTCCCATACGTGATTCATTTCCCAGTAAAAATTACGTTCCTGGACTATATGGTTGAATTACTGTGTACAACTTCTTTCATTTTTGTTTAAAAAAATAGATTTCCATCACATAAAATAGTGAGCCTTAGAGAAATATCATCCGCTTTTCTGTCTCTTTAATTGGAAGCAGATTGGAAGTTCTCGGATGCAGTCTTAGGGAAAGTAGTTTCAGTCAACCAATTTCAAACGTAAAAAAAATAAACGATCTAGATTCTTTAGTAGGGTACACCTTTCTAGCTTGTTTTTCTTATTGTTTAACTATATTATTTTTTCAATTAATTGCATGAATTGACTTTCAAGAGTCTGCAAGTATACAACGTACTAAAAATAATTTCCGTGGCGAAATAATCGGACGCCGAAGATAACTGTTTCGGGCAGAAAGTATAAGCATCGAATTCGCGTTCGGGAGGAGTGGACTTGGAATCCCGATACAACTTATATATTGAAGCTTTAATGCAATAAATCACTGAAAGGGAATTGCAGGATGATTTTTTTTCCCTATGTAGCGGCCTCTTCCTCCACGCGACGTTAACTCCAAATCATCGTTTCTTTCTCTTCCTCGTCTTATTTAACCAGTCAAAATATTCAGCAACAACTTGTACTTTCCCCAGCTCTTAGAGATTTTTCTTTCGCGCAGTGCAGAAAACGACTGCGCAAACGACCGCCCGAGGGCTGAACAGAAGGAGACAAAACGCAGCAATTCCGCGCGTAGCCGGGAAGCAATCTAAAGCCTTTCAGAGAAAGTCCAAGTGACAGAGGCATTTGTCGCAGCCGGCAGAGCGCAGCCGGCGAGAAGAAGACGTGGCCGGAGCGCCGCAATTAATAAATCTGCTCGCCGCTCTGCGCCGCTTCGCGACGTGTGCGAGCTGCGGGTTGCAGGTCAGCCAGGGGAGGGCCCTGACAGCCGGCGCGCCGTGCACTATTAATTACCGCCGCTGCCTGCCGGGGGCGGGCGGGCGGCTTGCGTAATGACGGCCCTAACTCATCCGCCACGCGCTCACGCCGTCTCACTCGACGACGGCCGCATGCGTCCGCCTCAGCTTCGGCCACCTACAGCTGTTACCGTACGTGCAAGGAAAAGGAAAGATTCAGATACTGTCCGCATACGTGAATACAGGCTGTATCTCAGATAAGGGGATATACAGGCTGTCCTACAAACGAGTCTTAATTTTAGAAACGAATAAAAATACCAAAAACTATGAGGGTTGTTCCGAAAGTAATGCCACCAATTTTTATTCGTGGAAACTACAGGAGGTACACAAATCACAAAAGCAAGCTAAATAGAGCAATATTTCAGCTATAGATTGTCGTTTTTCCACATACTTACCACCATTCGTTGTGACCTTTAGCCAACGATGAACAAAGCCTGAATGCCGCACTTGTAAAAATCAGAACCGGCTGAAACTAACCACTTCCTTGTAGCTTTGACAAAACCATCCGAGTCGTCAAAAGGTTCGCCACGTAGATCATCTTTCAAAGGCCTAAACAGTTGGAAGTCTGAATGCACTAAATCTGGACTGTGCGGTGGATGTGGTAACACAATCCAGCCGAATTTTGCAATGAGTTGCGTGCTCTCAAAACCTGTGTAAGGTGAAAGTTGGTTTTCCACCCTTGCCTTATCCTAGAAATTCTGACTTCCAGTTTACCCAGTGCCGTATTGTAGCATGCTGAACTACCGACAACTTCTCCAGGCTCCTTTGGAACTACACTCTGGCTATCCCACATGACGGTGCGCATCACTTTGCCTGCAGAAGCCTGGTTCTTGAATTTCTTCTTTGGCGGAGAATTTCCATTGTGCCATTCCATGAACTGTATTTTGCATTTGGGCTCGTCTCATCTCCGGGAACGAATCTATTCAGAAAATGGTAACCTTCAGCTTCATATTGCTCCAGCAAACCAAGAAAAATTTTCATTCAATGAGTTTCTTGTTCTTCTGTAGGCATCTGCGGGACCCATCTCGCACCGACGTTGCAATAACCAAGGTGATCCAACATTGTTACCAAGGAATTACAGCCGACATGCAACTTTACACAGTTCTCTGGTTGTTATCCGCCAATCAGTAGAGATGAGTTGATCAAGATGCTCTTTACTGCGAAGGATGAGAGCTGTGCGGGATCGACCAGGCCGTGACTTGTCATGCACACCCCTTTCACCATCATCAAAATTCCGTACCTATCACCTCACATTGCTCACGTGTATTATATCGTCTCCTTACATCTTTATCTAGCGTCGCTGGATTGTAAACGGCGCAATTTCTTAAGCCGTGAGGAATTCTATCACACATCGCTGTTTTATATATGCGTCCATATCAGACTCCATTTTGGAACACTCCTACGCTGGCGTCAACTACCACAGAACAATGATGTTATCTATAATAGTCTAACAATTTATTGATGACATGCATGTAGAAAACTTGTTCTGAGTTAAAGCTCTCAAACTACGTTTTATGAAGAATACAATGCCACTGCCACACGACAGCTAATGTAGAAAACACTTTTCTGACCTATTTTGCCACGATGTTCTCTCCCTATACATAATACAAAAGTTTCGAGATGCATCTGTAGCATGGCCATCTATTAAACCTCTAAACATTCATGGTGGTTTCTGATTGTTCTATATCGTGTCTCCCTACCACTTTCGCGAAACGACGCTCTGAGCGCGATTTTTAGGGAATTGACTAGTTTGAACCTGGGACCTGTTGCTGGTAAGGAGACGCCAGACCACACATGACATGTAGAATTCAGAAGAGTTCAGTGAGACTAGCGATGATATAACCAAATACTAAACGATCTCAGCGTCAGCTCCACTGCACTCCCTGTAAAAGAATCTTAATACTAACTAAATGTAGTGGAAGGGGTTTGGAAGGGGTTCAAGGCTTTCGAAAACGAAAACGAAAAAGCAGTTAAATTTACCATTGGAAATTTTATTCTACTCACAAAACATTGTTTATAAATTGCACAGTTGATAAAAGGAAGTGTTTTAATACACGATGGTAAACACCAACTGCGTTCAACAAAAATATGAACGAATATTCCCTGAATGCGTTTCCAAGTTCTACAATGGATCGAAGGATGACCTATGCCATATCACATCTATAATCTAGGTTTAAATTAAGTTTCACAAGAGAGAAAACTATCAAAATGGTCTACAGTGACCTTCAATTGTCTTTAATTACTTATCTAACCTGTCGTAAATTACAGTGGCTGATGTGGCTTTTCAATAATTATATAACAGAGAAATCATCGCGTTTCAGATTTTTACTTCAAGTGGCAAATGTTAACACCATGAGCTTTAATTTACGATCGACACAAGTATTACACAAAAAAATGGAGGTGTAACAGATGAGACTTCTGCAGTTCTGAGTGAAGCCTTATGAGCTCAAAAGTGCGGCATCGCGTGCGTTCATTACCTTGTTGGTGTTTAGGCAGCGTCAGGGCGGCAGCGGGCAGCACAGCTCCGCTCACCTGGCCATCTCGGAAGTAAGTCTCTTCTCCTCGCTTCTCCTTACTAGCATTTACCGAAGTTGGTTTATAAAACTATCTGGCTGTGTTTTTATGTGACCAATAGGGTCTCAATATTAACCTTAAGCTCCGCCTACAAAAATTCTGTCAATCCAATGAGAAACGTTATCCTTTTCGTGGTGGGGCAATGGTTTTAAAGTTTGCAACGTAACAGAGACGCGAAAAAGTCTCACGCTAAAACTTTCAGCTGGTGTGGTCCTTTTAGCGTTATCGTAAGATCTATACTATTCTTCTGGAGGGCTCTATCTTTTAACATGGGCTGGGGGGTGGTCCTTGACGTAACAGAGACGCGAAAAAGTCTCACGCTAAAACTTGTGGGTGGTGTGGCCCTAGTGGTTAGCTGGCGACGTGGGTGTCCAGTCCATCCCTTATCGTAGGGCCTTCTAGCTTAACACGGTTCTGCTCTCAGCTTATATTCTCGTTTCTCCCCTCAGAACTGCGTCGGTCTCACGATGGGAAGGTACGACATGCATTTAGGCATTCTTGTGGTAGTCTGTCGTATTCCATTTGCTCACTTGTTACTCGTATTACTTTGGTTAATTTGATGTCACGATTTATTCGGAGCTATGTGACATACTCCTGGATTTGCTTATCATGTCAGGGTTTTCATGGAAGGTGTTAGATTTGCCTGACACCTTACATATCACCACCCTTCGAACTTAATTTTTGCACTCAGTTTAGGCAATGATTGAATCGTTGTCTAAGTGAGTCAAAATTTTTCTAATTTATCTAAATTTTGTTGCATACTGTTCAGTCACGTTATTCTGTTCTATGCTAGTTTGTATTACTAATTTATATTTTTATATTCTTCCACATTATAACTAAAATTGGCAAGAGAAGAATATTTTTATGCTATTATTAATTATTAATTATTTTCTTTCTTTATTTAAGTGTGAAGTTTGTTTTTTAAGAAGTTTGTTATTGAAAGTGAGGAGTCTTTCACATCGATTTTCTTAGAAATATTGTTTTTATAAATGCAGTAATTAAATAAAATCTATTCCTAAGACTTTCTCTAAATATCATGTACAAGTAAAATGTTTTGGTTTCTAGACAATTATTTCAACATTCTTACACTAACAAATAAGAATTATTTCCAAGAATTGCTTTGACAAAGAAATATACATCCACAAGTATTGAGATATTATCTTAATAAACGGTACAAATGTTAAAGAAAAGGGAAAACATCCAACAAGATAATTTTTTATTCTTTTATAAGGAGAAAATAAGTAAAATATAGCTATTCTTTTATTTTTATGAGGAGAAAATAAGTGGCATATTGTTTCTTTATATACTGTCCATTTTAGAACTAATGACTTATTTTTATCGATAGTCAAATTTTTTTCTTAAGCCCATAGTTATAGACTGTTATTTTGTAGTTTATTAGCTGTCTGGTGTGCTTAACTTATTTAGTTTTTCACACATTTCTTTTGCACAATTCCTACATCACATAATTTGATTTCACACGTGCACACAATCCTTTGAATGTTTAAGCATTAGGTTGGCCAATGATTTCGCACGAAGGTGATGGACTTGAGCGAGATTGATGTGGGCAAGTATTTGATGTACAGCTTCGTTCGTCATCCTTGTTGGTTTTGCAAGTGTGTGTTGCTGTTGTGGAGGTCCCATAATGGAATGGAGCTGTGAGTGCAGAGTCTCGTGGTTTACTGGCTTGGTATAACAGTTGTTTATGACTGATATTTCTTCTAATTTTAGCTTTTGCTCAAAGAGAAGTGTGACATTCCCGAATGTTACGCTACCTTTCCCCACACCTATTATCGCTCGTCTCTCATTTAAAAAAATCTGCACCTAGAATCAAATCTACAGTTAGTTTAGGTATAATCACGAAGTTGCCTTCGATCTTTTGATCTTGGCACGAAAGAGTTAACATTATTTGTCTCGTAACCTCCGCAGCATTGTTTCGAATAGGACCTCTTACTTTAATCTTACGTGTTTTCAGAACTGGCAATTCCTCATTGGCATTACACTGCACAAATAAATTTTCTGAGATCTTAGTCGGTTCACTTCCACTATCAATTACAATATTGACTGGGATATGCTTTACCATGGCCTTCACAATTTCAAAGGGTTGGTTCTGTTCTTCTTCCTCTTGCATCAACGAATCCTCCACTGAATCATACATGAGTCTTTTTAGGAATTTCCCTTTTGAATTTGAACTTTCTGTAGGGTAATCTTCGACTGCTACTTCTCTCTCTTTTATTTCCTCTTCTCTATTTCTTCCTTCATTACGCATCTAAATGCTCTAATTATCGCTTCATAACTTCCTTCATTATATACGTTGGGTAGTGTACCCACTTGTAACTTCTTTTCAACTTCTGTCGACTGCGCATTATCCTCATTAATTCGCTTTCCCTGGTTTCCATCTGAAATAGCTCAGCAATACTCAATACTTCGTCCTTTCCTCCTACATTCGTTATGCATGTCTCTTGTAATTCATCTTCCTCGTCAGTATTCTCCTAATTAATTTCGTCCCAAAACGATATTGTTATTTTCTTGTCTTCGTTTTCATCTGGTCCCTGCGGATTTGTTTCTTCCTTCTTCTCTTCTCGTGATAAGATTTTTACTTCTCTATTCAAGGTGCTGCAATTGTCCTGGGTCGGTGCGTCATTCTCTTTGGCATGGGCACTTACCTGTAAATTCGAAAGTTTATCGGGGTTTGGTGGTCTTACCTCCACCTCTTCTATCTGTATTCGCTTTTCTAGTTCAGCTTGTTGATAGTGGTTTCTTTGTTGACAATTTGTCGGTCTATTGGTTCTCCAGTACCCGTTCCGGTTGTCGTTATTCCCTCTGTAATAGTTGTTGCCGATCCTGGGTGAATTATAGTTATTGCCATATTCTCTTCTAAATCCATAACCGGTTCTTTGTTGAAATCTATTGTCGTTTCTTGGTGCGAAGTTATCACGTGGTTCGTAATTATTGTTTCTTCGTACTGTGTCTTGTGGATTCCACTGCTTTTTGTTTTCATTTTCACGTGCACTTCGTCATTTTCTTGCGTCATCTTCCGAAAATATGAACTCTAGTTCCTTTAGAATACCTTTAAATGCTTCTACGTCATTGCCTCCGCGACCTACTAATGATTGCTGGTATTTCAATGGTAGCTTCATCGCGCATAATTTATTCAACTCCCCGTCACTGTATGGTACATCTAAGCATTGCTTTTTGTTTGCCATTTCTTCGAAAAATTTCACGGGACTCTTCTCTCCAGAATTTTCGAAATGTGGGTTCTGTAATAATTCGTACTTCACTCTGTTCTGTGCTTCGCTGGACCAATATCGTGAGAGAAACTTCTCTCTGAAATCTTCGTACGATCGGCATGTCGCTGCAACATTCTGCATGGCTTCTGCGACTGTTCCTGACATGTGTGCAGATATAAAGTCTAATTTGTGTGCTAGCGCCCAGTGTTCTGGTAATCCTACTCGGAATTGATCAATAAAAGTTCGTGGATGTAATGAGTTTCCTTCTCGAAAGTGTTGAAATTTTCTGACTGTGAGGAAATGATCGTTGTCGTACTTCGTCACAGTTCCATATGAAATTCGCGATTCTTCGCCACTTTTGTTTCTGATCATTTCTCCCGTCGTTCTTTCCGGTTGTGGTAGATCCATTCGATATTGTCCACTGTAACTTTCGGCTACCCTTGCGTAGTATCGTTCAAGTGGTACGCAATAATTTTCTTCCATCGGTTGTGAACGTGTAGCTGAATGCATTGCACTGTACTTTTCGCGACCTGGTTTTCCATTGTCACGTTTTGTTTGGGTATCTTGTCTGGCTAACCTTGCCGCTTCGCTGCACGATCCAAACTGTCTTGAAACATACATTTGTGGTTCCGCATGTGTTTGTGATGACGTTTGTTCATCAAGAATTTCTAAACGTGTTTGTTGCTGTGCAGGCTGTTTCATTTCTCGTATGTTACTTTCCGCCTGTGATTGGAATCGCAAATGCGTAATATCTTCGTTAATTGCTTGTTTTTCCGGTGCTGTTACAAATACTGATGTGGTTGCAGACTCTGTGCTTGTTCGATCCTGTTCACTACGCTCTGCAATGATTTGCAACAACTCTGTTCGCAATTTCTGAAATTGTCGCTTCGTTTGCGCTTCTATTTTGACTATGTGGTTATCATATCTTATCAGCGCTGATTTTGTGATACGTTTGTGTAACACACTGTTTTGAACAATTTCAAGCGATGTACCTGCTGCTTGTCTAGTAATTAAGTTTATCTGTTTCTCTGGTTTCTTGACTTCTCCCTGGATGTTGTTACGTAATGTTTTGATCTCGTCCTGAGTGTCATTACGCAATGTTTGTACGTCCACTTGTACATTGTCAATGTCTGTATTCAACTGATTGTAACATGTTATTAAGTTTCCTATCACTTCTCGAGATTCTTTTGCCTCGTCTCCAGTATGACTTAGACGTAACTGAATATTTTTGTTTTGTTCTTTAATTTCACGCATTTGTCTCGTGGTTTCTGCATTCTGAACTTGAATTGGGTTCGCTATGTCTTTATTTTGCCTTGTCATGATTTCCGTAATTTGTTGTAATAATTCTCCCAGATTGGTGGGTCCAATTTCGTTTTCTTCCGACGTCCTACACTTTGTGTTTTCGCCAAAGTGTTGGTTCGCAACCGATTGCATTGAACTGTGCTGTGACACGTTTCTGCTCACATTCCTTGTACTCTGTGGTGAGGAAGCTCTGATTACTTGTACTATGGTTTCTACGAATTCAAGACGCAAGTTAGAATCCTCATCGACTGTCTCACTACTTTCCTGCTCCTCTGTCGTATGCTGACCTAAGTTTTCTGTGCCTTGGCGTCATTATCCTCGTTATGGTGCGTTAACTGTCCTATTTCTAACGATACTGCGTCGTCTGTTGTACTGTCCTCTATTCTCTGGCGATTTCCATGCTGGGTCTCTACCTCAATTCGGTCAAGGTCTCGATCTGCCATTGCTAATCTTTCCGAATCCCTTATTTTCTGTTTTAAAAGCAGTTCACGCCCCCTACTTCGCGTCAACATGCGCTCATACGATCTCACACGTTTCGTAAACTTTTTGTTCACACTACTTGACAATCAATTCACTTACTTGTTGGGTCAGAACAAACTTGTCAACGATGTATCCGCCACCTATGGGCTTGCATTGGAGAGAAAACTTAATTCTAACAATATTAAAATTCATAACTAAATTATGCTATTGTTCCTGCTGGAATATCTCTATTGAATACTTTCTTGCTATCGATCGCTGCAGCTACTGTTTTAGACTATGTATAATTTTAAGAAAAAAAATTTTAATACGAAATTTTTCAGAGGGTATTTATCTGACCTAGCTAGGCATGTGGTCGACCTTCAATCATGGTATTTTACCATCCTGGAAGGGTCGCCATTTTCTAAACATTCATGGTGGTGTCTGATTGTTCAATATCGTGTCTCCCTACCACTTTCGCGGAACGACGCACTGAGCGCGATTTTTAGGGAATTGACTAGTTTGAACCTGGGACCTGTTGCTGGTAAGGAGACGCCAGACCACACATGACATGTACAATTCAGAAGAGTTCAGTGAGACTAGCGATGATATAACCAAATACTAAATGATCTCAGCGTCAGCTCCACTGCACTCCCTGTAAAAGAATCTTAATACTAACTAAATTTAGTGGAAGGGGTTCAAGGCTTTCCTATTTTTAGTTAGCTGGTAAAATAACGTCGAAAAAGCAGTTAAGTTTACCACTGGAAATTTTATTCTACTCACAAAACATTGTTTATAAATTGCACAGTTGATAAAAGGAAGTGTTTTAATACACGATGGTAAAAACCAACTGCGTTCAACAAAAATGTGAACGAATATTCCCTGAATGCGTTTCCAAGTTCTACAATGGATCGAAGGATGACCTATGCCGTATCACACCTATAATCTAGGTTTAAATTAAGTTTCACAAAAGAGAAAACTATCAAAATGGTCTACAGTGACCCTCAATTATCTTTAATTACTTATCTAACTTGTCGTAAATTACAGTGGCTGAGGTGGCTTTTCAATAATTATATAACAGAGAAATCATCGCGTTTCAGATTTTTACTTCAAGTGGCAAATGTGAACACCATGAGCTTTAATTTACGATAGACACAAATATTACGCAAAAAAATGGAGGTGTAACACATGAGACTTCCGCAGTTCTGAGTGAAGCCTTATACACTCAAAAATGCGGCATCGCGTGCGTTCATTACCTTGTTGGTGATTAGGCAGCGTCAGGGCGGCATCTCGGAAGTAACCCTCTTCTCCTTACTTCCCCTTACTACCATTTACCGAAGTTGGTTTAAAAAAACTATCTGGCTGTGTTTTCATCTGACCAATCAGGGTCTCAATGTTAACCTTAAGCTCCGCCTGCAAAAATTATGTCAATCCAATGAGAAACGTTATACTTTTCGTTGTGGGGCAATGGTTTTAAAGTTTGTAACGTAACAGAGACGCGAAAAAGTCTCACGCTAATACTTTCAGCTGATGTGGTCCTTTTTGCGTTATCGTAAGATCTATACTATTCTTCTGGAGGGCTCTGTCTTTTAACATGGGCTGGGGGGTGGTCCTTGACGTAACAGAGACGCGAAAAAGTCTCACGCTAAAACTTGTGGGTGGTGTGGCCCTAGTGGTTAGCTGGCGACGTGGGTGTCCAGTCCGTCCCTTTTCGTAGGGCCTTCTAGCTTAACACGGTTCTGCTCTAAGCTTCTATTCTCGTTTCTCCCCTCGGAACTGCGTCGGTCTCGTGGTGGGAAGGTACGAAATGCATTTAGGCATACTTGTGGTAGTCTGTGATATTCCATTTGCCCACTCGTTACTCGTATTACTTTGGTTAATTTAATGTCACGTTTTATTCGGAGCTATGTGACATACTACTGGATTTGCTTATAATGTCAGGGTTTTCATGGAAGGTGTTGGATTTGCCTGACACCTTACAAAACCTGAAAAGAAGAACATGTCGCAGAAGTTAACCCTTTTTTCCACATGCGACTATTTTGGGTTGAGAAGTGAAGGGAATTATGTTCAGTTCCATTAGATCGATAACTTCAGCAGATAGCAGTAGGGCGTTTTAAAAAATGTAACAGTGAATGTACCCAAACTCGCGACGTCTTATCAACAATTCGTGACGCTTACCGTTACGCTACTAGCTGACACATAGCTACAACACCTCCAGAATTCAACAACAATTCCTCCAGAACTTGCGCATTGCACAGTGCTCTGAGGTAATGCATACGGCCGTATCTAGACTTCTGAGAGACAGACAGTTGCAGCTTTTCTTTTGCACTGCACGACGTTTTTAACAAACAGGTAGCGCAATAGAGTAGCTCAAGTAGAAAGAAACACTTCCTTCTTAAATTTCTGCATCGTACACTGTTGGCAGTTCTGTGTAGGTGTCAGTTACGTTATTTTATTTCGGTGATTACAAGAGTCGAATGTATGCACTGGGTAGCCGAGGCAGCTAGTTCATGGTGATTCGGTCAACCAAGTAAATGAATGTACTGAAAATGCTGCAAACCACTAGAGGGAATCTGTGTGTCAGAATTCTCATCCCGTGTAGCGCAACATTGTTATGATAGAATAATGAATGATAGAGCAGAGAATTTGGTGGTCTCTTGAATTGATTTTAGGTTCATATACTAATGGTCCGGGTTCGATTGCGACTTTGGCTGGTGATTTTTGATAAGGAGAGACAGATTCTGTTCTCTTCTGGCTACGCCAAGTGAAGAAGTTATAATGGCATTGTGGTCTGAAGTTCACGTTAAACATGATATTCCTTCTCTGCCAAGTAGACGTTAGGTTGAACCACAATAGAGTCAGGAGTCACGTCACGTAGAAACTCTATCAGCAGTAACCTTTCTTATACTAGTTATTTATTTCTAGTGACGAAACAAACGCAATGTAGGGTCACAGGACACTTATTTCATCTTTTATTTGAGCTTCTGTATGTCGATAAAATTGGTTCTGATCTGGGAATGCAACTTAGACCGCCCTTATCCCGGAAGGATTCCTTCGTGACAATACAGCTCGACTGTAGTTTGTTGTCTGTTCAAAACTGCAGATTCCTAGACATGTCCACATATTGCGCGTGAAAGGGTTCGAATCCTGGCCCGGCACTAAAGCTCATTATGTATTATCAAGATCTAGCATGAGAAGATCTATCTGCTGGTGTGTAATAATTTTGGTTTTTAATATATTTTCGTTCGTTGTGAACACGAACTTTATTTGACGTTTTTGAGTCCCAGTGAGACACAGAACTGTTTGCGCAATCATTGTAAATTCAAGGATGTTATTCCGAGCTTCTGGTGGAGAAAACATTCGGTAGCTGACGTCTCTTTGTGTGCAGTCAACAACGATATGTGTGGGGCTCGATTTCCAGTCAGCACTGAAGTCTTCGTCTTATTATTTCTAATTCAAACATGCTCACATGTCGCTGCTGGTGTAACAAACCCATTTTTAACGTTCGTTTTCTCTAGAATATAACAGCGATAGGTGCCAGGTTGGAGTCCTGGGAAAGAAAAAATTACAGTTTCGTCTCGTCATTTCAGTTAAAACATATAGCTACTGCCGAGTAAATCCGATATGTCACAGTTGATTGTGCTTCGATAACAATCCAGTTAGGTTCTGCGTTCGAATCCCTGTCCAACACAAAGTTTTGCCTCACGACATTTCTAGTAAGTTACTTGTGAAGAAGCAATATTTAACATCTCTCGTAGTTCGTTAACAAGGACAAGAGATGCTGTAACAATGTTTACATTGTGTAGTTTAAAGTTGATAATTGCTGATATTGTCTAAAATCGAGGTATATCACTCTCTGTATGCCTAGTCAGGAATGACTGTTAGTTTCCATCAGTGACGAAGTCTTTGCTTAGTCTGCATGCCCTGGGTTTGAATCCATATGCAGAACGAGACGGTTCGTCGTGTCATTTGAAATTCACACATATTGTTAACTAGCTGCTCGTGAATAACTTAATTTCTGTTTGTCATTTTGTGTTAAATAATAAGTACGGTATATTATTTGAAGAGGAAATCATGAATATGACGAACTTACTATGTGAATTACCTATCGGACGTAATAATGAGAGTGGTAATATTTCGTGTATGTCATTTATTGCAATAAATGTGAACTTACAAGCCTGAAGAACTTTCTTATATGTGATAAATTGTTCCCTGAAATTTGTAGTACTTTGGTATTACTTTACATCTTGAGTTACTGCGATACAGAGCAGTGTTTTCTAGTGGTGACTTGTTGGGACCATTTTCAATAGTCAAACGACTGTACCGAGGGGCGATTAGAGGACCTGTTACACAGCTGCGCTATGTGGGTTGCATTCGAATCAGGCGAAATGCAATTCAAGTCGTTCGGATACTTTTGAGCACGACTGTACATCGGTCCTCTTAGTCTCCATGATAGACGCAGGACAAGGGTTGCAGCGGGGGCAGTTATATGACTCTGACAAACACACGCCGGCCATTTTCGGCCTAGAAGCAATGCCTTAACATGAGGCCGGAGTAAAAGGGTCTTCTCGCGACGAACGTGCATTCGCTGAGGAGGTGGGGCAAGACTATGATGAAAGGATAAGATTGTTGAGGCAGTGTCTTACAAGCGTCGCCACCATTACCACAGTGAAATGCACGGGCAAATGCGTGTCGTAGATAGGAGCTAACGGTCACAGCAGTTCTCCGACAGATACACTGGCGTATTCCCGCCAAATGTTACAGAAAGGTATAAGGTTGGCTGCGTTTGTAGAGACAGATGGGATCACCATTTGTTCTAGGAGTTTCTTCTGAAGAGAGTACAAGTTGAAAGCAGTTGACTGACAGCTTCATGACATCGGTGAACGAGAGGTATTCTTCTCGAAATGAACACAGTGTTTGACTGCAAGAAGAGTTTATGCTAATGAGGTGCTGTTTGCTATAAATTGAGCACTTGGAGTTGAGCCGACTCTCTGGCAGGACGTCGAAAGGCACACACTGCCAGACTGCTATTATAGTACTCTCTGGCCAAGTATCGATAAGCACACTTGGCTATTTCAAACTGCTGATTTCGTCACTGGATCTCTGTGAGTGAAGCCTCTATTCCTGACTTAAGAGCAACCACAATTCTTGATTCTCGTCCGGCGTTCGATGGAAGTAGCTTCGACTCTTGGCGGTTTGCGGATGCTGCTTCACGTCCTCTGTGTAGTCAAAATTTTCAGCTACACTACGTATGTCGTCTGCAGGTACCCCGGGAGCAGTGACTGGACTACCGCTGCAGAACTACACTTCACAGCTTTCAGTTCGGTGATGCGTGCAACGGTTCGGCAGATATGGAATCTTTAACAGTAAATGTATAAAGTTCTACTTCTTTGCTCACACAGCCCTTTACTGTCAGTTCCAGTCAGGCTGGAGGCTTTCCGAACTTCATTTCCTATCAGTGTCAATCACTTAGTGGTTCCGACGTATGAAGGGGACGCTATTACGTATCGACCCCTTACCAATCTCAAATTTGTCTTAATGAGTTGGAAATAAAGTCCTACGTCAGTACTTGTACAATTTGCATTTTTTTCTTGAGAGTTGTTTTTATATTACATATATTACTCAGTACATAGTTGTTCATCTATCCCAAGGTTTGTCTCCAAGTACTGATCCCGATTAAGTTAGAGTGGTGTATTCCAACAGCGTCGGAAGTTAACGCACGAATTACTTCCCGTTGCAATCTGCCAGTGGTTAGGGCAAATTCACGCATTCGTTTAGGTTACATTGACAGATACATATGCCAATTGAAGGTCCAGAATCAGAGGAGGAATGTGAGGTAGGTCGAGGAGAATAGCCAGGAGTGGGGTAGGAGTTTCTCTCGGAGTTGAACCAAGTAATCTCATATTCTGGATCCGTGGATCGTCACTGCAATCCTTCCTGGTGTAGAAAAGGTGTGCTGGGAATGGCTACTTGTTCGGATTACAGCTGCACGGACTAAGCCATCTGCCGTTCACCGCCGTAGCGGCGTTCTTGTGGACGGTGGTTAGCAGAGAGGGAGTCCTGCCAATAGATGAAGGCAGCTCTCACAACGCCAACATCTGGCTTTTTCTACCGGATTGACGGATTTTATCATGGGTGAGCAGTTTTGGAACTTTCCGAGTAGTTAACGTCATCGTGTGCCAGGTTGTGGTCTTGGTGCAAGAAAGTTTGCTGTGCGACAGATGCTATCAAACTCCTGTGTAGTTTTCACCGATATTGCCGTGCGTTCTGACTCTCCTGTCATTGGTTGGTGTAGATCTGATTTTCTGTGGGCGGAAAAGCATGTCTAACAAAGTTAAATTGTATACGGTGTAACGCAGCCTCCCTTAATGATTCTGGTTATTGTATTTATATTTTTAAGGATTGTTCTCTTTCAAATTTTGTGGTTCATAAAACAGTTCTGCGATGTATACCACGCATTGTTCCATATGAATGGATTTTCTGTTGAGAGTAATTTATAAGAAAAAGCTATTAATTAATTCTGCTCCCTTTTGATCTGTTGATCGGAGCTGTGTTTTGCTTGGCACATTAACTCATGGTGCAGCAAGCCCTGCAGTTTATACGGGGTGCGGGTACGCGCGCAACGGATGTTGGCATTTATCTCACTTGTTAAGGTACTTCATGTGTACTAAGCTATTAATTTTGATATTTCTTGCACAAATCAAGTTTAAGTACAATTTTTTTTAATTGCTGTCGTGTAAAGTTTTCAGTTCTCAGTTTAAATTTAGCTGCTTTTAAGGAAAAGAGATCCTTACGATTGACGATAGCATACGAAGTGTATATCTGATCAGTTGTTATAAGACACACTTCACTGTTATTTTACTCCTGTGGTTTAGAGTAAGATGGTGTCTTAATTCTTTGACCAGTCTATCATGTGAACCATCTGGACAACCCATCATGCCCTCCCACCACAGATAAACATGCTGCATTTATGTCCATGGTACACAAAGTACCCTCCCTTGATTTAGGAGAAAACATCTCAAATCTCTCTCGTCAGCCTATGAACCTCCCAACAAATATTTTATCCAGGAATCGCTACAAGTCGCTTGTTACCGTAACTATGCACCGTCTGGTTCAGAAAAATATCTTAATCTTGATACAGCTGACAAACATCTGGTACAACTAGTTAATGCAACATGACTAAGATATGGTACACATCTACTGTGCCTTCAGAAAGGAACGTCCTCTAGCAGATATACCACACCACTCTGATAACCCAGGAAGATTAACACCCCGTCCTTCAGCAACACGGGATCATTTATTGCCCAATACAAATGGCCATTAATAATTCCATTTAGCTGAAAACTCGTCTCATCAGACCAAACAGGTGCACCAGTCAACTTCCGAGTATCGCAAATCCATCTGTAAAATTCGAGGCGACTGTGCGTATCGCCTCCATTAGTCTCTGAAACAACCTGTGAACGTAGGGTTTCCATTTCTCTTGCTTTTAAATTAGGTGAATTCTTAATTTTATTACACCTAATTAGCGCGCAGCTTGCCGTGTGGACTTATTTGGCGATCATGTGAAAACTTATACCACTGAGACCGCGCCTCTTTCGTCCGCTACTGATTTTCACCTGCTACACCACACTTCCTTCAGATCACACACACTTCCTTCCTTACTAAATTGGTCTCGTAATTTCGTTCTTGTTACACGTGACGGTTAGCAATATCAAACTTAGCCCGCCATCGTCTCCGCACTTCTTCCAAGTTTTCGCAAGTAAAATAACCTCTTAAAATCCACTCTTTGGTCCAAGGACAAGTTTCTAGTCTTCATGTTATTTACGTTTAGTCACCGACAACTACGCACACTTATCAAGAGAGCACCATGTAATTACAATCGGATTTCTTCCACACCCCTTTGTAGAACACACTACATTTAAGTTCTTAATAACTCACCTAAAAATGAGAAGCTGAGTTCCAAAGCATTCTAGTTTCGATAGCAAGTCTTAGGATTGGTTGGACGTATATCTTAACGCTAGGCCATCCTCTTCAAGCCTCTTCATCTCTGAGTAACCAGTGCATGCTACATCCATTTGAATCAGCTTACTGGCTCCTCTCTTCAGTTTGTATCACACAAACATCCATCCATTACCAAAATAACGATGGCTTCGTGACCCAGGACGTGTTCGATCAGTTAATCTCTGCTTCTTGTCAAACTGAACCAATAAATTTGTTTTTTCCTCAGTTCGACTCAATGACTCCACTGTATTATTGGATCCATCCATCTAATCTTATGCCTTTTTCTGTAACACCCGATTTTGCAAGCTTCTGTTTTCTTTCTGTCTGAACTGCTTATCGACCACGTGTCACTTCCATGTAAGGCCACACTCCATATAAATGCATTCCTAAAAGAGTTCTTAACATTTAAATTTATAACAATTGTTAACAGACTTCATTTTTTTTAGAAATAGTAGTCTTGCTGTAGCCAGTCTGCACTTTATGTGATCTATACTTTAGTCATCATTTGTTACTCTGCGCCCCAAGTAGGAAAACCCATCTACTACTTAAAAGATCTCATTTTCTAATCTGATTCTGTCGGCATCATCTTATTTAATTCGATTGTTTTCCATCTGACCGCAACCATGGAGAAATATTCTGGTCAATAACGGAGAAGGTAGTTTTCCCCAGACAACTGATAAAAGTATGACAAAGTTTGTAGAAAAACACCAACGTAAGAATGGATACCAACAAAGCGGTGACAGTAGGAATGGAGATGAAGCGGGGAGTAATTCAAGGCTTTAGTATATCACCTACTATTCATCATCTACATCGACGACCTGATTAGCGAATGGCCGGCCAGGGTGGACGAGCGGTTCTAGGTGCTACAGGGCAGTGAAGATAATTTGCAAATAACGGTACATAGATTAAATAAAATAAACCTAAATTACAACATAAGCAAATCAGCAACGAAAACAAAAACAATGGCGTTTTTAGGAAAGAAACCTATAAGGACTGAGATACACTGAAGCGCCAGAGAAACTGGTTTACGCAGGCTTATTCAAGTTCAGAGATGTGTAAACAGGCAGAATACGGCAAAGTGGTTGACAATGCCTATATAAGATAAAACATGTCTGGTGCAGTTATTAAATCGGATACGGCTGTTACAATGGCAAGTTATCAAAATTTAGTGAGTTTGAAAGTTGAGTTACAATCGGCGCACGAGCGATGGGTCACACAATCTCCGAGGTAGCGACTAAGTGGGGAATTTCCCGTACATCATTTCACGAGCATACTGTGACTATTAAGAATGCAGTAAAATATCATATCTCTGACATCGCTGATGCCGGAAAAACATCCTGATTGAACTCGACCAACGATGGCTAAAGAGAATCTTCCAATGTGGCAGAAGCAAGACCCTTCCGCAAATTGCTGCAGATTTCAACGCTGGGCCATTTACAAGTGTCATCGTTCGTACCATACAATGAAACATCATAGATATTGGCTTTCGGAGCCGGAGGCCCGCTCGTTTACCCTTGATTCTCCACGGCATAGAGCTTTATGCCTCGTCTGGGCCCGTCAACGCCGAATCTGACGACTGGAAACATGCTGCCTGGTCGGACGAGTCTCCTATCACATTGTATTGAGCCGATGGATGTGTACGAGTATGGAGACAATCTCATAAATCCATGTACCCTACATGTCAGCAGTGGACTGTTCAAGCTGCTGAAGGCTCTGTTATGGTGTGGGGAGTGTGCAGTTGGAGTGATATGGGAGCCGTGACAAGTCTACATACGACTCTGACTGGTGCCACGTACCTCAGCATCTTGTCTAATCACCTGCATCCATTCATGTCCATTGTACATTCCGACGGACTCCGCACGTCCAAAATTGCTACAGATTTGATTCAGGAACACTCCTCTGAGTGAACAAACGTGCTGTAGCTGAGTTCCAGTTGATATGTCGAGAGAAGCTGAAAATACCAGGCAATATAGTACTTAATATTCGACTTCCATTGATTATAAATACAGTGTATCACCAGTATAAGTAAATGCTGTCTTCTACTCATTCGATAATATATGGCATTATTAGACTAGGAGCTGCCATACCTTGATGTGTACCGTAACGTAAACTTCTGCTAGTCTGACAAATACTGCATTATCCTATCAAAGAAAATATGTGACGACCACTGCACAAACAGTACTCAGAACTACAATTAAATGCAAGATTATTAATACTTTCATTCTACAATAGTCTGTTACATCATTTTCCTCACATGTAAGTAATGTTATCCACATTTCTTATTTATAGAACGAACTACAGATCATATCAAACTTAAATGAATTTTGTTAGTATTGAGTATTTACATCTTACTTCTTCCTAGTATGACATTACATCTTTAATGCACTAGTCAAGAGGTAAAATGTATTTTGCTTACAAAGGATCATTGTGAAGTGCCAATAAAAGAGCCTGATGATACTTGCCAGGCGGACCTCCTCACCCCGTAGGAAACTACTGCACTCAGCCACCTCAGTATTGGTGGCAAAACCACAGCACAACATTTATATATGAAGCAGGAAATGCCTGGGCTCCTCTGCCGTTCACAACCGTAGTTTTAACTCGGAGTTTGCTCCACACAAGGTTGAACAACTTTGATAGTCAACCATGGAAGGAAATATTTTAAGGAAAATTCCACCGCCTGGCAACAACCAGGAAAAACTGCATTCGGATGCGTTGGGCAGTCACTTAAAAGATATCTTTGATGAGTCGGAGAATCTGAAAATAGCAAAGAATTACAGCAGACCGAAACTTAGACTCAAGACAGAATTGGTAAGTAACACAGTGACACTCAATAAAAATTCTCTTATTCATCCAGGTATACTCAAAAGTTTGTTAGATGAAATGAATCGACAGGAGATTCCGATAACCGGACTTCAAGAAATGAGAAACACTGATCAAGAACCAATGGAATCACGAGGATATAGAATTTACAAGGGAATACCAGGGAAAAGAGCAATGAAGCAATGCCCACAATTCGCAACAGGATTGGTGGTTAACCTCAGAATGATAAATTCCATAATAGAATTCAAATCACAATCTCCTAGGCTGTCAACATTAACTATAGAAGCGGCAAATAGAATATACACAATAATAAATGAACATGCCCCAACTAATGACATAAACAGTAGAAAAGACCACGATGAAAGAGAAAATGTAGATGGATTTTGGGAGCTTTTGGATCGGACAGCAACAAACATCAACAAATTCACACCAAAATTTTAATTTTAAACGATAATGCCCAAATAAGAAGAGAAAGTAGACACAGAGATGTCATAGGGAAATGGTTAGCTCAAAGAAGAACAAACCAGAATGGCATGAGGTTGGTGGTATTCTGTAGAAACAACGTCATGATCTCAAAATCAACATACTTTGTGAGAAGACCAAATAATCTTAAAACAATGAAACACCCAGACTGGACAAAAGGAGAATAGCAGTTGGATCATGACTGCATGGATAAGAACTACCATATGGAAATCTACAATGTGAATGTCCTGAGAGGAACTGACATCGCGTCAGATCATTACTTGATAAAAATAAAAATTATGTTCACGCCACAGAGACAGAAAAACTTTCATTTTAAACTGAAGAGAACCTGTGACCCTCATAAATTGATAAATAACAAGAAATATGAAGAAAAAACTAGGAGTATAGAAATAACAGATCATCGGAATGAAATAAATTCCCAATTGAAACAAATGTCTGAACAAGTAGATCCAATAAATCCTAGGAAAAACCACCAGTGACGAATGTGATATAACAGTGGAAGATGGACACCACGCCTGGTGAAGGTATCAGAGTCAAAAAACAGAAGAATCTTACTTAGAACTCACAAAGAAAAGAAAGATGACTCAAAAAACACGGAGGGTTAAACATCAATATCAAAAAGATATGCTTTACATGATAAAATAAATATTAAGAAAACAAACTCACGAGATTACTACAAAACATTTAGCAGACAACTCCAAAGATACGATCCCCCAACACTAATGCTATAAGGAAAAAACAATAAGGTGGCCCATAGTGATTTAAAAAATTCAGAAATTTTAGCAGAAACATTTAAAAAATTACTAAGTTGCGAAGATCCTCTTCACCTTCTTGAAATAAACACAGAAACTGCAATAGAAAGCCTCACCCGAAAATGTATAACCCACCGACAATTCACGAAGTCTATTAAGCTTTGAGCGAGCTCAGGAACTACAAATCAAGTGGAGAACATCAAACATTTACAGAGCTCAGGAAATAAGCAGCAGAAACCGAGGAGATATCATTACATCAATGCATTGTTAAAATCTGGATCGGAGAACAACTTCCATAACAATGGACTACTATTACCATACACCCGTTACACAACAAGGAGAAAAATCCAGTCCAGAATACTTCAGAGAGATTTCCCTATTGGATTGCACTTATAAAGTATTGTCAAGAGTTCTCTACAATCGCTGTAAAGATCAGCTTGAAAAGGAGCTAGGAGAATACCAAGGAGGGTTTAGACCACGGAGAAGCTGCCCAAAACAGATCATCACATAAAAATTAATAATGGATGCGTACAGAAGAAGACAGAAGTAACTAGTCATAACCTTTGTAGACTTCAAAAAACCTTATGATTGCTTTCACAGACCATCTATCTGGATATATTAAGAGATTTTGGATTTACCCCAAGTTAATGAAAATGATAAAATTAACCCTTACTAACACCAGGTCCAAAGTAAAATGGAGAGGAGAGCTGTCTCAGCCATTAATGACTAAAACAGGGTTAAGACAAGGAGACGGTCCATCATCACTGCTCTTCAACTGTGGTCTTGAATACTTGATGAGAGAATGGTACACACAGAATCCCAAAAATATAACAATTGGAACCAAGAAAGATGATATGAGCCTAAATTATATGGGTTTCGCAGATCACTTGGGATTACTAGCTAATAATGTACAAGAAGCTACAAATTAAATAATGAGCCTGCAAAATATAGCGCAAAAGATAGGACCCCAGGTATCTTTTGAAAACAGACATCATAAATATTAAAATAGTGAAGGAATTTAATGATCTTGGAGACAGTATAACACACAACTTTGATGAAAAAACTACTTGGCAAAAAAGAACCAATGAAACGATGGAATCTCAAAAACTATCAATCTCTACATACTTTAAGAAATGTGTACCAATTCAAACAAAATTGAAACACTACAACACAGTGGTTCAGCCAGAGGTAATATACGCAAGCAAGACTTTGTTTAAAGTCACTCAGAGGAGTCGACAAAATAATAAGGTAGTGGGAAGAATAGGTAGAACATGCATAAATAAAAAATACCAGAAGGAAGGACAATCGTCGATAGTGCCAAATGAAATAGTGTCCAGGGAACTGGACCCCTACATAGATACTATATGTAAAACGATAATTTTTTTCTTTGGCCACGTAATGAGGACATCAGAAGTCAGATTAGATAGAAAAATTATACAGAAACTGTGGAATCTGAATCATCATATAGAATGGATCAAAGAAATTAAAGAGGAAATGAGGGAACCAGATACAACCTTGGCTGATCTGCAAAATAAGACAGAAAATCTCAAGAACCTGAAAAGCAAGAAAATAAGATTTAATCCAAATGTAGACAAACGACACACAATGAAAAAGTTATTTACAGATGAGTAAAGACAGGAAAGATCAGAATAAATGAAATGATACTGGGCAGTTAAGAAAGAATTAAACATGTGCTTACTGAAGAAGGGGACCAGGAAATTATTTACTAAAGTGGCCCAATGAGGCCATAAAAGCAATGTACATTCTTTGTTTGCACTCCATTTAACTTTTAGGGGGCAAAACAAGCCCTAAAATATAATTTGGGATATTACATTTAGAGGGAATATCTTAGAAACGACGGTGTATAAAAATGTTTCTCACGTAAAAATTAATGTGTAACTAACGTTCTTGGAAACAGTAGAATTGAATTTTGTAACAATTTGAAATTTTGCTTAATACTCCACCAACATTAATTAATTTTGAAAAATTAAAACTTCTGTTACAATATAAACTAAAGAACATTTCAAGCTACATACATCCATGTCTAATAAAGCTGGCTTCCGAAAAATCATTTTTGGAAAATAAGCTGCACACAAAGAGCTGTTGTAGTACTTCCACCATACCTAATTAAAATATCTAAACATTCATTATTACTGTACTTATTGATGTCAGTTATATTTGTTTGATATTTTAAACTGTTATTTTACATTATCGTTGCACTTCTGTTCTTTTATTGTTATTTCAGTTTAGCGTTTCACTTATGTGCATTTTTAACTTAAAATCATTACTATAATAACAATCTGTAAATGCATGCTTAAAACGCAACGTTCTCTTTCACAGTTTCGTCTCATAACATACATGACAAACAATACAATACAAAACAAAATTGAGCAGGATTTCAAACTGTCGCAGATGACCCTCTAACTATCCTGATTTGTTTCAGGAATATTTTAAGACATTGGTAAGATTGTCGAAGAGATTTGATTACTTACTAGTGACTTCAGCTTGATCATATTTTTTCTCAAGTTGAGATTGGCATCATAATTATTCTACACAACTAGATGTGAAAGTATTGTCGCAGCACTCTTCCAATATCGAAAGCTACTTGCTTACCAGGTGATCCCAAAGGGCTCGACAGTACAGGTATAGTCGTGAAATGTACGCAGCTTTCAATGCTCAAAGAAATTTAATGATTAGATTTCCCGATCTACTTCTGTTGAATGATTATGATGTCAATCTTTACTTGAGAAAGAATATAATCAAGCTGAAATCACTAGTACATAATCAATTCTTTTCACAAAGACTTACCAATGTATTGAAATATGCCTGATGCAGATCGCTTTACTTAGATAATCACCCACAACAGTTTGAGATCCTATTGAATTTTGTTTATATTGTGTTCTCTGACGTGTACATTACTGGAAGAGATGGAGTAAGAAAACGTTGTGTTTTAAGCATTTATTCACAGATTATTGTCAACGTAATGAGTTTCCATAATTAGCAAATTATACGTAATTGAAACGTTCAACTAAAACACAAAAGAACTGAAATGAATGTAAAATGCAAAATAACATTTTAAATGTTAAACGAATACAAGTAAAATAAGTAACTAGGCTAACCATGAATGTTTAGTTACTTTAATTATGTATGTCGAAAGTACTGTGAGAGCACATTGGGTACAGTTTATTTTCCAAAAATGGTATTTCAGAAGCCAACTTTTTTACACAAGGATGTATGTAGCTTGAAAGTTTTTTTCATTTACGCTGTAAAAAAAGTTTTCCAGTTTCATTTTAGTTAATGATGATGGGGTATTTAGGAAAATTTCAAATTATTGCAAAATCCGATTATAAAATTTTCAAGAACGTTAACTACTATTAAGTTTTATATAAGCAAAAGTTTTAATGTATCATCATTTCGTAGGTATTTCTTTCTAAACTAATATTCCACATTACCTTACTGGTTGTATTTTACTCCTTAGAAGAGAAATCGGGCCCAATCAAAAAAATATGTATAGCTCCCTTTATACGCCCACCAAGTTTCATCAAGGTCGTTCACTGACACTTGGGAATGTTCCCTTGTTAGCGAGAGATGGCTCCGACGCAGACAATGTGCGATGAGGTTCCTACATCTCTGTGTCAACTCAGCAGAGACGTCTCCAAGCCGAGATACGTTAACATATTCCGCAGGGAGATTCTCATTATAGAACAGACGCCTACAGCTCGCGTTTGCTTGGCATGTTGAATGGCTGAAGTTACCTCGTAGTATGCTGAACATCACGGAACAGCAACCTACCGCTATCAAAGGATCGCAGATAGAATTATTGCACTAAGCAGCATAAGATATTTGAGCCATGGCTCACACATTAAAGCGTAATGATCCATGACTGACATTCTCGTAGAGAAACAGGTGTCGACACGGTCACTACAGTACTCAGTACGTGATCTCATACTTTTAAATATCTTAACAGAGTCGCTGCAGAAAAGATCAAGGAAAACAGCTGCTGTACGTGACATCACGACTTTATCAGACTACCAGTAATGATTCCATCAGAGTCTAGAATCAATTTGGAAGCAAATGGTAAAGCAGCTCTAGATGTAATACGAAGTGTTTCGAGAAAAGCTCTAGAGTCTCATATCAAAAGACTGCATAAATCTCACTGAAAAGTAAGCTGTCATACAAAACTAGAAAAGGGGAGTGAAGGTAGTTAGGGATTGTGTTGGAACGAGAAACAGGTTTCTTACGACCATGTAAATAAAAAGTGTTAGAAATTTACGAAAATCATGAATAAAATATAGGATGTCAGCACATATTCCGACAACAATTAAAACCTACAGGGCACATTAACGGAAATTAAGTACCGGTGTTGTGCATCTTGAAGTCCGAACGTAGACACACAAGCTTAAGCTAATGATCTGGAATGACTCTTGTTCATATTTAAAGAATGAAGAATTTCAGCTGGCTACCATTTTATTCCATGCTTCTCATACGTCTTGTGGTTCATATTAAATCAATGCTGAAGTAGTTACAACAAAAAAAGGATCAACGTTACGTGTAGGATATCACTAGAAACACTGAATCATTAAAATAGGAAAAGAAGAAACTGTGATAGGAATCACTTAACGAAAGAATGGCGACATACATATGAGGAGGGTGTTCCATAAGCTTCTGCAAAATGTCGAAGAAAGAGAAACCATGGCTCAAACAAATCGAACACAAGGTGTGATACACTGCCTGTGAGGAGAGACACAAAAAGAACAGAATTCACAGTGCGTGAATGCGGAGATATCTGAGCGGCAGAGAAATATCATAATGCCTTCAGTGCACATCAGATAAGGCTGCGTTTTATAAGAAGCCAACCTTTTTGGGAAATTTTAATTAAATACATGGTAAACATTTAAGTGTAGCAAGTAGGGTAACTTCACCGCCAGGAGACCTAAGAGCCTAGATGTCTAGTACACGTAATGACAAGGTCATCGAATAAAACATATCGACAGCAAGAATAAATACACGTCACAATACGGCAGAACAAACGATATCAGCAGTATCATTCGGCATGTAGCCCACTCTATGCTGTAGCGTTGCGAGACAGAAGCCAACAACACGAAAAGAGACGAACCACTTATTCCAGAAATTACTTCATAAACTATACGTCCTCCGCCTACAAACATGGGGTATGAATGTATTTCTATTTTTATTCATAATTTTATTCACTTATTTAATTTTCAATTTATTCTTCATTTACTCCTATTTTTATTGTTTCTAATGCCAACGAAATCGTAACATTCTACTAGACGGAACATGAGGTGCTGGAGTCTTAATTTAATAAGGAAGCAGATGAATCCGGAAATGGAAATGTGAAGGCTAAATCTAGATTTAATAGGAAGCTGTGAAGTGAAGTAGAAAGAAGATGAGAATTTCTGATCTAAACTGGAGCAAGATTCGTCATGAATATGACGCTAGGGCAAAAAATGAGCTACAGTTCAGTGACAGAATTATTTTTACCAAAATATGCAGCAAATCGACAGCAAAAACTGAAGCTCAGTTATACGCACCAACGTCAAAAGTAGAAAATAAAGAGCAACAGAAATTCTGTGAGGATACTGAACGTCTATTTCAGTTTCTAAAGGAGATGAAAATATAATAATCGTGGGTTATGGTAACTAAGAATTGCAAATATGATATGCTGGTGCATCAACAACCGGTGTAACTGCCAGAATGTTGAATACAACCATGCAGACATGCATTGATTGTGATGTACGATTAACGGATATCGGTTTGTGTGATGAAGTTGCAAGCCTGTTGTACTTGGTCGATCTATACAGGGATAGGTAATGCTGTTTGTGGATGACCCTCGAGTTGTCGGGCGATGATGCCCCATATGTGTTCTGTTGGAGAAGGATCTGGTGATCGAGCAGCCAAAGACAACATGTCGACACTGTAGTTGGATAACAACAGCATAATATGGGAGAGCGTTATCCTGTTGGAGAACACGCTCTGGAATGCTGTTCATGAATGGCAGATTTACCAGATTAACGTACAAGTATTGCTTTTCCGGTTGTGTGAGTCTGTTACGATAGTGCTCCTGCTGTCATACAAAATCGTACGCAGAACATAACTTCAGGTGGTTGCAGACCCTCAGACTTGCCTCCTCCTAACCAACAAAGGACCATCATTGGCAGCGAGACAAAACCAGCTCCATGACAAAACACAACAGACCTTCATCCTGACCTCCAACGAGTTGTTGCTTGACACCACTGAAGCAGCAGATGCTCCTGGTTTTTTAGGTCAGTGGAACGCACGCTACAGGGCGTCTGGCTCGGAGCTGTCGTTGCGCTAACCGATTTGTACCAGTGTGGTGCCAACTGCTGCTAAAATTTCTGCTGTACGTGCAGTATGACGCGCCAGAGCCATACGCCGAAAGTAATATGCTTCCCTCTCTATAGCGCCTCCTGGCCGTTTGGAGCCCGGTCTTCCCATGAGCGTACGTTTTTGTGACCACCCCTGCCTGTAATAAAGTACGATGGTTACATTCCTGCTAAGTCTTTCTGCAGTGTTGTAGAACGAAAATCTATGTTCTCGCAGCCCCATTACACAAACTTGTGAGGAGCTTATTTTGACGTCGTTGTCGCCTTAAAGGCATTCTTGTCGAACATCATCTCACGCCCTCTTTTCTCAAAGGTAACTAACGCTCACTACCGTTAAAGCGTCTATTTGAAGCAAACCTGACGTGCATCCTCAGAGCGGCACACCTAGCACCACTCATGGGACTGGAGTAAAATCTGAATACACATCGACTTTCAGATGTGGAAATATTCCTGCCAACTTTCATTTACATCGTGCAACTCCTTCGTCTTAAGACTTTTTTCCGTTAGTGTATATAGCAATGGGAAGGACTGCTCTTCATATACTTTTATGTAGTCTAGCATTGTGAAAATAAATATATCTGAAACGTGTGCTTCATCTTTTTTTTTCTTGTCCTTTTAACCAGACTGAGACACAAGAACGCGTGGCCGGGTATAGATAGTTGCTGTTGGGGTCTTCAGTCCAAAGACTGGTTTCATACAGGTCTCCATGCTACTCTAACCTGTACAAGCCTACCGCCTTCACCGCTCCCCTTCCCCCCCCCCCCCCCCTGCTCCTCTCCAGTACTAAATTGATGATCCCTTGATACCTCAGGATGAGACCAACCAACCGATCTCGTCAGTTTGTTCCACAAATTTATCTTCTCCCCAGTTCTATTCGGTGCCTCCTCATTAGTCACACGATCTACCATCCAATCTTCAGCTTTCTTCTGTAGCGCCACATTTCAAAAGCTTCTATTCTCTTCTTGTTCAAACTGCTTAACGTTCATATTTCACTTCCACACATGGCTACACTTCATACCAATACTTTCAGAAAAGACTTCATTCTTCTTCAGGATAGCTTTTCTTGTCATTGATATTGTACATTTTTTATCCTCCCTTATTCGACCATGATCAGTTATTTTTCTTCCCAAATAGCAAAATTCATCTACTACTTTAAGCGTCTCGTTTCCTAATCTAATTCCCTCGCCATCAATTGATTTTATTCGTCTACATTCCGCTATCCTTGTTTTGCTTTTGCTCATGTTCATCTTATATCCTCCTTTTAGGACACTGTCCATGCCGTTCAACTGCTCTTCCCAAGTCCTTTTCTGTCTCTGACATTATTACAGTGCCATCGGCAAACCTCGAAGTTTTTATTTCTTCTCGTTGGCCTTTAATTCCTACTCCAAGTTTTTCTTTTGCTTCCTTTACTGCATGCTCAGTATACAGATTGAATAACATCAGGGATAGAGTACAACCCTGTCTCACTTCCTTCTCAGTCACTGCTTCCTTTTCGTACTCCTCGACTATCATAACTGCCATCTGGTTTCTGTACAAATTGTAAATAGCCTTTCGCTCCCTGTATTTGACCCCAGCCACCTTTAGAATTTGAAAAAGTGTATTCCAGTCAACATCGTCAAAAGCTTTGCTTCCCGTTTCTTCCATGAGAATTCGTAGGGTCAGTACTGCCTCGCATCCTATTTTTCTCCTGAGTCCAAACACATTCCCCGAGTTCGACTTCTACCAGTTTTTGCATTCGTCTGTAAAGGTTCGTGTTAGTATTTTGCAATCTTGACTTATTAAACTGACAGTTCTGTAAATCTCGTACCTGTTGGCACGTGCTTTCTTTGGAATTGGCATTATTATATTCTTCTTGAAGTCTGAGGGTATTTCTTCTGTCCCATACAACTTTCTCAAAAGATAGAAGAGTTTTGTCGTGGCTGGCTCTCCTAAAGCTATCAAAAATTCTAACGGAATGATGTCTACTCCCGGGGCCGTGTTTCGACTTAAGTCTTTCAATGCTGTGTCAAATATTTCATGGAGTATCATGTCTCCCGTCTGGTCTTCATCTACGTCCTCTACCTCGTCCATAACACGGCCCTCAAGTACATCTCCCTTGTACAGACCCTCTATATACTCCCTCCATCTTTCTACTTTCCCTTCTTTGCATAGGACTGGTTTTCCATGTGAGTTCTTGATATTCATACAGGTGCTTCTGTTTTCCCCAAAGTTAACAAACAATAGGAGCAGTATTTATTATACATTCAATTTTGTCCCCAACGTTTAAACGCTACACTGGTTTATTTGCTAAATGCACTGGGAATCTTTCATATTCGTTTTCCCCTCAAAATGAATACGAAAGGAATATAAGCTCCAAGTTTCACTGTGTGTTGACCGTGATGGGAGGAAATAAAGTTCGCTAAAAGTATAGCAAATGAGTGTAATTAATTCATGTTTATGACCAAGTTCATGAAATCGACATGTGGCAGTCAGTTGCAAAGAGGCATCGCCATGAGATGCAAACAATTCCGAACATGGAACATTTACAAACACGTATATAAAAAAACACATACAAACACACACACACATACACACGTGCGGAAGCGCGCGCGCTCGCTTCCGGGCACACACCAGCACACGTACTGTGACATAATCCCAGCTGACCGCTGAGCGTCGGTGCTGTCCACCGCAGCCCGAAATGACTGCCGTAAACACACGAGGCGGATGCCAGCAGTCCTCCGAAGTGCTTAACCGTAACGCAGCGGCCTCGCGGTGCCTCTGACCGCAGGCGAGCTGTAGCGCACCGTTTCGGCCGTGCGCACTCTGCACGTCGTCAGGCAGATACAGACACTGCAAGGCGAGGATTACCACCTGCCGCAGAGGGCGAAACAACTACCTAACGTAGCGAGAGGACAGTCGGTCTGCTAACATTGCTGCCGCTGCCTGTAGTCTCCGTCCCGACACTGTGCAGCACCGCGCTGCTGCCGGAGCGTTTATTTTATGTGGCGGGGTGGTCGCTGAATTGAGGAGAGGCACCATAGAGTGGTCAGAGCCTTTCAATAGACCTTGTCAGAGATGTCCCCGGATAGTGAAAACCGGTAACAAAACCTTGTGACGGCCAACAGGCTGATTATTTGGGTGTATGAAGAACGCTGCCAGTGAAGTGTTTCAGTATTTTCCCTTTGGCGTTAAGCGCTGTGTAGCATAACATGAAGCAACATTTCGGTGACTAATGCTAGGAACTTCCATATTTATATACTTTATCTAGCTGTTGGTTTATTTAACGTAGCAACAGTAAGTCCATCAGGTTGTTTCTTTTATCTAACATAAAAAAAGCGTACTATTTGTTAATTAGTCGGCAGTTTGGTAGGTCGCTCTGTCAACCTATAACAGGGGCTTTTCGTAGCCGTGAGCCTCGTATTGAAGAAAAAGAACTTACCACTGTCTGCCTGCCCCTGAGTGCCAAAGCGTCTGAGGTTCCGTGAATACTGAATGACTTCTAGCCCTAATTTATTCTTTTTTCCTCCTCTCTTCTTAGTGTTTTGATGCAGTCCACTACGAATTTCTCTCTTCTGCCCACCTCTTCATCTCCTAATACCACTTGCAACCTATGTACTCAATTATTTGCTGGATATATTCCAATCTCTGCCTTCCTTTACAGTTTTTGCCTTCTACAGCTCCCTCTAGTACTATGGAAGTCATCCCCTGATGTCTTCACAGATGTCCTATAATTCTGTTCCTTCTTACCAGTGTTTTCCACATTTTCCTTTCCTCGCTGATTCTGCGGAGAACCATCTCCTTTCATAACTTACCAGTCCACCAAATTTTGAATATTCTTCTGTAACAGCACGTCTCAGATGTTCCGACTCTTATCTGATATCGGATTTCCCACATTCCATGTTTCGTTAACCATCCAATGCTGTGCTAGAATCGTAAATTCTGCCGGCCTGTGTGGCCGAGCGGTTCTGGGCGCTTCAGTATGGAACCGCACTGCTGCTACGGTCACAGGTTCGAATCCTGCCTCGGGCGTTGATGTGTGTGATGCTCTTGGGTTGGTTAGGTTTGTTCTAAGTTCTCGGGGACAGATGACCTCGGATGCTATGTCCCATAGTGCTCAGAGTCGTTTGAACCAACCGTACATTCTGAGAACGTTTTTCGTCAGATTATGGCCTATGTTTGATATTAGTAGAATTAAAATGGTTCAAATGGCTCTGAGCAGTATCGGACTTCACATCTGAAGTCATCGGTCCCCTGGAACTTAGAAATACTGAAACCTAACTAACCTAAGGACGTGACACGCATCCATGCCCGAGACAGGATTCGAACCTGCGACCGTAGCGGTTGCGCGGTTGCATACTAGAGCGTCTAGAACCGCTCTCCCACAGCGGCCGGCTAGGAGACTTATTTTCGACAGGAAATGCACTTTCTTTCTTCCTCTGTTAACTACTGAACTTCAGGTCAACTGCCCAGAGTTTTTCTCTTACAAGCTACGTGAGCTTTGGGATTACAATAGAATGTAAGATGTTGTATTATGTGTACTGTGTCGCGGATTTGTGAATTAATAGCTGCATACTAACTTTTGTTCATGAAACAGCGACCTCCGGAATGCATTTGAGAGGATATCATACAAAATCCTAACAGTAGGTTCCTTACGAGCAACTACAGTAACTTAACGATGCAGTAGGTACAAAATAAAAAAAATAATTCTAAAATGCGCTAAATTGCCTACTCAAAAATTTTAAATACTGTCCCAAACTATGTACTTTTGACAGATAACCTGAAGATGGATATTACTTCGAAATAGACACATTGTAATAAACAGTACAATCAAACACAGCAGCATCTTTGTTCTCACGACATAGCATGTTAATGTCCTTGTATGATTCAAGAATAAGAACGGTACCATCAGAATCTAAGTAAAACTTGTGAAAATCTCGCACCAGTCCTCACTATAGAGATTAATCATTATAGAGAATCCTAAGTCAAAACTGAAGTAGGCAGTTAGTGGTCTAGTGACTAGCATTGCTACCCCTGGATCACAAGTTCACGGTTTCCATTCCTGGCTGAATCGGGGCTTTTCTCCACTCAAGAACTGAGTGTCTGTGTTGCCCTCATCGCTTCAATATCATTCAGAATTAGCGAGACTGCAGAGTCCAAAGATTGGGAATTTGTAAGGGCACTGATCACCACAACGTGGAACGCCCACAAACCAAAATCATCGTCATTAAAACTGGACTAACTCCCACCCATTATCGCCATTCAAGTGTGCAGAGTCGCAGTTCATCGTAATTATTTCACAAAGGAGCAGCGACTAAGGCGAACCTATTCATCAGCGGCCCAATGAACTCTGTGTCTAAATACAATCTGCCTTGCGTCCAAGCATTGAGTTCGAATAAACTTGAAGGGTGTCCACTTACCAGTCACCAAGATGAATTCGGCATTAGGGGTCTCCTCCAAGCGCAAGGCCAAGGGCAGTGTCTTGTTCCTTCGTCTCAAAATTTTCCATTCAGTTCAACGTCCAACATTTGAATGCAACGCTTGGGCAGACGACTGTCCTGAGTGACCGGCGCCTCATGTCGGCTTCGAAGGTTACATCCAACCGCCTTTCTGAGGCTTCTGCTGCAAAGTTAAGCCAGGACTTCCACCTGAATTCACCCACTCGCATGTGTTGTAATTACACCCACATTTATTTAGTCCAGCGATTATCAACGTTTAAGACAGGTGGCTACTGTTACACAGTGTGCTGAACATCAAATGTACGGTGGTACGACACGAAATGTGTGGTTTTCACGAGCAATAAAAAGGACGGAAATGATGTTTATGTTGATCTCTGTTCCAATATTTTTTACAGGTTCTGGAACTCTCGGAACCGATGTGTAGCAAAACTTTTTTGAGGTATGTTTGTTAAGAATATTATCGAGGGTATAGAGGCAAGTGGAAGTCTTCCTATGTATAGCGAGAAAATTTTCTGGCTAGGTCAGGTGCTCAGCCGTAATTATACTGAAGTAACTCACTGGTTTTTTGACTAGATATTGGAATACGGTCGAGAAGTATAGGAGGCAGCTGTTAGCAGAAATCAGAACTTATTGATTTCTGGTAAGATACTTGTGCCACTTGAGACGTCTTCCCATTTAGTTGCAGCCCCAGCTCTTGTATTCATCTTACCACTGAAGACAGATCATCATACATCTGGACGATTACGATAAGGACATTTTCAGGTCTTAGTAGCTAGGCATAGCTGGAAGCGGTCGGTATAAAGCGATATTTGAAGGGAGACAGAACCCACAGAAATTACTGACATGTAACAAAATTAATGGTTTCATGACTGATGTGTTTGACATTTCCGAGAGGAAAACCTTCGTGAATGATTTTTCACTCAAGAAAAAAAAAAAAACATGTGGCTCTGTTGCCGAAATACCTGTCGTTGCTTCAGTGTGCTATCTAAAAATTTTCCCTGTGTACTATCTGAAAATGTAGCTGTCGTATATTTCTGAGAAAATAAAATTGGGGTTTAGTGCCCATTAGTACCCATTATATTAGGATGCTGAAGGAAATTGGCTGTGTGTCTTTGAGTCGAAGAATGCCAAGATTTGCCTTAAGGTACAACTGAAATGTCCCTGATATAACTTCAATATGGCACTTTTTTGTATTGCAAGATGTTGAGTATCTTATCACTTTAGTAAATCATTCAAAGCTTTTGCAGGATTTATTTACAACCAGTATGATACTCATAATTTCACCCACATGCATATAAGGAACATATATTGCACATACCTCCTCCTCCCTCTCTCTCCCCATCCATTTCTTCCATATCCCTTCCTTCTTCCATATTTTCCTTCCTTCATTTCTGTATCTCCTCCTTCACCCTATCTGTGTGCTCCTCACAAACTTCCCCCTCCGCATCTGTCAGTCCCCTACTGGCCCCCTCTCTCTGTGTCCATCCTTACATCTCAACATACATTCAGTCATGTCCATCTGTAAGTGTAGCCCCTGTAAATCAGATCGATAAGGCAGACCAGTACTACTCCTACACAACACATGTGTCTTGCCCAACAGCCTACATGCCAGTGGCTTGAAAACTGTTTTTGACCCTGATGTGCAGGTTGCAATGCAAAGCAGGTTGATAAGGTAGGCTGATACTATCTTCATACAACATGCCTGTCATGAAGGGCTGATACTATCTCCACACAACATGTCTGACATGGAGGGCAGTCTATACAACAGATGTTAAAAAAAAAAGTTTTCCCCTTATCGTCCCTTCTGTTGTAGTTATGAGGTTATAAACCCCACAGTGCTGGTACTTGTGAACTGTGTTTTTTTGTGTGCGGAATTTGATTGAAGTCGATCCATGTATTTAGATGGAGATCCCGGACATTAATGCATAGCTACATACATACACAAATGCTGCTCTTCCTTGGGTATACAGATATTATTGGCAACATCAAACTTTTGTCGCCGTACAATGATGGCAACTAGGGGTCCTGACCCTCTGTTGCATTTACACGGCAAGCTGTTGCGATGGATCAAGGAAGACTGAGTGTCGTGCTTCACTTGAAAGCTTAGAATTAAAAATCTGCCTTATGTATACATACAATGCGACAGTACATGAGGTGCTTTTTAAGTGTCTCAAAATTCTGAAATCATAGTTGTGACATTGATGAATGTTGTCTGATGAACTGGTAGACCATGGAGGATATGAAACTATGCCTGTTGTAGATCATTACACAGGGAAATAGGGCCTTCGAGTAATTTGGCATAAGAAATTACTCCTTGAAAAAATCTGCATCTCTTTAACTTAAATAGAATTGAAGATAAAAATTCAAGAGTCCTGAGAACCAAACACTGGCCGAAGATAATATGATATAAATTCTGTGTTCAAAAATGGTGTATAATGTATTATAAAATAGTAAACAACCTTCGTGAATGGAACACTTGTTGCCTCCAACAGCAGTTAGTCTCAGGAAATGGTAGAATGAAGACAGAGAAATTACTTGCTTGGTCTATGCGAGACTTAAGCATCAGCGACGCTCGTTTGTCTTCCAGTCAACTATTAGAAAAGTGATGAAGATGCTTTTTTATTTCTTATCACAAAGCTTCGGCTATGTTTCTTCTGTCCAATCGCGTGTACATCAGAATCAAGTAATGGGTGTTCTTAGCGATATTGCATTTGTTTACAGTTCTCATAGCGTTGTGTCAGTGTTGATAAAGTGAGCTGATATTGTCATAAATGGATCGTATAAGTTACAAGTGCACGTTGTTTGGATGGTTACACAATGAAACGTTGTCATGAGACTAATTTAATAATCAGAAAACCTTCGCCAGAGATTATGAGACCTCTACAATGGCGCACCTGCTAAGGTTATTGTGGAATCCGGCAACTGGAAAGCAAGATGAGGCCAAGCATGCAACATGCGGTACCCGAAAGGTGGTGCTACGCACTGTCATCCACGCAGTTCGCTACCGCCTTGGTCGACAGAAGATACGCAAGCGCTGTATCTCTTACCCCATGATGGGGCACATTTCTGAACGCTGTACGATCTAGGACCATACGAAAACAGCTTAAGAAGATGAACATTAACCACAATTTATATGCGTAAAGAGTAATAGGTATCACAGTATCAAAAATAATTGTGGATTCACACTGGCAAAATATCGAGTGAACTAGGCATTTTCTGACTCCGCCCGTAGCGTGGCGTTTAACTTACTGCGTACGGGAGAAGTGTTGTTTTTGTTCATATGGGAAGCTGTCACATTGAAAGTCACTCATCTGCTACATGTTACATGTTCTCTGGTGCCTTCTCTACCAGGTTAAGTCAAGAAACCCGACAACGACCCCATACCGCATCCAATGACGCTGTTGGTAGAGGATGACACGATGGTAAGTCATGTCCGATTGGCCGTGTAGTGCGAGAACGTGGCACTCCAACATTCACTAACTGGTTCCCTCTTTGCTTACCTGTGTAGCAGGCTGCACAGCACGTGCGCACTGCACGCCTCCACAAAGTCCATTTAAATTGATGTCCAGTGACGGATGCTGGGTTTCGACATTTCTTTTATAGTAGCGTCAGAAATAACGACGTCAAGATAAGTTCCACTGATGACAGGTTTATTAGCATACTTTTAGGAGAGGCTCTATAATGACGTCAGTAAATGAAAATTATTAGTACTTCAGTCAGTGAAGGAGGTCGAAACTTACAGACTCCCACAGTGCTGCTGCATCAGTTCGTGAACTTAGTGCAAGCTGTTGCTCCTGTGTCATGGGATATTAACTTGGCCATTCCTCAGCATATACTGATCGTGCTATATGTCGTTGAATATATTAGCACAGTCGAAATAAAACTGCAATGTTCATTCAGTGTACACCTGATAGTTAAACGATTTGCTCTAGAATATATATGTTTGCGAATTGTACATAAGAATGTGCGCAACACAGAAAGTTTCATTTTCAATAGACTTGCAGCAGGTTTGAAAAGCTGAGTCATAAACTCGAAATCGTCAAGTCTAAGGTCAAACATTCCCTTGTGGCACACTAATAATGAATTTCATTTATTTCTACCAACTGAAACGTCCCCTAAGAAAAATTTTACACGACTGTGCTTAAACTGACACACTATATTTTTTTAGCGCAACGCAATCTGACTTTCAATAACCTCTTCAAAAGAATGGCCCTGACTATCATTAACCTGTACCTTTCACAAATCACTTACCTCACAAAAAATCCTCGTTACTCGAACTACTGCAATACAGCGAGCACCACTACTGCTAGCTAAATAAAAGATTCAAACTACTGAAGGCACTAACTACTGATAGGCATAGTTAGCAAATGAAAGATTTTAATAGAGAACAAACAGTGTATTTACCTTAATAGTCAAAATATATATGATAGTTCATGACATCCAGTCTTACAAATTACAAAACTCCGCCATCTCTCTCCCCACATCCACCACTGCTGGCGGCTCACCTCCAACTGCGCAACGCTACGCGCTGTTAGCATCCAGCTGCCGCTGCCCGACACTACAATGGCGAGTATTACAACAATGCCAACCAGCCACAGACTGCACACAGCACAGCCAGTGATTTTCATATAGAGCGCTACGTTGCGGCGGCGTTACCAATAAAAAAAAACTAAACAGCCTACTTACATAGCCCCCATGCTCCCCACAAAAAAATTTTACAAATTGCTTTGGGCAGTGGCCAATAATGATTTGATAATTTTTTCATAATTACTATAATAAAGATATCAAATGCACACACTTATTGATACAATGTTGGTCAGAAGCTAAAATTTTCTCACAGTCCATAAAGACAGTCCTGATCATTCATCAAAGCAAAATTGCAGTGTTTTTCTCAAAGTCTGAGTAGTAAAAGAAAATGCACATGGAAGTAGTGGATTTCCATGCAGTTTTGAAGAAGTAGTGTTGTCCTTCCAACGGAAAGACAGTGCTGACTCTTGACATTCAGACAGGTAATGGGCCACAACAGAGCAAACCCACAGCAGAGTCAGTCGAAGTTTTGAATAATATTGGTAGGTAGGTCATCACAGAGTAGACCCCTTGTAGTCCTGGTAGAGATTACAGTATTCGTGGTCCACCAGAGATGCAGACCCACTGTAGTCCTTGTAGAAATAATGGTATTTGTGGGTCATCAAAGGTGTAGACCCACTGTAGTCCTTGTAGAGATGGCCAGCAGCCATCTGTTTCACTGTGCCGGCGCACAATCACCATTGAAGAGTCTTGCGGATAATATAGCAAGTCCATAAACCACCATTTGTCCACTTACAAAGAATTTGTTGGAAATGTCCTTAGAACCAGCAATGCTGTTGTCCAGTTCCTTGCTGAATTATTAACACACATGCAAACATTATCAGTCCCTACTTCTCACATATTGTTCATATATTATGACCAACAGAAACGTGTGCAGTGAAATGTAATATACAAGTTACTTAATTTGATGAACTGGTGTGAATTACAATTTTATAACATATGCATACAATAACAAAGGTACAAAATACATCATTAAAGAACATAACAATACAGATAACATTTGTAGTAATGCAGGCTTTACAAAAGAATCGAACTAACATATACATCAGTGTTACAGGAATTATGACATAATTAAATACATAAAAGATTAGAATAACTTTTGAAACATCAACTTCACACATGAGAATTAGAACAAAACAGAATAAATAATGTCTAAGCATCTTTACAAAGTAAATAACATATTATCAGAAAAATTCTATAATGTAACTCTCATCAGATAAACACATTAAGACAGGAAGAACACAAATATACAAGGGTACACAAACACATAGCGCAATACAGAAAGGGAAAGGACAGGGTTTGTTTTCAGTGTAACATTTGGTACTGCAGTCCAACCCAAAATGTCATTCTGTAGATATTTCGTCTTATCTCAACATTTGTTTCCACCAAAAATATCCTCTCCAAGCATGCTTTCTGTATTTTGTTCACATCCTCTTTCAAAAATAGTTTTCCTCCACTGTACACTACTTTTTTGGCCAAATCATTTTCTTATAGCTTCTCAATGCATTTCTTCCATTTCCTCATAGTTAGTTTCTTATATAGTCTACCCTCTCTTAAGCTAACTTAAAATCTACTGAGCTCAGATGCTAAACTAAGGGACGACGCAATGCAGCAGCACAAAACAATTAACACAAACAGCAATGACTAAAAAATGCAAGTAAGCATAGCAAGCAGCAATAAATGTAATAACTTATACGTAAACATAACAAAGCTGAAGCAGAAAAAATATTACAGTAAAAAATGTTTGATACCTATGTCACATCTTAACACTAGAGTGATGCATCACAACATACGCTAGCATATAAGTTACCAAATCGTAAAAAAATTATTTTCGCAATTCCTGTGAAGGGAAATTTCTATTTGTGCTCTCTTTTCTAAGAAATTACATCATAAAATGATTCTTTACTGGGTCTGTAGAAAGAAAGTAGTTATATTAGTACATGTATTAAATTTTAATTTAAACAATGCTGCGTTGCAACAAGAAACTAGATATTAAACAAAATTGACAAAGCAAGGCGTGAAACGTCATTCGCTAGCCATAAGGCACTTCATAATGCAGTAAACAATCTTCCAGGTAGCAAGACAATAGACATGAAACGTTTCTCATCATTTCATTTCAGTAAATATCATAAATTAAGAACTCTACAGTGTAATGATGTTTTCAAGTTTGCGGGTGTCGTATTTACGATGCTTTCTACAAAGGAATGTCAATAGCGAGGATAATGGCCTCTTTTTTTTCTTTTTTTTTTAACCTGTGCCTCTGGAAGCCACACACTAATGGCTCTCTTTTGTCAGGTGGTTGTTGCGCAGCTGGGTGCCCACGACGCATTACGTGCAGGTGGTCACTTAATTGCCTTACCGAAATATTTACGACACCAGTTTCCGCTACAGTGGCAGTCTCATATAAAAAAAATTCACAGGTCAAGAATTTGCGTTACAAATGTGTAGAAATAAAATCATTTAAATATAATTGTGTCCAAAAAATTTTCGCCAGCATAGTGATACATTCACGCATATACACTCATTTCATAACTCTTAAAGTACGATTCTCGGTTTCCAACATCCTTTTTAACAAATCAGAGTCCCTAACCACTACTCATTACTTCTTACCTTATTACACATATATATATTCGTCGACACTTCTTCAATATTTCATCATAACAGATACATAGCATAACCAAATAACTCATATAGCATCAGCTTAAACATACCTCAGCAGCGTAATTCACATCGTCGTCGTAATAATAACATCATAACACCACAGTCAAATTCTCAAAATCTCCGTAGCTTCTTCCAATAATTTCAAAACCTAAAAAAAAATTCTCTGGTCATGTCAAAAATTTCATCTGCCTCAAACGTACTTTAAAAATGGTGATCCCATACCAAATATGTCATTCAAAGCTCTCATAGTATCACAATGGTTCCGAAAAAAAATGAAAATTTCACAAAGTACAGACGAAATAGAATTTCATAAGTGTGAAGTTATCCACCTGCGTAATTGCTTAAATATGTGTCACTGACGTAGTAAAAAGATGTTTGTTTCTCTGTCAAATAATCAGATAGCTGTGTAATTCTGTGTTAAAGAAATATGGTACCGATGTGTAAAGTTGTATAAGCAAATACCATATTAGCTAGGGCTCCTTGTGCTTGCCAAACACATGGTACACAAAGTAGGCGTGTACCCCCCTGAGGAATAATGTAATTATACCCTCAGGTGTTACCGATTACAGCAATGGAATGAAATGTATCACAAAAAACTTTCTTTTTAATTCAACAATATTGATAAATAAATGGTTTAAGTACCAAATTAATCACTCAAATGCGTGCCCTGTAGTGCTAAATGTGTGTTTTGCTGTAAGATGATTCTGTGGAACTCTGGTAGTTACCGTCCTCTGTAAGCAAAGTTCTGCTGAAGTCAATGTACTTACCTCATCATAAACGAAAGTGAAATGCTTTCCGTATAGATATCGTAATTATTACGTACCTTACCGTGATCAAGAAAGTACTACAATGTAACGTATTGTTGTGCTACGATAAAGGCTGTCTCATTGTAGCTATACCACAAAAGTTACTAGTAAAACATGTTTTAATTTCCAGAATAATACAGAAAAACTGTGCAGATATAAAACAGATACACCGCAAAAGCAACAATGTAAATCGTGTCACATATTAGTAGCGTCGTGACATAATCGTGAAGCTATCAAAGATACCAAATGCTAAGTCATCTTTAATCTCACAGAAAGTGCTTCAAATAAAGAATGTGTTTTCAACTAAACCAAAATGTTGCATTAAAATCTCATTAACAGTATATGTTCTAAGGATGTAAGCCTTATAGTCGTTACGTAATCGTGCAACTAACAAGCACGAATGCACAAATAACAACACTGTGTCGTCTGTTCACTATAACAATGCATTCGTAATTTCTGTTTAAAAATGTTCCCTAGGTTCTAGACTGGATAGTTAACTTCAAAACATTGTTGCATGTTAACAGATTCTTAGTGTGATAAAGTATACTAGTGACGTGATGTGAACAGCTTTATGGCAAAGACAAAGTTAAAAAGCAGATTATCTTTCAATAAATGGTTTTACATGTGAAATGTGGTGTAAACCTTTACACTTCCTAGTACGCAGACTGTCAACTGAAAAGCAATTATCATGTGATTACGTCGGTAAGGAACACTGGAATTCTGCTCAAGGTTAACTTGTGTTATTTTTCTCTGACCCAGCCGGCGCACGCGGCTGCCTGCGGTGCGGGTCATTGTCTGTCTCTTTGTTGGCACGCGCCGTTATTGGGATTAGGAGACCTAACTTCTACAAATTCACCTTGACGAGAAGGCCCTGACCTGTTTGAAGCTCGCCAGTTCTGATGGAATTCAGCTCTGTCGTTTTGTCGGTAGTTTACATAGTTTCTTGTTTGTCGGTCATGTGATGGAGAATTTCTCCCGGAATCGTAACTGCGCGCTGAACTGTTGCATCGGAAATTATTCTGTCTCCCTTGATAATAATAGTTCTGGTTACCATATTGTCTGCTTCTATGGTTGTCTCTGTGATAGTCATTACTATGGAAATGCGGTCTTTCTCTGTAACTATTACTCTGCCAGTGGTTGTCATACGGGTGGTGTCTGTTTTGATCACAATATATGTTGTGAGAATAGCCTTGTCGTGTCCAGTTATTATTTCTTTCATCGCGGAATTGCGACGGATGTGACCTGTAGTGATTGTTTTCCTGTTTACGCATCCCGCGACTGTGTGTGTCAATTTCTAATTCTTGTAAGAGTCCCTGAAAAGCTTCAATGTCGTCTTTGCAACGCCCTGCCGAAATAATATTCCTTAAATGTTCAGGCAATTTGATTAAGCAAATGCGGATGACTTCTGACGGGCTGTATGGGTTTGAAAGATACTGGTTCTTATGCAACATGTCTTCAAAATATTTGACAAGACTGGAAAATTCAGATTGTTCGAAATGTTTCATCATCATGATGCCATGTTTTACTCGGTCTTGTGTGGCTTGGGACCAATATGCTGAGAGGAAGGCATGATAAAATTCTCCTTCACTGTGGCAATCGTGAATGACCGATCGCATTCTTACAGCTGGTTCATTCTCTAATTAGCCACACATAAATTCTAATCTGTGCTCTAATGACCAGTTGGGAGGAAAACAATGAGAGAATTGATGGAGCCACGCTTGTGGATGAATGTCGTTGCCAGAATTCTTAAATGTTTTGAATTTACGTGTAGTAATGAACAGCTTATAGTCAAAATCATCGTGTCGGCGGGTCGCATATCGGTCATTGTTACGTCGTTTCGGCGGTTACATCTCAAAATTCGGTGTACTTTGCCAATTTCTTTCATAATCTCCAAAGTGCCCTGTGTTGTTATTTTGTGGCAATTCCGTATTTTTATGTCCCTCTTCCCGTATTGGAGTGCGAGTGTCCTCTGAAATATGTAATTCGTGTATTACATGTGTCAACTGATCTTGTACTTCCCGGATTTCTCTTTGGTGTTGCGTATTAATTTGATTCTGATTTTGTTTGAATTTCCTAATTTGTTCGAACTCTTATGTGTCATTAAAGACTACCGGTTTTGTGTCATTCAGATTATCATCTACATTCGTAGATAAATTAGTGAACTGAACCGAAAGTTCGGCTACATTCTCCGATAGTGAACACATTTCCTCAGTGTGTCTTTCTGAACCAAGTTTCAGAGTGTCCATTTGTGTTGAAATCGAATCTACTGTGTCCTTTAAGTTTTCCTGAGTTCTTGCAAGTTGCGTAACCGAATCGGTGGATGCAACTGAGTCCATTTTAGCTTGCAAGGTGTAGTGATTTTCACGAACAACAGTTTGCAATTCTTTTATGGCTGCTTTGTGATTCTGTAATGAGTTTTCATGCCGCGAAAAAATAGGTTGAAAATGCTCACAAATTTGTGTTTTTACGTCATTACAGATTTTTTGACATTTCGATTCAATGTTATGTAACTCAGTAGTTAAATCTTCACGTGTTTGTTCAAGTGTGGTGTCTAACTTCCGAAGATTATGTTCCATTGAGTCCAACTGTTGCTGTGTTTGTCTCTGATTTTGTTCCATTGTGTCTAACTTTTGAAGGTTATGTCCCATTTGTTTCTGATTTTGTTCAAGCGTTGTGTCTAACTTTTGAAGATTTTGTTCCATTGTGTCTAACTTTTGAAGCTTTTGTCCCATTTGTTGCATTAATTGTAATAACAATGCACTGGTGTCTGAAACATGTTCCTTAGTCCTATTCGGCAATACATTTGCACCGGCAATATTCGCAGTTTGAAAAACATAAAATGTGTCTTGACTTATTTGAGAAAACGGTGAGGATGCGAAACCTGAATCTACAGTATTGGCAATATTGTGTCCTGTCATTTCGGAATCGTGAGGCGAGCTGTTGCCGACCGATCGATCGATAACGCTTTCCTGTTCACTAATTGTTTCACTGCCTACACCATTATTTGCAACCCGCTCTATTTCCCTATGCACAATTACCAAATTACTACTTTGAACATTAGTTAATTCATTACATGGTGGCGCTAACACACTGCTTTCGTCTTCACTGTCATTTCTCAGTTTACTTTGGAGCCTAGTATTACGTTTTTCACAAGCCATTATTGTCACAATATTTCACACGACAACACAAAAAAGCACAATTTGAAAAGCAAAAATAAGAGAACACATTAACATATCACTGAAAATAATATCTAGTTAATTGCAAGCGCAGCTGCGAAATACTTGGTGCAACTCTACATGCATGCCACAACTGTTGTACTGTACAACAATGAAAGACTACAACTACAAAGGAAATTCTCTCTATGATTACGCGCCAGCAATAAACAAAAGCTACACTAATTACACAAACTACAAGGAAAAAATCAGAAGATTCCAGTGAGGTATCCTCGGCTAAGGGTCGACATATGAAACGTCCCCTTAGAAAAATTTTACACGACTGTGCTTAAACTGACACACAATATTTTTTTAGCGCAACGCAATCTGACTTTCAGTAACCTCTACAAAAGAATGGCCCTGACTATCATTAACCTATACCTTTCACAAATCACTTACCTCACAAAAAATCTTCGTTACTCGAACTACTGCAATACAGCGAACACCACTACTGCCAGCTAAATAAAAGATTCAAACTACTGAAGGCACTAACTACTGATAGGCATAGTTAGCAAATGAAAGATTTTAATAGAGAACAAACAATGTATTTACCTTAATAGTCAAAATATATATGATAGTTCATGACATCCAGTCTTACAAATTACAAAACTCCGCCATCTCTCTCCCCACGTCCACCACTGCTGGCGGCTCACCTCCAACTGCGCAACGCTACGCGCTGTTAGCATCCAGCTGCCGCTGCCCGACACTACAATGGCGAGTATTACAACAATGCCAACCAGCCACAGACTGCACACGGCACAGCCATTGATTTTCATACAGAGCGCTACGTGGCGGCGGCGTTACCAATAAAAAAAAAAAACTAAACAGCCTACTTACACAATGATCACAAAACTTTTGGTCCTTAGACTACCCGTTTCGGTCAGTAATGACGATCTACAGATCGCGGTGATGATTTGCTGCTTCACTTTACAGAGCCTCTTGACTCCGTCTGAAACGGGCCAGGATCCTAGTAGCACAAGTTGCGGCATGATCGCAGACAGAAATGCCCCACAGTAGTTGACAACGATGGCTTTTAATGTCTTATTTCTTCTATTACGTATCATATTTTGTCTTTATACTAAGGCTTTACTTTCTTTTGTTTATAAATTTTATAATCTGTAGTCCGTAAAGCCGTTCAATAACCAAGTAGTTCTGGTTCTCATGATCCCACGGAACCAGACAAAGAGATTGAAAATAAACACAAATAAATAAGAATGGATGCCACTATAAAATTTAACAAATCGGGAAGAAATTCAAAAGGATGTTAGACTTTACTAAAAATGTTATATTGTAAGAAGAGAAAGACTCAGCAACAAAACCGAATGTACTCATTGGTCATAATACCAGAAGACATGGGTTCACACTCCAGTTCTGGATCCTCATTTAGTTTTAATTAGTCAGGAAACTTCGTGACAATAAGTATAGGTCATCGGAAAAGTTACATTGTAAGACCACTGTCACGGGGTTTGCCTCCTTCTGAAAGCTTTTTATGGGGGGGGGGGGGGGGGACGAAGTGAATATCTGAGGACGATAGGCTACTGCCGCGCGGGATTAGCCGAGCGGTCTTAGGCGCTGCAGTCATGGACTGTGTGGCTGGTCCCGGCGGAGGTTCGAGTCCCTCGGGCATGTGTGTGTGTGTGTGTGTGTGTGTGTGTGTGTGTGTGTGTGTGTGATTGTCCTTCGGATAATTTAAGTTACGTAGTGTGTAAGCTTAGAGACTGATGACCTTAGCAATTACGTCCCATAAGATTTGTCACACATTTGAACATTTGATAGGCTACTTCCGCTGAATGACAATAAGGTGACACGTCTACAAGGATTTTTTGTATTAGTGATGCAGCAGGAGTTTGGACAATGAAAACTTTGTCTCTATATAGATGTTTAAGAAGGATGCGTAAAAATGGGATCTGATAAAGAATTCATAATACATCTTTCGAACAGTAATATATGATCTTGAAATAAGTACTGAAGCAGTGACTGCTTTAGAATGTCAGGAACGACAAAGTCAATCAATGTAGCTCCATTTTAAGGTGTTCAAAATGACGATCATCACATTCATAACAGATATCTTGTCTTTTTCTTGTGACTTTGACCCGCTTGGGCAGATGTTCGACATGTTCGACATGTTTACTTGAAGGGGTAGCCGGATAACCTATAGCCTGCCTGTCGCTACCCCACGATTCGCAGACCGACAATGTACCATATATTCCACAACCAATAACAAAATCATTATAACAATAATCTGAAACATTGGTGGCTTTCTGGAGAAGTGTTATTATCCATCCTCTGATATACGTACAGGTATTCACAGTACACATCTTTGTCGAATAAACTTGGGTTTCTAAAACATGTTGTCACGAGAAATCGGAATAACTGGGTAATTAAAAGTTGCAGCTGTTTCTTATTGAGCGTGCACAGTAGAGGCAGTCGTATGAGTCGTGTCACAAGGCATAAGTTTTGTATCAAACTGGTTGGAGAATTGTTTTCATTATTCGCTTACGGCCATATGGCGATTCCCACAGGAAACACAGTCACGTGCGCTAGCCGTATAGTGCGTTAACAAAAAGCTCACGGAATATATTCAGATCCGCAGAAGTGCTAATTCAGAAATTGGTGAGTCCTCATTTAAACACAGACAGCACAGAACTCTGCATTTTTTGTGCGGCCTATGTAGTAGTGTTCTGAAATATACTGAGGGGCTTGTTACATATTTTTGCGCTCTCAGTGTAAAGTAAAAGCTCGTTGCGAATAGCACAATACAAGCTTTGGTATTCAAATTTCCTATTTTTCACTGCTTTTATGAAGTGGGTATTCACAAAAACAAGTCTCAAATTACAAGGGTTGGAAAACTAATGGTGTCAACTATTAATTTATAGCTAGTACGAAATAAATACGTGTTTCAAAGTTTTACTCACCTTCAAAGTAGTCACCAGCATTGTGTACAACACGTTGCCGACGATGTGGAAGTCGTAGGATACTCTTAGTAGTGCCAGTTGTGTTGACAGTTCGAGTGGCGCGGTCTATTGTCCGACACATTTGTAGCAGTTCCTTCAGTTTATAAGTCGAGTTGAACTCACGAAGTATTGAGTCATGGGAGTTCAGTAGGCTGTATAGCACATAGCAGCCACATCAGTCAAATAAGTAACAGTGAAACGTCCTCTTTGAACAATTATACACGAATGTGCTTAAACTGACAGAAAATATTTTTAGCGCAACGCTGCCTGACTTTCAAAAATCCCTACAAAAGAATGGCCCTGACTAACATTGACCTATATCTTTCACAAATCACTTACCTCACCAAAAATCTTCGTTACTCGAACTACTGCAATACAGCGAGCGCCACTACTGCCACCTAAATAAAAGATTCAAACTACGGAAGGCACTAACTACTGATAGGGATAGTTAGCAAATGAAAGATTTTGATAGAGAACAAACAATGTATTTACCTTAATAGTCATTATATATATAGCAGTTCATGACATCCAGTCTTACAAATTTCAAAACTCCGCCATCTCTCTCCCCACGTCCACCACTGCTGGCGCCTCACCTCCTTGCACTAAACGTGCTTCAGCATTGTCCTGCAAAATGGTAGACAATTCATGCAGAAAGTTTCATCACTTGTGTCTCTAAGCTGGTCCTGGGTTGTGTTCCAAAAATGAACAGCTTAGAGACAGAAGTGATGATATTTTCTGCAGAATCTGGCCATCATTTTGCAGGACAATGTACAAGCACTGTTACTGATTTTTTTGACTCATGGGGCTGCTAAGTGCTATTCCACCTATTGCACTCCCCTGACTTAAGCACTAGTAAGTTAAACTCGTCTTCTAGACTGAAGGAAACACTTCACGGCATTCGCTTCAGAACTGCTACAAATTCTTCGTGCAACAGACCGCGCCGCTCGAACTGTCAACACAACTGGCGATGCTAAGAGTATCCTACGACTTCCACATCGCTGGCACCGGGTGTACACAACTTTCAGGGTGAGTAAAACATTGAAATACTTATCTATTTTTTACGAACTATAAATAAATAGTTTGCCACTATTAATGTTGCAACCCTCGTACTTTTACCACAAGTTTCCCAGAGGCTGCCATTATATTTTTCCCTATCTCGTTTCTAAGCATGCACAGCATCTTCAACCAAAGAACTGGTATTCATCAAGATTGAAAGCGGGTTAGCAATCCATAGGTTCTACAAATTATATTATTGATGCTTAACATACGTTAAACGTTGCTCGAAATAGATCTTACAGGAAACTTGATCTTAGCCTGCATTATCGAATTTATCAGTATCGAATGTTTCGGGATCTACTTCTTCGTCATCTTCAAAGTTTTCACTTCAATTAAATTTGAAACCTGTTACATCTTCGTGTCCACCATCTTCTCCCAAACTCTGTGTATTGTGTTGGTTGTTGATGTCATCGCTTATTACTCTTCCTTTCACTATGTTGAACACACATCTTTGGAATTCGCTGACCGGTTTCACTCGTGGATTTGATTTGTTCATTAGCACTTATCCTCGAAGATGCTGAAAATGGTCTTATAAAAGCCACGTACAAACTGTAACAGTTCTACTGTTAATTAAGACTGATTTGATACAGTTCAACTCGTTAGATGAGGATTCAGCTCTGCTGACTGCCAATCGGGGATCTGTATTATATTCTCGCTATTGGCAGGGTTTTTACTTTTTTTGGAAGGACTGGACATGGGTTCTTGACCAAGTATTAGCTGCACCATATTCAGTAACCCGACAACGGCCAAGAGTGTGATATGATGACCCCACGTAGGCCGCGGTGGTCTAGCCGTTCTAGGCTCTCAGTCCGGAGCCGCGCGACTGCTACTGTCGCAGGTTCGAATCCTGCCTTGGATATGGATGTGTGTGATGTCCTTAGTTAGGTTTAAGTAGTTCTAAGTTCTAGGGGACTGATGACCATAGATGTTAAGTCCCATAGTGCCCAGAGCCATTTCTTATGACCCCACGCCCTTCTACAACTCATGTCGATGATGCCACTGGTTGACTACGACACAGAGGGCGGTCGAAGCTATCTGGCCTGTCTGGCAGAACGACGGAGCTTCACTTTCTTTCCTAATTTATTTCACCCACTGTCATTAATAAATGCCAGATAGGTTAATTTCAGGGTAAAACTTCTTTTCCTCTTTTCGGCTATACTTTGCGTTTTTATTTTTGAATAATCTTTATTCCTTGCTCTGAGACGTGAGATGTTCTCGATTATACAGTCTCAGCTCTTTTCAGCTAAATACTACATGAGCTGGTAGGAGCGAGGCCAAGTGTGAGTGCTGCCGATTGAGAATACACTCATGGAAATGGGAAAAAGAACACATTGACACCGGTGTGTCAGACCCACCATACTTGCTCTGGACACTGCTCTGGACACTGCAATGATCACACGCACGGCACAGCGGACACACCAGAAACCGCGGTGTTGGCCGTCGAATGGTGCTAGCTGCGCAGCATTTGTGCACTGCCGCCGTCAGTGTCAGCCAGTTTGCCGTAGCATACGGAGCTCCATCGCAGTCTTTAACACTGGTAGCATGCCGCGACAGCGTGGACGTGAACCGTATGTGCAGTTGACGGACTTTGAGCGAGGGCGTATAGTGGGCATGCGGGAGGCCGGGTGAACGTACCGCTGAATTGCTCAACACGTGGGGCGTGAGGTCTCCACAGTACATCGATGTTGTCGCCAGTGGTCGGCGGAAGGTCCACGTGCCCGTCGACCTGTGACCGGACCGAAGCGACGCACGGATGCAAGCCAAGACCGTAGTGCCGTGCGTAGTGCCGTAGGGGACCGCACCGCCACTTCCCAGCAAATTAGGGACACTGTTGCTCCTGGGGTATCGGCGAGGACCATTCGCAACCCTCTCCATGAAGCTGGGCTACGGTCCCGCACACCGTTAGGCCGTCTTCCGCTCAAGCCCCAACATCGTGCAGCCCGCCTCCAGTGGTGTCGCGACAGGCGTGAATGGAGGGACGAATGGAGACGTGTCGTCTTCAGCGATGAGAGTCGCTTCTGCCTTGGTGCCAATGATGGTCGTATGCGTGTTTGGCGCCGTGCAGGTGAGCGCCACAATCAGGACTGCATACGAGCGAGGCACAAAGGGCCACCACCCGGCATCATGGTGTGGGGAGCGATCTCCTACACTCGCCGTACACCTCTGGTGATCGTCGAGGGGACACTGAATAGTGCACGGTACATCCAAACCGTCATCGAACCCATCGTTCTACCATTCCTAGACCGGCAAGGGAACTTGCTGTTCCAACAGGACAATGCACGTCCGCATGTATCCCGTGCCACCCAACGTGCTCTAGAAGGTGTAAGTCAACTACCCTGGCCAGCAAGATCTCCGGATCTGTCCCCCATTGATCATGTTTGGGACTGGATGAAGCGTCGTCTCAAGCGGTCTGTACGTCCAGCACGAACGCTGGTCCAACTGAGGCGCCAGGTGAAAATGGCATGGCAAGCCGTTCCACAGGACTACATCCAGCATCTCTACGATCGTCTCCATGGGAGAATAGCAGCCTGCATTGCTGCGAAAGGTGGATATACACTGTACTAGTGTCGACATTGTGCATGCTCTGTTGCCTGTGTCTATGTGCCTGTGGTTCTGTCAGTGTTATCATGTGATGTATCTGACCCCAGGAATGTGTCAATAAAGTTTCCCCTTCCTGGGACAATGAATTCACGGTGTTCTTATTTCAATTTCCAGGAGTGTAGTTGGGAGGGGATTGCCAGTTTCAGTTGTTGCCGTAATGGCAGAAGGCTACCTCTTGAAAGCCTAGGTCGGACGTGAAAGGTATCGGATATGACACAGTATTTCTCAATCTCTTAAGGGGGGTAGGACGTCAAACGGGCCCACTTGGAGCAGGAGAGGCACTATAGGATGGTTCAAATGGCTCTGAGCACTATGCGACTAAACGTCTGAGGTCATCAGCCGCCTAGAACTTAGAACTAATTAAACCTAACTAACCGAAGGACACCACACACATCCATGACCGAGGCAGGATTCGAACCTGCGACCGTAGCAGTCGCGCGGTTCCTGACTGCACGCCTAGAACCGCTAGACTACCGTGGCCGGCTGGCACTATAGGACATTTCAGTTTCCAGTGTCCATACTTTTACAAATAAATTCATAAAACTTGGTCAGCATGACCAAGAAGGATTCATAATTCACATTCATGGCAGTGGAAGTTCGAAAACATAGCGAAGAAACATTTCATCATTTTTTTCACTGACTAATGGTAGCATTTGTTGCTATAGGTACACTTTTCTTCATAAGTAAGAGAGATTCTTCGATGAATTTTGCACAACATACGAACCATACTTAAAGGTGTATGAAACTCTATAATTTTCGAAATCTATTAAAGAATGTGGTAAAAATTGCCGTAATTAACTATAAAATTTGTGTTATTCTAAACATGAAGTTTAAAATACAACAGTTCATTCGTTTTTTCCATAAATTAAATAAATTCTAGAGTTTCATACACCTGTGAGTATGGCATGAATGCTGGGCAGAATTCATCGAAGAATCTCTCTAACTAATGAAGAAAAGTCTACCTATAGCAACAAATGCAGCCATTAGGAAGTGAAAAAATGATGAAATTTTGCATGTAAAAAATATTATTTTGCTATGTTTTCGAACTTCCGCTGCAATGAGTGTGAATCCTGAATACTTCCTGGTGATGCTGACAAAGTTTTATGAATTTATTTCTGAAACTATAGACACTGGAAATTAAAATGTCCTGAGATGCCTCTCCTGTTCCAAGTCGTACCGTTTGACGTCCTACCGTCCTTAAACAAAACTAAAACAAAACTAAAAACCGTTGTGAGTGTGTGTTCTAAACATTCATCGTGGTGTCTGTTTGTTCTATATCGTGTCTCCCTACCTCTTTCGCGCAACGACGCTTTGAGCGTGCTTTTTTTAAGGGAATTAACTAGTTTGAACCTGGGACCTGTTGCTGATGAGGAGACGCCAGACCACACATGACACGTAGAATTCAGAAGAGTTCAGTAAGACTAGCGATGATATAACCAAATACTTAATGATCTCAGCGTCAGCTCCACTGCACTCCCTGTAAAAGAATCTTAATACTAACTAAATTTAGTGGAAAGGGTTCAAAGCTTTCCTATTTTTAGTTAGCTGGTAAAATAACGAAGAAAAAGGAGTTAAGTTTACCATTGATAATTTTATTCTACTCACAAAACATCGTTTATAAATTGCAATATTGATAAAAGGAAATGTTTCAATACAGGATGGTAAAATCCAACTGCGTTCAACAAAAATGTGAACGAATATTTCCTGAGTGGTTTTCCAAGTTCTACAATCGATCGAAGGATGACCTATGCCGTATCACATCTATAATCTCGGTTTAATTTAAGTTTCACAAAAGAGAAAACTATCAAAATGGTCTACAACTATCAGAATGGTCTACAACTATCAAAATGGTCTACAGTGACCCTCAATTATCTTTAATTACTTATTTAGCTTGTCGTAAATTACAGTGGCTGATGTGGCTTCTCAATAACTATATAAAAGAAAAATCATCGCGTTTCAGATCTGTTCTTCAAGTGGCAAATGTGAACACCATGAGTTTTAATTAACGATCGACACTAGTATTACGCAAAAAGGGGGTGTAACAGATGAGACTTCTGCAGTTCTGAGTGAAGCCTTATGCGCTCAAAAATGTGGCATCGCGTGCGTTCATTACCTTGTCGGTGTTTAAGCAGCGTCAAGGCGGCAGCGGCCGGCGCAGCAGCCATCCAGCTCGCCGTCTCGGAACCAACTCTCCTCTAACTTCTCCTTACTACAATTTACCGAAGTTAGTTTAAAGAAACTATCTGGCTATGTTTTCATCTGACGAATCAGGGTCTCAATGTTAACGTTAAGCTCCGCCTACAAAAATTCTGTCTATCCAATGAGAAACGTTATACTTTTCGTGGTGGGGCACTGTTATTAAAGTTTGCAACGTAACAGAGACGCGAAAAAGTCACGCGCTAAAACCTGCAGCTGGTGTGGTCCTTTTAGCGTTATCGTAAGATCTATACTGTTCTTCTGGAGGGCTCTATCTTTTAACATGGGCTGGGGGGTGGTCCTTGACGTACCTGAGACGCGAAAAAGTCTCACGCTAAAACGTGCGGGTGGTGAGCTCTAGTGGTTAGATGCTCTCGGCTTCTGTTCTCGTTTATCCCTTCGGAACTGCGTCGGTCTCTCGGTGGGAATGTACGACATGCATTTAGGTATTCTTGTGTTAGTCTGTGGTATTCCATTTGCTCCCTCGTTACTCGTATTACTTTGGTTAATTTCATGTCATGATTTATTCGGAGCTGTGTGACATACTACTAGATTTGCTTATTATGTCAGGGTTTTCATGGAAGGTGTTGGATTTGCCGGACACCTTACATTGTGTGTGTGTGTGTGTGTGTGTGTGTGTGTGTGTGTGTGTGTGTGTGTGTGTGTGTGTGTGTTTTATGAATATAATAATTAAGAATAATGCCACCTGAAGAGCTTTAGCGAGCAGTGGACTAACCACTCAACAAGTTTTAGGGCAGCAATATTCAGTCAACAGGTACAAAAACACGGAGGTAGCAAGTTAACTGTTAACTATCGATGAAAGAGTCGACACATGCAGCCCAGTGGAGGAATTTCTACATTGCCGCAATCTGTAAGCAGTTTACTCATGGCCCTCAGGAGGAATGGAAATGATTTATCTGAACTTCACAAAGATTGGCCAGCCTCCTCCAAATGGCAACGTTGGTCATCTGTTCACCAGACTCTATTTTAGTGGTGTTTCATCATTGGTGTAGAATTCATTAGAGTTGACGTAAACCGCCGCCAAAGACAGTATTTCTCTATCATCTGTTGACACCAGGTGTGTTCATGCATTATGACAGAGTAAAAGGAACTACTAACCTAAAACAAAGCTCGCCAGAGGATAAAACAAAGTCAGATGCATTACAACACTTGAACTGCTGTTCAGACCTGAGTGATGATAGGTAGGAAATTCGAAATTTTTATGACAACTCATTAACGTTGCCATATCAAAATCAAGCCGTGCCAGAGACAGAGGTGGAAACAGGAATGAGCCAATATATTGCTAGTAGTTCAGGTAATCAACACATTCTGACACCATCTGCCAAGTGAGAACACACTCTTAGCAGAGAGGAGACTGCAACAGAAAACCAAAGGAAGCCAGACAAGTATACTCATTAGTCTGTGAGACATGATGCAAGAAACTCTACCTCTTTCACAAGTCCCATAGTGGAGAACAGATACAGCAGTTAACAGCCTTTTAAGTGAAAATGGCTGAATAAGGGGGCACATGTGATCATTATCCACTGTGACTCATGTCATAGCCGTACTGTTACTCTATTTAAACACCCCCAGCTCTCCAGCTCTCATCATGTGTTTATCCTTGTGACTGATGGCATTCGTAGTGGCTGTGAATCTTTGTCCTAGGTTCTCCACCATAGTCTATGTGGCAATTGATGATGTGCTTCAGATGATAATGATGTTTGTGCTGCTCACTGCCTACCGATAGAGAAACTGTCTTCTGACAACACCACATCAGAGAGTGCTGCAAACACTGAACTTAAGTGCAGAAGCCGACAGCAGGGTGTCTTGGGCTCCACATTCCTTTACAATACTCAGACACCTCGGAGTGCTGAAACCTACCAGGCCAACCAGGCGAATAGGGAGGAGATCAATAACTACCAACACAGGTTACATCGCAGATGGCTCATAAAGGGTCATTGTAGAGCTCACCGTGTGACTGAGGACACTCCAGCAGCAAGCACAAGACCATTTTGTACTGGACAACGGCTGCAACTGCTCGTCAGCAACCCGCCGCGACGGCAAGGCCACTCACAGCTCCTAGAGCTGCCGACATTGACCTCAATCGATGGACATCCGCTATACTCCAACATGCAACTAAATGACCCACAAGCAAGGCTGGTGTGGAATAACGTCGTGTTGTAAATAAATAACTGAAATCTGATAATGCTTTACTACTATCAAAGATGCTTCACAGGTTCCCAGCAGCTATCAAGACATTGCAGAGGTGTCAACACTCGGGTCCTCTGTAACAGCAAAACTGAATTGTGATGTATAAAACACATATCTAGTAACACAACAGATAGCCATCACAACTCAAAAGTTGTTAACAAGGAGGAAGACAACTTGCAAATTAACCATAAGCCAGTCAAAACGCCAGTGTATTACAACTGAAACCACTAACCTGAAGGACATTTGAAAATGTTAATTATCGATGACAGGATTGAGGCACGCAGACCGCTGGAGGAATTACTTTATTGTCACTGTCTGTAAGCAGTTTACTCACTGGTGCCACGGGGAATGGAAATTATTTACCCATACCGAAACAAGACTGGTCAGCCTCTTCAAAATTACAGCGTTCGTCATCTCTTCACAAGCCTCAGTCGTGGCGGTGTCTCGTGAGTTGACTAAATTAACTATAATGCCTAAGTGGAAGAGAGGATTTCATTGACGAAGAAGTAATTAGAAACAGAGTAAACCAAAGTAAAAAACTGTAGTTCTCTGTCATCTGTTGACGTAAGAGATGTTCATACATCGTAACGGTGTGAAAAGAACTACTGACCTGCAGAACGCTCGCTGCAGGATAACCCAAACTCAGATTCACTACAACAGATAAGCTAACACTGTGTTGATCGAGGTTCGAAATCAGGAGACGATGGCAGTATCAATAGCTGATACTGACTGAAATTCACTTGAGGATCTAAACAGGTCTCCAACTAATTGGTGAAATGTATGCTTTGTGGAATTTCTAGGATTGGTGAAATTCTGGAGGAAAAACACTACATTACCATCGCTAAAATCATAGGAAGTGACTCAGAAAGTGTTAATGACTGTTTATAATATATTAAATCCCAGCTATGGCTATGGGCTCATTCTATTTGCTACTGTGGGCGCCAGAGCTGGTACCCTAAGATCAGTTTATCGATACAGTCATACGTGTATCAACGTAAAGCCATACTGTGCTATAACTGCTTCGAATAATGCACACTGTTGTTGCGATACTCAAATGATTACTCATGTATCAATAAACTACCTTGTCGCCCACTGCTTCACTCACATAGATTGTATGGTCTGAACGGATTTTTGGGTTTCTTAAAGGGAATTTTTATGTTGTTCATAAGTTGCTGCAGCTTCTAAAGTTTTCACGCTAATTAAGGCCATAGAAGCATGGTCTTTCCCGAATGTACCTCTGACAAAAAAGCAAGTATGGTAACTAGAGTAAAACGTTTTTGTTAATGATGCCTTTTACATTCCTGCGGTAATATTTCCAAAGACACTTAACGTATTTTTCTTCACATCTCACTGAGAAGTGAAACAACTACTTTCCTAAATTTAGCTTCAATTTTTATTAACATAAACAACTATTTTCTTAAAAAGTTTCATTGCCCATTTCCACCAATTAGAGCCTGAAATCCAAAAACACTGAAACAAGTATTTTTTATTTCTAACGCAAACCAAAAACAAATTTTCATAGCTTTAGATTTAAAATGATTTAGCAATTCATTAATAATGACTCATTTTCCGCTGCCGTTGAAGTTGCACCTGACTAAGCCACTGTAGCGTATGTTTATATTAGCGTGGTTGGTAAACATTGCCTCATCAGTAAAGACCACACTTTGTATAAATGTAGGGTCATCTATGAGTTTCTGAAGGCCAAACTGAAAAAGTTCTGTAAGACGTTCGAAATCACGGTCACAGAGTGCCTGATGTAGAGACAAATAATAGGAACAGAAATTCTGTAGATCCAGGAAGCGAATGACACAAGTCTGGCAGTTTCCACATTCCTTGGAAATATGTCTCGTACCACTGTGCGGATTCATCACAATTGTAGCCAGGACAGCTTCTTCGAGCGCTCTGTTTGTTGCAGTCTTCCTTCTTGTCCTCTTTTTGCATTCAAACAGCCTTTCCGGACTAGCGTCTTAAAAATTCGTGCAACTGCCTCGTGCGTCGGCCATTGGCGATCCGGATTGATAACCATATACTTCTGTATTATTTTTACGGCATTTGTTTTACATTGACGTTATAAAAGTAGTATATCCAAATCCTCCCCACTGTTGTACATGTCTGCATGCAACGAATTCTGAAGCATAAATGAGCGGCCTGCAGTGTAGACAAGTAAACAGACAAATATGTGGACATCCCGACACACCGTAGCACGAAAGCATTGTTTAGCAGTGTTTGCACCACTAATGATTTAGGCCACTGTGCTCTCAAATTCTAGGACATCCCTCGAATTTTTTACTACAAGTTTCAACATCAGCGTTAACAAACACTATATCACTCTAATTGTCTTCTCAAGACCTATCGTTGCTTAAATATCACCGTTGATTCTAGCTCTATAAACACTAACCAAACAGAAACGCCCATTACGGCTCTAAAATTTGCGGAAAACCATGTTTGGATATGTGTCACCATTCACAAAATGAAACTGGTAATACGCCTTAAGTGACACGCTCTGTATATCTTACTTTCGCTTCGTTTTTTCTCGTCGTTTCTCTGTTCATATAGTACACTTCATTAGTATCTTGTTAATTGACTGGCAATGTGTTTTACCATTCGTTTCTCAGAACGGCGTGTCTCACGGTACGAGGGGCCATCTGGCGTTTAAGTCCCTCTGACCACTTTTCGTCTATGCGGCATTCCAGCGATCACACCAACAGAGGGAGCTGTTTACTTACTACTGTCTGTTGTCATTCATCTCACTTCTTTTCATATTTGTTTTATAATTTTTGTATTATCTGTGAACTCCGTAAGCTTATATGTATGTACATCATTGTATATTTATCTATAATTCGTCATAAGAGCGTCACTTAATTATCTCCTTTGTAAAAATCTAAACTTGCTTGCTTTTTAATTTATTGCATTTTACTACCGTTATGACACCTATTACACACTTTACTGGTTGTATTTTCTTTTTATTCTATATCGTATAACTATATGACCGAAGAATATGTGGACGGCTACAGTAGCGACACCCGGTAAACTTGCGACATAAATATTATGTGGCTTTAGTACGACAGTTTGTTTTGAACAGTAGTTACGTTAAAAAAACGCCTCTAACATATACGATATTTCACTTATGTCTGACGATTATGAGCTGACTTTTTGTTTCATCTTTTGACGATGCCACTATGGCTCCAATCTGTTAGGACATGTTTTAAAACAGGCATGCCTCATTAAGTTAAATCACACAATTTTAACATGTATGTCAATAATACTTTTCACTATAGCCCTTTTTATTGTTTTCAGGCTGTAGACAATCCACTAGCTGTATTTGTGTTTAATTCTATGTTTTGCTGCAGATCTGAAGATGATCAATGCTGACCGAAAACGGTAACATAACATTTTGTGATCATAGGCAGAAATTTTGAAACTTATTCTACGAGTCTTTTATTTTTTATTTATGAACCAAACAGCAATTTTCGTAGTTCCAACTTCAAAATTGTCTTCCGAGTGACATTTTTCAAAAACCCCCTATCCACTATTTGAAATCTTATGAGCGGAATTTCGAACAACCCCTTCTTAAATGATGCCCACAGTATAAGATCAACACCCTCTCCAAATTTCAAGTTTCTACCCGTGTTGGTTTGGTCTGAGTCATGATGAGTCAGTCTTTCCCTCTTTCACCCCTTTGGAGGTTGACTTTCCAAAAACAGCGAAACACTTTTTTTTTCATTTCTAACCGAGAAGCCAAGCAACAGTTTTAAAACATTTAACTTTAAAAATGCTTTAACAGTGAATGTTTTCATTCAATGTGTACCCCAGTATTTTATCCCTTGTAGGTGTTCAATTTCCAAACACAGTAAAACATTTATTGTTCTATTTCTAAACTGAGAAGCAAAATTCAAATTCTTTTTTTTTTTACATTTAACTTTAAAAATTCTTTTACAATGAAACAGTTTCATAGAGCATTTAATCCTCTATCTCCCCCTTAGGAGTTCAATTTCCAAGAACACTGGAACACTTGCTTCTTTCTTTGTAATTGGGAAGTCAAATGCCAGTTTTCATAGATGTAGCTTTAAAAATAGTTTAGTGGTCCTTTAATAATGATTTATTTCCAAAGAAACCAATTACTCGCTATTTCGCCTCCATACTGGTTTAAGTTCCCAAAATGCTGAAACACATGTTTCTTTACTTCTAGCTGACGAACCAAACTGCAATATTAGTAGGTCTAGCTCCAAAACTGCCTTAATAGCGAAATTTTTCAAACGAACGTTGCATTCCCGATTTCATCGCATTAAGGGTGGAATTTCGGAAAATCCCTTCTTAAATGACTCTTACAGAATATGATCGATACCCTCTCCACATTTCACGTTCGTATCTTTAGTGGTTCGGACAGAACGATGATGGGTCAGTAGCCAATAACTTGGGACATTGCCTTTTATATACAGAACTGATAACCATATTTTCATTACGATTCCTTATTATACTTCTATTACACCCTGTCGTGAATGTACGACATTATTGTTATTATTATTATTATTAATATTATTTGTTGCTATTGTTACTCTTGTTCATTTCAGAAAAAATGTTATTCATTCCAGGGGTACATGTGTTCGGGGAATGGTTAAGTTAGGGGAACAATGGAGAGATTCTAACCTAGTACGGACGAACTTCTGCCTGGTTGTGTCAACACGCTGCACGACGCCTGATGCTCTCGCATGGAATTCAACAGGCTCTTACAACTTTGAATCTCAGTTCCTTGAACGACCTTAAAAAGAGCTTGCTAGTAAAGCAGTATTCGTTACAGTACTACAGTCGTGCGAAAGATCAAAGTCGTTAGCCTGTTGGATGTACCCTTAATTTCGAAGGCATTAATTCATTTCCGTGTACGATCAACATTGCAAGAAAGCAGTAACTTCAGTGATTATGTTCCTGGATCTGAGATGTGCAAGATTGTACCAGTAGAGGGCATATGAGCTAGAGGCCAACGTCCGGTGTTGTTCACGCGCACAAATCACGTCTGTATCAGCTCGGCCCACTGGTCTTACAAAGGACTTGACGTTCAGTCACACCGTTCCTCGACTCTGTATTTGAAGTACACTACGTGATCAAAAGTTTCAGAGCACCCCAAAAATATACGTTCCTCGTGTAAGGTGCATTGTACTGCCACCCACTGCTGGTACTCCAAATTAGACACCTTAGTAGTCATTAGACTTGGTGAGAATGCAAAGTGGGGCGCTCCAGGGACTCACGGATTTCGAACGTGGTCAGGTGGTTGGGTGTCACTTGGGTCATACGTCTGTACGCGAGGTTTTCACACTCCTAAACATCCCTAGGTCCACCATTTCCGATGTGATAGCGAAGTGGAAACGTGAAGTGACACGTACAGCACAAAAGCGTACAGGCCGACCTCTTCTGTTGAATGACAGAGACCTCCGACAGGTGAACAGGGTCGTAATGTGTAATAGGCAGACGTCTATCCCGACCATCACACAGAAATTCCAAACTGCATCAGGATCCACAGCAAGTACTATGACAGTTAGGCAGGAGGTGAGAAAACTTGTATTTCATGGTCGAGCGGCTGCTCATAAGCCACACATCACGCCGGTAAACGCCAAACGACGCCTCGCTCGGTGTAAGGAGCGTAAACATTGGACGACTGAACAGTGGAGAAACATTGTGTGGAGTGACGAATCACGGTAACAATGTGGCGATCCGATAGCACGGCTGGCTATGGCGAAGGCCCGGTGAACATCATCTGCCAGCGTGTGTAGTGACAACTGTAAAATTATGGTGTGGTCGTGTTTTTCATGGAGGAGAGTTTCACCCCTTGTTTTGCGTGGCACTATGACAGCATAGGCTTACATTGATGTTTTAAGCACCTTATTGCTTCCCACTGTTGAAGAGCAATTCGGGGATGGCGATTGCATCTCTCAACACGATCGAGCACTTGTTCATAATGCAAGGCCTGTGGCGGAGTGGTTACACGACAATAACATCCCTGTAATGAACTGGCCTGCACAGAGTCCTGACGTGAATACTATAATGCACCTTTGGGATGTTTTGGAATGCCGACTTCGTGCCAGGGCCTCACCGACCGACATCGTTACCTGCCCTCAGTGAAGCAACCCGCGAAGAATGGGCAGCCATTCCGCAAGAATGGCCTGCGAAATTGAAGCTGTCATCGAGGCTAAGGGTAGGCCAACATCGTACTGAACTCCAGCGTTACCGATGAAGGGCACCACAAACTTGTAAGTCATTTTCTGCCACATGTGCGGATACTTTTTATCACATAGTGTACACATCTGAATCTCGTTGAGATTTGGCTTTAGATGATTGACCTCGTAGTACAAGTAAAGCGAATATAGTAATGAAATCAGCTTTACTTCTTCGAATTTTTACCCTTGGGAAGCCAGTGATGAGTCACCAGCACAGACGAAATGGCTGGAGTGTTCTTTAACTGAGTAATTATTGGTGAAAATATTTAAAACAACTGCATCGACCACACTGCCTTAGGTTAAGCTGTTCTTTTGTATGAATCATCTTCTACTCTTACCCTGGAGGGGGGTCCTGGAATCTTGTACTTGAATGCATCACGGAGAGTTAGAGAAATACTTAAACAATATACAACATTATACTGGGCAAATAATTATGACATAAGCAAAATAAGCGAGAAAGTATCCCGCATAGAGCTGGAGACTTAACTTCAATTAAAAGAGTGAAGCATGTCTGAGGCATTGTTAAGAATTAGTCATATTAATAAATATAACCGATAACCGCGCCAATAACACTTGTTGAGCTGTATGTGGTGCAGTGATGGGTGTTGTTAAGTGGCACGAGCTGTAACTTTGGTGGAGTGTGAGGGTTTCCCACACGATGCGTCACAGTACAGCGCCCTAGGATACAAAAAGGAGACCATGCTGCAGCGTGTCTCTTTCCTGCAGTTCTGGAGACGAGAAATGTGGCGATCAAAGCGAAACAAAGTTGGCGCTGTTAAGATACCGATATGCTCATTGGAATTTAGACTTTTAGTCAGCTCAAGATCTTCTTTACTTCACACTGGTCTAGTGCCAGATAACGGAAACCTTGCAGTATTTTTTTTTTCTTCAACTGCAGTGTAGTTATGAATTTTAAACTTGTTATTCGGAAAGGAATAACAGCTACTACTGTTTTAACTTATGTAGTCTTGTGTAACCTAGGGCACAGGCAGAAGGAAAGGATCAAGATACTGTTTAGTGCTTCAGGTAGTATTTAGTCACATGGTTTTAGGAACATATTATCTTGACTGTCCCTTTGCATAACAATCCATTTCCACGTTACAACTGGTAACATTTAAGACCAGACTAAACCGTTACCTTTTATCATTCGCATAGCTTGTCTCCCGGCATTTTCCAAACTTTTTCTTTCTGTCCGCCAGGATCCTAGCACGAATAAATGCTTCATTCGATTCTTTCGGGGTCAGAATTGTATGCATTCCGGACTTTTAGACGATTTCCTCAGGTACTTTCTTTAGTTGACCTACCGAAACCTTCTGAGGATCACGAGGGAGGAAGTTGACGAAAGCTCGACACTGAATACGAATCTGACTCGGAAAGAACCCAGTGAAGTATTTATTGGAAAATGGCACCATGGAAAACTATTTTGTCAAGGAACCAGTATGTGTCTCACAAAGAAAACTATGTACGTTTTTTACATTCATTTCTATGTCTGCTTTCTTCTTTCTATTTCACGTGCTAATCTTACCCCGTTATTTCTACGTCTTCCTCTGACCAATAAGTCTCGGATTCCTTCTGTATTGTTGTCACACATTTGTGTTAGACGTCGCTACACACGTTCGCCAAGAACGTAACGAGAAATATGTTACATGTCAATAAGACTGACATTTCTTGAGTTCCACATATTCAGTATTAAACATATTGTCAACTTTACCATTAAGAATATTATTGTTATTATTATTATTATTATCTTTTTAATTTTGTATTATCATGTAACAAAGAAATTTTAATGCGTATTGACTAAGGAAATCTGCTTAGATGTAAGAAAAAACCTTCAGACCTTAATCTTACCAGATCAAAGTAATGCTTAACAAATCAAATACATAACAGGAAAGCGAAATACGTAGCTGGGAAGCGTTATTTCTCTGAAAATCTTTATTAAATAAAATTCTAGAATTATAATTACAACAATGTGATGTCACTGTGAGTTTAAAAAGCGTTACCTCGATCATTTCGTCTTCTAGAGAGACTTCGAAAGTCGTTAAGAGTGTTGATACGCATTTGTTCGCACTATCATTTGCCAAAAACCTCGTTTCGATATCTTAACTCATTACATATATCGTGTCTCAACAGGAATCTCACATATCAGTCTTCCTACATTGTTCTTCATTTGTCATTTTTTATTTATCTAGTTTAATGTATCAGCGCACATGAGTCCTTTTACAGGGTTAAAAATACTATCTATGCAAAACTTCAGGGTGTTAGGAAGAGATAAAAATGATACACTTTTTTATGTTACAACAATGTCGCAAGCGTTTCTTTTCCCTGCTAGGTGTTCATGATGATTTTGGCATTAACGATGTTCAGAGATCGTTTTCATACTGGCGTGTGATTAGTGTTGTTTTAGAGACGTCGCTAGAAATTTCGTGCGTTTCCATTAATGTACAACCGGCATACACGTTCTAATGCTTGTTCAACACGCTCACTACAACTAGATGCTTCAAGACTTTTATATGGAACTTCAGCCAAAGGGGCAACCAACTTCTTTGAACGGTCTATCCGTGTCTGGCACACCAAAAGCCTTACCTTCTCTCACAAAAAGAAATACACTCCTGGAAATTGAAATAAGACCACCGTGAATTCATTGTCCCAGGAAGGGGAAACTTTATTGACACATTCCTGGGGTCAGGTACATCACATGATCACACTGACAGAACCACAGGCACATAGACACAGGCAACAGAGCATGCACAATGTCGGCACTAGTACAGTGTATATCCACCTTTCGCAGCAATGCAGGCTCCTATTCTCCCATGGAGAGGATCGTAGAGATGCTGGATGTAGTCCTGTGGAACGGCTTGCCATGCCATTTCCACCTGGCGCCTCAGTTGGACCAGCGTTCGTGCTGGACGTGCAGACCGCGTGAGACGACGCTTCATCCAGTCCCAAACATGCTCAATGGGGGACAGATCCGGAGATCTTGCTGGCCAGGGTAGTTGACTTACACCTTCTAGAGCACGATGTTGGGGCGTAAGCGGAAGACGGCATAACGGTGTGCGGGACCGTAGCCCAGCTTCATGGAGACCGTTGCGAATGGCCCTCGCCGATAGCCCAGGAGCAACAGTGTCCCTAATTTGCTGGGAAGTGGCGGTGCGGTCCCCTACGGCACTGCGTAGGATCCTACGGTCTTGGCGTGTATCCGTGCGTCGCTGTTTTCCGGTCCCAGGTCGACGGGCACGTGCACCTTCCGCCGACCACTGGCGACATCATCGATGTACTGTGGAGACCTCACGCCCCAAGTGTTGAGCAGTTCGGCGGTTCGTCCACCCGGCTTCCCGCATGCCCACTATACGCCCTCACTCAAAGTCCGTCAACTGCACATACGGTTCACGTTCACGCTGTCGCGGCATGCTACCAGTGTTAAAGACTGCGATGGAGCTCCGTATGCCACGGCAAACTGGCTGGCACTGACGGCGGCGGTGCACAAATGCTGCGCAGCTAGCGCCATTCGACGGCCAACACCGCGGTTCCTGGTGTGTCCGCTGTGCCGTGCGTGTGATCATTGCTTGTACAGCCCTCTCGCAGTGTCCGGAGCAAGTATGGTGGGTCTGACACACCGGTGTCAATGTGTTCTTTTTTCCATTTCCAGGAGTGTATTTCGTAAACAAATCACTAAATCGGTCATCATGAGTGAAATCAGAATCGCATCGACAAACAGTAACGTAGTAAATCACGCAGCTCCAGTAACATCAGTACTAGTAATAATTTTATTCTTAAACTCTTGTGTTGCTCCCTGTTTGCATTCAAAAATAACAGTATGGGATTGTGAGTCCGCCTTGAGGCAAAACACTTGTTTTCTTTATGTATTTATTTCCCGATCTAGTTTCAGCGGCAAAGAACTCACTGATGGTGGTGACATTTATCGTTGAATCTAGTCTAAGGAATAAAATAAATAACAAAAATGTTTTGCATCAAGGCGGATCCATCATCCTATATTTTTGCACAACAGTGCTGAGATTCTGTTCAAACGACTAAATCATGTTCAAGGGCCGTTCATAAGAATGTACAGTAGTTACATTTTCACGTAAGCCATCCAAGTAGGCTACGCCGTCATATCCCTTTTCAGTCTGAAACAGTTAACATCAATTAAAGTTCAGTTAAAGAAAATTTGCGCACTGTTCAATCATCACATTAATATGACGTAACAGAAATGTCTCTTCACTTTTTGCTGTTTTATACTCACTTGAGCTGCGGCCGTCGATCATATTTCTCTTTGGAGTCAGTGACAGGGTAACACACATTAAACAAGACGTTCTGCAAACGTGACGTCATTTTGAAATCACATTAAATATCGACAACCACAGGAATTGCTATCAACTTTGTGACAAGGAGGAATGTGAATGTTACTGCTCCTCTCTTCATTATCAGGAATTTAAGCTGACCTCTTAGGTTCCTGCCTAGACATACAAAGAATATGAATTTCATTGCTCTCATTTTAGTCGCAGCAATTAGTTTCCTCGCATATGACAGAACATATCTGTATTACATTTGTAATATAGTCCCAGAATGTGCTAACAACGTGAAATAAAAACTTGCATATAGTGGCACGCGAAACTAAATCCTCCTACTCCATGAACCACGACATTATCCCTTTCGCGACCACTTGGTCGCGTGATTTTAGATTCCTTTTCCTTGGTTGTCATGGTGTCTGTTGAAGACTTATATCGTTCACGCATTATTAACTGATATTATATGATAATGGTGACATGTTTGTGATAATGTTCTATTTGCCGTTACGCTGAAACGGCAAGCAGCAAGTTATAAGTGTGTTTCATACGTAATTTGTAAATTGTTCACAGAAAGACTTATTTCTTAGAAATAATTCTTATACGAACGCATCAGCCGTGAATAAATCATTATTTGACATTTCATTTGAACAAATATTTTAATAAATAGTACCAAGAGCGACCAGTTTTTATAAACCTCTGTTACGCCTGTGTAAAGTCTTGTGAGAGGCCCGTATCGAAACCTGACGAAATTTGACAGCAGGTCCTGCAGTTGTCGATATTGGACGTGGCAAAAAAATGACGTCATGCTTGCAGAAATTCTTGTGAAATGCTACCCTCAGTGGCATAATAGACCGGCCGTCGGTCATTCGCCGGCCGTGGCTGACAGCATTGTCCACAACTATCCCATCACTCAGTAGCATTTTCCATAATGTTAAAATAAGGAAATTTCTGCTCTTGGACAATGTCAGTCTGTATACTCGGCTACGCACTAGATTGTTACGTGGAACGTAACGACGTGTCGCCAGTAGGTGGATCATTAAAAACGAATGCATTTCACAAAGCTTGCAATTATGTCAAATTGTAAACATCCCTTGCTTCCAAAAGTGTCTTTCGTTTACTAACGAGGCTGCATGCACAAGTGAAGGAGCATTCAGCAGCCAGAATAACGATATATGGAAGTTGCAATATCCTAAGGCAATTAGTGTGTTCCGCCATCATCACCGATGTACCATGTACATAATGGCCGATATTCGTTACGACAATCTGAGTAGGCGTTATCTTCTGCCTAATCTGTGGAGGAAATCACCATATTTTTATCAGTGGAGAGCTACAGGAATCGGTTGAGGATTTCCTGCTGGCAGTCAGGCAACGATTATGATTCCGTCCTAACGGGGCACCATAACACTTCGCCGTTGATGTCAAGCAACAATTAGACAACGTTTTCTCCAGCTGCTGCATTTTGAGAGGTGGGGTAATACTGGAGTAAGAACTTTCTCCCAACCTCTCTCCCAAATACACTCCTGGAAATGGAAAAAAGAACACATTGACACCGGTGTGTCAGACCCACCATACTTGCTCCGGACACTGCGAGAGGGCTGTACAAGCAATGATCACACGCACAGCACAGGGGACACACCAGGAACCGCGGTGTTGGCCGTCGAATGGCGCTAGCTGCGCAGCATTTGTGCACCGCCGCCGTCAGTGTCAGCCAGTTTGCCGTGGCATACGGAGCTCCATCGCAGTATTTAACACTGGTAGCATGCCGCGACAGCGTGGACGTGAACCGTATGTGCAGTTGACGGACTTTGAGCGAGGGCGTATAGTGGGCATGCGGGAGGCCGGGTGGACGTACAGCCGAATTGCTCAACACGTGGGGCGTGAGGTCTCCACAGTACATCGATGTTGTCGCCAGTGGTCGGCGGAAGGTGCACGTGCCCGTCGACCTGGGACCGGACCGCAGCGACGCACGGATGCACGCCAAGACCGTAGGATCCTACGCAGTGCCGTAGGGGACCGCACCGCCACTTCCCAGCAAATTAGGGACACTGTTGCTCCTGGGGTATCGGCGAGGGCCATTCGCAACGGTCTCCATGAAGCTGGGCTACGGTCCCGCACACCATTAGGCCGTCTTCCGCTCACGCCCCAACATCGTGCAGCCCGCCTCCAGTGGTGTCGCGACAGGCGTGAATGGAGGGACGAATGGAGACGTGTCGTCTTCAGCGATGAGAGTCGCTTCTGCCTTGGTGCCAATGATGGTCATATGCGTGTTTGGCGACGTGCAGGTGAGCGCCACAATCAGGACTGCATACGACCGAGGCACACAGGGCCAACACCCAGCATCATGGTGTGGGGAGCGATCTCCTACACTGGCCGTACACCTCTGGTGATCGTCGAGGGGACACTGAATAGTGCATGGTACATCCAAACCGTCATCGAACCCATCGTTCTACCATTCCTAGACCGGCAAGGGAACTTGCTGTTCCAACAGGACAATGCACGTTCGCATGTATCCCGTGCCACCCAACGTGGTCTAGAAGGTGTAAGTCAACTACCCTGGCCAGCAAGATCTCCGGATCTGTCCCCCATTGAGCATGTTTGGGACTGGATGAAGCGTCGTCTCACGCGGTCTGCATGTCCAGCATGATCGCTGGTCCAACTGAGGCGCCAGGTAGAAATGGCATGGCAAGCCGTTCCACAGGACTACATCCAGCATCTCTACGATCGTCTCCATGGGAGAATAGCAGCCTGCATTGTTGCAAAAGGTGGATATACAGTGTACTAGTGCCGACATTGTGCATGCTCTGTTGCCTGTGTCTATGTGCCTGTGGTTCTGTCAGTGTGATCATGTGATGTATCTGACCCCAGGAATGTGTCAATAAAGTTTCCCCTTCCTGGGACAATGAATTCACGGTGTTCTTATTTCTATTTCCAGGAGTGTATATTTGACTTATTCTTCGAAGGTGAATTATTACTTGAGTTTGTGAATTTTTCTTCAAATGTGGTTAAAAAAGTAAGGTTTTAAACTCGGCATCTTCTGATTAGTGAGTTGGTCAGGGCCAGTTCACGAGTAGCGAAAAATCGTTTACATGCAGGGGATTGAATTTTTCTAATTAATCCCCTACCTTACGCGGTATACTCCTTGGACCGTAATTACGACTAGAAGCTCTCAGGTTTCAAATAGGTCGGACAGTGGACGGTAGACCGGACAGATACTCGAGAAGCCAATGTCAGTCCGACTGCTAAAACAACCGCCGTATGTTCATAGGTCTTGTACTGCCTGATACTTGAACGGATGCATGACCGTTCCGTGCAGAATACTCCACACAATGGTGTTGGAGGTATTTAGCTACTTGGATATGGATATTGTGCTGGTGCTAAGTCGTCCTCAATTCGTTGTAACATACACTCCTCAAACACGAAAATGGTCATCAAGTCTTTGAAAAGTGACACAACTAGGTAACCTCCTCGCTGTAAAATATTCTACCTTCTGCTACATTGCTACCTGACTTTTTCATCGTGCATGATAGCTAACTCGGTTAGAGTGTAATCAGCCAGGATGTTTCCGTAAACATCACTAGCAACTTTCATGTAAAACCTACGTAACAATGAAAGTGGTTATGCACTGATGTGGATACTTCCAGAAGTAAAGAGACCTACTCTCCCTAGTAATAAGATGTAATTAAGTTGCAAATTAATTTCTAGTGCCAACGTGTTGCATATGAAGTAGTCACAACAATTGTGAACGTTGGTCTAAGGCATCTCTAGTGTCATACCATTAGAAAGGGAAACGTTAACTTGTGACAAGTGGGTTACGCAACGAAAGTGTTTCTTTTTATCTCGTAAAATAACGTCAGAAATCTATTTGTTGTTATTGCAGACTTCATTCCGAAGGTTGGTTTGTTGCAGCTTTGCACACAACACCGAGCATCTTCATATTGGAATGAATACTGCAGTCTACATTGATTTGAACTTCCATACTGTATTCATCCCTAGGCCTTTCTCTCCATTTTTAACATCCCCCCACCCACGCACACATACACTTCCCTCCACAACCAAACTCGATTCCCGGCGGGGTCAGGGATTTTCACCTGCCTGGAGATGACTGGGTGTTTGTGTTGTCCCCATCATTTCATCATCATTCCTGAAAGAGGCGAGACTGAACCGAGCTAAGGTTGGGAATTTGTATGGGCGCTGATAACCGCGCAGTTGAGTGCCCCACAAACCAAACATCTTCATCATCATCACCATCAAACTGACGATTTCTTGACATCCCACGATGTGCCCTATCAACAAACTTGCGTAAGACGTTTATTTACACCCCACACATCAGCCTTTGTGTATCTGTGCAGAGATGACTATTATGGTTACATCTTTAACTAACGTATATCGTGTATTTCTGAGTTCTCTGCCTTTATTCTCGCTGTATTACAATGTATGATAGAAAGGGCAGTTGTTTGTTGCATGGACTTTGGTTTCATTTCTAACGAGTTACACATCGATTAACACAGCCGCCAGTTCTTTGTTGAAGAATGTGCTAAATCACAGCCTGTATAGTAATACTTCATAACAACTACGTTCATTCACGTGGTAGTCTGATATGAAGTTATTGTGATCAGGACTTCGGAAGATGTAATAATACGATCTCAGGATACATAATGCTTTCGCGTCGTCACTGCCGACTGCGAGAAAAATATTTACGTGGAGTTCGGCTCTGCTCTCGTCTGAACATCTTGTTTACGATCTGCGACAGGAAACGGTGAGCACTGCCTTCCGTTCACGGGAAGGCGACTTTTATAAGGCAGGGCAGCTCACTTGTGAACACAGTGGATGATAAATCAACGTTCGTCTCTCTTCGGCGGCTGTAATAAATGGCAAGAACCGGCATCACAGCAAACACGGAAAACTCAATTTATCTTTCTGATGCCGTCTTATCTGAAACGAAGGCACTCATATTTATTTTTGACGGGCCGATTCGACCTCCTAAAAACATCACGACTAATTCTACTGGGTTTACGACCTAGCCTACAGGCCGTAATAATGTATGCACATATTTAGTCATCTCCTCTTTTCTAAAAGTTGCTGGAAAAAAGGTAATGTAGAGATCTTTGCGACAAGAGAGTAACAAGGAAGTGAAAGAAAAAATGGTAATTTATATTCAGTGAATTATTATCGTCGTCGAATATTTTAGACATTAATTCTCCGTGGATCATCAGTAGTCCCTGTTCTTTCAGACATGCATGTAACAATTATTTTAGTGACCTTCAAGAAGTTACTTCAAGAGCATTCAGCAGCCAGAATAACGATATATGGAAGTTGTCTAATCCAAGCCAAATAAATGCAAAATAATGTTGCAACTTGTGGCGACCTAGTACATCACTAGGAGATGTAGTGGAAGGTAGAGTTAAACATCATTTCACATTAAGGAAAACTTAATATTTTGTTTTATGCGCTTGTGTTGATCTGTACATACTGTTTGGAAATTCGAAATGAAGCCTATCGCCACACATAAACATTTAACACTTGGTGTAAGTACCACCTCCCTCTCTGACGCTATTCTCTCTACGGGGCATTAAAATTGCAACATCACGAGGAACAGCAAATAATCAAAATTTGGTCACAGTTACTTGTTGTGTAAGTAGGCTGTTTAAGTATTTTTATTGGTAACGCCAACACCACGTAGCGCTCTGTATGAAAAATCACTGGCTGTGCCGTGTGCAGTCTGTGGCTGGTGTGCATTGTTGTCTGCCATTGTAGTGTTGGGCAGCGGCAGCTGGATACTAACAGCGCGTAGCGTTGCGCAGTTGGAGGTGAGCCGCCAGCAGTGGTGGACGTGGGGAGAGAGATGGCGGAGTTTTGTAATTTGTAAGACTGGATGTCATGAACTACCATATATATTTTGACTATTAAGGTAAATACACTGTTTGTTCTCTATTAAAATCTTTCATTTGCTAAGTATGCCTATCAGTAGTTAGTGCCTTCCATAGTTTGAATCTTTAATTTAGCTGGCAGTAGTGGCGCTCGCTGTATTGCAGTAGCTTGAGTAACGAAGATTTTTGTGAGGTAAGTGATTTGTGAAAGGTATAGGTTAATGTTAGTCAGGGCCATTCTTTCGTAGGGATTTTTGAAAGTCAGATTGCGTTGCGCTAAAAGATATTGTGTGTCAGTTTAAGCACATTCGTGTATAATTGTTCAAAGAGGACGTTTCACATAGACCAGTCGTCTATAATTTTTCTAAGGGGACGTTTCATATGTCGACCCTTAGCCAAGGATACCTCACTGGAATCTTTGATTTCTTCTTGTAGTTTGTGTAAATAATGTAGATTTTTTTTATTGCTAGCGCGTAATCATAGAGAGAATTTCCTTTGTAGTTGCAGTCTTTCATTGTTGTACAGTAAAATAGTTGTGGCATGCATTTAGTTCTGCACGAAGTATTTCACAGCTGCGCTTGCAATTAACTAGATATTATTTTCAGTGCTATGTTAATGTGTTCTCTTATTTTTGTTCTTCAAATTGTGTTTTTCTGTGTTGTCGTGTGAAAAATTGTGACAATAATGGCGTGTGAAGAACGTAATACTGGGCTCCAAAGTAAACTGAGAAATGACAGTGAAGACGAAAGCAGTGTGTTAGCGCCACCATGTAATGAATTCACTAATGTTCAAAGTAGTAATTTGGTAATTGTGCATAGGGAAATGGAGCGGGTTGCAAATAATGGTGTAGGCAGTGAAACAATTAGTGAACAGGGAAGCATTATCGATCGATCGGTCGGCAACAGCTCGCCTCAGGATTCCGAAATGACAGGACACAATCTTGCAAATACTATAGATTCAGATTTTGGGTCCTCACCGTTTTCTCAAATTTTCTGCTTTTCAAAATGCGAATATTGCCGGTTCAAATGCACTGCCGAAAAGCACTGAGGAACATGTTTCAGACACCAGTGCACCGTTATTACAGTTAATGCAACAAATGGGACAAAAGCTTCAAAAGTTAGACACAATGGAACAAAATCTTCAAAAGTTAGACACAATGGAACAAAATCAGAGACAAACACAGCAAAAGTTAGCCACAATGGAACAAAATCAGAGACAAACAGGGCAAAAGTTAGACGCAATGGAGCAAAAGCTTCAAAAGTTAGACTCAGTGGAACATACGCTTGAACAAACACGTGAAGATTTAACTACTGAATTAAATAAAATCGAATCGAAACGTCAAAAAGTCTGTAATGACGAAAAACAAAAATTTGTGAGCATTTCCAACCTAGTTTTTCGCGGCATGAAAATGCATTACAGAATCACGAAGCAGCCATAAAAGAACTGCAAACAATTGTTCATGAAAATCATGAGACCTTGCAAGCTAAAATTGACTCAGTTGCATCTACCGATTCGGTTACGCAACTTGCAAAAACTCAAGAAAACTTAAAGGACACAGTAGATACTCTGAAAATTGGTTCAGAAAGACACATGGAGGACATTAGTTCATTATCAGAGAAAGTAGTTGAACTTTCGGATCAGCTAAATAATTTATCTATGAAGGTAGATGATAATTTGAATGACACAAACCGGTAGTCTTTAATGACACAGAAGTGTGCGAACAAATTAGGAAATTCAAACAAAATCTGAATCAAATTAGTACGCAACACCAAAGAGAAATCCGGGAAGTACAAGATCAGCTGACACTGGTAATACAACAATTACGTATTTCAGAGGACACTCGCGCTCCAATACGGGAAGAGGGACATAGAAATACGGAACAGCCACAAAATAATAACACAGGGCACTTCGGAAATTATGAAAGAAATTGGCAAGGTACACCGAATTCTGAGATGGAACCGCCGACACGACGTAACAATGACCGATATGCTACCCGCCGAGACGATGATTTTGACTATAAGCTGTTCATTACTACACGTAAATTCAAAACATTTAAGAATTCTGGCAACGACATTCATCCACAAGCGTGGCTCCATCAATTCTCTCATTGTTTTCCTCCCAACTGGTCATTAGAGCACAGATTAGAATTTATGTGTGGCTACTTAGAGAATGAACCAGCTGTAAGAATGCGATCGGTCATTCACGATTGCCACAGTGACGGAGAATTTTACCATGCCTTCCTCTCAGCATATTGGTCCCAAGCCACACAAGACCGAGTAAAACATAGCATCATGATGATGAAACACTTTGAACGATCTGAATTTTCCAGTCTTGTCAAATATTTTGAAGACATGTTGCATAAGAATCAATATCTTTCAAACCCATACAGCCCTTCAGAACTGATCCGCATTTGCTTAATGAAATTGCCGGAACATTTACGACACCTTATTTTAGTAGGACGTTGCAAAGACGACACTGAAGCTTTTCAGGGACTGTTACAAGAACTGGAAATTGACACTGACAATCGCGGAACGCGAAAACAGGAGCACAACAATTACAGGTCACATCCGTCGCAATTCCGCGATGAAAGAAACAATAACTGGACACGACAAGTCTATTCTTACAACGCAAATCGTGACCAAAACGGACACCACCCATATGACAACCACTGGCGGAGTAATAATAGTTACAGTGAAAGATCGCATTTCCGTAGTAATGACTATCACAGAGACAATCAGAGAAACAGCCAATATGGCAACGAGAACTACTATTATCACGTGAGACAGAATAATTTCAGACGCAACGGTCTAGCGCGCAGTTACGATTTAGAGAGAAATTCTCCACCACGTGACCGACAAGAAAGAAACTATGGAATCTACCGACATGACGACAGACGATATGATCGTAACGACAGACCTGAATTGCAGCAGAACTGGCGGGAATCAAACAGAACAGGGCCCTCTCGACAAGGTGAATTTGTAGAAGTTAGGTCTCCAAATCCCAATAACGACGCGATCCAACAAAGAAACAGACAATGACCCGCACCGCAGGCAGCCGCGTGCGCCGGCTGGCTCAGAGAAAAAAAACGTAAGCTAACCTTGAGCAAAATACCAGTGTTCCTTACTGACGTAATCACATGATAATTGCTTTTCAGTTGACAGTCTGCGTACTAGGAAGAGTAAAGGTTTACACCACATTTCACATGTAAAACCGTTTATTGAAAGATAATCTGCTTTTTAACTTTGTCTTTGCCATAAAACATTTCACTTCACATTTCTAGTATGCTTTGTCACACTTAGAAACTGTTAACATGCAACAATGTTTTGAAGTTCACTATCCAGTCTAGAACCTACGGAACATATTTAGACAGTATTTACGAGTGCATTGTTATAGTGAACAGACATCACTGTGTTATTTCGTGTGTACATTCTTGGTTTTTAGTTGCACGATTGCGTAACGACTATAAGGCTTACATATTGAGAACAGTTACCAGTACTGCTAATGAGATTTTAATGCAACAATTTGGTTTACTTGAAAATACATTCTGGATTTAAAGTACTTTCTGTGAGATACCAAATGATACAGTGGCTAGTTTATGTGACAGCTACACGATTTTATCACGACGCTACCAATGAGTGACAATTTACAATGTTGCTTTTGCAGTTTATCTGTTTTATATCTGCACAGTTTTTCTGAATTTTTCTGGAAAGTAAAACATGTTTTAGTAGTAACTTTTGTGGTATAGCTACAATGAGACAGCCTTTTCTGTAGCACAACAATACGTACAATACAGTACTTACTTCATCACGGCAATAAGCGTAATAACTAAGATATCTATACGCAAAGCATTTCAATTTCGCTTATCATGAGGTAAGTACATTGACTTCTGCAGAACGTAGCTTTCGGAGGACAATAACTACGACACTTCCACAGAGATTGTCTTACAGCAAGACGTACATTTAGCGCTACAGGACACGCATTAAACTACTTATTTTTCAACATATTTGAATTACAAAGAAAGTTTTCCGTGATACATTTCATTCCATTGCTGTAATCTGTAACATCTGAGGATATAATTACATTAATCCTCAGGGGGGTACACGCCTATCTTTGTGTACCATGTGTTTGGCAAGCACAAGGAACTCTAGCTAATATGGTATTTGCTTATACAACTTTACACATCGGTACCATATTTCTCTAACACATAAATTACACAGCTATCTGATAATGTAACTGAGAAAGACAAACATTTTATTACTACGTCAGTGACAGATGTTTACGTAATTACACCATTGGATAACTTCACACTTACGAAGTTGTATTTTGTCTGTACTTTGTGAACTGTTCATATTTTTTTGGAACCATTGTGATACTATGAGAGCTTTGAATGACACATTTGGTATGGGATCATGATTTTTAGAGTACGTTTGAGGTAGATGACACTTTTGACATGAGCAGAGAATTTTTTTAGGTTTTGAAATTATTGGAGGAAGCTACGACGATTTTGAGAATTTGACTGAGGTGTTATGATGTTATTATTACGATAACGATGTGTATTATGCTGTTGTGGCATGTTTATGATCAATAAACTGATGCTATATGAGGAATTTGATTATGCTACTTATTTGTTATGATGAAATATTGGAGAGTGTGGACGAATATGTATATGTGTAATAAGGTAAGGAATAATTAGTAGTGGTTAGGGACTCTGGTTTGTGAAAAAGGTGGTTGGAAACCAAGAATCGTACTTTAAGAGAGGAAATGTATGTAAATGCGTGAATGTATTACAATGCCGACGAAAATTTTTTGGACACTGTTATATTTATAGGATTTTATTTTCTACACATTTGTAACGCAAATGCTCAAACTGTGAAAATATTTTTATATGAGACTGTCACTGTAGTGGAAAGTGCTGTCGTAAATATTTCGATAAGACAGTTAAGTGACCACCTGCAGGTAATGCGTCGTGGGCACCCAGCTGGGCGACAGCCACCTGGAAACAAGCCATTAGTGTGTGCCTTTCAGAGGCACAGGTGGAGAAAAAAATAAAGAGGCCATTACCCTCGCTATTGAAATTCCTTTGTAGAAAGCATCGCAAAAACGACACGCTCATTACTTGGAAAGATATTTTCTTACATATGCATACCTGACAATGACAAGCGTCTTTCTATGAGAGTTGAGAGAATTTGTACTAACTTATGAAATGTCACATGACTATTGAATGATATTTTTATGCTTTGCCTTTCATAGTTGCTTGTTTCATTTGATATCTGTTTTCCAGCTGTGTTACAGCATTGGTTTTATAAAATAAAAGTAAATGCATTTGATAATGTGAAAACTTTCTGTCAACAGATCTGTTAAATAATAATTTTATGATCCACATTCTTAAAAAAAAAGGAGCACTTGGAAAGGAAAGAACAATAAGAAGGGACTAGTAACAGGAACTGCATACATAATTTTCTTTTCAAGTACTTGGTAATTTATTTAATAGAATAAGTTGTGGTGCACCACTTTAATTACATAGTCATTAAGATGTGATTATAACTTTCCCTTATCTGCATTGTTGTCTTTAGTGTACTATTTTTTCTGCTTGTGGGTTTGTCATGTTTAGGTATAAGTTATTACATTTATTGCTGCTTGCTATGCTTACTTGCATTTTTTATTCATTGCTGTTTGTGTTAATCGTTTTGTGCTGCTGCATTGCGTCGTCCCTTACTTTAGCATCTGAGCTCAGTAGATTTTAAGTTAGCTTAAGAGGGGGTAGACTATATAAGAAACAAACTATGATGAATTGGAAGAGAAGCATTGAGAAGCTATATGAAAATGATTTGGCCAAAAAAAAAAGTAGTGCATAGTGGAGAAAAACTATTTTAGAAAGAGGATGAGAAAAGTACAGAAAGCAGGTATAGATAGGACTTTTTGGAAATAATGAAGAACGAAGGGAGATCTCCGAGAAGTAAAGAAAGTTTTGTTTGCAAAATACTGCAGTAAAACAAACCCTAACCTTTCCATGTTATCCCACTATGTGTTTGTGTACCCTTGTGTATTTATGTTCTTCCTGTCTTTAAATGTTTATCTGATAAGACTTATGTTGCAGAATTTTTCTAATACTAAGCTACATTCACTATGATGAGGAATACTGTTATCCTCAAATATAATTTGCATTAATAACATGCTATTTACTTTGTAAAGATGTTTACACATTATTTATTCTGTTTTGTTCTAATGCTCATGTGTGAAGTTGATGTTTCAAAAGTTATTCTGATCTTTTATGTATGTACTTATGTCATAATTTTTGTAACACTGATGTATTTGCTATTTCGATTCTATTGTAAAGCCTGTACTACTGCAAATGATATCTGTAGTCTTATGTTCTTTAAAGATGTATTTTGTACCTTTGTTATTGCATTCTTTTGTTACAAAATTGTAATTGACACCAGTTCATCAAATTAAGTAACTTGAAAATTACATTTCACTGCACACGTTTCTGTTGGTCATAGTATGTGGACAATATGTGAGAAGTAGGTACTGTTAGTGTTTGCACATGTGTTAATAATTCAGCAACGGACTGGACAACAGCATTGCTGGTTCTAAGGACATTTCAAACAAATTCTTTGTGATTGGACAAGTGGTGGTTTATGGACTTGCTATACTCTCCGCAAGACTCTTCGAGGGTGATTGTGCACCTGCACATTCGCAACAGATGGCTGTTGGCCGTCTCTACAAGGACTGAAGTGGGTCTGCACCTTCGATGGCCCACCAATACCGTTATTTCTACATGGACTGCAGTGGGTCTGTACCTCTGGTGGTCCACCAATACCCTAATCTCTACCAGGATTACAGTGGGTCTGCTCTGTGATGACCTACCTACCAATAGTCTTCAACTTCGACTGACTCTGCTGTGGGTTTGCTCTGTTGTGGCCCATTACCAGTCTGCATGTCAAGAGTCAGCACAGTCTTTCCGTTGGAAGGACAACACTACTTCTTCAAGACTGCTTAGAAATCCACTACTTCCAAGTGCAATTTCTTTTATTGCTCAGACTCTGAGAAAAACACTGCAATTTTACTGTGATGAACGATCAGGACTGTCTTTATGGACTGTGAGAAAATTTTAGCTTTTGACCAACATTGCATCAATAAGTGTGTGCATTTGATTTCTTTGTTATTGTAATTATGAAAAAATTTTTCAAATCTGTATTGGCCACTGCCCAAAACAATTTGTAAATTTTTTTGTGGGGAGCATGGGGGCTATGTAAGTAGGCTGTTTAAGTATTTTTATTGGTAACGCCAACACCACGTAGCGCTCTGTATGAAAAATCACTGGCAGTGCCGTGTGCAGTCTATGGCTGGTTTGCATTGTTTTCTGCCATTGTAGTGTTGGGCAGCGGCAGCTGGATGCTAACAGCGCGTAGCGTTGCGCAGTTGGAGGTGAGCCGCCAGCAGTGGTGGACATGGGGAGAGAGATGGCGGAGTTTTGTAATTTATAAGACTGGATGTCATGAACTACCATATATATTTTGACTATTAAGGTAAACACACTGTTTGTTCTCTATTAAAATCTTTCATTTGCTAAGTATGCCTATCAGTAGTTAGTGCCTTCCATAGTTTGAATCTTTTATTTAGCTGGCAGTAGTGGCGCTCGCTGTATTGCAGTAGCTTGAGTAACGAAGATTTTTTGTGAGGTAAGTGATTTGTGAAAGGTATAGGTTAATGTTAGTCAGGGCAATTCTTTTGTAGGGATTATTAAAAGTCAGACTGCGTTGCGCTAAAAATATTGTGTGTCAGTTTAAGCACAGTCATGTATAATTTTTCTAAGGGGACGTTTCAGTTGGATGTATTTCAACTTCTGTCTTCCCCTACAATTTTTGCACCCTGCAGCTAACTCTAGAACCATGGAAGCTAGTACTATCCTATCACCCTGTCCGTTTTCTTTGTCAATGTTTTTCACGTATATCTCTTCAAAGAACCTGCTCATTTCTTACTTAGTAGTCCACCTAATTTTCCACATCTGTAGCGCCTCGATTCTCTTCTTTTCCAGTTTTCCTAATATCCATGATTCACTACCATACAATGCTCTTCTCCAAACGTATAATTTCAGGGATTTCTTCCTCAAATAAACGTCCTTATTCGATTCCAGTAGACTTCTTTTGGCCAGGAATTCCTCCATGGCTGTGTTAGTCGGTTTTTATGTCCTCCTTGCTTTGTACACCACTGTTTACTTTGCTTCCAAAGTACCAGGTCTCCTTAACTCGATCAGTTCCAGGATCACGAGATTTGATTTTAATTTTATCGATTATTTTATTTCTTCGAGTTCTCATTGTTTTGAGTCATCAGTCTCCTGAATGGTGTGAAGCGGCCAGTCACGAATTACTCTCCTTTGACGACCTCTTCATCTTAGAGTAGCACTTGCAACCTACCTCCTTCATTACTTGCTGGATGTACTCCAGTGTCTGTTTTCCTTTGCAGTTTTTACCCTCTACAGCTCCCTCGTGTCTTAACAGCTGTCCTACCATCCAGTCCCTTCTTCTTGTCAGTGTTTTCTATATAATCTTTTCCTCGCCGATTCTCCGCAAAACCTCCTCATTCCTTAGCTTGTCAGTCCAATATTCTTCTGTAGCACCACACCTAAAATGCCTCGATTCTCTTCTTTTCCGGTTTTCCCTTTCACTACCATACAAGAAACCACCATATAAGAAACATTTTCTTATTTACTGACATCTTTTATTCTTAAATGTAGCTGAGGGGTTAATATAACGAAAATCAAAGGCATCATACATAAGCTAGTCAAGTGCTGAAACTTTCATTTCCCTCAAAAGACACAAACTGTTCGCTAAAAACTCAAATCGTATTTCACATTACGTGAAACGTGCTTCACAGTGCAACGGAAACCTAAAAGGTTGAGGAATAGTGAAATGCAATGCTCTGTTTTAAGAAAGATATTGCAGAGACTAGTTACGAAAATACGTATAATTGATATTTCTACTACAAATATGATTCTATTTTCCTTTGATGTTCATGTGACTGTGTGTTTATTTTCTGATCGCCTCGATATAATATCTTTCTACAATATGACACGAGTAGATTTCTATGTAAATGAAAGCAGCACTGACATATTATTGTATTCATGACTCAAGCGGTTTCTAGGTTTTACGATGAAAGCGACATATATTTTTTGCGTCCATAGCAACAATTTCAAGGTTCTCATCATTATTCAGCAAAAAGTTTGTCTATTTTCGTTGTTGCTCAGTACTACAAAAAGAGTTCATCTACTAACGGATATGCTAATAATGTGGCCTCGGGACACTGAAAGAAGAATATATAAGACATGGGTGCTATGTGTCGCATTTGGTCAAAGTTTTATTGAGACATATTTCATTACGAGTGTCTAGCTCTTTCGATCACTTCTGAAGTTAATGGAACGTGTGAGTCATACACATGGAATAACAAATCTCTTTTAGCGTCTGCCACAGCAGTTAGACGAGCCTCACCGTGATATTTCTGAGCGTAACGGAGGCACCTGCGACGAAACGCGTTGCTCTTTTTAGGACTGGTCGATGTCCTGTATGATTTCTATTTGATACGTGCACCAGATTGACGAGTGATATTCAAGTGGCGATCGCACGGGCTTGCTGTAAGCCACCTCATAAGCTTCCTCAAGACTTGTCCAGTGAAACTCTGTCCGACATCTACCTTTCCTGCTATTAGGTTTATGTAAACGTACAATTTTAAATCGTCCCTCTCGCATACTACTAAACATTTAATGGGTTACTACTTCCAGTGATTCTTCGACAACTATATATACTGAGTGGCTTTCGGCCGCCGTCATCTTCACTCATACATCAGAGCGATACATTCTATGCACAATGACTCACACAGATCAAGCAGCCTCTTGGACCTCCATCATACAGCTTTTAATTGGCAGCATTAATTGTGCTTGTCGGTACTGCCATGATAGGTGTAGCACGTTGTTTTAGCCAAAATTACGATGCTTAAAACACCACCATGTTGAATAAAGACGGTGAGGCTTCTGCGGTATGAATGTTTCCTACACTGTCCCCCACACAATGTTTTGAATCACAGCATTTACAGCCCTCTGTCTGTGTTGCATAGCTTTTAATGCTCTAGTGGCCTGTCATTGAGAGCACTGAGATGATGAAATGCTTAGTACCTCGTCGAGAAAGCGTGGTGCGTTCTTTCTGCTTGCGACATTCTCCGTTACTGGCCGTGTCAGAAACGGAGACGCACCCAATCTCCCGCGAGATGCACACTTTATGGAGCTGCCGCCCCCCGCACATCGCACACAATGCGGAGAAGGAATAACTTCTGACGCTAGTCTGACGTGTGCCAAGCGCATAGCGGTGACAGTGAATAAAACTCAACAGGTGTCCCGCATAAAAGCGTCGCAGTGAAACGCGCGATGAACTCCGGATCTGCAGCCGTGTCATTTTATGACAAGGTGGTCCAGCTGGTTGCCACAGCCGCATCACTAGCTATACACTACTGTGCAAGAGCAAGACGCGCCACTTTGGATGTATAGCGGGGCGCAAGATTTCCGCTCTACGGTAATGAACTTTAAGTGTTCCTTCCGCAAATGCCAGAGTGTATAGAGTTTATTCCTACGATTTGTAACCATTTTCGAAATATCATGAAGTAGAGACTGATTCGGCATACAGTATTTGTCAACGTGCGTATGATACAAAATCCTTGTACTTTTTATTAGTACGCAGTTACTAGTCATTTATCTTAGTACGCAGCGGATTAACGTTTAGACAAATAAATGTTTCCTAGTTATAAATCAAATACTTAAATTAAGAAAACATAAATTCATTATGGAACAAGTTATTTCTTTCTAAACACTAAAATATTGTTAACAGGCTTACCTCAACTGTGCGTGACAACAACATAATAATGAATCTTTGTTCACACATTCCTAATCTGGTTCTTTTCGTGCTCCCTTAACGTCCTTCGTTCCCACGCTTTCCCACTCGTAACAAGCTGAATTATGGGTCCGTCCCCAATAACGTCGGCGTCTATGTGGAACTTTTAACACTTATACTGATTCCTTTATTTCGTAATTATAGCATATAATCACTGGTACATTCTTTCGCGTTTTATGAAAATGCTATCTATATAAATTAATGACAATATCAAATAAGATAATAACAAATTTCATTTTAAAATGATTGCAAAATTCTCCGACTTGTCTCTGCTGTAAATGTATGCTCGGAAGGGTGAATTTACTATCATGTACCGAGTCTGTAGCAAAGGACCGATAAGATCTGTATTAGAAAGGACTGGTACTTTATTCCAGAATAAAATAAAATTTTGAATTTCAAAAGATATTTTTCTTTGTGGTTAAATCAACTAAATTTTTTCATCGTCTACGTAGTTGGTAACTGTTGTTCCTCATCCTCTTTAGAGTGAAGTTGCGAAGTGAAGAAACGCTGAATGGTTGTACTGGGTTCACTAAGAGCGATAGATATTTGATAGTAAAAAGTAATGCAGAATTATACGTTGTGCCACAAGTAATACCGAAAACTAGGACAATTGAAGATATGTTGTAATAGGAGTAAATCTATTCCTGAAATTCAGCTTAACTCTTATGGGTATAGATGTACTGCGTAAAACGACACATGAAAATTTGTGCCGAACCGGGACTCAAACCCGGATATCCTACTAATCGTGAACGGTTGCCGTACCACCAAGGCTGTCCTCCCTGCAGGGTCCTTGGAGCGACACATATTTCCTCAAGCCACACACCTATCTATTTCTTTTCATATATTACTAATTCATTTATCCATACCCACATATCTCAAAATTCGTATGCAGGTTTTTAGAATCTACATCTACATACATTCTCCGCAAGCCATCGTACGGTGCGTGATGGGGGATACCATGTAGCACTGCAATACGTCGCTTTATGTAGTACATCTTTAGCTAGTACAGTTATGTTTAATTTCGATAATGAAATTCAAAATTAGAAACTGTTGTTCGTCGTCATATATAAACATTACAGTAAATATGGATCCCCGTTACGTTACAAGCAGCATAATTTGGTGTGAACTAGCTAGTACTGATGTGCTGGAAATGAAATCCTTTCGAGTATAACACCGTCTAGCTGGACTCAGATTTCATCTGTGGCCTCCCTAACAAGAAACGCAATAGTGATTCAGCATGTCACAGGTCACAATTTACTGTACACTCTTATCTAATTAAAGGAGGTATTCCGCATGTCGTCCTTGCATTTTGGTGCAATATTGCCACCTCTACATTTAAATTAAATCTATACTCCGCAAGTCACCTTAAGGCGTGTGGCGGAAGGTGCTTTGCGTGACACTGTCACACCTCCATTCATACGTTCCAATTCCGTATGGTCGTTGAGATGAACGTTTGCTGGTAAGCCTCCATATGAGCTAGAATATATCTAATTTCGCTTTCATGGCCTTTTCACGAATTGTATGTAGGACGATGCAGTACATTTGCTGACTCTCCTAGGAATTTACCCTCTCGGAACTTTAACGGTAGACCATACCACGGTGCAGAACGCCTCTCTTGGAGCCTTTGCCACAGGAGACGGCCGAGCATTTCCGTGACGCTTTCGCTTTTACCACATGGGTATAGAACGAAACGTGCTTCTCTTCTTTGTATCACCTCTATGTCCACTATTTATTCTATATGGTACAGATCTGAAACCGACGAGCAATATTCAGTTATCCGCCGAACGAGCCTCTACATCTACATCTATACTCTGCAAACCACCGTGAGGTTCATGGCACATAGCACGTCCCATTGTACCCGTTGTTATGGTTTCTTCCTGTTTCATTCACATACGGAGTGCGGGAAGAATCAGTGTTCGAATTATTTTGTGTGTGTTATAATTATTGTAACTTTTTCCTCACGATTCCTAAGTGAGCGATACATTGGGGTTTGAACTATATTTCATGATTAATCATTTCAACCATGTTTTTGAAGTTTCGTTAACAGTCTTTGTCAGGATACTTTACGCCTATTCTCAATAGCCTTCCTGTTCAGGTCCATCAGTATCTGTGAGATTCTCTCCCTCGGATCAAACCAGCCTGTGACCATTCGTTCTGCCCTTCTCAGTATACGTGCAATATCTTCGTTAGTCTTCTCTTTTATAAGCCTCACACACTTGAGCAGTATTCTAGAGCCGGTTAAACCAACGACTTGTTCAAATGGTTCAAATGTCTCTGAGCACTGTGCGACTTAACTTCTAAGGTCATCAGTCACCTGGAACTTAGAAACTAATTAAACCTTACTAATCTAAGGACTTCACACACATATATATGCCCGTGACAGGATTCGAACCTGCGACCGTTGCGGTCGTTCGGTTCCAGACTGTAGCGCCTAGAACCGCGCGGCCACTCCGGCCGGCAGCGACTTGTAACCAATCTTCTTTGTAGATTGATAGTTCTTCCCCAGTGTTCTACCAATAAGCCGAAGTCTGTCACGTGCTTTAGGCACGACTGAACCTATCTTCTCTTTCCATTTCACATCCCTACAAAGTGTTACACCCAGGTATTTGGGTGCGTTACGCGATTCCAACAGTGACTCATTGGTATTATAGTCAAAAGGTACTAGGTTTTTTTACGTATTGTGGAGTGCAGAATTATACATATCTGAAAATTTGAAGCAAATTACCAAGCTCTAATCACGTTGAAATCTTATCGAGATCTAATTGAATATTTACGCAGCTTCTTTCAGACAGTAATTCGTTATAGACACCTGCATCATCTGCAAAAAGCCTGGAAGGTCGTTAATACACAACATGAACAGCAAAGCTCCCAACACAATTCCCTGGGAAACCCTTGAAGTCATTTCCACATCTGACGATGACTATCCATCCAAGATAACACCCTGCGTCCATACCAAAAAGCCTCAGTCTAGCCACAAATTTCACTTGATACCCCATATGATCACACTTTTGACAAGAAGTGTAGGTGTGGTACTGAGATAAAAGATCTTCGAAAATCAAGAAGTGCAGCATCTACCTTACAACCTTGATCCAAAGCTTTCAAGTATGCTACGTGAGAAAAGTGCAAGCTGCGATCCACAGGATCGATGTTTTCGAAATCCACGCTGGTCGGCATTGACGAGATCAGTCTGTTAAAGAGACCTCAGTATGTTTGAGCTCAAAATATGTTCTAAGATTCTACAACAAATCGATGTCAGGGATACTGGACAGTAGTTTTTTTGGATCACTTCTACTACTAACCTATTCCTTTTTCCAAGAACTGGGCGAAGTTTTGTTGAAGGGATGTACGATACGTTGTAGTTGGAAGAGGGGCTAACTCAGCCCTAGATTCAGTACATAATGTGACAGAGATTCCGTTGGACCATTTTCACTTTTAACGATTTCACTTGTTCCTCAGTACCACTTACACTAATACTTACTTCATTCATCTTTTCAATGTTACGAGGACTAAAATGGGGCAATTCTCCTAGGTTTTGTTTTGCGTTTGAAAAAGGAGTTAAGCATTTCAGCTTTTGCTTTGTTTCCCTCAATTTCAGTTCTTATCTCATTCACTGGGAACTTGACACTGACTTTGGTGCCACTAACAGCCTTTAGATACGACCAGAATTTCTTTTGGGTTCTGTAAAAGATCACTTCATAATATTTTGCTACGGCAGTCACTGAAGGCATCACGCATTGCTCTCTAGACAGCCAAACACCACCGATGTTTGTATATGATGTCGCGGCCGCCGCTCTGCACACAGCAGAAGTTGAGATGAGAATGATTCCGCCGTCGATCTGCTTTGTGAGCCGTCTGTATCACGCCTCTGCGGTTGCTGTACTCCACAATGGGCACACCGTGCGATGTCCATGCCTTCACTCTTCGAGTTAAGTTTGTAGCGGCAGTCGTCCCATCGCAGCAGTTCAAAATCACCGTATTACCAAATGTCTACGGACGCCACTGCAGTTCATCAGTTTCCGAACTATTAGTCCGCTCATTTGACGTCAAAAATCAACATTCAAAATAACTACTAATCATCAGTCTTCATATAATGAGAGTCCAAAAAATGTTTCCTACTACTATCCAAAGTAGTACTAACACAAAAAATTTACTGTTGTTCAAAATTTTACCAAAGGCAGAAGTCACTCTTCTTTCCATGCACTGTTTTAAGATTTCTCCTACATTAATCACTGTCGCGGAGTTCACACATAATTTGCAATTTCATAATGTCCACTCTCCATTGGCACTCCCTGCCACAGGGATTGAACATTGTCAGCTGGCTGTTTCCCCAGTTAGGGATGCCAAGCGTAATGTTTAAAAATGTATGGTACAAGGATGACGACGGTGGACTATTATTAGTCCACATATCGTTTCCACGGTGGGTTTCATTAAATCTCCTACCTACCTTACAGAAATAACTGGTTCTACAGATTACGAGTGAATGGCTTCTAATGAAATTATAGTTAAACGAAACCCCTAGCTGCATACAGCCGTTGATATAAGTCCACGGGGACAGTTGAAAATGTGTGCTCTGACCGGGACACGAACCCAGGATCTCCTGCTTAAATGGTAGACGCTCTATCCTTTTTTTTTTCATTTTGTTCGACATGCCACGTTGCGTTTGGTCTGGGTGGACGTCACAATACATCCGTACAGGTTGATCGTTGATTCCTAAATTCCGTTGTTTTTATTGCAGAGAGCACGCAGCCCTCTGACCAAACATGCTGAGCAACCGTGCCGGCTCCATCTGAGCCACCGAGGACACAGAGGATAGTGCGACTGGAGGGATATCTCTGGCATGCCTTCCGTGAGACCCACATTGTCAACTTATTTTCCCGTACTATATTCATAGTGCTTCTGCCCAGATACCATCTTCATATATATATATATATATATGAAGATGGTATCTGTTCTTTCGGACATGTCCGGAAATACAGATACCATCTTTATAGATATAATGTCTTCTAACTTTCCGAGCATCACTGAAGTTGGTTTGCTTGACTAGCGTTTCCTAAATTTGTAGCTTAGTTCTCGTCCCGATTGGCTTATTCTCCATATAGCCACAGGATTCGAAGTGCCAACAACAAACTGTGCTAAACAGAAGCGTCACTGTGGTAGAAAATCCAGTGCTATGAAATAAAATTATCAATATACAGGGAGCCACTTGATTTTTATTAATTGCCGTTTAGTGGTAATGAAGAAACACAAGTAAGACCTTGATTATGTTCATTCATTAAATCAAGTTCCGTGGAAGCTATGTTCAGAGTACTACAATAGGACGCAGTTTAATTATTCACAGTATTACAAGATGTTCAAAACTTCACACGACCGTTCGCCAAGGCGCCGCTCTTGGTTGCTCGTGTTGCATTTGTTCACACCTGGTATAAAACTTCTACTGAGTTTTTACACACAAATGTTTTCCGAGCCACTGTTAACAGCGACGAATAATTATCGGCATCGTATTCAACTTGGCCCTCCCGACACGAGTTGCCTCACTCGCACCCAATAGAGGACACTTAATGAGCTACAGTAACAGTTTCGTGCCTGATTATTAAGTGCGCGTTTCGATTGGCCCATCGGCTTCCGCCAATAACAACCAAGTTAAAATGTTTTTCTCATTTAAGTTTATAATTTAGTTAATTACTTTACGACATTATTGACCTTCTATCAGTGCAGCTAATGTTGACAGTATAGCTGGAGATTAGCGGTGTTCAAATAATAAATATTAACCAACTATACTACTGTTTCGGGCCACACGCAGTTGTGATCCGCAGTTGTCTATACAGTATTCCAGCATGCTGCAGTCATCTCTAGTAGGGGCGTTCCCACGCTCTACCTACCATGTTGCTGCTGAATGTTCTTGTCCCACTGAAACCAAGTCGAAGGAAAATAACAGCGTATTGTGGGCGAAAAATGTTGGAGAAACGCCGCAGATAGCTATCTGGAATAGCGAGATCAATGAACATTAAAGAAAGAGGGAAAGTTTTACAATAACAGTGCTACACATTGAATGCTTTCAGGGCAAGAAGGTAACGAGATCATTTTCCAAGTGGACACAGGAAATGAAAGAGAAACACATAAAGGGGGAAAGGAAGAGAACAAAACGGAGTGTAAGGAACTAAACGTGGCACGTCATCCTTCGAGGCCCTCGTCTAAAGAAAAAGAGTAACGAAAATATTATTATTACTGCGCGCAACGTCATCTGCGACAATGTGCGTCTAGAATAAGATCTCTGTGTCGGTCGCTCCGTACGGAATCTGGTCGCAGAACCGGTTTCCCCTCATAGGGGAATCGTAAAGTGAGCCACGCCCGAGAGAGTGAGTGGTACGGCAAGAATGACGAAAATTTACCGTTATTGAGGAAATTAATGTTATAATATGGTATATTATATCTTTATTACGAGAGAGAAAGATTTTTTGATAGATATGATGAAGACTTCATGACAAGGTAATAATTACTTTTCTATGCTTTAATTGCGCGCGAACTACTGCCTGCACACCATCATAACAGTTTAGTATTGAACACAGTACTTTCTGTCTTTTCTTAATTGAATAAATTAGGAACTCTTCAGATAAGGTTAACTAAATTAATTCAGCTTTTCGTAATCTACAATGAACATAGATATATTGTAATAATTCTTCGATCATGTCACTGTTGAACAAACTACTTTAAACTATTTTTAGAATTTGTCATTTCTTTGCAATTCTTGATTACCATGAAGAATGCTTTTGTAAAGTGACTTTTCTAATTTCACCAATATGCCTTTTAAAGGGCTCAGCAGTAACGTAATATACCACGTCATTATCCATTTCCCACTCTTTGCCATTCACTAGGTAAAGTTTCACAATTGCAACTTAAAATGCGGACAAATTACGTGGTTTCATTGGACACCGAGTTAACCTTCAGTAAATGAGATGCTCCTCTTTCAAAGCGTTCAATAGAGCATCAGCAGTAGTTTCCGGAGATCAGTTCCCGATCGTTACTAATTGCCGCAGGTAAGCCAAGAGAGGAAAAAAAAATACGTTTCGGGTTTCAATGGACTTTCTTTCATACGACGCGAAATCAATTAAGGTTTTATCAAATTTCATGTCACAGAAGTAGAGAAGTTTGAAACAGATTGTTACAATTTGGGGGGTAGGGGGAATCTAGGTACGACTCGTTACAGACAAGTGAATGCACCATATTTTAGAAACTGAACATTTCGTTCCCAGACAGTTCTCGCGATTCAATAGTGATAAACGAGGATTCCACTTCAACATATACCAAATCCAATTATATCATGCTAAATTTCGCCGTGATAAACTGCACTACGAAGAACACAGACAATCAATCAAATCCACAGTCCACTAATGCCACATATTAAAGAACAGTGACCTTATTCAAACGTTACAACAAATTTTAAGACAAAGAGCAGTATTAAAAACACATTTCACTAGTCAGTTCGACGAATTTATCAAGGAACAGGAGCACATTTCTGGCGCAATTCAGGAAATGTCAGGAGACATTAAGACAGAGCTGACGAATTTAGCAACGCGAATTGCGGAGATTTGTACTACCCAGAGACGTTTCGATGAACACATCACCTAGAGAGACAAATTAACAAACGACAGATTCAAGGACCTCACCAACAAATACATCAAGGAAAGGAACAGTTTATGCCAAAAATCGCCACTTTAGTACCCAGTGCACTAGTTTAAAATTACAGGAACATTCAAGATCCCAGGCACAACAGATACAACTATCAGAACAAATGACAGCATCACTACAAACACTAACAAAACATATAAGTTGAATACTACAGAACTGTACCATATTTTAAAGGAACAGGATGATATTTCGTAGAGAATTTCGCAAATTAATTTAAATTCCGACATTCACACTAACGACGCAGTTCCGATTCATTTTACAGCTACGGATGAGTATTAATCACTTGAACAATTCAAAGAAGAAGAAATGGCTATAAATGGTGAGCAGAAACGTGAAGTCAACAGAGTATTTCCTCAGCTCGCTGTTATACACAAAAGTCTAACAAAGGAAGATACCATACATGACTTTGACAGAAAATATCACAGTTGTGCATAAGAACGATTGAACACAGATCATCCAGGCAGACTTGATAGAGAGGAGATTATGCAAACAGAACTAAATTCTAGCCCGCATCTCGTAGTCGTGCGGTAGCGTTCTCGCTTCACACGCCTGGGTTCTCGGGTTCGATTCCCGGCGCGGTCAGGGATTTTCTCTGTCTCGTGATTATTCAGATAGTGAAAGGTGTCGAAAACATAATAGTCATGGGTGACTGGAATTCGGTAGTAGGAAAAGGGAGAGCAGGAAACGCAGTAGGTGAATATGGACTGGGGCAATAAAATGAAAGAGGAAGCCGCCTGTTAGAATTTTGCACAGATCACAACTTAATCATAGCTAACACTTGGTTCAAGAATCATAAAATAAGGCTGTTTACCTGGAAGAATTCTGGAGATACAGACAGGTTTCAGATAGATTATATAATGGTAAGACAGATATTTAGGAACCAGGTTTTAAATTGTAAGACATTTCCAGGGGCAGATGTGAACTCTGAAAACAATCTATTGGTAATGAATGACCTGTAGATTGAAACTAAAGAAACTGCAAAAAGGTGGGAATTTAAGGAGATGGGACCTGGATAAACTAAAAGAACCAGAGGTTGTACAGAATTTCAGGGAGAGCATAAGGGAGCAATTGACAGGAAAGGGGGAAAGAAATACGGTGGATGAAGAATGGGTAGCTTTGAGGGATGAAATAGTGAAGGCAGCAGAGGATCAAGTAGGTAAAAAGACCTAGTAGAAATCCTTGGGTAACAGAAGATATATTGAATTTAATTGATGAAAGGAGAAAATATAAAAATGCAGTAAATGAAGCAGGCAAAAAGAAATACAGACGTCTCAAAAATGAGATCGACAGGAAGTGCAAAATGGCTAAGCAGGGATGGCTAGAGGACAAATGTGAGGATGTAATGGCTTATCTCACTAGGGGTAAGTTAGATCCTGCCTACAGGAAAATTAAAGAGACCTTTGGAGATAAGAGAACCACTTGTATGAACATCAAGAGCTCAGATGGAAACCTAGTTATAAGCAAAGAAGGGAAAGCAGAAAGGTGGAAGGAGTATATAGAGGGTCTATACAAGGCCGATGTACTTGAGGACATTATTATAGAAGTGGAAGAGAATGTAGATGAAGATGAAATGGGTGATACGATACTGCGTGAAGAGTTTGACAGAGAACTGAAAGACCTGAGTCGAACAAGGCCCCCAGAATAGACAACATTCCATTGGAACTACTGACGGCCTTGGGAGAGCCAGTCCTGACAAAACTCTACCATCTGGTGAGTAAGATGTATGAGACTGGCGAAATACCCTCAGTCTTCAAGAAGAATATAATAATTCCAATCCCAAAGAAAGCAGGTGTTGACAGATGTGAAAATTACCGAACTATCAGTTTAATAAGTCACAGCTGCAAAATACTAACGCGAATTCTTTACAGACGAATGGAAAAACTATCAGAAGCCGACCTCGGGGACGATCAGTTTGGATTCCGTAGAAATGTTGGAACACGTGAGGCAATACTGACCCTACAACTTATCTTAGAAGCTAGATTAAGGAAGGGCAAGCCTACGTTTCTAGCATTGGCAGACTTAGAGAAAGCTTTTGACAATGTTGACTGGAATAGTCTCTTTCAAATTCTGAAGGTGGCAGGGGTAAAATACAGGGAGCGAAAGGCTATTTACAATTTGTACAGAAACCAGATGGCAGTTATAAGAGTCGAGGGAAATGAAAGGGGGGCAGTGGTTGGGAAGGGAGTGAGACAGGGTTGTATACTCTCCCCGATGTTATTCAATCTGTATATTGAGCAAGCAGTGAAGGAAACAAAAGAAAAATTGGGAGTAGGTATTAAAATCCATGGAGAAGAAATCAAAATGTTGAGGTTCGCCGATGACATCGTAATTCTGTCAGAGACAGCAAAGGACTTGGAAGAGCAGTTGAACGGAATTGCTAGTGTCTTGAAAGGAGGACATAAGATGAACATCAACAAAAGCTAAGCGAGGATAATGGAATGTAGTCGAATTAAGTCGGGTGATGCTGAGGGATTTAGATTATAAAATGAGACACTTAAAGTAGTAAAGGAGTTTTGCTATTTGGGGAGCAAAATAACTGATGATGGTCGAAGTAGAGAGGATATAAAATGTAGACTGGAAATGGCAAGGAAAGCATTTCTGAAGAAGAGAAATTTGTTAACATCGAGTATAGATTTAAGTGTGAGGAAGTCATTTCTGAAAGTATTTGTATGGAGTGTAGCCATGTATGGAAGTGAAACATGGATGATAAATAGTTTGGACAAGAAGAGAATAGAAGCTTTCGAAATGTGGTGCTACAAAATAATGCTGAAGATTAGATGGGTAGATCACTTAACTAATGAGGAAGTATTGAACAGGATTGGGGAGAAGAGAAGTTTGTGGCACAACTTGACCAGAAGAAGGGATCGGTTGGTAGGACATGTTCTGAGGCATCAAGGGATCACCAATTTAATATTGGAGGGCAGCGTGGAGGGTAAAAATCGTAGAGGGAGACCAAGAGATGACTACACTAAGCAGATTCAGAAGGATGTAGGCTGCAGTAGGTACTGGGAGATGAAGAAGCTTGCAGAAGATAGAGTAGAATGGAGAGCTGCATGAAACCAGACCACAAAAACAACAATTATACAGATGCGTTCAAAATTGAAATGAAACTGTCGTTTTACGATCTAATAACTTGAATGTGTAGCATATTAAAAAAACATTCGTTCGGCGTAATATGTGAATCTATAGGAAATCGTAATAAATGAAAGAGAAATAGGGATTTCGGTGCACGAACTAACAACTAAATACAGACGAACAAACACAGAACTGGATTTGCTCTTACATAATTTTGCAGACTAGTGTAGTAACATCAAATTTGTTTTATAATGTAATAGTTAACGTGTAAAGCATTAAGGTCTGTGTAGTCAGATGCTGCGTAATACGTGTACACAATACCTTTAGTCCATGTAAGAGCTGAACAGTTTTGTACTGTAGCTACTGCTCTCACCATAGCTCTTTCTAAAGGTATTAGCAAAAGCGTTTACGTATTTATCGACAGAACTCAACTAAGTTCATTTTTAACACTTTTTAAACTGAGCGTACTCTCCGCTAACGTATACTTCCGTGATAACAATACAATTCAGCAGGCGCCAAGAATACGCATCGTTGTAATATACTACAGTATCAGTATGACTTCACGGTACAGCGTCGAGCGACCTGGCTTATTCAGGTAAATTTTAGCATTGGTTGGGCACCTTCTGTCACATCTGCACGTAAACGAAGTTTAGTTCCGCGTTCTGCCATCGGCAATTGAAAAATAAACAGGAAACACGTAGTTTCTAAATCCAACGAATGTGTTCTAAGTTACAATTAAAATAACTTTTTAATCAATAATATTTAAAACTAATATGAATAAATAAAGAAAATAACCAGCCTGCTAAGTTTGCATCTGGTTTTGATGCAGAAAACTTGTTGATCGTATCTTCATACACTCCTGGAAATTGAAATAAGAACACCGTGAATTCATTGTCCCAGGAAGGAGAAACTTTATTGACACATTCCTGGGGTCAGATACATCACATGATCACACTGACAGAACCACAGGCACATACACACAGGCAACAGAGCATGCACAATTTCGGCACTAGTACAGTGTATATCCACCTTTCGCAGCAATGCAGGCTGCTATTGTCCCATGGAGACGATCGTAGAGATGCTAGATGTAGTCCTGTGGAACGGCTTGCCATGCCATTTCCACCTGGAGCCTCAGTTGGACCAGCGTTCGTGCTGGACGTGCAGACCGTGTGAGACGACGTTTCATCCAGTCCCAAACATGATCAATGGGGGACAGATCCGGAGATCTTGCTGGCCAGGGTAGTTGACTTACACCTTCTAGAGCACGTTGGGTGGCACGGGATACATGCGGACGTGCATTGTCCTGTTGGAACAGCAAGTTCCTTTGCCGGTCTAGGAATGGTAGAACAATGGGTTCAATGACGGTTTGGATGTACCGTGCACTATTCAGTGTCCCCTCGACGATCACCACAGGTGTATGGCCAGTGTAGGAGATCGCTCCCCACACCATGATGCTGGGTGTTGGCCTGTGTGCCTCGGTCTTATGCAATCCTGATTGTGGCGCTCACCTGCACGGCGCCAAACACGCATACGACCATCATTGGCACCAAGACAGAAGCGACTCTCATCGCTGAAGACGACACGTCTCCATTCGTCCCTCCATTCACGCCTGTCGCGACACCACTGGAGGCGGGCTGCACGATGTTGGGGCGTGAGCGGAAGACGGCCTAACGGTGTGCGGGACCGTAGCCCAGCTTCATGGAGACGGTTGCGAATGGTCCTCGCCGATACCCCAGGAGCAACAGTGTCCCTAATTTGCTGGGAAGTGGCGGTGCGGTCCCCTACGGCACTGCGTAGGATCCTACGGTATTGGCGTGCATCCGTGCGTCGCTGCGGTCCGGTCCCACGTCGACGGGCACGTCCACCTTCCGCCGACCACTGGCGACAACATCGATGTACTGTGGAGACCTCACGCCCCAGGTGTTGAGCAATTCGGCGGTACGTCCACCCGGCCTCCCGCATGCCCACTATACGCCCTCGCTCAAAGTCCGTGAACTGCACATACGGTTCACGTCCACGCTGTCGCGGCGTGCTACCACTGTTAAAGACTGCGATGGAGCTCCGTATGCCACGGCAAACTGACGGCGGCGGTGCACAAATGCTGCGCAGCTAGCGCCATTCGACGGCCAACACCGCGGTTCCTGGTGTGTCCGCTGTGCCGTGCGTGTGATCATTGCTTGTACAGCCCTCTCGCAGTGTCCGTAGCAAGTATGGTGGGTCTGACACACCGGTGTCAATGTGTTCTTTTTTCTATTTCCAGGAGTGTAGTTCAAACGGTTATCAGTTAGGTGGTCGCTTTCGATCTGAACAATGGGCAAGGCTAACGTAGAAGTAGTCTCTTAAGAGCCAAAAACTAGCGTTCTGATTAATAATTTGTATGTTCCATACGTAGAAATATTCTAATAGCAATGTCAACATTCGGAAACACTGACCGTAACCTCTCTTTTCGTTAAAAAAATTACTCATTTCGACTGGTATATCACTAATCTCAGAGGATTTCAATAGTTCCGCGAAATGTACAGATTCACTTTGAGAGGAGGGCTCTAAATGTGCGTGATATGTCGCTTGGAGTTTTGCAGCTCGTTCGGCAATATCGTCAGGTGAACTGTTCTTAAGATTACTGAAAACTCTGCAGGGGTCCAACAGTGTTCTATAGCTTTCCTTCCTCCGCACTAATTCGGCGTATACGTTTTCGAGTACTGGGAGAAATGTTGCAAATCTAATCTGTTCCTATCCAGTTAGAAAAACTTCTTCAGAGTTTGCTTCTCCGTCATCACGAAGTTTCCGTTTTCGTGATCTTTTATTGGTGCATTCACAGCCTATATCAGTTACAATTTACATGGATTTATTTTCATAATAATCGAACACGTCACAAAGAGATGCAATAAATCCTACAAATGATTCGTATAATTCATGCACTATTTTAGTATCAATAATTACACTTTGAAATTTCAGGTTTGCACCATTAAATCTCTGGAGTATGTTCTTCCAAACGGTCATCATGAATGCTGTTTCTAGTCTGCTCAGTTGATTCAGTGAAGCTAAAGCCTCATTTCGCAAAAGTGATTTTTTGAAATTATTGGCAATGTGTGTGAGGGCATTGAAACGCCCTCCGAGTTCTCATACAGAATTACACACACAATTTCTCTCTTGCCAACCAACTTCCTGGTTTCATGAAAGAAAAACGTTTATCCCAGCGTTGTGAAGAAGCAGAGATAAAATTATAAATGTTTTTCACTACACTGAGAATATGCTGCACAAGACCCATAATGCGGTTTCAGATTTCGTTCTTTAATGCGTGCCTGTGAACCAGTGTAGGTTCCTGGCATATTGATTGGGTTGTCATATGAGTGGCCTCTACAGTCAGTATTATGGATGGAGTTTGTAGACGGGACTTTTAGTACGGCCTGAGCTAAGTTTTCGAACTTGTGTCACGGGTGTGATAAAAACAGAAGGAACCGTTCAACAGTTTCACCATTCTCGTTCACATATCTTAATATGAAAGATAATTAATCTGTATGTGAAGTGTTCGCAGTAGAATCTACTATTATAGAGAAATATTTGGCCTGTTTTATTTCACTTATGATGATTCTTTTTATTCATCCAGAAAGAAGCTCTATTATTTCATCACAGATCGTTGAAGAAAGATAACTTTTATGTACCTACCCTGGATTTCTATATCGATCAATATGCTCTGCGAGAAAAGGATCAAACTCGGCTATAATTTCAAGAGACATCATAAATTGACAATTATGTAATGACTGGAATCTTTCAACGTATCCATTTAGGGGAAGTCCAGGACTTTCTAGCTTCTTCATTACTGCAAACACTCTTTTCAACACACTGCACCAGTACATTTTTCTGTCTCAACATATGACTCGATATGATTATCTATTGTTCCAAGCGGCGTTTTTCTCGTTAAGAGTGATAACTCAGAATGTTTGATCCTATTGAATTCTCATGATCAGATTAAATGTTAGAAATATTTTTCCAACCTGCAATACCATTAGTAGCAATCGCAGCTTCAGCTCCGAACAATTTACATGGTCCACAAAAAACAGCACCGATACTACAAAAGTATACCAGAAAATCATGCAGAGTTGATTAACCATTTAAAAGTTTACAGTAAAATACATCTTTGTTCAAATTCCTGGTTTTATCACCTTTTGACCATCCTGAATTAGAAAAATAACTGTTAGAATTTTTGATTAATGCCATGTTGAAAGAGAATGTCGATTGTTGATTCACTGACACACCACCCTGCAGGATAATCACGAACAAGGTTATTTCTTTTTGTAACGTCTAACTCGACACCTCGACGTGAATCTAGAAATCAGGAACAATTTGCTTTTCTTCATTTTAAATTTTGTTCCATCTGTATTTACTTCCTTCACAACAGCTGCAATGCCAGAAACATCATCCGTAGTACTTGAAATCGGAGTCGAACCAGGAACTTTTTTTGAGAAAAATTTATCTACTTTGCCAAGCGTTTTTAGAACATTGGCTTCCAGTTCTCGCCTTTCTTTCGACAATTTCCGAAGTGCCGCCCCACTTAATTTTGCACGTTTGTTTTTTTCACGGTTATTCATGTTAAGGCACTTATAAAATTGTCAACCAACAGTCCAAACAAAAGAAAAAAATTATGAATGGAATGAAAGAAAGACTGTGTCCATCTCCAATCGTACTACACCGCACATGATCACAAAGCTTTTTGCTATAAACACGGAGTGATGAACTGAGCAACTCAGGTTACTCCACGTAACTGTGTAGTTAAAGAACGACAATGCGGAATAATTTAATTTCATTGCCGCCTATTTCTTTGTCGTCACTGAGCAGTAGAAGGACACCTGCTGGCTGGAATCGTCTCGTAAAGGAAGCGGGACAGTTTCCCCTCATAGCCGGAATTTTAGCTAGGACCCAAATATATTCTGAGTATTCTTGATACTGTCTTTCTAATTTAAAAGACAAATAAGTTTTGCAGGTTCTTGCAGTGAGGTGTGCTGGATCGACTCTTATTCCACTTATTCTTATAACATTTTAGCGGTTTTGTGGGCAGAGAAAACAGTCTACAAAGTTTAAGTAGTCTTGTTGGTAGTTGATGTGGTGTGTTGATATTTGTATGAACACTGCTCTTATGTCTACACGCAAATGCACCTTTTGTTCCAACATAAAATTAAAATAAACTCGAATAAAAAAAGCTCAGTGAAGAGGTTTAATGTAAAATTTGCAATGCCACTTACTATTCGTATGCACAGAGTGGGAACTTTGATATCGTGCAGGCTGCAACATAATAAGTGGGACAAATGAAATGTGGTTTTTTCTCCATTTTTCGCCAAAGAAAGTAACTAATTGAACAAATAAATAAAATTTTTGAACTATGTGAAGTGTCTTCACATATTATTAGATATTCTGCTTATGTTCTTTTCGTATAAACATGTGTTTAAAAATGTAAAACATTCCATGTATCAACATGTTTTGTTGAACAGGTGACATTAAATCAAAGCTCAGATATTGAAGAGCACAGCACTTTCACATTAATTACAGTAATGGAAGGTTGACTTGATATTTACCTGTAATTTCGACAAGAAATTTAAGTAGAATCGGGTTTTACATACTGAGGCCCCTACATGTCACAGTATTTTAGAAACTGCTGATTAGTTTATCACAGCTTTTCGGAGGTCCTGGTATTTTCACGGGGGGAAATATGGTAGGGTTTAGTAGAAGCCGACAACATTCTCGGAATAATAACTTTTGAAACATTGTATTCTATATTGCCGTCCTAACAGCTTACTTCAAATATATTGATCAGTCATGTAGATGATACGAGACAGAAACCCAATGTTAAATTTCTATTCCGTCACCAAGTAAACTAAGTGTATTTCCAAGATTTTATTGTCGAATTTCGTTCATAAGTCTTATTTAAACTAGCAAGTTGTTTAACAATATTAAAATTTTTTGTTGTTTGTAAGCACAGTTGATTTAAAATGTAAAAGGTTAAAAAGAGTACCCAGCAAAAAATGCCCGTGCCTAGTGGGCCTATATGTAAATCCGCCACTGTCCGCGCAGAAGTATTGAGTACTCATATCTTTATACAGGGGGAATGTTTGAAATGAATAGTGGGATCCGTGGGCAGGTGGCAGCACGGCGGGTTCATGACCGTTAACGAGTAAACAGTCGGCTATTTCAGTAATCGCAGATCATTGAAACGGATAACAGTGTGCGTTAGCCATAACATTGTTTTATAAAAACAGTGATAGTTTGGTAGCCCCGTAGAGGGAGTTCCGAAGTTTTTATAATTTAGGACGTCATGATGCCTTTCCTTCGAAACACGCGATATGATTTTAGATTAATAACTTTGAAGAGAAAGGATCTTCCTTCGAGAAGAAACCAACAGGACAACCAGGAAGTGTGCTTCCTCCAGCGAACGTTGATGTTGTAGCGAGTCTGTCTTACGGAGCTCACAGCCTTAATTCGTAAGCAAGCAGCAGTGGTTGGAATGTCCCCTGACAGTGTTCGCAGAATTCTTCATCTTTATTTAATATTTCATCCGTGCAAACTACATATGGTGAAGCAATTGAAGGGCAGCAATTACAGGTTACGATTGGAATTCTGTCAACGAATGATAACAAAAGTAAACAATGACGATCAATTTCTCAAACTACACTCCTGGAAATTGAAATAAGAACACCGTGAATTCATTGTCCCAGGAAGGGGAAACTTTATTGACACATTCCTGGGGTCAGATACATCACATGATCACACTGACAGAACCACAGGCACATAGACACAGGCAACAGAGCATGCACAATGTCGGCACTAGTACAGTGTATATCCACCTTTTGCAGCAATGCAGGCTGCTATTCTCCCATGGAGACGATCGTAGAGATGCTGGATGTAGTCCTGTGGAATGGCTTGCCATGCCATTTCCACCTGGCGCCTCAGTTGGACCAGCGTTCGTGCTGGACATGCAGACCGCGTGACACGACGCTTCATCCAGTCCCAAACGTGCTCAATGGGGGACAGATCCGGAGACCTTGCATGGCCAGGGTAGTTGACTCACACCTTCTAGAACACGTTGGGTGGCACGGGATACATGCGAACGTGCATTGTCCAGTTGGAACAGCAAGTTCCCTTGCCGGTCTAGGAATGGTAGAACGATGGGTTCGATGATGGTTTGGATGTACCGTGCACTATTCAGTGTCCACTCGACGATCACCACAGGTGTACGGACAGTGTAGGAGATCGCTCCCCACACCTTGATTCCGGGTGTTGGCCCTGTGTGCCTCGGTCGTATGCAGTCCTGATTGTGGCGCTCACCTGCACGGCGCCAAACACGCATACGACCATCATTGGCACCAAGGCAGAAGCGACTCTCATCGCTGAAGACGACACGTCTCCATTCGTCCCTCCATTCACGCCTGTCGCGACACCACTGGAGGTGGACTGCACGATGTTGGGGCGTGAGCGGAAGACGGCCTAACGGTGTGCGGGACCGTAGCCCAGCTTCGTGGAGACGGTTGCGAATGGTCCTCGCCGATACCCCAGGAGCAACAGTGTCCCTAATTTGCTGGGAAGTGGCGGTGCGGTCCCCTACGGCACTGCGTAGGATCCTACGGTCTTGGCGTGCATCCGTGCGTCGCTGCGGTCCGGTCCCAGGTCGACGGGCACGTCCACCTTCCGCCGACCACTGGCGACAACATCGATGTACTGTGGAGACCTCACGCCCCACGTGTTGAGCAATTCGGCGGTACGTCCACCCGGCCTCCCGCATGCCCACTATACGCCCTCGCTCAATGTCCGCCAACTGCACATACGGTTCACGTCCACGCTATCGCGGCATGCTACCAGTGTTAAAGACTGCTATGGAGCTCCGTATGCCACGGCAAACTGGCTGACACTGACGGCGGCGGTGCACAAATGCTGCGCAGCTAGCGCCATTCGACGGCCAACACCGCGGTTCCTGGTGTGTCCGCTGTGCCGAGCGTGTGATCATTGCTTGTAAAGCCCTCTCGCAGTATCCGGAGCAAGTATGGTGGGTCTGAGACACCGGTGTCAATGTGTTCTTTTTTCCATTTCCAGGAGTGTAGTTGTGGATGTCAGGTGAGGCACATTTTCATCCTACAGTATATGTGAATAAACAGGACTACCGTTAATTGGCAAACAGAAATCCTAATGACGTTCATGAGGACCCTTCACACGCTAGTAAAGTGACAGTATGGTGTGGTGCTTCTTCACATGGGATTATCGGACCGTATTTTCTCGCAAATGAACAGGGAAACACAATAACTGTTAATGCTGACCGTTACGTGTCGATGTTACGAACTTTCGTCACACCTGCATTAAACAACTTTCTAACCGTTCAACAAGCCTGGTTTCGACAGGACGGAGTGACATCACACACTGCACGGCAATCAAGGGTATATGTGCGAGAATTGTTCGGCAACCGTGTGATCTCACGATTCGGCAACGATCCCTGCCCCCTAGATAGCCACATTTATACGTTTGTGATTTTTTCTTGTAGGGCTACCTCAGGAACAAAGTCTGCACGACTCGACCAAGAACCCTGAGAGAATTTGGGGCGTAATTTGCAGCATCCCAACTGAGATGTTGCAGCGGTAAGTGAGGAATCTCAACAGCAGGTTTCACGAATGTATTCATACAGGAGGACGACATCCAAAGACGTGGTTTATTAAAAAAAATGATAGATGCTATCAATGTTTCGTAAATGGCAAAATTGTAAGGTTTCAATCACAATGAATGCAATTTCTGTTATTCGTCGCTTCTAGTTTTATTGGACTGTGGAAATGATCCCGTTTTTCAATGCCACCCAGTACTAACGTGGAAGTATTCCGCATCAACGAATACGACTAATCGGACATAAATATTTTGCGCGTAATTCAGAACAATGTCGAGAAAGCTGAAGCCGCAACAAATAGTGAAAAGCAACAACTACACCACATATTACAGTCTCACTCTCACGTTTCTAATAACATTCCAGGTACAATGCGATGAACTGTGTTTTGAATTTCAGGTAAAAACACATCGTGGATTTACGTTTCCACCATATAATGTTCCACTAGTGTATAAAGAGAGAGCCCAACACGAGTGTGAGATAACGCTATAACAAGGTATCATCGAACCTGCAGTCAGCTCTTATAACAACCTGCTTCATCTTGTTGAGAAAAAAAAAAAATGTTTCGGTCAGCCTAGCGTTGGATTCCCGACAATGAAATATAATTATTGTTACAGCAATTACAACCATCAAACACTGGAAATATTATTAGAAAAATTTCATGGTATCACCAAATTATCCACACTTGACCCCAAATAGGGTTTTTGGCACATTAAGTTACACAAAACCTGTCTTATGTACACAGCATTCTTATGTTTTGGAATTTGTTACCAATTTTGCAAACTATCTTTGTTTTAAATACTTATTCAGTTGAATTCCTTAGAGGTCTGAATACCATTCTTCTAAACTATTTCAAAGACAGAATCACACCCTACGTCAATGATACTCTCGTTGCAAAGACAACTTGGTATGACCATAATTCCACTGAGCAATTATTATTAGAAACATTTTCAAATTGTTGCATTACTGTTAGCCTTGTCAACTCTGAATTTGGAGAACCTCACGTTAAATTTTTAGGAAATATCGGGCACAGGAATTATACCAGAATCAGAGATTTTGCGTGCAGCTCGTGACAGTCGAATTCCTTCAACAAAACGTTCAGTTAGAAGCTTTCTTGGTCTGATAATTATTTTTTCGTCACTTCACTCACTGCACGGTTATGCAATTAACAGGTAAGAAGACAGCTCGGAATTGGGATAAACAAGCTCAAATACAATTATCTAGTTTAAAACATGAATTAATTAATGAGCCGTTACTTCGCCATACTGACCTTTCTTGTGAATCCTGCATTGCCAGAAATTCTTGTAAGACTGTACTTGGTGTACAGTTATTTCAGGAAACTGAAGAGAACAATGTTGTAATAAGAAAGAGTATTGCATTTGCTAGCCGTGTTTTATCACCTTCAGAGCGTAATTATTCAGGCCCCGAGCATGAAGCGTTTGCTGTTGTTTGGTCGTTTACAAAATTTAGTTTTTTCTTATTTGGAAAACATAGTAATGTATATACTGATGACCATGCGCTGCAAATTTTAATGACCGCAAAACTTTCCCACAGACGTTTGGCTCGTTAGGTGCTATATCTGCAAGACTTTCTGTTTACTATTGTACACATTCCTGGCACACAGAACATAGTTGCTGACGCTTTGTAACGATAGGTTGGTGTAACACAACATGATAGAGCAGAAGAATTTTGCCAAAACAACTTTAGCTTTCCGTGCGTACAGAACAGAGTAATTTTGTCAGACAAAGTTTAGCTTTCCATACATACAACAGGTATCTTTTTAAAATTTCATCTCATTCACTCTCAGCGACGTAGAACCATACATACAACAGGTATCTTTTGAAATTTCATCTCATTCACTCTCAGCGACGTAGAAAAGAAGAAGACAAACATCCACTTGCTTGTTTGCTTCCTGACACACGTGCAGTCCATTCACGGCCTTTGCGGGTTAGGCAGAGCCTGCTGTTTCTGTTCGGTGAATCGTAGTGTATTCGTTGTCTTCTCTGTTAGGTTCGTCTTCTTGGCTGTCACTGGGTCGCATTCTTCTTCTCTTGCTGCCAGCTTATCATTCCGGGAGCAGGTCTCCCAACTGGTGGCCGGGCGTCATTGAAGTTGGTTTGCCCTGTCCACTGATCACAGCCTTTCTTGATGTCCTCACCGAGGCGTAGATTCCCGTCGCGAGCGCAGCGTCGGGATTCCCGGGACGTCGTGAAGCTGCCTCGTGCCAAAGTCTCTTGGCAGACGAAGCTCCAGCCGCAGGGCTTTATTCTGCACTCTCTGCAGTGTCTGCGGATGGGTGTCTGCCGCATTTTCCCATACCACGGCTTCGTACTCAACCACCGGCCTCATGAGTGCTAAGTAAAGCGAGATGCCGCAGTGTGTGGACAGAGTAGTCGTGGGGACGAGTGGAGGATACAGCAAGCGCATCCTTCCGAGAGCTCGGCCTTTCATCTCCGGGATGTGTGGTCCCCAGGTCAGGCGCCGGTCCGAGGTGACATAGCGATATTTTCCAGTGTGCGACCACCTAATGGGGCCCCCATAATCCGCAGTTGCGGCGGCGCATCGGGAATACGCCTACGTGTAAACACCATACGTTGGCTCTTCCCAGCATTGAACTTGAGTCGCCATGTGGTGGCTTGAGTTCTGATCTCGTTGCAGGTGGCTGTGCATCAACTTTGCGCTCATATTGGGCGTGTAGGGCGCGTAGTCATCGGCGTAGAGCGCAAGATGTACTCTTCGGGACGTCGGCGGTGTAAGGAGGGTACAGCAGGGGGCCAAGCACGGACCCCTGCGGTACAGCAGCTCGGACGTTGCGTGCTGTTAACACATAACCATCAGCTCGCACATGGAATGTACACTCACTCAGATAGGACTGAAGAAATCGGGCCTGCGACACGGGTACCTTCAATACCAGCAGCTTGTACAGCAGGTGAACGTGCCACGCGCTGTCGAAGGCCTTCGAAACGTCAAGGAATTCCACTCAAAGGTATTCGCGAAGTGCCGGGGCCCCATCGCCTACTCCACCAATCGCAGAAGTTGGTGTTGCGTCGAGTGACCGCGTCCAAAACCAAACTGTTCGTCAGGAAGCAGGCCTTCTTCACTAACGTGACGCTGCAGCCGTTTGGCTTATATCCTCTCGAAGTTTTACGAGAGGAAAAGCAGGATGTTATCGGATGAAATCTCAAGTCAGAACTGGTTAAAGAAAAACGTTATTTACCCCAGTAATTTGATCTGTTCTAGTTGCTCTGCCCTCTGTTTCTGTTCCTGTCTCGACCTCTGTGTTCCTTATTGTATGGTCTGTAATTGGAATGATTTGGATGGTGTGGCTGCTGCCGATATCCGTGCATATAGTTATTCCTCTGTATGTAATTGGCCCTGTATCGTATGTGTGACCCTATGGCGAAGGGAAAATTCGACTGTGAGAAACTACTATTTTGTTAGGAACAACTTGCTTTTCAAATGATAGAATTCAGTCAGTTCTACTTGTCTTGTATGCATTCCAGAAAACATAATAAACAAATCTGTGTGGTATAATCATCTCGTTATGGTGGAAGAAACTGTTTTCACATACTGAATCAAACTTTTTATTTCTATAATATGAAAAAACATATTCATCGTGTTCTTGCTACTTGCAAACTTTGTCAGAAAGCTAAATCCTATCATTTCACTGAAATTACGTCATTTAGCAATAGTGGATCTGCACGTACCGGTTCCAATGGGAAATCCAGGATTTTCTTACCTTTTTGTTGCATTAGAGTTAACTTCTAGATTGGTTTCTTTCGCACCTATGTGAAAAGCAACAGCCGACACCGTATCTGCAGCCTTTTAAATGTTCTACAGTGTGTGAAAAATTATGGGACTTAACTGATAAGGTCATCAGTCCCTAGCTTACACACTACTTAACCTAAATTATCTTAAGGACAAACACACACACCCATGCCCGAGGGAGGACTCGAACCTCTGCCAGGACCAGCCGCACAGTCCATGGCTGCAGCACCTCAGACCGCTCGGCTAATCCCACGCGGCTCTGCACCCTTGGTTAAAATTTTTTGAATGGGAAATGTGTCATGCAGATATAGTAATTCCTGACAGTGGGCAACAGTTTCGATCTACGATTTCTATTTGGACTTTGAAAAACAGAAAAAATTCTTTTTATAGCCCGGTACCATACACAATCAAACTCCGCAGAAAGTATAATGAAGGAATTAAATAAATTGTGTAGAGTGTACTGTAACAGGAAACATATTGAACAGGATAAATATATACACATGTTACAGGAAATCATAAATTCTTTACCAAACGACACCATACTGCTTTCTCCTCATTTAGTGTTGGAAAACAAGCTGCCATCAGGTACATTAGACAAATTAATCATTTTCCACAGCAACAGCCGACCGTTGTGACAGAGCGGTTCTAGGCGCTACAGTCTGGAACCGCGTGACCGCTACCATCGCAGGTTCGAATCCTGCCTCGGGCATGTATGTGTGATGTCCTTAGGTTAGTTAAGATTAAGTTGTTCTTTCTAGGGAACTGATGACTTCAGGTGTTAAGTCCCATAGTGCTCAGAGCCATTTGGACCATTTGAACCACAGCAACGATGTTTGCTACGTCATGAAATCGTTGACAGTGCCGTCGAAAACAAAATAAGTAGCAGGGAAGAAGAAACGAACTCCAGGGTGAAAAATAAACAGTAAAGAATTTCAGATAGATAAAAATGTTTTAGCTCATTTCCATCATCCATCTCACAAGGTTAAGTGTCAATAGTTCTTTATCTTGCTGGGCGGATCTTCTCGCATTTAACGGATCACCCATCCCATTGCTGCTCACGTAGAAATGTTGGAAACTAAGATAACTAAAGGCTGGCACCACATTTCCAACGTTAAGGTCTTTATCGATTCAGACAGGATTTTACAGGCAAGTCAGAAAAAAAAATGTGTTAAGATCTTATGAGAGCAAACTGCTGAGGTCATCGGTCCCTAAGCTTACGCACTACTTAATCTAACTTAAACTAACTTACACTAGGGGCAACACACACACCCATGCCCGAGGGAGGACTCGAACCTCCGACGGCGGGAGCCACTCTGACCGTGACAAAGCGTCCCTGACCCAGCGGCTATCCCGCGCGCCTGGCATGTCTGACTAGGACAGTTTACTAAGGAAGACAGAAGTCTTTATACATGTTTTGTCACATTTACTACTTATGCCACTCATGTTTGTTATTATGGAGGAACTACATGTTCTCTGGCTTTGTTTGTTATTCAATATTTTTATTTGGGTTTTTGCGATCCTTAGTTTCTTCGCACTTATTTGTTAGGCTTAGGTAGAGCTTCATTAGAATTTTCCTTTTCTTACGCCTATGACTATGAGAGAATGTTAGGTTTTGTACAATTTTTTCACATTAGGTATTGATACTTAAATATATACTTTTACTGTTGCAGAGAATGGCCTTATTTCGTTAACCGTGCACCTTCTAGAACCATTTTAACTGTTTGCTGTGTTTAGAATTGCAGATGGATCACTGAAGGAGGTAGTTTTCTATTCGATGAAGAATAGTAGGACGGGATCGACAATACTAGCTGAGAGTCATAAGGCTTTATTTTACAAAATAGAAATGATGATGTTGAATTATGTATGCTATGGATAACAACAATGATGATGAAGACGTGGTTTCCATGATTAAAGATTTTGCCAGGAAAATGTTTGTATAGGATTATGAACTTATACGTTGAAGTTGATATATTATAGTGATCTTATGATGATTGATTTGTAGTAGTAAATTGCATTACAATAAAGCAATAATCTTTATAGGTATAAGAGAGTTTTCTTTAGTTGCACAATGACGCTCCCATTCATAGCCTTCCTGTTCCCTCGACTGTAGTGTATGTGTGATTTTCAGTAAATGAATTAAGAAATAATGTACTTTGCTGTTGTACTTCAATAGTAAGAATCTTTTATGTGGCAGAAAGCCTTATAGCAGACACATACACATCGATTGTAGGAAAATTGTATGATTCATCTGAATGATAAGTTTCCTTGTGATTATATTTGTGTTTGTTCTTACACCCTTTTTCTCCTTGGCATTTACAGCAACACGAACGTAAGACGAATAATATGAGGTAATGCAACAGAAATTAAATTAATATTTTTCGTTTAGGAGGATAATACAAAGGGAACTATAACGTATAACTCCATTTTAACTGCAACAAAAGAAAAATATTGCTGTACTATCCAAAAGTATTTATATCTTTTAGACTTTTCTCTCTTATTGTGTAATTACTGTTAGGTAGTGAATTAAGTATGTAGACATTCTGGTGCACCTATATTTTACTCTGGGTGTAACTTTAAAGAATGTTTGAACTTGTAAATTTCTTTTTTATACTGGGTAGAATAAAGACGTAAATTTCAGTCTAACATTGCTAGTGGGCACATGCATAGGTTAAGTATTTTATTTTGACAAATAACTGACGTTAATGACTACTGCTTTCTTACATTGGGAATAATATGTCATTTGTGTACAAAGCCTTTCATTCTCAGGGCTGATCTTGTATCATTTAGTATTAACCTGAGCTCGAGAATTCTGTAGAAAGTAGTGTTTGGACTGCAGTAATTGTTGATGTAGTTAGCTTCTCACAGCACTCTTTTGGACACACACGAATCAAATTGAGCCTTATTTTATGGATCAAAATGTATCTAACCAACATAGAAAATTTTGTATATGAATGAAAAAACGATATTTTACTATGTATTGTACCAACTTTTCTGTACATCTAAACATTCATGGTGGTGTCTGTTTGTTCTATGTCGTGTCTCCCTACCACTTTTGCGCAACAACACTGAGCGTGATTTTTAGAGAATTGACTACACTCCTGGAAACTGAAATAAGAACACCGTGAATTCATTGTCCCAGGAAGGGGAAACTTTATTGACACATTCCTGGGGTCAGATACATCACATGATCACACTGACAGAACCACAGGCACATAGACACAGGCAACAGAGCATGCACAATTTCGGCACTAGTACAGTGTATATCCACCTTTCGCAGCAATGCAGGCTGCTATTCTCCCATTCAGACGATCGTAGACGTGCTGGATGTACTCCTGTGGAACGGCTTGCCATGCCATTTCCACCTGGCGCCTCAGTTGGACCAGCGTTCGTGCTGGACGTGCAGACCGCGTGAAACGACGCTTCATCCAGTCCCAAACATGCTCAATGGGGGACTGATCCGGAGATCTTGCTGGCCAGGGTAGTTGACTTACACCTTCTAGAGCACATTGGGTGGCACGGGATACATGCGGACGTGCATTGTCCTGTTGGAACAGCAAGTTCCCTTGCCGGTCTAGGAATGGTAGAACGATGGGTTCGATGATGGTTTGGATGTACCGTGCACTATTCAGTGTCCCCTCGACGATCACCAGAGGTGTACGGCCAGTGTAGGAGATCGCTCCCCACACCATGATGCTGGGTGTTGGCCTGTGTGCCTCGGTCTTATGCAGTCCTGATTGTGGCGCTCACCTGCACGGCGCCAAACACGCATACGACCATCATTGGCACCAAGGCAGAAGCGACTCTCATCGCTGAAGACGACACGTCTCCATTCGTCCCTCCATTCACGCCTGTCGCGACACCACTGGAGGCGGACTGCACGATGTTGGGGCGTGAGCGGAAGACGGCCTAACGGTGTGCGGGACCGTAGCCCAGCTCCATGGAGACGGTTGCGAATGGTCCTCGCCGATACCCCAGGAGCAACAGTGTCCCTAATTTGCTGGGAAGTGGCGGTGCGGTCCCCTACGGCACTGCGTAGGATCCTACGGTCTTGGCGTACATCTGTGCGTCGCTGCGGTCCGGTCCCAGGTCGACGGGCACGTGCACCTTCCGCCGACCACTGGCGACAACATCGATGTACTGTGGAGACCTCACGCCCCACGTGTTGAGCAATTCGGCGGTACGTCCACCCGGCCTCCCGCATGCCCACTATACGCCCTCGCTCAATGTCCGTCAACTGCACATACGGTTCGCGTCCACGCTGTCGCGGCATGCTACCAGTGTTAAAGACTGTGATGGAGTTCCGTATGCCACGGCAAACTGGCTGACACTGACGGCGGCGGTGCGCAAATGCTGCGCAGCTAGCGCCATTCTACGGCCAACACCGCGGTTCCGGGTGTGTCCGCTGTGCCGTGCGTGTGATCATTGCTTGTACAGCCCTCTCGCAGTGTCCGGAGCAAGTATGGTGGGTCTGACACACCGGTGTCAATGTGTTCTTTTTTCCATTTCCTGGAGTGTAGTTTGAACCTGGGACCTGTTGCTCGTAAGGAGACGCCAGACCACACATGACATGTAAAATTCAGAAGAGTTCACTGAGACTAGCGATGATATAACCAAATACTAAATGATCTCAGCGTCAGCTCCACTGCACTCCCTGTAAAAGAATCTTAATACTAACTAAATATAGTAGAAAGGGTTCAAGCCTTTCCTATTTTTAGTTAGCTGGTAAAATAACGTCGAGAAAGCAGTTAAATTTACCATTGAAAATTTTATTCTACTCACAAAACATCATTTAGAAGTTGCACTATTGATAAAAAGAAATGTTTTAATAAAGGATGGTAAAAACGAACTTGCGTTCAACAAAAATGTGAACTAATATTCCCTGAATGGGTTTCCAAGTTCTACAATCGATCGAAGGATGACCTATGCCGTATCACATCTATAATCTAGGTTTAATTTAAGTATCACAAAAGAGAAAACTATCAAAATGGTCTACAGTAACCCTCAATTATCTTTAATTACTTATCTAACTTGTCGTAAATTACAGTGGCTGATGTGGCTTCTCAATAACTATATAAAAGAAAAATCATCGCGTTCAGATCTGTTCTTCAAGTGGCAAATGTGAACACCATGAATTTTAATTAACGATCGACACTAGTATTACGCAAAAAGGGGGTGTAACAAATGAGACTTCTGCAGTTCTAAATGAAGCTTTATGCGCTCAAAAATGCGGCATCGCGTGCGTTCATTACCTTGTCGGTGTTTAGGCAGCGTCAGGGTGGCGGCGGGCAGCACAGCTCCGCTCACCTCGCCCTTTCGGAAGTAACTCCCTCCTAACTTCTCCTTACTACAATTTACCGTAGTTGATTTAAAAAAACTATCTGGCTGTGTTTTCATCTGACTAATCAGTGTCTCAATGTTAACCTTAAACTCCGCCTACAAAAATTCTGTCTATCCAATGAGAAACGTTATACTTTTCGTGGTGGGGCAATGTTTTTAAAGTTTACAACGTAACAGAGACGCTAAAAAGTCTCACGCTAAAACCTGCAGCTGGTGTGGTCCTTTTAGCGTTTTCGTAAGATCTATACTGTTCTTCTGGAGGGCTCTATCTTTTAACATGGGCTGGGGGTGGTTCTTGACGTACCTGAGACGCGAAAAACTCTCACGCTAAAACTTGCGGGTGGTAAGGGCCCTTTTTGTGTTATCGTAAGATCTATACTGTTTTTCTGGAGGGCTCTATCTTTTAACATGGGCTGGGGGGTTGTCCTTGACGTAACAGAGACGCGAAAAAGTCTCACCCTAAAACGTGAGGATGGTAGTCTTAGAGGTAGGCTGCCGACGTGGGTGTCCAGTCCGTCCCTTATCGTAGGGCCTTCTAGCTTAACACGGTTCTGCTCTCGGCTTCTGTTCTCATTTCTCCCCTCGGAACTGCGTCGCCCTCACGGTGGGAAGGTACGACATGCATTTAGGCATTCTTGTGGTAGTTTGTCGTATTCCTTTTGGTCACTCGTTACTCGTATTACTTTGGTTAATTTAATGTCACGATTTATTCGGAGCTCTGTGACATACTACTGTATTTGCTTATAATGTCAGGGTTTTCATGGAAGGTGTTGGATTTGCCTGACACCTTACATACACATATTTGTCTATAAGAAGTCTGCCTGCTTACCGGAGTGGTATCTTGTTTGCCACCTATGCAGCGGGCCCGGGTTTGATTCCCTGGCGGTTTGGAGATTTTCTCCGCTCGTGGACTGGGTTTTGTGTTGTCCTCATCATCACTTTACCCTCCTCACCAGTGTGCGAGTTGCCCATTGTGGCGTCGAGTGAAATAAAACTTGCACTTTGCGGCCGAAATGCCCCAAATGTGGCCTCCTGGCCAACGATGCCATACCCTCATTTCATTTCATTTTGTGTTATCAAACAATTTCGTCATAACTTATTGTCACTCTAAAGTTTCACATTAGTTTATGAATTTTATTTCTTACGTCATTTCTTCTTCTGTAATTTGTCGCACTGTTGTGCATAATTTGCCCAGATAATGTACACTTCGTATCTTAACATTTTGTTTGGTTTAATGTGAACATCTTGCCGACGTATTGCAGTATTGTTTTTAGCCGACTTTCAATCACTTGGGGTTTGACATTTGGACACTAGCACTTCGACATAGCTGTGAAGGACACTCTAAGCAAGTAACACATTTTTAAGAAAGAGGCTGTTAAGTTTGTAGCAAAAGTGCTAGGACAACTTTAACAGTTGCGCACATACATTTAGTGCACTGGCAGATCGCCTTTTTGTCATTGTTTGTGTACGTCATGCTGTGTAATTGATAAATATTTGAGCTTTGAGCAGTGGGCGGGGATATAGAAACTGCTGTCTCAACCTCTGAGTCTGCTCTCAGCAAGATTAAATAATATGTCTACCAATTGTTACGAGGTGCTTGACAGAATGGATCTTAGACTTTCTACTCCACTTGGTACCACTGTTTCCTGGATAAGTGAGAGTCATTTGGAGCTCTGAGTTTTCTCGTGGATACAAACCGGGTCTGATTTTTTCTTTTACATCCTCTGAGCCTTCTCGTAGCCTACTCATGTATGGACCATGTTTATACCAACATCTTTGTCGATGTCAGTGACGCACGTCTGGTACGCAATCTCGCACTGAATCTTCGGCGAAAGTTACTACGATGATAGTGTCAACATCCTTTAGTGATGTGCTACGAACTTCCTTGTTGTGAGCAGAACATTCCAAGAAAATATACGATGTTCTGATTGTGTCCTCCGTGCACTTCAAACAATGTCATCCCACTTAACTTAGTTGTACCATGTGTATTTGTATATATACTTCTAATCATTGGTAATTCGTGTGGAAACAAAATATAATGTACCACACACTATCTACAATATGTTACAATTTTTGAAGAATGTGCTTCCATTGTTGCATCTTTATTCATTATTTATATTTCAAGATCATTTGTAATTTGACGTAATTTCTATATCATTCTGTGATTTTATCCAAACAATTGTTTCATCTCATCGCAACAGCGATATATTTTCACAGCCTCGTTAGCGAACCTCACTCTGCAAAATCCTGGCCGGAGAAGCCAGGGGTGCTGATATTTGTTCACTGTCAGCTTCCGTTATACCTTGGGTACACACGCAGCAGTCCCGCTTACTTTGTTTCCCAGACAGCGCCCAATGTCACCTGCTACACTACGCGTCTGCAGGAGCTGATTTGCTTCGGTCGCTCCGAACGGAATTCTGGTCGCAGAGGCAACTACTCCGCAGAGGGTAGTTGTGTAGTGAATCACGACCATAAGAGCGGTGTGGTAAGCGTGACGGAAATGTACAATGATTGCGGAAATTGATTTTATAATGTGGTTTTTAATAACTTTATTGCGAGATGTACAATTTTTTGACTGATCTGATGAAGACTTCATTATGAGCTAATAATTATTTTTCTTTGGTTTAACTGAGCGCGAGCTACTGCCTGCACACGGGCATACCATTTGGTATCCAAATCAGAATATTCCCTATCTTCTTAATTAGGTAATATTAGCAACTATTCATGAAATGATAACTCAGTTAATGCAACCTTTCGTAATCTACGGTGAACATTTACACTGAAGAGCCAAAGAAACTGGTACAGCAGCCTAATATCGTGTAGGGCCCTACCGAGCACGCAGAAGCACCGCAACACGACCTGCCATGGACTCTACTAACGTTTGGAGTAGTTCTGGAAGGAACTGACACCATGAATCCTACAGGGTTGTCCATAAATCGGTATGAGTATGACCGGATGGAGATCTCTTCTAAACAGCACATTGCAAGGCATCCCAGATATGCTCAATAATGCTCATATGTGTGGAGATTGCTGGCCAGCGGAAGTTTTTAAATTCAGTAGAGAGTTCCTGGAGCCACTCTGAAGAAATTCGGGTATCGCATTGTCCAGCTGAAATTGGCCAAGTCCGTCGGAATGCTTAACGGACATGAATGGATGTAGATGATCAGAAAGGGCGCTTACGTATGTGCCACCTGTCAGAATCGTATCTAGACGTTTTAGTTGTCCCATATCACTCCAAATGCTCCCGCCTTACACCATTACACGTCCTCGACCAGTTTGAATAGTCCCCGAACACGTCCATCCGCTCGATAGAATTTGAAACGAGACTCATCCGACCAGTCAACATGTTTCCAGTCATCAACAGTCCAATGTCGGTGTTGACAGGTCCAGGCGAAGCGTTAAGCTGTGCCAAGCAGTCATCAAAGGTACACGAGTGGACCTTCGGCGCCGAAAGCCGATATGGATAAACGTTTCGTTGAATGGTTCACACGCTGACACTTGTTGATGGCCCAGCATTGAAATCTGTAGCAATTTGCGGAAGCATTGCACTTCTGTCACGCTGAACGATTCTTTTTAGTCGTCGTTGGTCCCGTAATTGCAGGACCTTTTTCCGGCCGCAGCGAAGTCGGAGGTTTGATGTTTTACCCGATTCTTGATATTCACGATACGTTCTTGGATTGGTCGTACGAGAAAATCACCACTTCATTACTGCCTCGGAGATGCTGTGCTCCATCGGTCGTGCTCCGACTGTAACACAAGGCTCGAACTCACTTAAATGTTATGATTCTTCAGTTTCTCCAAGCGTATTTATGACGAAATAAATATCGTGTGAACAGCCTGTTCGGCAATCGACCACGTTGCCATCATCAGGTGCGCTGATGTACATCACTTAAATGTTGATAACACGCCATTGTAGCTCCAGTAACCGGTCTAGCAACTGCGCCAGACACTTGTTGTCTATAGGCACCGTCTACCGCAGCGCTGTACTTTGCCCGGTTACGTACTTCTGTATTTGAATACCCATGCCTATATGAGTTTCTTTGGCGCTTCAAGGTATATTTTGTAATAATTCTTTGGAGATGACACTGTTGAACATACAACTTTGAAGTATTTTTAGAGTTTCGCTTTTTTTGTAATTCATGATTATAACGAAGAATACTTTTGTAAAGTCACTTTTCTAAATTTCTCAATAAATATTTGGAAGTAATCTGCATTAATGTAATTTACCATGTTCATCATTCATTTCCCATTCTTTGTCATTTGAGCTGGTGCGCTGCTGGCATCAGTCTCGATCGATTGTCATCCCGATCATTGTGAGTCGATTTTCGATGCCTGCTTGTCTTCTTCGCATCTTTGGCGGATGGCTATTTAACTGCGGTGCGCGCGCTCTGCAGCGATCCGCCTGCACCCCCCCTACACCTTCTCCAGTACGCCGATGACACCGCCTTCCTAGCCCTCGCCCCCACCCTGCAACGCTCCCAGCACCTTCTCCAATCCCATCTTGACCGGTTCACCTCTTGGTGTAACCAGTGGTTGCTCAAGATCAATCCTTCCAAGACCCAGGCAATCATCGTAGACAAAACCACCCCTTCCTTTCGTCTCCTTGATTTCTATCTTACCATTTATGGCCGTCCTATTAACCTCACCCCCACCCTCAAGTACCTTGGCGTCACCCTTGATCGTCGCCTCTCCTGGACCCCTCATCTCCGGACAATCCAAGCCAAGGCACCCTTCCGACTCCGCCTCCTCAAGCTCCTCTCTGGCCGCACATGGGGTCTGGACCTGTCCACCGTCCTCCACACCTATAAATCCCTCATCCGTCCTATCCTTTGTTATGCCCATCCCGCCTGGATCTCCGCCCCTCCTACCTTTTACCAATCCCTTCAAATTCTTGAACGCCATGCACTCCGCCTCGCCTATCGCATCCGCCTCCCTTCCCCCACGCAGATCCTCTATGGCTTCATCCCCTTCCCACATCTCCTCCTTTTCCTCGAACGGATACGGATCCTCTACACCTCCCCCAAGCTTGATCCTCCCCACCCGCTTGTCTCTCCCATCCTCTCCCACCCCAACCCGCTGGCGCGCCTGTACTCCTGTATCCCACCTGCTCTCCATCTTCACACTCTCCACACCCTCTCCCAAGGTGGCTTCCGCCAACTCCCCCTCCCGGATGATGCCCTCCTCCCCTCCATCTACCCCTCCTACCAACTTTGAGCCTTGCCTTCCCTCTCCTCTCCTTATCCTGTGGGCACCCTCTCTCCCTTCTCTCCCTCCCTCCTTCCCTCCCCTCCCCCTCTCCCTCGGCTTCCACACACCACCCCTCCCTCTCCCATCCTCTCCCCATTGGCATCAACCCCTCCCCCATTCCCTCCTACCCTCGCCCCTTCACGCTGGCAGGTCCCCGGCCTTACTCGTGTGACAAGTGTATCACCAACCGCCGGAGATTGTCGCCGCAGTGCTTATGTGTTTTGTCGTCCTGTTAGTGCATCTGTGTCTCTTGTTCCGTGCTCCATCGTTCACGTGTGCTACTTTGTATCTCTCCGTTATGTGCTGTGTGACTCGCTTTTAACTTGACTGCTCCACAGTGAACGGCTTCTGTTATTTTACTCTGTTTGTCTACTGTTTTTTAACCTCCATGTCTCTTTGTATCTCTTACTGCTTGTACTATGTTCTTGTCTGTGGCCGAAGAGCGGCTTCGTTACGCCGCTGCTGGCCTACCTATGTATAGGTATAAAATAACAATAAAGAAAAAAAAAACTCTGCAGCGGCTTGCGTTCGGGTATCAGCTGTGTGAGCGACAGTGACGTGTAGCGCTCGCGAGTGGCCGAGTCGGTACGACGAAGGAGCGTGGGCAGCTGCTGCAGCGTGTTTAGCCGTTTGAATGCAGATCCGCTGCGGACGGTGATTGGGATTTCCTTGAGTTTTGAAGACAGGTTTCCTTCGCGTGTGTTACGTGTTACTCGAAGTGAATGAACTGGAGTCGTCGAATTGTTGCTTGTTGGGTTTTGTTCATGTTAACTGAATACACCACAGCACTGAAAACTATTTTGATTGTTTCAGTTACTTGTTACTGTATTTGGTCGGCCGCCTGTTATGTTGTTGGTATTTAAGGTAACCCTAGCTACGCAGAACAAATAGACATGGTGCCGTCCTTAACGCATAGCTAGAGGTCATGCCAAGAAATATGTAAGCCTGTACCTGACGTTCAAGAGCGGGCCGAAATAATTTTCCCTATTTCTCTTTTTTATGTTATTATTCTATTTGTTTGTTCTAGAGATTTGGCAAATCAAATTTTAAGAGCCGTTACTGGGCAAGTGGTCATTTAGGTTAGTTCTACTTGGGTACATTTGTGCCGTGTATGATCAAAGGTTTATTTATGCCCAGTTGGGCAGATATTTTCTGTGTATCTGATGCGCCAGAATGTTGTCTGCCGCTGGGGTGTTTATGTTTCAGACAATTGGTAGTGGTCGACGCTTGAAAACTCCGATCGGGGTATCACGGTCGAAGAGGGAAACTTAAGGACCAGGATCGGTGTCTATGGTTACGTTGTTAGTGTCCTGCAATTCCATCTTTCCGGTGGAGCGTTGTGGTTTACTAGAATCTTAATTGCAGCGCAAAGTTGAGTATAGTTCCACTTTACCTTCTGGTCCGTGAATCTCCTGTAACTGGTAGAACCTTTCGGTCTGCTCGCGTCAATCATTAATTTTCAACGTAAAATTGAAACGGCTCCATTTTACGACTATTTAATAAGCTACTATTATATTCTGGCCATGAAATGTATGTGAACCTCGTACCTGTGAGTAATACTAAAGAGAAGCTTTGTCGAGTGTATTAATCTGCCAATACCTTTAATTTGTTACAGTTGCTTCAGATCAGTCCTTGGAAGACGCCTTAGTGGTTGGTAGCAGTTTTAGGATTGGATATGAGTTATATGAAAGCCAGTCATGTAGCATTCAGTTATGTCAGTTAAATCTGACTAATGGTTGTTTTATGAACATTGCTCTAATTTGTGAAAATTGGTTGAGCAAATTTTGAAAATCTGTGTCCATCGCACTTAAATGCATTAATGTTCTAATCTGAGTCCTGCTGCTGTTTCTCTAGGGCAAGTGCCTTTCATTATAATCGTTGTTGCTATTGATTTCATAAAATACTAGTGTTTGTAATAAAGAAGTGTATGGTAACTACAAACTGGTAATGTGTTTAATTTGGATGTGTCTAAAAGGATTAATACATCATCATTCACTACGTAAATTTTCAGAATTTCAGTTTAAAACGCAGAACATTACGTGGAGTCATTGCACAAGGAGTTCATCTGTCGTAAATTAGACGCGCCTTTTTAGCAGCTTTCAATAGCAACAGCTGTTTCCAGAGTGCAGTTCCCGAGTATTGTTCATTGCCACACGTAAACCAAAAGAGAAAAAGAAGAAAATTACATCTCAGATTTAAAGGGACTTCTTTTGTACGACGCGAAATCAGTTAAGGTTTTGCCAAATTTCATGTCATGAAAGTAAAAACATATGTAGCAGTGTGTTACGATTTTTCGCGAGAACTTATGTAGAATCTGGTTTGCTGTACTAGGTGACTCAGAACACTTTCTTGGAAATCATGCAATCAGATTAACTTCCGTTTCGGTTCATTGTTTGCAACTGACATAGATTCCTAACAAACCACTCAGATAATACAAGTAAAGTAACTGGTAATGCATCATTAAATAGAAACTTACCTGCACTAACGATTTGTAAAGAAAATTTCAACTGTAATGCCATGCAACACCGGCTTTAGCCCTCATAATAGCCTCAGTTATAAAGGACGACGGCCCATGTTCAGCTGAAGCCCCTCAGTGATGACTGCATCAGTACAACAACCCTATTCTGAAGATGTTAATATGTTAAAACCGTTGTCCAAAATAGTTACAGACTTTTCCAGGTTATTAAGGTCGGGTGATTCACTGTGTGAGATTTGGTGCTTGAGTATTCTTCAAACAAGGATAGTATGTGTAGAAATCTATGAATACCGACCTCGTCTCTTTGCGATATAGAGGTTTCCACAGCATACTCATAATGAAAGTGCAGAAGAAAGAGCACCACTTGTTCACCGTCAACACTGAAACAAACAACCTGGGGTCTCTCACGCTAACCTGATGAGAGTGCCGAAGCCTTGATACCAAAAAACACTTCCAAGACATCACAAAACTTCCTCCACCAAGAACGATACTCTCTACATATTGCGGGTTAACGCCTCATCGGGCCATTGGCGGACTACATGCCTTGCATCTTTTAAAGAAGGAAGTCACTGAAGGCGTAGAGAACAGTTGATTAATTTATGCTCGTCATTCCATAATTGAGCAAGTGTTCAGTTTCTAATAATCCAAAGGAGATTTGGAGTCCTAACTAAAACATAATAATTGTACATGTGGTCTAAATAGCCGCTCCCTCAACACACTTGAAGGGCGTATGCATAAGGAAACATACCTACAGGACAACGTTCACCCAGTAGTCACACAACCCTCCCTCATCTCGTATCCACCACGGCATCCTTCTCCTCAGAAGAAAATGTACTGAATTCAATATAAATACCGACACGTCGCGTGTACCTTAAAGGAAGCAATTGCTTTCAGTCGCTGGCAGATAGCTCCTCGGCTTCGTGGAACGGGAACCAGGACAGGGGTACAGACAATAGCAGCGAGTCCTTGACAAGTGAAATAGAGGCGCGAGCTCTCCCAGCTTCAGCCCTCGCAGCAAGTGAAGCTGGGCAAAGAGGGATGTCGCGCTGTAGGAACACCTTTTCTAAAAATGGGCAGCTCTCAAACCCAATAAGGAGGTTCCAATAGAAAAGGGAAAACATCACTGAAGGTGCGCTAGGATAGGACATGCTGTTCCGGTAATTAAAGTTAAAATAAAACCCATCCCCGGCGAAAAGCATATATGCAATGGAATACGCAGCATGTGTATTAGACAGACGAGCAGTGTCAGTTCCCCAGTCCATTAAATAGTTTCGATGAGTAACAGTTACTACAAACGACAGAATGAAGACTTTCACGATCGGATAGCAGTGCTCCTGGTAAGTCTTTCGTGGTATAAGGTCGTGATCCATGAAATTCTTCTGTTTCTAACGTTTCGTCCAGAACTGCGCTGGACATCTTCAGAAGTGTTGCTCCTCCGTTGAGTTTTGCCGACTAACGAGACTGACGTCTGAGAGGAAAAACATACCGCAGAAGAAGGAGCTTGTCTGGAGTTACACGTGCAAAGTAGAAATTATCCATGCCAAAGATAAAACTTAAGGATCGGTGATCATCTTCTCAAAGATAAAAAGAACTGTTCAGCGTGCGATGCCCCGACCAGTACTATCCTTATATGGATCAGCTTTCGCCTAAAAATGACAGTGGTGGGTGATTGGATTCGTAATTATAATAGGCGAGTCACCTCATTGGTGATTTCTCTAATCGCTATAATCACTGCAGAGCTAAGCTCTTACAACACAATCTTTAATTTTGAATAATTGGAACCGATATAGTAATTTACCAAGCAAACAAGGGCAAGGAGAGAACAAAATGGTTCAAATGGCTCTGAGCACTATGGGACTCAACTGCTGTGGTCATCAGTCCCCTAGAACATAGAACTACTTAAACCTAACTAACCTAAGGACAACACACACATCCATGCCCGAGGCAGGATTCGAACCTGCGACCGTAGCGGTCACACGGTTCCGGACTGCGCGCCTAGAACCGCGAGACCACCGCGGCCGGCAAGGAGAGAACACTATATTAGTCATAACCACTTTGAAATTGTGACATACGCTGCATATGGACAATATGGACCCTACGCGTGTATTACTTTGGTTACCACAGCAAAAGAGAAATTCATCAGTGCAGCATAAATCTATTTTAAACTTGAGACACGTTTATGTAAAATAACACTGAAATGTTGAGTGAAATATTCTGCTAAGGACTGAAGATCCATAGATCCTGTGATTGTGTTATTTGTAATTTTTTTAACTAATAAAAATCTTTCTTTAACATTATCTTTACACAGAATTGACTACTGAATGAAAATGAACTGGTGTTTTCTGGTAACTTTCAACGTGAAGAATTTTTCAGCTGGTACTACTTCAATGCAACGTAACTAAAACACTTTCATGCACTTTTTTTTTGAAAGATAAATTTAGCTTGTCACACGCCATGAATCAGTAAAATCGTATGTTTTGAACACCACAGTAGTAATCGTTTTTGTAGCAATGAAATACTTCAGTCCTTTTGTGGTGTTGAGCAGCGTACTGCAGCTTCTGACGAGATTTTTTCTACCGATGGATAGTTTGCAGTTCTTACACAGTGGCTTCGAAGTTGTAAATCCCATTGTAATATTTGGCCAGTACAGTGGGTAATGCTGCAACGTAATACTTGCCTCCTTCACAGCAAACAACGACTTCGCACTAGGCCTCGAAATTACATTGCCACTTCTGCTAGGTTTACAAATAGCTGATTAATACTGTAGAATTATGTGTAGCATAACTGTCCGTCGACCCGAGGCCGTTTAATAATAATTCTGCTCATTTTAAGCATCACACAATCCATATGTAGGCATCGCACCACACCCTACTTTACAACCCTTCCAAATCACAGAGAATTGTTCAGGATCTTCCTGTCGAAACGTTTCTCCTGTCTTACCCTTCCGTGGGGATATCCCTTTCGATTTTAACTTAAGCCAAATACCATGATTCATTACAGATTTAATTACAAAGGTTCATAACACTTTTAGAACTAAGATGTACTTAAAAATATATAGAGATTAATACAAGAAAACATTATTTGTTGTTTTATATACATTTAAAACAGAGCTGCAGATTATTGGCTGCGTACTTCGCAGGCTGGTGGCAGCACTTTAGAGCGGGAAGCTGCCTCAGTTTACCCTGTTGCTGCTAGATAGCAAGTGCGCCCTCTGTGCTCCATCATCTCACTGCTTGGGCTTATACAGGTTTTTACAAATGCCCTCCTACTGATCGTATTTTTTAAAGTTAAGGTAGAGAATAACGTAATAACTTCAGCAAAATGAAATGGAACATTTCCTACACTGTGTGACGTATACTTGTGTCATTACACATGCCCCTTCATTTCATCACAGGTTTCCAACAAAACGAGATGGAATTCTAGAGACCAGTGTATAATTGTTACTCCATGTGGTTGATTAATTGTCTGTGCAGCGTTATGATGTTAAACTCTTCAGTATTAACTAAAACAAATATTTCATCTAAAATTTGTATACGGTAATTGCTACACTAAAGGTCACATGCCAATTTACATCAATAACCAATTTGACACAATATTAGTTCACAACATAAATTTTCTATCATCCTTACACTGAACTAGTGCTTCTGGATAGCTAAGGCGTAAAGGAAGTCTATACATTGAATTCCGCATCATCTCCTCTCTGGACGACGGGAAGTTACGCTTTTGTTTTGCTAAGGATTAAAGAAAGTTACGAACTAAACAAATATTTGTTTACATAGCAATCCGATGAACAACCAACCTCAAATTATACAAGTAGCACTCTTTTTCTGTTTTCTTAAACAATTTAAGGTCCACAATATTCGTTACTCCTTACTTCTTTCTCGATTTGGGAAATAGCAGATAATATGCTCAATTAATATGCATTGGGGTCCATTTAAGATGCGGAAAATTTGGAAATCTCAGAAACAGTTTCTTTAGACTTTTCATATGATTTCACCAAAACCAGGTCGCCTATTTGTATTTTGGTCAATCTACCCTGTCCGTCAAGCCTGGTCTTACGTTTAACCATTTGCTTTCCTAAATGCTCTCTGACCAACTTCTTCTTTTCATCCACATTGATGTCCATCCTTGTTGGAGATAAAATATTCTCCTCAACAATATTTGGCTCTCTCATTCCCTTTATAATTTCAGTGGGAGTAAATCCAGTACTCTCATGATCTACACTTTTAAACACATATTTCAAGTCAGACAACAGATTTTCCTCAAATACTGTGTTTATCAGCACAGAATGTTCGGTACAGCCTGTCTATTTCTCTCACACAACGTCCGGCTGGATTACTTGCCGCATGGTCTGCTCTGTATTTTAACTCTACTCCCTGATCGTGCACGCTACTTTTCCATTTCTTGGAGATAAACTGAGATCCGTTATCCGTTAAAATGACTTTAGGTTTGCCTACTTGTATACAATAGGCCTTGATTATCTTATCACTTACTGCTTTTCTAGTGGATTTTCTCAAAGGTGCAATCTGATAAGTTTAGAGAATACATCCACTGCTACTAAAATGTAACAGAAAAATTTCTGTTATTCTTGGCAATAGACCAAAGACATCAAAAGCAACTAATTCTAACACATAATTGGGCAATATAGGTTGTATGGGATCCCTACTCTTTTGGTTGGTCACTTTAGCTTTTAGCATAAGTCGCAGGTCTTTATCCGCTCATTTACTCTCCTAGCCATGTTACTAAAATATACCGATTCATTAATTTTATACTCTTCGTCTAGTCAGCACATCTACCATACCTCTGTTGTCTTATCTTTCTTTCTGAATAGTATGCCATTAAATATACACTTGCGCACAAAACGAGTGGGCTGGCCCTTTGGTTATTCCGAAGGACTCGCATTCGGGGACGACGGTTCAAATCTGTGTCCGGCCTTCCTGATTTAAGTTTTCCGTGATTTCCCTAAAATCGCTTCAGCCAAATGCTGGGGTAGTTACTTTGAAATTGCACGGCCGATTCCCTTCCCACCCTTCCCTATTCCGAGCTTGTGCTCCTTCTCCAATGACCTCGTTGTCCAGGGACGTTCAATACTTACCTCCGCCTCCTCACTTGCGTATAAGGCTAAAATCTTGACAAACACCCACGCTAAATATTTGCTGACATTTAAACTTATTTTCGAGGACAGCTTTTTTTCAGAAAAAATCATCTTACTGTTTTCATTCTGCGTTTTAGATGGTCTTTGAGTCTGGCGTCGTGAGCCCACAGAGTAAAACTTGTTTACTTTGTATGTCATGTAAAGCGTGAAGAAAAATTCGCGCACACCGAGTTTGCAGCACGATTTCTCACGTCCTAGCAAAACAAAAATGGCTGTCACAAAATTTCGTCGTGTATATATTTCGGGTAGTAAATGGACGTTAAAGAGTGGCAGTCTGGAGACATTGTAATCACGTGTACGGTAACTGTTCCAGTCAGGCTGTTACGATCGTGCTGTCCAGTTGGTGGAGTACATAGCGTTTTGGGTTAGGATGCAAGAGGCCAAGGGTCCTATTCTGGATGGCCGCATATTTGTTTTTACTTGCACAAAGTAGTCTGCTTTGTGCGCTATCTGGCTTCTTAATCGTCATACAGCGATTACAGTGGGTCTTCTACAAAACATTAGCATTTACGTACTACGAACTGTGACGGTACGTCACATAAATATTGACATTTTTATCGGTTGTAAACAGTGAACAATATTGTGAAGTGTTAGAGTGAACTAAAAATTATTTGTAAACCCTTAAATATTTTATGAACGTAATTAGTATAAAATATACACTCAATGTTCTTGAAACAACTGATATGCAGCGATAATTTAAAAGTAGTATATTTATTTAAAACATGTCTATGAAAATAAAATGGGGAGTAAAGAGACGCGATTGCACGGCCGAGGGGGAAGGATGTACTTTATGGTACTCACACTGTTTTGTTTCGCGATACGGAAGGCAGCCATTGAGCGGCTACACCTATTTTATATAAGTTATTCGGTATTCTTCTAAAATAAACTAATTATTGTTATCACAAACTGAATTTCTTTGTAATAGTTGTCACCTGAAATGGTCACAGCGGCTAATTATTTCAATAAGCATTTTTTTTCAGTAATTTGGGCTGCTGGAAGCTCATCTTCCGATGCAGCCTCTGGTCGGCCATTACGCGCCGACGCGCCGAAGTGTTATTTTATTTTTCAGTGTTAACAGTAACTGTAAATGCGAGAGATTTCGTTGTGAGAACCTTTCTAAATTGCTAGAGATAATTAATTTTCTTTTAAGTTCAATTTTAAAATTATACAAATTCCATGAGTTCAGTAAATTTTATCTTTGCAGCTCCACGGCAACAATCGAAATTCTCTCGATCCTTGCTTTGCAATCAATAAATAGAAATTAACAAAATTACATTCCGTTCAGTTAACGGTAACTATATTTTAGTCATCACGTTCAAAATCTTATGTTGGTACATGAACAACAACGGCCCTTCAAGAACCCGTTTCATATTTACTTAGCACGTAAGTAAAAGTGATAAGAAAAGATAATATCCCTGAGAGAAAGAATCATGCTCTAAAAAAAGAAAAATTCACATGATATTTATACAACGTAACAGAACACAGAAATGGAAGCACAATTGTTTTCATTGGTCAGCTTTTAAAGAAGCCTTTTGTACGTCGTGCGCGCGAATTGTTATGCACCACTCCACCTACTAGGTTCCAAACCTGTTGTTATCTGTGTATCGTCCCCCAATGACCGCAGCGAAATTTTTTGCAAAACCAGTAGCTAGTCCTGCTAGTGACGTAAGGCCCTAACTAAATGGGCCCGAAAGTGGCAAGAATAGTAGTTGGTATTAATCGATGGGAACAGTGAGAGAGGGTAAACACAAAACAAGTTGGAATCTAGTAAATGCAGTGGTGCAAAACAATTCGTATCCACGACGTACAAAAGGTTTCTTTCAAAGATGACCAATGGAAACGACTGTATTTCCATTTCTGTGTTCGCAGTATTCAACCGCAAATGTCTGTAGAAGACCCACTGTAATCGATGTATGACAATTAAGACGCCAGATAGCGTACCACGCCGACAAATTTTCACAAATAAAAACAAACATGCCACGATCCAGAACCGAACCTTCGACCTCTTGCATGTTAACCCAAGATATTATTTACTGCACAAACAGGACAGCGCTATCGTTATGACCTGACAGAGATATCTACCTCACACTTGCTTACATTGTTGACAGGTTGGCAATATTTAACGTCCATTTACTGCCGGAAATACGTGCAGAACGAAATTTTGTAAGAGAGACTTCGTATTGATAGTATGTGAGGAATCGCGCTGCGAAGTCCAAATGCGTGAATTTTTCTTCACCCTATATACATATTTAATTCCCCCGGCATCTCTTGTTCCTTCACTTTATTTATTGGTATTCTTTATGTAACATATTTTCATGACACTACGAGTACATTAAGCAGATTCAGAAGGATGTAAGTTGCAGTAGTTACTCGGTGATGAAGAGGCTTCCACAGGATAAATTAGAATGGAGAACTGCATTAAATAGGTCTTAGGACTGAAGACCACAAGAACAACAACATCCTAATGTTCGAAGTTCTTTGTCGTCTCTGCCAGAATTTAAAAACCATCTGTCAGCGAACTCAAGATTTTTCGATTTTTTCTCTTGAATCCTAATTCCATTTCAGAACTTTTGATTGGCTTCTCTTAGTGCTTGTTCAAATTACAGATTTCATAACGTGACTGACAGGCTAAAACCTCGGTTTATTGCTTTCCGAACTATTGGCATCTACGCCTTTTGAACTGCAATATTTACATAATGTACCTATTAGCAAAAATTCATTGAGCCAGTCGCATATACTCGTATGCGAAGTTGGTGCTTATGATCGAGTGACTGTAATGTACGTTGTACCGAATACGTTAGTACGGTGTCCCGAGCCTTCCCTAGGAAACAGAGAGGCACCGTGCGCCTCTTGTGAGCTGTGAAGCGACAAGTGGGGCCTACCCTCCGCCTGCTGCCTAGTTAGTGCACCGCAATTTGCGCCCACTTGGGCGCCGCAGCGCAGCACGGTACGGCACGGCACGGCACACATCTCACGTGGCAGACCTGCCCACCACCACAGTCCGCGCACTGCAGCAGGCTGGTGGGCGCTGACTGGCCCAATTCTGCGTCATCATCTGCTTTCTGAAAAATATCGTAGTGCTCCCTCAGCTAGCCGTGTGCCCCAGGAAAGTAACGGTGCGATCTCGGCAGATGGCTGGCCGTTGCACATTTTCTCCTCATTTGTTCTTCTTCTTCTCCTCTTTCTCTCTATTTCTCTCTTTCTCTCTCTGTCTCTTCCTCTCGTTATTTCTGTCTGACGTCTAACTGTGGCCTCTTTGGCGATGGTGGTCTTGAACAGTTGTTATACTTTCTGAACCAGAGGTCATGACACACCACGAAGGAATTATCCGATTGGGGCGGCAATCAGTGACTGTCATTTACATATACAGACGAACAAATGATTACAATTTCAGACTAATTTGATCATTTATTAAAGAGAAAGAGCTTCACAGATTCAGCAAGTCAGTGACGCGTAGTCCACCTCCGGCTGTCGTGCAATCATTTATTCTGTCCGGCATTATTGATAACAGTTGTGGATATCCTCTTGAGGACATGCCAAATTCTGTCCAGTTGGGAGATTACATTGCCAATATCCGGAGCAAGGCCCTGCCCATAACACTCCGAAGTTTTTCTGTTGTGGAGAGATTCGGCGAGCTTTATGGCCTAGACAGGGTTAAGCAAGTACGAAGGCATGCTACCCGCCGGAAGGCGTTCATCGAAGGAGCACTACCGCTCCTTTGAACTCATTCTTGCGAAAAAGTATTGTTATTGTTATTGACGAGGAAAAACAACTAAACTTATCAAACGTAATATACCATAACACGAGGTAACACAAAATTCAGTCTGATATTATATGGCGCACACAGATGACAAATGGTAGTATTCTAGAGACCAGCATACACTGCATTGGCGACGCCGAAGTCAACGAAAGCGTATATTACTGTTCGTCTGTTCGATTTACTTTGTGTTTCATCTGCATGTTTGCCATAAGACCTCCTCTGCCTTTTCCATGGCTATCAGAAAATATGCATATTTCTTCCTTATTCTGTTCTAGTCACGGTTGGAACCGTTCCGACCGCGCAGATGCGTTCGAGTGCGACTTTTTCCCAGTGGCCGTGGTCTCTGACTGCCCATTAGCTGTTCGAGCTGCGCCCAACAGTAGAAACAGTTTGATAACGGTTTCGACAATTTGCCGTACCCTCTTGTCAAACAATTTCCCACAGTAACTAAAAAATAATAATAAAATATGCCGATACAGGTGAAATGAATGTCTAATTCGGGACAAATTGGGTAATGATTCTTAATTTCGGGACCAACAGGTGTCCCGAATTACCTTTCACAAATTCGGGACAGACATACAAAAATCAGGGCTGTCCCGAAAAAAGCGGGACGAATGGTCACCTTAGCCACCGGGCGTCATCGATGAAATGTGAGCCCAGGATGGCTTGCCACAAAGGGGCGTAGAATATCGTCGACGTACCGCTGTTCTGTAGGGGTGCCCTGGATGACAACCAAAAGGGTTCTGCTAAGAAAAGAAATGGCACTCCAGACCATCACTCCTAGATGTGGGGCCATATGGCGGGCTACAGACTGTTTGGTAACCCACCGCTGTCCGGAGCGTCTCCAGACGCCTTTGCTAGTCATTGGGGCTCTGTTTGAAGCGGGACTCATCTATGAAGACACTTCTATTCCAGTCAGATGGGATTTCAGGTCCTAGATGTGGCTGGAGGCGCCCCATACTGTATGACAACCTGACTGTCGCCCGAAATATGTCCCAACAGCCAAGAGTGATGGTCTGGGATCCTTTTATTTTCATATCAGGATCCCTTTGACGTCATCGGCATCACACGTACACCAAAGCAGTACTTCTACGATACTCTCCACGTCATTATGTCTCCCTTCGTGGTAAAACATACATGGAAGCTAGATAACGGCCACCCGCACACTGTGAGAGGTTCTACTGCTTTTCTTCGTGCTTGCCAAATCTAACGTTCACCAGCAAAGCTGCCAGATCTCTCCGAAACTGAGAAAGTTTGGAGAAATACGTAGGTTGGAAATTAAATAGTGGTAACACTGCTGTGCAATGGAATTTACTATTATCGCTAATAGCACGCGTTGTTGACATACCTACGTCACCTCCAAGCAAATGGACTCGCCCATCCCATGTCAGCGGCGTGCACAGAACCGAGGGAAACACAGTCACTTGTGAGCGAGCAGTCTAACCTAACGGTGTCACTATGTTTTCGAAACAGGAACAACGGAGTTGGATTACGATTGAACGTGTCAGAGGTCGTACAGAACGACAGTGTCATCAAGGTCTCAAGAAGCGTGCGGGGAATCGGCATTGCCGTACAGAACACTGGCATGTTGGGTAAAAGCCTACAACGAAGGTCTGCAAAACTGTGGCAGGCATGCATCGAGCAGGTCGTCCCAGTGTCTCTGGAGAAGAAGTGCATGCTATTGCCGCGTTAGAGAACAGTGATCGACGTCATACGATTCGTGAGTTCGCCCCCGAAACCGGATTAGCGCATAAGATTCTGCTTCGCATCCTGAAGGAACGCCTGGAATGCGAAAAATTGCATCACGATGGGTTCCGCATGACTTGACGGAAATGCAGAAATGGATGCTTTACGACGCTGCTCAGACGCACTTGGAGCGCTATGAGTGAGAAAGAGAGCCTTTCTAATACTGTATGAGGCATGGGCCATATCGTACGAGCCAAAACTGGAAAGCCAATTCAACGATTGGCGTCACTATGAGTCGCCGCGAAAGTCGAAAGTGCATCAGAGCCCCAGGATGGTGAAAGTTATGTCGTGTAGGGCTTTGATGGTGTTATCCTAACGCATTACGTTCCTCGACGGCAGACCGTCAATCACAGTATTGGGAGCATAACCTGCGGCCAGCTTTGCGAAAGAAGCGGCGACACTTTCTGCGCAACCCACCCATAATTTTGCACTACAATGCGCGGGCGCGTACAGCGCAAGCTGTTGCTGCTCCGTTGGATCGATGGGACTGGTAAGTACTGTACCATCCACTGTACTCCCCAGACTTGTGACTTTGATTTGATTCCGAAGATGGAGGAGCCACTTCGTGGCATTCGTTTCAGAACTGTTCCAAAGATTCGATAGGCAGTAGACCGCTCCATTCGTACCATCAACAGAACATGCTCTGCTAACGGTATCCTACGCCTTCAACATCGCTGGCAACGGATACTACACAACTCTGGTGACTTCTTTGAAGCACCGAAACAGGAGCAAACATGTAACCCTTTTGTATCGAATGTTGCCACTATTTAAGTTCCAACCCTCGTATAAACAAGGCCCTCCAACCAGCTCGGAATTGCGACGCTGTTACTCGCCAGTTCGACTCATTTGCTGTGATGTCGTTCATAAGGGCATCCGACAAGTCTATCAAATGGTTCAAATGACTCTAAGCACTGTGGGACTTAACATCTGAGGTCATCAGTACGCTAGACTTACAATTACTTAAACCTAACTAACCTAAGGACATCACATGTATCCATGCCCGAGGCAGGATTCGAACCTGTGACCGTAGCAGCAGCGTGGTTCTGGACTGAAGCGCTTAGAACCGCTCGATCGTAGCAGCCGGCAACAACTCTATCAGTCAATGCCAAGCCGAGTAACTGCGTAAGGGCCAGAGGTAGACAAAAGCCTTAGTGACTTTCTCAGTTTGTGAAGCTCTTACTTTGAGTAAATCATCCAATTTTTCAGAAATTGTAATCATTGGTTCGTCTGTAAACGTACATCACATCTGCTGAGGTCTGTCTCATTCGGTCAATTCCACAGGGTATGTCGTTTTGTTTGTCTTAGATCGTATTAATGTACTGGATCTTATTGACGCTCAACATGGATGCCATCAGCGCTGTATTAATATATCTAGGAAGTCTGCTGTAAAGTGAGGTCCCCGAATTATTTATTTCAAATTTCGTAAAGCTTTTTAAATAAAATAAATTTTATTGACGTTCTACGTCTATATTCTTCACGTGTACGTATTTATTTCTCGACATAATTACCCTGGCGACGAACACATTTCTCCGAACTAGTGCCATTTTGTTGATAACGTCAATGCAGAAGGTTTGACTTTGTTGACGGAGCCGAAAAAGCACCTCTGCTTCATCTATATCATCCTCTTCATCTATATGAAAGTGAAGTTGTCAAAATTGTTTAAGTTTTCTAAAGAGATGAAAATCAAACGGGGCCAAGTCGGAATGTTGGAGGATGGGCGATGACCGCTAACCAAAGGCTTCGGATTGTTACAGATGTTGCAGCACACGTATGTGGTCTGGCATTTTCATTGTTAAGGAGAGCATGTTCCATGCGTGGTGAACTGTTCGAATTCGAAACTCAGTCACGGAGCACTGTTTCTCTCGCACCGACGCAATTACGTTACACACCGCCATGTTAGACGCTGCAGTTAAGAGCGTACTAGCGGCAGAGGGCTGCAAATATGTAGTCATGAAGAATGAAGATATAGGATGTTAATGACGTTCGTTTTGTTTAGTCTTTAAGAGTTTTTACATAAAAAATTCAGAGGTATTACTTTATAGCACGCCCTCGTTGAAAAATTGAAGAAAGAAAATCCGAAAAAGACAGAGTAGCAGTCATTTCACAAGGCCTACAAGTACTTCTTTTAACGGAAAACAAATTCTCTCATAAAAATATACAATAACGTATTCTTCTCTTGTTCTCTTAATTATTTTAATTTCTAGTTAAAACGAATTATGCTTTTACATTCTGATCAGATTTATGGTGCAAAGAACGGAAATAGATCTTATAATAGCGTATGATATTTAGAGTAATTGTCACATAATATGAATTTCACACTTGATGCATACACATAATCTAGTCAAAGTTGAACAACTTACTGACCGTCAGAGGCCAAACTGGCTCTCATCGCGCTATGCATTACAAAGTAAACGTATAGGCACGAGGTGAATGTAGCGAAATATGATCTTCCATATAATTTTGATGTGAACCGTTTATTCGGGTTCATAAATATTATAATTGAAGAGAAAGTTGTTGCACTATAAAACACATTATTACTTTATGATATATGCCATAGTGCGTCAAAACATGTGTTTTATTTGCATGTAAGTGTAATACTGGATGTGTATGTAACTCAGGATTTGTTGTGGGCTGCCATTCATATACACTCCTGGAAACTGAAACAAGAACACCGTGAATTCATTGTCCCAGGAAGGGGAAACTTTATTGACACATTCCTGGGGTCAGATACATCACATGATCACACTGACAGAACCACAGCCACATAGACACAGGCAACAGAGCATGCACAATGTCGGCACTAGTACAGTGTATATCCACCTTTCGCAGCAATGCAGGCTGCTATTCTCCCATGGAGACGATCGTAGACATGCTGGATGTACTCCTGTGGAACGGCTTGCCATGCCATTTCCACCTGGCGCCTCAGTTGGACCAGCGTTCGTGCTGGACGTGCAGACCGCGTGATACGACGTTTCATCCAGTCCCAAAAATGCTCAATTGGGGACAGATCCGGAGATCTTGCTGGCCGGGGTAGTTGACTTGCACCTTCTAGAGCACGTTGGGTGGCACGGGATACATGCGGACGTGCATTGTCCTGTTGGAACAGCAAGTTCCCTTGCCGGTATAGGAATGGTAGAACGATGGCTTCGATAACGGTTTGGATGTACCGTGCACTATTCAGTGTCCCCTCGAAGATCACCAGAGGTGTTCGGCCAGTGTAGGAGATCGCTCCCCACACGATGATGCCGGGTGTTGGCCATGTGTGCCTCGGTCGTATGCAGTCCTGATTGTGGCGCTCACCTGCACGGCGCCAAACACGCATACCACCATCATTGGCACCAAGGCAGAAGCGACTCTTATCGCTGAAGACGACACGTCTCCATTCGTCCCTCCATTCACGCCTGTCGCGACACCACTGGAGGCGCGCTGCACGATGTTGGGGCGTGAGCGGAAGACGGCCTAACGACGTGCGGGACCGTAGCCCAGCTTCATGGAGACGGTTGCGAATGGTCCTCGCCGATACCCCAGGAGCAACAGTGTCCCTAATTTGCTGCGAAGTGGCAGTGCGGTCCCCTACGGCACTGCGTAGGATCCTACGGTCTTAGCGTCCATCCGTGCGCCGCTGCGGTCCGGTCCCAGGTCGACGGGCACGTGCAACTTCCGCCGACCACTGGCGACAACATCGATGTACTGTGGAGACCTTACGCCCCACGTGTTGAGCAATTCGGCGGTACGTCCACCCGGCCTCCCGCATGCCCACTATACGCCCTCGCTCAAAGTCCGTCAGCTGCACATACGGTTCACGTCCACGCTGTCGCGGCATGCTACCAGTGTTAAAGACTGCGATGGAGCTCCGTATGCCACGGCAAACTGGCTGACACTGACGGCGGTGGTGCACAAATGCTGCCCAGCTAGCGCCATTCGACGGCCAACACCGCGGTTCCTGGTGTGTCCGCTGTGCCGTGCGTGTGATCATTGCTTGTACAGCCCTCTCGTAGTGTCCGGAGCAAGTATGGTGGGTCTGACACACCGGTGTCAATGTGTTCTTTTTTCCATTTCCAGGAGTGTAATTACGCCCCTCTCATGGTGCACTCTACTACATAACCGTAGACTTTTTTGTTCTCGTTGAATATTTCGGCGGATGAAGAGACACTGCATATATTTTTACGTCTAGCGTATATAGTTTTAAATTTCAGTTAAGATTTTTAGCATATAGTTACTTGAGATATATTTCATAGAAGAACATTTGACTGTGGACTATACCTACAGCAGTTTGGGACTGCTTATACTTACTGTCAATACTGTTTACTGTCATTACTGTTACAACCGTCGTTACAGTCATTACTGTTTCTATGTATTATTCGCTATATTGCATGAAATATGATGAGTTTCTTTCCTCCCCTGTCCTTAAAATAAAGTGAGTGACTGTGTGTGTTTGTGTGTAACACATATTAGATATGACCTATATTAATATTAAAATAACATAATTGCAGTCATAGTTTGTTCCGTACATGTGTCAACTGCAATCTGGATATTTTTTTAAAAATTGTATTGAAAATATAGCGCCATTTGACGCTGCACATTACACGTTTTTTGATGCACAGTAACGTTTACCGCAAAACATTTGTGTGTATCATTATGTAATTTGCTAAGCCGCAATTATAATGTTAAGGGAGGAGAATAAATGTTTCACGTTAAGATCATGTGGAAGGTCATATTAGATAGTATAGCAACCTAGTGATCGAATACGTTTACTCGGAAACCAGCCGCACGGCGAGAGCCAATTCGGCCTCTAATGTTATGCAAGATACACATTTTGACTATTTTCAATGTATCCGTTAGGTATGTAGTTCGTATTACGCGTCACTACAATATTACTCTAAACATTGTTATTTTAAATAAGTATGTTCCATATATTCTAACGTTAGTTCTGTGTATCAGATATTATAGAGGCAAACATGATCGTAGATCCAAATAAGGACTTTATGTCCAAAGTAATAAAACAATTCAAAACAGTCGATGTGGTAAAGTACCGTTGCAACAAATAAGAACAGCCTTGGGTCACTGAAATTGAGATACAAAGTATAATGTGACAAAATTATCTCTTCATACAATGAGCCACGGCCAGTTTTCTGTGACCGGTGCTTCCTATCACCTGTCACCCAGCGCCACTAATAAGTCACTCGTTGCCAGAATCAATAGAACTGCGTCTGCTAGTGTAGTGTATCTGTGCAAGGTTTCGAGAGAGATACTTTGATCGCTCGCAGGGCTCTGACCAGTGACAGCCAATCAGGACACAAGCCACTTAAGTCGGATTCCTACGACATGGATTAAGGAGAAACCGGCTCTCTACGGTCGGCATTCTGATTCTGGGTCCTGCTCCGTTCGCTGCCACAGTCGCTGTCCTCAGACGCTTGTCTCGCGTGTTCAAGATGGGTGCATCCACCCTGCTACTACGAAAGATTTGGTGAGGTGGCAGTTTGCTAAGTGCATTCGCTAATTTGTTTACGTTGCTGAAGCGTCCATGTGCTTCAAGATATGCAAATCCTATGTCATTTCTCGTGTCCAATATTTCAATTGAATTGCTGTGAGTCATATAATTTCACCAAGCTTGTGGTAACCAATATCTGATTCTAGCTCAAAAATCTGTGGCCTAAAGTGAAGTGACAATCATTTTCTCCCAGTTGTAAAACCACGATGTGTAACTATATAATGCAATTTTTTTGACTTTTTTGTGTAATGATGTACTTCTGGGATGTTCAGAATGTTATAACTGATACTTTTTAATTTTAAATTATAGAGTGCAGCAATCAGTCGTCCTTTTTGGATTTTATTCTGCAAATACAGGCGTAGTATTTAAAGAACTGTGAGTGCCGCACGAACAACAGGGACTTACATGCATTGAGAATAAAAAAATAGCGCATTGAAAATGGATAGCTATAAGCCGAAATCTGTATTTGCATAATAAAATCTAAAAAGGACGACTAATCGGTGCACTCTGTAATTTATAAGTCACATACAGTCGCTGAGTGCATTTACTTTCCGAGTGGAAGGTAGCCTGAATTTGCAATTGCTCATGAACGGCAACTCGTGCTGCATTCACTTTTATAGATCATTATTATTATTTATATATTTATTATTATTATTATTTATATATTTATTTATTATTTATTTTATATAGATATATAGATTTATTTTATATAGATACTAAAAGGTATCAGATAGATTATACAGGGTGATTCAGAAATGCATGTAAATATTTTAAGGGTGTATTTGTGAGGTAAATATAAGACAAAAATGTTCTATAAATGTTTTTCCATAAACGTTTAATTCCAGAGTTATCGTTAAAATACGAAAGTCATGTCCGTATCAAAACGACGTTAGTGCAAGCAGCAGGATGCCATATTCTGGTACGTAATGCACATACGTATCTCCCAACAGTTGATTCGAAACTGCATGAATAGTGTTTGTTTGTGTTTGCAATTGCTGTTTACTCCTACTGTACAGAAGATGGCGCTGATGTTGTTGGTAACGGAAACGTACTTCCTGTCGTTCATTCATCGTCGGAAGGCTACAGGTTTCGTGCACATGATGTACTCAAACAGTGAGTATGCTGATATGCACCTTGTGTATGGTGCAGCAGATGGAAACGCACTAGCAGCAAGACGAAGGTACAGTGAGCTGTTTCCAAGACGGCGGTTACCAAGTCATCAGACGTTTGTATCTGTGGACAGACGTATGCGGGAGTATGGCATTCGTCCCTGGCCACATTCAGGTCGACCACTTGAGCATGCAGTGAACGTCGAGGAACATGTTTTGGACCTGGTAGACCAAGATCCAGCCATCAGTACGAGACAAATTAGTGCAGCTGTACGACTTCCACAATCTACTGTATGGCGGCTGCTTCGGAGACAACAGTTGCATCCATTTCACCTGCACAAAGTGCACGAATTGACACCTGCAGACTATCCTCGCCGTCAGCAATTCTGCCAGTGGTTACAAGAGCGTCATTTGAATGATCCAATGTTCATTCGGCGGATATTATTCACAGATGAGGCCATGTTTACTCGTGCGGGTGTAATCAATTTGCATAATATGCACTAGTGGGCTGTCGAGAATCCTGGCGCGAGAATTGTGCGTGGATATCAACATCAATTCTCCATAAACATTTGGTGTGGTATTGTGGGGAATGACTTACTCGGACCTCATGTTCTACCTCCAAGGCTGACTGGGCACGCTTACCGCGAATTTTTGGAGGGGGAATTGCCTGGATTGTTACAGGATGTCCCTCTTGCAACACGAGCCACCTTGTGGTTTATGCACGATGGTGCTCCTGCCCATTACAGCCGCAACGTAAGGGCGTACCTCAATGATGCGTATCCACATCGATGGATAGGTCGCGGAGGACCAATTGCTTGGCCAGCCAGATCACCTGACCTGAACCCTTTAGACTTTTATTTATCGGGACGACTAAAGACATTGGTGCATTCTTCTGCAGTACCGAACAGAGAAGTGCTACAACAAAGAATTGAAGGTGGTTGTGAAATTATTCGTGGAGAGTTGAACGGACTGTGTAATGTGCAGAGATCATTGCGGCGACGAGCACGGGTCTGTCTGCAAGTTCAGGGACAGCATTTTGAACATGCATTGCATTAAGATTTGTGCAAATACAGTACAGTACAGTCTGTAAATTCTTCACGTATTTTCCTTACTTATTTTGCATTGATTTAGTTCAATCAACAGGAACTAAAGTAATACAGTATTCGCGAGGAATTGTTTCAGTTTGTTACGTCACGTTTATTTACCAGTTTGCGTTTTTAGTCCAAAATGCACTGTAATTAAACTGTGAACTCTGGGAAGTAAATACTTTACGTTGTATTGAATGTATTATCATGTTTTGTTCATAACTCTGTAATAAGCCAAGTATAGCAAAAATTGTATAGAACATTTTTGTCTTATATTTACCTCACAAATACACCCTTAAAATATTTACATGCATTTTTGAATCACCCTGTATAATGGTAAGACAGAGATTTAGGAATCAGGTTTTAAATTGTAGGACATTTCCAGGGGCAGATGTGGACTCTGACGACAATCTATTGGTTATGACCTGTAGGTTAAAACTGAAGAAACTGCAAAAAGGTGGGAATTTAAGGACATGGGATCTGGATAAGCTGAAAGAACCAGAGGTTGTACAGAGTTTCAAGGAGAGCATAAGGGAACAATTGGCAGCAATGGGGAAAGAAACACAGTTGAAGAAGAATGGGTAGCTCTGAGGGATGAAGTAGTGAAGGCAGCAGAGGATAAAGTAGGTAAAAAGACGAGGGTTGCTAGAAATCCTTGGGTAACAGAGGAAATATTGAATTTAATTGATGAAAGGAGAAAATATAAAAATGCAGTAAATGAAGCAGGCAAAAAGGAATACAAACATCTCAAAAATGAGATCGACAGGAAGTGCAAAATGGCTAAGCAGGGATGGCTAGAGGAGAAATGTAAGGATGTAGAAGCTTATCTCACTAGGGGTAAGATAGATACTGCCTACAGGAAAATTAAAGAGACCTTTGCAGAGAAGAGAACCACGTGTATGAATATCAAGAGCTCAGATGGCAATCCAGTTCTAAGCAAAGAAGGGAAGGCAGAAAGGTGGAAGGAGTATATAGAAGGTTTATACAAGGGCGATGTACTTGAGGACAATATTATGAATATGGAAGAGGATGTAGATGAAGACGAAATGGGAGGTAAGATACTGCGTGAAGAGTTTGACAGAGCACTGAAAGACCTGAGTCGAAACAAGGCCTCCGGAGTAGACAATTTTCCATTAGAACTACTGACGGCCTTGGGAGAGCCAGTCATGACAAAACTCTACCAGCTAGTGAGCAAGTTGTATGAGACAGGTGAAATACCGTCAGACTTCAAGAAGAATATAATAATTCCAATCCCAAAGAAAGCAGGTGCTGACAGATGTGAAAATTACCGAACTATCAATTTAATAAGTCACAGCTGCAAAATACTAACGTGAATTCTTTATAGACGAATGGAAAAACTGGTAGATGCTGACCTCGGGGAGGATCAGTTTGGATTCCGTCGAAATGTTGGAACACGTGAGGCAATATTGACCTTACGACTTATCTTAGAAGAAAGATTAAGAAAAGGCAAACCTACGTTTCTAACATTGGCAGACTTAGAGAAAGCTTTTGACAATGTTAACTGGGATACTCTCTTTCAAATTCTGAAGGTGGCAGGGGTAAAATACAGGGAGCGAAAGGCTATTTACAATTTGTACAGAAACCACATGGCAGTCATAAGAGTCGAGGGGCATGAAAGGGAAGCAGTGGTTGGGAAAGGAGTGAGACAGGGTTGTAGCCTCTCCCCGATGTTATTCAATCTGTATATTGAGCAAGCAGTAAAGGAAACAAAAGAAAAATTTGGAGTAGGTATTAAAATTCATGGAGAAGAAATAAAAATTTTGAGGTTCGCCGATGACATTGTAATTCTTTCAGAGACGGCAAAGGACTTGGAAGAGCAGTTGAACGGAATGGACAGTGTCTTGAAAAGCGGATATGAGAAGAACATCAACAAAAGCAAAACGAGGATAATGGAATGTAGTCAAATTAAATCGGGTGATGCTGAGGGAATTAGATTAGGAAATGAGACACTTAAAGTAGTAAAGGAGTTTTGCTTTTTAGGAAGTAAAATAACTGATGATGGTCGAAGTAGAGAGGATAAATAATGTAGACTGGCAATGGCAAGGATAGCGTTTCTCAAGAAGAGAAATTTGTTAACATCGAATATAGATTTATGTATCAGGAAGTCGTTTATGAAAGTATTTGTTTGGAGTGTAGCCATGTATGGAAGTGAAACATGGACAATAAATAGTTTGGACAAGAAGAGAATAGAAGCTTTCGAAATGTGGTGCTACAGAAGAATGTTGAAGATTAGGTGGGTAGATCACATAACTAATGAGGAGGTATTGAATAGGATTGGGGAGAAGAGAAGTTTGTGGCACAACTTGACTAGAAGAAGGGATCGGTTGGTAGGACATGTTTTGAGGTATCAAGGGATCACAAATTTAGCATTAGAGGGCAGCGTGGAGGGTAAAAATCGTAGAGGGAGACCAAGAGACGAATACACTAAGCAGATTCAGAAGGATGTAGGTTGCAGTAGGTACTGGGAGATGAAGCAGCTTGCACAGGATAGAGTAGCATGGAGAGCTGCATCAATCCAGTCTCAGGACTGAAGACAACAACAACAACAACAACAACAATAGATCTTTATTATTATTATAGATTTAAGTGTCAGGAAGTCGTTTCTGGAAGTATTTGTATGGAGTGTAGCCATGTATGGAAGTGAAACATGGACAATAAATAGTTTGGACAGGAAGAAAATAGAAGCTTCCGAAATGTGGTGCTACAGAAGAATACTGAAGATTAGATGGGTAGATCACATAACTAATGAGGAGGAATTGCATAGAATTCGGGAAAAGAGGAGTTTGTGAGACAACTTGACGAGAAGAAGGGACCGGTTGGTAGGACATGTTCTGTGGAGTCAAGGGATCACAAATTTAGCATTGGAGCGAGCGTGCAGAGTAATAATCGTAGAGGGAGACCAAGAGATGAATACACTAAGCAGATTCAGAAGGATATAGGTTGCAGTAGGTCCTGGGAGATGAAGAAACTTCCACAGGATAGGGTATCATGGAGAGCTGCATCAAACCAGTCTCAGGACTGAAGGCCACAGCAATAACAACAGATCATTATTGTACATTTGCAATACTTTTGGCATTCGTTAAATCTGATATTTTTATACTTGATTTTGTCTAATGATTCCGACGATATATCCCCCACTTATCCATGTGTGCACTTAAAATTGCTTCATGAAAGCGTGCTCCATTCAATTATAACGAGCAGTTAGATGAAGATAGAAGATAGATGTAAGATAATTACTGTAGCAAACGAGCTAACATGTTGCCAAGTGTGCTTTGACTACGCTATGGAAGTTTCGTCGTGAATCTCTTAAACATCCTCTTCACAGTGTCGATCTTTCCGCATGCAATTCACATGTTTTTGGAATCCTGAAGGAAGATATTCGTGACCGTGATTGGCATCGGACGAAGAGGTGCACACATGGCTACATTCATGGTTCCGTGAGCAACCGCGAATTCTTTTCCATGAAGGCAATGTCCGTCTTGTCTCATAAAGGGATGAAAGTACTACCAGTTACTTTTGAAATAATTGACAGTTCACTTACTTTTTCCCCACTAAATCCTTTTTAATTGACTGCCCCTTAGATAATGCATTCTCCTCAGAAGCAATAGTATTTCATTAGACAGCGTTCTTGCTGTGTGTCATTTGTCTTCCGTACGACTTCCAGCACCACAGTTAAGGCTGCATCACCAAACATCATTTTCTCCATAACACCAGCTCATTGATTAATAACTTTTTCACTCACTGTAGGGCACAAATGAGAAGTACATTTGTCGTGGACTAATCAGCTGCATAAGGCACGGCTCGATATACTATGAATGTCCATAAATTATGGTTAGCAATTAGTATTCAAATCTAAAATATACTGAATTACTGTACTTCGGATCAAACGCGTACGTTCCGATTGCGAAGGTATCTGCCATCTTCGAAGTACTTGTAATGGAGTCAGATCATGTGATCGCGGGTCTCACTGCATATTTTGGAGTAAACACCGGGACGAAACCAGATTCGTGATTATTCATGAAAAGATTTAAATTTATAATGAATGACAGAGTCTCAATATATAAACGAAATACCTGCGTTCGTAGCATTTGTACATTGCTACTTACCATCCATAGTACAATGTATTATATAGAAATTATTCAGATTTAATAACACAGTTTACAGTTGACTATACAATGTAGTAAACAATAGTTTACTATTGCCCATGTAATGTGTTCACTATTTATGGTAGCGACCATAGTACAAATATATCGTGTTGCGTATAATACAGATAACTATACCTCTTTCACGTGATAACGTCTTGTTATAGAAAGAATTGTCAGTGTTCATACATGTAAGTGGGCTTACATGCATAAATACTGACAATTCTTTCTAGAATATGACGTTGTCAGGTGAAGGAGGTATAGTGATCTGTATTATTGGTTAAAATCTTTTAATAGTATTGAATGCAACAAAAAATAGTTTACATTTTGCTGATTACCAGTCTAGGTTGGTAAACAACCATCTCCAGATCAGGCTTACTAAACAATCAACTTCTGTAGCTAGTGTTGGCAGCAACAACATCGTCACTGAGTGTAGCCTGGATCATGCTTGGTGAAGAAACAGTACCTAAGTACACTGTTCACCAACCTTAATAAGCGTAAATAAAGATAACACATACTGAGGAATCTATACTTAACTGCAATCTCGGCCACATCTGTTTATAATTGACGTTTTACATTCAATAACGATACTGCTGACGACAATGTACTTAGTTACACATTCCTTGGTAAGCGTGATTCTGATTTACGAAAGCGTTGTGGCAAACTACATAGGTTCTGTTTCTTCATTGAGCACGTTCTAAAGATGCTTGTCAACCGACCGAAACTCGTAGTCATAAAACCGTAATTTAATTTTTATTGCGATGAACACTACAGAAAAACTTTGTTAGTGCTATTACTTTCTAATCGATAATTTTATTTCAGTGACGCAGAATATATTTTAGTTTTTATGACACCAGAGTAAGAATGTTGCAAGGTAGATTACTTTGAATAATTTTGTGTGGGTATGTAACATTGCGTTACGTCAGTTTTCGTGACCCTGTTCACCACACAGCGGCGCACTGATGGCTAAAGAGAACATGTTTCTCATGTATTATCTTCATTGCTATGCGTAATAGCTGAAGATCATCAGAAGATCGAATCCGGTAGTAAGTAAACAATAATATTATCACTAGCTTCTAACAGTTCTGAAATATGGTTGGCATCTGATTTCTTTTCCCAATCGAACAGAAAGTGTATTTAGCAAAACCTAGTCCCTCCAATAGGTTTAACAGAAATGCAGTTTAAAAAACTCTAATCTGGAAACACTAACTGCTTGCAACTAGGCAAAAAAACAGATAGCATCGACTCATAATTATGCCGGGGCTCTCTCATTAGCTCAATGAGCACAGGCAATGCCGTGGGAAATTAGTGTGCAGACTCGGCAGTGTTCAAGTCGCGTTTGTGTCGAAAGTATTTTTTCACTTAAAGCATCAAATTGTATCCAATTTACCCCTGAACAATGAAGTATCTTGTGTATTTCATTCTGTAACTGCTACTTTCATTTAAAGATAACATGAACTACTTACAGACATAAACGACCACTTCAATCCATCCATGACACAAACAAAGCCATTTAGAAATAAAAGTGTATACAATACCATCGTCTGTATGTAGTGAGGTACAAAAACACAACAGCCGGACCACTCTAGATTGCACATATGCTGTGCACAATAATGCGATTCTGTATGTTTGAGTCCAGGATTACCTTCACAAGGAGGGTACGTTCAAAGCGACATCCATGTACTTGCGAACACGTCGCTACTCTCTGAGTCGTACTTTCCTCGACCCAACGCAATACACCTGCATCCACCATTGTCGAAGCGGTATGAAGAGGAACTGTCACGTCATGTACGTCCATGGTTGAAGTGCTATCAGTTTGTTCCCTTAAGTGTCCCCACAAATAAAAATCTAGTGGATTAAGGTGTGTGGAACGTTGAAGGCAGAACATTAACCTTCTCGAGCAATCCATATCCCTGGAAGCGCTTGATTTCAACAGTTAGGCACATTCATTCCAAAGTGTGGCGGTGAAATATAGCTAACGCCGAATAGCAAGTGGAATATTTTCCAATTCATCAGCCAAAGTATTGCGAAGAAACGTACGACACAACGAACCATTCAACTTGTCCTGCAATAGGTAAGGATCCAAAAGCACTCAGCTCCAAAAGCATATTGACATATTCATCGTTTGTGTACCCCTTTGGGAAGCTCCGCTGCATGAACTTGACAGGACCAGTTACGGTTGTGCACTGCGTAGTTAATAGATACATGCACGCGGTTTAATACATCTCACTGTCGCATTATAAGCTTTTGTCACTTGACAAAATAATGAATTGTAAACGACGAGAACTATCTCGTTTCCATACATGTGTTTTCTAAATCCATTCGAAATCATTTTTCTAGATAAACTTTTATCTTGAATCTGGATAGGGAATCGCACGCCGACCTCCAAGTGCTGCGTTTTCTCTGTATCACGTGTAACTTTTTTCAAATAAATATAAGATTTGAGACATATCCTCCGTATAATGAGCTGCAAAACGTTTTTAAACACTGCTTTAAACGATACTTTACCATCTATTCCATCCGCGTTAACCGGTTTTGAGCCACCCGCCACTTCAGAATATTTAGAATATTGGACATTGAGGTCAAAAACTTTTATAAATTTAGCTTCGGAGAAAATTCTATTTTTCCTTCCAAATCAAACAGTTATAGATTTGTCATTGTCTGTTATCCATGACTTTCTCTTTGCAATCATTAAATCTCTCTCATTTGGACTCATTTTACAGAAAACAGTTTGGGCGCATGTACTTAATTCATTGGACAACAAATTAGAGGCAACTGGCATATTCTGTGACCTGTCAAAGGCGTTTCACTGTGTGAATCACAGAATTATTTTAACTAAATTAAAATAATATGGCGTCACTGTTAGTGCTGCAAAGTGGTTTCAGTCATATCTTACTAATGGAAAGCAAAGGGTGTCATTATGTAACACTTCAGCAGTAGGCAATCAGACAATATGTGACTGAGAAGAAATTACATGTGGCATTCCCCAAGGGTCCATACTTGGCCCACTACTGTTTCCTGTGTATATTAATGACCTGTAATGTTACATTACCAGATGCCAAGTTTGTCTTATTTGAAGATGATACAAACACTGCAATAAATAGTAAATCAAACATAAATTTAGAAATGGCAGCTTATCAAATTTTTACTGCCATTAATAAGTGGTTCATAGCCAATTCACTGTCATTAAACTTTGAAAAGACCCACTATATGCAGTTCACAACTTCCAATAGATTTCCTTCTGGTGTGTCTATAAAATATGATGACATATAAAATATGATGACATGGAAATAGGAGAAGTTGAGAGTATAAGATTCTTGCGATTACAACTTGATAATAAATTCATTTGGAAGCAACATACTAACGAACTGCTAAAGTGCCTAAACAAGTCTGTGTTTGCAATGCGAATGATGTCAGACATAGGAGTTATAAATATAAAAAACTGGCATATTTTGCTTATTTTCACTACATTATGTCATTTGGTATAAACAGGGACAAAATTTTTGGAGTACAGAAGCTTATAGTGGGAGTAATGAGTAGTGTAAATCCAAGAACATCATGTCGAAACCTGTTCTAAGAATTGGCCGTATTAACCACAGCTTCTCAGTGTATTTATTCCTTAATGAAGTTCGTTGTAAATAATACATCTCTTTTTCCATCTAACTGCTTAGTACACAGCATCAATACTAGAAATAAGAACAATATACATAAAGATTGAAAATCACTTACTCTTGGCCAGAAAGGAGTCCAGTATTCAGCAACGCATATTTTGAATAAGTTACCAGCAACCATTAAGAGTTTAGTTTCAGAAGAGGCACAATTTAAACACAGTTGAAAAGAATTTTTGGTGGCCAACTCCTCCTATTCCATCTATGAGTTTCTCAACAAGCGCAGTAGACCATTTTAATGCAAATGTATTATACTTTAATTTCTGACAGTACTTGGTTGTAACAGCCAAGTTACTACCTACTGTGTGAATGATGGATGTATGGAAGGCAGATGTAAGTCTTAAGTCTGTAAATAGTGGAAGCTTAATTTTAAATCTTGTACATAATGTGACTGTTCTTAACTGAGGATCACTGAAATGAATAATTTACATAATTTTTTGACAATTCTTGGTTGTAATAGCCAAGAAACTAACAAATCTCTGAATGATGTATTTAATGAAAGGAGATGTAATTATTAAATCTGTAAATATTAGGAGTTTAAATTTAATTCGTGTACATAATTTTTCTGTTTATTGACTGAGGACCATTAAAATCAATAAAACTTATTTTTAATTACATTTTTGTAATGTGTTTATCTGACATGTCCCACACCCAGGAGAATTCCCTCTTTCATGGGTCTATGGAATGAATAATTAATCTAATCATCTAATCTAATCTCGGAGCACTATGCATCGAGGTTAACTTTCTGCCTTCTTTCCTTGGTCCCTGGCGGCATAGATTCTCTACAGAGTGCTTTGTGAAACGGTAGCAGGCAGATTCGCCCGACATCACGTGTAATCGTAAGTACCCAGTGTATACGACACACAGATACCGGAGCTGCTGCATGCTGCCGCGTGGTTGTATAAAGAGCCGCCTCTGCCGGCAGGCGCAAGATGCTTGCCCGCCGCACAGCACGGCGCGCAGCTGCGGCCGCGAATTACGGCGGCAGTTGCTGTCCAGTCGGTGCTGTGTGCCGCGGCGCCGCAGTCGCCCCTTATTACGTCTGCTGCGCAAATGGGCTGCACGGCGGGGTCACGCGCGCCAGTGTGCCCTGTTGTGCTGCGCGCTGCTGTGTTGTGTCGTGGTGCGCAGTGCTGGGGTGTGGCGGCGCTCCCTCTGTTATGTCGCAGCAGGCGGCACTCGGTCCCTGGCGCCAACCGCCGCTGGTAGGAATGCGTCTGACACAGGACGCTTCTTGTGGCTAGAGAGAATGGGGCTCATATGCAACTACGCGACCTCTCAGCGTTTCTGAGTAACTGGTACTGGCTTAGACCTAATGTACCCCTTTATTTTTCTAGATAATCAGCGTTAAAGATGTTGGTGAGACAGAGAAGAAACAAAGTGATCAGTACAGAGAGGCCACATTCACAGAAAATTTTGATTGAAAGCCATTAGAGACAGAGAGACTGAACACAGCGCACCAAAATGTTTGTAACTTCGAAATAAAGCAGATCATAACATCATTACGTTGTTATGCAATCACTTACTACTGTTGCTAATATTAATATTTCCTTCAAAATAATGCAGATCATAACATCATTACGTTGTTACGTAATCAGTTATTATTGTTGCTAACAATAGCATTATAAAACAGGAATAAATTCATGCGTTTATTAACTTACTAACTTATTTTCAATTTCTGAACGTGGCAGGGATAAAACACAGGGAGCGAAAGACTATTTACAATTTCTAGAGAAACCAGATGGCAGTTGTAAGAGTCGAGGGAGATGAAATTGAAGTAGTGGTTGGGAAGGGAGTGAGTCAGGGCTGTAGCCTCTCCCCTATGTTATTCAATCTGTATACTGAGCAAGCAGTAAAGGAAACAAAAGAAAAATTCGAAGTAGGTATTAAATTCCATGGAGAAGAAATAAAAACTTTGAGGTTCGTGCGATGACACTGTAATTCTATCAGACACAGCAATGGACGTGGAAGAGTAGTTGAACGGAATGGACAAGAGGATATAAGATGAACGTGAACAAAATCAAAACGAGGATAATTGAATGTAGTCGAATTAAGTCGGGTAATACACAGGGAATTAGATTAGGAAATGAGACACTTAGTGTAGTAAAGGAGTTTTGCTATTTGGGGAGCAAAGTAACTGATGATGGTCGAAGTAGAGAGGAACTAAAATGTAGACTGGCAATGGCAAGGAAAGCGTTTCTGATGAAGAGAAATTTGTTATTATCGAGTATAGATTTAAGTTCCAGGAAGTCGTTTCTGAAAGTATTTGTATGGAGTATAGCCATATATGAAAGTGAAACATGGACTATAAATAGTTTGGAGAAGAAGAGAATAGAAGCTTTCGAAATGTGGTGCTACAGAAGAATGCTGAAAATTAGATGGGTAGATCACATAATTAATGAGGAGGTATTACATAGAATTGGGGAGAAGTGGAGTTTGTGGGCCACTTGACTACAAGAAGGGAACGATTGGTAGGACATGCTCGGAGGTATCAAGGGATCATCAATTTATTATTGGGGGGGGGGGGGGGTACCGTGGAGGGTAAAAATTGTAGAGAGAGACCAAGAGATGAATACACTAAGCAGATTCAGAAGGATGTAGATTGCAGTAGGTACTGGGAGATGAAGAAGCTTGCACAGGATAGAGTAGCATGGGGAGTTGCATCAAACCAGTCTCGGGACTGCAGACCACAACAACAACAACACTAACTTAAATTCACTGTAGAAAATAGACATTACTAACAGAAATTTTAAAGTGAGTAATCCTACTCATACCTTCATTGTGGTACTTAAGCTTGCTTAAGACGGCTGATTCGTGGCGGCATCGTTGATAAAGCAAGCTTCATTTCTTCATCTATGGATCTTAATCTCTCTCTATTTCTCCCTGAAGTTATAGTTCCAATCTGGGTCGAAAATCCAAGTTCACACACACATGTAGTTGAAAATGATAATACCACAGTAATTGTCTTCTCGAGTATATCTGAGTATTCACCACTTATTGACAACCAAAATGTATCCAAGGGGGCTCCGAAAAATTTAGAATTCATTGTTCTGACTGCTTTCAGATCTTCCAGTTCCACTTGTGAACATAAACCTAAATTATTCGGAATTTGCATCGAATCCACGAATGGATAATGAACACTCTCCCTCGGGGCAAAGTAGTCCGTTAGGACATTCGCTGACGTGACAGGCTCATTCAGCGGCAGCAGGAAAGTGCTCAACGTACTGTCGCAAATGCTTAGCTGCAGAAGCTTAGTTTACTTATTCCATAATTCTTGTTCATCTATTTTCTTCATTTTTCTAGTGCCTCCCTCCAACATTTCACTGGTGTGAAGTCAAACCGTTAAATATATACATAATTAATACGAAATTCGCAAAATACAGACACATTTTGCTCGATCTACACTTCCTTCAATATCAGCCTTTACGATTTCTTTCTCATCTAACAATAATTCGAATGCATCTAATCAATAATTTATTCAATTATTATTATAATTCAGTACTGTTAATCCTTTACTGTATTCCCATTGCTTCAAACATTTGTCTTTAGTCACCTAATTTACATCAATTCTTCTACTCTTGTTAATTTTAATGCTTTGAAAGATTCCTCTTTATACCTAATTTACTTCATACGAGTTAATTTTTGATTATCCTACTCTTATAAGCATTTTACTAACTCATTTTTCTATTTGCATTACAAAAGTTTTTCCAGTATTCCTTTGGCTGGGAGCTCACGTGAGGTTTATGTTAGTAATTAAGTTTATATGTGATTTTTTGTTGCTCGCATGCAATACTAGCTGACCCAGAAGGGTCTGCTGATACCTACTGGATGACTCCCGGTTACCTGCTTACTTCCTATACCTTACATGCTATCCAAATATGCTGTGGGCGCTCGAATTACTTGATCATCTCGCAGTGTTCCTTATAGTCTGATCTCTCTGTTCACTACCCTTTTTTACAATAAATTACTTCCCCAATATTACCATTAACTCCTATCTTATGAATTCCTTTTATTAGTTATAATGTGGTTTCTCTAAATTGTTACCTTTATGCACTTTGGCAATGATTTTTGGTCTATCTCAAATTTACTGCAGATCCAAAATTAACTTGCTCGGTCCTGTCAACATAGGTCGTGTTTAGTTTAATCTTTTAACTACCTCCTCTGCTTTCGCTTTTGTCACTGTTTTTCCCAAAAGTTCAGCTATCTTCCCTGTCAACATGAATATACACAAAAATTGCCTTGCATACTCTCATCAATTAGCAATTACTCACGTAAATCGGCACATTGTTTCAATCATCAAAACCTCATATCGCAGCATTCCGACACGTCTGTTAGATCCTCATTTTGCAGTGTTCCTTCACATCTGATAAATGCTCACATAGTAACATTGCATCACGTCTGCTAAATCCCCACAGTTCAGCATTCCTCCACATCTGCTAAATCTTTATATTCCAGCGTTCCCTCGCGTCTTTTGTCAAATTATCGAGCTTCATGGCTTCTTGCTCATACTCCTTCAAATCTGGCAAAAACAAATAAAGAAAATAAAGCTCAGCTAGTATAACAGAGCGGCAAAAAACTCTCTCAAGTTAAAAACTGGATAATCCTTTACAATTATGCAGCATCCCATGACTCAGTCTCCTAATCTTCCGATCCATTTGTCACACTTCTTCCCCTTCCTCATGGTCCTCCATAGATTCTGAATCATTTGTCTTCTACAAAGCTTTCGCGATCGAAGCTGGAATCATGTATTTAGACAGATAGTTACTTTCTGTGACTGAAGCTGGGGTCATATCTTCCGTCAAATAACTTGTTTCAACCTCTCCACAATCTATTGTTGGTTCGTGGCCAACTTCGCCTACTGCTTCCTCCACTCGTTTCTCCTTGTTCTGTAGAGCAATTCCATCTCCACGGATTTTGATTTAATCTTCTCATCATTAAAATTCACAAGTGCGAAATGTATTACAACGCTGTAATGTTTTAATAAATCGAATCTATATGGTTTTCACCATCAAATTCCTTACAGTTAAATGTTTGCACTAAATATATGTGACTGACACTCAAAATCTGCTCTTACTTGCTTCGCAGACTCTGCATAGTTGCCTGTCACTGCAACTCGTATCTTCGTGCCCTGAATCTTAAATAATAGCCACTCCTTCTGGCTGTCACATAATTAACAGAGTTCCTTATCCAACACCGACACTTGGCTATTCTAATCGATTATGAACTAAACGTCGTCTTATGCCATATTCACACTTACGAACAGAAATGAACGTGCTTCGTCCTACCTGCTGGCAAACTGACCGTAAGTAACCGTGCCGCCGGAACATCCATTGCTAATCAAATTCTTTGTGCCTTCCCTCATTCTTCATTTCTCTGGTTGCGTCTTGACTCTGATACATGAGCTTCTACAATTTCAACTCTTCAATCTTGGCTATCGCCACATCTACAGTTACTTTGTCACGACTCCAGTGATATCTTCTGTCGTATAACTGTTACTGATTTACACATCAACTGTTTGCATTTGTTCTGTCCGATCCATGTCTTCATGGCGGGTATCTTGCTCTTGAGTTTTGTTATTTTATTGCTGATTTTCTGTTCGGAAACGAGTCTGAATAAAGTGCATAGGTTCCATCAATTTGTTACGTCTACTGCAATATACTTGTCTCAGTAACTCCTGGAATCCATGTACATGATTCATGTTTCTACTGGTGTTACCTACTTACCATCCGGATTTGACGTGGAAGCTATGTCAAACAAATTCGTAATGAGTTCTGCTGAGTCATAAGACATGTCTAGAAATTGGTTCCTGTTTACTATCAAATAAAAATACTGTAGAAGGACCTGACACCCTAAATCTCCGTACTTTTCTATCATCAATATCACCCGCTTAACTCTATATTGTATAACTTTCGACCAATATTCATTTAGGAAGATTAATTTTCGGAACATCTGAATATGATCTCGGTTATCACTCTCAGAACTACTCATTTCAAGTGTTCGGATGTAGATGGTTTGATGCATCCATAAATAATGAGTACTTTCGCAAAGATAAACCTTTTCCTGATTTCTTATTCACCTCTCCTGCACGATAGGGTTACGTTGGTTCTACTGGTGATTACCAGTGGATCTGAATGTGGCGGTACTTCGCTAATATGGCATAACCTGTGTGGTGTCCCCGCCAGACACCACACTTGCTAGGTGGTAGCCTTTAAATCGGCCGCGGTCCGGTAGTATACGTCGGACCCGCGTGTCGACACTATCAATGATTGCAGACCGAGAGCCGCCACACGGCAGGTCTACAGAGACTTCCTAGCAATCGCCCCAGTTGTACAGCCGACTTTGCTAGCGATGGTTCACTGACTTCTACGCTCTCATTTGCCGAGACGATAGTTGGCATAACCTTCAGCTACGTTATTTGCTACGACCTAGCAAGGCGCCAGTATACGTTCTATTGATATTGTGAATCATGTACCATAAAGAGCGATGTTCTCCATAAACGGATTAAAGTTAAGTATTCCACCAGCTACGTCCGTTTTTCTCACTTCTAATTCCCTTGTCATGTTCCAGACCTCACGCCAGCGTGCGTGAGCTAAAACGCGTGCACATCGGCCTCCTTTAACCATAGGGTTGGCTCTCCTGCCAACCACAACATTGGCGACGAGGCAATACCGCTTTCTTTTCTAAATTGCCCTCATTTACTTGTCTAATGGCTTCGCCACAATCTTCAGATGTACTGTCCGAATTTTATCGCTTACAGAATCAGCAGACGCAGGTATTACTGGATGCCCTTGGACAGCTCGTCCAGGGTCAACGTACGATGCAAAACGATGCGGCAGCAGCCGCTCCACCGCTGACGCAGCCCCAACACGCTGTTGCACCCACTTTTAGACCTTTTGATGCTGCACTGGAAAGATGGACGGAGTGGTCACGCCAATTTGGATTCCATTTCGCCGCCTACAGAATTCAAGGTAACGAGCGGCAGCCTTTTTTGTTGTCCTCCGTCGGGGTTACCACGTACCGTGTGATAGTCAAATTATTTCCCCGAAGCGACGTAGCAACTCTGTCCTACGAAGAAATTTTGTCCGCTTGTGATGCATATTTCAAAGAATCAGTCAATGTGGTTGCGAAAAGGTATACCTTCTTTCGTACAAAACGTACGGCAGGTCAGACTAATCGGGAGTGGGTTGCAACCTTGCAAGGCCTTACTAGGGATTGTGCTTTTGAGTGTCAATGTGGACTCCCTGATTCAGATACAATGGTGCGTGATGCAATTGCACAGAACGTTTCTGATGTTCGTATAAGGGAACAGGTTTTGAAACTATTCAATCCCTCCCTTCAACAAGTGATGGACATATTGGATCAGCAGGACACGCTTGACTTTGCTCAGGAATCATTAGAAACTTCGCCAGCAGTGTGTCAGGTTAACCGGCCCGCCGGGCGAGCTGCACGGAGCAGTAAGCAGCCCTCGCGCCCGGCTGCGCCGCTGCCGCCAGGCTCAAAGCCACGTGTACCGCGCCGGCACGCAAATACAGTGATCAAATCATGCTCGCGGTGTGCTACTTAACATTCGCGTGAGAATTGCCCGTCACGACAAGCTATTTGCTTTTATTGTAATAAAAAGCACCTGTTCAGAGTGTTTGCCAGAGAAAGCTCAGATCGGAAGCTCAAAACTGTTCCAGGCTTTGTGCTTCGAGCCGGAATCGGAATCGACGGAAGGACGCTCAGGCTCGCGAAACTTCGCCCATGGAAATTCATGTAGTTTATTCCACTCCGCCCAGTGCCACTCTCTCTAACAGTGACTGTGTTCGTCCCAAAAATAGTGTGCATCGACATCGCCGGAATTCCCGTCAAGTCGCACGTGATTCTGTACCAGTGTCAGTTCACGTTGCACGAGACAGTCGCTCTTGCCGTCAGCAGGACAATAAACTTTTTGTAGACTTGGACATTAACGGCAAAGTGATACCATTCCAGCTCGATTCGGGTGCTGCAGTTTCACTGATCAATCAAGACACTTACAAACTGCTGGGCACACCTCCGTTGCGTACCGCAAATGTTAAATTATCTAGCTATTCCGGTCAAAACATCCCTGTGTTAGGACAGTGCAGCCTTCTTGCAACATACAAAGGGCAAACAAAACTTGTGTCATTTTACGTCCTTCATTCTTCTTCTGCAGTGAACTTGTTTGGTTTCGATTTATTTCAGTTATTTAACTTGTCTGTAGTAAATCATGTTCTATCAGTGGACCAGACGGTGCCTTCAGACAGTGTTTCTCGTCTATGTGAAGAATTTGCAGACATTTTTGCACCGGGCCTCGGTTGCGCTAAGAACTATGAAGCACATTTGGAACTGAAAGTAAAAGCGCAACCGAAATTTTTCAGAGCGCGCAATGCTCCCCACGCATTGCATGATGAGGTCGCAAAAACATTACACGATTTGGAATCACCAGGTGTAATTGAACGTGTGCAGGCTTCTCTCTGGGCATCACCCTTAGATATTTTGCCAAAACTTTCCGGCAAATTGAGACTGTGTTGACTTCAAGGCAACAGTGAATCCACAACTAGTGATGGCAACTTTTCCTTTACTCCGCCCGGAAGATCTTTTTGACAAACTGTGCCCGGGTAAATATTTTTCGAAGTTGGACCTAGCACACGCTTACTTGCTACTACCGGTGGACGAAGAATCCCAGCGCGTTTTGGTGGTTAACACGCATCTTGGTTTGTATCGATTCAAACGACTGCCATTCGGGTGTGCACCCGCCCTTGCATTGTTTCAGCAATATCTACAAACGGTTGGGGCGTCGGTCCCAACTGCAGCAAATTATCTGGACAATATTGTGATCTCCGGAAAGACGGAAGTAGACCATTTGGCCAATCTCAGGACATTATTTCAGGTCATGCGACAAAATGGTCTTCGATTGCGTAAGGACAAATGTGTGTTTTTTGCTCGGGACTTGCCCTACTTTTGACATATATTCGATGCCCAAGGCATACATCCCAGTCTCACGCACCTTCGTGCCATAGAAGACTTGCCTTCGGCGCAGAATTTGAAGCAGCTACAGAGTGTGCTGGGAAAAATTACGTATTACAATAAATATGTGCCGCATGCGTCTCCCATTTCAGCATTTCAGCTCCGCTTTATCGCTTACGCCGTAAAGGTGTTCCGTGCGTCTGGACGACGGAATGCGAACGCACCTTTCGCCAGTTGAAATCGGCGTTGCTTTCCAATACTTGCCTTACGCCGTTCGATCCCCAGAAGCCACTCTTGTTGATGGTGGATGCATCGGATTTCGGGATCGGTGCTGTGCTTGCGCACAAAGATTGATCGCACGATCGCCCTACTGCCTTTGCGTCCAAATTGCTCTCGTCTGCTCAAAGAAATTATTCACAGATCGAGAAAGAAGCATTGGCTCTCGTATTTGGTGTTACAAAGTTTCATGTTTCCTTGCATGGTCGTCCCTTTACCATAATCACAGACCACAAACCTTTGACATCACTGTTTCATCCGACCAAGCCTGTACCTCCAAGTACAGCGCAGAAATTCATTCGCTGGTCTATTTTCCTCCAGCAGTGCCGCTACGATATCTTGTATCGGTCCACTGCTAAGCACGGAAACGCCGATGCGTTGTCCCGCTTGCCTCTTGCTCAGGATAGGGCATTCGATTCCTCCGAACTTGCTTGCTTGTTCATTGATGCGGAAACCGATGACATGGTCGAATCGTTTCCGATTGGTTTTCGTCGTGCAGCTACAGCCACAGCTGCCGACCCTGTCCTTGCTCCCGTTCTGCATTTTGTTACTACGCAATGGCCCTTTTCAAAGTCACGGATCGGGGACCCGTTGGTTCGCCGATTTTTTGCTCACAAGGAGAGACTTTTTGTACGACGTGGTGTTTTGCTGTTGCGTTCTGATAATGATCAGTCCAGGGTCGTGGTACCACGTTCGTTACAGTCCCGTCTTACAGCTTCTCCACCAAGGACATTGGGGTATAGTGAGAACGAAACAACTTGCTCGTCAGTACTGTACATGGTTCGGAATCGATGCCGCAATTACGAATATGTGCTCTTTTTGCATGGTGTGTGCCGAACAACTATCAGCACCACCGCGGAAATTCTTTGCATGGCCAAAGCCACTTCCCCTTGGCAACGCTTACACATCGATTTTGCTGGTCCATTTTGGAATGCTCGATAGTTGGTTGTGGTAGATTAATTCAGTAATTTTCCTTATGTTGTCCTGATGTCTTCCACGACATCATCTGCCACCATCCAAGCGTCTTCTGCTATCTTTTGCATTGCAGGTCTTCCACAGACTATTGTTTCCGACAATGGCCCACAATTCATGTCCGTAGAATTTCTGCAAGACCAATGGTATTCAACATCTGACGTCCGCGCCGTTTTCGCCACAGTCAAACGGTGCCGCTGAACGATTGGTCAGGACTTTCAAGTCACAGATGTTGAAGTTGAAAGAGTCGCATTCTCGGGAGGACGCGTTATTGCTCTTTTTGTCCTCGTATCACTCTCAGCCCCGAGATGGTCGCTCGCCGACTGAGTTGCTCACGGTCGTCGTCATCGAATCTTGATGTCTTTTCTACATCCGCCGCATCAGGTTCCTGTGCAGCGGCAGACATCTGCTTTTGCTCCCGGCGACATTGTCTACTATCGCCACTATCGAGGTTCACGGCGTTGGCTCGAAGGGCGCATTCTTCGCTGCCTCGGACGCGCTATGTATCTGGTTTTGGGGGCCTCTGGTGAGGTGCGTCGGCATCTCAATCAGCTGCGCCTGTGTCGTCGCACGGGATCTGCCGCTCGCCGTCTGCTTTCAGCGACGGTGCCGTCCGGTCAGCGCCCCGGGGACCCATCTACTGGTTTGCCTCAGCCCCAGGTGTTACCGACGCTGCCTTCCATTTTGCCCCATGGCGACACGCCGCTGCCGCTGCCGCTGCAGCCGTCGCCGCCACCGCCGCCGCCTGTTCTCCCGCCGGCGACGCCCGCAGTGGACGCGTCGCTGCACCCGCCGAGCGGCTCCCTGGATCACGCGCCGCCGATCACTTCCCGTGACCAGCTATCCTCCGACATGGAACTCTAGCCCGCTCCGGACAATATGTCGTCTTCGCCCGTCGGGTGTCCCGGCCCGATGGAGGTCGACCCTTCGGCCCCTCCTGTCTCTCTAAGGGCGCATACACCGCATGTTGGCGTGCACCCTGGAGCAGGTTTTCAGACGTTTCCTCGCTCCCCGCGGTCCGAATGGCAGGGTGCGGGTGGCACATCCACGCCTCTTGTTAGGCTCCCCACCTCGTCGCATACGTCAACATGCGGTCCTCCCCACGGCGGGCGGAAGCCTTATACCACAACAATACGCCGATTTGCGGAGGAGGAATGTGGTGTCACCGCCAGACACCACACTTGCTAGGTGGTAGCCTTTTAATCGGCCGCAGTCCGGTAGTATACGTCGGACCCGCGTGTCGACACTATCAATGACTGCAGACCGAGCGCCACCACACGGCAGGTCTAGAGAGACTTCCTAGCACTCGCCCCAGTTGTACAGCCGACTTTGCTAGCGATGGTTCACTGACAAATTACGCTCTCATTTGCCGAGACGATAGTTAGCATAGCCTTCAGCTACGTTATTTGCTACGACCTAGCAAGGCGCCAGTATACGTACTATTAATATAGTGAATCATGTACCATAAAGAGCGACGTTCTCCATAAATAGATTAAAGTTAAGTATTCCACCAGCTACGTCCGTTTTTCTCACTTCTAATTCCCTTGTCATATTCCAGACATAATGCCAGCCTGCGTGAACTAAAACGCGTGCATATCGGCCTCCTTTAACCATACGGTTGGCCCTCCTGCCCACCACAACAACCTGTCTGTAAGCTCCATGACTTATTCTTCCTACCAGCTCCTTTCTTATTATCTTAGGCTCGTCACATTCTCTGTTTCATTATTACTTGAATTTCTACTCTACTCCATTTGTTTCACCTATGCGTCTGTCGTTTCCCTGTTCCTTCAGTGAATGTGAGCCTGCGTCTCTTTAAATTGCGCCAAATCTCTGATCTCTTCGAGACCACATTTGCTGGCTGGTACTGTTCTGTGGGATGCGCATTTGTTCATGTTGACAACTGATCGATGGTGGTCTATTACTTTTCTTAGCAAATTCTTCTGTGAATCAGTGTTCTGTGTATTAGCTGGGTCAACATCTTTAGTTTCGTATTGAAGTCCCATTCCTGCTCATCTATTCTCTTTATGAAATGTTTCCCTGATTTCGTAACATGGCTATTACTCTTCATGTCTAATACTTAACCTACTCCTTGTGTTTTTGCAGACGGTCATGTAGTTTCTTATTTAGCGCTGATTCCTATTCTTCCACTTTTTTCCTTCAGATTTTCATTGTTATTGAATCAATCTTCCAATTTTCAGACTATGGACCCCTTTTCTCTCGTTTTCCTTAAATGTTTCCTCACTTTTTTTCAATAAATTTTCTATTGCCTCGAAATGTTTGTCAATTTTTCTAAACTGCGGATCTTTTCTCGTGGCTTTTCTGGAATCTTGGGTCATTTTTCTCTAAGATTTTCGTTAATATTTCTTCTCTTTCCTTAAACTGCTCAATTAAAAAGCTCTGCAGATCGAATATTTGCTTTTGTAGAAGTGTGGGCTCGCCAGAGGCAGCTATGTCTGCAGTGTTTCCGTGCCCTTAACTCTCCGCTACATATGCATTTTCTTCGGACGTCTTATCGTTAACCAGCTCCTATCATATTGCGATTTTGTGCCCATAGCTAGCTAAAATCTACCTACTGAATATTCTCTTGCTGCATTTCCATGTGTGATCTGCTGTCTACCGACTGTAAATTAGCTGAAAGCTGTCTTTCTGCCTTGGTCATTTTTGCTAAATTTTTAAGTCCTGCCATTGTGATGTTTGGCATACCATAATGGAATCACTAACGTCTGTTGGAATAAAAAGTGAGACCTATAATAAAATGCTCAAATTTCATGTACACACAATACTTCCACCCCCTCTCAACACGAAAAGCACGAAGTACACAAAAAAGAATTAAAATGCAGTCTAAAATTTCAATGGCGTTCTCCATATGGACCACATTCGACGTAGTGAGTGTTCGGAAATTCCCGTTAAAAACTTCTAGGACTTGTAGAGGGAAAGGAGTAAGTGAAAGACTGAACAAGAAGTCATGTTCGTAAATGGACCTTTTCCGTTCTACAACGGTTTCAATACACATCGGTAATGCATCCCAGTGTGCTGAGGGAAGAAGAAAAGCCTTTGATTTGCTTGTCCAGGTGTGCAATAGCATAGACAGGATTACGATTACCACATCAGTCGCATACTTCATACCTTGCAACGAGACTGCTGCAGAGACAGAGGAAGATTTGCTGTGACGAATTCTGGATTCTGCACTAGAAACTGAAGTGATACCATGTGGAATGGAGATGCTTTGCAGGTACAATGTCTGTAACAACGTTACGCTCGCCACATCGAGGCGCTGCTGTAATCCCTCGGCACTGTTCTGTATGTACAGCATGCTGGGTTCTTTTTTCTTTTGAAAAAAAGGTAAACACACAATGTTTAAATGTTAATACAAGCAAATGTGCTTAGTTGATGAATGGATATTTCGTTGTGTTTCATTCCGAATTGTTACCTACTAAAGGTAGTGCATCATGCCTAATTCAATTCCTCAAGCAGAAGTGGATGAGTTAATCATAACTAAAACCGTCATATAACGGAAATGGTACATTTCCGACCATGATTTCCTATTCTAAATATTATGTACTCACTCATCTCTACAAGTCTTAGAAATTTGTAACGGGAATTTCCCAACATCTTGTATACCAAGCTTACATTACCGATATAAACGTAGAAAATAGTTACACAGTAGCAACTTGAAGTAGTTTATGGTCGTTCATTCAATGATTTCGAGATGGAAAACACAAATCCTTCTTAAAATAATACATTAAACCGGAGAATTTTGTTGATCTAACTGTGGCAAGTTCTCAAATGAACGAATACAGAGCCACCTAATTGTAAGTGGCCATGATAGGAGGTGCCTGATAATAATGGCAATGTAATTGAATATCTAAAAATAGCGCTCTGTACCTGATGTAATTAAAATCGTTGTTCTCCAAAATATTGATCAAGGCATTTTGGTCTATGAAATTAAACAGGAATCACTATTAACTCAGCTGATTACATAAAATTGTAAAAGAAGAAGTTGTTTGACAATCATTGAAATGATACGATAATGCCTTTGCAAGCTTGCACAAGAGAACTGGAATGTGAATCAATGAACACATATCTCGACAAAAAAATTTCTTCGCGTAAGTCGTACCGTAACTGTCAAAGGGTTAGTGTGTGAAGAAAGAAAACACTACGGAATGGTTTGTGTTTCCATTAACTACTGGAGTTGAAAGGATGTTGAACACTTAATTACAAACGAGTCTCCGTAAGAAGACTGAAAGAAATTAATGACTCAACTTTCCCTACAGTTTGCTTTGCTGTTGCGATTAGAACTGAGCATATCAGCCTGGAGGCGGAGGCTGAAGGGCTGCAACGTCAGTCATTGGGTCTATACCAAGAACTTGTATCTGTGTCTAAGGTCGAGTCATCCGGCTAGGTGCAAAGAAAAGTCTGCCAGAGAAATCATTTATTCATGAATAAGCTGAAATGAGAAAACTGTTTCAGATGGCACCTGGATGAGAAGAAAAGCTGTTAATGATGCAAAATTAATCACAAACAACTAACTGAGGTACAAAGACATAATCGTGCAAAGGAATCAGTATCAGTTTGTGAAGGAAAAGGGCTGTATGTATGACGGTATGGGAAAATAGATTCGGTCGGACAAATAAAAAGTTTATTAAGCAGCCTTACCATGAAGGTTGCTAACTGACATTGACTTTATGCCAAAAAAATTAAATACTTCATGAGATGGCTCAAAACACCCGAATAACAAATGGTTGGACATGTGAGCAAACTGGGACTGGTAATTCTTATGAAGGGATATGCGTCTTTTACGCAAAGTGTGCGACGGCGCGGTTCCTACCGTCCCTTTACGACGAACCTGCACTTACCTGTGAACATTGTCTCAGCCTATCATCAGTAGGGAAACCGAGCGAAACCTACTGTACTTCGACGTGAACCAGGCTGCAATTAAAGCCACTACTCTATGTTTCGGGAGAAAGTTTTCGCACGAAATGAAAGGTTGGAAATTTTGTCCTCAGTTAATATATTCTGTAGCTTAGGTGAACAAGTATGACTGCCAAGCCCGTGCTAGTCGTAACACAGTCACTCACAATCCCTTTCACTCACTTTAGCAAGTTTATGGTTTATCATTTCCTGAACACGTAATAGCTACAAAAATACTGATTGTTTTTGATTGACAATGCTCGCCAAATATTAAGTCTGTCGGTACCAAACGCAGTCACAGTTTTTAGCCACTGACCTGTTCAATACGTCACGCCGAATATATGTCTTTTCTCGTCACAAAAATCACTTAAAAATTCCGAAATTTCTACACGCCCATCTGAATGATTATGCCGTCACTTTACCACAATTTTGATGTATGAAACACTGCTAAATCGGGCAACTTATCGTTTCCATTGGAACTACTACTACACACGTCCGAACTGTTTTATGACTAGGCTCCCCCTCTTTTCTAGAATACTCCAAGCCTTCTCTACCAGCAGAGAAAGGCTGACCATTGGTCAGTTTACTCAACAGCCAATAGCAAAACAACATTCTCTCGCGTGAATCCGCGGTTTTCATCAATAACCAATCACAAAATAGTGAACCTAACGACTGCACTTTTTACCGACGTAATTATCTAATATGCTGAAGTTTTGCTTATGCATAAAGTTATTTGCTATTCTTATTTATACCCGAATAAACTTTTCCTTTACCATAAACTTACTTTTCAAATCTATTCTAGAAAAAACCCTTTTGTCCACATCCATACTTCTTCGAAATGTTCTCACACTAAATACTACTACATAACTCGTTAAACAATTTTCTTCATATTAACCTTAAACCACACTTACACATCATTCATACTGCTAAAACACATTTATAACATTTTACATACACAAAAAGACATAATAACACTTTCTGAAAATAGTAGAACACTTTATGAAAAACATTATATTACTTTAGTGCACTCTAGTGGGCACAATCGAAACTAAATCACAGTCCCCTATTCAATATTGTCCTCTATCGGCTGATACATAGACTACGTGAGCGTCGAGTCTCGCGTCACCATCTGTCACTATCCAGCTCTGAGACATATCTCCCACTTATCCCCCTCCAAGTTAGGATCGGTATACGGCGCTACGCCTCATGTGATGCAATCACCACATTTTAGAACAATGGTTGGGAAACAAGAGGTGAACTAAAAGAAAGTCTCTATAACGATGGACATTACAGCTTCAGCCCCTCACTCAGTAAGATGATATTTGAGTTCGCAGAGGATTAGAACAATGTATGGTAGGGGTATCTCCTTCTTACAAGCTTTATAACAGTCTTCACTCACCCAACTGACATTTAAATAACCAACTCAACGTCCCGAATCTGTGGGACCATTCATTACGGCTGGCCGCCATGTAATCCTCTGCCAAAAGTGTCATTGTGTGGGGTAGAAATGAGCATGTGGAAAGTATCCAACTTTCCTGGTAGGTGTTAGTTTTCCATACCTTGCAACCGGTGCTTATCACAGAAGTAGCTCTTCAACTGTCACCACCAGGTGAGAGCACCAATTTTCGAACAGAAATTGAACTAAAGTCCTCATCTTAGCTACTCCTACATTCATTGTGAGGTTGTGCAGAAATGCTAATAATCTGTATACCCAAGCCTGTAGTACTTATGGCAGTTTGACATTCATGGTACAAGCTGAAGAAACAAATTAAAATGTGTGCCACATTCGGCACTTTAACGCGGGTCTCTTGCTTGCTAAGTATGTCTGTTAACCATTACGCCACCATACCAGTTTCTTTCACGTTTTTCTTAATTAGACAATCATAAAAGAACATAAGCACAAAACAAAATAATGAAGTACTGGAATTATTTCAACACGAATTGTATGCTACCATAGACTGAAGAACACATTTCAGTATAGTTTGTGCCCTTTTTAAGCTTACAAAATATAGCAAAAATTTTAAACTGACAATAGTATCTTCAGTCCACACAGAGACATAGAACCAAAACCCAAAAATATTAAAGAGAGTATAGTTGTCTTTCTTAATTAGGATTGCATTTCAATTGACTCACAACCGTCCAAACTCTTCACATGAAGTCATTTGGAGCACACAAACGAATAACAAAGACATTCACAGACAACATAAATTAAGGAAAACGTCAAATGAACTTAATAACACCGTTGAGAAGTCGAGAGCAGTCCTGGGAACAAGTGTAACCCCTTATTCGTTGTGTATTTTGTCCGCTACATCGTCGTGCGTGTGATTTGTATCCTTACCGGCGTCGAGAATTACCCTACGTCTTGTTTTTCAAAAAATATGTCTAACACTTTACCAAACATCGTTCTGAAATCTGGGTAACATTTCATCTTCCAACGTGCCTCGAAACTAATGAGATTATCTTCACTATTGTGGATGACGGTATATGTCACACACAGTGCTAAGAGCCACATCACGGTGTCGTTATTGGTAGCGGCAAAATGTTTCGCGTCTGGCCACAGCAGGATGTCGGTTCAGTGGCTGGCTGGGCTGCTGCGGGTAATCAGGCCCAGCCTCTGCAGCACCCATTTCCAATTAATGAGATGACCGACACAAGTGAAGCGATGGCGTAAGGTGTCGACCAGACCACAGCGGACGCATTTATCACTGTCACATAAGCCGATTCTATGCAAACTTTCATTAGTGGGTATAACATCATTTACCACTTTATACCATGTGAATGCCACCTCAGCAGTGTGAACGGTTAAACTTCTGTTGTCCTAAAATGCCTTCCAGTGAACACTCGGGTGTTTAAGTTCAATGAGATTCCGGACTGTTGGAGATGTCCATCTTTTTAATAACAGGTGCGTCATCGGTAGATCCTGCGTGAGATAGTTTCCATCTACATAGCTTACTTCAAGAAAAAACTGCCTGACATGTCGTAATTTGTAATGCATTTTGCCTACATCAATGCGTGAGTGCATACCGATGGGTTGTAAGAGGAGCCAGCTAGTTACGCTGAGCGGTTCCTTGTCCAACAATTGGGTGATTCGTTTATTATATAACTCAGTACACTTCCGGTTAATGTCAGGCATGCTGAGTCCGCCGGCCTATCGGGAAGACGTCAGCGTGGTGTTTCACTTTAAACAGATGCCCTTGCCAGATAAACCTATTAGAGAGTTTCATCGCATGTTTGTCCTGCATCTTGGGGACTGGAAATATTTGGGCCGTGTAATATGGTTTACTGAACATATAACTGCTGAGCAGTCGTATGCGTTGGAGAATGTCAAAGTAACGCCAGTTGTTTTCACAGATGGTACCTTGTATCTCCAATTTTTTGCATTCATTTTTAGCGGGCATTTATCGATAATTATCTCCAGAGTGGTGTGCGCTTCGACACGCTTCGCCCAAGGTACAATAACTACGTCGAATCCTCGAATGTTGACAAAGATGCATTTATCGGCGTTTATTTTAGCACCGGAAGCACAACAGTACTCGTCTGCTGCGGTCTTGAGGTTTGATACGTCTCCGTCGTTGCGCAGTATCACTCCGACGTCGTCGGCGTTAGCACGCACCATTGAGGGCGACCCGGGGATCAACAGGCCTACACGTTTGTCATGAATGGAGCGTAAGAGCGGCTCGAGTGATGAAACAAGTAACATTATGGAGAGAGGGGTCCACTGCGGCACTCCTCTTTGGATCTCGATGGGCTGAGTTAGCTGTCCACTTACGCTAACTTTGGTTGTAATGCCCGTGACGAAATGTTGCTCGGAATTAATAACCCGTTGATCAAAACCACACCGCTGCAGTAGCTGTAGGAGGTACTCGCAGCGGACGCGACCAAATACCTTGCAAAAGTCGGTAAACAAAATGCGAGACTCACGTTAGTGACTGACGCTATGGCTATTACATCTCTGTATTCCGAAAGGGGCGTCGTAATATTGCGACCAGGGAAGCATGATTGATGGTTGTGAATCACTTGCTTCATTAACGGAGAAAATATGCTGTTGAGTTCTTTGGAAAAGGTTTTCCAATCAAAATTGAGTAACGTAATCGGTCGGAAGTTATCTAAGGTTTTTCGGTGTTTGCTTTTTGGTATCAATACAATCCGACCTTCCTTCATTTCGGCAGGCACGCCATTCCCTCGCATCACTTCATTGAGAACATCTGTAAAGGCGTGTCCGATAATGGGCCAGAAACGCACAAACAATTCCCGTGGCAAACCATTAGGACCAGGAGATTTATTCGATGGCGAGCCACAATCAGTTCAAGGACTTCGTCATGTACGACCGCCGAGTTCTCCGCAGGCGTGACTACGATATCGCCGCTGTCATCACCATATGTATCGCATTGCGAGTACAGATCCGTGAAGTACCGGTAAACTTCAGTAAGAATATCACTCTTTCGGGTCAGACGGAGTCCATCATGTGTGCGACTGGCAATCTGTTTTATGAGGTGATACAGCAATGTAAGTTCGTCCTCTTGAAGCCATTTTGCTTTAGATCTGATATTCAGTCCTTCAAGCTGCGTTCGCTTTACGCCTATAAGCTTTGCCTTTATTTGTTTGATGGTCGTCAGCTGCTTGGTTGGTGACGTAGTCACATACAACTTTCGCAGAACTGTCTGGTAAAAATCAGTCGTGCGTTTGACATCTTGCGCCCGTTGCCAACTGTAGTTTTTTTTTTTTTTAAGGATAATCGCATTTCCCGTTTGGTCACAACGTTCCATCATGCTATCTTGCTCGGATATCTGCAGCATCGCTTGAGACAATCCGCTCTTGTCGTGGAGATGTTATCTTGTAGCGCGGCATCGCTGAGAATAGAAACATTTAGGCTCCACGGGATCCTATGCCATTTAGTATGCTGTTTGGCCAGATTTATCGTGACACAGAGCGCGCAGTGGTCGGAGAAACTAGCCAGAATGACATCGGCTTCCAGAACATGTTGGCAAATGTTCTCATAGATGTACAAACGGGCTAGACGGTTACGTGAAGTGGAGGTCAGGTACGTGTACTTTACCAGGGTAGGAAATTTTAGTTCCCAGGCATCCTTCAGCTGCAGGTGAACCACCAGATCATGTAGTTCCCTACAGTAATTAAACTTTGGCGATTGATTTTTCCTATGGATCGCACAGTTGAAATCAATACTAATTATCAACTGGATGGGGTTGCGGCGTAACAAGCAGATGATGTCTTATTTAAGAAGTTAACTCTTCCTGATTTTAGAGTCGTTCCAGATGGAGGATAGATATTGACGAGAGTGGTGTCAAAAATTTGGCAAGCTATGCCTCTACCAGAGTCCAACATTTCGATATTGCTCACTGGGATTCCTTCTCGTGATAGAATGGCCGTACCTGTACACCTGTCCGCCGCGGTGTTTACGATTGTTGCAAATCCTGATATATGAAAACTTAAGATGGACACTTCCTGTAACAGAACAATATCAGCTTCGGACTCATAGATAAACTGCCGTAGCATTGCAGATTTTAAATCTGTCCTAACTCTATTAATGTTCAGGGTCAAAAACTTAGAAGCTTGACTCATGATCGTCAGAGACGTGTAGGTGTTGGGAAACGTAGGAAGCCCGGTCCATCTCACCGTCGCACTGAGAACCTACATCCGCACGTTTTGTACCAGTTTTTGCGCTGGCTTTACTCTTTGACCTACTTCCAACCTCGGAGTCATTTGGTTTAACTTTATTTTTCCGTCGCACAGTCGTCCTAAGTGTCATAGAAGACGGAGGAGTTGGCGAGTCATGGCTTTAAGCAGTATGTGGAAGTCCTTGCTTCGGAGCGAGTGACGGCAAGTCCGAAGACACGGCTTCAGTAGGCTCACTGTCTTTGTAGAGTTTTTCGGTTCCTCGCGTTCATTGGAAGCAGTTCCGAGGTGGCGGGTGTTTATGTTATGCTCCACACCGCGTGCATCATCGTCTGTGTTTACGATTTGCAGTTGACTGACTTCCGCCTCTTGTGTGTTGACCACCTGTGGCGAGTCGAGAAGCGGCATTGGAACGGATTGCTGTAAACACTCGACTGCACTAGTATTGACAGTTTCTGCGTCGGGAGTTTCAATGTGAATTTGGCGGGTCATAACGGAGCCATCCGACATACGTGTGTCGTGTGTGGAGGCCCGTGACTCCGCGTCATCGGTTTGATTTTCTACGATCTGGTCAACGGAGAGACTACCGTTACTAGTACGGCGTCGTTTGGTACCGACAGATAATGCAACACTGGCGGGTAAGGGGTGACTGACCACGGGTTTCTGAGGTAGGGGTGGGAAGGTGCCGTTAAAGAGATCGTTGTCCTCTGACACAGATACACTTGGTTGAGAATCACAGAAAGCGTCTGATTTTGAGTTAGGACATCAGCCAATGTTAATCTCTGTCGTTGTTGCAGATTGTTTCGAAGTACGACAACGCGCCGTGGGCAATCGTCTAGTAAATGGCCACTCGCGTTGCAGATAAAACAAGTGCCTACTTACCCATTGTAAATGACATGGCCATTATATAGGATCGGATATTAACGGTCATGTCAACTGAGCGAACAGCACTGTAACATTGGAGTTTGTGACGGCTCGAAGATTTTTCGTTTTTAATCTGTCAGATGTCTTAGTACACTCCTGGAAATGGAAAAAAGAACACATTGACACCGGTGTGTCAGACCCACCATACTTGCTCTGGACACTGCGAGAGGGCTGTACAAGCAATGATCACACGCACGGCACAGCGGACACACCAGGAATCGCGGTGTTGGCCGTCGAATGGCGCTAGCTGCGCAGCATTTGTGCAGTGTCAGCCAGTTTGCCAAATCATACGGAGCGGCATCGCAGTCTTTAACACTGGTAGCATGCCGCGACAGCGTGGACGTGAACCGTATGTGCAGTTGACGGACTTTGAGCGAGGGCGTATAGTGGGCATGCGGGAGGCTGGGTGGACGTACCGCCGAATTGCTCAACACGTGGGGCGTGAGGTCTCCAAAGTACATCGATGTTGTCGCCAGTGGTCGGCGGAAGGTGCACGTGCCCGTCGACCTGGGACCGGACCGCAGCGACGCACCGATGCAGCCAAGACCGTAGGATCCTACGCAGTGCCGTAGGGGACCGTACCGCTACTTCCCAGCAAATTAGGGACACTGTTGCTCCTGGGGTATCGGCGAGGACCATTCGCAACCGTCTCCATGAAGCTGGGCTACGGTCCAGCACATCGTTAGGCCGTCTTCCGCTCACGCCCCAACATCGTGCAGCCCGCCTCCAGTGGTGTCGCGACAGGCGTGAATGGAGAGACGAATGGAGACGTGTCGTCTTCAGCGATGAGAGTCGCTTCTGCCTTGGTGCCAATGATGGTCGTATGCGTGTTTGGCGCCGTGCATGTGAGCGCCGCAATCAGGACTGCATACGACCGAGGCACACAGGGCCAATACCCGGCATCATGGTGTGGGGAGCGATCTCCTACACTGGCCGTACACCTCTGGTGATCGTCGGGGGGACACTGAATAGTGCATGGTACATCCAAACCGTCATCGAACCCATCGTTCTACCATTCCTAGACCGGCAAGGGAACTTGCTGTTCCAACAGGACAATGCACGGCCGCATGTATCCCGTGCCACCCAACGTGCTCTAGAAGGTGTAAGTCAACTACCCTGGCCAGCAAGATCTCCGGATCTGTCCCCCATTGAGCATGTTTGGGACTGGATGAAGCGTCGTCTCACGCGGTCTGCACGTCCAGCACGAACGCTGGTCCAACTGAGGCGCCAGGTGGAAATGGCATGGCAAGCCGTTCCACAGGACTACATCCAGCATCTCAACGATCCTCTCCATGGGAGAATAGCAGCCTGCATTGCTGCGAAAGGTGGATATACACTGTACTAGTGCCGACATTGTGCATGCTCTGTTGCCTGTGTCTATGTGCCTGTGGTTCTGTCAGTGTGATCATGTGATGTATCTGACCTCAGGAATGTGTCAATAAAGTTTCCCCTTCCTGGGACAATGAATTCACGGTGTTCTTATTTCAATTTCCAGGAGTGTATTTGGCGAGCACATCTCTAAGAAAACATTTCTCAACCTCAGGTGGCAAACTGAACACTCGCACTTGTTCATATTCGATGTCAGCCTTAGTAATTTAAACTGTACTGACTATATGAGCGGCCAAGACTGCTGTGAGTTAATTAAAAAGCGTGTGTACGACAGTAGTGAAGAAGCACTGAGAATATCACAGGTCACAATCCAAGAATTTCTATAAACACGGCTTGCGGCTCTACGACTACTCGGATGTACCGGCACGCCCGGTCACTGTCTCGTCCCAATCGGGACGCCTACTTGTAGGGCTAACACAGGTGCATGGACTGCCCTAGTCCAATGTCCGCCCTTCCCCTAGCACAAATTTCAATTCATTTTCTCTTCTTCAGTCGTCACTGTTGCCGAGGCCCCCCGGTATTGGAACAGCACCCCTGCTTTGTACGTATGGGGAAATCCTGCCTGTACCTCTGGTGTACGTGATCTGTTGATGTATGGGAATTTGTGACTCCGGAGACATATGAGTCACAGATTTATCTTCGGTAATGATACAAGCTGAAATTTCGAGAGCGTTGGAAAAGGGACTCTATGCCAGTGTGTTAGCTATACTGGTATGGTGATGCAAAGGTTAGCAAATGGGCTTAATAAACGAGAGACCTGGATTTAAGTCCCAGCTGTGGCATAAATTTTAATTCATTTCTTCAGCTTGTATCATTATTGAGCACAAATTAGAGACTCATGTTTCTCAAGGAAACTGCAATTCCATCAGATCAATAGTTTGACATTATTGCCTGTCTCCTATATGTTAGTAAATTTTAGTGGTCAACAGTGAATAAATTGTCTACCACTCACTGGTTTGTTTCACATTCCCCACGAGAACAACATTCTGAAACTTACTAAAATTTTACTATGTGAATAATAGGCATTACCATCCTCGAGATCTTGGTAAGGAAAATGCGACATCTTACTCAATTTGAGGAAATTTACGTATCTAGTCCCTACAAGCCAATCCTGACACATTTTCAGGGATTTGCACAACACAATTAATTCTAGAATGGTTCATTCAACAGTTCCATTGCCAATGTCGTCTTCACATGTTATCAACGTGGGTCATGTTCTGTTTAGTATAGTTAGACGCTGACAGATCATGCAAACTGTAACTATTATTTTCTCCTTAATAGCCGTAAAACAGATGCAGTAGCGAAAACAATAAAGAACAAAACCTTGGCAGCCCATTCTTCGTATCTGTAAAAATAGCATTACGAAAATAATACGTCTCAGATGATTTAAATCAATCACTTATTTTTTAAATAACCCTCAGATTTTCTTTTAAACTGAAGAACCTCTCGTGTAATTCAGAATGGACTATTTTATAAAATTCAGAATTTAATGAAAATTATAATCAACATGCTTTATTCATATTGTGGAGAGCGTGAAGTACAATAAGCAATGATAACACCAGAAACAATGTTTCACGAGAGCACTACAGTAATTTTCAGAATGTGCTAGCTCGTCATCAGGAAATATGTATATAATTACCTAACTGTGGTAAATTGCGAAATATATAAAACAGACTTCCACAGAACGGATTATCTAAAAATTAAAGCAAGCTTTTGTCTGCTCTGGTTAAAATGTGGACAATAGAGTTGCAGGTTGAGGCGATCTCTCGGGTCACGAAGCTAATGAACTCGCCACAGGAAACGAATGTATTACAAATTCATTGTATTCTGTTTGTAGTCGGGCTGATCGACAGGTTGTAGGCGTATTTGCACCGACGTAACACGAAGTATTGGCTTTCATTCGTGCATGGTGGAGTAACCCAGTTTTGACATAGCCAAGTTAATCTGTCCTGGAATTAGCCGCTGACTGAATTCACATTGTACCATCCTTTCCGGTTCGTCACGGATTCAAATTGTTTCACGGAAATAACGGCATTAATGAGCATTATGTCTGATTAGTCCCATACTGCCACGTTTAGACGTGCCACAAGCACTGATGTGGGTCTGATACGGGACAGCTTTTGTTCCGAACATTTTTACCTGTTTTTTTTTTTTTTTTTTTTCAAATGCAACACCTCGCAGAAATAAATGATGTTCACAGCCTTCTCTCTATATAATGGGCAGATCGATTTCAATGGAAGTGGTCACACACGCATCGTCCATAGGAGAAACTATATTAAATGAGGTAGTTGCCCCTCTTACATTAAAAGGAAAATTTAACATAATGAACGTCATGATTTATTTTTTACAATGAGAAAAACTTTAGATTTTATTAGAAAAGAATAGTGAAATCGTTAACAAACAACTATATCTATAAGCAATAATAAACGGTTAAAGCTATAATGTGTGTATTGTTAGTCAGAGCCAGCCTGTGTAATGACTACAGAGAAGAGGGCGATATTTTGCTTGTGACGAGGTCATATTGCCAAAATTATTCCTTACACTTATTTTCCGGGAAGCAGAGTGGCGTTAGGTCAGTTTAAGTTATATTTGTAAATAACATCCATACTGTATTATCTTCAGAGTATTAATTAATTCTATTTATATTTTTCTGTTTCATGTAATGGCGTGAGAGCAACGGAGACCATAACATCAAACTTCAGTACCTTAACTGGTCTGATAGTCACGGTTGCGGAAAACCTGCCACCCGAAAGCCAGACCACAGTAGATGATGTGGCAGGATTCATCTACGTCACCAATGTTTTATTGCTGCTCATTGTTAAAACAAAATTACATTTTTTAGTTTAATGTACCATACTTCGTGAGATTGTAAAATGAGCCAGTCTGTAGGCATCTACCTACCTGTAAACTTTTATCCGCAAAGCTATTCATAAGTTCGAAAGTGCTACCATTTATTGCCGACGAAGTATTATTCGGTATTTCGTGATTCTCTCACAACAGTACAGTAGAGTTGCGTCTGAAGATTTATTCATTACTCTGTTCCTCAAGAAAAAAACTGTTGTTTAGTTAAAAAATAATCGTGAAACTGGTAATGAACATCCCTGAAGAAGTGATTTGACAGCTGAAATGAGAAGTGAAATGATTTTGCCAAGATGCAAATAATTTCAAGACATGAACAGTCAAAATCAGAATTTCATATATTTCAGTTTTATGAAGATACTTAGACTCAGGTGAAGGATGGATTAATTTAAGGAAAACACGTCGGAGGGTGGCCCAATTTTATGCGTTATTTGCCATTCCCAAATAATTTTATTAATAATTCCAACATAAGCCAACTAACCGTTAAGATTCTTGCCAAAATCCAAAAAATACTTCAGATTTGTAGTTAATGTCACAATGCATAAGGACGTTTGCGTTATACATGAAATTACAAGTGGTACTCGAAGAACACGTCAACTGGCAATACGGTGACGGCCCGATTACTTACAGATAATTGACTAAATGAGCGGTTCTAGGCACTACCGTCTGGCACCGCGCGACCCTTACGGTCGCAGGTTCGAATCCTGCCTCGGGCATGGATGTGCGTGATGTCCTTAGGTTAGTTAGGTGTAAGTAGTTCTAAGTTCTAGGGGACTGATGACCTCAGAAGTTAAGTCCCATAGTGCTCCGAGCCATTTGAACCATTTTTCAATTGATTCAATAAACATGCAGCGACATTCCGTCCGCTCGAATAGCATCATAGTTGTGGGCTAACCCCACAAGGATTTGAATAGACGTTCAACCACATGTTAAATAAAAGCCTTTGAAATGCTTACTGGGAAAACCGAAGCAGAGAGTAATAGTTCACCGATTAGCCACACGGCTGTTACAAACAAATGAAGTCCAGAATGTGTTGAGTGTAACATTTCTGGAGGTTCATTCCACAATGTTGCTGCTAAACACACGTTACATCAGCTGTGGCATTCAGTACTATACAGATGTAAGATGGTGATATCGCCAGATTCACCATTTAAATGCCAGTTGTTCCAAGATACATTTCCAAATTAAGCTTATGATTTACAGATGATGACGGTAATCCTCTGAAAGTCAGTGGTGAAGTAATAGCAACTCGATTACACTTACTGAAACGGAACGATTATCGTATACAGGTAGCATATAAGGCCCGAAAATAATTTTTTAAATGTGTTAATGAAACAGTAGTGCTGAAAGCTCCTGACGTTGAAGAAATAAAGAAGGTCCTCTGATGAGTGCACATCAACCTAGCGGTTATCGATCCCGTCTAGCGTAAAGTTTGCCTACATAGCGCGCGCCTGAGGCGAGGCAAGTGAAGAGAGAGAGAGAGAGAGAGAGAGAGAGAGAGAGAGAACACGGAGCCGGTAGGAGGCGTTGGAGACTGTTGGTACTGGCATTGGTGATTCTGACGTTCACTGTGAGTGGACAGCCTTGTTTCTTCTCACGACAGCATTGGAACCATGGCTAGTCTTTTTTTTATTTTATGTTATTTTATTTTTTTTGTGAGAAAAATTTCAGCCCGTGAACTGTGGTAACAACGTGATTTAATGTATTGCTACCTCCTGTTGCCTCATTCGAAATCCTCATCAGCTGCTTCAATCTGTGCTATGGGTATTGCCAACTGCCACTACTGAACGATTTCCGTAGTAGCGAAATGCCCGTTCTTTGATGGTTTATCTAGTGTAGTTAATTTTTTTTTAATTTTCTGTACCAGTTGGTTGCTTGAAGATTTCCAGGCCATAGTTTAAATTGTCATTATTGTCTGGCCTGTATTCCCTGAAGCACGTATCAACATATTTTTGAGGCTTGTTGAATTAACACCATCAGTTTCTGTGTTTTAGAAGCTTGTCTTGTTACTTTGTGTTCTTTCCCGTGTGTACAACAAGTCTAGTAGACATGAGCTCTAAAATACGTACCGTGAAAGTTCTGAGCGTTTCTTCATCTTTGCTACTGTGAACGGGCATGGATGTGTGTGATGTCCAAGGTTATTTTGGTTTTAGTAGTTCTAAGTCTAGAGGACTGATGACCTGAGATGTTACGTCCCAAAGTGCTCAGAGCCATCTTTGTTGTACTACTGTGAAACACGTACCTTCTACTGAACGAGCGCTCATTGGTCTTAAGGCAATTTAGAGCCCATCTTTAGTACATACTTTTGCTTCGAATGATTGTTTCTGTCATATTCCTGAATATTCCACATTCCAGCTGGGTCACTTTGTACATGTCATAAATTCGTTAATTACACGTCGGCTGAAATATTTGAGGTAGTGTAGTGCCGCAAGTTGTTTCGAACGAACGTTTGTTTCAGGACAGCTTTCTGCATGTAACTTCGGGAGCTGACATCTAGCGGCCTAACCGAGAGACACACGAGCAACTGCCACTGCCTGCCGTGGGAAAGCTATTGAGGATCTCTTACTGGATGTGTATGTTTACCACCTATAAGAACCTAAATAAACGATATTAAATATTATTCCGTCGTTTTCCAAATCGGTACACTACCTTCTGTTATTCAGGAGAAGATTGTATACAAATTTCAACATTGTAAGTATCATAGTTTCTGGGATTTAAAAAAAAATCACTAAAAAGTAAAAAAACCGACACTTAGGGAACTAAATTCAGTTAGAAAATATGGTAGTTTGTGTTTTTGTATAATTGGAAAATATAAACCGAACTCTCAGAGTGCAGAATTAATTGAGATTTTTACATTAAAATTTTAATTATTTTGGTTTTCGTAATATAAAAATCAAAGTTATTGCGTCTAATTTGGTTGTGGGAGTAAATGTGAGCAAATGAGTGTGTGTATGTGGGACATTCGTGAAATTTTAATGTTGCATTATATATCTTCTTAAGTAACCTGCAAGAGTTATGTCGTGGGAAAATGATCCTAGCGGATTTACCCAGTTTGCTGATGATATAAGTCTAGGGGTAATTGATATTTTAACAGAGCAGCCAGAAAGTCAGCTGGAGTAAAATCTGTATCTAAAGAATATTTCCAGAATTATTGTCTTTTTGTTTTCGTTTATTAAACATTACGTTAATATTTGCATGTCTGATTGACTCAAATGCGTCTGTGTGTAAGGATTGGTGCAGGCTAGTTTTGGCGCTAGTATAACCATGAGCGAGCATTCTCATTGGCAACGAGTATGGTCAGCCAATCAGAACTGAGATGGTCCCCGCTCGTTACCTGGTAGTTATATTGGGAATGAGGCTGGAAGAAGGAAGTCGATCACTAGCTTTGAATTCGGACGGGCATGCTACTATTGCTAAGTGTGTAAGATGAAAAACTTCTTACTGTTTGAGATATTGGTGAGCTAATTCGATAGCAGTTGCTATTGAGGACTACTTGGCGAAATTTCTGAGATTTTGATTAAATCTCTTGGACAGATATTCGCATTTGAAATATTGGCCTTCATAGTATCCGTGTGGCATGTTTCATAATTCAACCACTGAACACTTTTGGCGAGCAGTTTCTTTTTTAGAAATCCACGGGAAGGACCGAATGTAATAAGTCAAGTTAAAACTTTCGCGCCGAGTTTGGACAGATTTCTGGCTGCTCTGAGTGTGAAATGTGTGTATGAGTTCTGAACTGGAAGAAAATAGCCAATAGTTTAAATATGGACCGAATAGTACCTTTTTTTGGCTATCAAGGACAAAATAAATATTTTTGTGTGGAAATTTCGCACATTATTTTCCATAAGCCAATCCACTATCTTACTGTCAGATAAAATTGAATGATAGTTTTTATACAGAACTGTCTTTCATAACTAGACCTGGGTGGCCTCAGTAACTGTACATATTATATGGTATTTTTTATCAATGCTGCTTTTACATCATCTTGTAAGTATCTACTTTGACGAGTGATAGGACATCGAGCAGACGCCTTTCTGAGGTGGGTAAATCTTAATTTGCAGCCTGCACAGTGCCAACGACGTAACGAGAAAAAAAACAACCATGCCCCACCGCAGTATGGAAAGCAAACCAGAGAGTCGATGTACGCTTCCATACTTGCAGTGCAGTGATGCAATGAGAAAAAAAAACTCTTTCAACTACAATAAGTTTTCTCCTCCCATTAGTTAAATTCTAAGGGGGCCCAAGAAGAGCCTTTTAATAATGGATGAAGAGTATCTGTCACATATATGATTATAAAATGCGTTTACCATTTAAAAAATTTCAATATAGTGACCAGAGTAGGCCATGAGAGTTTGCAATGTAACAGTCACCTGACGTGTATGATGCGACTGGCCACGAATTATTCTTTTGAGACCAACCTCTTCATCATGTAGTTACGCTTGCAACTTATTTGCAGGGTGTTTTCGAATTTAAGTCTTCCTCTACAGTTTTCCCCTCTACAGTTACCTGTAGTCTTCACAGATGGCCTTTCATACTGTCCCTTTTTCCTGTCACCGTTTTCCCTGTAATCCTTTTCTTCTCGATTCTGCAGAGAAACTCCTCTTTTCTTACGTTATCAGTGCATCTAATTTTCTCTAGCACCGTATCTCAAATGCTTGTATTCTCTTCTGTTCCGGTCTTCGCACAGACTATGTTTCACTACCATAGAATGCTGTAATGCAAAGGACATTTACAGAAATTATTTCCTCTAATTAATAATCCTTCCAGATGGCAGAACTGAAAACTACAATTAGTAGTGCTGTATTTACTAGGTCTCAGTGTATCTGGCTGCAGTACTAATGGTGCTATGAGGTCTTTTTAAATTCTTCCTTATTCGTCAACAATGAACTGAGGGACAATTTATTAGACGAAGTAAATGAATTTTGGTGCCTTGAAATCTAAATGAACATGACGGACGAAGCAAGAAGCATACAAGAAGCAGACTAGTACTGACAAAGAGTTCATTTCTTGTTAAAAATCATAGGCCTCCAGAGCATGCATCTGGAGCGAGCATTCTGCGAAAAGATCTTGGATTTTCCAAAAATTTGAAACGAAGAGAATCGAAATATTTGAGATATGGTCTTATAGAAGGACGCTCAAAATGAAGGGGACAGATTACTAATGGGTGGTGGTTCTCCAATATCATCGAGGAAAGGAATGTGGAAAAATGTGCCTAGATGGAGAGACAGGATTATAAGAGATCAGTAGATAACCTTGATAGTACTAGAATGAGCCGTAGTTGGTAGAAATAGATAGGTTTGGATGCAGGTGACAAGTCTGAGCTGAAAAGCTGGCACGGGTAGCATCAAACCGGTCGGCAGACTGATAATGTCCCGACTGGCCCCCCTCTCACCTCTTTACCAACTCTTCATCAACGTATTTGGGAGAAAAAGATGGTATGTTCCTCAGGTTCATAGTACGTTTGATGGTTTATAATCAGTAACTTCGTAATGCTTCCAGAACAGTTTTGTGTGCTTTCCCTGTTAAGAAGTTTGTATTTTATTGCTTCAGTGGCTTATTGATTAGTTTCTTACGTAATTTATTTTCCATGATGTTTTAAGTACTAGTACACACTACGTACTCTTAAGAAACTATAAACTGGATGATTGCAGAAACTCGGCTCCTCAGTTCGAGTTGTGGTCGGCTATATTCTTCCCGCAGTCTGGGTAAGTACCGATTCGCGATACATGGAGGAGTGGTGGACTGTTAGTGCCTTACATCCAACGGCAAGATATCCAACCTCGAACCCTGTATGCTAATATCACTTTCCACTTTGGACAGCCATTTCTAAATTGAGGTCGTGATATCATAAGTAGGTCTTTCAGTTGCTTCCTGCTGCAGAGTAGCAAGTTTCGGACTCCTTTCGTCAGTTGTAAGAGTTTACTCATAACCTATAATTAGGCACACTAAACCGTGGAAACAACTGTCGTGTTGCGATTTACCATCTAACCCCACACTTGGTACGACAATATTAACGTAACGAAAATTTTAACATTATGTCTTTAAATGACTCGCCTTCTTCTAATGATCTACAGTTCATCACACAGCGCTTAACTGAATCTCAGTTCTTTTCCGCCGAATTCCTTACTACTGAATAAATCTATAAGATTTCCGATAGCGTGAATGCCTTCTGTTTTATGCATGTGGAAATCCTCTAATATATAGGAGTAATCGGTTGAATTTTTGACTCGTAATGGCCTACCACACAAAGAAAGTAATTTTGCAGTCATGTTGTCCGTTATGCCCGATATATGTAGTAGTTTCGTCTCAACAGCATTTCTATTTCTACGGATGGGCTATCTCTACTCTGAGGGTTACGAAATTTTCAGTTCCTTTGAACCCCCTCTAGAGCTATAGTAACAGTATCCTCCCATTTTAACTTTCAAGCTGAAGCTAAATTTGTAACCTCCATAATCGGGTTTGGTTTCCGAACATTTATTTCCACTTTGACGTGTAATAATTTATTTTCAATATTGTCCATTACGGCTATTAAGCTGTTTTCAACCGGTAGTTTAAAAATGGCATAATATTCAAGGTTGCCAAACAGCGAATTTTATTATTATTAGTCACAAGCAGAACACGTTACAATTTCACGATTTTAGTACCACTGTGGCACCTACCTATACAGGAAAGCTGTGTCATTATGGTCCCAGACGTGCCGATCTGGGCCTATCAACGGCCTGCCGTCCTCAGTCAATGGTGTCATCAGGATGGGAGTGGGAGGGGCGTGAGGTCAGAACACTACTCTACTGACCGTTGTGGTTTTGCAGAGCCGCTGCTTCTCATTCAAGTAACTCGCCAGTTGACATGGCAGTCACCCACAGTGAGTAATATTTTACATATTTCAACGGTGACAGAGGAAAGAAAAATGGCTCTGAGCACTATGGGAGTTAACTTCTGAGGTCATCAGTCCCCTAGAACTTAGGACTACTTAAACTTAACTAACCTAAGGACATCACACACATCCATGCCAGAGGCAGGATTTGAACCTTCGACAGGAGCGGTCGCACAGTTCCTGACTGTAGTGCCTAGAAACGCTCGGCCACTGCGGCCCGCAAGTGACAGAGGAGTAACACTTCTTTTACACCAGGTTACCTTCCATTCGGAAAGTCGGTGCACTCAGCGACTGTTCTGTGGCTTATAAATTATAGTCAAATTCTTTGAATGTGACTGACGCCCGAGTAACAGGGACTTACATGCATCGAGAATAGGAAGTAGTGCATTTTGCCCATTTACCGAAATCTGGATTTGCGTAATAAAATCTAAAAAGGACGACTGATTGCTGCACTCTGTTATTTATAATTTCTTTTACATCTCCTCTTTCGGGTAACAACGGCAATTTATTTCTTTCCGTCGAATAATATATTCCGTTATATATACCATATCGAGAACCAATAAATGAGAAAGTACATACATCTGTCTTCATTTTCCGGCGCTCATGGTCGACCTGTGTTTTTTCTTCACTGTATGTAGTGGTCTGTCCCCGTGACTTCCGGCTCATACGAACGCCGCGGATATCTCAGTCGGTTGGCCGGTGATGCCTGAGCCAACCTCTTCTCTCCCCCGCTATCTCCATATCGAAGCGACTGAGCCCCACTTCGGAGCGTTATTCCGCTGAGGCATGCTCATTAAAGTGCTTCTCTGCTCACTCCACTCACCCTACTTGGAAATCGTCCAAGGCGCGGGGCACTTTAACGGGTATTGGTCAGCTGGCGACGCGTCCATTCTAGTGGCGGTCTCAAATGTGCAAAGGTCATTCGGCAAGTAACGAACGTTTCGCGTCCTCAGAGACTTTCGAGGCCGTGTGTTTGAATAAAATCTTCTCGGTTTTCCAACCGCGTCAATTCGAATAAAGAAAGGCCATCCTTCAGTGAAGTGTTTGAAGATACCCCTGGCATCGTGGTTTCCGAACGCGGAACTATGCCCCACACAAGTATTCTCGCCGTCACTCTCCGAGTCTGTCCCCATAAGCAGGAATTGCGGAATATTATAACTAAAGGGTATATTAATTATTAATACCGAAAGATTTGTAATTCCTATTCCGATTCTAACTTTGGTTAGCTGAGAGACTGCTCACCTTAAAACTAGTGTGGAACGCAACTGATTAAAAGCTGTTCCTGTAACTGGTTATAGGAACTCCTGTAACTTATTATTCAGGTGCGAGAGCGCACTCTTGTTTTGTTCAGTACCATCAATCATGGAATGCAATTTTCACTCTACAGCGGAGTGTACGCTGACATGCAACTTCCTGGCAGATTGAAACTGTGTGCCGGACCGAGACTCCAACTCGGGAGTTTTGCCTTTCGCGGGCAAGAGGTACTGGCAGAAGTAAAGCTGTGAGGACAGGGGCGTGAGTCGTGCTTGGGTAGCTCAGTTGGTAGAGCACTTGCACACGAAAGGCAAACGTCCGGAGTTCGAGTCTCGGTCCGGCACACAGTTTTAATCTGCCAGGAAGTTTCACCAATATTCATGGTTTTCGAATGAATGGGGGCATAATTACAGTTCGTTGTTTTTTATCCACTTCAATATAACTATGCACGACTAAGTAGGCTCTTAACGGGTTTAACGTGGACCTCCTTGGTAACAGGCTCAAATTTCAGTGCAATCGACAACGGATAGCGTCATTTAATGAAAATCTAAATGTCTGATTGTAGCTTCCTTGTACAGTTGGCAGCTGAGTGGAATTTCTGCTCATTAAAGAGGGAAATATGCGTCTTTGAATATCTTTCACAGTCTATCTATAACGAAATATATGTGAAAAGCAGCAGAAATTCTTAGAAATTAATACTGACGTTGATTATCAATATCAACTACTTCTACGTCTATGAGGATATCTTGAATGGAAAGAATTAATGAGTTAGATAGCTATAAATGATGAGTATCTGACATAGATCCATAGTTTTATAACAAACGCGTGGAGCTTCAGATGAAACGTCCCCCTAGAAAAATTATACATGACTGTGCTTAAACTGACACACAATACTTTTTTTAGCCCAACGCAATCTGACTTAATAATCCCTACAAAAAATGGCCCAGACTAACATTAACCTATACGTTTCACAAATCACTTACCTCAGCAAAAATCTTCGTTACTCGAACTACTGCAATACAGCGAGCGCCACTACTGCCAGCTAAATAAAAGATTCAAACTACGGAAGGCACTAACTACTGATAGGCATAGTTAGCAAATGAAAGATTTTAATAGAGAACAAACAATGTATTTTTCAAAAAGAATACCAGAACTTTAAAAATGTGTATTTAATGAAAGAAACATAATATAACCTTCTGTTATACATCATTACAAAGAGTATTTAAAAAGTTTTTTTTCACTCGAAAACAAGTTCAGAGATGTTCAATACGGCCCCCTCCAGACACTCGAGCAATATCAACCCGATACTCAAACTCGTTCCACACTCTCTGTAGCATATCAGGCGTAACAGTTTGGATAGCTGCTGTTATTTCTCGTTTCAAATCATAAATGGTGGCTGGGAGAGGTGGCCGAAACACCATATCCTTAACATACCCCCATAAGATTAAATCGCAGGGGGTAAGATCATTGCTTCTTGGAGGCCAGTGATGAAGTGCTCTGTCACGGGCTGCCTGGCGGCCAATCCATCGCCTCGGGTAGTTGACGTTCAGGTAGTTACGGACAGATAAGTGCCAATGTGGTGGCACTCCATCCTGCTGGAATATGAATTGTTGTGGTTCTTGTTCGAGCTGAGGGAACAGCCAATTCTCTAACATCTCCAGATACTGTAGGTCAGTTACAGTAGCATCTTCGAAGAAAAATGGACCAAAAACTTTATTGGCTGAATGGCACAGAAAACGTTCACCTTAGGCGAGCCACGTTCATACTGAGTTGTTTCCCGCGGATTCTCAGTGCCCCATATACAGACATTGTGACGGTTGACTTTCCTGTTAGTGTGGAAAGTTGCTTCATCACTAAACACAATCTTTGAACGAAAGATTCATCTGTTTCCATTTGAGCAAGGATAAAAATCACAGAAATCGATTCTTTTAATCTTATCAGCTGCAGACAGTGCTTGAACCAATTTCAGACGATAAGGTTTCATAACTAACCTTTTTCGTAGGACTCTCCATACAGTTGATTGTGGAATTTGCAGCTCTCTGCTAGCTCTGCTAGTCGATTTTCCTGGGCTGCGAACAAATGCTTGCTGGATGCATGCTACATTTTCATCACTCGTTCTCGGCCGTCCAGAACTTTTCCTTTTGCACAAACACCCATTCTCTGTAAACTGTTTATACCAACGTTTAATGCACCACCTATGAGGAGGTTTAACACCATACTTCGTTCGAAATACAAGCTGAACATCTGTCGTCGATTCACTTCTGCCGTACTCAATAACACAAAAAGCTTTCTGTTGAGCGGTCGCCATCTTAGCATTAACTGACGCTGACGCCTAGTCAACAGCGCCTCAACCGAACAAATGCACAACTAAATGAAACTTTATAGCTCCCTTAATTCGCCGACAGATAGTGGTTAGCTCTGCCTTTTGTCGTTGCAGAGTTTTAAATTCCTAAAGTTGTGGTATTCTTTTTGAATCTCTCTCTCTCTCTCTCTCTTTCTCTATATACAAACAATGTATTTACCTCAATAGCTATAATATATATAGCAGTTCATGACATCCAGTCTTACAAATTTCAAAACTCCGCCATTTCTCTCCCCACATCCACCACTGCTGGCGGCTCACCTCCAACTGCGCAACGCTACGCGTCGAAACGGGTCACCTTGATAAATAAATCGTGATCAAGACTCTTTTTGAAACTTCCTGGCAGATTAAAACTGTGTGCCCGACCGAGACTCGAACTCGAGACCTTTGCATTTCGCGGGCAAGTGCTCTACCAACTGAGCTACCCAACACGCGAAGGGCAAAGGTCCCAAGTTCGAGTCTCGGACGGGCACACAGTTTTAATCTGCAGGAAGTTTCATATCAGAGCACACTCCGCTGCAGAGTGAAAATCTCATTCTGGACTCGCATTTGGAAGGACGACTGTTCAATCCCGTCTCCAGCCATCCTGATATAGGTTTTCCATGATTTCCCTAAATCGTTTCAGGCAAACGCCGGGATGGTTCCTTTGAAAGGGCACGGCCGATTTCCTTTCCAATCCTTCCCTAACCCGAGCTTGCGCTCCGTCTCTAATGACCTCGTTGTCGACGGGACGTTAAACACTAACCACCACCATCATTCTGGAAACCTCCCCCAGACTGTGGCTAAGCCATGTCTCCGCAATATCCTTTCTTTCGGGAGTGCTAGTTCTGCAAGGTTCGCACGAGAGCTTCTGTAAAGTTTGGAAGGTAGGAGACGGATACTGGCAGAAGTAAAGCTGTGAGTACCTGACGTGAGTCGCGCTTCGGTAGCTCAGTTGATAGAGCACTTGCCCGCGAAAGGCAAAGGTCCCGAGTTCGAGTCTCGGTCGGGCACACAGTTTTAATCAGCTAGGAAGTTTCATCATTGTTGTTATCCATAGCATACATAATTCAACATCATCATTTCTATTTTGTAAAATAAAGCCTTATGAATCTCTTATTCGAATAGAAAACTACCTCCTTCAATGATCCATCTGCAATTCTAAACACAGCAACAGAAGGTAGGAGACGAGATACAGGCACAAGTAAAGCTGTGAGTCGTGCTTCGGTAGCTCAGTTGGAAAAAGAAAAGAAAAAAAAGTTGGTAGAGCCCTTGCGCGCGAAAAGCAAAGGTCCCGAATTCGAGTCTCGTTCGGGCACACAGTTTTAATCTGAAAGGAAGTTTCATATCAGCGCACACTCCACTGCAGAGTGGAAATCTCATTCTGAAAGACTGTTTTCAATAGTAATCTATAACATTTATCTTAAATATGATACAACGGACTAGCTTACTAAGCAGAATTCTACTTAATTTAGGAATAGGATTTAAAAAGATGTGAATGAGAATGACGGTGTCGAAATCCTTCTTTAATAGTGCTAGTATTCTATCTCTAATATCACTTTCTATGAGTCGCCTCATTCCAGCCTTTCCTATTTCCGCCATCCAAAGACGTTTCCCATACTTAAAGAGTGCAGTTTAACGCCTCATTCCAACCTTTCCTATTTCCGCCATCCAAAGACGTTTCCCATACATAAAGAGTGCAGTTTAACACGACTAGCTTCAGGTCGTTCACGGAACAACACACGTACTGAAATGTGAGAAACTGGCTTCAAGTCTCCTGGCTATAAAAACATTTTTTGTTATTATTCCGCATTAGCAATGTAAACGTAAAAATGAGTGTTAGCAGTTTCATTTCTCGTTTATGTTGCTTCTTGTTAATGAGCAGACACTGTAAATCAAATTAAACTACTGGCGATTAAATCTGGTACACCCAGATGATAAACGGGTATTCATTGGACAAATAAATTATACTAGAACTGATATGTGATTACATTTTCACGCAATTTCTGTGCATAGATCCTGAGAAATCAGTACCCAAAACAACCACCTCAGGCCGTAATAACGGCCTTGATATGCCTGGGCATTGAGTCAAACAGCGCTTGGACGGCGTGTACAGGTACAGCTGCCCATGCAGCTTCAATACGATACCACAGTTCATCAAGAGTAGTGAATGGTGTATTGGACGAGCCAGTTGCTCGGCCACCATTGACCAGACGCTTTCAATTGGTGAGAGATCTGGAGAATGTGCTCGCCAGGGCAGCAGTCGAACACTTTCTGTATCCAGAAAGGCCCGTACAGGACCTGAAACATGCGGTCGTGCATTATCCTGCTGAAATATATGGTTTCGCAGGGATCGAATGAAGGGTAGAGCCACGGGTCGTAACACATCTGAAATGTAACGTCCACTGTTGAAAGTGCCGTCAATGCGAAAAAGAGGTGACGGAGACGTGTATCCAATGGCACCCGATACCATCACGCCGGATGATACGCCAGTATGGCGTAGCCGAATACACAATTCCAATGCGCATTCACCCCGATGTCGCCAAACATGGATGCGACCGTCATGATGCTGTAAACAGAACCTGGATTCTTCCAAAAAAATGATGTTTTGCCAGGTTCGTCATTGAGTACACCATCGCAGGCGCTCCTGCCTGTGATGTAGCGTCAACGGCAACCACCGCCATGGTCACAGAGCTGATAGTCCATGCTGCTGCAAACGTCGTCGAACTGTTCCTGCAGATGGTTGTTGTCTTGCAAATGTCCCCATCTGTTGACTCAGGGATCGAGACGTGGGTGCAAGATCCGTTACAGCCATGCGGATAAGATGCCTGTCATCTCGGCTGCTGGTGATACGAGGCCGTTGGGATCCAGCACAGAGTTCCGTATTACCCTCCTGAACCCACCGATTCCATATTTTGCTAACGGTCATTGGATCTCGACCAACGAGAGCAGCAATGTCGCGATGCGATAAATCGCAATCGCGGTAGGTTACAATCCGACCTTTATCAGAGTCGGAAACGTGATGGTACGCATTTCTCCTCCTTACATAAGGCATCACAACAACGTTTCACCAGGCAACGCCGGTCAACTGCTCTTTGTGTGTGAGAAATCGGTTGGAAACTTTCCTCGTGTCAGCACGTTGTAGGTGTCGCCACCGGTGCCAAACCTTGTGTGAAATCCTCTGAAAACCTAATCATTTGCATATGACAGCATCTTCTTCCTGTCGGTTAATTTTCGCGTCTGTAACGCTTCGTCTTCGTGGTGTAGCAATGTTAATGGCCAGTAGTGTAGTATCTGCCTACACTGCAGTGTGTGTCGGAGTGCAAGTGTATATGGTGGTTCATACCATTTCTCTAACAATCCCAAGCGCTGTTAATAGCAAGAAGAATATAACAAATAGTAAAACGCATGTAACGGAGGAGGGGTTACCGCATCTAGAACGATACGACAGGCTGGAGTAAACTGCTAGAAGTTATTGTCCTTTATAGTACTGTTGTAAAGAGAATGGAAGTGGCCAACAAGATAGGTTTCTCGAAACGAGCTACGCAGCAGCTCGTGTTATGAAACTGCAGAGCATAACGGTCAGGGACAGAGAAATAACCTATCCCAGCTGAGTATATACAGAAAACTAGAGTTCCTTTATTGACCTCAAACAAAGAACTATATAGCCGCGCTAGGCATTACACTTTTTGGGCACTATAGGAAGATTTACTTTACACTCTTTTCTCTGCATATACAGGTACAATAGACGTCAAAGCGCTGATTATCGTTGTTGCTGTTGCGGTAGTCTTCAGTCCGAAGACTCGTTTCATGCAGCTCTCCATGCTACTCCATTCTGCGCAACCCTCTTCATGTCCAAATAACTACAGCAACCTATATACATTTCAGCCTCTTTCCTGTATACATACCTCGGTCTCCCTCTACATATTTTAATCACCCTCCTCCCCCCCCCCCCCAAACACACACACACACGGGCACATAGCTCCAGTGCCAAACTGACAATTCCTTGATGCCTCAGAATGTGTCCCACTAACCGATCCCTATTCTTAGTCAAATTGTACAGCAAACTTCTTTCTCCCCTCTTCCCTTCACAAGCCCCTCATTTGGTCTATGCATTTAATTTTCACCATTCTTCTGCATAACCACATTTCAAAAGCTCCTATTCTCTTCTTGTCCCAACAGCTTCATCGTCCAAGTTTCACTTTTGTCCCAGGTTAAACCTCATAGAAGTTTCAGAAAAGTCTAAATAACGTGTTAGATAAGAAATACCTCTTTTACAGAACTGTCTTTCTTGCAGTGCCTAGCCTGTATTTTATGCGCTCTCGCCAGTGGCCATCACCAGTTAGTTATTTCGCTGCACCAATAGCTAAAGTCATCTACTAATTTTAATACATGAGTTCCTCATCTAACCGACTCGGTATCCGCATATATAATTCGACAACAGTCTCTTACCCTTAAGTCAATTTTCTAGACATTCGTCTAGTAACCTGTTTTCAAGTCTATCTATTTCACAGCGCTGCTCTTCTAGGACGTCCTGTGCTGTCTCCGACAGAATTACAAATTCCTTGGCAAGTCTGAAAGACTTTTATTTCTTCTCATTAGACCAAAATTCTGTTTGGTTTCCTTTAAAGCTTGCTCAAAGTACGTATTGAATAGCATTTGGTGTAGGTTATAGTCCTGTTTCACTCCCTTCTCAACTACTGCTACCCTTTCACCCCCATCGGTTCTTATTACTGACGTCTGGTTTGTGTGTAAGTTGTAAATTACCTTTCGCTTCCTATAGTTTGTCCCTGCTACCTCCATAATTTCGAAGAATGTAGTCCTATCAACAATGTCAAAAGATTTCGCTACATCAACTAATTCTATAAATGTAGGTTTTTCTTCCCTTGACCCATCTTATAACAGTCGGAACCGTTTTGTTCGCTACATTCAGCAGTCAGTTTAGCGGAGTGTCGCGCTGGAGCTCCGACGTGGTAGATGGTGCTGTTAAGTGATCGAAGCAAGTGCTGTCGCCGAGCTGGTAGCAAAACGGAGAACATTGGAAAAAGCCAGCTGAAACCAACAACTTCAACTGGAGGCACTGCTTTGGAAGCGGTAGACAAGATTGTGGCCCATCGACAGGGTTTAAGGTGCCTGTAATAGGATGCTGGTTCTGAAGGTTTTGGGTTCAGTCTCTGCAAAGAGAGAAACGACCGAGTTCTGGACTGAGCCAACAGCGAGGGCTTTGAGAAACAGTTGCGCTGCACTACAGTCAGCCAGACGTCACTGCGTCAGCGCGGGGCGTGGCCACTGTGCGAACTCAAAAACCTGGTGGAGCGATTGGCGTCTTTTCGCAGGTATGTGGGCAGCAAACGCTCTGGATGAGGAGAAAGGGGCTTCTACATGTCAAGAGGCACATTATCTTCAAGCAGCTGACGGCTGCTGCTCTCGGGTAGTTTTGTGGCTGATACAGTCACTGGACCATTTTTTCTTCTTTCTTTTTGCTAGCAACAGCTGTGGTGTCACCGCCAGACACCACACTTGCTAGGTGGTAGCCTTTAAATCGGCCGCGGTCCGTTAGTATACGTCCGACCCGCGTGTCGCCACTATCAGTGATTGCAGACCGAGCGCCGCCACTCGGCAGGTCTAGAGAGACTTCCTAGCACTCACCCCAGTTGTACAGCCGACTTTGCTAGCGGTGGTTCAGTGATAGCATAGCCTTCAGCTGCGTTATTTGCTACGACCTAGCAAGGCACCATTATCAGTTACCATTGATATTGTGAATCATGTACTGTCACGAGCGACGTTCGTCTTAATGGATTAAAGTTAAGTATTCAACCAGCTACGTCCGTTTTTCTCAATTCTAAATCCCTTGCCATGTTCCAGACCTCACCCCAGCCTGCGTGAGCTAAAACGCGTGCACGGGGTTGGCTCTCCTGCCAACCACAACAACAACATTCTGCATGGGATTACATGATTGTCATGTCAAGAAGTATTGATGATGACACACTATGTAGACAGGTTAGTTCTCTGTCAGCGAAGGTAGTTCAGTTTGTTTAACTAAATTCTCTGAAAAAGAGTAATTGTACCCGTCAGAGATGGTTCTGTTTGAACTTCGATAAGAGCGCAATACATTTGTTGATTCAATGTGTATTAAGAATAATTCACCTTGTTATTTGTACCGTGTGAATGACGTGTTGCATATGTTACGGTATAATGATTTACGAGGGCTATTCGGAATGTAAGGAACGATAGGTCGCGAAATGGAAACCACAGCGATAATCAAAACTGTTTTATTTGCGACAGTTAACTACAACTTCCAGCTACTTATCTCCATAGTCGCCGATCCGACTTAGACGTTTGTCGTAGTGTTTTACCAACTTTCCAATACCCTCGTTGTAGAAGGCAGCTGCCAGTGCTTTCCGCCGATTCTCTACGCTGGCCTACAGCTCGTGGTGCTAAAATATTGTCTCCATAGCCAGCTGTTCACTTGAGCAGAGATGAAATTCAGAGCCGGCCGGTATGGCCGAGCGGTTCAAGGCGCTTCAGTCTAGAACCGCGCGACCGCAACGGTCGCAGGTTCAAATCCTGCCTCTGGCATGGATGTGTGTGCTGTCCTTTAAAGTTAGTTATGTTTCAGTAGTTCTAAGTTCTAGTGGACTGATGACCTCACAAGTTAAATCCCATAGTGCTCAGAGCCATTTTTTAGAAATTCAGAGGGAGACAATTACGGGCTGTATTGTGGGTAATCAAACATTTCCAATTGAAAACGATAAAGGAGCATCTTCGTTGCCCCTGCAGAATGCGGCTGAGAATTGTCTTGAAGAAGAAAACACAGGACAGTTATGTAATGTTGGCTGCATAACTTCAGGCGAAGTTTCTCACGAGGCCCTCGCACTTGGCGGGAGACATTATTGTTCTAGATATATTTATGTGCTCCCTGTGTACTCAGAACTAAAAATAACGACGTAACGCGATCGACGGGCATGCTAGAGACACTTCCCAACACACCTGTGCAAAACTTATCGGATTTTCACTATGTTTTCCATTCCGCGATCGATCGTTCCTTACTTTCCGAATAACTTTCGAATTAAGATGCACAGGATGAACATTAATGAAACCGACAAACTGCAGAGACCGATTGCTGACTTTAAATGGAATGAGACAGATCCTAAGAACATGTGTCCAGAAGTGGACGGTGTGCGTGCCAGTACAACAAAACGTCACGGAACACACTACAAATCTGCATAGCATCCACGTCACGACACCTGTTCAGAGTGTCGTACACGATTTTTCAGATCGCGTAATGGATTTACCTCTCTTTCACACGTTCCGCATTCTCTCCAAATACCGTCAAAGAAGTCATGAACACGCTGTTTAAGGGTCTGCTCATCAGGAACCGGTTCAGGATTTTTTTAATTTTTTAAAATTTTTTTTAATTTTTTAATTTTTTTTTTTTTTTTTTACTTGTGTCATGTGGCCCATCATGAATTTCTGACCTGTGTCAACCTCTTCTTCAGCATATACAACGTTTTTCGGATGTTCTCAGAGATAAAAATACATGAAGTTTGTCTTGTGATGTAGCAGTCCATGGTACAGGGCCTCCGCATTCTATCCAAAGTCGAAGGAAGATTCTGTTCAGGTGTCGGCGACCTGTGATGCAGAAGTGGGGTGGTGCTCCGTCATGCAGTGATCACACAACCTGTCGTAACGCCAAAGGCACATACTTATCCAGCCCAAGCAGCGTATTCCACAGAAAGTCCTGGTACGTTCCTCTGTCGACGCGTTGTGGAATAATAACCGGGCCATGTATTTAGTCACCAACAATCCCTGCCCACACATTGATGCTGAACCGATGCTGCTGGGTCGCCTAAACCATTCCCCGAGGATTGTCTGTAGCCCACAGATGACGATTGTGCAGATTGATGGTGCCAGTTATGGTAAAGCTTGCTGTGTCGGGAAGGAAGACTGATGACAGAAATCTCATAACTATGACTGTTTGGATCAAAACCATGTATAATATCTTTCCCTTAGAGGGAAATCCGCACTCACTGCAAGTGATAGGGATACTAGGGTTGTCAAGCAGGATATAAGTAATTCTTCTTTGGCTTACACGATGTTGGAGCTCGTACTAGGGTTCGTCTCAGTATACCGTAGAATCCGGTCCTGCAAATCGGGTGTACGCACAATCCGCCGCCTCCCTGCACGTACGTCTGAAAGGACCCATGATCGCCCAAATGCCGAAAAAGCGCTTGAAATGTAGTATGATATGACTGGTGTCTGTGAGGGCCTCGTTTTGGTGTAGCTTGTAAGTAGGCTGTTTAGATTTCTTATTGGTAACGCCGCCGTCACGTAGCGCTCTGTATGAAAATCACTTGCTGTGCCGTTTGCAGTCTGTGGCAGGTTTGCATTGTTGTCTGCCATTGTAGTGTTGGGCAGCGGCAGCTGGATGCTAACAGCGCGTAGCGTTGCGCAGTTGGAGGTGATCCGCCAGCAGTGGTGGATGTGGGGAGAGAGATGGCGGAGTTTTGAAATTTTTAAGACTGGATGTCATGAACTGCTATATATATAATGACTTTTGATTACTATTAAGGTAGATACATTGTTTCTTCTCTATTAAAATCTTTCATTTGCTAACTATGCCTATCTGTAGTTAGTGCCTTCTGTAATTTGAATCTTTTATTTAGCTGGCTGTAATGGTGCTCGCTGTATTGCAGTAGTTCGAGTAACCAAGATTTTTGTGAGGTAAGTGATTTGTGAAACGTATAGGTTAATGTTAGTCAGGGCCATTCTTCTGTAGGGATTTTTGAAAGTCAGATTGCGTTGCGCTAAAAATATTGTGTGTCAGTTTCAGCCCAGTCCTGTACTATTTTTCTAAGGGGACGTTTCATATGTCGACCCTTAGCTGAGGATACCTCACTGTAATCTTCAGATTTTTTCTTGTGTAGTTAGTGTAACCTTTGTTTATTCCTAGCGCGCAATTGTAGAGAGAATTTCCTCTGTAGTTGTAGTTTTTCATTGTTGTACAGTAAAACAGTTGTGGCATGCATGTAGGTTTGCACCAAGTATTTCGCACCTGCGCTTGGAATTAACTAGATATTATTTTCAGTGCTATGTTAATGTGTTGTCTTATTTTTGTTCTTCAGATTGTGTTCTTCTGTTTTGTCGTGTGAAATATTGTGACAATAATGGCGGGTGAAAAACGTAATACTAGGCTCCAAAGTAAACTAAGAAATGACAGTGAAGACGAAAGCAGTGTGTTAGCGGCACCATGTACTGAATTCACTAATGTTCAAAGTAGTAATTTGGTAATAGTGCATAGGGAAATGGAGCGGGCTGCAAATAATGGTGTAGGCAGTGAAACAATTAGTGAACAGGGAAGCATTATCGATCGATCGGTCGGCAACAGCTCGCCTCAGGATTCCAAAATGACAGGACACAATCTTGGAAATACTGTAGATTCAGGTTTTGTGTCCTCGCCGTTTTCTCAAATACGTCAAGACACATTTTCTGCTTTTCAAAATGCGAATATTGCCGGTTCAAATGCACTGCCGAAAAGCACTGAGGAACATGTTTCAGACACCAGTGCACTGTTATTACAGTTAATGCAACAAATGGGACAAAGGCTACAAAAGTTAGACACAACACTTGAACTAAACCAGAAACAAATGGGACAAAATCTTCAAAAGTTAGACGCAATGGAACAAAATCAGAGACAAACACAACAAAAGCTTCAAAAGTTACACGCAATGGAACAAAATCTTCAAAAGTTAGAGACAATGGAACAAAATCAGAGGCAAACACAGCAAACGCTTCAAAAGTTAGACACCACACTTGAACAAACACTTGAAGATTTAACTACTGAGTTACATAACATTGAATCGAAATGTCAAAAAACCTGCAATGAGGTAAAAACACAAATTTGTGAGCATTTTCAATCTATTTTTTCGCGGCATGAAAATGCATTACAGAATCATGAAGCAGCTATAAAAGAACTGCAAACTACTGTTCGTGAAAATCACGACACCTTTCAAGCTAAAATGGACACAGTTGCATCCACCGATTCGGTTACGCATTTTGAAAGAACTCAGGAAACCTTAAAGGACACAGTAGATTCGTTTTCAACACAAATCGACACTCTGAAACTTGGTTCAGAGAAACACACTGAGGAAATGTGTTCACTATCGGAGAAACTAGCCGAACTTTCAGATCAGTTCACTAACTTATCTACAAAGGTAGATGATGATCTGCATGATACAGAAGAGTGCGAACAAATTAGGAAATGCAAACAAAATCAGAATCAAATTAATACGCAACACCAAAGAGAAATCCGGGAAGTACAAGATCAGCTGACACAGGTAATACAAGAATTACGTATTTCAGAGGACACTCGCGCTCCAACACGGGAAGAGGGACTTAGAAATACGGAAAAGCCACAAAATAATAACTCAGGGCATTTCGAAAATCATGAAAGAAATTGGCAAGGTGCACCGAATTTTGAGATGGAACCGCCGACACGACGTAAGAATGACAGATATGCTACTCGCCGACACGATGATTTTGACTATAAGCTCTTCATTACTACACGTAAATTCAAAACATTTAAGAATTCTGGCAACGACATTCATCCATAAGTGTGGCTCAATCAATTCTCTCATTGTTTTCCTCCCAACTGGTCATTAGAGCACAGATTAGAATTTATGTGTGGCTACTTGGAGAATGAACCAGCTGTAAGAATGCGATCAATCATTCACGATTGTCATAGTGGAGGAGAATTTTATCATGCCTTCCTCTCAGCATATTGGTCTCAAGCTACACAAGGCCGAGTAAAACATAGCATCATAATGATGAAACATTTCGAACAATCTGAATTTTCCAGTCTTGTCAAATATTTTGAAGACATGTTACATAAGAATCAGTATCTTTCAAACCCATACAGCCCCTCAGAACTCATACGCATTTGCTTAATCAAATTACCTGAACATTTACGACAGATTATTTTAGCAGGACGATGTAAAGACGACATTGAAGATTTTCAGGGACTGTTACAAGAACTGGAAATTGACACTGACAATCGCGGAACGCGAAAACAGGAGCACAACAATTACAGGTCACACCTGTCACAATTCCGGAATGACAGAAATAATACACGACAGGGCTATTCGTACATCGTAAATCGTGACCAAAACAGACACCACCCGTATGACAACCGTTGGCAGAGTAGTAATTATTACAGGGAAAGATCACCTCTCCGCTGTAATGACTATCACAGAGACAATCACAGAAACAGACAATATGGAAACCAAAATAATTATTATCAAGGGAGACAGAATAGCTTAAGACGCAACGGTCCAGCGCGCAGTTACGATTCAGGGAGAAATTCTCCACCACGTAACCGACAAGAAAGGAACTATGGAAACTACCGACATGACAACACGCGATATGATCGTAACGACAGACCTGAATTGCAGCAGAACTGGCGGGATTCAAACAGAGCAGGGCCCTCTCGACAAGGTGAATTTGTAGAAGTTAGGTCTCCTAATCCCAATAACGGGGCGCTCCAAAAAAGAGACAGACAATGACTCGCACCGCAGGCAGCTGCGTGCGCCGGCTGGCTCAGAGAAAAATAACATAAGTTCACCTTGAGAAGAATTCCAGTGTTCCTTACCGACGTAATCACATGATAATTGCGTTCAAGTTAACTCTGAGCACTAGGAAGAGTAAATGATTGTAATACATTTCACATGTAAAACCGTTTATTGAAAGATAATCTGCTTTTTAACTTTGTCTTTGCCATATAACTTTTCACTTTGCATTACTAGTATGCTTTGTCACACTGAGAAACTGTTAACATGCAAAAATGTTTTGAAGTTAACTATCCAGTCGAGAACCTAGGGAACATTTTTAAACAGAAATTACGAATGCATTGTTATAATGAACAGACGACACAGTGTTAGTTGCACGATTACGTAACGACTATAAGGCTTACATACTTAGAACATAAACTGTTTATGAGATTTTAATGCCACATTTTGGTTTAGTTGAAAAAACATTCTTTATTTGAAGTACTTTCTGTGAGATTAAAGATGACTTAGCATTTGGTATCTTTGATAGCTACTCGATTATATCACGACGCTACTAATATGTGACACGATTTGCATTGTTGCTTTTGCGGTGTATCTGTTTTATATCTGCACAGTTTTTCTGTATTATTCTGGAAAGTAAAACATGTTTCAGTAGTAAATTTTGTGGTATAGCTACAATGAGACAGCCTTTATCGTAGCACAACAATATGTTACATTATAGTACTTCCTTGATCACGGTAAGGTACGTAATAACTACAATATCTATACGGAAAGCGTTTCACTTTCGTTTATGATGAGGTAAGTACATTGACTTCAGCAGAACTTTGCTTACAGAGGACGATAACTACGACAGTTCCACAGAATTATCTTACAGCAAAACGCACGTTTAGCACTACAGGGCACGCATTTGAGTAATTAATTTCGTACTTAAACCATTTATTTTTCAAGATTGTTGAATTACAAAGAAAGTTTTTCTTGATACATTTCATTCCATTGCTGTAATATGTAACACCTGAGGGTATAATTACATTGATCCTCAGGGGGGTACACGCTTACTTTGTGTACCATGTGTGTGGCAAGCACAAGGAGCCCTAGCTAATATGGTATTTGCTTATACAACTTTACACATTGCTACCATATTTCTCTAACACAGAATTACACAGCTATATGATCATTTAACGGAGTGAGACAAATATTTATTTTACTACATCAGTGACAGATGTTTACGTAATTACACAGTTGGATAACTTCAGACTTATGTAATTGTATTTAGTGTGTACTTTTTGAAATGTTCACATTTTTTCGGAACTGTTGTGATACTATGAGAGATTTGGATGATGTATTTGGTATGATATCATGATTTTTAAAGTACGTTTGAGGTAGATGACACTTTTGACATGAGCAGAGAATTTTTTTTAGGTTTTGAAATTATTGGAGGAAGCTATGACGATTTTCAGATTAGGCTGAGGTTTTATGATGTTATGATGACGATGTGTATTACGCTGTTGCGGTATGTTTATGATCAATAAGCTGATGCTGTATTAGTTATTTGATTATGCTATGCATCTGTTATGATGAAATATTGAAGATGTGTCAACGAATAAGGTAAGGAATAATAAGTAGTGGTTAGGGACTCTGGTTTGTGAAAAAGGTTGTTGGAAACCAAGAATCGTACTTTAAGAGTTACGAAATGTATGTAAATGCGTGAATGTATTACAATGCCGACGAAAATTTTTTGGACACTGTTATATTTATAGGATTTTATTTTCTACACATTTGTAACGGAAATTCTCAACCTGTGAAAATATTTTTATATGAGACTGCCACTGTAGCGGAAACTGGTGTCGTAAATATTTCGCTAAGAAAGTTAAGTGACCACCTGCACGTAATGCGTTGTGGGCACCCAGCTGGGCGACAGCCACCTGGAAACAAGCCATTAGTGTGTGCCTTTCAGAGGCACAGGTGGAGAAAAAAATAGAGAGGCCACTATCCTCGCTATTGACATTCCTTTGTAGAAAACATCGCAAAAACGACACGCTCATTACTTGGAAAGATACTTTCTTACATCTGCACACCTGATAATGACAAGTGTCTTTCTACGAGAGTTGAGAGAATTTGTACTAACTTATGAAATGTCACATGACTATTGAATGACATTTTTATGCTTTGCCTTTCATAGTTGCTTGTTTCATTTGATATCTGTTATCCAGCTGTGTTACAGCGTTGGTTTTATAAAATAAAATTAAATGCATTTGCTAATGTTAAAACTTTCTGCCAACAGATATGTTAAATAATACTTTTATGATCCACATTCTTCAAAAAAAGGAGCACTTGGAAAGGAAAGAACAATAAGAAGGGACTAGTAACAGTAACTGCATATATAATTTTCTTTTCCAGTACTTGGTAATTTTTTTTAGAATCAGTTTTTGTAGTGCGCCACTTTAATTTCATAGGCATTAAGATGTGAATATACATTTCCCTTATCTGCATTGTTGTCTTTAGTGTACTATTTTTTTCTGCTTGTTTGTTTGTCATGTTTAGATATAAGTTATTACATTTACTGCTGCTTGCTTTGCCAATTTCCATTTTTTTTGTTATTGCTGTTTGTATTAATTATTTTGTGCTGCTGCATTGCCTCGTATCTTAGTTTAGCATCTGAGCTCAATAGCTTCAAGTTAGCTTAAGATGGGGTTGGTTATAAAAGAGAACGAGTTATGATGAATTGGAAGAAATGCATTGAGAAGCTATAAGAAATGATTTGGCCAAAAAAAAAGTAGTGTACAGTGGATAAAAACTATTTTTGAAAGAGGATGTGAACAAAATACAGAAAGCATGCTTGGATAGGATATTTTTGATGGAAACAAATGTTGAGATATGACGAAAGATCTACAGAATGAAGTTTTGGGTTGGACTGCAGTACCAAATGTTACACTGAAAACAAACCCTGCCTTTCCTTCTATTATCCCACTATGTGTTTGTGTACCCTTGTGTATTTATGTTCTACCGGTCTTTATATGTTTATCTGATAAGACTTATGTTGCAGAATTTTTCTAATACTAAGCTACATTCACTATGATGAGGAATACTGTTATCCTCAAATATAATTTGCATTAATAACATGTTATTTACTTTGTAAAGATGTTTACACATTATTGATTCTGTTTTGTTCTAATTCTCATGTGTGAAGTTGATGTTTCAAAAGTTATTCTGATCTTTTATTTATGTACTTATGTCGTAATTTTTGTAACACTAATGTATTTGCTATTTTGATTCTTTTGTAAGGCCTATACTACTGCAAATGTTATCTGTATTGTTATGTTCCTTAAAGATGTATTTTGTACCTTTGTTATTGTATTCTTATGTTATAAAATTGTAATGGACAGCAGTTCATCAAATTAAGTAACTAGTAAATTACACTTCACTGCACACGTTTCTGTTGGTCATAGTATATGGACAATATGTGAGAAGTAGGGACTGATAGTGTTTGCACGTGTGCTAATAATTCAGCCAGGGACTGGATAACAGCATTGCTGGTTCTAAGGACATTTCAAACAAATTCTTTGTGAGTGGACAAGTGGTGGTTTATGGACTTGCTATATTCTCTGCAAGACTCTTCAATGGTGAGTGTGCACCTGCAGAGTTGCAACAGATGGCTGCTGACCGTCTCTACAAGGACTACAGTGAGTCTGTACCTTTGATGACCCACCAATACCATTATTTCTACAAGGACTGCAGTGGGTCAGCATCTTTGATGACCCACCAATACCATTATTTCTACAAAGACTGCAATGGGTCTGCACCTCTGGTGGCCCACCAATAGTAATCTCCACCAGGACTACAATGGGTCTACTCTGTGACGACGTACCTACTAATATTCTTTAAAACTTCGACTGACTCTGCTGTGGGTTTGCTCTGTTGTGGCCCATTACCTGTCTGCATGTCAAGAGTTAGCACTGTCTTTCCGTTGGAAGGACAACACTACTTCTTCAAGACTGCATGGAAATCCACAACTTCCGTGTGCATTTTCTTTTACTACTCAGACTTTGAGAAAAACACTGCAATTTTACTTTGATGAATGATCAGGACTGTCTTTATGGAAGGTGAGGAAATTTTAGCTTTTGACCAACATTGTATCGATAAGCGTGTGCATTTCATTTCTTAGTTATTGTAATTATGAAAATTTTTTTCAAATCTGTATTGGCCACTGCCCAAATCAATTTGTAAATTTTTTTGTGGGGAGCATGGGGGCTATGTAAGTAGGATGTTTAGGTTTTTTATTGGTAACGCCGCCGCCACGTAGCGCTCTGTATGAAAATCACTGGCTGTGGCTTGTCCAGTCTGTGGCTGGTTTGGATTGTTGTCTGCCATTGTAGTGTTGGGCAGCGGCAGCTGGATGCTAACAGCGCGTAGCGTTGCGCAGTTGGAGGTGAGCTGCCAGCAGTGGTGGATGTGGGGAGAGAGATGGTGGAGTTTTGAAATTTTTAAGACTGGATGTCATGAACTGCTATATACACTCCTGGAAATTGAAATAATAACACCATGAATTCATTGTCCCAGGAAGGGGAAACTTTATTGACACATTCCTGGGGTCAGATACATCACATGATCACACTAACAGAACCACAGGCACATAGACACAGGCAACAGAGCATGCACAATGTCGGCACTAGTACAGTGTATATCCACCTTTCGCAGCAATGCAGGCTGCTATTCTCCCATTCAGACGATCGTAGAGATGCTGGATGTAGTCCTGTGGAACGGCTTGCCATGCCATTTCCACCTGGCGCCTCAGTTGGACCAGCGTTCGTGTTGGACGTGCAGACCGCGTGAGACGACGCTTCATCCAGTCCCAAACATGCTCAATGGGGGACAGATCCGGAGATCTTGCTGGCCAGGGTAGTTGACTTACACCTTCTAGAGCACGTTAGGTGGCATGGGATACATGCGGACGTGCATTGTCCTGTTGGAACAGCAAGTTCCCTTGCCGGTCTAGGAATGGTAGAACGATGGGTTCGATGACGGTTTGGATGTACCGTGCACTATTCAGTGTCCCCTCGACGATCACCAGAGGTGTACGGCCAGTGTAGGAGATCGCTTCCCACAACATGATGCCGGATGTTGGCCCTGTGTGCCTTGGTCGTATGCAGTCCTGATTGTGGCGCTCACCTGCACGGCGCCAAACACGCATACGACCATCATTGGCACCAAGGCAGAAGCGACTCTCATCGCTGAAGACGACACGTCTCCATTCGTCCCTCAATTCACGCCTGTCGCGACACCACTGGAGGCGGGTTGCACGATGTTGGGGCGTGAGCGGAAGACGGCCTAACGGTGTGCGGGACCGTATCCCAGCTTCATGGAGACGGTTGCGAATGGTCCTCGCCGATACCTCAGGAGCAACAGTGTCCCTAATTTGCTGGGAAGTGGCGGTGCGGTCCCCTACGGCACTGCGTAGGATCCTACGGTCTTGGCGTCCATCAGTGCGTCGCTGCGGTCCGGTCCCAGGTCGACGGGCAAGTGCGCCTTCCGCCGACCACTGGCGACAACATCGATGTACTGTGGAGACCTCACGCCCCACGTGTTGAGCAATTCGGCGGTACGTCCACCCGGCCTCCCGCGTGCACACTATACGCCCTCGCTCAAAGTCCGTCAACTGCACATACGGTTCACGTCCACGCTGTCGCGGCATGCTACCAGTGTTAAAGACTGCGATGGAGCTCCGTATGCCACGGCAAACTGGCTGACACTGACGGCGGCGGTGCACAAATGCTGCGCAGCTAGCGCCATTCGACGGCCAACACCGCGGTTCCTGGTGTGTCCGCTGTGCCGTACGTGTGATCATTGCTTGTACAGCCCTCTCGCAGTGTCCGGAGCAAGTATGATGGGTCTGAGACATCGGTGTCAATGTGTTCCTTTTTCCATTTCCAGGGGTGTATTTTATGAGTTTTGATAACTATTAAGGTAAATACATTGTTTCTATTAAAATCTTTCATTTGCTAACTATGCCTATCAGTAGTTAGTGCCTTCTGTAGTTTGAATCTTTTATTTATCTGGCAGTAGTGGTGCTCGCTGTAATGCAGTAGTTCGAGTAACCAAGATTTTTGTGAGGTAAGTGATATGTGAAACGTATAGGTTAATGTTAGTCAGGGCCATTCTTTTGTAGGGATTTTTGAAAGTCAGATTGCGTTGCGCTAAAAATATTGTGTGTCATTTTAAGCCCAGTCCTGTAAAATTTTTCTAAGGGGACGTTTCAAGCTGTGCTGCCTTTTGATCGTTTCCATCTGTTTGAGATTACACAAACACCATCTTGTCTCGGTCCCGACATGAATATCGGACCAATTTGCTGCCTACAGTAAGCTACGTCAATCGCGCAGCCTACAACATACAAAGAAAACACGGCACATGGTGATAGTGTCATACCAACTGTCACAGTGGCAACAATGCATTTCCAGACACATGTTCACAGCACCTTTTTTTCCTCCGTTTTCAGTCTGGAATCCGTCTGTGCTGTTTGTCAGTTTTATTAACGTTCATAGCGTAGGTAGTTTTGTAGAGAGCTGTGGATAGCTGGCTGTGGAGTTGTTTGGTGACGGCATTAGTACTAGTAGACCAGTGTCTAGTTAGATATTACGTAATTGACCCTAGATGATTCCAAGAGGTTCTGTTAATTTTGTTACCCAGTTGTGTTTCTTAGGGTTGGGTTTGGATTTTAATTATGTTTCTCGTATCGATGATATTTATTATATTGATTACAAACGTACGCTTCCGCGGCCATTGTCACATTCAATAAAAAATTTATGGGTTTGTGACCGCATTGTCAATATTTATAAAAGAACCGACGTTTCGGTCCCTGTTGCAAGCTACCATCTTCAGGGTGTTTTTGGCTACTACTGAATGAGAAAACTTTGATTGTTATATACCTGCAGACATGGCTATCTGTTTAGGATGAAGGCGAGGGATGTTAGAAGTTTTCATTGCTGTCTTTATTATTCTTTTCGTTGGTGGAAACCCGACGTTTTAATTGGTGTTTGCATTACTGCTTGTGATTGGTGGAAATCGGCGAATGGAAAACCAGGCAGCAGGTGTGACGTGGCGTTGTTTTCCTGCTTTTTAGCGCCAGTACTCTACGTACCTGCGGTCTCCCGCACGCCCGTATGTGTTGCTTCACGTGAGCTTTCGTCCCGTATCACTGTTATTGCTGGCAGCCAAGATGTCGTAACTCGGTACCCGTCTTCTCTCTTCATGTTGGCCTGTCGCTTGGCTGTTTATATTGCCTCTCTAATCTTCCTCCTGAATGTAAGACTGTTTCGCCATTACGCGTGCTTCACCAAAATAAATATTTTGGGGGCATTTATCCTGGTGTTCTGCCACCCCTGACTTGGTGTGCTGTCTTAGTCGGATATATCTTTCGTGTTCAGATATCCATGTGCAGATGGGTCGCCGCGTCTCTCCTACATACACTAATCAACATTTGCACTTGATTTCGTTAACTCCAACAGCATGTAGTTTGTCAACCGTATCTTTAGATATGCGAAGAACATATTTTATTCTGTTCCTGCTTCGGAAAATCGGCTTGATGACTGCTCGGCTGAGAATTTTGCCCGCCCTTTCAGTGACACGTTGAACATATGGTTACAAGGTGATGTTTTGTGGCTGGTCGAGGTGGCCGAGCGGTTCTAGGGGCTACAGTGTGGAACCGCGCGATCGCAACGGTCGCACATTCGAATCTTGCCTCTGGCATGGATGTGTGTGTTGTCCTTAGGTTAGTTAGGTTCAAGTAGTTCTAAGTTCTAGGAGACTGATGACCTCAGATGTTAAGTCCTATAGTGCTCAGAGCCATTTGTACCATTTTTTTATATTTCGTGCTTCCTGCTGCAGCAGGGACCGAAACGTCAGTAGTTTGTTTTATATATTGAAAATGCACTCACGAACCCAGAAAATTTTTATTGAATATTATATTGATTGTTTGAGCCCTACATAAGCTTGTTTACAAGCTGCAAAAGAATATGCTGTCTACTGATACCGTATTTCTATTATCTTATCCAGAAGTATTTCTATGCTTAATAATTTCTGAGCCCCATATTCGCACAGACCCAATCCAGATAACTCTTCCACTCACAGCCAACTCAACAGGTCTTACATTCACTATTGCCAAACGTACTCCTACATTTTTCCGCAATCCAATCTGATCTTACTTGAGGTCAGCTTCTACCAGCTTCTTTTATTCTTCTGTAAATTAATCACGTCACTATTTCCACCCATGACTTAGGAAACTACTATTTTACCAATATTCAGAGCCAGTCAGCATATGCCTTCTTCGGAATTAATACATCCTTCTTGAAGTATGAAGGTAATGCGACTGGCTCAAATATTGTTTACACCATTTGCAATAGTTTTGTTGTAGATGCGCCTTCCAAAGACCTGAATAAATCGAGCAGTATCGTATCTCCCACCTAGTCATCATTTATGTCCTTCACCTTTCTGTTATATTCTCCTCAGTTCATTTTCTTGTATAGCATTTCCATATTGTTGTACTACTACCAGTATAGTGATGGACGATCTGCTCATCTGATTTATCAGAATGGCATTCGGATCTCACACCTGTGCAGTGTGGGTTCTATCCTCTGGAGAGGATTACAGGAATCCGTCGTAGGTGAACGTGGTGGTCGGGAAAACTCACTATCGTTCCAATAAGCTGCGGAATATACTGGTATGCCTTCACGTCCAGTGGTTACATCTTTGTTTCGACACGCGCCGTCCAGGTTCTGCAGGCAGCAAAAGAGTAATCGTTCGGGAAAACCCTTTATTGTTCCAACGAAATGGGGCAGATATTTGTGCCCCTCCATGTCCAGTGGACACATCTTGGTGCCGATGTACGACGTCCACGTTCAGCAGGTGTCGTCAGGCGTCGAGCTGTGGTTCATACGAAGTGACAATGCGCTTCGGCGTGTGGCTTAAGTGGCTGCGTGGTGGCCCGGCAGCGTCACAGCACCGAGGGCTGAGACAGCAGATGGCGATTAAGACTCTCGCGGTTCGGCTAGCGTTCGCTGCGTCTCTCACCATGCTGGGCAGCAATGTGGAAGTGTGTCGGCAACGGCACTCCGAACTCTGGACCACTGCGTTCGAATGCTGGTCCGATGATGCTGGGCCGATGACGTCTACAGCCATCCAGCATGTGCGTGGGCTTCAAGAAGCATGGCGACGTTATGGTTAGGGTGTCGGCTGGAAACTGCCTGATCGACTGCACGGTGTATATATATGGTCCAGTCACATTAATCTGACCACCGCTTACGTTCGACGTCAACGAACAATAACCAGTCACAGACGGCAGGTGGCAGTTGAGAGTATACACAGCGTGTAGGGATGACGCCGTTAACAGAGCAGTCCTTGTCGTAATGGGGAAAGGGCATGATCACTGGCGTGCGAGGCTGAGGCGGAAGCATTTCCGAAACGGCTAAGTCAGAAACGTTCGCAAGCCGTTGTGCTTAAAGTGGTGCACCACAAGGCGTAGCGAACGGACGTGCAACTGTTCAGCGATTGGCCTTCCAGGTGAACCACGGAGCTACTAATAGTGTCTCCTAAACGAGTTTTCAGTGAATATTGAACTGGAGCAATGCTGATTGCTCTTCATCGGCGACGAAGGCTGGAGTTTGCACGCTAATACCGCAACTGGACGTGCACTGGGTGGCATGGGCGGTTTTTCAGATGCGTCACGTTGTATGGCCCAGTGGACACTGGCCGTGGGGGTGTATGGCTGGAAAAGTCAGAAAGCAAACACGCTGCAAGAATCGTAGGAAGAGTCCACACCAGAGGAGGTAGCGTTATGGTCTGAGGAATGCAATTTGTTTTCCCTCTCGACGATGGCATCTTCCCCATTGCAACGTGTACGTAGTTCACACAGCACCGTTCGCGAGACATGTGTGGGGCATTGAAGATACACACGCTTATCACAGCCAGCAAGTCAGCTGTGGCCGCACATTGTATTGAGACAGGGCATTCCATGAATTAAGTGCTGTTAAGATTTTTTATGGGATTCTGTCTTCAAGGAAGCTGGAGAGATAACAGTATAACTTAATAAATAATTATAATGGTTTTAATTACAAAGTGTGCAATCAGGGGTAGTTAAACCCTTGCGGTAATTAAACTGCAGAGAAGTCGTCATTGTGCGACTGGCGCCGAACATACATCGATAAGCGAATCGAATGTCAGTACGACTTCGCCTTAGGTGGTGCATGTGTATGCGTATTTTTTTGCCGCGCAGTACCGCCAAGGTGGAGCAAATAAGACTGCGCTTATCATCTTTTCGTCAGTCTTGTGACTCACTCTGAGGATGGCCGGACGATATGCAGCCGAAATATCAGACGAGGAAGTTTTATGTGCGCGGCTGCATGCCAGAAATATTATAGAATACTCAATAACGTTCATGTCTGGGAGTCTGGCGGCCAGCGGAAGCGTTTAAACTCCTGTTCCTGGAGCTACTCTGTAGCAATTTCGGTCGTTTACGGTATTGCTTTGTCCTGTTGGAATTTCCCAACTCCGTTGGAACGCACAATGAACATGCATGTATGCAGGTGATCAGACAGGATACTTACGGATGTGTAACCTGTCAGAGTCGTAAGTAGATGTATCAGTAACCTCATATCACTTCAACTGCAGACGCCCCGCGCTATACAGAGCATCCACCAGATTGAACTGTGCCCTGTTCACATGCACGGTCCATGGATTCATGAGGTTGTCACCATATCCGTACATCTCCATCCGCTCGATACAGTTTCAAACGAGACTCATCCGACCAGCCAACATGTTTCCAGTCACTAACAGTCCAATGTCGGTGTTCACGGGCCTAGGCGAGGCGTAACGATTTGTGTCGTGCAGTCATTAAGGCTTCACGCGTGGGCCTTCGTCTCCGAAAACCCATATCGATTATGTTTTATTGAATGTTTCGCACTCTGATACTTCTTGATGATTCAGCGTTGAAATCTACAGCAATTTGCGAAAGGGTTGCACTTCTGCCACGTTGTACGATTCTCTTCAGTCGTCGTTGGTCCCGTTCTGGCAGGATCTTTCTCCGGCCGCAGCGATATCGGAGGTTCGATGTTTTACAGATTCCTGATGCGGTACACTAGTGAAACGGTCGTACAGGAAAATCCCCACTTCATCGATACCTCGGAGATGGTGTGTCCCATCGCTCGTGTGCCCACTATAACTTCACGTTCACGCTCACCTAAATCTTGACAGCCGCTCATTGTAGCAGCAGTAACCGATGTAAGAACTGCGCCCTGTTTAAATATCTCTATATTTGAATACGCATGCGTATACAAATTTCTTTGGCGCTTCGTTGCATGTGGTCGGTATAATGAAAGTCAGAGAATGAGCCAGTTTACCACCGGTGACAAGGGAGCTATAACAGCAAGATCGAAGAAGTGGACACAGCCTGCAACAGCTGTGAGACCCGGCCGGGCTACTGGGCCGCCAACTGACCGCAGCAGTCAGCCTGCCAGCTGGTTCGCTGCTCAAAATATTGCGGCGAACCGCCCATCAACGCGGCGCGGAGAGTGGTGGTCCCTGCGGCGCCCGCGGAGACCGCAGAACCCGCGATGAAGCCAATTGGACGGCACACAGTCGCGGCACAGGCCGCGCCATATGACCGGCGCTAATAAGAGCAATGATGCCGCGGCCGCGCTTGCGCTCCCAGAGCGGTCCCCAGGCACAGACGGCTTGGTGTCCAACGTCCAAACCCACGAATTACCAGAAGGTGTCAAGTAACGAGATGCGGTATGGAGTAACGGTACAACATCAATGAAGATTATCGACATCGTGGCAGAAAAGCTAACAAGTGGTACTCAAAAGCGGAGATACTATTATATTTGGCTGGTTTCCCATATGATGATCTGCACGAAAGCTGAATCATGATGTTAGTTTATTGAGAGACAGTAATTAGAGCCAAATAGTGCAGTATAGCGAATCTGTAATGTGGTGCAATATGGGATAAACTCAACTGGACAATACATATTGCGTCGTGCTCGATAACGTAAAAGAACTAAAAAAATATTTTATTGTCTTCCATTGAATTCGAGAGCACATCCGTACCTTTTCTGACCTCTACTCGAATAGCATTTGAGAACAGATTCCAGAACAGTCTAGCCAAATGAGACGGCTTCAGCCTGAGGGTGAACATGCTTGGAGGAAGATGTACATGCTTTGACATAAAACCTGGCCTACAGCGTCTATGTTTGCAACGATCGCGAAGTGGGACAGATAACTTGGGCACACTTCATTCATTTTTTTAATCTTATGGGTAGAGCCCCCCGTCGGGCAGGACATTCGCCGGGTGCCGGTCTTACAATTTCACGCCAATTCGGCTACCAGCAGTCGATGAGGATGATAGGTTGATGACTAGGACAGTACAACACCCATTCCCTGTGAGGAGAAAATTCCCCGACCCAGGCGGGAATCGAACCTGGGCCCAGAGGATTGACAATCCGTCATGCTGACCATTCCGTTGCTGGGGCCGGACAATGGGCACACTGATAACACTGTATATCCAGCTATCTGCACGAAGTGGAAATACTGTAGTTTGCAGCAGTTACCGGAGGAAGCCTTGAGTCCTTTTTTATATATTCAGCTACGTCTATGCCCCTGGTCTACCGGTGAACCGCATGAAGTCTAAATGCAACATGTGGCGAAAGAAACTGCTCGAAGCTTAAATTCTTATATCGCATTTTGTCTGAATGTAATGGTAGCACAACTAGAATGTATATCACTTTCTGGCTGTTGTGTACATAGTTCCGCGTAGTCAGCGCGTACACAACTTTCCCACTAGAGCGCGCCCCGCTAAGCACAACAGCGCAGGCGCAGCGCTCGTCCGTCTCCGCACTACGAGATGGCACTGCCATAAAGACGGACCAAATTCTGCTTCCGCCGATCCGCGTATTAATATGTAATGCAGCCAATGAGATTGCTGCTAACGTTGAACCTTTTCTGCTCTCGGATCACACTCGCGCAGTGAGCGCGCAAGGTATTAAACGAGTGTACAGACCTCCGATTATTCAGACTGCATTAGTCTGCATTTGTCTGCATTTATCTGCACCTGTCTGTACCAATCTATAGTCAAGTTTCAGTCTGCACCTAATAAGAATATCGTATTCCTGTACATAGCCATGAAGATAAATGTATAGACACTTTGTCAAGTATCATATGTGAGAATAAGATTAACGTACCAAGACCAAAGGAACTTCATATTGTCAATTGTAAACAGCATCCAGAATCAAGTTACGTAATAACTATGCCTTTTTATTATTTTAATAAATGTTTGTGAAAATTAATCAAGTTCTATTTAAAGTTGGTCACCGTCACTCTGCTACTCTAAGCGTGCAAGTGGCATTTCTATCGTCTGACCTAACGGCAGAAGATAAACACGCCACGATACGACCACGAGACATATTTGCTGACACTCGCTTACTTCGTTTGAGCGTCAAGTCAAATAATCTGATGGTGTGTGTACCGAAGGTCTTACAGTACGCACACCACACTTGCACACTGCTAATAAGAGTTCCGTCCAAAAACATTTTTGCAAAACTTTTCTTGGCAGTCTGCTTTTTAACGAGACATGCGCCCAAGCTCTCCGGCACCCCCTTGCTGGTAGCGCTGCACTGCCTCACCCTTTGTTGAAAGCGCCACCTACCGCTCATTGCTCTGAATAACAGAAAATGCTCTGCTCTCGTTGAGTAACCTTCAAAAAAATGTCTGCGATTTACAGTTCACGCTTGATACCAACATAGGCAAAGGAAATATTTGAATATGATGAGTTTTGTGTTACACTAATAGACAATCGTATGGCTCGTCCATAAAACGTGGGCTCTTAAGTGCATACCTTAAGATCTATGAGCTGTTGTTCTTATTCGATACTGTGAAACGCATCTCTTTTACTGTATGTTCCTTGTGTTGGGAGGAGGTAGTAGGGACAAAAACCACAAAAAAAATTCCAGTGAACTCAGGCTCTGAAGTAAATACCTAAAACGACATGAGCACTTATTCGACAATAGAGATGTGGTCAACAGTAGCAGAGATGAACAAGTGCGCATATCTCTTAGAGCCCTTACAGCCTGCATGTGTCAGACTTTCTTTCCTGGAAAGCAGGCACTTTCCAGTATATGAGCTGTGGTTCAGATTATCAGAACTGAAGGACTGAAGGTCTTCAGGTATGCATTTTAGAACCCACATTTACTGGACTTTTTATATTGTCTTGGTGACTGCTACCATCTTTCAAATTGTTGACACTTTTTTTCAACACACCGTATAATTTTAGCACTGGGATAACAAAGCTAGTGATATCAGCTCCCACTCACGCAGCATACTACAATATTGAGGTATATAATTTTCCACCACGACTACAACTTGCCCAAGATATAAGCGAATAACATGCTTACTTTGATGGTTTGCAACTAAATATTACTTCAGTGGAATAAGAAGTAAATAGAAATCAATCTTGCTACACACATCACGACACAGTAACATATCAGACACTTTGCAGCTCGAAATCAGCTGTGTCTGTGTGCAGTCTTGTGTGACATGCACTTTCATGAAGACCTGTTCAATTCTTTCGTAATGTTCCCCCTCTTGTTTGTACCATAAATGATGAGAAGAATCCAAATCACTGATGATTCTTTCATATCTTTACAGCTACTTTTTTATCGAATGAAATTATTTGGTTACAAAGACTTTTTTTAACTCCCAAACATCTATTATGTATAAATGCAGAGGGAAGCAACAAATAAAAATTTGTACCCGGAACAGGATTCGAAACCAGGTCTCTTGCTCATTAGGCAAATGCATTAACCACTATTCCACATTGGCACAGTGCTTTGGACACCTGCTCTCCTCGCTTCCCATTCCCAATTCCCATTCATCCCTCAGCCAAATTCGTATTCGCTCTATACTAGAACAGCATTACAGAGGTACCAAGGACCCAGTATTCCTGGCTGGGTCTGCTGCTCAGAATGCAAACGTGCTAACCGCTACGCCACCCTGACACTGTGGCTTTCCACCACTGCACGGACTTACTCAGCACGCCCCCATCGTTAATCAAAATTTCCATTCACGTCTTAGCAAAGATATTTCGGCTCAACTCTAACAGTATTGTAGAGGCTCTCCAATTGTACTGAATTAGCACTTTAGCATCAAACGAAATGCAGTATCCTGTGTGAAACCTATGCATAGATACATATGCAGGATGCGTGCTGGGGTAGTCCGTAAAGCTTTCCCAAGCCGCTGTGCCATAGTGGCACAGTAGTTCGTGCATTTTCCTAGTGAGCGGAAGGGATTGAGGCCTGGCATTGGTACAAATTTTGATTCATCGCTTGAAAAACATCTCTGGAACCATGTAGTTTCATTTGATTAAAGCACCGCCGCCTGGGTTTCAGGCAGGATACCCCATTTCGTGCAATACTGAAGTGCTATTCCAATACATTTGGAAAGCCTCTGCACTGCTGTTCGAGTTTAGGAGGGATACAACACAGGTTGAGGCGTGAATAAGAACTTAGGTTCAGGAGCACTGTGCAACTGTGCAAAGCCACTATGCCATTGTGCCATAGTGGTTAGAGCATTTGTCTAGTGAGCAGGAGACACAGAATCTAATCCCAGCGTTGGTGTAAATTTTCATTGGTCGCTTCAGTCTGCATATTTGTTGCCTTGTATTCGTGAAGCAGACCACTAGACCTGCTCCCATGAAGTACTGGATCGAGGTTGACAGAACATTTAAAAATTGTATTGGAAACCTAATATCATATATGAATCACACACATGATTAGATGGAATTTCCATGATACATTACTTAGCTGTGTAAATAAGAGATGTCCGCCCGCTGAACAGTGCCGTCTAACGCACTGTTCTACGGGCGGTAAGGCGGGCCGGACCCCGGCACGAATCCGCCCGGCGGATTATGTGCCGGTCAGTTTGTGGATGGTTTTTAAGGTGGTTTTCCATCTGCCTCTCCGAAAGCGGGCTGATTCCCCTTAGTCCGCCTCAGTTACACTGCGGTTGCTGCGGTGTGGGGCGGCGGTGGAGTGACTGGACTGTTGTTGCCTGTTGTAGAGTTGTGAACCAATAAAGGTTACGGTGGAGACGAAGCCTCTCCGTCGTTTCTAGGTCCCCAGTTCAATACGATGCAAGAGCAAGAAAGAACTACTCTATTAACTGGTGTAACACACTCCAAAAGCAGCAGAACAAAATTATCGAACGTAGTTTCCCATTTACATCTGTAACACTACAAGCAGCAGCTGAACCACAGGTAGACTACTATCGTGGTCACAGATTCATAGCTATCCATACCAGTGCCAGAATTCATGCTACGTATTCAGTGGTTGAGTAATACCACCCAGCATCACGAATAAAACTTTTGACGTGGCGTTAAATAAGCAGTAAATGTTGCAGAGTTTTGCTTGCATCACCGGCCTCTGGTGAATGAAGTAGCAATTCAGACAGCTTCAAGAGGCAGTTCTCCTAACAAGGAAAAGTCTCTGGAAGTACCGAGAATCATCCCCAAGTCCTCCAGAAGGCACTCTACGAAGCAGCACACTGAGCTTACAAGAATCATTAACATAAAAGTGAATCGAGCTGAATTTTAACCTTTCTACAGAATCGTCATTATATTTTTTGGCTGTGTTCTGAAAAACTTGGAGTACAGAGTTTCGTGTCATATCAACAGTGGTAGCCATTTTTGCGATGCAATTAATTCAGCTGGTATTTAGGTGCAATTTACGTAATCTGCTAACGTTTGCTCGAAATAAGGCTTTTTGTATGTTGTGCTAGATGGCATGAATTCTGACAAATAATGAAGTCTCGGTCTTGGTTACCGATAAACGTGGAAAGAATGGTTTTGATTGATGTCAGTAATACAGAGATTCAAAAATTAATCGACATATTACGGTGTTTTTCTACAACAGAGTTAATATTAGGAAGAAATTCATTCGTCTTACGAACTAGCAGATCGATGTCTTATTTTGATACTTGATACAACAGCAGCATATCATCAACATATCTTCAATAATAAATTATTTCCTGTGTCCACTGTAAATGATTATTGAAGAACTCGTTTTCGAGGTAAATGACATATTTTGCGAAATTCATAGCTAGTACTTTGATCTGAATTAAAATTATATTTTGAAGGAGAAGCAGTTATAATAAAGCGCTAATGTTAATAATTAAATGAGATCGTCCATTGCGCCCTGTAATAACGTTTTGTAACGAGATTATTTCAGTTACCTCTGTGATTTCATCCACGGTGATGTGGGTGTAAGGATTGGTAATATAAATGGAAGGAAATCTAGCTTGTTGTGAAGTCTTAATGGATCTAATTGATTCTGGTAACTTGTAACAATTTTTGAAATTTTTTTACTAGCTTTACTTGTGTCAGTCGCCAACTCAGTGTGAGCAGTATGATTGTTGGCATTGGATGTTGAAACGTTTCCCTCTAAAATTTGTAGTACAAGAGAAAAGAGTGGGATATTACTATTATCAATACTTTTCCCAGCATGTCATGGTAAATAAAAGTGCTGCTTATTGTGTAGTTCCGTTACCGGCTGAAGAAGCGTTGAAAGACGGAAAACTTGAGCAAAATTTGTCGATCTGTGAAATTAACGAACACTATCGAAAGCTGTAAACAGCATATTCACATAATTATCAGGTTACCACCTATTAATATCAAGCCACTGAAGCGGCTACCGATGTCATATTGCGAAGGTAGCAGACAGAACAACCTAACATGATTCGTATGTAAAAATATACTTAAGGAATGAAAATAAATGACTAAAACTCTATCTCAGGATGGTTCTGCATAGTAATATTGAATAGGTAACAAGACAGCACGTTATGTTTTCGGTCGTTGTACCCTCGACAAATGCGTGTCCGATCCTTTCTTTACGGTCTCTGGAAATGAAGAAGCAAATATCCCTACAGTGTTATTGTTATTATCATGGGATGTGATAAAGTCTGATACTGCATTTAAATTCCACTCACACATTACCAAAACATCTCATATTTAACCTAAAATTATGGTACAATGAAATATGTATGCTTACTCTGTAACAGCTAGACAAAAAAACAATTTCACAGTACGGTGAGAATAAATGAATTGCAGTATCAGAAATATACACATACTGAGACCGTTTCCATAATCTCTGACCAAACGTTTTTATTATGATCCCTAATTACAAACTTATTTTACACAGTAAACAAAAACAAAAATTTAACAACTATCATAGAAGTAATACGATTCTTTTGCTCTACTTTCATCTCACACATTACACGGTTATGAAATGACATAAGGGCAATGGATACGCATATTTCATGTATAGTATGTAAAACGCTATATTATCTGTTTTCAAAAACACTGTATTAGTTTTATTGACGACTGTCATGAAAGTTGGATCCTACGTCGGCTTTCGGACCGCCATCATGATTTTCCTCAGGCTGCATCTTTCATGCACTGAGGTGAAAAAAGTCAAGAGATTCCTACTAATATAGTGTCGCTCCTCCTTTTTCCAGCGTAGTGCCGCAACTCGATGTCACGTGGACTCAACAAGTCTTTAGAAGACCCTTGCCGAGCAACTGAGCCGTGTTTCCCCTGTAGCATCCATAATTTCAAAAGTGTTTCCAGTGCAGACTTTATTGCACGCACTGACCTGTCGATTACGTCGCATAAATGTTCTGTGGGATTCATGTCGGGCGATCTGGTTGGCCAAATCATTCGTTCGAACTGTCCAGCTTGTTCGTCAAATCCATCGTGAACAATTGTGGCTCTGTGACATAGCGGATTGTCATCCATAAAAGTACCGTCTTTGTTTGGGAATATGAAGTCCGTGAATGGCAGCAAATGATCTCTAAGTATGTGAACAGAGGACCCTGTTCGTTGCACATGAAGACAGCCCACTCCATTATGGAACCACTACAAGACTACAAAGTGTCTTGTTCACAACTTGGGTCCATGGCTTCGTGCGGTTTGCGCCATACTCTAAACCTATCATCAGTTCTTACCAACTGAAATTGGAACTAATCTGAACAGGCCATAATTTTCCAGTCGTCTTGAATACAAGCGACATGCTCATGAGCCCAGGAGAGGCTCTGCATGCGATGTAGTGCTGTTAACTGTTAGCACTGACAATTCGACGGAAACGCTGCTGGTCTCGGTCGCTAGGTGAAGGGCTGCGTTGTCCATGGTGAGACATAATGCCTGAAATATATTCTAGGTACACTGTCGACAGTATGGATCTCTGAGTAACGAATTCCCAAACGATTCCCACAGTGAAACGTCCTTTGCATTTAGCTTCAACTACCGTTCCGTGCCGAAAGTGTGTTGATTCCCGTTGGATATAATAGCGTCGGAAACATTTACACATGAATCACCTGAATGAAAATGTCGGCTATGCCAATGCACTGCCCTTCTACACCTTGCGTACACGATACTACGGCATATGTAAATCTGCATATCTTTTTGTCGGCTCAGTGTAACATCGTTTTTGTTTGCTGTTCCCACTAATTTGCCGTCGCTGCTATCGGGGATCGATTCGTCCTCTTACGTTCTCTAGTCGTTATTTATTGTTCTTACCCATTTCGTAATATTACTTTTTACATGCAACCACTCCCCTACAGCGAATGGATGCGTGCAGCACAGTAAAACGTAACAGAAAACAGCATTCACACTAGCTGTGATGCACTAGCTCTTTTTCCGTGAATAGTACACACATTTACACACACAGTCACGCAGACACCTGAACGGTGTGGCCAACTTCCGATTTATACTATGGTCCGCTGCGTAGGTGTAATAGAGGGCAACGTGTCAGAACATGAAGATTAATCATCTGCTCCGTGTTGTCTCATGGAAGTAGTTCGCAGCTGCAGATAGACAAACGAATGAACAGATTACCAAAGCCGGCTGCTATCACACCTACCCGAGCAGTTGCTGTCAGAGTCTTCAATTAAATGCACGCATATTATGACGATCGCCGCTTACCCATATAGACCAATTGCTATGGGTTAAGGATTAGAGAGATTCTCTCCACTGATATCTGTCTGTTTTCTGTATGTGTTGTAGTTTTCATGCAGTTACCTTCCGAAATCCGAGAGAAACTTACGAATAACTCTCTAGATTTTATTTGGTGGAGATAATAGTGTCGGTGGTTGTTGATTCCAGTCGCAAACTATACAGTTCTGCTTCATCTGATTCCGTAAATTCGAAATTCTGAGGGAAATAGGTGAAAGGGATGGGAAAAGACGGGTGATGTACACTATGTGCATGAACTAAGAGGGAACAATCACACTGGAAGACCTAGAACGAAGAGCTCAGATTAAGAAGAATGTAAGAAAGGAATGAAGTCTTTCGCCCCTACTGTCCAATCTAGGTATCGAAGAAGCAATGACGGAAATGAACGAAAAGTTGAAGAGCGGAATTAAAATTCAGGGTGAAATGATATCAGTGATAAGATACGCAGATGACAGCTGTCCTCAGTGAAAGCGTAGAATTATAGGATCTGCCGAATGGAATGAACAGTCCAATAAGTACGAAGTGTGGATGGTAAGTGAATCAGAAGTAAAGAGAAGTCTCAGAATTGAGAAAACCGAGAAACTTATCAAAACTCTTGATCACGAAGTAGGCGGCGACGTTAAGGAATTCTTTACCTATGAAGAAGGATAAGAACTATGACGGACGAAGCAAGGAGGACATAAAAACAGACTAGGACAGGTAAAGAGGGCATTTGTAAACACCCGAGAAGTCCACTAGTGTCAAAACGTAATCCATAATTTGAGGAATAAATTTCTCAGAATGTATGTTTGGATGACAGCACTGTGTGGTAATGAATCGTGGACTATGGGAAAACTGTAGCAGAAGAGAACCGAAGATTTTGGGAGAATGGGGTGAAAGTATTCTCTGATACGGAGAGGTTGGCGGAGGAGGGGATTTCGTGGTGGGCCGCTAATAATAATAATAATAATAATAATAATTTGACAGGGTTCAAGATTGTGCTAAGAGCATGGAAATATGTCTATGACTTTTCTGTTTGAGTCTCCACAATGGGCAATAACTTATTTCTTAACAGCCTTTATGTTTTCTTGTTATTTAAAGTCCTTTCGCGTCAACAAATAATTATTTTTGTTATATTATCGAATGCATGATGAAGACAGATGTACAAACACAATAATGAATTAAGATTTTGCAATTTCACAGGCACTATTAAAGGTTACTGAGGATCAGAAAAGACATTTACAACAAAAAATTGCAAGTATATTTCGTTCGAGAAACAGGTGTAAAGAGCTGCGAAAGAGGTGTAAAGAAAATATTGGTTAGGGACTGAATGAGTATACAAGGTCAGCATCAACTGTCTACGACGGAACGGATGTTCAACAACATATCACGGAGTGTCACACGGAGGTTCTGAAGCGCGTTGTATAACTTCTCATTCAAAAAACGAATGACAAAGTCAATATTGGATGTGCGGTTTCTGAAATTTCTGAGTGATTGACGGCTGATTACACAAAATTGGACATAGCTGCTAATATTGTTAATCTACCATCGCATCACTTCGGAAAGTTAATACTCTGGCGCGTTAAATACTTCGGCGTGGTAATAGACTGCAGTGCCTTCAGACATTGCAACATATTTCTTAATAACAATCGTACATGTAACAAGCCAGACACGAGCTGTCATTGCACTTTGGCACTGTCAGGCGGTTGGTAATTTAGTCTCCGTAACCTAACAGATACTGGACAACAGTGTCAAAGCCTTAGCACTGTGTACCAGTTCTCCATCAAACTGTTTGGTGACGTTTTGATATTTGGAACTGATGAAATATCACCTGCATCCGTGAACTGGCATAGAGAAGCCAGTTGGAGAGCAGGTAAGGTCAGAAAATCAGGGAGTACACTGTCATGTCGAGATTGTAAATAATTATTCCGGTACATTGCTCTCGAGTCTGCTGCCCTCTGTCACATATAAATGAGATAAACCCTGTGTGCCTTACACTGTGCTTCGAACTATGTTTTTAAGCAAGGCGCCGTTGAGTTTTCATGGCTCCTCAGTGCTTCTGATATGTTCTGTTGTCGATAGCTGGAATGATCGATGCCATCGCCAACGTAACGTTACGCAGTATTAAATGGACTACTTTAACTTAAATTAGAATTATATTAATACCTTCAGCTGCTAACGGGCATTAATGTATACAGGGTGTTACAAAAAGGTACGGCCAAACTTTAAGGAAATATTCCTTACACACAAATAAAGAATAGGTGTTATGTGGACATGTGTCCGGAAACGCTTAATTTCCATGTTAGAGCTCATTTTAGTTTCGTCCACCTACGCTCAATGGAGCACGTTATCATGATTTCATAAGGAATACTCTACCTGTGCTGCTAGAACATGTGCCTTTACAAGTACGACACAACGTGTGGTTCATGCACGATGGAGCTCCTGCACCTTTCAGTCGAAGTGTTCGTACGCTTCTCAACAACAGATTCGGTGGCCGATGGACTGGTAGAGGCGGACAAATTCCATGGCCTCCACGCTCTCCTGACCTCAACCCTGTTGACTTTCATTTATGGGGGCATTTGAAAGCTCTTGTCTACGCAACCCCGGTACCAAATGTAGAGACTCTTCGTGCTCGTATTGTGAACGGCTGTGATACAATACTCCATTCTCCAGGGCTGCATCAGCGCATCAGGGATTCCATGCGACAGAGGGTGGATGCATGTATCCTCGCTAACGGAGGGCGTTTTGAACATTTACTGTAACAAAGTGTTTGAAGTCACGCTGGTACGTTCTGTTGCTGTGTGTTTCCATTCCATGATTAATGTGATTTGAAGAGAAGTAATAAAATGAGCTCTAACATGGAAAGTAAGCGTTTTCCGACACATGTCCACATAACATATCTTCTTTCTTTGTGTGTGAGGAATGTTTCCTGAAAGTTTGGCCGTACTTTTTTGTAACACCCTGTATATCAACGGGGACAGGTGAAAATGTGTGCTCCGACCGGGACTCGAAGCCGGGATCTCCTGCTTACATGGCAGACGCTCTACCCATCTGAGCCACCGAGGGCACAGACGATAGCGCGACTGCAGGGATTATGTCGCGCACGCCTCCCACGACACCCATATTCTCACCTTATATGTCCACACACTACATTCGTAGTGTCCCTCTCCAACACACTCATTACTCGTGGAAGACGTTCTTACCAAGTCCCGTAAGAGTTGGGGGAATAAGTGTGCATCCGCACAGAAGAAGATGGTCATGGCCGGTATTGCCATAACTATATGGACATGTCCGAAAGAACAGACACCATATCCATGTAGGTATGTACTTTAACTTAATCTTAAAGCTCCTTCTCCTTCCTCTTCTTCTTCTTCTTCTTCTTCTTCTTCTTCCTCTTCTTCTACACCCTAGCCTGTCCCAGAAGCGGGTGCTTTAAAGCGCTCGGCAGTCTGGGCCGGTAGTCAAGTTGCCATTACTGCTCCTTTTACATATTATGTCAATAACCTCAATGGAAAGCAACTAAACTTTATTAGGACGTAGGCAAACATCATTTAGCAAAGATATATTTCCAGTGACTGTTGTTCAAATGTGTGTAGCAGCTGAGAAAAATATAAACATGAGGGTAAAGCGGATATCGTAGTAAGTTCTTGGCTGGAGGCAAAAGAAAAACGGTTTTTTCCCAATTTAATTTTCAATTTTAATGTTATGATCTGAAGGAATTTTCTACTGGTATGCAGTGATTTTGCTTCTACCATACATGCAGCCGATAGTGTATAATGTTTGTGCCAAACAGCTCACAGAGAATGGTTGCACTGTTAGGTTCTCACAAGGATTCGTGCTAGACCATTACTATTTCTGTATGTATTTTAAATGATAAGCGAGTTGGGGTGCCACTCATTAAAACAAAAGCGTTTTACAGTGTGGCGAGATATTTTCACGATTTTCAATCACCATCTTCCTCCTCTGAATGTGAAAATATTTTATTGTCGCCATTGTATAAGGTTGGGAAAAGAAAGGTGGGCCTATGAGCAGAGCTTCAAGGAACAAATAAACACACCAAAGGATAGGAAATAGAGCACTAACCTTATTGTAGCAGATGTAAAAAGTCACCATCATTCATTTCTTGGCACTTTTGGGGCTTCGTCAGCAAGTTTCTGAAGACGGATCGAAGCTGGACTGCTAGAATTGCTGCGATCTCATCCGAAATTTTCTGCTGCAGTCCTTGAAATGTATGAGAGTCGTTGCGATGCCCCTTAGACTTGAGGGCACCCACACAAAGTAATCGAACACTTACAGTTTAGGTGACCTGGGTGGCCAGTTAGGGCCGCAACAGGACTGACTGCTTCTAACCAGTCTGTTAGGCGTGAAGATCTTGTAAATGTGCTCCAAGGTTCGGCCTGCTGTATGGCCAGTTGCTCCATCCTGTTAGAAGTAACTGTAGGACTTTCGCTTCCCCGTTAATGCTGCCACAACTCCACTTCCAATCGTATCCACTCGCCCATGCCAGTTTCATTAGCCCCATCCCGTACATGGGAAGAAATCATCATCGTAATAGAGTTAGAGAAATCAGAGGTGGTCCAGAAAGTTTTAAGGGCTCATTTTTTCACGTACTATTAGAGAGTGTAACGGTAGAGAAACACTCTGAAGGTGGTTCAAAGAACCCCCTCCAGCCACCTAAGTGTGAATTACATGGTAGGAGCGTAGACTTAGACCTGATAGTTCACATATTCAGGTACGCAAAAATACAATTAAACCATACCTTAGTCCATATACGAATGAACAAATGATGTCAGTTAGTGTCATGGATCCCTACATTATAATTTCATCAAGCACATTGAGTGTTATTGAGTTATGAGACAAATGGCAAGGACTATTGAACGCTGTTGATGACTTCAAACAACGTGGTATAGCTGCTGCATTACAGTCACGAAATACAAAAATTCGCAGTTAATATTTCAATGGGCAGTCTGTTCGGTTTACCCTCCAAATTACGAGTACTAAATTGTTCTGGCCTAACAGCTAAAAACAAATTATCCATGTGACTTTAACCAGGAGACCAGAGAAAGATAATTTGAGCAATTTTATGCCTTCACAGTGTGGGCCCAGGCTGCAGCCTCGTAGAGATTAGCTTGTAATCCTTTGAATTAGCGATTAAACCCCGAAATGAGGGCTACCCGCATATTCAGAGGACGGAGACAAAATACCACCATTACAGTATGAAACTGGAATTAATGATGGAACGAACAGAACAGTAAGTATACCGTGCAAAGAAGATACAAACCGCAACATTTGTTAATACTTAACACGCTCGTTTTGCTTCTACCTTTCAATTATAGTTAATACAAAAATATCAGAGCACACTTTTTCTGGGTGTGCAGTATGTCTAGTAATTTAACGGCCCTCTTTCCTTACAAAAAATTAAGACAAAATAGCAGTAACAACAGTGACTTTCATTCGTATGTAACAAAATGGAACTGGCATATCTGAAATACGTTGCTGATGAAGGTGACGTGTGATGTTAAAGATTCGTGCATCGTTAGAAGATAAACAAGCAATTGCTTCCTAAAACGTAAGACGACATACGTCGAAGTTCATATTTAGTTCCAAACTAACTATAAGACGCCCTTTTTGTACAAGAATATCATTCAGTTTCTTATTTAGAACAGAACAAGAAATGAATTATCAGCGTCTTGTAAAATGTTTGCCTCTCAATATTTGTTTATTTATACTGCTGACAGGATTTGTTTCGTTGTTTTCTGCCATTTGCGTTGACAACACTAACGTATAATGTCTGATTATGTAAAAAAATACTTTTTAATTACTCTTCGGAGAAAAGCTGTGTAACGCATTGTGCTGTGTGCAAGGCTATGGAAAATACGAAACAGTTATAATCTGTACCTCGATCGATTTCAATCAGCTCCGTTACTCGAGAGCATTACCCTCCTCTCAAACGACCAGAAATAGAGACCCTGCGAAGAAGGTGTGAAGCATGTTGCATCTTTTCCTCAGTTTTGTGCCTGTAATTACGATACACATTACGAAGACAAATGTAAATGGTCTGCGCAGCAGCCAAAGCGTCCATTCCTGTTGTAGGTCATGACACTGCCATAGCCACATGAATTTTACTGATTTTATTGTTTGTTCAGCTTCGATAATGGTGCGAGTCGATTGGACACTACATTCTCCTCTTTGATTTTCCGTTTTGCTACTAGCCACAGGTAATCGAAGTTGTCATTTCCCAACCATGACAGATAATACCGCCCCGATATTAGTGCGTACTAGTTGACAGAAGTTTTTTTTCAGAAAAATTCACTTCTTGCAACGTAGTGTTCGTACACCTAAACGTATGTAAGAAGTAGCGAAATGATGGATCTTGGGCCTCTGTAGGAGACGATGACCTTTATAACGGATTAAACTACAAAAATTCAGTTCTTTGTTATATATTATGTGAGACCAAGACATTGGTCAACATAATTCAGAATAATTAACGTATGAGAATCTCTCTTTGAAACTCTCAGAAATGGTATTTCCAAATTTTTATGATAAATGCGGGTTTTGATTGGACGTAGCCAATTCTGTCCAAAGAGTTATAGGCAATAAGTGTTGTTCCAAATTCTAATTGTCATTAAACAGCTGCATGTGGATTTTATCGTTCGTGACAAGATTTTGAACTATAGTCTTTGTAGCATACATTTAAATTTTTCTTTAATCATGAATTTTTATTAAGAAAATATATTACCTCCTTTGGTAATGCAGTTTGATGTCTTCGTATGCGACTCCTGGCTATACCGACCAACTCGTTATAACACTGGTGCGAGTGCATGTCACAGCGTGTTCTACCTTTTATCATTCTTCATCTTGGCTGCGATGAGTTAGAGAGCTGACTGCTCCTGTGATTGCATTTATTCTACTAAGAAACGATTAAATAGCTGACTCAGGACTTGAGTTCTGATTATATTTATAAGTATTGAAAGCATAACGTCTGACCACCATAAACAAAAAAGGAACACAGAATTTTCTATTATTTGTAGCGTTTACAGTGACCCTTTATCCACCTAAGCTACATTTGTTCAGATTTCTTTTTTGGTGTCGACATAATAAACGATGGATGACCGCTACTGTTGCGAGAGAGGTATTGTATAATTAGCGTCTCCATGCCTACTGAATTAAATCAAACAGATCTGCTGAATCATACTTAGAAATGAAGTCACTAAACAATGGCTGGTTGTCTGTCGCCGTGCAGGACTGAAAGAAGCCGGACACGTTCGAGCAGGATTAGTGTTGTATGGGTTCCGTAGAAACTTAATGATGTATACAGATACCGCAACTGCATGTTTTGACGAGTGAGTTTGCAAGTATCAAACTATGTGATACAAATGGCCGTATCCTTTAAATGCATTGGCTTAAAAGCTTTAATTTTACACGTCGGAAAATTACGATAGACTTTAGTATTTGACATAAATTTGAACTTGATACTTGTTTCCGTTCTTGAGAAACAGGGATCTCAGTAGACGGACAGACAAACAGAAGATCAAAACAAAGTCCTACAACGGTTCAGTTTTCACCGATTGAGGTGCGTAACCCTAAGAAGAGATTTTATCAAAATATTACTTCCAATTAATTCCTTATTACCTACCAGATTGATACATTATATACTTAATCTAATTTCGGTACCACACGTTGACAGTTGCTTTCCATTCGAACGAGTTATTATAATTCACGAGATGGGAACCGAAACCCTTACGTAACTCATACCAAGCTTCATATTTGACAGGACACAGGCGTTGAACATTATTCTTGTTGTGCTCTAAAAGTGAAATTTCTTTGGTAGGAGAGTAGGTGAAAACGGATTACCGAAACCACATTCCATATTTAAAGGCACATTGGCAGGATGGATGTGGATGTATAGCAGAAACGTAGATATAAGTTCAAAACGTAAATACTGAATTATATAATATATTAATTAGTACAAGGGATTGTATCGATTGTGGCGTCCATCCGCTGAAACATTAGAATGATTCGGCAGTTCAGCTGTCTTGCCGAGAAGAAGGCACTTTTCTTGTTCTGGAAGCCGTCCTGATCGCCTGATCGGACGCGTATCGGCCATCGCTGCAGATAATTATTTGGCACACCGCCGTTATTATACAGTGTGTCCCATTTATCTTCAACACCCTAAGTAACTGTTTGTCCACATGCAAATTACAAAATGTTTCAAGCAAACATTCTTTAGCCGTCACGGGAACATCAATCAGCACGACTGCTTTCGTTGTAGCTTTGTTTTTTTACAAAGATATGAACAACGGTATGACTTTTTTAAACGGTATCCTGTATTTTTAATCCGTAATACATTTCCTCTCCTAAAGACCTATTAAAAAATGTATCACAGTGCACCATTCACTGAAACACAATTACGTAACACAACACAGACCTTGAGCCCGAAATCACAAATTCGTCCACTTGCCGGAGCTATCAGAAAACAAATGAAAACCAAGTAAAAAATAAAACAAAATTATCTTTGACTCTACTGTACCATTGCCCAGGAGTAGAACATTCAAAGGTGCTCAATGTGGAGACCCTGGACATCGATATACTGGTGCACACGTTGAATGAAATAATTATTTACTGCTTCCAGTGTTGGCTGCTAAAGAGAATTACAAGCAAGCACGGTACGTTCCTGCAGATTCTTGGAGTTGTTGGAATATCGCGATAGACAATGTCTTTAATGAATCCCCAAAGAAAAAAGTCCAGAGGATTTAAATCAGGAGACGTAGCAGGCCAAGTAACTGATCCTTCTCGACCAATCCATCTGGCAGGATACCTTCGGATCATAACACGACGTGCACGAAGGCATTAGCAGTGGACATCCATCGTGTTGATACCACATAGGCATTCTCGTTCTTAGCGGCACATAATCCAGAAGAGAAGGAAGAATTCGTCTGAGGAAGTTGGCATACGCTGTGCCGTTTAGACTACCATTGATGAAATGGGGGCCAAGCATCCCATCCCAGACGTTAACTCTCCATTGATGCTGATGTTCCCCATGTCTAAGCCATTATGGGTTGTCGCTGGACCAACAATGCATGTTCCTTGCATTTACTTGTCCTTTGTTTGAGAAGGAACATTCATCGGTAAGTAGGACATTGGAGAAGACTTTCGGGTTAGCGAAGATTTTCTGCTGTGCCCACTGACAGAACTACACGATTCCCGTACAATTCTTGATGCAGGTGTACATGGTAAGGATGGAACCGGTGACGTGTAAGAATACGATGTACACTGGTTTTAGGAGTGCCAGTCTCACGTTCAAGCTGTCGTGTGCTCACTTGTGGGTTCATAGCAACGGAAGCGGGAACAGTAACTTTGGCAGCTTCGTCTGTGCGAGTGCTACGACGGTTGCGTTGTCGTGGGTTGAAACTTCCCGTTTCCTAAAGCGTCGCTACAATGCGAGAAAACATCCATCGGGAAGGTGGGTTCTTGTCATGATGTCGCTCTCTGTACAGTTCCGCTGCCTGCGTAGCATTTCGCCTACCTTCAACAACAATAACAACAACAATAAAAGAAACGTTATGTCTAGAAAGAAATTTTCACTCTACAGCGGAGTGTGCGCTGCTATGAAAGTTCCTGTGTGAAATTATCATTTCATTCTAGAAACATCCCCCAGGCTGTGGCTAAGCCATGTCTCCGCGATATCCTTTCTTCCATAAGTGCTAGTTCTGCAAGGTTCGCAGGCGTGCTTCTGTGAAGTTTGGAAGGTAGGAGACGAGGCACTGGCGGAATTGAAGCTGTGAGGACGGGGCGCGAGTCGTGCTTGGATAGCTCAGTTGGTTGAGCACTTGCTGCGAAAGGCAAAGGTCCCGAGTCGAGTCTCGGTCCGGCACACAGTTTTAATCTGCCAGGAAGTTTCAAACATTATGTCGACGCAGTTTGTAGGAGGGACAGCCTTTACGGTATACCTACTCTACACAACCGTATTTAAAAGCAGTAAACTACCGTACTAAATGTACCCGTACATAAGAAAAGAGTATTCCAATTACTGTTCTGCTAACTTACAGTCCCCATATATGAGTAGCATTTCTACCTTCTCGTTGTTTGTGTACATTCTGCTTACACCACTCTTCAACTGACGATGGTTGACTGAACGACGCGTGTGCATTCTAATCTGTCAACGTCAGCACGTGGACGTGTTAGTTTACCCCAAGTACCTGCACTAAGCGCTGGCAGCATCAACGTCAGTTTTGTGTTACATAATTAGTAACGTTGCGTTTCAGTGAATTGTGCACTGTGATAAATTTTTAAATAGGTGTTTAGGAGAGGAAATGAATTACCGAGTAAAAAGAACAGGGCGCCGTTTAAAAGGTCATACCGCTGTTCATACCTTTGTGAAAAAAACAAAGCTACAACGACGGCAATCATGCTGATTGATGTCCCACTGACGGCTAAAGAACATTTGCTTCAAACATTTTAATTTGCAACTGGACAAACAGTTATTTACGGTGGTCATGACAAATGGGACACACTGTATATAGATTGAGACGCAATCTCACTAGGCGTACTCATAGTTACAGATAGCAAGAGAATTAATGTGTCCATGTTATTTAATTTAGCATAATATTTTTTCAACACAGTGATATTATTTAATCTTGTGTTTCATTTATGTTGCAAGCTATTATTCCATTTAAACGGCGTTTTGGCAAGTCTAAAGTTTCCGTGTTACAAATTATATCAAAGGCCCAGTACGAAACAAAGCATTGAAATTATTCAAATAACGAAGTCCGATAAAGAAAAATCACTAACGGTCCAATTTACAATGAACGGACCTTACGCAAAAAGCCGTTGTTAAGCGCATAAAGCCTGTCTAAACAGATCACATTCTATTATCATTAATTATTATTGTTTGTTTGTCCTTCGATATACTCAAACCAGACACAAAAAGGCACGATAAATCAAACATTCTTCCATTAATCAATATTTCAGGAACTGTGTTTTTTACACCAGTGAAGCTTTTTTCACTAATAAGTTTTACAAGAGTTTTCGCGCTACTGAGACCGTTTTACTGTAGCAGATCCTGTAGTACTGCTTCCATTGACTGTGTATGTTTCAGAGGAATGTTGAGCCTAGTAGTTCGATTCTTGACAGTAACGTCTTGGTAATAACTCGTCTTTGATGCTCACCTGACCCATTCAGTAAATTGTTTTGCTCCAACTGTTTCGCCTAACTGGCGAATCGTTGCTGTCCATTCTATATGCAGGAATTCTAGATCCACTTGCTAGGCATACGAATGTTTTCTTGGATGTACCACGAGTTTATCTTTTTCTCTATTTAACCTTTATCCTTCTGAAATGAAATCAAATTACTTCATCCTACATCTATTGATCCAACATTAATTCTAATTAAAAACTACACATACTTTGTGATGGCTAATAATAGTGCTAAGTAAAACATATATATTTTCACCTTAGAAATGTTTCAATATTTACATTAGTCGGCATCCACCTCTGGAATCACTCTCTACAGCGTCTCTTGCCCACTTCCCAAAAGAATTTCTCTCCTCTTTTGATTCGTAGGGAGAGTATCATTACCGCTCCACTTGAAACAGTTGTTTCTAGTGGCTGGTGAATTTGGTAGCCCTGTGCTGTTAGACAATGCATGTGGAAATATGATAAACGTTTAGAGAAAACTCTGCTAGTATTAACACTACGGCTGCTACGAATCGCTGCGCTCCAACCTAGCGTTCGCCCCGACAATTTGTAGATACTGTTTATCTGTTCCCAGAGGTGCCGTTTATAACACCTACATTGTAACATCTATGCCTTCTTTCTGCCCGAATTAATTAGTTCTCGTATCGGTCCGCTACACCTTAGCTACACCAGCCGCTATGTACACTAGCTACCTTGTGTTATGTCCACTGCAGCATTTGAGATAGCTGTGCTATTTGCTGTCATACAACCACATGTCTGGGATGATACGCAAATATCTACTCAAACTGAATTTTTGTGTGCTTCAGTTAGCTGTAAGCCAATGGTTTCGGTCGAGTCTTCGATAACTATTCCCGTGTACTAAATTATTTGTTGTTTGTTGTGGCTGATTATAAGACAAAATAAATAATGTTCTTCCTCAAAGTTACACACCTATTAAGTACATTTCAAATAATTGTCTCTATAACATTTCGTGTCACAAGTCCAATCAAAATTTATTATTTCTTTGATTATTATGGATTCTTTATAATGTTGTATACAAAAATATATGATTATTCTTTCACTAACACTAGAAAACCGGCTTGTAATTAGAAACCTGTACTGTGCATGTAGAAAGCTACTCTGTGAAGTCTCTAGTGTTATATCTGCCTCTGATTCACAGGTTTAATGAAGGTGACCAATGACTTAATTTTGCACGTAAATTATGAAGAGATCTGGAGTATGATCAGTAACATTTTTAAAATCAACTGAATTACGTGAATTTGCAATTATTATTAAAACAATTAAGACATAATAAGCCAAGTACGAGGGTAGTTCAATAACTAATGCCCCACATTTTTTTCTCAGAACATGTTTATTGTTAAGTGTCAGAATTTGGTGACAATATACATCAACATGTGTTGTCCCTGTCCTATTTTTCTACGTAGGACCATCACGTTCTATGGCCGTACGCCAACGTTGTGGAAGGGCATGTATTCATTGCGGATGAAAGCTCTTGTTCTGTAGGTGTATCCATGTTTTCACTGCATTACTGACACCGTCGTCATCTTCAAAGTGTGTTCCCCCTAGAGAATCTTTGCGCGGCCAAAAGGATGGAAGTCCTGGGGTGCTACGTCTGGACTGTAGAGTAGATGAGGCAAAGATATCCAACTAAATTTGGTGATGTGTTCCCGGATTCGCAGACTTGAGTGGAGGCAGGCATTATCGTGTTGGAGGCACATTTCTGCTGGATTCTTGTCCGGTCGAACACATCAGAAAGAGAAAATTGTTAAGGCTTTCGTGGCCACTTTTTGACAAACTGCCTATTGGCTTCTGTCTCGGGTTCTTCGGCAGACGCTCACATTGTAATTTTACTGACGTTTCGCCAGCACGAGTGGCTGGCATTGTCAAAGCTTCACCCTATATTTCCGGTGGTGAACTGGAGCCGAGCTCGCGGCCGCAGACTGTACGTACATGGCGCGCTAACGTCCGAGGGCTTCTCCACGGTCATTTCCGGTGCGGTGTTCCTCTTGCTACCTGCGACGGTCGTTCGCTGCAGGACGAGAAGCCAGGATCCGTTTACCTTAAGGCTTTCCTCTTTCTTGCTGAAGCTGTTCCGTGTTTGTATTTCCGACGTCCACGTACGAGGTGAGGACATACTCCTTCCCGCTTACAAGTGGTTTCACCACCCACCAACCACTTTCCACAGCTGATTACAACAGTAAGTGGCGAACAGCTAACAAGCTTCAATGTTTCCAACAAGATCGTTCCCCACCGCTGGTCCATAATCATCCGCAGTTCGGAAAAGTCTCTGATGTAAGTAGATTACTCCATTAACTTCCCACATTCTCGCTAGAATGATTCCCCATGCATGTGACAGATCTTCATGGAATGTGCATAATTCTCTTTGTATTTTTGGAGTTCTCAAAATGTATATGTTTTTCCTCTTATTGTTTTCGGATGCTTTTGTTTATTCAGTTTGTGTTGAGTCGATAGCAGCTCCTTATTCACCTAATTGTTGTGGCCATATGTCGATATTATGCTGAATTTTTCGCAACTACCCTGAGTAATGCAGTTGTCAAACTACCAAAGCAGCCAAAACTTATGGCATGAAAGGCTGAGAGAACCCGAAGGTCAGATTCAGGTACCTAAATTGGAAGTACATCACAAATCATCCATTAATTACACTTCTAGGGAGCTCTAGATCACTCACCATCTTTCTGAAAGAAAATAAGAAGAGAAAACACTCTTTTTAAAGGACACCATACCTCTCAGATCAACAACACAAGACACAAATTCGCTGGACGGAATACTATAAAGATACATCAAACAGGGGATATGGGAAGTGATAACCAGCTCTCTTCAACTCAAGCTAAACAAATGACAAAATTTCGATCTGATCAGTCACGGAGATTCCTACGCAGATAACCTAATTACAAAAAATATCTCCAGAACTATAACTGGAGTCCTAAACCTAAAGACCAGCACTGCTCATACACAGATTCTGCTCTTGTTGTCCCACTATCTCTGAGCTTCTGATGTGGTTAATGCCGCATGGCTTACTTGACTTAATAGTTTCAGCCTCGGCAGTGTTCACGTGCATGAGCCTCTGAATCCACCTCCCTGCACCCAACTTAATACACTATACAGCCAGACATATCACCTTCTTATGTCTTGAAGGCTGTGTGGTACACGATCCACCAACACACTGATCATCTCGTTGGGTGGTTGGTTCCTAAACACAGTACTCGGCGGCAGTCCTGTGGTGCTTTTAGAAGGTTCGTTCATGACATCCAGCAAGTCTACTAAAAGACGTCCCAGAACACATGGTATTTGATGGATTAAAAAGCAGAAAACCTGCATAAACTACGTACCTCTTGTATAATCCTCCTTACTCTGGGGTTTAATGATCGGAGGCAAGTGGAGATGAAGTTGGCTTAATTCGGGGACGCCGCAGCAACGTCACACACCATCGTGAACAAAACTGCTGTCCTTCATTCGAAATCACCTCATCTATGCATCTGACTGGCTTCAAGAGCTTCCTCCGAAATGCGGTCAACACAGTCCCCTAGCTGTGTCCTTTCATAGTGGAATCAAAGCCACAACCTTTGTTGTTAAGTCAAACACTACCAAAATAGAGTTGAATGCAAGTCTCATTTTGGAAGGGGGTCCAGAAGATCTGTTGTGGCCAATTACCGGCCGTAACTTCGCTGTTAGGACGCAGATAAGGCGATGTGGTGGAGTACTTTGCCTTTCTGCAAGTGTTTCAGATGGACTACACCTGGTGGGTTCTTCACTCTACAATATCAAAATCCCAGGACGTTTGCTTAGGTCCGCATCCAATGGAACGTTGTTCACTAACATATCTGATGAACTGAACAACAAGAGCGATTCCTCCAAATTCCCTTGGTGATAAATACCACTGTCTTACCGTAGTCTGCTCTTTGTTCCTACATTTACAGCTTAAATGCGGGAGTGCTACGTCTTCTCCCTGTACCTTTGAGACTTCCTTCAACGAGAAGGATACATTATATTCAAATACTAAACTCTTGAGATAATACGATTTAACATGGTTCTCTTCGAGATCTCCTTCGTCAACTAGACCAATCATCGAGTGCACGTAGTGTCCACTGCTAGTGCCTGGCGCATGCCTAAAATTTAATACCGAACTCTTGAAGTTACAGTACCCACCAAGCAAGTCACCAGTCATTAAGTCATTAATTTAGCTGCGAGCAAGAATTGTAGCGCTTTGTTGTCAGCGTCAATTCAGGTTTTGCATGAAAACAGGATTGCAGCATTTGAAAACTTCACACGATGCTGAGGGCTTCTAACTCAGTTACGGAATAATTCCTTTCACGTCCTGATAAAACTCTACTCCCAAAGGAGATAGCTTTCCTACCCTTGGTTCAACCTTTTTCATATTCCGGAAATAGAAGCACACAAAGAAGCGTTTCGGCACTGTCCGTGATTATGCAGAAATCATAAGGCAGGATGTGCTACAAGAGGAGCAGCTGAGAGTGCATTCTTCAACACCTACAATACACATTCAGCTTCAGAACGCAATTCCCAGAGCATTTTCTTTCCTATCAGTTGAAACAAACGTGCTGCTGTTAGGACTCTTCCAAGACTCCATTAGGCACACAACATGTATGCTGTTGTTGTCTTCAGTCCTGAGACTGGTTTGATGCAGCTCTCCATGGTACTCTATCGTGTGCAAGCTGCTTCATCTCCCAGTACCTACTGCAACCTACATCCTTCTGAATCTGCTTAGTGTACTCATCTCTCGGTCTCCCTCTACGAATTTTACCCTCCACGCTGCCCTCCAATGCTAAATTTGTGATCCCTTGATGCCTCAAAACATGTCCTACCAACCGATCCCTTCTTCTAGTCAATTTGTGCCACAAACTTCTCTTCTCCCCAATCCTATTCAATACCTCCTCATTAGTTACGTGATCTATCCACCTTATCTTCAGTATTCTTCTGTAGCACCACATTTCGAAAGCTTCTATTCTCTTCTTGTGCAAACTAGTTATCGTCCATGTTTCACTTCCATACATGGCTACACTCCAAACAAATACTTTCAGAAACGACTTCCTGATACATAAATCTATATTCGATGTTAACAAATTTCTCTTCTTCAGAAACGCTTTCCTTGCCATTGCCAGTCTACATTTTATATCCTCTCTACTTCGACCATCATCAGTTATTTTACTTCCTAAATAGCAAAACTCCTTTACTACTTTAAGTGTCTCATTTCCTAATCTAATTCCCTCAGCATCACCCGATTTAATTTGACTACATTCCATTATCCTCGTTTTGCTTTTGTTAATGTTCATCTTATATCCTCCTTTCAAGACACTGTCCATTCCGTTCAACTGCTCTTCCAAGTCCTTTGCCGTCTCTGACAGAATTACAATGTCATCGGCGAACCTCAAAGTTTTTATTTCTTCTCCATGAATTTTAATACCTACTCCAAATTTTTCTTTTGTTTCCTTTACTGCTTGCTCAATATACAGATTGAATAACATCGGGGAGAGGCTACAACCCTGTCTCACTCCTTTCCCAACCACTGCTTCCCTTTCATGTCCCTCGACTCTTATTACTGCCATCTGGTTTCTGTACAAATTATAAATAGCCTTTCGCTCCCTGTATTTTACCCCTGCCACCTTTAGAATTTGAAAAAGAGTATTCCAGTCAACATTGTCAAAAGCTTTCTCTAAGTCTACAAATGCTAGAAACGTAGGTTTGCCTTTTCTTAATCTTTCTTCTAAGATAAGTCGTAAGGTCAGTATTGCCTCACGTGTTCCAACATTTCGACGGAATCCAAACTGATCCTCTCCGAGGTCTGCATCTACCAGTTTTTCCATTCGTCTGTAAAGAATTCGCGTTAGTATTTTGCAGCCGTATCTTATTAAACTGATAGTTCGATAATTTTCACATCTGTCATCACCTGCTTTCTTTGGGATTGGAATTATTATATTCTTCTTGAAGTCTGAGGGTATTTCGCCTGTCTCATACATCTTGCTCACCAGCTGGTAGAGTTTTGTCATGACTGGCTCTCCCAAGGCCGTCAGTAGTTCTAATGGAATGTTGTCTACTCCGGGGGCCATGTATATGATGCAAAATTAACTACAGAGGGAGAGGAATAATAAGGGATGTGTTACAGGCTCGATGATCGCAATTACAGGCACCTCAGCACTTGATAATTCACTGACCAATTAAAACAGCATACAAATTTCGATAAAATTAATCAAAAGCAAGCATATATGTGATGTATCAGCCTTGATTGAGGCATCCCAACTGATGCCTTTGAGTGATGTTTCACACTGGGCTAGTGACGAGGCGTCATACTAAATGACAAATATGACTCAGATGTGGCCTGAAGGTAGAACGTTCCCGGTTGCGGTGTAATTTTGCTGTTATACCTTTAATGATGTCGACAACGATGCATTAGGAATGAATGGAGAAAGTGGTGTGGTCACACACCTTGAGTTGAAACACAACAACGCAGTTCCCTAATTTTTCCGCATAATTAATTCTTCAATCATAATGTAACTGTGATGTAATTTCTGTCGTATGCACATTTTATTATTTTATTAATGTTGTTCTATAATAATTAATTCTAAAGGTGGCAGGGGTAAAATACATGGAGCGAAAGGCTATTTATAATTTGTACAGAAACCAGATGGCAGTAATAAGAGTCGAGGGGCATGAAAGGGAAGCAGTGGTTGGGAAAGGAGTGAGACAGGGTTGTAGCCTCTCCCCGATGTTATTCTATCTGTACATTGAGCAAGCAGTAAAGGAAACAAAAGAAAAATTTGGAGTAGGTATTAAAATTCATGGAGAAGAAATAAAAACTTTGAGGTTCGCCGATGACATTGTAATTCTGTCAGAGACGGCAAAGGACTTGGAAGAGCAGTTGAACGGAATGGACAGTGTCTTGAAAGGAGGATATAAGATGAACATTAACAAAAGCAAAACGAGGATAATGGAATGTAGTCAAATTAAATCGGGTGATGCTGAGGGAATTAGATTAGGAAATGAGACACTTAAAGTAGTAAAAGAGTTTTGCTATTTAGGAAGTAAAATAACTGATGATGGTCGAAGTAGAGAGGATATAAAATGTAGACTGGCAATGGCAAGGAAAGCGTTTCTGAAGAAGAGAAATTTGTTAACATCGAATATAGATTTATGTATCAGGAAGTCGTTTCTGAAAGTATTTGTTTGGAGTGTAGCCATGTATGGAAGTGAAACATGGACGATTACTAGTTTGGACAAGAAGAGAATAGAAGCTTTCGAAATGTGGTGCTACAGAAGAATACTGAAGATAAGGTGGATAGATCACGTAACTAATGAGGAGGTATTGAATAGGATTGGGGAGAAGAGAAGTTTGTGGCACAACTTGACTAGAAGAAGGGATCGGTTGATAGGACATGTTTTGAGGCATCAAGGGACCACAAATTTAGCATTGGAGGGCAGCGTGGAGGGTAAAAATCGTAGAGGGAGGCCGAGAGATGAGTACTCTAAGCAGATTCAGAAGGATGTAGGTTGCAGTAGGTACTGGGAGATGAAGCAGCTTGCACAGGATAGAGTAGCATGGAGAGCTGCATCAAACCAGTCTCAGGACTGAAGACAACAACAACAACAATAATTAAACATCAAAGATTATACTACTGGCCATTAAAATTGCTACACCATGAAGAAGTGCAGATAATAAACGGGTATTCATTGGACAAATATATTATACTAGAACTGAAATGTCATTACCTTTTCACGCAATTTGGGTGCATACATCCTGAGAAATCAGAACGCAGAACAACCACTTCTGGCCGTAATGACGGCCTTGATACGCCTGGGCATTGAGTCAAACAGAGCTTGGATGGCGTGTACATCTACAGCTGCCCATGCAGCTTCAACACCATACCACAGTTCATCAAGAGTAGTGACTGGCGTATTTTGACAAGCCAGTTGCTCGGCCACCATTGACCAGCCGCTTTCAATTGGTGAGAGAAATGGAGAATGTGCTGGTCAGGACAGCAGTCGAACATTTTCTGTATCCAGAAAGGCCCGTACCGGACCTGTAACATGATGTCGTGCATTATCTTGCGGAAATGTAGGGTTTCACAGGGATAGATTGAAGGATAGAGCAAAGGGTCGTGACACATCTGAAATGTAACGTCCACTGTTCAAAGTGTCGTTACTGCGAACAAGAGGTGACCGAGACGTGTAACATATGGCACCCCATACCATCACGCCGGGTGATACGCCAGTACGGCGATGACGAATACACGCTTCCAATGTGCGTTCACTGCGATGTCGCCAAACACGGATGAGACCATTATGATGCTGTAAACAGAACCTGGATTCATCCGAAAAAATGACGTTTTGCCATTCGTGCACCCAGGTTCGTCGTTGAGTACACCATCGAAGGCACTCCTGTCTGTGATGCAGCGTCAAGGCTAACCACAGCCATGGTCTCCAAGCCGATTGTTCATGTTACTGCAAACGCCGTCGAACTATTCGTGCAGATGGTTGTTGTCTTGCAAACGTCCCATTCTGTTGACTGACGGATCGAGACGTGGCTGCACGATCGGTTAGAGCCATGCTGATAAGATACCTGTCATCTCGACTGCTAGTGATACGAGGCCGTTGGGATGCAGGACGTCGTTCTGAATTACCTTCCTGAACCCACTGATCCCATATTTTGCAAACAGTTATTGGATCTCGACCAACGCGAGCAGCAATGTCGCGATAGGATAAACTACAAACGCGATAGCCTACAATCCGACCTTTATCGAAGTCGGAAACGTGATGATACGCATTTCTCCTCCTTACACTAGGCATTACAACAACGTTTAACCAGGCAACGCCTGTCAACTTCTTTTTGTGTATGAAAAATCGGTTGGAAACTATCCTCGTGTCAGTACATTGTAGGTGGCGCCACCGGCGCCAACCTTGTGTGAATGCTCTGAAAAGCTAATCATTTGCATATCACAGCATCTTCTTCCTGTCGGTTAAATTTCGCGTCTGTAGCACGTCATTTTCGTGGTGTAGCACTTTTAATTGCCAGTAGTGTAATTCAAAGAAGCTAATTAAAAAAGAATATTCTAACTATTATGTAGTAAAACACTGGCCTTGTCAGGGAAGTATTCATTTATGTATGAGGACTTTTGAACTAAGGTGTAGTGTCTCTGGGCGCGTAAGCCCGGAGTCATGCACAAGCAGTCGGAGAGAGAGTCTTTAGCGACAAGTGGACAAGTGCAGACTGGGTGTGCGGGAATAAACTGCAAGGTTTTTAATACATGGTGAGGCATATTGTGTGGCCCGTAACAGGCACAGTACATTGTCATTAAGAGAAATTAATATCCAAGAAGAGTATTGTGCACCCAAACTTGTTACGGCAATAGCGAAGAGCTAGTCGCCATACATCGTCAACGAATAATGCCATACATCGCACCAGCTGCAACTCACCGACCAGACTCATCTTTGGATTGTAAAACGCTAGCCAGCTTAGTAGTTTTCCTTAACTGAATAACAGAGTGTTCAGTGCAGCAACTATTTCAGTGTAAATTAACTTTCCCTCAAACATTTACCAAACATGCTCCTATCCTATCATTATTATTGACTCCGAGAATACCACCAGTGAAGGAATAATAAAACATTGAAAGTGATGAACTTATCTAATGAAGGTAACTATGATAAATAAATCCAGTTTTCAAAACTGATAAATATCTAAAACTGCCATTTAACAGCAGTGAACTTCCTTGCTACTAGTTAAAGAATAATGACTAACAGTAAAAGAGTAAAAGTATAATTTAAATGAAATCTGACAAAATACTGCTTCAGAATAATATATTTCATGGTTCTTTTGTGCACTGCGAACGCTTTATACATTTGTAAGTAACATAGCAGTGAAGTGTAAAATTACACTCCTGGAAATGGAAAAAAGAACACATTGACACCGGTGTGTCAGACCCACCATACTTGCTCCGGACACTGCGAGAGGGCTGTACAAGCAATGATCACACGCACGGCACAGCGGACACACCAGGAACCGCGGTGTTGGCCGTCGAATGGCGCTAGCTGCGCAGCATTTGTGCACCGCCGCCGTCAGTGTCAGCAAGTTTGCCGTGGCATACGGAGCTCCATCGCAGTCTTTAACACTGGTAGCATGCCGCGACAGCGTGGACGTGAACCGTATGTGCAGTTGACGGACTTTGAGCGAGGGCGTATAGTGGGCATGCGGGAGGCCGGGTGGACGTACCGCCGAATTGCTCAACACGTGGAGCGTGAGGTCTCCACAGTACATCGATGTTGTCGCCAGTGGTCGGCGGAAGGTACACGTGCCCGTCGACCTGGGACCGGACCGCAGCGACGCACGGATGCACGCCAAGACCGTAGGATCCTACGCAGTGCCGTAGGGGACCGCACCGCCACTTCCCAGCAAATTAGGGACACTGTTGCTCCTGGGGTATCGGCGAGGACCATTCGCAACCGTCTCCATGAAGCTGGGCTACGGTCCCGCACACCGTTAGGCCGTCTTCCGCTCACGCCCCAATATCGTGCAGCCTGCCTCCAGTGGTGTAGCGACAGGCGTGAATGGAGGGACGAATAGAAACGTGTCGTCTTCAGCGATGAGAGTCGCTTCTGCCTTGGTGCCAATGATGGTCGTATGCGTGTTTGGCGCCGTGCAGGTGAGCGCCACAATCAGGACTGCATACGACCGAGGCACACAGAGCCAACACACGGCATCATGGTGTGGGGAGCGATCTCCTACACTGGCCGTACACCTCTGGTGATCGTCGAGGGGACAATGAATAGTGCATGGTACATCCAAACCGTCGTCTAACCCATCGGTCTATCGTTCCTAGACCGGCAAGGGAACTTGCTGTTCCAACAGGACAATGCACGTCCGCATGTATCCCGTGCCACCCAACGTGCTCTAGAAGGTGTAAGTCAACTACCCTGGCCAGCAAGATCTCCGGATCTGTCCCCCATTGAGCATGTTTGGGACTGGATGAAGCGTCGTCTCACGCGGTCTGCACGTCCAGCACGAACGCTGGTCCAAGTGAGGCGCCAGGTGGAAATGGCATGGCAAGCCGTTCCACAGGACTACATCCAGCATCTCTACGATCGTCTCGATGGGAGAATAGCAGCCTGCAATTCGGCGAAAGGTGGATATACACTGTACTAGTGCCGACATTGTGCATGGTCTGTTGCCTGTGTCTATGTCTATGTGCCTGTGGTTCTGTCAGTGTGATCATGTGATGTATCTGACCCCAGGAATGTGTCAATAAAGTTTCCCCTTCCTGGGACAATGAATCCACGGTGTTCTTATTTCAATTTCCAGGAGTGTATTTATTCTTCACTAAACTCTCCAGAAGCATCTTACAAAATAGAAAACCTGTATTTGCAAATACTTGCATTTCTAAAATCAGTAACAGTTAACATAACAGTGAGCAATACGAAGCGATTTATTACGTGTACTGTTTTGCACACACTTAACTTTTACGTGCACGTGTTCAGTACAAACTATTCTGCTGTTTTCTGACTGATTTTAATTCAGGGTATTAAATGTGTTTTTAATTCTAAAGTCGACTCAGTACTTTTGGTTCCGTTCTCGCCTGATTACAGTTCAGACATTAGTTAGTAATTAAAGTCTGTAAAAATTTAATAATCGTACAGTATTTAATTTTTGCTCACGTTGTGTGTTGGCGACCGTTCTCAAGTAATTTGCAATCTAAAATTATAGTGGATTGAGTTTATTTATTCCAAATTTCCTTAACTTTTTCTTATTTTTGTCAGAATTTCTTCATATCGGATCGCATGGAAGATGTCCCACAATAACCATTTGGTTACAACATTATCTGCACTTACCAGAATAGTTATTACTTTTCGGAATAAATGCTTTTCCCAAACAACAAGGATTATTATGTGCACCTGTCATTTAAAAATCATAATTAACCGGAGATGTAGTTCCGATAGAGGGTCATTCTATGATGTGCAGCAGACATCGTCCGCTGTCATTTTCAAGCCTTGAATAGCATACACTATGCCTTTCGTTTAGGTTTACTGCGATATAAACGATTCCCCATTCGTCTCTGCTGCACTTACATACTACTTTACTGGGTCACACGGCTAGAGCGCCGTCAGTCGGCATACAGTTACGCAGTGGCTGTGGCAACTACATGTTGTCTCATCAGTTTTTTTTTTTTTTTGAAGGACATTCTTTTTCTTGAAAAGAATTGATGGTTAATTTAGTAGACTCTGTGAATTTAACTAGCAAAATTCAGTCGGTTGTGGTAAAAGTCTGTTCATAGTTCAGAGAACGCTGGCTGCAAAAATTATAGGTAAAAGAGACTACGGAATTAACATGCACGTAACGAAATGGGATAGATGGTACAAACAATATATAACAGAGCAAAGTTTTCAACTGCTGCTTGGAACACCTGTGCAGACTGGAAGATGTGTGCCACAAGGAAACCTTTCAGCTAACATATCGAAGATTTTAGGTTACTCTCTGATTTTTTCTTCGTTTCAGGTGGAACTTTATTGAAATTAAAACTGGTGAATACAGCACACTTTTCTGTGTATTGCAAATCTCCCATGTGATGTTCATTGATAGTACGCTGTAGTTTCACATGAATGAGTAACTATCAACACCAAATACGATAATGGAACAGTTAGAATTTCGAAACACCATAAGAATAGCCTATAGGAATACAGTCATCTACATTTGTAATCACACAGCATTATGCAAGCCCGTCTACATCCTATCTCCCAATACATTACAGTTTTAGACCCAATTTAGATATCAACAAAGATGCTTTCTAATGTGCTGAAGTTTAATAAACTGACAGTCACTGGAAAGAGCATATATGATGGGCCAAATAAGCAGTCAACATCAATCCACAGTTCATTATTTATTTATCTTTCTTAAGTAATAAGCTTTCTTTGCGTAAAATTTGTAATTTTAGTGATATAAAATAAGGCATAAATTTAGAGTTGCCAGGTTGGAAACTGATCAGTGGAAGGAGATGGTCCTATCTACATGTTTCTAATGGTAAATTTGATTGGTGGTGGCTACGTTACATTTTGGTGGAGATTTGGATGGGGGAGGTGGTGGGAGGGCATATAAACCCGTGAATCAACGCGCTGTGGCCTGTCGCTGTTACTCGCTCTTGGAGGTACGAATTATAGGTTGAGTGACCTAAAGTTCAGGTGATTGCTGTTGGCTGGTGAAACAGCCACGCAGATTTGTAAGCGTTTCGCTGGTGTTACGCACGGATCAGCTGGGGGCGTTAAGCTGCTTTTCGTTTGTGTTTCAGGCGTGGGTTATAGACTTCAAAATTATTCACGGAGATTTCCAGTTGGATTAGCTAATAATACATAACTGCATTTCCACGAATTGACTGTAGGGTTTTTGTAAAGTGTTCACAGAACTTCGGAAGATTATTTTTGCGCGACCTTTTAGACGAATAAATAGTTAAGTACGTGTCCAGCAAATACAGAAGCATAGTTCTATTTACAACGCTTCTTCGAAATTTATCATCCTGCTATGATTTTTATTAACTGAACTTACATGGATTTGTTTAATCGCTGGACCTTTTGTGAAATCTCAATGGTTTTCATGAAGTAGAGCTACAGGCTATATACGTAAAGCTATACGACACGCTCTTACAATGGATTAAACGACCAAAGAAAGTCAGGGCCACAATACTCAGGAACCAATCGAACAAGTGTTTTTTTTAAGTAAATACTGTTGTGGATGAATTACATTTCTTTAAGTTCTTCATTATAATACACTGCTAACCTGCGGTGCGGTAGTTTTAATGATCAGCGGCGCATAAAATGTTGTTAGCAATTGACTCTTCAATTACTGGTTTAATTAGCAAAACTTGCTTATTTTATTTGTTTGAACGCTAAATAGCTGAAAGAAATATCTCTTGTTTAGAAATCAACATGGATTCCGCAAAAGAGAACTTGCGAATTTCAGCTGGCGGAATACCTCCATGAAATCGAAGGCGCCGTAGTCAAAAGCGCCCTGATTGATGCCGTGTTCCTTGATTTCAGGTAGGCATGTGATACAGTTCCGCACTGTCGTTCAACGAATAAAAAGAAAAGAATCCTAACTTAGTGGTACTGGACAGTATTCGTCACTGGATTCAGAAGTTCCTTGTAGGAAGAAATCATCACGTTTCTCTGAAAAGAATAAAACGAATAGTTTTGAAGATAATTCCGGTAGTACCTCGAGGAAGTTTGGTAGGACCGTTACTGTTTACAATGTATGTAAATGGTGTAGCGGACAACGTCGGTAGCTCCAAGATACTGTTCTCGGATCTAGTAGAAAGCGTCGGAAGCTCCGTAAGATTATTCTCAGATATCTATAAGAATGTAGAAACACCAGAAGATTGCAGGGAACAGCAGAAATATCTGCATAGGATTCAGGCTTGATGCAGAGATTAGCAGTTGACCCCGAAAGTAAGTAAATGTTACACATTGCGCGTAAATGGACAAAGAAGTAACTATCGTACTTTGAGGTACGTTTGGTGAATTGAAGGTAGAGGGGGACAAAGGAAAGGAAAGGTAAGGAACTACTGGTGTCAGCTGCTTTCGGACCGGGATTTCCCACTTACTAGGCAGTTCCGTTAATCACTGCACCACTCGTACACAGTGATTAAACACTGTGTCCGGGAGGGAAAGTGGTTAACGCATCTACCTAGTAAGTGGGAAATCCCGGGTTATGATTCGACTCATACACACATTTCCATTCGTCAGCGCTGATTCCACATAAATTCTTTATGCAGCTGACATCAATAAATGCTTCCCTAACCCTTACTTCCTCCACCCTCCACCTTGAATTTACTTAATTTGTATCACAGCCGTAGATTCTAAGTGGTTTCTGTTCTTTTCGGACATGTCAGAAACAACAGAGACCATGCAGTCATATATTTGAAGGAAACATTAGCACTATTGAAAATTCGTGGTAGATTAAAACTGTGAGCCGGACCGAGACTCGAACTCGGGACCTTTGCCTTTAGCGGGCTAGTGCCCTACCAACTGAGCTACCCAAGCACGCGAAAGGCAAAGGTCCCGAGTTCGAGTCTCGGTCCGGCACACAGTTTTTATCTGCCAGTAAGTTCCATATCAGCGCACACTCTGCTGCAGAGTGAAAATCTCATTCTGGAAAGATCCCCCAGACTGTGGCTGAGCCATGTCTCCGCAATATCCTTTCTTTCAGGAGTGCTAGTTCTGCAAGGTTCGCAGGAGAGCTTCTGTAAAGTTTGGAAGGGAGGAGACGAGGTACTGGCAGAAGTAAAGCTGTGAGGACGGGGCGTGAGTTGTGCTTGGGTAGCTCAGTTGGTAGAGCACTTGCCCGCGGAAGGCAAAGGTCCCGAGTTCGAGTCTCGGTCCGGCACACAGTTTCAATCTGCCAGGGAGTTTCATATAAGCGCACATTCCGCTGCAGAGTGAAAATCTCATTCTATTAGCACTATTGTTGACACAATGCAAAAAAAAGAAAGAAAAAAGGAAGTCGCAGACTGTGTGGTGGCTGCTTCCTTTAATTGTGCGTTTCTTCATCAAATTATTCAAGGCTTGGTGATGATGTCATACATAGGTATGGAGTCATCTTTCTTATCCATAAGACAATGCGAAACTCAATAGCACTAATGCAACCTTAAAATTGCATAAAAATGGGCGCATACCTGTTCGTGACTTCACGTCACACCTGTTTCCCTCTACTTCTACGTCAACATCTACTTACTAACCCCGCACGCTACAGTGCGATGCGTGACGGATGGTGTCCTGTACCACAAGTAGTCGTTTTCTTTCCTCCTTCACTCGCAGATGGAGCGAGGGAAAAGCGACTGTCTTTATGCCTCCATATCAGCCCTTATTTCTCGTATCTTTTCTTCGCGGTCCCTCGCGAAATGTATGTTGGCGGCAGTGGGATCGTTATGCAGTTAGCTTCAAATGTCGGTTCTCTAAACTTTCTCAGTAGAGCTCTTCGAAATCAATGTCTTCTTCCCTCCACGGAGCCGGCGAGAGTGGCCACGCGGTTCTACGCGCTACAGTCTGGAAGCGCGCGACCCCTACGGTCGCAGGTTCGAATTCTGCCTCGGGCATGGATGTGTGTGATGTCCTTAGGTTAATTAGGTTTAAGTAGTTCTAAGTTCTAGGGGACTGATGACCTCAGCAATTAATTCCCATAGTGCTCAGAGCTATTTTAGCCCTCCAGGAATTCCACTTGAGCTCTCGAAGCATATCCTACCGCTAACCAATCTAGCAGCTCGTCTCTGAATTACTTTGATGTCTTCTTTCAATCCGACCTTGTGCGGATCCAAAACACCCGAGCAGTACTAAAGAATATGTCACACTACCGTCCTATTTGCGGTGACATATACACATGAACTATACTTTCCTAAAATTCTCTCAATAAACCGAAGTCGACCATTCACCTTCCCTACCACAATTCTCACATGGCTCATTCCATTTCATACCGCTTCGCAACTTTATGGCTAGATATTTCAAAGGTGTCAGCCAGGACACTACTAATGCTGTATTCGAACATTAAGGTTTTGTTTTTCCTGCTCATCCGCTCTAACTTACAGAGACAGCTGTCATTCGTCACACCAACTTAAAATCTTGTCTAGGTCATCTTGTATCAACCTACAGTCACTTATCTTCGACACCTTCCTGCTCACCACAGTATCGTCAGCCAACAACCGTAGCTTGCTCCCGACCATGCCTGCCAGATCACTTATGTATACTTGTGACAATCACTAGAAACAGTACCAATTGCAAAATACCTGGGAATAACCATTCGGAGCGACGTAAAGTGTAATGATCCCATGTAACAAACGGTAGGAAAAACATTAGACAGGCTGAGAATTTGAGTAAGAATCTTGAAGAAATGTAGCTCATCCACGACAGAAGCTGCTGAAAGAGGCTTTATATATGTGTTCTTTAGTATTACTCAGCAATGTGGGACCAAGTAGGATTGATAGACTAGACAGATAAACAGGAGACAACGGAGAGCGGCACGTTTCGTAACTGGACATTTCAGTCGGCACGAAATGTTTACAAAGATGTTAGACGAAATCCAGCAGCAGACGCTGCAAGAGAGACAATGTATATCATAGTTAGTTCTACTTTAAAAATTACGAAGACGAGTGCGTGTCTCTAAGAGCGGAGCAACGTTTTACTCAAGTACTGACCCCAGCGAAAAAATTCGAGTAAATTGAGGTAATATGAAGATATACCGACACCCCACTCTTCGCAGGCCCCATTCGAGAATTTTAGTGAAATGTTTCGTTGGCCATCCTACTTTCGCTCAGGGGCAACAGGATCAGAAAACTTGCAGACCGCTGGCGTAGAGCGTGTGTCTGGAAGCAGCCGGCTTGCAGCAGCGTCCAGGTGGCCGGGCCTTCTCCCGCAGGGCTAATACGGCAGGACAGCGACACCGCGCCCCCGCCACCGGCCGCTGACTTTTATTGGTGATACGCCGCCCGAGGCGATGGCTGCCGTAACTTGGGGCTGGCGCGGCGGACGCCCCAATCTGGCGCTCGCCGGCGTGCCGTGCCGCCGCCCCCTACGTCATCGCGGGTTAGCTCGCCCCAAGTTGGACGCCAACTCCGCGCGGGGAACGCGCCCAAGTCTCAAAGTGGCGGGGAGCGCTCCGCGGCCGTAAATCAGGGCCAACTCTCGCCGCCGCCCCCTCACTTGCTTTGTTTCAGCCAAGTCTCCCGACAAAGTAGGCCACTTTACAGCGCACTCGAGAAACACGTCCTCGGTTTCTATTTCAGCGCGTGCTATCTTCCAGTGTTATCCAGGTAAATGACTCTTGGCGACGGAAGTAATTACGGAGTAATTAGTTTCGCCACCAATAGGAGGCGTTCCCTCGACTTTGGTACAGCTTTGTAGACGCGAGGTTACGTATTTCAGCTTTCAAGAAATACTCTCTAGCCGTGTCTTCCATCTCTAAGAAGTACAACTATTAAGGTCTGTGAACAAGTATGTTATAGCGTTTTTCGTCGGCGATAATAGATTGAGGTGACAAAAATTGTGGGATAGCAAAATGCACATATACAGATGGTTGTAGTACCGCTTGCACATAATGTGAAAAGGTGGGTCATTCGCGGAACAGTTTTTATACTCAGGTGTTTCATGTGAAAAGATATCCGTCATGGTTATGGCCTCAAAATGGGAATTAACAGACTTTGATCGTGGAATGGTAGTGGCAGCTAAGCACTACGAAAATCATTAGGGAATTCGGTACCTTGAGATCCAGAGTGTCAAGAGTGTACCGAGAATACCAAATTTCATGCATTACCTCTCACCACGATAGCGTTAACTTAACGACAGGAGAGCGGCGTTTACGTAGAGTTGTCAGTGCTAACAGTGAAGCAAGACTTTGTGAAATAACCGCAGGAATCAATGTGGGACGCACGACGAACATGTCCGTTAGGACACAATTGTGAAATTTAGCGCTAATGGGCTATGGCAGCAGACGATTGACGCGAGTGCCTTTGCTAACAGCACGACGTCGCCTGCAGCGCCTCTCTTGGGCTCGTCACCATATCGGCTGGACCCTACATTCCAGTTAGTAACAACTGATGGTAGGATTCAAATGTGGCGGAGACTCCAGGAAGCCGTGGTCCCAGTGTGCAAGCTGGTGGCAGCTCTGTAACGGTGCTGGCTGTGTTTACATGGAATGGGCTGGGTCCTCTGGTCCAACTGAAGCTATCGCTCACTGGAAACGGTTATGTTCCGCTACTTGGAGACCATTTTCAGCCATAAGTTCATGTTCCCGAACAACGATGGAATGTTTATGGAGACTATGAGCAACGACAGAACATTCGTGCGAATAATTTGGTCACCTAGATCGCCCGAGACGAGTCCCATTCAACATTTATGGGACATAATTGAGAGGTCAGTTTGCACACAAATCCAGCACCTGCAACGCTTTCGCGGTTATGGACGACTTTAGAGGCAGCATGGTTCAGTATTTCTGTAGGGACCTTCCAACGACTTTTTGAGTCAAAGCCATGTCGAGTTGCCGCGCTATGGCGGACAAAAACAGGTCCGGCCTGATGTGAAGAGGTATCCCACTGCTTTCGTCACCTGACTGTATTTTAGTTCACCAAATAGACAATAGTAGTGTGCATGTATGTTCCGGAAAAAACCGGCAGCCGTAAATAACGAATGGTTATGATAAGCCCCAAGAGGCTATACGCAGGTGATGCTGATATATTTAGAGATATCGCAAGGCTACAAAATTGTAACCAAATGCAAGATGATCTACATACTGGCTGTAGTTTGGGCTCTGAGCACTATGGGACTTAACTTCTGAGGTCATCAGTCCCCTAGAACTTAGAACTACTTAAACCTAACTAACCTAAGGACAGCACGCACACCCATGCCGAAGTCAGGATTCAGACCTGCGACCGTAGCGGTCGCACGGTTCCAGACTGTAGCGCCTAGAACCGCTCGGCCACATCGGCCAGCAGCTGTAGATTATCAGCATTAAAAAAATGTAACGTAGTGCAGATAAACTGATGGAAAGATCCATTATTGGGAGCATACCCGATTGCTGAGCAATTACTGGAAGCAGTCATATTCTGGAAATTTGTGGGAGTATACGAACATACCATTTTCAAGTGTAAAAATAACCGTTGAGAAAGCAGATGTCGGACTGTGATCCATTTGGAGAATCTTCAGAAAGTGTAGTCCACTTACGAAGGAAGTAGTTTCCTCACCGTTATATCAGACGAAAAGATTGTGGAAGTAAAATCAGAGACATTAGAGCTCCATTGAGGCTTCCCACTATCATTCTTCGCAGCATCATTCGCGACTGGGGCAGGAAAGGGGGATTAATTAACCCTTTAGCACATAACTTATTTAAGATATGCACTAAAATAATAGAATCAATGCCTGTAGTGTCACATTCCCGTACATAATCTTATTGGCGCACCCACAGAGGATTAGAGTACATTAATTGTAATGCTCCTGATGATGAAAAGATGGAATGAGTCGTACTAATCAATGTCAGTAAATAACAATAAAAATTATTTCACAAATAAATATGTTTTCCAGATCCTCTAGTTTTCTGGACACAATTTCATCAACAAACGGAGTACATTAGAGAGATATTCCATTACGTGATGTTTAGAGATCGTCATATCCTATGCAGCTTACAAATGTGCTTCTGGCAGTTAATTATAATATTGATTATTCACCGTAATTCTTGGCGATGTAACTGCACAACAATGGACATACTAATGCCATAATACTAGGAAGAGCTCAGGTATGACTCCATAAGTAAAATACAGTTCAATACTAAATCAGGTTTACATTCAAATCAGAGGAAAAGAGTGCGCTAGCATTGTTCATCAGGTTTCACAGTTTAAAATAGTATGAAGGATCACAAAATGAATACCTTCTTATTTTTAGAAAGGCTTTGTGGAGTCAGAAGTGGCTGCGTGAGAACTGTGAGGGATTAGACTTGATATAGGATCAAGAGGACTTGTTCCCTAGCCTATATGGGGTGGCATCTGTACTGTGGAGGCGTACCAACCCGAGTACTCTTTACTTTTGTGTAGCAATGACAGAATGAGTCACTGTAATAACGTCTCAGTGCCTTTTATTGGACTTCCTGCTGTGCTAACAACCGAGTACCCTGCTGCCTAGAAAACCAGAAATGACTAATTAATGCTACTTAATGGAAGTAGATGTTATTTACTCGCAACGCAAATCTAGTCTCAGGGTGTTCCAGAGGTGTTTTGGGGCAAATTATTGTTCAAAGTAGAACAAATGAAGTTGGGTTGATTTTGGGGAAGAGACCAAGCAGCGTGGTCATCGGGCTCATAGGATTAGGGAAGGACATCGGCCGTTTCCTGTCTAAGGAACCATCCCAGCATTTGCCTGAAGCGGTGTAGGGAAATCACGGAAAACGTAAATCAGGATGGCCGGACGCAGTGTTGAACCGTTGTCCTCCAGAATGTGAGTCCAGTGTGCCAACCACAGCACCACCTCGCTCGGTGAACAAGTACGACACCAACCCACACAACGACAAATATTTTTTACCTAACTTCACAAACAGTAAGGCTAAGTACCGTGCCGTATGTAAAAAGAAATAGCCTTTCGGCAACTCATCATCTTATATAACTTAGCGAGACGTATTACAGCTTATTGGGATCTCAACGGACATAAAAATCTTACTAGCACTGAATGTGTGTTCTGAAAAATTCTAACTACCTGATAAAAATCTTATCCCATTATTGTCTTGGACGAAAGTCTTCTCTGAAACGTTACTTTCTAGAATTCTCCTGATGAACTTTAATAAACGACTATCATTTTTTCAGTTCTGCTACTGAGATGTTGTTTGTCTGTAAATAAGTGCAGAAATAGTTATGAAATAACAATAAATCCCTCCCGTTCTTTCTTTCTTTCTTTTCTGAGAAACAGTTAAACGTAGTAGACATATATAAATCTTTTGCTTTCTAATTCCTTTCCCGTTTAAATACAATATCGTAATCAGAATTTTAGAAAACTTGTCAGTTGGTCGTAATGCATAGCAAAGACGATCTCTGAATGTCAATGATAATGCGTCATTATTATTAAACTTTGTTACCAACAGTTATTTACTCAAAAGAAACTCACAGAATACTAATCGGGTTTACTTACTGTTACCTATGTTTCTATCTTTTACGTTAACTAGCCGAAAACGTCAAACAGATTGCCGAGTACGTATTTAGTTTCACTACAACCGGAATTTACGACCCATTGCTATTTTATATTCAAAGTTAAACACGTAACCTTGCTTTCCTTAGCACTTACAGATTGCTGTATCTTTTTTGGGAATTTAATCTGCAGCAAATTTACTTACTGACACTGTTTAGTATACGCGTTTTCGGTAACTGTCTCTCTCTGTCTCTCTAGCTGACTTTATCTACGTCAACGTAGCACATTTAATGTAAATTTTACGATACTGAATTCGAAACTACTGCATCTGTCTACAATGACTATAGTTCAGAACAGAATTTTCCTTTTATATTTCAGTCACGTAGCATTATTTTATTTGAACCTTTCAGTATGTGTCGATACTGTTTTCTCGACGGAAGTTATTGAGTGCCAGCAGCAAACTAATACTCCACAACTCAGTAATACCTTAATCAACAAAAATCCCAAACACATCCCAGTTTTCACACTGGCAGTTAACAATCAAAGCAAAGCTCTGCCTCTTCAGGCTTTGGCGTGATGCGACGCGCTATAATTCCCTACTTTAAAATAGACCACTCGTCACTTTTCACTCTTCAAGTCTGACCTTAGCTGGGCGTAATTCGTTAATGGTTCCACTGTACTACGTTGAGTGCTGAACATCGGCTACGGGTACAATCTATTTAACTGTCTGTGAGCCAATTCAAACTAACGAGCCAAGTCATGTCCGCCGTATGTGTTAGAGCCTAAAATTCCACTAAAATGCACTCGAATCTTTTCCTCGCTCTAAGCAGTTCAAACAGTCTAATCCACCCCTGACAAACGAGCAAACTACACAATAACCTGGGGTTAGCTGTGAGAGACCAAAAAATCGGATACCTTCGTTATCACCACAAAATTCAATTATTTTTATCATACGAACAGTTTTCTGGAACTGAGCGTGCCACAGCCTAAGTTTTTCACAATTCACTATAATCACCCACAGCACTAAAAATCCAGGAAAAGCTAAGTCCTGCCATTTTTCTGCCAACTCACTGGCTTGAAAGTTACTACGAAAACTCACTAGAACATAAATATTTGAAGATAGGCCTAAGGGGGAGGGGGGCTGGTGTGGGACAACAACTCTCGCACCTACAGCAAATCACGGCAGTCTCTTTCCAAAAATACGACTTACCGCTCTCGTAAGCCTGCTAAACAATCACGCCAGATAATTATTTCATCCGCGCCCAAACCTTGCTAAGCCCGATAGGCCTTGAGACGATCCAACTCGCATGACATCTGCATGTAGACGTACTGTTGAATCCATCCTTATCGTCAAATATGGGGTGCGAAGGAAAACTGCTTTCTTGAATCGCTAGACAACAATTCAAGCAAATCGTATCAGTGAATTTTATTAGAAAGGGAAATGATTACAATACTTAGCATTGTGTTGAAAAGATGTGTCGCAAGCAAAGGACGACAGACAGAATAAACAATGTGCTTCAGCATATATTGAAGTGGCACAGTGGTTAGCACACTGGAACGCATTCGGAAGGACGACGGTTCAATCCTGCCTTTCGGCCATCCTTCATAGCCTGGGGGACGACGCCTTGGCTACCACCAGTTTGAATGGTAACCGATAGCTCGGTTGATGTGTTTATCAGTAGACTCCATTTCTTCGGCGAATTTGAGTATTTTATTATTTATTCCTGGTGACGCCGAGGAGTCCGTCTTTCCTTCTCCACCGTTCATTTAAGCTTTCACTCAGGCTCGATTTCAGTTGTAGTTTCCCCGCACCTCTGATGTACTATTATTTGTCACCGAAATTGTGTAATACATGAAAAAATTGTTTATTGCTTGGGGTGGGCTTTGACGACCGTAAACATTTTGTCTGTTCAGTAATGTTTCAGATTTAGGGCAATCATGTATATTATTCTGAGGTAACAGCAGTTTGCTATTGCCATTAAATTTTTAAATAAAATCTGTTGGAAATTACAAGCCAGAGTCTGTGACTGATCGGTAATTACTGCCTTGTCTTTACCGAGTAGAAGTATCCTTGAGCGTATGTCCCACGCCTCAATGCCGTTCTATTCGTAAGGCCTTCTTACTACGAAATTGCTTGTAAGCATTAAATTTGGGTCGAATAATCAACGTAATTAGTTTTAGCGTAAGGTTTACAATAGTTGTTTTCCTTTCATTACCCTCACGTGAAAGTTTAAATTAATGATGTTAATGATATATTCGACGATGCTAGTGACGAATAGCCCATTCAATAGACGTCGAAAGAAGTAGAATATCGGGAATAGATCATGTAGTCGGAAAGTTTTGTTCAGTGATAGGAGGGAGAGTTACGACCAGCTTACTACAAATCCTGACTCTTGAGGGAAGACTATGTGGATGAAGATGCGTTTGCAGATCACTTTTGTGCGATTTTCTTGAATAATTCGAAACTGTGGCCTCTAGTGAAAACGTCTCCCAGTATAAAATTCAACTTCGTTTAATTTCCTACAAAAAGTTCCTGCAATTTTTTTTTTCGGTTGAACTAACAGCTTGCGCGTAGCGCGCTGGAGAATTTAAGAACCTCGCACGTGGTAGTTGAAGACCAGGAATAACATTGCGGGCTGCATAGAACGATATCGATAGGGGCAGATAAATCAACCTGGGTATTAATTAAACAGGGAGAGAAAATTTCGTTTTTGCTCTGTTCTACTGAATATTCATCGGTGTTACGCTGGACAGTATGTTTATAACAATGAACCAAGGTCGCTAAAAAGTTGACCCACTTCTCAAACAGTGTCACAAAAAATAATATTCCGTAATAAATTATCTTATACAAAATATCATATTTGAATTTAATTTAGTTTCTTGAATTTGGATTATTATGATTATAATGGAAGTCATCTCTTACTTGTCATACTACACTCCTGGAAATTGAAATAAGAACACCCTGAATTCACTGTCCCAGGAAAGGGAAACTTTATTGACACATTCCTGGGGTCAGATACATCACATGATCACACTGACAGAACCACAGGAACATAGACACAGGCAACAGACCATGCACAATGTCGGCACTAGTACAGTGTATATCCACCTTTCGCAGCAATGCAGGCTGCTATTCTCCCATGGAGACGATCGTAGAGATGCTGGATGTAGTCCTGTGGAACGGCTTGCCATGCCATTTCCACCTGGCGCCTCACTTGGACCAGCGTTCGTGCTGGACGTGCAGACCGCGTGAGACGACGCTTCATCCAGTCCCAAACATGCTCAATGGGGGACAGATCCGGAGATCTTGCTGGCCAGGGTAGTTGACTTACACCTTCTAGAGCACGTTGGGTGGTACGGGATACATGCGGACGTGCATTGTCCTGTTGGAACAGCAAGTTCCCTTGCCGGTCTAGGAACGATAGGACGATGGGTTCAATGACGGTTTGGATGTACCGTGGACTATTCAGTGTCCCCTCGACGATCACCAGAGGTGTACGGCCAGTGTAGGAGATCGCTCCCCACACCATGATGCCGGGTGTTGGCCCTGTGTGCCTCGGTCGTATGCAGTCCTGATTGTGGCGCTCACCTGCACGGCGCCAAACACGCATACGACCATCATTGGCACCAAGGCAGAAGCGACTCTCATCGCTGAAGACGACACGTCTCCATTCGTCCCTCCATCACGCCTGTCGCGACACCACTGGAGACGGGCTGCACGATGTTGGGGCGTAAGCGGAAGACGGCCTAACGGTGTGCGGGACCGTACCCTAGCTTCATGGAGACGGTTGCGAATGGTCCTCGCCGATACCCCAGGAGCAACAGTGTCCCTCATTTGCTGGGAAGTGGCGGTGCGGTCCCCTACGGCACTGCGTAGGATCCTACGGTCTTGGCGTGCATCCGTGGGTCGCTGCGGTCCGGTCCCAGGTCGACGGGCACGTGCACCTTCCGCCGACCACTGGCGACAACATCGATGTACTGTGGAGACCTCACGCCCCACTTGTTGAGCAATTCGGCGGTACGTCCACCCGGCCTCCCGCATGCCCACTATACGCCCTCGCTCAAAGTTCGTCAACTGCACATACGGTTCACGTCCACGCTGTCGCGGCATGCTACCAGTGTTAAAGACTGCGATGGAGCTCCGTATGCCACGGCAAACTGGCTGACACTGACGGCGGCGGTGCACAATGCTGCGCAGCTAGCGCCATTATACGGCCAACACCGCGGTTCCTGGTGTGTCCGCTGTGCCGTGCGTGTGATCATTGCTTGTACAGCCCTCTCGCAGTGTCCGGAGCAAGTATGGTGGGTCTGACACACCGGTGTCAATGTGTTCTTTTTTCCATTTCCAGGCGTGTATAAGCATCGTGCTTCAGGGCTGGAACTTTCTGGAAAAATCTCAAAAGAGGAGTACATCGAGGAGTAAGTGTAGTTTAAATGTAAGTTTCAGTCCTTCACAGACTGAGAAAAATGTTTGTGCTATCCATCGGCTGGACATTTATCCGTCTGTGCACCATCACCGCACCGGCGATTTTATTTGTCGCTATCGATGTGAGCAATGCAAGAGCTAATATGCTGGTTTGACTCGTTATGTGATCATACGCTTAAGTGATGCACGATGAGTTTAAAACTTATATTTTTACCACGCAAGTGACGCCTACTCTTTTAAATGAAAGGACAAGCCAGGGTATTTCAGAGTCATTGCATCAAACGCCTAGTCGTAGCAGATCACATCACGGCGATCAACTTTTGTTCCAGACAAAATATTTGCTGACACTTTCCGGAGACACTAGGCGTCTTTTATTATTGGTTATGGCCCTGAGAGGCGGCACGGCGTAGGCAGTCTGCAATGAGAGTAGTAGGTGTGTGTTGCTTACGATCCAGTCATCTCCTCCGTGTGAAAGGGGATAGAGTAAGCAAAATTAAGGGTCTTAATTCGCTTCGAAAGGATCTTTCTTCACAAGCAGACACTGTTCCTTGATAATTTCTTCTTGAAAATCTGTCTGCCGAATTACTGAGGTTGGTAGTCTGAAGAAGCAGCAAGCTTTTTCAGTAAACGCTGTTGGTTCGATGAACTCGTCGTGGCCGGGAGTTGTCAGCAAACATTCTGCCTCTAATTAAAATTGTTCCCCATGTGATCCAGCACCTTAAGAAATTTGATGCAAAGACTTTGAAGCATTCTGGATATAAATGTGTGAAATGACTGGAAAGGTGATTGGAGAAATTAGCATTTTATTGTTTAAACCATAAAAATGTTTAATAATATTCTCGCTTTTCTCAGATTGACGGTGTTCTATTTTAATTGCTTTTCGTTTCTTTATTGTTATTTCATTCAATGGGTCTGCAAGAAGGATCGGTAAAGGCAGTGGGATTACCGGAGGAGTAGGAGAGTACAAGGAAGGAGCGTGGGACTATGGGGATAGATTGGTTTCTTCAGAATGTGGTGAGTTATGGCGTTTGATAAGATCTGTTGTAGGAAGTTCGAGAGGCAGGAGGAGTGGGTGCTCAGGTAGGATGTGTGGTGTAGCTGATGGTCCCTCCTGATGGTAACTCCGGATGGGGGTCGAGGACTGCAGCAGTAATGCGCCAAAGGAGGATAGGAGAGGTGCAGATAACACCAGGAGTGGAACAGTAGTAGGGGGTTTCTGGTGCAATTTTGATATCAAATTTATAGGCAAATTGATTAAATTGATCAATTAATCATCCCTGCCACCATCCACACCCGCCCGCCCCGTCCAACCCCACCCCCGACCATGCTCACCACCTTCGCCCAGATGATGTCACGTTTTTTCTCAGCTGCAAGTGTGCCCCATCTCCTCCACCATTGCCCCCCCCCCTCTCCCCTCCCGACAAACTACCCTACTGGCAGGAATTTCTAATTTTTGTGGGAATTTCGAATTGTGCTGTGCCGATATCCCACTCCATTCCCCTCCCCTTCCACCCGGAAATTGGCAGGAAATTAAAATTGGCGGTATCCTTTCTGGGAGTTGAACCCAGGTCCTCCGTGACAGAAAGCCCAAGTGCACCCCCATAACACAATTAAACCACCCAGAGGCGCTTGGAGTTAATGGGAAATTAAGAATGGTTATGCGCGTTCTGGAACTCGAACCATAATTCTACAGGATGGATAGCCCAAGGGCACCCCCAACACACGGAAACTATCCAGATGCGGGAGAGGAAGATTATGTTAGTGTACTATCTTTATTTTGGTCGGGAAATTGATGCAAAGATCGATCTTAATTACCTAATCAGTCACAAGTATCGGTCATAATTACACATCTATATGCGTAGCGCTACACAAGGACGGCATCAATGAACAATACAGCTCATAAACTACCGATAACTGGTTTTATCCAGCTGGGAAAAAGTTTAGCAATAATACTCGAAACTAGCGACAGACACACTCAAACTCTACCCTACACCTACAAGCTGGTGGGAAAAAAATACTAACTTAATCCTTTTTGGCGTGAAATACTTCCACCGTCTGGCCACCGCCTTAAGACGGCGGTCCTATACAACGCAAAAGGGAAATTAAGTAGCATAAAGCTGCCCATCCGAAGGACGCTACAGATGGCTATTTCAAAAGGCTCGCTCTATGCTATTTTTCTGCCAACCCGCGTACGGCTGCAGACTCCAACAGCCCCTAGCGATATACGGCACGCCTTTGATGTGGCGCCCCTTAGCACAAAAGGGGAATTTTACAGGTATAACCCAGCCCATCTGGAGAACGATCCAGATCAGCAGTCGGCTTTCCACCATCTGGCCGCAGCCTTAAAGCGACGCTCCTACACCAACAGAGTAATGTATATAGTCTGCTAAATAACAGGAGATAAAAGGACGGCTGCCTCAAGTGCAACTTGTTCGTCAAAAATATAGCGACGGAGCACCACATGCCGCGGCCCCCAGACACAATGCGACTGTCTCGGCAACCGCTACAACAGACAAGATCTCCCTTCCCCTCGCTCGCAGCAGCCCGCCGTTCGGTGGTGAAGCACAATGCAACTATAATCAAGCATCTATTTTAACAAGCAAAACAAATTTACTACCATAATAAATGTCCTCTTTCCATGGAAACAGGTAAAGTCCATTTTATTTTAGTTTTATGAACAAAATCAGTACAATTTTTACGTTTGACTGCTGTCGCATCTCATTATTTTGTGACGTCCAGAGAAGTGTACCGACACTGTTCACAAACGATCAGCAGAGACATGCCCACGCTGCCTAAAAACTGGAAAAAGAAGACTTTGACTATTTTGATACGAGAACTACCAATCACCGCAGAATGTCCTCGATAATTCGAAACCGTCATCAGAGTAAATAAAAAGCGAGAATTTAAACTCCAAAGCAATTTCCACCAGCTTGTTGAAGAAATTACTCGACCTGAGAGCGTCTCTCGCATTCAGTGTCTGCAAATAGACTCTTATGCACGTGTGTATTGCAAACATTTCAGACAGTCTGTCACGCCATTGACACACATGTCGAAGAAAGAAACACAGTCATTTAACGTTTGACAACAAGAAACTATAATTCAAGAGAACGTAGGTGTTTTGTGCACTATAAACGGTCTCATTTTACCAATCTGATGCTGCATCGTACTAGCCTATCTCGCACTGTGTAGGTGGGAGACTAAAATTTAGTTAAAAGATATCGCCTAAAAAAAAAAAAACTTTTCAAGTATCATTTCGTGATGCCCTAGTTATCTTTTCCACCCACCAGGTGGCATGTCATTGATATCAATTTGACAGGCTAAATAATTAAATTGTCATGAAACTCACTTTGTGTGGCGAGTAATTTTTTGTTTTCAGAAGTCGGATTACACTCACCAAGCAAGACAACTGGGAATCCATGGAGGGAACATGATGTTCTTTTCGAGGAAGGCAGCTGAGAAATGACATCTGAAGCTGACCACAAGGGGACTCTACAACTCACAACATACATTTCGCGTAAAGACCGCGCTATTAAAAAAACATGGTCATAACGCCTGTGTTACCATCACCCAGCAGCAAATGCGATCTTGAGTGCACAGGTACACACGGTCGCTGATAGTGTTACGCTTTGAGACAGAAATGCTGTCCGCAATTTGGAATCAAATCTATTCATTGAACCACATATTTGCGTTGGATCCTGTAGAGACGTCAATAGTGATTACAGCCGGTGGAGAATCATATTCGAGCCAGTCTCGTATATTAAAAAGAGTCACTTTCTTTTTTCGAACCTATCTGCTGAGGATGCCGTACACCAAGTACTCCAGCGTTGTTTTTAGACAGTCCCTGCATCTTGTATCTCCTCCTCTTTGCCTCGCCCTCCCTGATGCTTGTCTATGTGATTGTCCCAATTTAAGTCTGACCTGTAGAGAAGTCGGAGAGCGCTCTATCTAAGACCTTCTGCATCCTGTAGGGAAACAGGACGAGCCGAGTTAATGCGACAGCAACGCGTTTCGGCCACTCGGTGGAAATGGGAACATAGTGTAATAGCTCTGCCAACCGTGTACAGTGTGTAATTCCAGCGCCAAACGAAGCTTTCCTCTGCAACACAACACGAGGTAGTAGAATAGATAGTACGAGCAGTTACGGTGGTGTTTCGTGATGGGGAAATCAGGAAGACTACACATTATACATGGCATGGAGGAAGGACGAAGATTTTGCGACACATCTCCAAACTACATACAGGTAGGTCGAAGAAGATCTGTGTCTCTCAGGGTGCATTCACGTCTCTCACCCAAACATATGTGGCGATCGTATTAAATATACAGATATTGGTTCAGTGGAGCAGGTAGTTCGTGATCGAAGGCGCTTCCCCAGACCGGTGTAAACTTTCATTACTTCTACTGTGGGATGATCATGTCCAGCAGACTATCAATCACACGAGAGGATACCTGTTCCTATATTGCCCCTTCAGAAGCAGTTTAATACATTGTCTTTTCGGTTGTAACACACCCTGTTTGTGTACACCTGCATGCACTGACGCGCTAAAATATTATGACCACCTACTTAAAAGCGTATTGGTCCGATTATGGAATGCAATTCAGCAGTTATTCTGCGTGCCATGGTTTCGACAAGTACTTAATGGGTTTCCAAAGGTCTGTGGCACCAGATGCCTATGCGCAGGTCACACACTTCGGGCGGGTGGTTTGTGTGCGCGGAGCTGGCGCCCGATAACGTCCCAGTTGGGTTTCATCGGATTCAGATAAGCCGAAAACGATGGCCAAGACACCAAATAACTTCAGTTCACCATCAAGCTCCTCAAACCAGTGCAGCACGATTCTGGCCTTCTGTCACGGACTGTTATCCTGCTTGAAGACGCCAACGCGTTTGAGGAAGACATCAAGCATAAGGATCTACTGGAGGTTCATAATATTGTTCACGTAGTCTACAACTGTAAGGGGGCCTTCGAATACTAGCACAGGTCACGTAGACTCCCACATGAATTTTCCCCATCGCATAATACTGCTCCCATCAGCCTACGCCTGTGGCGGACTTTATGTTTCGAGCAGTCGTTCGTCTGGATCACGGCGTATCTGGACTCGACCATCGACCTGATTTAACAATAACCGGGATTTATCCGCTCATGTGTCACGATTCCATTGATGCGCAATGCATTCTCGATCACTCCTACGCTCAGCGATCATAATTCACGATATTGTCGGTCAACATGAGAACGCGTTAGGGTCCTCCGCTGCGGAACGTAATGTTCAACTGTGAGTTGAGCGGTGTGCTCCAAAACACTTGCGCCTGCACCAGCTCTGTCTTCATATGAGATACAGATCGCCGCCTATTCTGATTTAAAGAGGGGACAAACTTCCGATCACTATTTTCTGTGATGATGTGTGGACGTCAAACTTCTTGTCGCCCATTCGTGGTTTCAATCACTTGCCATAAGTGCTCACGACAGTAGCATACGAACATTCGACCAGCTTCACCGTATCCGAAATGATCCCTACTAGGCACTGGGCCACGACGATCAGGCTTTCGTAAGAGTCGGTTAAGTCAGTTGATTTCCGCTTTAGCGCTACTTATTGTCTCTAGAATTCGTCTCTGCTCCGCTCACGTACTGCTCTTATTGCCCTACGTGCCATCAGCGCCATCGGGCAGAACCTCGCGGTGGGTAGCAGTTATACTGTTTCGGCTCATCAGTGTATAAGAAATTTGAGATCCTTAAAATTATTAGGTGAAGTCCTTACTATAATAATAACTTATTATTACATGCTACTAACAAAATTCTCAAAGCATACCTATGGCATATCCATTCGCACAATGTGACAAAAAATACGTAAAATTACAAATGCATATGACTATTTTGAACAGCGAATATCCTTCCAGTCTTCAGCTGGACTGTCTTATTTTGATGTTTTATTTATTACGATTTGCACCTCCATGGTAGCATTTATCGACGGTCATTTACATAACTAATCAATTAAGGCATAGCAAATAATAAACTGTGGGCATTCACCACGAAAGTAGCAAAGTAGTTGAGGATCTTGGAAACTCATACACCTTCATGCTTCATGTGACTAAGGATCAGTTATAGTATTGACACATTTTCGTATTAACTTTTAACGAACTCAACTGCAAATCTTTATACACACGTGATTTGAAAAGTAGCTGGATGTGGTGTTTACTGACGTCGTCAGATTTCATTTGAAAATTCATATTATGGACACTCCGGTGGTTTGGTTGTTATTAATTTTGTAATCTGTCTTAATTAAAACAACTGTAACTTTCTTAACACTTGTCGTAGAATCGTATTTAAAGTAGCAATGAGCTCGTCCCATCGCCGGAATTCCTCTGGTGTATTTGGGTTTAATGTGCCGATTTTGTAATGTCTGTAACCACTAATTTCATCCGCCATAGCTGCCAGTCAGCTGTCTGTCACCCGATAACCTCAAACCACACACACACACACACTCCACCATTCAGCCAAGCGCGCTCTCTCCGTCGCCGGGAAATCAACTCCACATTTGTTATCCGCCACCAGCCTGCTTGTACCCTCGCCTGGTCGGCTAACCACCGCAAACTGTGAGGCACTCAGCACTGCCTCTCGCTTCGTTGACCGGCCTCTCGTAATGTGACAGCATAGCCTGTGTGACCTCGCGTATTTTTTGTTAGAGCAGCATTTGCAAATACTTGGAAAATTTTATTATAATCGGATAAAAGTCCTAATCTCCTTCTCCCCAACCCCTCATCTCCTTGTCTACGTCCTCCTTACCCTCTCTTTGCCCATTTAGTAAGCGCCAAAGAAACTGGCATAGGCAAGAGTATTCAAATGTAAACAGGCATAACACGGCGCTGCCTTCGGCAACGCCTATATAAGACAACCATCTGGCACAGTTGTTAGATTGGTTACTGCTGTTCCAATCATCAAGATTTAGGAGTTTTAACATAGTATTATAGTCGGCGCACGAGCGATTGGACGGAGCATTTCCAAGGTAGCGATGAAGTGAGGATTTTCCAGTACGACCATTTCACGAATATACCGTTAATGTCAGGAATCCGGTAAAACATCAAATCTCCGACATCGCTGCAGCCGGAAAAAGATCCTGCAACAACGGGAACACAGCCACGCGGGATTAGCCGCGCGGTCCAAGGCACTGCAGTCGTGGACTGTGCGGTTGGTCCTGGCGAGGGTTCGAGTCCTCCCTCGGGCATGGGTGTGTGTGTTTATTCTTAGGATAATTTAGGTTAAGTAGTGTGTAAGCTTAAGGACTGAAGACCTTAGTAGTTAAGTCCCACAAGATTTTACACACATTTGAACATTTCTTGAACGGGAAAATGACCACTGAAATGAATCGTTCAACGCGACAGAAGTGCAACCCTTCCGGAAATTGCTGTAAAATTGAATCGTGGGTCATCAACAAGTGCCAGCGTGCGATCCATTCAACGAAACATCATCGATATTGCCCTTCGGAGCCGAAGGCTCACTCGTGTACCCTTAATGACTGCACTGTACAAAGCCTTACGCCTCACCTAGCCCCGTCAACACCGACATTGGACTGTTGATGACTGGAAACATGGTCTACAGTCGGACGAGTCTTGTTTCAAATTGTATCGACCGGATGAACATGTATGGGTATGGAGACAACCTCATGAATCCATGGACCCTGCATGTCAGCAGGGGACTGATCAAGCTGATGGAGGCTTTGTAATGGTGTGCGGCGTGTGCATCTGGAGTGATACGGGCCCCTGATATGTCTAGATACGACTCTGAGAGGTGACGCATATGTAAGCATCCTCCGCGACCGCTACGGTATCAGGTTCGAATCGTGCCTCAGGCATCGATGTGTGTGATGTCCTAAGGTTAGTTAGGTTTAAGTAGTTCTAAGTTCTAGGGGACTGATGACCTCAGAAGTTAAGTCCCATAGTGCTCAGAGCCATTTGATTTTTTGTAAGCATCCTGTTCCATCAACTGCATCCAACCATGTCCATTTTGCATTCCGATGGACATTAACATCAGGACAGCGCGACACCCCACATGTCCATAATTGCTACACAGTGACTCCAGGAACACTTCCGCTCGCCACCAAACTCCCCACCCACGCACAATCTTAGGCATACCTGGGATGTCTTGCAACATGGTGCTGAGAAGACATCTCCATTCCCTTCGTACTCTTACGAATTTAAGGATAGCCCCGCAGGATTCCTGGTGTTCAGCACTACTTCAGACATTAGTCGAGTCCATGCCAAGTCGTGATGCGGCACTTCTGGGTGCTCGCTGGGGTCCTACACGATATTAGATATGTGTGCTAATTTCTTTGGCTCTTCAGTGTACATATATCAGTCGAGATATTTCCTGAATTTTTGCTATCGTTTACCCTTTACATACACTCCTGGAAATTGAAATAAGAACGCCGTGAATTCATTGTCCCAGGAAGGGGAAACTTTATTGACATATTCCTGGTGTCAGATACATCACATGATCACACTGACAGAACCACAGGCACATAGACACAGGCAACAGAGCATGCACAATGTCGGCACTAGTACAGTGTATATCCACCTTTCGCAGCAATGCAGGCTGCTATTCTCCCATGGAGACGATCGTAGAGATGCTGGATGTAGTCCTGTGGAACGGCTTGCCATGCCATTTCCACCTGGCGCCTCAATTGGACCAGCGTTCGTGCTGGACGTGCAGACCGCGTGAGACGACGCTTCATCCAGTCCCAAACATGCTCAATGGGGGACAGATCCGGAGATCTTGCTGGCCAGGGTAGTTGACCTACACCTTCTAGAGCACGTTGGGTGGCACGGGATACGTGCGGACGTGCATTGTCCTGTTGGAACAGCAAGTTCCCTTGCCGGTCTAGGAATGGTAGAACGATGGGTTCGATGACGGTTTGGATGTACCGTGCACAATTCAGTGTCCCCTCGACGATCACCAGAGGTGTACGGCCAGTGTAGGAGATCGCTCCCCACACCATGATGCCGGGTGTTGGCCCTGTGTGCCTCGGTCGTATGCAGTCCTGATTGTGGCGCTCACCTGCACGGCGCCAAACACGCATACGACCATCATTGGCACCAAGGCAGAAGCGACTCTCATCGCTGAAGACGACACGTCTCCATTCGTCCCTCCATTCACGCCTGTCGCGACACCACAGGAGGCGGGCTGCACGATGTTGGGGCGTGAGCGGAAGACGGCCTAACGGTGTGCGGGACCGTAGCCCAGCTTCATGGAGACGGATGAGAATGGTCCTCGCCGATACCCCAGGAGCAACAGTGTCCCTAATTTGCTGGGAAGTGGCGGTGCGGTCCCCTACGGCACTGCGTAGGATCCTACGGTCTTGGCGTGCATCCGTGCGTCGCTGCGGTCCAGTCCCAGGTCGACGGGCACGTGCACCTTCCGCCGATCACTGGCGACAACATCGATGTACTGTGGAGACCTCACGCCCCACGTGTTGAGCAATTCGGCGGTACGTCCACCCGGCCTCCCGCATGCCCACTATACGCCCTCGCTCAAAGTCCGTCAACTGCACATACGGTTCACGTCCACGCTGTCGCGGCATGCTACCAGTGTTAAAGACTGCGATGGAGCTCCGTATGTCACGGCAAACTGGCTGACACTGACGGCGGCGGTGCACAATGCTGCGCAGCTAGCGCCATTCGACGGCCAACACCACGGTTCCTGGTGTGTCCGCTGTGCCGTGCGTGTGATCATTGCTTGTACAGCCCTCTCGCAGTGTCCGGAGCAAGTATGGTGGGTCTGACACACCAGTGTCAATGTGTTCTTTTTTCCATTTCCAGGAGTGTATATATAGGGTGAGTCACCTAACGTTACCGCTATATATATTTCGTAAACCACATCAAATACTGATGAATCGATTCCACAGACCGAACGTGAGGAGAGGGGATAGTGTAATTGGTTAATACAAAGCATAAAAAAATGCACGGAAGTATGTTTTTTAACACAAACCTATGTTTCCTTTAATGGAACCACGTTAGTTTTGTTAGCACATCTGAACATATAAACAAATGCGTAATCAGTACCGTTTGTTGCATTGTAAAATGTTAATTACATCCGGAGATATTGTAACCCAAAGTTGACGCTTGAAACCCCCGACGTTCAGTTGCGTGTTGTAACAAACACGGGCCACAGGCGTTTCATAGGACGTGGAGGACGCATAAATCGGCCAGCCCGTTCTCCTGATCTTACACCTCTGGACTTCTTTCTGTGGGGTACGTTAAAGGAGAATGTGTACCGTGATGTGTCTACAACCCCAGAGATATGAAACAACGTATTGTGGCAGCCTGCGGCGACATTACACCAGATGTACTGCGGCGTGTACGACATTCATTACCCCAGAGATTGCAATTGTGTGCAGCAAATGATGGCCACCACATTGAACATCTATTGGCCTGACATGTCGGGACACACTCTATTCCACTCCGTAATTGAAAACGGAAACCACGTGTGTACGTGTACCTCACCCCTCATGGTAATGTACATGTGCGTCAGGAAAAAGACCAATAAAAAGGTGTTAGCATGTGAACGTAATGTGCAGTTCCAGTCTCTTCTGCACCTAAGGTCCATCACCGTTCCCTTTGGATCCCTACGTAATTCCGATACAAACGATCGAACAGCGGAGGAGTGGTAAACAAGCGTCAACTTTAGATTACAGTATCTCCGGATGTAATTAACATTTTACAATGCAACAAACGGAACTGATAACGCATTTGTTTATATGTTCAGATGTGCTAACAAAAGTAACGTGGTTCCATTTAAATAAAACGTAGGTTTGTGTTAAAAAACATACTTCCGTGCATTTTTTTTATGGTTTGTATTAACCAATTACACTATCCCCTCTCCTCACGTTCTGTCTGTGGAATCGATTCATCAGCATTTGATGTGGTTTACGAAATATATCCAGCGGTAATGTTAGGTGACACAACATTATATATATATATATATATATATATATATATATATATATATATATATATATATAATTTAGGTTAAGTAGTGTGTAAGCTTAGGGACTGATGAAAGTAGCAGTTAAGTCCCATTAGATTTCACACACACTTGAATTTGAATATCTATAAATTAGAAATGTACATAGCCTGCATCCGTCCGAATGTTTGTTCGAGTATCGCGTAAAAATTTGAAGTAAATCGCGCAAGAAGTATAGTCTAAATGTTTATTAGAGTATCGTTAAAATGAAGTAAATAGAGCACGAACTTTTTCTTACATTTTAGCGAACTATTCAACACGTGGTGCTCTTATGGGTATATAAAAACAGGCGTATATTCAAATGTAACTATGTGTCAAAATTTCAAAGCAACGTATAAAAATTTCGAATATTTAATTTTAGAAGCTGTCGAATATTTACGTTTTTGTTTATACAGATTTATTAATTCAATCCTAAACCAGTTCACCATGAAACTATTGGGACTACAGTGTTCCGTTCACATGCCAGAAATTTCCAGTCACAGGCGCAGTGCCGATAGGTACTAAATTCATATTTAAAATTGGAAAATACGCACAGCAATATATTGTAGCCTGTGAGGCAGTGCTAGAAATGAAAAATGAAATTCCTAGGAACTTACTTTTAGCTGTAAACAGCAAGTCAAAAAACAGTATTCAGCTCATAAGAAACAACCTGGTAAAGGAAACACTGAAATAATAATTTCAAACTTTACACCAAGTCTGTCAGATGTTTGTTGAAGTCGTCACGTTCTCGCTTAGAACAGTACTTCATCTCATGCGACAATGTATTTCTAAGTTATTGTTATTATCTATTATTAAATTATGTGAGAAAACGCTTAGAGGCAATAATGCACCTAAAAAGAAAGATACAAAAAAGAACAAAGGGGTCAGGCGCTATTTGAGTTGTTGAATTCGTGAATGCGAGGCCAATAAAACACGGCAGTTTCTCGCTACTCTCGGCAGACAGAAAGTGAGAAAGTAAGCTTATAGTTATTACTGATTTAGTTTTATCTGAATATGTTATTAAAACATGTAATTTATTTTAACATCGCATGGATTTGCATTCTAAATGTAACAGTTTACCACACAGCATCTGATCACGTTAGTACCAGATGTACGTACCTATGCAAGGACAGAAAATGATTCTCGCTTAATGCTTAGTTGCTACTTTAACGAGCTACCTTACCTATCAGCTGATACCAGTGGTTCTGATATGAGCGACGTGGGGCAAAGTTCCTATGGACTAGCTGGCTCAAATGCCTACATTCGTATTTTTATTGCAAAAAGTTTGTAATTTATTTCTTCCTTTTTAATACTGAACGCGTAGTTTTATTTGACGTATGTAATGGACCTTAATTTATAGTTACTATTTCTAATCGAGTGATTCAGTACTAATAAAAGTAGTTTAACTTCAGGTAAAGGAAAAATTGGAGAACAACTTTTGTCCGCAGCTCGTGGTCGTGCGGTAGCGTTCTCGCGCCCGGGTTCCAGGGTTCGATTCCCAGCGGGGTCAGGGATTTTCTCTGCCTCGTGATGAATGGGTATTGTGTGATGTCCTTAGGTTAGTGAAGTCCCATAGTGCTCAGAGCCATTTCAGCTCTTTTTTTTTTTTTTTTTTTTTTTTTTTTTTTTTTTTTTTTTTTTTTTTTTTTTTTTTTTTAGAACAACTTCCTCCATGACAGAGGAAGCTAAGAAACTATAAAATAGAAATGCGGGGTGTGGAGTGATACGATTGGCTCGTTTCAGGAGAGTTTTTTATGAGACACAGGAAACTGAATTGGCAGGGCACTGTAACAGTGCCTTATTTTTAAATACTTCACACATTTAACACTCCAGTTAGCCCAAAGAAATGCCGTAAACAATTCATTTAACAAAGAAACCCAAATGTCTGCGGAAGACTGGGCTCGATCATTCATCGCTCGTCATAATTTAAGTTTGAGGCAACTGGAGAAAATCAGTATCGGGAAGATAATGGCGTTCAATAAAGAATAAATGAACCGGTTTTCTGTAATCTGGGAACTTTGCAGTCTATAATTTTCCACCTCATCGGGTCTATAACGAAAACGAAACAGAAACACAGACTATATCGGGAAGATTGCCGAAAATCGTGGCAAGATGAGGAGAAATAATAATAATACTATGTGTTTCTTTTCGTTAAAATGTTCTGTATTTCAGTTACTGAAATGCTAGTGTCATATTTTGATGTTCAATTCGATCACATTATGCAGACAATAACGATGATAATTGTGATGATCGTGATGACTCTTATAAGTAATGAATTATGCAAGTTAGTAATGACAGTACCTAGCAAATACTGTAATTCTGTTCTAATTATAATAATTTCTTTTTGTGTCGAAATTTGCCCCCATAACAGTAGGATGTTTACCGTAGGCTTGGGGCTAAGTTCTGTTTCCTTCGCTTTTGGCGTTTTGTTAAATATAACTTTAATAAATCATAGCCAGGCGCTACAGTCTGGAACCGGGCGACCGCTACGGTTGCAGGTTCGAATCCTGCCTCGGGCATGGATGTGTGTGATATCCTTAGGTTAGTTAGGTTTAATTAGTTCTAAGTTCCAGGGGACTGATGACCTCAGATGTTAAGTCGCATACTACTCAGAGCCATTTGAACGAGCCAATAAATCATACCAGCAATATTGAGCTTACAGTATCGTGTAAAGTATGATCCTAAGTGCTCTGTGTGTAATTTTCATTGGTATATAACGAGAGAGGCAGAGTAGAGAAATAGAAAAGTGTTATTTGGCCCCGCCTACATGTAAGGGTCAGAAATTGATAGAAGATTTCGAGACGAGAGGCCAAAATTACTGATACAGTGACATAAAAAGCTCGATAGCGCTACGCTACGCTACCTACAAAAGAAGACCAAAAAAAAATGTATTTTGCTTGAGAACTCTTTGCTTAAAGTCGTAACAACGTTATTTTTGGTTTCCAAAGATATCCAGCCAGAAACCGAATACGGGTAAAGAAACGTATTTTTTTAGAGTTTTAACCCATAAAACATTAATGCAGATGAGGACGAGGATGGTACATCTGCGAGTGAATAGCTGCTAACTCCTCCCCGGAGAGGACAAATACCTCCGTGTTTACACAGCAATAATGAATGCCGGTCCAGAGTCCGGTTGCTGGCACAGTTTTGCCGGGCCGACTGTTAATTTTTGAAATGCGACGGGCCGCGCTGGTTCCCCGGGAGACCTTTGTAATTGAATTTTCCAGGAGCGCCGCGCCGCTCCGCGCCCGGCCGAACAGTACATTAATCAGGAGCGCGGAGCGGCCATCCTGCGGGATCGCGCCAGCGACCGTGCAGCACTGTGGGCTAACCAGGGTTATTCTTCTGTGGCGCCACAGCCACTGCCAACACAGCCGCTGCCACTGCGGGTGACGCGGCGCAGCGGGCGAAATCAGCCGCTTTGTATGCACGCCGGCTGGCGAACCCCGGCAATGAGCTTGCACAGACGTATGATGCCGCTCCGCTTGCGTTACTTTCCTGGAAAAGAGGACTGCACGACGCGCGAGAATTCTCACTAATCACTGCTTCTGATGCCCAGCCAGATCCTTTTTTTTTTTTTTTTTTTTTTTGTGGTCTGCATTCCTAAGATGCAAAGGATGGGGCCCCTCCACGCCCACACCAACGTGGTGACCAAACCAAAATTTCTACTGTCACCTCCGTATAACATGTTAGTTTTTGAATCAGGAGTCACAGGATCCGGGCTGATGTTATCCATGCGTCTGGGTAAGATTACTCATTAACATGGTCCATCAGGAGATAGCAAGTGGACGAAAGGGACCGAAGGGTAGCGGTTGTAAGGGCAAAGGAAAAAAAAGTGCCAAGGCAAGCGTCAAGGGAAAAAACCTCTGCGACAGTAGGACGGGTAGTAAGGGCAGTAGCGGCTTGCTATCTGCGACAGTGCATGCAACGTATGGTTATGTTAGTGCGATGTATCGTGCATCGTTTGTCATTGCGGAAGCTCTCTGTGGGGCTTGCTGCAGATGCTGCGTCCGTACAACAGTTCAAGGTCGTTATACATTAGTGGTCGATCGGTCATAGATCGGCTCACAGACAGTGTTGGGGGTGTGTGTGTGGCCGGTTTGTGTAATGTGTATAGTACGGTTTCCCTGCGGTTGCCTGGCTTTCGGCAGGTCGAACATCTGGGGTTACCAGTAGTAGCTGTGTTGCAGGGGCTCGCCAGTGCCGTCGTATTAGCGTGCTATGGACCATAGATATTTAGTTCCTTGCCAATAGTGTCTTTGATCTGTTATGTTTCCATCTATGGGTTTGGTCATAGTTACCCACAGAAAGGATAAACGGGTTGCGCGGGTGTCTCGTGTTATTGTACAGTCGTGTGGAGAGTTTCTGGAATACCTGCAAGATGGTATCTACACGATAATCCCGGTGAAGGCCCGCGATGCGTGTGCAGCGCGGAGCGTTGCTTATGATTTTGAGTACTTTGTTCTGTATGAGCTACAGACGGCGAAGGCGTGTGGGCGCAGCGTATCCCCAGACAGGGGCTGCGTACGTCATCATGGGTCGAATAAGTGTCGTGTACATTGGTTTGATGCACCTCCCGAAGCCAGTCTATCATGTGCATGCCTCTTAGTTTCAGCATGGCTACTACATCTCGAATCAAACACATACGGAACATCATTGCACGACAACTCATTATCCACAACCAGCAGTAATCGTTCCTATATTGATTGCCAGGTGTAACAGGCATCGAACTCTGTCCCACAAACAGGCATCCGACGCCTGTACGGCACAATGCATGCACGTTTCCATGCTTGTATTCATTATTCTGACGGTTAAACCGTTTATTAATTGACCCGCATTCGACATTTGCAGCGAGTTATCGAGCGCTTACGTAATTTCACACCAGTGATCCTGCAGTATTAATCACTGCCGGCCGGAGTGGCCGAGCTTTTCTAAGCGCTACAGTCTGGATCCGCGTGACCGCTACGGTCGCAGGTTCGGATCCTGCCTCGGGCATGGATGTGTGTGAGGTTAGTTAGGTTTACGTATTCTAAGTTCTAGGGGACTGAAGACTTCAGATTTTAAGTCCCATAGTGCTCAGAGCCATTTTTTTGTTAATCACTTATCCTACGGTCGCAGGTTCGAATCCTGCCTTAGGCATGGGTGTGTGTGATATCCTTAGGTTAGGTAGGTTTAAGTAGTTCTAAGTTCTAGGGAACTGATAACCACAGCAGTTCCAAAAGTGCTCAGAGCCATTTGAACCATTTTTGTTAATCACTTAAATATGTTACTTAGACAAATGTATTCCCGAAACTTTGCTACTCTACATTAATTATTTTTTGGTGTTTGACCATATACTAACCAAGTGTACCATACAGCGTCCTATACTGATGCAACTATGTTATCTACGTATTTCCAGTGGGTCGCTCGTAGTGCAGAATTTATTTGCCACTGGCCACCTTTCCCTGTGTGGCTGTATGGCTGCATTCGTAGTATAAAGTCGAGGATTGACAGATCCCTCCCATATTGTCTCTGACCTTCCTGCAACACTTATCTTACCCATTCTACCCCAGATGCGGGTGTGCTGAGGCAGATAACACCTCTCAGTGTATAGTACACATGAAGGTGTTTCAGTGATATAACAGACGGTAAGAAGAAATGTGTGGTTTATAGACGTTGATGCTACAGTCAGATAGAGTTTGAAGTTGTTGTTGTTGTTGTTTTCAGTCCTGAGACTGGTTTGATGCAGCTCTCCATGCTACTCTATTCTGTGCAAGCTTCTTCATCTCCCAGTACCTACTACAACCTACATCCTTCTGAATCTGCTTAGTGTATTCATCTCTTGGTCTCCCTCTGCGATTTTTACCCTCCACGCTGCCCTCCAATGCTAAATTTGTGATCCCTTGATGCCTCAAAACATGTCCTACCAACCGGTCCCTTCTTTTTGTCAAGTTGTGCCACAAACTCCTCTTCTACCCAATTCTGTTCAATACCTCCTCATTAGTTATGTGATCTACCCACCTAATCTTCAGCATTCTTCTGTAGCACCACATTTCGAAAGCTTCTATTCTCTTCTTGTCCAAACTAGTTATCGTCCATGTTTCACTTCCATACAAGGCTACACTCCATACAAATACTTTCAGAAACGACTTCCTGACACTTAAATCTATACTGGATGTTAACAAATTTCTCTTCTTCAGAAACGATTTCCTTGCCATTGCCAGTCTACATTTTATATCCTCTCTATTGCGACCATCATCAGTTATTTTACTCCCTAAATAGCAAAACTCCTTTACTACTTTAAGTGTTTCATTTCCTAATCTAATTCTCTCAGCATCACCCGATTTAACTTGACTGCATTCCATTATCCTCGTTTTGCTTTTGTGGGTGTTCATTTTATATCCTCCTTTCAAGACACTGTCCATTCCGTTCAACTGCTCTTCCAAGTCATTTGCTGTCTCTGTCAGAATTACAATGTCATCGGCGAACCTCAAAGTTTTTATTTCTTCTCCATGAATTTTAATACCTACTCCGAATTTTTCTTTTGTTTCCTTTACTGCTTGTTCAATATACAGATTGAATAACATCGGGGAGAGGCTACAACCCAGTTTCACTCCCTTCCCAACCACTGCTTCCCTTTCATGCCCCTCGACTCTTATAACTGCCATCTGGTTTCTGTCCAAATTGTAAATAGCCTTATTCTCCCTGTATTTTACCCCTGCCACCTTCATAATTTTAAAGAGAGTTTTCCAGTTAACATTGTCAAAAGCTTTCTCTAAGTCTACAAATGCTAGAAACGTAGGTTTGCCTTTTCTTAATCTTTCTTCTAAGATAAGTCGTAAGGTTACTATTCTATTGAGTTTATAGTATTTCACGTAAATCAACTGTGCTATTAATTCTCTAGCATTATCCCACTTTCTTGAATCAGTACCAGTAAGATACAGGTATGAGAGAAATTATTGTGGAGCATAAACACCCACTACGATGGTTACACAGTGAGCCATGGTGGGGTTGCTGGCGTCGCTTTACGTAATCCTGACGGCGCTGGCTCGATCCGTAGTGTGATGTCCCTCTGGTTTGTGGCCACTAAGATCCTTGGTCAAAGGTCGAAGTTGTTGACGGGGACAGTGCGTGTTGTGCCATAGTGAGATGGAGACTGGTAACGGAGTGCGGAGGAGGGTGTGAGAGGTCCACCTGGCGAGTAAGGCGAGGACTTGCGCAAGCGTCTTGAGCATGGAGTCTGGCGAGTGGCTGCACGACATATTTGTGAGTCAATTTAAATTTGTGGCTGATTTTGAATGCCGTCTTCTCGTGTAGCCTGATCAGCCAACTCGGGCACGTGACACACCAATGAGGGAGCTGAAGACAGTTTCGCTGTGCTGAATTCTGGGTCCCTTTGGAATTGGCCATTTTCAGTTTCTGTTCGTGAATCTTAATTACGTTTTGAATTTTGGGCCCTCCACATACCAATAGGTCTTTTGCCATCATTGAAGCGGTTATCACTGAAGGTGTGTCTGTTTTCTGTTTGGTAATTTCACTTAACTGAAGCTTTTATCATTGGAGTCCTGGCTGATTTCCGTTTGGTAATTTTTCTAAACTGAAGCCGTTATTATTGAAGGCCTGCCTTTTTGAAATTGGTAATTTACTGAAGTTCTACCTGCTTTCTACTTGGTAATTTTACTTTACCTGATGTTTTTATTATTGAAATCCTGCCTTCTTTCAATTAAATGAAGAGCTATTTGATAATTTGGGTCAGCTGAAACGCTTATTATGCAAGGACTACCTCTTTTTTTGCTATATGATTGAGATTAATATCTTAAACAATCAGCGTTTTAGTGAACTCAGATTGTGATTGCCAAACGCCTACCTGTTTCAGAGGTATATGGGTCAATAAGGCAGTACACTAAATGGCGTATGATGGGACATGAGCCCTAACCTTTAGCTTACATCCCTTTACCCATAATAGCGAGTTTCGCACGGCTCTACAGCTAAAAATGCTATATTGTTAATGCCATACGGTTTCCGACATATTAGTCATGCTGAATGCAGTGCTGTTAATACTCTAATGCAGGACATACATGCCAAACATCAGACAATCATCCCACAAGTTTCCTTCCCAAATAACTATGGTGAAAAACTTTAGAATGATAAAAATGCTTCCCCATATACTCTTCTGGTGTCCTAGGATGGTATCGTCAGTGTATATCCACCACTCGAGCGGCTTATAAACGAAATGGATTGACGTTCAGAGACTGCAGTTCTATCTCTTAGTAAATTAATTGATTTTATACGTATCCTTAAGTCGGAAACCTAGGTACACTCAATCGCACATCCCGCGTCAGTCATGCATGTCATTAGTAGCGGTAGTATCGGTTTTAGAAATGCGGCTATGCCTCACTAGGAAAGAGAGTGAAGAAAAACCAACATGAATATTTTCCACAGCTCATCCATTGAGGTACCGCCCACATCCTGCTGCAAGGTAATGCACAAGAAGAAGCAGCAAACTCTTATGAGGGAGTAAGCACCATGATCAGTAGCCTAAGGAGATTTAACAGTCTTACAGGTGTTTATAGTAGCATCACCACAGCTCTAGTAGCATTCCTCTGGTCTCATGTGTAGAAAAATACAGTAATTTCGACCTAACACCACTTCTATCGAGTACACACCCCACACCGTTAAAGGCACTCTATGGAATGGCTTAAGTCTGATAAACACATTGATTCTTCTCCTTTATAATTAGGGAATAACATTGTTCGTAAGAATCAGCCCTAATTCGTTGTATATATATGTATTCAGCTGCGTATATGAACTTGATTATGGATTGGGATACGTATGTTTTGGGTCCCTTAGTATGGCGCCTCTATGTAATACTTACGTCACTTTTGTTGGAGTATGGGTTACAAAAACCAATGCAGTTCACAGGTAGTGGGCGAAGGCTAAAATTGGATGCAGCCAGATCATAAATTTTAAGCTATTCTCGGTCTTCACTGTACCTCCAACCCACCTTAATTCCCCACATGTCTAGGTACTTCTTCTCTAATTTTAAATATTCTCAGTCAGTTTAAGTAATGTTGCAAGTTTTTCGTGATTTTTACATATTTAGTTTTGTTTCTCTCGATTTTACGTATTTCCCATTAGTTTATCGTAATTATACCAGGTTTCCTAGATTTTTACCAATCTTCTATAGTTTTTTTCATATTTGTTGATATTTTCCGTATGTATATGGTCATAATGCCGACATACTCATGCGTTGTTTGATTTTCTTCTGGGATGTTTGCGTGTCCTATGCACCAGCTTACTAAAAAATACTAAGAAATTCCTCTTCTTGTTGTATGTGCATATACTTGGGATAGGTAGGATAGGTAGATCATAAAAGTGTAGTAACTCTGGCCTCATATCTAGGTGAGACCCAATGAGTGGTGCAGTTTGGTAGCTCCTAGTGTAGAAACAAATCCATGTACTGTCACTGAAAATTTACCCTGTAGGGGGAGGGAGAGGGCTGTTATATAAACGATTGAGAATGAATGCAAAATTTAGTTTCCTAACAAGATTTATTTTCCCAAAACAAAGACACACATAAATTATTTAACAAGTTATTGACTGAATACTGTAAACAACTAATAGTTGGTTTAAGAGTACAATGGGCAAGGATCCTGGGTGGCAGAAGTGAGACAAGTACTCTAGCCCTAAAATGTGGATAACGCAATCTGAATTGATCTGACGCTGAACAGAAATTGATGGATTAAATCTACTATGGTTTCATGACATAGATGCAGCTGACAGCAAGTGGCGATTTAGCTCTGTAAGCCCTGTTTGCTTCGTGTGTTGATGTAACTTGCAGCTGATGAGATGGGTGCGGCAGAGAGTGACGTGAGGCGGCACTTCTATATCCATCGCGGAGAGGAAGGAATGCAAAAATCTCACGGTCTAGCGATCAGGCAGATGGATCACGATTTACTGTCTACCAGAGCCATGAAATCACAGTAAATTTCAGTGTGTGACACACACATTCGCTACTCGTACCAAGGACCAATCTGCCTCAATTCTACAAGAGAGCGCACAAGTATACCAAATTTCAAGACTGGTAAACCAAAACGGATAAGTGTACTCTCAGCAAATGAGTAGTCCGAGACGTTTGAGGTCACGCTGTTGGTACAGGAACAACTTCACCACAGGCTCCCCAGTCTAAACCACTCGCAAGTGAAGCTAGTCTCAAGACAGGTCCCAAGCAACAACCACACATGCCAGAGCCACGACCAGAAGTCTTCTCACCAGACCATAGTCCAGCTCCCGTGTGCTTTGCACCTCTTCAGAAATAAAAAATTCCTTTTTTCGAAAAGTGCACGAATTACACCACCTTCATGCCATCTCGAGCCAATCATAGTGCTCTAGAACTGCCGTTCGTTACCTTGAATTCTGTAGGCGGCGAGGTGGAATCCAAATTGGCGTAACCACTCCTTCCAGCTTTCCAGTGCAGCATCAAAAGGTCGAAAAGTTGATGCAACAGCGTGTTGTGGCTGCGTTAGCGGTGGAGCGGCTGCTGCTGCATCGTTTTGCAGCGCACGATGACCCTGGACGATTTGTCCAAGCGCATCCAGTAAGACCTGGGTCTGCTGATTCTACACTCCTGGAAATGGAAAAAAGAACACATTGACACCGGTGTGTCAGACCCACCATACTTGCTCCGGACACTGCGATAGGGCTGCACAAGCAATGTCACACGCACGGCACAGCGGACACACCCGGAACCGCGGTGTTGGCCGTCGAATGGCGCTAGCTGCGCAGCATTTGTGCACCGCCGCCGTCAGTGTCAGCCAGTTTGCCGTGGCATACGGAGCTCCATCGCAGTCTTTAACACTGGTAGCACGCCGCGACAGCGTGGACGTGAACCGTATGTGCAGTTGACGGACTTTGAGCGAGGGCGTATAGTGGGCATGCGGGAGGCCGGGTGGACGTACCGCCGAATTGCTCAACACGTGGGGCGTGAGGTCTCCACAGTACATCGATGTTGTCGCCAGTGGTCGGCGGAAGGTACACGTGCCCGTCGACCTGGGACCGGACCGCAGCGACGCACTGATGCACGCCAAGACCGTAGGATCCTACGCAGTGCCGTAGGGGACCGCACCGCCACTTCCCAGCAAATTAGGGACACTGTTGCTCCTGGGGTATCGGCGCGGACCATTCGCAACCGTCTCCATGAAGCTGGGCTACGGTCCCGCTCACCGTTAGGCCGTCTTCCGCTCACGCCCCAACGTCGTACAGCCCGCCTCCAGTGGTGTCGCGACAGGCGTGAATGGAGGGACGAATGGAGAAGTGTCGTCTTCAGCGATGAGTGTCGCTTCTGCCTTGGTGCCAAGGATGGTCGTACGCGTGTTTGGCGCCGTGCAGGTGAGCGCCACAATCAGGACTGCATACGACCGAGGCACACAGGGCCAACACCCGGCATCATGGTGTGGGGAGCGATCTCCTACACTGGCCGTACACCTCTGGTGATCGTCGAGGGGACACTGAATAGTGCACGGTACATCCAAACCGTCATCGAACCCATCGTTCTACCATTCCTACACCGGCAAGGGAACTTGCTGTTCCAACAGGACAATGCACATTGGCATGTATCCCGTGCCACCCAACGTGATCTAGAAGGTGTAAGTCAACTACCCTGGCCATGCAAGATCTCCGGATCTGTCCCCCATTGAGCATGTTTGGGACTGGATGAAGCGTCGTCTCACGCGGTCTGCACGTCCAGCACGAACGCTGGTCCAACTGAGGCGCCAGGTGGAAATGGCATGGCAAGCCGTTCCACAGGACTACATCCGGCATCTCTACGATCGTCTCCATGGGAGAATAGCAGCCTGCATTGCTGCGAAAGGTGGATATACACTGTACTAGTGCCGACATTGTGCATGCTCTGTTGCCTGTGTGTACGTGCCTGTGGTTCTGTCAGTGTGATCATGTGATGTATCTGACCCCAGGAATGTGTCAATAAAGTGTCCCCTTCCTGGGACAACGAATTCACGGTGTTCTTATTTCTATTTCCAGGAGTGTATAAGCGATAAAATTCGGACAGTACATCTGGACATTGTGGCGAAGCCATTACACAAGTACATCAGGGCAGTTTAGAGAAGAACGCGGTTTTGCCTCGTCGCCAATGTTGTGGTTGGCAGGAGAGCCAACACCGTGTTACTAGAGGAGGCCGAAAGACACGCGTTTTAGCTCACGTAGGCTGGCGTGAGGTCTGGAACAGGACAAGGAAATTAGAATTTAGAAAAAAACGGACGTAGCTGGTGGAATACTTAACTTTAATCCATTCATGGAGAACGTCCCTCTTTATGGTACATGATTCACAATATAAATAGTAACTGATAATGGTGCCTTGCTAGGTCGTAGCAAATAACGTAGCTTAAGGCTAGGGTAACTATGTCCTCGGCAAATGAGAGCGTATTTTGTCAGTCAACCATCGCTAGCAAAGTCGGCTGTACACCTCAGGCGAGTGTCAGGAAGTCTCTAGACCTGCCGTGTGGCGGCGCTCGGTCTGCAATCACTGATAGTGGCGACACGCGGGTCCGACGTATACTACCGGACCGAGGCCGATTTGAAGGCTATCATCTAGCAAGTGTGGTGTCTGGCAGTGACACCACATTATATCCTCAATGTCAACATGCACCTAGAAATGATAGCGTTTTTCCCCGACATGTGAGAAGATTTGTGAACAGGCTGTGATGATCAAATTGCTTACAAAAATACAACTCAAGTATCTCCTATGTCATAAAAATATTACAGAGATGTCGGTAGAGGGAAGTTATGGAGAAAAAATGTCAAATGTAAGCACACTGACGGTAACTGGTTTCGCTGTCACAGAAGAGAGAGTCATGCGGTAAAATGTTATGGGAGGTTCTATTACAAGACAAGCTCTCACGATTTATTTCGTAAACACAGTTGTAATATAGCTTCACACTGGTAAAACGGGACTTGCCATAGTGTACAAAACAGCAATGTCGTCTTGAATTATATCTTCTTGTTGTCGAACGTAAAACGACTGTGTTCTTTCCGACATTTGAGCCACTGGTGTGTAAGAGTGTATTCTCTAACGTTATTTCACGTGTCAGATTGTTTGTAATATACACGTGCATCACAGTTTATTTACAGACACTAATTAGATGGCGAGAGATGCTCTCAGGTCATGTAATTTGTCCATAAAGCTGAAAGCAATTGTTTTACATTGATTTTTTTTTCAATTTAAATTCCTGCCTTTTCTTTACTCTGATGATGGTTTCGAAATAATGAGAACATTCCATGGTAATCGGAATTTTCTCCGACAAAGTAGTGAATGGTTTTTCCCAATTTTACGCAGGATGTACATTATAGGTAACTGACGATGGTGCACTTCGTAGGATGTCGCAAAATACTGAGATGCGAATTGTATCCTGCAGTCGAACGTAAAAATATACAGATTGTATCCTACAACTAAAAGAAAATAGACTGCACCTGTTTTTGTGGCAAGAGGACATATATTAGTACCGCAACTGTTTTTCGTTTCTAAAACATGGTTGATTGTAGGAGATGCAATGATTTTAAATAAAATTGTTGTCCATGACAGAACTGTGGTCGTTTCCAGTGAGGCGGCGTTGGGAACACTCCAGTGTGTGTGGGATCACCGATACAGTTGCGCATTACCAGGGGGGTTGTACGTAGGTTGGGGCATTGCCACTAAATTTGCCTTTTGCGTTGGTGAAAGACCATCACCTCAAGGAGATCATGAGCTCGTGCCATGCCCTGCAGGCTGCTCTGACCGCAGCTGAGGAAGACTGTGCTCCCTTATGTGTGTGTGTGTGTGGGGGGGGGGGAGGGGGGTGTCTGTGGAGGGCTTCCTGTATTCCAAGCAGTTGACGTTTGAAAAAGCAATCTGGAGAGTTCCCCTAAATTCCAAAATCTCGTTGTTGTTCCATGGGGTGTCCAATCTTCCCAAGAAATACATTTAAGATATTGCATGGAGCATCTCGTTCTTGTCTTTTGTCTATCTGTGATTGATTTCCTCAGACTGGAAACAGCATACCAATTGCACCAGAAGCATCTCTATGTGGACCACCAGCGGCAAGATAGAACAGGCCTCTATCCCTAGCTATGGTGACGAGAGGAAGTGAGATTAGGAGCGATGAGGAGTGGAAAGGGGGAGGGGTAAGACTGCGTCCAAGTTGGTTAGCTCGTGAGCGGCCATTGAGGTGGACACATGTGCAACTACTGCCCCTCTCTAACCTACTGGGGTCACTTTTTGTTGTAGATGTGCTATTATGATGATTTTTTCCCAATCCGCAGTACATGTGTGGCATCAGGACCTGTTAATAGAGTGTTTTTTTTTCACACAATTTCGATGCGTATTTAGAGCAGTGATGCATTTTCCATCAGTTGTGGTAGCGTCTGTTGGCTCTGTTTACCTAGGCTACTGGGTGGTTGTCAAGCAGAAATTTGTAGTGAACTCTGAAGTTAACCGTGGTAGATACATTCCTCAGCTGTATGCTTATAGATAATACCCTTATTACACTCCTCTCTGTCCAGAATCAGCACCTCATCAGTTCACATTTCCTGCCAGAAACAAAAAGATAGTACCCTACACCCCAGCCTTTTCCTGCCAGCTTGTAGGTTTAGGGTAGAGTCTGAGTGTGTCTGCCACTAGTTTCGATTCGTATTGTGAAGTTTTTCCCGGCAGGATAATGCCAGATGTATGGCGCCGTCAATTTGTTAGCTGTCTTGCGAGTTTAAGCAGTGCTTGTCTAGCACTAAGCGTATAGTTGTGTAATTAGGCCAAATCTTTAGGATTACGTAATTAGGACCGATCTGTACTTCGGTTTCCCAACAACAATAAGTAACCTTCACCTCCTGCATCAGGGGATTCTCCATGTGTCAGGGGTGCAATTGGGCTGTCCGTCCAGGAGAACCAGGGTTCGAATCCCTGGAAGGACAAGCATTTTTTATTTCCAGCCAGTTTCTGGATAGGAGGTGGGTGGGTCATCAGCACAGTCCTGCGGCAGAGAAATTCCCGTCAAAATTCGAAATTCTCATCAAAATTCGATATTCTCTTCAAAACTCGAAATTGACATCAAAAGGGTAGGTGGGGAGGGGGTGGGGGGAAGGGTGTTGATGGGTGAGGGGGCGGGGAGACACGTGCAGGCTGACGAAAACACAAAGTCATCTAGGGGTGGAGTGGAGTGGAATGAAGGTGTTTATGGGCTAATTAATTGATCAATGTAATTATTTTGCGTATAAATTTGATATCAAAATTGCGCCAGCACTCCCATCTCCCAACTACCAATGACTAGTGGAATATAACCATTCCCCATCAATGATCGGTTCAGTTTAACCAGAGGGCGTGGTAAATTTCATGTAAACACAGCTAATACCATTATGGAGCCACCACCAACTTGCAATGCCTAGCTCACACCTTGGTTACATGGCTCTGTGGGGCCTGCGACACACTCTAAGCCTACCGTCACCTCTTCCAAACTAAAATCGCGGCTCGTATGACCAGCTAAGGTTTACCAGTCTTCTAGCCTCCAACCATTATGATCACGAGCCCAGATGAGGCGCTGCAGGTGCTGTCGTGCGGTTTGCAAAGGCACTCTAGTCGGCCGTCTGATGCCATAGCCCATTAACACCAACTTTCGCCTCACTTTCTTAACTAATACGTTCGTCGTACGTCCCACATTGATTTCTGCCGTTACTACACTTAGTGTTACTTGTCTGTTGACACTACGCAAACACTGCTGTTCTTCGTCGTTAAGTACAGGCTGTCGGCCACTGCGTTGTCCGTGGTGAGAGGTAATGCCTGAAGTTAGGTATTCTCGAATATTGAATTCCCTAACATTTTCCGACGAAGTGGAATGTATATATACTAAGATACCATCTTAGTATGTATATAGTTTGAGCACACCGGCCGCTTGACCATCTTCTTCTTCTGTGCGAATGCACGAACAGTGCCTGAACTCTTATGGGAATCGGCAACGCGCCGCGAGTAATGAGTACAATGGGCGGGGGCACTACGAATATAGTGCGGGACAATACGTTGAGAATGTGGGTTTCGCGGGAGGCGTGACAGAGATAGATGCCTGCAGTCCCACTATCCTCTGTGGCGCAGGTGGATGCCGGAACGGTAGTTCAGCGTGTTCGGTCAGAGGGCTGCGTGTTCTCTGTAATAAAAAATAAATTAAAAAAAACTGAGTCAAGGAACCAACGATGAATTGGAACGGATGTCTTGTGACGTCCGCCCCGACCAAAGGCAACGAACTCTATCGAGCAAAATGAGTAAAAAAAATGGATGGAGTGTCTCCCATGTAAGCAGGAGATCCCGGCTTCGAGTCCCGGTCGGGGCACACATCTTCATCTGTCCCCGTCGACGTATGTCAACGCCTACAAGCAGCTAAGGGTGTTCATTTCATTGAAATGGAATGTCCTATGCGTTTAGCTGAACTATCGTTGTGCGTTCAAGTCTGTTAATTCCCGTCGTGTGGTCATAATTACGTCCGAAACTTTTTCACTTGAATCCCGTGAGAACAAAGACAGTTTCGTCACTGCACTGCCCTTTTATAACTAGTGCACGCGTTACTACTGCCATCTGTACATGTACATGTACATGTCGCTAACGCATAACCTTTCTCACCTCAGTGTCAGTCAAATTCAACCCCCTCTACCACGATTAGTGTAAGGTAACAGCACATTTTAATGTTCGTTTTAGGCAAGGCAGCACTGCTATTGAGGATTTATTGAATTCACACAAAATGAACGATACAAACAATATCTTAGGAATGTAGATGTAGTAGGTGATTTTAGGAAAAGAAAGATTTTAATAATAGACCACTGAGTTGACAATGTTTACTTCCTTCCTCTATGACTGCTGCCAAATGTATTTGTTATGTGTCAAATGGTTCAAATGGCTCTGAGCACTATGGGACATAACATCTGTGGACATCAGTCCCCTAGAACTTAGAACTACTTAAACCTAAATAACCTAAGTACATCTCACAAATTTCACACCATCTGCCAGTAGAGGTAAGCTTCAAAAGAACTTTGCTTGCAAGTGCATAATAAATAAGTTAGTTGAAAAGAAAATGTTAATTTTCAATGAATTTGATCACTTTCAAAACCTATTTAATTTTCGCTTTGGAGTATCATATCATTAAAAGTCCACCAAACAGGATAGCGCTACTTTGGGGCGGTGTACTCGCTATCAGAAGGAATGTTATTTTATTCGCCTAGCGACCCGGATACAGATTTTCCGTAGATCCTGCGAATCGATCGTGTAAATACCGCTACGATTCCGCTGAAAAGAGCGAAGGCCGGTCTGTTTCTCAATCGTTGTCCTAACCAGGCTTGCGCTGCTATGTCGAATGAACTTTTGACCAATGGAGTGTTAGAGATGCTCTCCACCTCTTCTTCACGCCATACATGTCCTGAACTTATAAGCCTCTGATACCTGTTTGAAATGCGAAACCTACCATGGTGTAGTGTTTCCTAATAAACGTTTGTTTGCCAGTTTATTACCATTTGTGTTCTGTTGTAGCTAACATTCAAAATATGTTCGCATTTATAGAATACTCCCACAAAGTTTACTGTTGCAGTTACATTGGAGAAGTAAGAGAACAACCACGAGCAAACTCATCTACTTTGCCGTCAATGGCAATGTACGTCGAAAAATGCATGAGCATGGCAGTCCAGGAAACTGCTTGATGGGTTAAATGTATTTCACGTGTAATATTCACTTAAGTTGAGTATTTACTTCAGTATTTACCAAATTATTACACAACGTGACTCGTAGAAGAGCAATGTGTTGTTCGTGCATGTGAGAAAGGATAGGCTGTATCATTTAGTTTATACCAGCTAAAGAACGGCATATCAAAGTAATAAATTAAACGTTTCATCAACACAGTTTTACCTTCTATTTACCGTAAAATGTGCACAGGATCTGTGGAGGAGATTTCCAAAAACGAATGCAACAAGTCAGCGAGCAGATACTTGTAAAAGCCGTTCCGCGAGAACGCCGTTCAATAGAATTTCGGGCTCGGAGTTAACGTTAATTAAAGAGAGACGGTATGGACCTTTTATTAGTGTGAAGAGCATACAAACAAAGTGGTGGAAGGCAAACAGCTGTGTCAGCAAACTACGCCGTTACGACGCCGTTCGACGTAACGCTCGTCCAGTGACAACAGCTCAGCCCGCAAACGCGCAGTGTGGTACGGCAGTTATAGGTTGTTCGTGGTGCGTGTGTGCGCGAGAGTGTGCGTGTGAGTAAAAGGGAGCAGCGACCCTTGAGTGCATGCTAACAAATATGCTTTCATTTTAGACATTTTGCAATCTTTCCCAAATGTCATTAGCAATGATAGCAATACTATTGTATGCCGAGTTCCGGTAATAGTTCAGGTAAACTTACGTAATTTTAAAATTTAATTACCCTTCAGATATTTTTTTGATTCCTCGATTTACCAATTGGTTCGGATTCCAGAACATAAGCCTTTTTAGTCATCCTTCTTGTTTACAGCTCCCACCTTACGATTCGCAGTAGGGGGCCAGCATACTTACTACTTACTCTTTCATCTACATCTACATCTACATCTACATCTACATGGATACCCTGCAAATCACTTTTAAGTGCCTGGCAGAGGATTCATCTAACTACCATCACAATTCTCTATTATTCAAATGTCATATAGCGCACGGAAAGAACGAACACCTACATCGTACCGTACGAGCTCTGATTGCCTTTATTTTATCGTGGTGATCGTTTCTCTCTATGTAGGTCGGTGTCAACAAAATATTTTCGCGTTCGGAGGAGAAAGTTGGTGATTGGAATTTCGTGAGAAGATTACGTCTTTTAATGATGTCCATCCCAAATTCTGTATCATTTCTGTGACACACTCTCCCATATTTCGCGATAATGCAAAAAGTGCTGTCCTTCTTTGAACTTTTTCGATGTACTCTGTCAGTCCTGTCTGCTAAGGATCCCACACTGCGCAGCAGAATTCTAAGAGGAACAACCGTAGTGTAGGCAGTCTCCTTAGAAGATCTGTTACATTTTCTAAGTGTCCTGCCAATAAAACGCAATCTTTGGTTAGCCTTCCCCACAACATTTTCTATGTGTTCCTTCCAGTTTAAGTTTTTCGTAATCGTAATACCTAAGTATATAGTTGAATTTAGGGCTTTTAGATTAGACTGATTTAACGGGTAACCGAAGTTTAACGAGTTCCTTTTAGCACCTCACAATTTTCGTTATTTAGGGTCAACTGCCAATTTCCGCACCATTCAGATATCTTTTATAAATCGGTTTGCAATTTGTTTTGATCTTCCGATGACTTTATTAGTCAATGAAGGACAGCGTCATCTGCAAACAACCTAAGACGGCTGCTCAGATTGTCCCCGAAACCGTTTATATAGATAAGGAACAGCAAAGGGCTTATAACATTACCTTGAGGAACGCCAAAAATCACTTGTTTTACTTTTTGGCACTACAGCCTAGGTAACACCCGGGCTTCTCTGACGATTGCTACCCGTCTTAACGGTATTCTTCTCGTCTCCTCCGCCTTCTTATTCCCATAGTTCTCAAGTTATTCTCCACTCCGTGTACCCATTGTTTTCCTGATATCCCTTTGCAAATTTCTGCCACCTCGATTTCCTCTGTAGACCTTCTTGGTAGATCTGTCCTCTTCCATACGCTCTACATGGCGAATCACGTTAGTATGTTACCGTTGATTTTTGATACTAGGCCAGCAGAACCAGCTCCTTGTTTTGTCGTATCCTCCCTCACTGTCTCAAAAATGTTTTTTAATATTTTCTTTTCGCATCATCTCAGTCTCTGTCCATGTTTTCTCAGCCATACGTTACCACTGACATAACTGTTACATAGACACTCATCTTCGATTTTCTGCTCAGGCTATGTGACTGAATAACATTAATCAGGACACAGAAAGCTCTATTTCCCGCCGGAATACAGGCTTCCATATCTTCACCTAAGCTGTTATCATCAATTACAAGTGCTCCGTGCTCTGAAACTATCATGCCCCTCGTAGTTGGCTCCATTCAGCTTGATGTATTTCTTTCACGAAGTGACTATTGACAAATCTGTCACAATTGCAGTCCATTTGTTTGGCAAATTTATGTACTGCAACGGTGAGAGATTTGTTAGTAAACTTTTTATGAAATATTTTTAAAAAAGCTGGTGGTCCTGTATCAACAAAATGTTGAAATGAAAGATTGATGTATTTCTCTGTAACAGCAGCGTCTCTCCTGGAAGATAATAAATATTGTGTTTCGGGTCGTTTTCTCCAAGCCCCATCTCTTCTGCCTCCTGCTCGTCTACCAAGTGCTCCTAAAAGCGTATAAACATCATCTATGTATGCTAGATTTGGTTCATACGGACAGAGTCCCACCTGGTTTATTGATCTCAATATCCTCTCCAAAACTGTGTAAAAGAATACAGCCTCCTGTCGCAACCCTTGGTTAACTTTAAATTCTTTAATGAGATTTTCTCCTACTCCCTCTTGGCATTTCATGGCGGTGAGGGTCTTTTGTACTAATCTGATTACTTTACTTGAAAATTCCATGTCCGTTAGGATCTGACACAGGTTTTTCCTTTCAGCGGTACCATAAGCGTGTCTGAAACGTACAAAGAGCTGATGTTCAACCGCATTACAATCATAACACTTCTACATTGTTTGCCTTACAGAGAAGTTATGGCCAGCCGTTGATCTGCATTGTCGGAAACGACACTGGTCGTCTCCAAGTATATCTACTGCAAGGGGAGTGAGTGCCATAGGAATGACTTTCTCCAAGGCTTTGTATGCAATACTAGCAGGGGAATGGTCCAATCCGACATTTTGAAACATGGCCTGAAATTTTTTACACAGGAAGAATACACCAAAGAAAGACTACTTCAAAATTTTAGTTGCTACGACGCACTTTAAGTATTTTTCTTTAGAAAAATCTTTGAGACTGAGAAATTCATAGGTAGCCTGGCAAGTGGGGAAATGTATACCCATACCAGAGCTGTGGAGAACTGCGCATGTTCAAGGTGGCAGGCACATATCCTTGGCGGCACATCGGTAAACAGGTAACACGACTCAGCGTGATCGTAATTTGCAAAGCGGATTTCAGTTTTCGTCGGTAGTTTCTGTAAAACAACTTTCCGCAGTTATTGTTCACTCAAATGTGAGACTTATTTAATACTCTTAGTAACTACCGGTTTCTTTTGCTGTAGCGTGTTAGCAACGGAGATAAAACTGAATTAATATTCATTGCATTTAACACTTGTGTTAAGCAGTGTATAAACCTGGTTTCACTTCGTAAAATCTAATCATGAACTGCATAAACCGAAGAAAGACTTACGCGAATTAATAAATCCGAGCAACAATTGAACTTACAAAACTGTGAAAGAAAAATTATGTGAGATTTACTGAAAAAAGTGCTCGCTAACTCCCAACATAAACACCTAATCTGGATCAAATAATGTGAATAACGATTCTTTATAGGAGTTTCCTTGTAATGTGAAGCATGTGGCGCTGCCCTTAAGAAACAATGCACCGTTATCGATACAGATCTATGAGTCGGAGCCTCCGAATGACAATTGAGATGAACAATGCTGATGTGAAGTCTTCTTCGAACTTTTCAAGAACGTCTCGAAACAGTGAAGTTTACTTGAGCAAAAAGCATAGAGGAGAGTCCTTTAATTCGGAGCTAACGTGAACACGAAGCTCTTTACTCCCACATCTGCTGTGGCTAACGCCTATCAGCCAGAAATGTGAGCTAGCCGTACCTCATCATTCGAGGCGAAAAACGGCAGAGCCTGTCGTGCAATCCATAAATTCTTTGACACAGTCATATACAACAGTAACAGTGTTAAGAATGAGTGGATTATTGTTTCGGCAGCTTTAAACCTGTCTTCAGGGACATCAAGGCATATTGGGACTAAAAATAAGAAGGGACTGTTCAGAGGCAAAAATCTTACAATAGACCTATCAAAATCAGGTAAATTGGGAAAGAATAATTTTAACATGTCATTCGAATGTGTTTCTAACCAGCTGCAAAAATTACTTTATTGTTTATGTTGCACTCTTGGCCTGGACGTAACAATACCTCTTTGAAGAGGACGATGAAAAGACTGTTGACACAATTTAGTTTCCAGCAAGAAGAACCAGTGTGACTCTAAAGAATATTTGAACTGTGGAAGTATTTTTATGGAGATTGTTGGACAATTTAATTTGAGATAGGTCTGTGTCATTTGAGGTTTATCAGCAAAACAATATTCGTAAGTTTGAGGCATTTGTGCACTACCGGTTTGTTTCGGCACATTTTAGGAATTGCTTTAAATATGCTCTGTATGCAGCACAGTAACCTGAGCAACGGCCTGGGCCATTTCTTAATCCGCCGTTTTCATGTCTAAATAAAACTAGTGATTGCTGTGACTTGTCTGAAAGCATTGCTTTTTCTTTCATCATGTGCCTGGTGTTATAAAAACGTATCTTTTCGTCATACAAATGACATTGGCAGTAATTTGAAGACTACAGGGAATAAACAAGGAACTATTCCATTGTTACTAAAATATACATTATTGGAAGCGTATTATAATAACTGTGCTACAGGATTTGTTGTAAAGTGCAGTATGCGTAAGAAATATTTCATTTCGATAAATTAATCTCACGACTGATAAAGTCGCCTGTGATGTAACATTAAATACTGACTTCATTTATTTTCTTCTGCTACTCACTTTCGTCATAACTAAATGTGCCGCAGCTCAGCTGTCGATACGTACTCTATCTAATTAAAACAATGATAGGTGACATTTTTCGAAAGGCTTAGGTGTTTCAGATTAGCTTGCGTCACTCCCGGAATTAACGCCACATGGAGCTACGCTCTCTTGTTACGGTCGATCGCGCGCTTTGTTTCACACAAAAACAATAACAAAAATAGCTAGCTTACAATGAAATGTCATAAATAATGTAACAGCAGGCAGGAAAGGGTGTGCAACTGGTTCTCCACGCGACAAAAAATGAGGAGCTTCAATAATTTTTAAAAAGATGTTTGTAGAGTGCCTTAGCAGCTAGAATTCTGGCGGTTTATTTCTTTCGTTGTACTCATACTGCATAATAAATTTCAGGGTGGATTGTGACGTGTCTGACTGGACCATTCCGTAGTGTGTCAACTGATGCGGTGATTTGCACGATTTGTTGTCTACCTCTTATGAGTTGGGCAAATAATGGTCACGTTCCACTGGTCCGGCATCACTTCTTTTTCCCATATTTCAACTATCAGATGGTTAAGAACACTTATCAGATGCTTACTCCCAACCGTTATAATTTCTGTCGATGGAATCCGTTTATTTCCTGATTTTTCCGTAGTTACAAATTGATCTAATCAGAAATATCCTGAGTAGTTTGTGTTGGACACCTTTTATCACTGTTAGGAACTGCATTACAAAATACACAGCTATATAATTTACTTTATTTGTACATTTAAATCAAATCATAAACCTTAGCGAATTGTAATTATGTTTAATAGATGAATGACATCTACTTTTTACGTGGGGCTCTAATGGCATTTCTTCACTGAGACGTAAAGCACAATGTTGAACAGTCTTTCATCACTAACAAAGCTTTTAGACTATAATTTCCTCGCTAGGTTTGTAATATCCTTGTATTCAATTTATAACTGGATTAAGTTTGCAGGTTTTAAAATTATCTACTTTCATCTGTTGAAGATTTTCACGGCCAGACGTCGTAGATGTTGGCAAACTTCAGGGCTGTATCATAGCGATCCATGGAACTTTTCCGTTTCTGACGTTTCTCTCAGAATAACGCTAGGCATTTTCGGAGGTGTTTTCCATTCCAACGAGTCTTGAAGTTTGACTGGTCGGACGTCGGAGAGCTGTATAAACCCTATGAGAAAGAGGCGTGGTAGTCGTATGGACGTTATCAGGTGAGGTAATCCTTGTGAGTAATGAAACTTAACTGTGGATTGTCGTCTGTCAAAGATAAAACTTGTCTATCGATTCTCTATACGTCGTGAGTTTCTTGGCTTCTTTTTTGTTACAATTATGCCCATTTTTATATATTTCCATGGCTTTGCTATATAGCCGTGGATAATACATTTTCACTGCAGACAAAATTTTGGCTTCTGGAAACTTCACTTCATGATTTACTTATTGAAAAAATGGTCTGCTACAGCCAATTTTTCCAATTTTCGTAGTCGTCAAAGTCTTATGTTCTTTGTATTCTCGCTTTTCTTTTAATGTTGACCTTACCACACGTATATCGAATTTATTCTATCTCGCTTGTAGACAGACGAGGGAGGTAATCCTTTCAAATGGTGCAAATGGCTGTAAGCACTACGGGACTTAACATCTGAGGTCATCAGTCCCCTAGACTTAAGACTACTTAAACCTAACTAACCCGAAGACATCACAGCCATCAACGCCCGAGGCACGATTCGAACCTGCGACCGTAGCAACAGCGCGCTTCCGGACTGAAGCCCAATTTCAGTTGATACCAGTTTATCACTGAGTTCAGGGTGCGAATATACTGGCTACTTCAGCTGTTGATAAGTGCCTATGCACGGAACTATCTGTGATAGGTTATATAAGCCTCACGCAAGAAGGTAAATAAAGTTTTGCCGTAACTAAATAAGGACGAAACGTAACAATGCAAAACTTTATTTACCGGGTTACAATACCTTACACTCTTTTTCAGTATCGTTGCCATAGCTGTCAAAGCACTTCACAAATTTTTCCATTTCTCTGTTGTACTTCGCACTCGCGAAAAATTTGAGTCAGAATGTCACTGCTTGTTTGAAGTGTTCATCGCTTGCAATTTTTTTTTTTCCAGCGATAAATTCCTTTGGGTTTTGGAAGAAGTGAAAATCACTTGGTGCCAAGTCAGGGCGGAAAGGAGGATGTCCAAAAATTCCCACTGAAATTCTTGCTGTGTTCGAGCCGACGAGTGTAACGCATTGTCATTAAACAAAACCACATTAGCCACGTATCCCATTCGCAAGAGATGTGTAAAGTTGTTGACAGGGATGTTTTCGCTGTACGACAATGCGCGGCCTCGTGCATTAGCAAGAATTTCACCGTCTTGAATGGGTAATTTCTGGACATTGTCCCTGAAGCTCGGATTGTCGAACCTGAAAGAATATTTGTGTGCTTAACAGTTCGCGGACGATGAAGACCTCAAACGAGTTCTGAATCAGAAAGCTTTAGCGACTGGGGAGTGCAACATGGGAGCGGAAAAAATGGTTTGACATTACCGCAAGTGTCTCGACAGCTACGGATCTGCATGAAAAATATACTAAGGAGTTAGAACTTTGTCAATAAAGTCATGCGTTGGTATCTTTGGTCTTTGTTTAGTTATGACAAAACGTTGTATACTTTCTGGAGAACGAACGTACGTCATAGTTGAATTACTATATTAAATGATCTGCGATAGGAGCGATAGGACTACCTTTTTTTAATGCGAGCTCGGAAACTGCAGAGAGTGAGATATTTTGCGGTAAAACAAAAACCATGTGCTACTAGAAGAATACTGACGGGTCAGTATAAACTTCGGCAGAAATGATGTACCACTGGGCGAGAATCGCCTTGAATTTAAGAATGCAAAGTCTGCTTATCTGAAGACGAACGGCGCAGTTTTATCATGCGAATAAAACTCGAGAATAAAACTTTACGGTGAGGCCATTGAAGCTACATACTCCGTCACACTAAACCACAAGGATTTTATTTCCGTCTCGTTCTTAATCTTCACGAAAGCCTCGCATGAGCAGAAGGGTATAATGGCCTGCTGTGAAGGCAGTTCCATTTCACGGTTCTGTAATTTTTCAGAGCTAGTGCCAACGTCCACGGATTCCCTTTGACTGCAGAAGCAATTATGCTGAAATACGACCTCACTTGCGCCAACATTGTCTTACAGCGCACTAGTGCAATCTGAAACAAAGGACGCTCGTTTTAGAGAAATTACGTATATCGCATTTCTTGAAAAATGCTTTTTCAAAGACGCCAACATGCACATTTCCCTTCTACTCGCTTCTACCATGATAATACAGTTATATGAATATATTACACAGAATTATAATTATCAAATCACTAAATTTGCTCCACGTTTTGATGAACATTTTATTAACAGGAAGCCCTACATATGAATTGCGCTGCGCTGTCAATTATAATAGAAATGAAAAATAGAAAAATGCATTTTTATTTGGTCATAATAAATCGTAGTGTACTAGAAATTTACAACGTTGTTTCCAATTCAGACATATTTAAACAAGGAACAAAAAGGCCCAACTTGCCTCACTGCAGTTAAATCATCATTGTTTTATTATATTACGGTCGATTTCGAGGCTTCAAGCTGAAAATTTTGCTATCAGTCGCATCATGTCAAATATTGTGGGTCCCTGATATGACAGCGTACATTATTTAAGGACAGTTGATGTCAGTAATACTTGGTTCCCAGAGAACATACTGCGCGCCATTTCACTTATACTGTATTAATTGAATAACAGCAAGTCTTCCAGTCCTCACGAAAACAAAAAGAGCAATTCTTAAAATACTACGGAATACGCGTTACCCCACAGTCACTTGCAGCATTTCTCGCTAGAGCTGAACGAAGAGTGTGGAGACTTAAATGTCTTACATTACAGCACGATAGTTAAGTCAAGGGGCATGTGTAAAACGATTTTTAGATTTCAAACACACTATCATTAAATTTATGAAGGTTAAGAGACTGCAGGAACAAAAATTAAAACATTCAGAATTGGTGGACTTGACTGCACACTGCTCACAGTCAGACTGCAAGGTAAGAAACAATTATTTCTTATTTTATGTGGATGCATTATAACATCCTTCTTTCCTCTCTGTCATTAAAATGTATTGGTTTGAATGTAAAACGTGGTCGGAATTGTTGGGGGGAAAAAGGTATATGATATTTAATACGCTGTTGCCGTCCCGTATATTCTGCACGCACGTAAATGCGGCTTATGTATACGCCACCGGCAATCAAATATTAGCAAAAGTGGGTCCATTTTTGCTTGTAATTGTTTAATTGTGTTATCTAAAATCAGTAAAAGATAATCAGGAGTATCATGAAACTATTACTGTTTTTGCCCGTTAAAGTAATTCTTGCGAAGAGAGAGACAATATAACCATCTACTTAGCCTCAGGATTTATGTTCTTGATAAATAATTTAATTAATAGCAAGATTGCTTTATTTTAGGTTAAGAATTTCCTTGATTGAAATTGATTTAATTGCAAGCTCAGCGATATCGTGAAGCAAGCCTGACCGTAGTTGCCTAGTGCAGTTATAATCTATAATGCGATTCCGTAAAGATTCTGATAAAATGAACTTTGCAAATATCAGTGCTTGAAAATTATTATCACTATTCTAAGTATTTATAATGTTAACTTGGGGGTTGAGCCTCATATTTAATATTTAATGAAATATTACGTGGTGGCTGCCTGGGCGCCATTACAACAAAAGAAAGCCAGATGGGTAATCTTTTACATAACTCACATTAATAATTGTTGTTCACTTTAATATTTTCACAGGGAGGGAGAGGTTTTAAATAAGAAAAGCAGAAATTCACTTTTTACCATAGAAAAGAAAGTACGTACAGCAATTACTTAGTGCGTCAGAACAGATAAACGATTTAATTCTTCAACAGCAGAGACAAAACAAGCATTGATCTTTGACTCAAGGTTTTTTTAACCTTAATGAGATAAGATATCCATGGATACAAACAATATCTTTATAAGGTATAGTTGCTTTTGTACTGAAATACTTATTTTATTAACATTTCTAACACAAAAAATATCATATTAAAGAGTTTATAGTTATCTGTCATATTGACTACCGTTTTTATCGACACAAATACACTTAGTTTTGTACCTTTTTTACGCTTAACATTTACACTCTTGGCATGGATTTATTATTTATTTTAATTGTTACAGGACTTTCCAGAAGACCTCACAGTTTTTAAAAAACTCACTTTTAGAAGACAAAAATGCAGTTAGCTAAGCTCACTAATCAAAGAACAAGCGGGGGGTAAAGAATTCATAGTGGTCTTGAAACAATTAGAAGGAGAACTTGCAGACGCTGCCAATCTTACACATGTTTTCGAGCTGTTTCAAAGACAGTTTGCCGGTTTAGCTGGATGTGGCCATGTGACTAACTGATCTGTCATGTAATTCCCTTTATAGAAAGAATTTCTTTTACGTTAAAATTGTTCAGGAATTCTAAATTATATTCCACAGGTAGAGTTTCCACGCCTCAATAATAAGGTTATAAGAGTGCTACAATATTTCGATCAATATATGAGTGAGAAAGACCTATTTTAGTTTATGAAACTAAGTAAGTTGCGATTACGTGGAGACCGGAGAGCGATAATCTGCGAAATTGTCTCCGTTTGTCCGTGGACCGACAGCTTGAACCAGATAAAATGTACATTACATTTTCCGTGCAGCAAAAATAATGCAAAATACTGACAACTTGTTTTCTTTCTGATCTATGTTGTTCAGAAATGTGAAATATGAAATCAAATCACGTACAGTGTGACTGCGTTGCCATTTAAATGCAGCGCGTTTGCAATTTCCTCCCTCTTCCCCCTCATCACGCTCAGAATGTGTGCCGTGTCGGTGGAGGAAACGTGCTGCCAGGCTGGGTATCATAACACCCATGCCAAGGCACTGCTTGCGTTCCGTATTATTGTCCACCCATGCCTTATAGGTTTACCCTCTAAAGGTCCCTGTAACATCGAGGAGGTTATTCTAGTAACTAGGAGGTTATTCCCTGATGTCTTAACAAATCCTGACACCCTGTCACCTCTTGTCATTGTTTTCCACATGTTCATTCCTTGGCAGATTCTGTGAAGAACCTCCTCATTCATTTTCTTATCAGTCCATATAATATACAACATTCTTACCTAGAACCACATCTGAAATACTTCGCTCGTGTTCTGTTCCGGTTTCTCCATTGAATTCACATTGCTTCAATCATACATTCACAGAAATTTCATCCTCAAATTATAGCCTACGTTTGCAACCAGTAAATTTCTCTTCACAAGGAATGCCCTCCCTGCCTGCACTGGTACTTTTTAAGTCCTTCTTGCTTTTTCTATCAGGGGTTACTTTGCTCCAAGGCAGCAGAATTCTTTATCTTCTCCTACTTCGTTATCATCAATTTTGGCATTTCTCCTTCTCTTTATTTTTATAAATTTTCGTTTCACTCTCAACCCATATACTGTACTCATTGGACTGTTCTTTCCAATCAACACATGCTGTAATCCTTCTTCACTTTCACTGAGGATCGTAATGTCATCAACGGATCTTACCACTAGTATCATTTCACCTTGAATTTTAATCCCACAATCAAATCACACTGATCAGCCATAACATTATGACCATCGACCTAGTGCCGATATAAACGAGTCTAGGCGATACCAGCGTCACCTGGCACGGAAGGACAGACATTCAGACACGCGCAATGTGCATGTAGTAACGGTGAGCCTCTGTGGAGAATGCGGGAGGCGCGAGATCTATCTGAGTCTAACCGACAGCAGATTGTGATGGCCTGGAACGAGTATTTCGAAAACTGCACAACTTGTCGGGTGTTCGAGGATTACTGTGGTGAATGTCTTCAACACGCGGCGAAACCAAAGTGAAATCACTTGCAGACGTCATTGGGTTGGAAGGCAACACGACAGGCGGCGAACTTTGGCGGACCTAGCATTATCCTTCAATACTTGGCAGAGTACAAGTGTGTCTGAACATACTGTACATTGAACACTGACGATGGGTCTGCGCAGCCGACGATCAATTTATGTGGTAATTTAAACACACTGACATCAGCAACTACGACTGAAATGGATACGTGACCATCGGCATTGGGCCATGGCGCAGTGGCAGACCATTATATGGTCTGATGAATCCCAATACCTTCTTCATCCTGCCAATGAGTGGGCATGAACCCGTCGTCTTCTACGGTAAAAGCTTTTTGACACCTGTACAACGGGACGGAGAAAAGCTGGCGGCGGCGGAGGAACATTCATGTCGGTATCCGTGGGCCCAGTGGAGCTCCTACAAGGCACCTGGACGGCCAAGGAGTATCCTACACTGGTTGCAGACCACGTACATCCCTTCATGCCGACCATTTTTCAGCAAGACAATTCTCCATGTCATATACCCAGGAGAGTGGTTTAGTGGTACGAGGAACGTAATACCGATTTCCAATTAATGTACTAGGCCCCTAACTCGCCACATCTAGACGCGATCGGACACATCTCGGATGTGTTTGAAAGTGCCGTCAGAGCTGATAGCCCACCTCTCCGGAATTTGCGGGAATTAGGAAACTTGTGTGTACAGATGTGGTGCCAACTCCCTTTAGCAACATATGAAGGCCTCACTGCTTCCATTCCACGACGCGTCGCAACTGTTATCCGTGCCCAAGGTGGACCTACTGGCTATTAGTTAAATAGTTCAAATGTTCCAGCTGATAAGTGTATTTCCATCAGTCCTTCAAAAATGGTTCAAATGGCTCTGAGCACTATGGAACTTAACTTCTGAGGTCATCAGCCCCCTAGAACTTACCCCTACTTAAACCTAACTAACCTAAGGACATCACACACACCCATGCCCGAGGCAGGATTCGAACCTGCGACCGTAGCGGTCGCGCGGTTCCAGACTGTAGCGCCTAGAACCGCTCGGCCACAACGGCCGGCCACCAGTCCTCCTTCAATGTATAGATTGAAGAGTAAGGGCAAAATATTGCAGGTCCGTCTTACACCCTCGTTAATCCGTGGACTTTATTATTGGTCTTCCAGTCTTGCTTCTTGCACATACTGTATACCAGCTGTTTTTCTTGTGAGTTGCTGCTATTTTTCTAAGAATTTTTAATTTCTTGCGTCATTGTAGGTCGACAAACGCAATGAATGTGTACTGATTTCTCTTCAGTCTTGTTTGCATTATCAAGCACAACACCTTAGCTGCGCTGCCTCTGTTGTGGTTGGCAGGTGAGCCAAACGTATGGTTAAAGGAGGCCGAAATGCACGCGTTCTAGCTCACGCAGGCTGCCGTGAATTCTGGAACATGACAAGGGAATGAGAATTGAGAAAAACGGACGTAGCTGGTGGAATACTTAACTTTAATCCATTCATGGAGAACGTCGCTCTTTATGGTACATGATTCACAATATCAATAGTACGGAGACTGGCGCCTTGCTAGGTCGTAGCAAATAATGTAGCTGAAAGCTGTGCTAACTATCGTCTCGGCAAATGAGAGCGTAATTTGTCAGTGAACCATTGCTAGCAAAGTCGGCTGTACAACTGGGGCGAGTGCTAGGAAATCTCTCTAGACCTGCCGTGTGGCGGCGCTCGGTCTGCAATCACTGATAGTGGCGACACGCGGGTCCGACGTATACTACCGAACCGCGGCCGATTTAAAGGCTACCACGTAGTAAGTGTGGTGTCTGGCGGTGACACCACAGCCTCTCTGGTCCCTTTACCTTTCCTAAAGCCAATCTGAACATGATCTAACACATCATAAATTTTTTCCATCTTATCAGTTACAAACAAATTATTTTCAGTTTAATTTAATGCATGTACATTATTAGCATCGAGGGATGGTTGTGGTGGTTCAAATGGCTCTGAGCACTATGGGACTTTACTTCGTTGGTCATCAGTCCCCTAGAACTTAGAACTACTTAAACGTAACTAACCTAAGGACATCACACACATCCATGCCCGAGGCAGGATTCTAACCTGCGACCGTAGCGGTCGCGCGGTTACACACTGTAGCACCTAGAACTCCGGCAGGCGATAGTGTTGGTCTGATTCCTTAGAAATACTAAAGAAGTGATGCAGATGAATGCTCTTTCTAAAAGCTACTGAAGTCTGAGGTTTTTAACGAAGTATATTTTAAAACTTTTCGTTTATATGACACATTTCCAGACTTTCTGTCTGCATACAAATGTTTGAATTATCTAGAATTAACGATGTTATCGAGGAGACTGAGCAATAGCCGTTATCATTAGCTTTTATATGACTGATGAATTTTGCCGTTTTATGTTATTTTGTACGTATTCCACTGACTGTTATCTTTAAGTAGTAAATAATTGAGCATCGATAGAAACTGCAGTCTCTGCTTTTGTCGTTTTCCTTATCTATTAGGACCAATACTATACACAGCTTCGCAATTTTTAAAGTCAATTTTATTACAGTGGTGATATTTATTCATCAGCGATTTTATAAAATGTAAGCAAAGACGTGAAATTCAGGTTTCTGGTTGGACTGGAGATCTGTGGGAAAAACCACATCTGCGCTTCTCTAAAACAATGAAATGAGTGAAATTTGATGACTATAGTCTCTGGTATAAATTAAAACAGGCCATGTGTAGTCCCGAGTCTTCTATCGCGTAGCAGCGGGTGTGGCGTCACGGTGGGATCGATATCTGGGTCACTGAATGCACTGCGTGCAGTGTAATTACTTTAATGTTTTATCCGGACGACACCGGCTAAGTAATGATTACTGTCCTTGGCGTGCTCAGGGGACCGCGTGACAGAGGGAATCAGATCTCATCACACGTGTGCTTTCCGCGAAGCGCACCGTCCCGCCAGCGACAGCAACACGCATTTCACATTACAGCAGCAGGCGAGGAAGTGTAAAATTTACAGTGTGAGACCTGCCGGAAGGCAGCTAATAAGGATTACGGGAACAGCTCCCGCATCGGACTAGTAACGTAATCTGTGACAGTAATGAGAGTGCGTTGACAGGTTCAATATAAAGTTCTTGTGGATGTCACTTAGTACAGTCGTTGTGCTACAGTGTGTAACTTGCAACTAACATGTTTCATTATGAAGATCAACTCTCAGCTTAGAAATAAATTAGAATGGAGAGAGGCAACACTGTGAAGGGGGTAGGAGGAGTGAAGAAATAAACCCTGACTACTCTCCGTCCGAACAGGCTTCGTAACGCCCAACGGTGCCGACCGACAGCCGTGCCATCCTCAGCCGTCAGGCGTCACTGGATGCGGATATGAAGGAGCATGTGGTCAGCATACCGCTCTCTCGGCAGTTGTCAGCTTTCATAACCGGAGCCGCTACTTTTTAAGAAGTAGCGCCTCAATTACCGTCACAAGATCTGAGTGCACACCGCTAGTTAACAGCGCTCTGCAGACCCGGAAGGTAGCCCATCCAAGTGCTAATCAAGTCCAACTTAGCTGAACTTCGGTGATCTGACGGGAACCGGTGTTGCGACAGTGCTAAGACTGGGGGCAGTGGAGCATTGCAGGCTGTAAACTTACTGAGTCGTCCGCAAACATAGACAATACATTAACAGATAAACTGATGAGTCACAACGTTATTGACAATATGTAAGTCTGCAGGCTTTCGTTGCAGTTTACTGAAATGGAAATCTTCTGGGTTGTTAGGCCGCGTCATATTTCTTAGAAACGAACAACGTTGGCATCGACTGTGCTGGGACCTTCGTCAAGATCTTTTGGTCTTCAATGTTGAGTCAACTATCGACACCAGAATTTCCTTACGAAGAGGGATGTAAATGTCGATCGGACAGAAGAAGTGTGACACGGTCTGAAAATTCTGAAGATATTACCTTCATTATGACCACTGTCCATCGTGGGACTGGATGTCAGGTGACGGCGTTGCAGGCACCTATGTAAAGTACGCAAGAAGTGTGTGAAGTGATTCTAGCTACGATAACGGACACAAATGGGAAAATCCCTTTCTAACAGGCCAGGTTCGTTTCCCGGCTCGGTCGGAGATTTTCTCCGCTCAGGGACTGGGTGTTGTGTTGTCCTTATGATCATCATTTCATCCCCATCGACACGCAAGTCGCGGAAGTGGCGTCAGCTCGAAAGACTTGCACCAAGCGAACCGTCTACACCTCGCAGGATTAGCCGAGCGGTGTATGGCGGTGCAGTCATGGACTGTGCGGCTAGTCCCGGCGGAGATTCGAGTCCTCCCACGGGCATGGGTGTGTGTGTATGGCCTTAGGTTAATTTAGATTAAGTAGTGTGTAAGCTTAGGGTGTGATGACCTTAGCAATTATGATACTAAAATGTAGATTTTCACGGCCGGAACTATCATGTCCATTATAATTATCCGGGCCGTTATGCCGCGGTCGGTTGATGAATTCTGTGTCAATTCCCAACGCTTCGTCTCCGACTGCGGGAAACATCTTCAAGGGCGTCCGTATCTCCATGGAAGGTCCAACACACGCACTGGCTCGCTTCTGACTGTAGCTGACTGGCTGACTGAAGCGAGCCAGTGGGTGTGTTGGACCTTCCATCGAGCTACGGACCCCCTTGTAGATGTCTCCCGCAGTCGGAGACGAAACGTTGGGAATTGACACAGAATTCATCTACCGACCACGGCATAACAATCCGCATAATTATAATGGAGTTAGCAGTTATGTTCCATAAGATTTCACACATATCTGAACTTTTTTGATTTTGAACCGTCTACCCGACGGGAAGCCCTAGCCACACGGCATTTCCAGTGATTTTAACAAAGAACAGGTTGTTATCGCCCAGCGCTTCGAACGAGCAGCTCAAAAATGGAGTAGTGGACGATTATTTGCACACTACTCTCATGAAAATGCATGGGATGGTTAAAAGACGGTGAAACTACGAGTTGGCAGTAAACTGTTGGCAGTACCTCTTTACAGAAACTGAAAGGCTGAAGCTTGACCCGTCTGTACAGGACAGGCAAGTCTGACAGCAGTCCCAGAGGAGGCATAGTTGTTTCAGAGGAAACCATTCAGCGCACGTTGTGGAGCAGTGGGCTCCGGAGCAGGCTGACGTCTTAGGTGTTCCCATGAAGACCCAACGACATCGTCAGTTACAATCACAGTGGTCACGAGATTATCGTGGAAACACGTCGCCTGGTTGGGTGAATTCCGGTTCTTGTCACACGAGTTCGATGGTCGTGTCCAAACATGCTGTTATCCAGACGACTGGCTATTCGAAACATGCAACGCGAAACAGATGCATACCAATGGGGACAGCATTTTGTTATGTGAGAGCCTCGCCCAGTTTCCACGGTGCCTTTTGTAGTAGTTGAAGGAATCGTGAAATCCATCAATTACGCGAACATTATTGCTGTTCATCTCTATCACTTCATGCATAAAGTCTTTTCCGACATCCATGACGTCTTTCAGCAGGACGTCAGTGTCATAAGGCCATAAACGTAATAGAGTCGTTTGAGGAGCCTGGTGGTAAGGCTAACGTATTGGCGACCAGATTCGCCAGATCTCAATCCGTAGGACACAGCTGGGGTGCCTGGAACACCATCTGGCGCCAGTTTTGCGCTCACAATCTGCCCCCAGTCTACGGAAATTATATAAGATGCCACACATGATGGAACTTAAATACGGACACTTACCAAATACTTGCGATTTCGTGTCATTTTTTTAAAAGTGAGCAACAGCCTTTTAAGGTTTTCGCTCGCAATTCTATTTATCTATGTTGTAACTACATAATACTAACACAAAATGCTCGTTTTTATATTCAGTACTGTATTGGTTGTAACGGGCATAAGTACAGTTATTTTTATATGTTATACCTTAATATGTAAACACGTGAGTATCTCGATTGTTTTTTCTCTGCAACGAAAAGTCTTTCAACTAAACCGTCACACTTTATGACCTGACGTCCTCTGCACAGTCGGAACTGTACTACTGAGTGGAATACACCTGTCAGTATAGACTTACTATTATTAGTCTACATGCCCACACTTCCAAAACCTAGCCTCCTCCCCAGACGAAAATAAATATTTATGGTTTGGTCTTCCCACATGTACTGGGAGGTACTACCCAACTTACAGTGTGCGACTTGTTACAGTTACAATTATTAGTCTGCAAATGGCGTGAATGCTGACGTAATGCTTTTCTGTATACCATCCTCATTCACCAATAGAAGTATCTGCACTTATACTCGCAACACCCAGTACAACCACCACTGATATCAGTCTCAGTCTCAGTATTGCTATACATATGTTGTGCTTCTGGAGCAGTGTTTCTTCTATATTAATATTCGTATCTCATAGTGTGGTAATAATATTTGAGAGTTTTATGCATTAATGGCTTGCTTTTGTCACAGCCACTTGGATGTACTGTGTTGTGGGACTTGGCTACTCTTCTCACTATTTTTATCTGTCTTTAATAAACTCAGTATCGACACAATCTTAATTTCTAATTTTTGCTGTTTTTTTTAATCACTGAATTTCTGGTTGCAAAACTACTGGGAAATACTTCAATGCCTAGACGACCTTGTACTTGACAGTTTAAGCAGCTTCTAGCCTAATTAGGAGCAACTGAATCGTATAGTCTACGACACGAGGTAAACCTTCCGTTTCTGATTCTTCTCCCTGTTCCGTTTATATCCGGCTTATTAAAAAATAACCTGACAGAAAACATATAAGGTTCGTAATTCTCATCACAGGAATTCTCCCAGTAACAGCGGAATGTCAAATTGTTTAAATTTGGAAGCTCATAACTGCATAAAGAGGATATCAAATGTAGAGAGGCAATGGCAAGGAAAGCGTTTCTGAAGAAGAGAAATTTGTTAACATCGAGTATAGATTTAAGTGTCAGGAATTCGTTTCTGAAAGTATTTGTATGGAGCGTAGCCATGTATGGAAGTGAAACATGGACGATAAATAGTTTGGACAAGAAGAGAATAGAAGCTTTCGAAATGTGGTGCTGCCGAAGAATGCTGAAGATTAGATGGGTAGATCACATAACTAATGATGAAGTACTGAATAGGATTGGGGAGAAGAGAAGATTGTTGCACAACTTGACAAGAAGGGATCGGTTGGCAGGACATGTTCTGAGGCATCAAGGGATCACCAATTTAATATTGGAGGGCAGCGTGGAGGGTAAAAATCGTAGAGGGAGACCAAGAGATGAATACACTAAGCAGATTCAGAAGGATGTAGGTTGCAGCAGGTACTGGGAGATGAAGAAGCTTGCACAGGATAGAGTAGCATGGAGAGCTGCATCAAACCAGTCTCAGGACTGAAGACCACAACCACACAACAACTGATCTCGACATTTAAAATCTGGAAATCAAGACATTCGAAGAAACTCTTACTATGACCACCTCTGGCGACAGTAAAATTAGATGTCTGCCTAAACTTTTTCGAGCCTCTTTAATAGCTACAAAAGGTCGAAAAACATATCGAATGTTCCACCCATTTAAAATGTTGCACCAGCTGCAGTCTTTTTTTTTTCTTAAGTCAGAGTATCAAGCTATGTCGGATTATGTTTATGGCTCGTTTCAGTAAAAACTGTCCAAAACAGACACAAGAGGAAGTTCCAAGCTGCTACATGATCAGCTTACTTAACTCAGACTGCTTGAAATCCCTCGATATGTTTGTGGGCATTTTATTTTTATTTTCTCAGATTGTAATATTTTTAGACACGTGTTGTAACAGGCTGTAAACATCACAAGTGCAGGAACGTCAGTCAGAACACCATATGCAAATTGTTACCATTGTGTCCCGTTGTGTAGACACAGTTCATGAATATAGTATTTAGAACCTACCTGTATGATTTGGCACCAGTTCATGAATCTGAATAAACACAGTTTTTATGTTATAATATTTTGAAAACAAATATCACCTTTCCTTACAAGTCTACATAAGTAGCACGTTGTCACCCTAAAATTCATTAAAATAAGTCTTCAGGCAAATGATTACGACACACTTAGCCATAGGCTAAGCATCATTCGTAAAATTACTCAGCGCAAACTGTTCTGTCAGTCAGAACAGGCTCTAATTATAAAAAGCACGAACTTCGTCTTCATTTATAGTACAATAGGCAGTTAAAACACAAATACACTGATGGCAATTTTATGTGTTGCCTTCGCACAGATACCAGTTCTTTTAATAAAGAATCACTACTTACAATTATTTCATTGAACTATATTTTTGAAAGATGTGATAACTGTTGTTTCCCCTTAATATACACAACATCAAAATAGCCTACAGACAACTGTCATTCACCTATTTCTTGTGAATAAAGTTTGTTTGTGGTAACACATTTTCTCTTGCGATAAATAATCTTGAACAAGTCAGTATCTTAATTATCGTATATTAATTAATTCAGCGCTAATTACACATAGGAAATAGTTTCGTTCGACTAATGAGCTAGTCTCACATCCTTGTTTATTTGTAGTAGGGTAGTCGAATTTATTATGAAATGTAGTGCACACTAAAGACCACTATATATCCATTGTGATAGATCAGTTTATTGAAGCAGTCTTCTATAAAGCCTGTTACATCACTACGAAATGGATTTTATCCTGTCTTTCAAGAAGTGTTTGTGTAACTAGGCCTTTACACATAACTGAGACAAGTATATTAGATTCACGTACAGTTATGTACAACAACAAATGTTTTTAACGAGTCTGATATAAAATAAATCACAAAATTACAAGCGTACTTACAATCGAAATTTAGCAGAAATGCTATATAAATTTAGTTGAAAGCCAAAAATATTCAAGTCTACAAGAATCAGATTAGACTAATCATATCGCACACACAGGTATTTAAGCAATAATTCTTTCCTCGCTGCCATTGTATGTGGTACAACAGGATTTACTTCATACCTTTAAGGAGATACAAATTTCTTGAGAAGTGCGTAGCTATTTTGTGCTTCCTAAGTTCAAGCTGCACTGCGGGAAATAACTCTCTAGAAAATTGTTATAAAATCACATCTTATTTCTGCTGAATAAACTGGTAAGTGGTTTCAAGTGTGTTTTTCATTGGTTTTTATAGCTCAAAAACTAGATAAACGCACAATTAATTCAAAAGAAACTTGTAAGAAGTTTGCATGAAATTGTAAAGCTGACGGAAGCACGTACGTGCCCTTGTATATGTGTGTGTGTGCGCGTGTGTGTGTGTGTGTGTGTGTGTGTGTGTGTGTGTGTGTGTGTGTGTGTGTGTGTGTGTGTGAGTTCCAGCTCGTTGTTTCATGGAAGGTTTTGTAATGAATAATTCCCATATACTTCCGAAATTCAAAGAATTTGGTGGTAAGAGGTTTATTCTCGTAAGCCAAACGTTCTGTGGATCAAATACGTGATTCATTCCCATATACTTCCGAAAGTCGAAGAATTTGGATAATTTAGTGTGGAGAGTATATGAATGACGTCTACATGTTTCAAATTGATTTCTGGTTACTCTGATGTGGCTGATGAAAATTGTATTAGTGGTAAGAAGTTTATTCTCGTCAGCTAAACATTTTGTGGATCAAGTACGTGAGTCACCTGGCCTCTTCAAATCACCTTGCAAGCGATGTAGCGGTCCAGCTGAATTTTCAGGGTTTAGAAGTATTGGAATGATTAAGACAACAAATTTCCAAGGCTGTAGTGCTATTGTCACTGTTTCAGTGCGTTAATAGATACGGATATCCTGAAAGAAAGAACAGCAGAGCCCACAGTTCCCTATTTCTCTCTTATCACTTTGCCATACCGTGTAATTCGTTTAAGTGAGCTACTAGTAGTCTGCTTCAATAACTCATATGACAGTTTTCTCCAGAAAAGGTCATGGAATTCCTTGCGTAAATTTTCTAATAATGCTATTGAGATAGAAGCAGGTCGGAATGTACAAGCTGTTGAAGAAATTATACCTTCATCACGTAGCGGAGGGTCGAGATGATGCGGAATAGTAGGGTACAGCAGAGGTTACTAATTATGATAAAAATCAAGTCATTCTTTTCACAGGAAGTCTATTTCGTAGTGCTAAAAATTTTGAGTTCTAATATCTCAGACCATTTTCCAAAAAATCGTGTCATTTAGCCACGCAGTATATCATGATGGAGTGATTAGTGAACACAAGAGTCATTGATTAAGAGATGCTTACTGGGGCCAAAAAAGTAATTGATATTGAAGGAAAAGTTTCTTATAAAAAAAGAGAATTTGTCATGAACTAGTCTTCGTTGCCAATCATAGGCGTCAGTTTCGTTGAATAAACCTTTAGATGTTATCATTTCAAATTGAAATACATTAACTAAAATGTACCCTGGTATGATGGGAGGGAATCATATATCATGATTTAAGCAGACAGAGTTCTTCTACACTCCTGGAAATGGAAAAAAGAACACATTGACACCGGTGTGTTAGACCCACCATACTTGCTCCGGACACTGCGAGAGGGCTGTACAAGCAATGATCACATGCACGGCACAGCGGACACACCAGGAACCGCGGTGTTGGCCGTCGAATGGCGCTAGCTGCGCAGCATTTGTGCACCGCCGCCGTCAGTGTCAGCCAGTTTGCCGTGGCATACGGAGCTCCATCGCAGTCTTTCACACTGGTAGCATGCCGCGACAGCGTGGACGTGAACCGTATGTGCAGTTGACGGACTTTGAGCGAGGGCGCATAGTGGGCATGCGGGAGGCCGGGTGGACGTACTGCCGAATTGCTCAACACGTGGGGCGTGAGGTATCCACAGTACATCGATGGTCGGCGGAAGGTGCACGTGCCCGTCGACCTGGGGCCGGACCGCAGCGACGCACGGATGCACGCCAAGACCGTAGGATCCTACGCAGTGCCGTAGGGGACCGCACCGCCACTTCCCAGCAAATTAGGGACACTGTTGCTCCTGGGGTATCGGCGACGACCATTCGCAACCGTCTCCATGAAGCTGGGCTACGGTCCCACACACCGTTAGGCCGTCTTCCGCTCACGCCCCAACATCGTGCAGCCCGTCTCCAGTGGTGTCACGACAGGCGTGAATGGAGGGACGAATGGAGACGTGTCGTCTTCAGCGATGAGAGTCGCTTCTGCCTTGGTGCCAATGATGGTCGTATGCGTGTTTGGCACCGTGCAGGTGAGCGCCACAATCAGGACTGCATACGACCGAGGCACACAGGGCGAACACCCGGCATCATGGTGTGGGGAGCGATCTCCTACACTGGCCGTACACCTCTGGTGATCGTCGAGGGGACACTGAATAGTGTATGGTACATCCAAACCGTCATCGAACCCATCGTTCTACCATTCCTAGACCGGCAAGGGAACTTGCTGTTCCAACAGGACAATGCACGTCCGCATGTATCCCGTGCCACCCAACGTGCTCTAGAAGGTGTAAGTCAACTACCCTGGCCAGCAAGATCTCCGGATCTGTCCCCCATTGAGCATGTTTGGGACTGGATGAAGCGTCGTCTCACGCGGTCTGCACGTCCAGCACGAACGCTGGTCCAACTGAGGCGCCAGGTGGAAATGGCATGGCAAGCCGTTCCACAGGACTACATCCAGCATCTCTACGATCGTCTCCATGGGAGAATAGCAGCCTGCAATGCGGCGAAAGGTGGATATATACTGTACTAGTGCCGACATTGTGCATGCTCTGTTGCCTGTGTCTATGTGCCTGTGGTTCTGTCAGTGTGATCATGTTATGTATCTGACCCCAGGAATGTGTCAATAAAGTTTCCCCTTCCTGGGACAATGAATTCACGGTGTTCTTATTTCAATTTCCAGGAGTGTATAAAAGGTCATGAAAGTCAGGAGAGTGCCTGCAGTGTGTATGAATTCTTAGAGACGACCACGGAAACGAAACAGTAATCCATCGAACTGTTGGTAAACAAACATTTCAGCTGAAACACAATTTCACAGTTGACAGTAGTGGAAAATATGAAACATGATTAATCGAAATGCCTCTTTAGATGAAGCACCTATTTATTATAATGAGACTAGCAGCAATGGCACCACGTGTCACTATTTCTGTAACACTGATGAATTTCTCCTGTATCCCTCATTCTCCCTGTGTGCGTCTGTCATTTTGAAAAACGTGCATACTGATGTAGAATTTTGCTACGAATTGCAGACTAGTGTATTGTTCTACACTCTGACTCACTGTAGGGGAATAATCGCAACGCCGGCCGTAGTGGCAGGGCGGTTCTAGTCGCTACAGTCTGGAACCGCACAACCGCTACGGTCACAGGTTCGAATCCTGTTTCGGGCATGGATGTGTTTGATGTCCTTAGGTTAGTTAGGTTTAAGTAGTTCTAAGTTCTAGGGGACTGATGATCTTAGCAGTTAAGTCCCATAGTGCTCAGAGCCATTTGAACCAATAATCGCAACAAAGTCTATACCTCACGAAAGTGACACTTCACGGAGGATGAGTTATTGGCTATTGTGAATATCTTTAAAAATTACAAAAAAGCTACAAGTCAAATTTAAATACGTCAATCTCACGAAATATTGTCAGAATGAAGACACATTATGAGCCAGTCAGATATATAAAAAACAGGATTTTTGTTTTATGTTTGATCTCCAAAGGAGTTTGAAACTTGAAAAATGCATTAGAGATCACAGATCTAGGAATTACGAGAAGAAGAAAATGGAATGAGAAAAGATGGCAAATCAGTGTAAATGATCGACCTGAACAGTGATATCCGTCTAAGAAAAGTGTTCTACTTGCTCGAACAGGAATACGATTCACAAGCAGTGAAAGCCAGTTTGTTACATACATTTCGTCGCTGTTGTATTAGCACTTTAATTCTCACCAGTGAGTCATTGAGATGTACAATGTATTGCTACAGAAATGAAATCAAAATACTGTTTGACATGATTAATGACTTTAGATGATAACTAACTGGTTACGAACGAAATGACACTATTGACTCTGCCAAATAGAAAAATTGTCAATACGATTGCTGTAGAAAGTCATCGCCATGGAAATAATTTTCTCTCTTACAGTTTATTTTCCCTCCATTTCAGATTCCAAAAGTTACTATCTCAAACATTATTTCAAAAAACGGCACTTAAGGATTCTCTTTGTTACACATTAACGTGATCTGGAGAACATCGTCATATTACATCATGTTGGGCAACATACTAATTGTACTCTCTGCCCCCCTTTACATTTACATTTATTACTCATTCTGCTATTAAAATATGCCTTCGACACAAATCCGGAATCTAATGCCAGTAACCTGTAAACAATCACGAAGACTAAATTATTTTACGCCTTGCTGGCCGCGCGGTTAGAGGCATCGTATCAACTGACTGCGTGGCCCCTGCCCTCGGAGGATCGAGTGCTACCTCGGGTATGTGTGTGTGTGTGTGTGTGTGTGTGTGTGTGTGTGTGTGTGTGTGTGTGTGTGTTGTTCTTAGCATAACTTAGCTTAAGTAGTGTATAAGTCTAGGGACCGATGACCTCAGCAGTTTGGTCCCTTAGAAATTCACGCACATTTAAACATTTGAAGATAAATTATTTCACCAGGGGGCAGCTTTACAAAGAAATACAAAAAAATCTATTATAAAGGGAAGGAAGAAGTAACATTTAAATTTTAGTCCTTTTTACTATGGGCGGAAAAACTGGTGAACGATGACGAGGGTAAAAATGCTTTGGTCTCAATAATGGAAAAATCACGATAATTTAAGGATCTAACAGATATTTTTACCTGCATAGATATTTATATTCTGTTAATAAAACTGCTGTACATGAATATTGCAACAGAATTCGCTTAATAGTATCGTCTTTTAATTATAAGTACGCAAAAGTGTGAAGCCCACAAGTCACAGTGATGTTATCCGTTGCTTTTACAAAAAAATGTGTAAATGAGAAGGAAACACACAGTAACAAAGCTCGGTCGCATGATTGGTCAGTTTAAATGTCTCAGAGCCAGTATAAGTAAACTATACGAGACGAAGAACAGGTGTTTCTCGTTACATCGTGTGTCCTTCGCCTCATCTTTCAAGACAGGAAGTGCTTAACAGTCTCTGGCTCAGAGCAACAAGCGGATTGTAAGAGCAGCTTTTAAAAGGTTTCTTCTGGGCCGGGTTGTCCTCCAGGTGAAAGAACTGTGGCTGTTGTAATTGTTTTATTCTAATAACGCACAACGACTATACCAATTTCTTCCTACATGTAACCATACAGCAGTCACTAGTGACGTTCCATGTAAAATTATTATAGATACCCCTGTTTGCGCACACGGAACACAGTTTACTTTACAAGAAACTATTAAGTGCGTCAAATGGAAGACTGATTTTAGATTTAGTGGCTGCCATACCCAGCGACGAACTGTTAGAACGGCATTTTGAGTGCTAGCCTAATAAAATAAAAATTAATTAATTAAGCTGAGATATCATGTGACTTCCATACCAGCGCTAGGGAGGTAACTAAGCCACGTGATGTGATGGCTTTGTCACTCCGTGCTTAAGGCTATTTTAGCACATAAATACTTTTCAGTGCCGTGACTGGGAAAAATATGATGATCAATGGTTGTAAGCTTTTCAGAGTCCTCCTGTCGCGTCTGGAAACCGAAACTGGTGAACTTTACTTGACTGCGACTGGTAAGTTACAGGCTGAAGTGATCAACCACTAACAATGTCTCTAAGACAATATGATAGTTTAGACAGTAATCCGGACGTCTATTCGCACATGAGCAGCATTATGCTCAGGGCAGAAACAATATAACATTAAGGGTTGACCATTCGTGCTACCTCAGTATGACTCGTTAGTCACGAAGTGGTAAATCCGTGAAAGCAGAAACGTCAATAAAATAGTTTACGTTTCTCCTGGCCGGTGAGCACTTCAGAACTGAGCCAAACAATTCAAGTGGAGACCTGGAACTGTGAAGCAAGTGCTAGATCTCATGAAATCTAAACTATAAACATTCAAGGCTATATGGAAAAACAAGTATCCAATGCAGACGGTCGCGTGTGCCGTGACTGATCAGGTGACGTAATTTTAAAGAAAAAAATTATAGTGGGCGTAGTTCGTTTTGGGTTATCATGGAAACAGCCTGTATTTGGACTGCGATCGTAGTGAGACTAAGAGAGTTACTCCAAAAAATAATAATGTAGTTGAAAAAGTTGGAACCACAAAATACAGCAGTAATTTGCGATATGGGAGGCAAAAACACAAATATCTGGAAGCAACTAGGAATTTCCACTAGAAAAACCTAATTTTCAAATGCAATCGACACAGCCAAAGAAGTTCAGATTTTCTGTGCTGTCCCGATTTGCTTACACGGCTTAGAAACTACGTTATAGATGAAGGAGTAACTGCCCAACATCACAGATTTTGACACGAAGCTTCTTGAAAAATCTGTTAAGAATACAGCGCAAGGATTTAAGCATCATACATCACATTACGGAAGCTCTCGGAACAATAAGACAACAAGCTCCGCAAGATATACACTATGTGATCAAAAGTATCCGGACACCTGGCTGAAAAGTTAGTGGCATCCTCCATCGGTAATGCTGGAATTCAATATGGTGTTGGCCAACCCTTAGCCTTCATGACAGCTTCCACTTCGCAGGCGTACGTTCAATCAGGTGCTGGAATGTTTCTTGGGGAATGGCAAAGTCATTGATGATAGTTCTTTCAGGAAAACTTTTTCAATCAATTGTTTGATCGATGGAAGAAATGGAAATGAAATATATTTTGTGACTACATCAACTAGAACTTTTCCATTGCCAGTGACAAATAGCCATTTTGAAAGTATCGCTGGCGCAGTCCGCTGTAGATATATGCGCACACTGGTCCTTAATCTGTGTTGATGCACGTATCGACAGACTGTCACTGATGTGATGCTTTGAGACAATCGTTGACATCGAACGTCGGTGGTGATTTTAATATAACTGTCAGAGTATGTTGAAAGTCATCTATTAGTAAAATGAGAACTCCATCGAAAGACTGTGCATTTCGATCAAGTGATTCCAGCAATTTTTTTTTTTTTTTTTTTTTTTTTGTGCAAAAGTGAATTCACCCCAGAATATCAGTTTGAAAAATTTGCTATGCTTTCGCAGTTTCACAAACTTTTGAAATATTATGTGTCTGAGCCTCCGCAAAAAGTATATTCAAAGGCAATTGGAGCGCCGATTGAGCTGTCCGGCCACCACCCAATAATGAAGCTGCAATACCTCATGAGACAAGACAGAAAGTAATTTTCGGCCAAAAGCAGAAAGATGAGAACGTTTTTCCTCAGCCGCCGTGATAATCAAGGAAAAATAGAGTGCCATTGCCATTGGCCATCACATTTGTAATTGTTTCGAGGGTTGATCTGCAAGTAAGAGTTGCACGCACGTTATCAGGACTGATCTTTCGTTCAAAATCTAAAGCACTATGGTCATACACAGAACATCGTGGTGCAACCACATAAAGCTAAACGGGTGCTTTCTCGTTGGTACTTACGCATTTGTCTTTGATTTCTGTCAAGAGATTCCCTGAAAATGCTTTCCTACAATATAATGGAATTATCATTTTTAATACAGAGCAAAATATCTTCAGTCCAGGCCTTTCTGAAATTCCTCCACAGATCGTTTGGTTTAGATGGCGAACATGTGGACAAAATGATGCCAAATAATGTTCATATTCGTCGCGGATAGAGATGACAGAGACATCGATCATTCTCATGTCTCCAAATGAAGATCTGCTAATGAAACTGGACCTTTCACATTGACGAGAAGCATCATCAAACAGTCTTTTCAAATTTCAACAATCGTTGCAAATTTTTCGACGTAGTGTTCCTTGTACAGTACTTTGGTCCTACTGCGCACATTACTGTTGTGGGAAACACATCTTGTTGACACACTGAAAAAAGTACCATTAGTGCTGTGTGCGCTGGAGCAGCAGCAACGCTTCATACGCTCTCTTCCATAAATGTACTCTTCGTCCATTTTCAAGATGAACTCTAAGATGAACAGCATTTGGATGCCGACTGTGAACTGGGAACCTCTGCCTCGTTGCTGCTGATCTATCGACCGATTTGAAATTGTAGAACTTCATCTCTGCGAGCGTCGGTATTATCGACACAATACTGCCTTATCACTGTCCTTGTTCACATGTTTGCATATGTACTTTATTGATTTGAGTGATCTGCTGTATTCCATGTTTATGCTTAGTTTAAAACATTTTTGACAACAAAGGTGAATATGGTACAATCTATTTATTGTCGGTTTCAATATCAGCATTTCTCATTCTGATTGTAGCTGTGCGACATCGATCATCCGATTAGCGGCTTTGGTGTTTAGCATGAGTTCTCTTTCATACTTTTTCGTGATTTGGTTTTCAGCCATGCAAAGTGACCGTTGGTTCACAGCACCACATGATCCATGCACAATATATTTGGTGACGTTATCGAATAGCATTCGATCGATTTCACGATCTGGTATTTCCGCAGAAACTACATCATCAGTCTGTAAGAAATGTATTTTCTTCTTGAGCCATATGAGACTGTGTGTATTTTTGCCTCTTCACGGAACACATCCAGCACTGAGTTTCACAATAAACGAGATGCTCTACAGTTAAATTCATCAATTTAGTGAGTTTTATTGTGAAAATACGTGCAGTTAAACCGTGTCGATCATACTGAGACTTTTATCTCGTCCCATGGTGGATTGCATGTGAATCTGATGAACAAGTCGGGAGGTCCGTACCGTCGCACATATGTGATGACATATTCTTAAAATTCGAGCACCTGCCGCGGATTGACAGTGAACGTCGATGGAAGTGCCACCATTTTTCCAATGTCGACGTTTTCCCATCATTTCTTAACGCATGTCGTAAAAGGTTGTATTCCTCTGTAAGCAATGATTTTTGATGTAACTGAATGAAGAGGAGATGTTCAGATTCAGTTTCAGAACGTATCTATCACGTACTGGTGAAACAATTGACAGTATTGCAGACGTATTACTATTCGTCATGAATAATAATTCGTTCTTGTTTTTGTTAAGTTCGTCGCCTGCAAGAATGAATGAGAGAAAAGACGCAAGTAGAAAAATGGAAATGAAACGTATGAAATTATGAAGGGATAATTTTTTGTTTTGTTTTTTTATGATATAACAATGAATGAAGTTACCTGTAGCTGTGTTAGTACGCGTAATATTGGAGTGATATTCGTTCTCCCCCCTGCAAAAAGCTAACGAGGTACTGTAACGCATGATATAATCCTTGTGTTTCAGTGACAGAAAAACTGCGTTATTACATCACGCATATTACTTTCTTCTTCATTCATAACAGTCGCTACTTTATTGATGGCAGGTGCGTCCTGCACGATGTGTAATTGGTGTTTCGTCGGCTCTTATTTGGACTGATTAATTATCTCCTGTAATAAGTTGAGCTGCTGTTGTGTAGTTGCAAAAAAGTTTGCGGGGCAGGTAACTATATAACCTTTGGTGCCTGAAATCGCAAAGCATTGCTCATCAACCTGCGCATCATCGTCGTCCATGAAAGAGATTTGTAGAAATTTATGCCTAGAGGTGGGAACGTATAAAGATGATCTTATGCGATGTAATACACTGAAGAGCCAACGAAACTGGTACATCTACCTAATATGGTGTAGGGACCCCGAGAGCACACAGAAGTGCTGCAACACGACGCGCTATGGACCGGACTAATATGTGAAGTAGTGCTGGAGGGAACTGACATCATTAATCCTTCAGGGCTGTCCATAAAACCATAAGAATACGAGGGCGTGGAGATCTCTTCTGAACGGCAGGCGGCAAGGCATCCCAGATATGCTCAATAATGTTCATGTCTCGAGAGATTGGTGGCCACTCAGAAGAGTGTTCCTGGAGCCACGCTGTAGCCATTCTGGACGTGTGGGTTGTCCCATTGTCCTGCTGAAACTGCCCACGTCCGTTGGAATGCACAATGGACATGAATGGATGCAGGTGATGAGTCAGCAAGCTTACGATGCGCCACCTGTCAGAGTCGCATCAAGACGTATCAGAGGTCCCATGTCACTCCTACTGAACACGCCTACTGAACACGCTCCACCAGCTTGAACAGTCCCCTGCTGACATGCAGGGTCCATGGATCAATGCGGTTGTCTCCATACCCGCACACCTCCATCCGTTCCATACAATTGGAAATGAGACTCGTCCGACCAGGCAACATGTTTCCAGTTATCAACAGTCCAATGTCGGTGTTGACGAACCCAGGCGAGGTGTAAAACTTTGTGTCGTGCGGTCATCAAGGGTACACGAGTGGTCCTTCGGCTCCGAAAGCCCATATCGATGATGTTTCGTTGAATAGATCGAAAGCTGACACTTTTTGATGGCCCATCAGTGAAATCTGCGGCAGTTTGGGGAAGCGTTGCCCATCTGTCACGTTTTACCATTCTTTTGAGTCGTCGTTGGTCCCAGTTTTGCGTTGATCTTTTTCCTGCCGCAGCAGTCTCGGAGATTTAATGTTTTACCTGTTTCCTGCTATTCACTGAATACTCGCGAAACGGTCGTACGGGAAAATCCCCACTTCCTCGCTATCTCGAAGGTGCTGTGCCCATCGCTGGTGCGCCGACTATAACACCAAGTTCAGACTTACTTAAATCTTGATATCCAGCCATTGTAGCAGCAGTAATCGATCTAACAAGTGAGCAAGGGACTTCTGGCAGCGCGGTTAGAGGCGCCATGTCATGGATTGCGCGGCCCCACTTGCCGGAGGTTGGCATAGGTGTGTATGTTGTTCGTAGCCTAAGTTAGTTTGTGTGTAAGCCTAGGAACCGATGACCTAAGCAGTTTTGTCACTTAAGGATGCACACACATATGAACTTTTGACACTTGTTTTCTTATACCATCGTTGTCGACCGCAGCCCCATATTCTGCCTGTTAACATATCTCAATATTTGAATACGCAGGCATACGACAGGTTCTTTGACGCTTCAGTATACTTGCCCTTGAATTTAAAAAAAAATTCATCTTGTTTTTTGAACAATCTGACGGCGACTAACTGTAATTTGACACGCCGAACTGTATTTACGAATGTGCTGTGGGAAGTGCTGAGCACTGACAAGAGAGGTTCAGCATGTTTTACGCAAAGTCGCAGCCACTTGCCAGGCACAGTCCTGGTGTTTGAGTGCACCACAAGTCGGACAGTGGCTGCACTTAGGGACAGACTAGTCGCAAATATATTGAAATGGAACACAAGTCAACGTGCATTGTCCATCGAGAATGAATGACTCAAAAACATCGAATGTATTTTGGATAAATGGCATCATCTGTCGTAAATACTAAAATTTTTGTTATTTTCGTGACCGATTTCGGTTGCTGTGTGACCATCTTCAGTGCAAATTAATCGAACCTCGTAGGTTCGTATCATAATAGCCCAACATTTTCTAAGAGGTACAACAAGTAATGTGATGATTACCTTCAACTGATATCTTCACTTTTACTGCATACTATCACAGTACATGGAACTTCCTGGCAGATTAAAACTGTGCGGGGGCCCGAGACCTGAACTCGAGATCTTTGCCCTCCGCAGGCAAGTTTCATATCAGTACACACTCCGCTGCAGAGTGAAAACTTCATTCTGGAATCACAGCACATGTTACACGTCATAGAAAATCTTGTGCTATAATGATTTGGGCATAGAATTTCGAATAATTTGTGCTGAATATGGTCACAAAGTGACCGAAATCGACCAGTAAAATAAAGGATTTCAGTATTTACGACAATGCTACCATTTTTCCAAAGTATATTGACAATAATACGGACTATATATACACGATTCTCAGTGAAATTAGACATCATGAAAACATCCACAGTCCATACGAACTGTTCGTTGCCGTGTGACTGCAATGCGCGTTATCGAGTAGCTCGTAAACGATCAACTAATTTCTTACGGTGCGTTGGTCTTCCGAATCTCATGCATGTGACCGAGCAACCCGTTAACAATCCGAGTCGTTGCTCCCTTGGCAATCCTCGCTTCCTCAATAAGCACGTAGTCGCTTTCTCCTTTGTCGCTGGCTCGTAGTTCTACGAAATGACGCTCATAAAAAGAGACATTTCACGGAGAAAGCAACAAGAACTGTACAAAGCTTCAGCTAAGTCTGATGAATTAATTAGTTTGTTTACGTATGGAAATTCTTGTATACGGGTTTCACTTTTGCTAAACGGTTACACAGAAGCATCAACGTGTGAAGGTTTACATAAGTTGCAACAATTGAAAGATGTAATTGCAACATTGTTTTTCTTGCACTTAGTTTTAATGGAAAACCGGTTCATTGTTGCTACAAAAGCTATTTGACCAACAAACCTACTCCAGAAAATGCCACACATTCCGCAAAAAATCGCGCGTAATTCGGGTCATTACTTAGTGGTGTCATACGTTCCGACAGATAAACGGAGCCACAGTTAAACACACATGAAAAAAGTGTTGCTCGCCTCGGTTACGAGAGTTTCGGAACCTGTACAGAAAACTGGAATACATATCAACATAAACACTATTTCCGCCCTTTTTATTGCTCATGAAAACTACACATTGCATGTTGTACCACCATACAGCGACAGCTTCAGAGGTGGTGGTCCAGACTCCTGTACACATTGGTACCTCTAATACTCTGTGATTTTTTTCTGCCGTTAAAAATAAATACTAGACAGCGACTCTATATATGCACTCTGCTTTTCTTCATGTCCCTCTATAAAACTTGCTTCTACAAGACGTTGTTTCCAGCTATGGTAAGATTATGTGAATTTGAGCTTCAGCAGCAATAAACGCCACATATGCACGGAACAAGAACGTCTGTTATTTCGTTATCCATAGTGGACTTGGACTAGGTCATTTTTTTTTCTTTATTGTATTTCAATTCCCCATCGGGGCGGGCTGGCAGCAGCATATGCGCTGCTCTTCAGCCGAAAAACATAGAACAAACAATAGAAGACGTTTAAAAATAACAAAGGAGAGAATATGGTCGACATAGATATAAAAAGGGGGATCACCATGGAAGGCAATAGCCAAAAACGAGGTGACTTTATAATGGAGATAAAAAACTGTTTAAAAGTAGCACACACAAAAACCCACACACTGCGACAATTAAAAGAACACAATGCACAGTATGACTGGAGCATAAATGAGATCGACGGATGGCGTAGCACATTACGTTATTATTGAAAAATCATTGGAAGCAGTCAGCTCATTACATATCCGGTAGTATACGAATGGAGCGATATAAAACAGAACGACCATATAAACATAATAGGAGGTAAGGCAGACGCTAGGCTAAGACTTACTGGAAGAATTATCAGAGAATATAGCTCCACCATGAAGCAAGTAGCTTACAAAACCCTTTCTCGACAAATATTTGAACATTTTTCGTCAGTCTGGGACCCGTAGAAACAGGATTAACAAAGTAAATTGGAAACATCTAATGAACAACAGCAGGTTTCATATCGGGTTCTTTTAATACGCGCGAAAATATCTCGGAGAGTTTCATCCAACTCCAAATCCCACACGCACTTGAATGCACTTTTTTGGATGAGATCCATCGTTTTCCACTTACCGCATTTTTTCATGCGTTGTTCCAGGCGTAACGTGATGGATTCAAGTTGCATCCACGCCAACGTTTTAAAATCCCTAAAATTTGTTTCACGTCACTTCACCTAAATCACAGGACCCACGTTGCAAGTGGATTTCTTGTATTAAAATACGCAATAGACTTATTATGCAGCCGGCCGAGGTGCCCGAGTGGTTCTAGGCGCTACAGTCTGGAACCGCGCGATCGCTACGGACGCAGGTTCGAATCCTGCCTCGGGAATGGATGTGTGTGATGTCCTTAGGTTAGTTGGGTTTAAGTAGTTCTAAGTTATAGGGGACTGATTACCTCAGAAGTTAAGTCCCAAAGTGCTCAGAGCCATTTGAACCATTTTTGAACTTATTATGCCTATGATACCAAATGTTTTACTCATGTTTAACAACAGACCTATCTGCTCTATACAGTGTACTTCCTTAATGATCCCGTCAGTGGCTATAGCGTGGAGCACTCGTGATGGATCACTTTCAAAGGAGTTTCCTCAATATTTGGATTTAGCCGTACATTTTGTACCCATCTTAACTGAGGGGCCGACCCATTGTAAACATTCGCCAATTGTAATTATTTTCATTAGAGATGAACCGTGCAACCACAAATCTATTTTTTCGACACAGTATACCAGTTTATTCACCTGAATTAAACACACAAATATATTTTCATAAAGCTTCACAAACAATTGCACGTGCCAATTTGACGAGTTTGCAACACTTGCACTGAGTGACTCTTGTACGGGGAGTGAATGTGCTGACCTTTGCAAGGAGCCCAGGACACTGTAGGTAGTGGACAGAGTGTCTAGAAGTAGAGTACACCGTTGTGTCCACCGCTATCTGCGACGTATAGTGGGCAAAACACAAAGTTCCCTGACCTCGCTCCAGTTTTTAGAGTGGGTGGCTTTCATCCAGAGTTCAGTACTGTAGTTAACCTCTGACTGGCAAATAATGTTCCCTGTTTTAGAGCCGAGACGATAGATTTCATCGAGGCACCAAAGGGAAGCCATTACCGATTTAAAACGGGCGTGGACTGTACAAACAATAAGTGACTTAACTGGCGTTATGTAAACTTTAAAAAGAATAAATGCAGAGGATAGCTGTCCTCAAAATATAATGGAGTTTTAGAAGAAGTAGCCATGTATGTATTCCGGATGAAGCAGCAAATTAAGTGTGAAAGCGTTCTGTCGGCGCAAGGAAGCGGGCGAAAGAAACCGACGCTATAGTTACGTCGGTTTACATTGATGAAGCAGGGCAGCTCTTCAATCGAGGCTGCGACTTAGGAACATCGTTATCATAATACAGAAGAGCGAGGAAATCACATCAGACTGGGCAAAAATATTTGGGAACTACACAAGATCCGATCGATTCTTGAGGAATATTTTTGCAAGAAAGTTGTATACTGATGAACGATCGTAGCACTTTTTTACTTGCAGATGATAACAGGGGACTGAATGAGAAAATATTGGTGTTTGGTAGCGAATCGGGAAATGTGTGTTTATGAAACCGTGTATCATTTATTGTGGGTTGAACGTTCAAGAATTTGAGCCAGGAGTTTGGAGAGTTGTTTATACTCCACGCCGATCTGAACAGTTCTTCGGAGGAAACAAACACCATTCCAGTTATTTAAAAGTTGCTGCAAAATAAAAATCTAGAAACATATGAAAGTTTTGAAAAGGTTTCGAAACCAAAATATTCAGGAACTGTATTTATTTTGTGGCCCAGTGGATGGATATATTCGGTAACGTCTAAGGCTGGAAGATGACGCGGTTGATCCTTCGAGGGCTGTTCGGACGGTGTATGTTTCTGCTAGTGGCTCGATAACGACCATAAGCAAAGAGAGTAGAAGACGCCATTGCACTAATAACGTGGGAACGAAGAATAAATACATTATTATCTAAAGAACATCCGAATGTCTACTCATTAGTGTCAATTTTTTGAGAAAATGCACAATACCACAGCCTCCAGTTTCACCGACTGATTCTAATATTTGAATATGGGTAAGAAGAAAATAGTCAGTAATGAAGACTGACGAAAGATTGCAAAGGCTTCAAAGACAAACTGATGGGAACTTAAAATCATTTTTTGCTTATGTGACCAACGCACAGAAGTTACAATGACGAAGAAAACATCAGACTCATTAAAAAATTCGTGAATATTGAAAATTAGTTTAATGTAACAATTGGTAATCTCGTAAATGTTGTAAATAAATTTAATGAGGGACGTAAAGAGACTACCGCCTCGTGCTGTTTCTTACAAATGACACAAAGTCGACTAAATGTCTTTTGAAATTTGTAAAATGTTCCCAGTGAAGACTGACTACACTGTCTGAAAGGCCACGAGTTTTCTAAGCAATAATTGCAGCATTCGCCTTGAGAGGTTCTTAGTATTAAAATCTCTTTGGGCGGACACTTACTACAAAATCCTAGCGTCGGAAACACAGGCAATGACATGAAATTAAATCTATACTTCCTGCCACCGTCAGAAGATGACAGACCAGCATGAGACTGATACAGACTACAATAGGGACTGCCCGCAGTTTTGTAATCTCTCAATGTACGATGAAACAAACTTCTAGTCACACATGTCGCCGACTACAACAGCCCTGATGAGGAGAACATGGCTAGGCGACCACGAGCGTTCATGGTCGCCGCCACCTAGTTGTGATTGCTCATGTTAAAATAGGACGGTCAGACGTTGTTACATAGCGCAGCACGGCCGACTAGTAGAGCAGGATAAGTGCAATATTCAGCCTTCAAAGGGATGACCACAGTGAGGTTCGGCATAGCCTTAGATACGAACATACAGCATATACGGTGCAATGCTTAAAGGGAGACTCGACCCAAAAATTTAACTTTCCTTCTATTTTGCAGATAGCAGCTAAATTTTAAAATCGTGCCTATTATGTAAAGCTGAGGCAATACACAAGTTTTAAAATCTGTAAGTTCACTGGTTTCCGAGTTTTGGATTTTAATATGATTTTAATGGTATTGTGGTTTCAGGAAGAACGCTCAACCAATACGTGAAACCAAATTTTGGTTCTCTCACCACAATTATCAGATGCCACATTTTCTAGGTACATTCACAAAAATTAGTTCAACGCTTCTATGCATTCATTTTATCAGAAATATTAATAATTTGGTTTGTTTATTTGAAATTTCAGCCTTAAATTTTCTCTAATTACACAGGCCAACGATGGAAAAACTCTTTTGCTGAAAATACCTTATTCTTGTGTTTTTTTAGGGTAGGAAATACAAATATGATACATAAAAAACTGTATCACACACCATTTCTTCACATTTTACAGTTAAATTTATTAAACTAAGCGATTTTTGAAGAATTCAACAGCTTATATATCGTTAAAATAATGTAAAAAAGGAGGTATAATGAATGTTGATGACGTTGTTAGCACTGCTGAAAAACATTTTCTTGCAGAAAAAGGTCGATTCTATTTTTGTGTTAACAGATGGTGTTTTGTTTACTGTCAACCTAACCTATTTTCCCATTTCCTGTATCTGTGCCCAGTACGGTGACTAATAGTGGTTGTAAAAACTCTGCTGACAGTTTTTATTGTATTTGTGGTGAATTTGTGATTAAAAAACACCAAAGAAACATTACAGACTTTGTGAAAAAAGTTTATCTATCATACTTGGATCTAAACTTGGTGATCAAGATAAATCTTTGGCGCTGCATAAGATATGTTGTGTGTGTGTGTTGAAGATCTGAGAAAATGGTCCATTCGGGCATATTGTAGATTTGACGGTTAAATTCTATTCGAACAGAAGTATTTTCTGATGTACAATCTGATTTAGATGAACAAGATAATGATGAATTCCATTGTCATACCGAAAGTCTAGTGCCCAAATTGTTTACCCAGACCGAGCTTAACGATTTTGTTAGAGATCTGGGCTTAACGAAAGAAAAAGGTGAATTTCGTGGCTATAGATTAAAAGAAAAGAACTTATTGGCACTTTCCAACCAGCATGTACATGTATAGAACGAGAGAGCAGCAATTTTCCAAGCTTTTTCAACAAGAAGGTGATTTAGCGTACTGCTTAAATATGACGGATGAGTTTGGTATTTAATACAAAAAGGAAGACTGGAGGCTGTTTACTGATTCGTCAAAAACTAGTTTAAAGGCTGTTTTATTACACAATGGTAACATACGTCCATCTATACGTGTTGGACATACTGTACAAACGAAAGAATGCTATGAAAACCTAGAAGTAGTGCTAAATAAAATAGGCTATTCTGATCCTGGGTGGATTATATGAGGCAATCTAAAAGTAACATGCATGCCCCTTGGTCAGCAAGGTGGCTTTACCAAATTTCCATGTTGCCAAGTGAATGGGACAGTAGGGCTAGGGATCAACACTGGTGCAGAAAAAACTGGCCTGTGAGGGAGTCTTTAAAACCTGGCGAGAAGAACATTGTACGCAAAATACATGTAGATCCAAAAAACGTACTCCTACCAACTCTACATATAAATATGGGCCTAATGAAACAGTTTGTAAAGGCTTTGCCTAAAGACGGACCATATTTTAAGTATCTCTGCCAAAAGTTTCCACACCTTTCAGTAGCTAAACTAGAATAAGGCGTCTTTGTCGGACCTGACATTAGAAAATTGATGTTTTATGTTGACTGTGAATCCACATTCACCTCAAATGAGAAAGAAGCATGGGTATCATTCAAACAAACCGTTACTAAGTTCTTAGGACATGAAAAAGACCTAGAATATGTTTATATTACAATGTTAAAGAAGTTTACAACTTTAGAATGTTTAACGAGCCTGGGAGTTCACTTTTTGAACAGTCACCTTGACTACTTCCTGAACAATACAGGAGATGTTAGATGTCAGAGAGGAGCAAGAAGAGCGTTTCCACCACGACATTAAAGTGATGGAAAACCGCTACCAAGGCCGCTGGAACACCAACATGATGGGGGACTACTGTTGGTCACTTCACTGAGAAGTTCAGCAAACCACTCATCGTAGAAAAAGCTACACAAGATACTTCAACAAAAAAAAAAAGAGATAGTGAGGGAAAGAGAGAGAGAGAAAGAAAATACAAACCAATTCCACCTGAAACCTCTATTACCACGTATCATTGTTTTAAGTAGCTTACTGTAAATACAAACCATGCTTATGTTGTAACAAATCGTTTCATTACTTTCTCCATTTACCATATAGCATTTGATTTTATACTATATATAAAAAAAGCATATTGCTCTAAAAATATGTGTGATAAAAAAACTAAGGCTATATTTGGATTCAGCTCATAAAAATCTATAAACATCAGCTATCAAAGTAAAAAATGTTTTTTTTTTTAAAAACAATTGGTACGTAAATGTGATGATAAAATAAATAAATTATATTTTCGATAATATTAATGATAGAAGAGTAGGAGTACTTCCTGCAAAAATTTCATTCAGGCTGGTTAATATTAGTGATTAAAAAAGTTGGCACTGAGCTTAGAATAACAAACTTATGGAAAACGGGTTTTAACATTATGTCAAAAAAAGAATGTTACTTCAAGACACATACCTGTTAAAATTAACCGACACGATTATATTTTCCCTTTCTGCTTACTTGAGGCTTCTTCTTCTTGCCTTTTACCTGAAGTTTCTGAATAAAAAATCACTCACAACCCTCTTGAGGAGGTGCAGTGGTAGGGATGTCTGGTTGTAAGAATCTTGTTGATTGTAATAAACAGGACTTCACTGTAATTCCCAAATTTTTATTTACAGTCAACAGGTAAAGTAATTGATTTCCAGCGACTGGCTGCCGATTGTTTAGCATCATTTTTCTGGAAATCTTGCAATTTGTTTCCCAGTTTGAGTTTATGTTTGATGGTAACACAAAACAAAAATTATCTTTGGCATCATTCGCTGCGCTGCAGCCCTTATGCAATCTGTATTTCAACCATTTCTTATACATACTAGTAATTCGAATACAGCCAAATCATTTTGGGATCTAATAGTAAACACTGGATGTTAAATAGCCATTTACTTTTTTCCTGGAAGAAAATTGAAGGTGTACAGTGGAGTCTCCTTTTAAAATGGAGGGTAGCTGTTTTTAAAGGGATGACAAGTAGTGTGACACTCCGGTTAGGAACTTCAAACTGATCAGACGCATGAAAATGGACATATCAGTGTAGGATACCTAGTCTTAATGTTTATTGTATGCAATGGTGTCTTGACCCGCTCAGTGATCTATAAATGTGCTTTAAAACTTCGAACACAACGAAAAACTTCAGTTTACAGTAACATTTCAATATAATCCACTCAAACGATTATGGACACTTGGAAAGCGAATAGCGTGAATCCCCCCCCCCCCCCCCCCCCCTCACAAAAAAAGACAAGGGAACCGCTTTTAAGCGACATGTCAGAAGAAGGTGTCATCATAGGAAAGCAGAGAAACAAATGTCTAAATAATTTTGAGTAGGAAAATTTCACAAAGAGCACTCAACATAAGATTCTGCTTTTAAATCAAGTTACCATACTGCTTTTCAGATTGCAAAGTTTCCTATTTTTGGGATTGTGTTGATAGTGCACAAACTCGGCTACAGCTAGAATCTTTACACCCATAGTGTGACGTTTGCGTATTTAGTTTCACAACAGAATTAGTTTTATAGACTTCTGTTGCTTCAAATGTAAATTTTCATGACTTTACAAGTATGCAGCTACGATTGTGTCGATATTTAGACTTACATGTACATGCTACTTCTTTTACGCAGTGAAGAGAATGCAATCCTAACAAGGCAGCTAACGGACAGACAATAACTTAAGAGCTTGTCTTCGAATTTGTATTAGTCAGATAGTTGTACCAGGCATTGATTTTTTAACGAAAAGCGAAATAAGCAATATTACCTGACGTTCTGAGGTTTTAAATATAAGTTTTAAAGAAAATGGTAAAGAAATGTAAATTTGTCAATTTAAATTTCGTCCTAAAACGGTAGTCATCATAAGGCTGCTACAGTCGTAAAAAATACCTTGTTTCCCACTTAGCTGGCTCCAGTTCCTTGCATCACCAAATTTTTTTAAGAGATGTAGAATTTTATTGACAGCTCTCATTAACGCAACAGTACTAAAAATAAATTTGTCACGAAACGCGTTAATGGACTGTCATGAAGCGATCCATGGTTGCTCAGTGCTGTGATGTGGGCCCGAGCCAGGTCGCATGAGCAGCTGAGCTGAAATGCTAGACTTCTTAGTGCGCCAGTATCTGTGAAAAGCCAGTTTCTCCGGCAAAGCCCCATTTTCCATGCAAGTGTCACCCCGAGAAAATGTCACTCAGTACAAGTGTCCCAATCTCCAAGTTGACACGCCACTCAAGAAACAACATGACGCTTAGTACCATAACCAAAACAATGATTCTTGCTCTGGGAGCCCACTTCGTAGGTATGTACAGTAGAATGAGAAGCAAAAGCTGATTAACAGAATGCCGCGGAACGAAATATTTAGGGAAATGTGGTAGACAATTTTTTTCTCACTGGTAGAGGAAATTATCTCATAAAAATATTTTACAAACATGCTATTGTCTGCAAGAGCTAAAGACACTTGATAGACTCTAGGAGAGCTTTACTTCTCGTCGGTGTAAGCGGAGGAACATTATTTTTACTATTTTGAACATAGCTGCACACCAGCAACGGTTCCAGGTAATAAAATTATAACCAGCCGACCAGTTGCAACGGATAAAGAAATTCTTTACCTAGGTTTCGACAAATAGAAATTTGTCTTCTTCAGAAGGTAGCGATAAGTAATTTCTTTGATATCAAACTGACTTCATTTTAGGTTAAGCATTTCCTTGACATAAGTAAATGTACTTACAAGTACAAGTCTGAAGAAGACAAATTTATATTTGTCGAATTCTAGGTAAAGAATTTCTTTATCTATTGCAACTGGTCGGCTGGTTATAATTTTATTATTTTTACTATAATTTCTGGTTCAAACTTTGATATATCGTATGGTCGACAGGCTATGAGTAATCAAGATAAATTTCACTGCTTCTATCGACTTAAGCTGGGTTATAATAACCTTGAAACTGAAGCTAATCACAGGCAATCTTGAATAATTAAGAGTGAAATGCTCTAGAATTACGGCATACTGACGAAAGCAAACCGTCTATCGACAAAGATAACCTGAGAAGATCAAATAAAGTAAGTTAAGCGACAAAATGTTAATTCATTTTTAATGTTTCTTCATTATTCTTGTTATATCCCTAAAGTTTGTTTTATTCGATATTCTTTTTTGAGTTCTGACCACTTACTTTTCTTTAAAACTCAATAACTGTAGTAATAACACCATGCACTCTGTCTCACCACAAACGAACGTAATCAATTTCTCAATATAAATTCGTTCTGAGTTAGCTGCGTAGCATGTATATCTTTCAGCTAGTACACCTAATTATTTTCTTTGGTTTTTACTGCCTTTCTCGGCACCACAGCAATAATTTTCATTTATTTACTAATAGCAGGTACTGATGACCGTGAGCTTATGTCATTGTGGTTGATTAGCTACGTATAGCACACAATGTAGATTTATGTTAAAACCAGAAATCCATTTCGAAAAGTACTTTTCGCACCTTCGCCGACCACATTTTTCAGAGGTATTAATGTAGGAATTACCGTAAAAGTGGGCAACTTTGTGTCTTTACCCCGTTTCATGTGTTTTTCTTTGTCCACATGAAAAAAATTGTCATAAATTTGGACAATTTGATGAAATCTATTTTGCAAACCTTCTTAAAATACAAGTAAGTATGGGCCTATATCCTGTGTAACAAAATGAGAATAGAAAAATTCTAAAATGAATTCAAAACGGTAATTAAACAAAACTGTTAAAGCTGATTTACGTAGCCATTCAGTGGAACCGTATGAGAAAAAAATACTTAGGCAGGTGATCATCGTGTTATCTTCAAAACTACAGCAAGGGACCGCTTTGCAAAGGAATTTAAAATCTTAGTTTGCAGAGCAATTCCGGAAAGCTAAAACACACACACACACACACACACACACACACACACACACATACACACACACACACACACACACACACACACACACACACAAACAAACACACTGTACTCCCTGACGCCTCCACACAACCGAAGATGACCGACGTCAGAAGTTATCGACGTGGAAACAACCGTTTAAATAGCATTAACTCGGTCTCTCAGGGAGCAGGATTCCACGCAGAACTTAAGCAAAACCCTCCGTCTCTATTTAAAAGGTTACTTGTTAATTTAATCTCAACTGCCTCTTTAACAACACTATAAAAACAGTGGGAAGTGCACACTAGAATCTCCATGTTGTTGTATTACATTAGATAACGAGTGCCAAGTCAGTGTTCTGCCATAGCCGATTTGCTCAGCTGTTGTAAGCTCATGCTGAGTGCACCGTCCCTCCACGGTCCTGTTAGTAAGCGTATGACCAACATATGACATGCCACAGCTGAAAGGAATGTGCTAGACACTTAGTTTACGCAAACCGGTACCATCTTAACGGAACCGAAAAGTACCCCGATCTTGGATGGAAGTCGAAAAACACGTTTCACATTATATTTCAGCAAAATGTGATCAATTTTTTAGAGATTTTCCTTGCGTAAGGCAGAAACACCGTCGACCTTGGTTCCAGCTCAACATTATCATCACTCACCCTCTGCACAGTTGGTCGATATTGCACGGCATGTCTGATCTGCCTTCCACTACATCCATTCTAACGAAAGGTGACCTCATGACGGGTTAACTCAGCTGACAAATTCTCAGAGTCCGAGATGACTAGAGACCTATGAACCAAGCTACGAAGCCGGAGGCGACAACCATCAGCTTTTAGATACAAGTCAGGGTGAGTAGGCTTCCTATAAACGGCATGTCCCTACGTACCATCAACCTTTCTCCTGAGTAACTCATAAAGGACGGTTTTCCAAGGAAGCTTTGGCACCGACGCCAAACCGTATGCTGGTGGTTGACTTCATTAGTTCTGTCAAAGAGGCTGTTTTTACCTCATGGCTTAGCAGGGAAGGCTAGGAGGAGCCATATCTTGTGCGAGTGGGGCATATAGACCCAAAAATAATGTCACAGCAGCAGATAGGGCTGCTATAAGTTCGTTTAGATTTGATCCGGATATTATAATTTTATCATCGGAAAAGGGCAATGCTACATCTTTTCTGGACCCTCAGGATTACGCTCAAAAGATGCAGTGTTTGCTACCAGATTCAGTGTAATGCAGGATCAGTGCTGACTCCGAAAAATTGATTGAGCAAAAGAATAACTGTCTCCTGAAGAATTATTACTTGTCGCAGGAAACTATCAAGATCCTTAATACTTAGTGTGCAGTTCCTCCTACGTTACATGGCCTTCCAAAGATCCACAAAGAAGGAATTTCTCTTCATCCGACTGTGAATAACATTGGTGCTCTGACATACAGTGCAGAGAAACACCTTTTTACTCTGTGAGCCTACTAGATGGTCAGCGTGATCATCACATTAAGAACGTGGTGGATTTTTTATGTCGATTAAAGGGAACGCGTTTGAATGACTCTGATATTTTAGTGAGTTTTGATGCGGTCTCTCTCTTCAACCTTCTTTCACTCGTCTTTCTGTGCCTGATCCGTTACAGATAATTGCGGTCAGGTTTGCTGTTGTATTAACGAACCTGATCCGCCGTGCGCTGACTTCCAGTTCCTTTTTATTCAATGACCATTACTATGAGCAGAGAGATCGACTGGAGATAGCAAGACCTTTGTCACCTATTATTGTAGATTTGTGTGTGGAAGACTTCGAGGAACGTGACTTTGAATCGGTGATTTAAAAACCTGCGAGCTTTTTCAGAAATGTGACGATACTATCCTTGTTTGTTCTCATAGCAGTGAGAATTCGATTGCCTTCTTAAAACATTTGAATTAACTTCACCCGATTATAAGTCTCACGACGGAGGTGGAAAAGAACGGCTGCCTACCCTTCCTTGATGTGTTGGTCAGAAGAAGGGTTGACGGTGCGTAGGACATGTTGTTTAGACGAGGCCGACTGACACTGACTTTTTTATATGCAGGCTGATAGTTGTCACCATCCAGCTCAGCACATTGGTTCACAAGGATCACGAGGTCACCTTTCTTCAGAATGCTTATAGTGACAAGTCAGACGTCGTGTGTGCTATCGACCAACGGAGCTGCGGGTGAGTGTTGGTAATACTGACCGACCTCTGTCTCAAGATCAGGGTCCTTTTAAGTTCCATTAAGGATGATCTTTGTTTGCGTACGGTGGGTGTTTATCGTATTATTTGTTGTTGTGGCATGACTCGTAAGACCATCAGGATCGCGGAGGACCGGTGTACTGAGGATATCGTCACACACGCCTATAACAGCAGAGAAAATTGGCCTTAGCACCGGTCATCCAATGGAATATACCAATACTGATATTCTGACAAGCACTTCCAGCTACTGGGATAATGTTATTAAGGAATTGGAAATGAGCGTGTGGCATCGTAGGCCGGGCGGCCCCATTCGGGGAAGTTCGGCCGCCAAGTGGAAGTCTTATTTCATTCGACGCCACAGTGGGTGACTTGCCTATGAAGATTAGGACAACACAACACCCAGTCCACGAGGGGAGAGAATTTCCATTCCGGCCTGGAATCGAACCCGGGCCCGCTTGCATGGGAGGCGAGCACTTTACCATTCAGCTCTGCAGGCAGACAATGTTATTAAGGGAGCAGTTGAGATTAAATTTGCAAGGAACCCTGTAAATAGGGTTTTGCTTAAATTTGCTTAAATTAAGCGTGAAATCCAGCTCCCTCTCCATTGTCAAAAACAAAAAACAAAAAGGACTCAGTTAATGCTACTTCAACCGTTGTTTAGTGATTTTCCCTATCGATAACTTCTGGCGTCGGGCATCTTTGGTTGAGTGGTGGCGCTCGTGTTTGTAGTGCGTGTGTTTTTATCTTCTTGGAAATGTTCTGTAAATCTACTTTTTAAATACACTTGTACAATGCTGCAGTTTTACGTTGAAAATGGGAGGGTGGTCACCTGTCGAAATATCTGCGGATACCGACGACGTCACCCAATTGTCTTCCCGTAAGTTATCTGAACATTGTATATGCCGGGAGAAACTCAGGTCTCACAGCTACAAGTTTAATTGTATGAGAGAAAACTAAATCATGACACATTTAATACAGCATTGTGAGCAACTGTATACTTTATCCAGAAACAAAGATTTAAAATGAAATAAAACGTCGTCTCTTCTAATAAACAATCCACAAATCCCATTATTTCATTTCTGAGACTTCCGTTCTAAAATTTCAAATATTGCACTTGTTTCTGTAGGTATGTCTGCTGCCACAAAGTTACCCTATTAATCTATGGAACTAACTGTTTTCGCTTTCCATTGCCTGAAGAAAGTATTAGTAAACTTTAACTGTTTTGCGGAATATATCTGTAGTATGCCCGTCGGTCGCGTTAGGTCACACTTTACGGTTCTGAGTGCAGATTCCTAGAAGAACCTCCTGCCATGCGTGAAGTACGTGCTGTCGTTCGAATCCATCAAACTGACGAGGAAGACCTTGAGTGCGAGGTCTCAACTTCAATCGTTAATAAGGCTAATTTGAAACTGTTGTGTTAACAATTATGACACGAAACATAAGCTGTTAATTGCTCACCATGTGCGTCAGGAGGGTTACAGAAAATGAGTGGACGGGAATCGCAGAGACGAACCTTCCATGAGATGCATCGATGTATTACACTGTACCGGTTGACACAAGCTTGTTACCCTGACCGAATGCATCATGAACGTCTGTACCTCGTAGTTCAAAATTCCTGTCCCATTGCCGCACTTTGTTGTTACGCTAAATAGTTACGTTATGTGCATTGCTTGAAATCATGCAGAATCACTGACAAGGAGCCCCTTGAGTGCGAGGTCGAAAAAGGCAAATGACGTTTACAGCATTTGACGCCCCACGTATTATCTACCACGCAACCACAATATTGGCTGCTAATGGCAACAGGGGGCGGGACTGGAGGTATCCAATAACGAGCACGGCATGAGGTTACGGAGCGTAATTTATCGACGAGTAACTCGGTTAGTTTAGGTTAGGTTATGTTAGACAACAGTGCTAGTGATGTTGATACAACACATAGCAATGGCAACGATAAACAAAGCAAGCATTGCATTATATAAAAAAAAAACAGTTGCCGAAGATGACTTTTCGTCAGAAAGGAACCCAAGGAATTTCGCAGTGTAAGAGAGTAGTGGTTGATGAAAAACTAGCGTTTCTGCAAGGTGAGTCAGTGGCATATGTGGTGTCACATCGAGTCGACTCTGTGTAATGTACATGAGGTGTACAATGATGACGATACGTGCTTAACAAGTGCAAGTGAAACAGGTGTTACGCCACCTACTTCAGCTTATCATATATAGAGCCACAAATCACGTCTGCAGTGAAACGTAGTAAGAGAGAATCGCTTTCCAAGGAGGGTTTACTAAACATAGTTACGTACATGGAAAAGCATCCGCAGCATAGCGAAAAATCAATTATGAACAGATTTCTAATAAGTCTGAAGTAATATGACTGTGTACCGCATGAGAAAAACTACAAATATTCAAGGGAGAACAAGGCCCACTTTTTAAAAAAAAAACTAATGCTTGCACTTTTCATGGATGTTGTATAGAATTTCAGGATGTGCATGATAGTGATCTACTGCGTTAAGCACATAGAATTGCGCGTGACATAAATTGAGATTTCAAGGAAAGCAGTGGGTGGTTGCGTAACTTCAAACAGTGCTACAGAACTGGCAGGCGTAAGACAACGAAATGTCAAGCGAAGCGTTAACTTGACGAAGCATACAAAACTGCGGAATCGGTCCGAAGATTTGTACATGAAATAAACGAACTTACCCCAACATTCAGTAAGGAATTTGTTTCCACCTCCGACCAATTGGGATTTGTAGAGTGTAATGTAATAAAATAAAATATGAGCCGTGACTTATACAAAAAAGAAACACACATTAATGTAATGGCTCAGCATAAAAGAGAAATAACTAATGTAGGAATATTATTAACAGTGTAATACGCCGTTTAATTTAGCTCGACGTGTATCAGCAGTCAGTAAACTAGCTCAGTTCTCAGGGTAGTTACGTAATCGTCGATACATCGTGGTTTCGTCTGGATTCCCCAGTATAAGGTAACAAGAGTAGCATCTACAAATGAAATCCTATAATGGAACTGGAATCCCGTGACCAGACCTTTTCCGCCTGGGATGTTATCTCGTTATATAAAGAAAATCTGTAAGTAAAATCGTTAAATTATTAGCAGCTGCCTCCGGTCACGTGGGATCTCAAGTAAAGTTAATTGTCGTAACCGACGGCACGTCTTGTACATGAGCCAAAAGAAAAATGTTAAAGATTTTTCTAAGATGGCGCCTAACAATGAAAATTCTTTGTTAAGGCCCATATCTACTTAAGACAATAAAGGTATCAGATTTACAATAGATTGACCACATACACAGATTCGTTTGACAAAATATCCATTATATTTTTCGGGTTTTAAGTACAACTTACATTATTAGCTAGTACAGCAAGATGAGCTTTACAGAAGAACTTCCTCTTAGGTCCGAATCCAAGCAGATAAGATAAGCGAATGACAAAGGAAAGATAGCACATGCATAGAGGCGCAAGAGTCTATGGAATAACATGTTCATTGTAGTTCTATCTCTTCGTCTTTGGCGTACTTGTCGATCATTTATAAAATCTATTGAAATATTTAGTTTACATTTATAAAAAAAAACCAAAGTCCACCTAGGACAAACAGTACAAGAGGCAATGCATATTAAAAGAGCCCTGGAAATTATAAGTACAAAGAGATCAAGATCAATTAACATCAATGCCTTAACGCATTTCTATTCTAACCATTGTGGTCACTGTGGAATGCTATTTCTCTTCGGTGTTCATGGCGTAAGTTTTTGGTCTGTTTTGAACATTTCTTGAACAATGACGAAGTCCATTTTGTGCAGTTTAACACTGCTAGTGTCACACTAGTGGCTGTGAGTGGATCAGGCGATTCGGGAAAATCGTCTACGAATGGTAATTCAGAACCCGTAAGGAAGAACGTTGTCTTCAAGCATTCTCTTCCGTGTGACAAATCTCGCTCGCACACTGCAACTACAACTGGGACGTTTGAATTGGGACGTGTTTGATCACCCATGATACAGTCCGGACTTGACCCCCCACATGAATTTCATCTCTTTGCTTACATGAACCGCTGGCTATGAGGATAGCAGTTTGTCACAGACAACAAGCTGCTGACCGACACAGAAAATCGTAGGAAATTGCAGGTGGATCCCTTCTCAGGAAAGGATATTGGAAAGTTGACACCACGCCACGACAAGTATCGAATTAAGAACGATGACTTTGTAGAGAACTGACTGGAAGGTGTAGCCAGTTCGTCAAATAAAACGTTTCTGATTTTCATTTGGGTTTCCATTTTGCAACTGAAGGTTAACAGCTTTGTGACCAGCTCAGGTAAACTGAAAGTACTTACAAATTCCACCTCTAACGGCTGCGCTTTGCAATAGTGCTCTGCCACAGAGATATCCGTTGCACCTTACGTTAATTTAAGAATAAAGAGGTAGAGTGCGCTATTGTCACACAGGAATTTCTTAGTCACAAATTTGCCCACTTTCACGGTACATTTGCCGAAGTTGCCTCGTCAACCAGATCCAGAGTTACATAGATGGGTTTTCTGAATTCGCCTTTCACGGGAATTCTTCCGCAGAAGTCCCAGAAGACATTTACAATGAGGTCTGAGAAGGCATGGGACAGCGATAGGCACATATACAGAAGGGAGTAGTATCGCTACATTGGCGGACCCGGCATTTCTACTCAAGTGGTTCATATGAAAAGGTTTCCGGCTTGATTACGTCGGCACGACGGGAATTAACAATCGTTGAAGGTGGCGTGGTAGTTGCAGGTAGACACATGGGATAGTTAGTTTCGGAAATCGTTAGGAACTTCATTATTCCGATATCTAAATTCTCAAGAGTGTGCAAGAATACTAAATTTCAGGCATTGCCTCTCACCACAGACAACTCAGTGGCCTGCGGCCTTCACTAAACGACCGAGAGCAGCGGCGTTTGCATAGAGGTGTTAGTGCTAACGGACAAGCAACACAGCATGCAATAACAACAGAAATCAATACGGGCCGAACAACGGCCATGTCGGTTAGGACAGTGCAGTGGAGTTTGGTGTTACTAGACTACGGTAGCAGACGACGGACGCGAGTGAAATTGCTAACAGCACATAGGCTGCAACACCTCTTCTTGGCTCGTAACAGTATCGGTTGGATACTAGACCGCTGAAAATCGACGTATGATCGTATGAGTCACGATTTCAGTTGGTAAGAGCTAATAGTAGGTTTCGAGAGTGGCGCAGACCACACGAAGCAACGGAACCAAGTGGTCCACAAGTCATTGTGTAAGTTGGCAGTGGCTCCTTAATGGTTTTTCCTGTGTTCGCGTTCAGTGGACTGGTTCCTCTGGTTCAACTGAAAATATCGTTGACTGGAAATGATTATGTTCGGCTACTTGGAGACCGTTTATAGCAATTGAAAAAATTCATGTTCTCAAACAAATAATCTTTATGGATACCAAAGGGGCCCGTCACCGGACCACGGAACATTCTCGACTTAGTGTGAATTATTTGACAACCAGATGGCCTAACATGAATCCCATCGTACTTTTGTGAGACATAAGCGAGAAATCACTTCATGTACAAAATCATGCACAGGCAGCACTTTCGCAGATATGGAAAGCTATAGAGGCAGCATGGCCCAGTATTTCTATAGAAGACTTCCAAAGACTTCTTGAGTCCGTGCCACGAACAGCTGCTCCCCTACGTTGGGCAAAATGAGTTTCGACGCAATATTACGAGGTATCCGACGATATGTGTCACCTCATTGTAACGGGGGCGCACAGATTCCATATCCTGTAGCGACCCACAATCTGATACCTTAATGCTACCGTTTTCATACTAGGCATTTCTCGTGCTTCTCTCACAGAGAAACAAACAACCTCTGTCATCTCGCACAGCAAATGTCACTCTTGTGCTGGAAGATGTTGCGTTGCCTGTCAGTTACTATTTTATGCCTGCCACACATTTTCCATCGATTCTTTATGTGTGTATTTTGTGTAGGGATATTCAAAATATTAGTATCCCAAAATAACAAAAATATCGATTATGGCTTGGTGAGACGCAGTACTTGAATGACGTGTTTGTCAGTCATTTTCTTTGAACATGTGTTCAAAATTGCTAGAAGTTTTTGAATTAATGCCTACAACTGTCAGCTGCTGGCTTTAGCTGCTGACTGCCATGTGGAGGACCTGGGTTCGATTCGGAGTAATGCCAAGGATTTTTTCCTGAGTAGGAGGACTGGTAAGAGGTGCACTCATCCTCATGACGCAAAGCAAGGAGCTACTTGATCGGAGAGTCAGCAAAAAGGCGGGGAGATTGGTGTGCTGACGTTATGCCACTCCGTATCGTATTCGTATGATGCGGCAAGGCTGATGAGGACACAGCATCCGGTAGACATCTGCCGAGGAGCTAGTTCCCTTTTTTCCTGTTTTTCTCCAAGGGTATTAATACAAATACTCATGGTGTAGGAGACGCCGCACGAGACTCCTCAGTTTTTTTTTTATCGCTCTCTCTCCTTCGGTTTTAGGAAAATAAACGAAGAACACGTTTGACCACACACCGTCTCTGGCGGGCCGCTTGAATTCGTGCTTGCAACGGCCTGACTAATTGCAATGCTGATTAACATGTAAAGGGGTAACGTAGCGAATTTCTTACTCAACAGTTATTTCTCAGCTCAACCTAATCTGCGACACCCTTACAGACTCTTTCTGACCTCTATGTATATAATATGTACAGAAACCAAGTGGGGAGAATGGAAGAACAAGATCGAATTACCAAGGTTAAAAAAGATGTGAGATAGGGTTACAGTCTTTCACGCCTATTGTTCAATCAGTACATCGAAGGAGCAGTGAGGGAAAAAGAGAGCTTTCAAGGTTAGGATTAAAATTAAGGGTGAAAGGATATCGATCAAGCGTGCGCTGAATACATTACTACCGTCAGTAGTAATGTCAGGGCCTGTTGAATGGAACGAAAATTCTAATGTTCTGTAACACTCATTGAAAATAAACCGAAGAAAGACGGTGGTAATGAGAAATAGTAGAAATGAGAATAGTGAAAAAGTAAGCATCAAAATTGGTGACCACGAAGTAGACAAAGTTAAGGGATTCTCTTGCCAAGTGAGCAAACTAAAGCATGATGGTTGAAGGTACTAAGTCCTAAAAATCAGACTGTTACCTACAAAGAGGGCATTCCTAGTCAAAGGAAGACTACTATAATCATATATAGAACTTAATTTGAGAGGAAAATGTCTGAGAGTGCACATTTGCGGCAGAGCATTGTGTGGTTACGAATGGTAGACTGGGAAATCCGAGAAATAAAATAATCGGAAAGTGTTGATAGGAGGTTCCACAACAAACAAACAAGACTCCTTACAGAGCAAAATAACAATTAATGCAGCATGTTATATATTTATTTACACATCAAGTTCCGTAGGACCAAATTGAGGAGCAAATCTCCAAGGTCATGTAACGTGTCAGTACATGAACTTACAACATATAAGTAATAACAGATAAAAGTAAATGGTCATGAACCTTGTAAGACGTGTATATTTCTATTGTTTATTGTCAAATCACAATTTATGAAAGATGTATACATTTTCTTAGTATGATTTAGTAGGAATAATTAATATTTGTCATGTTGGAAATAATTGTGGTAACAGGGAATGTCTGCACCATAATATTGTTCACAAGAGAGACTGCAAACTGATAAGGCGGGAGAGACCACGTATGGATACATTTTAAGAAAAGAGCAGGAAAGATCGCGCATTGCTACATTTTCTAATAGTAGCAGGGATTGTCTGCACCAGAAAGCATTATTGGCAGGAGAGACCGCACTTTAGGGTTCCTAGGAAGTCAGTAGTAAGCGAGAAGTGAAGCGAGTCGGTAGCAGGTCTGAAGCGAGAGGTTGAGAGGAGCGGTGTGCCTGCCAGCCACTAGCTATGATTTACAAGTCATTATAAACGGATGTACAGAGATCAGCTAACTACTATAATAAGAGGATCTAATATTATTGAATTAATTTTTTCAGAAACTCAAGACTACTGAAGGTATGTTTGCGCATTGCTAGTTGTAAGATTTTTGTAAAAAGTAAGTCCCATTTTAACGTTTGTAAAATCATTTCATTCAGAATATAATTGACTTTTGCCAACAATATTGCATTTCTAATTATAATCCATCCCAAAAACCATCAAAGTAAAACTCTGCAAAATTTTATTGTTGTCAAGAAAAAGTTTAACTATTAATTATGTAACTTCAGTCAAATTAATTATAGAATAACGTCAGCTTTGCTATTAATGAATAACGTCAGCTTTGGTAATAAATACAGCCACTTATTATGAAAGCCCACCAGCAGCTAATAGAGTATAGTAAAACAGAGTAAGTATATCCATGTCGCAGTTAGATGTAGCAGTCAGATGGCGATCCAGCAACGGTAAAAAAGGTAAAGAACAGTTTAGGGTTATTGCAGAATACGATTGAGGGCCACGACGACGACACATCCTATGTTTCGTCGAAATAATCAGAAAATCACTTTTCATAAGCAGCAATTAAATTTGTATGCGAAGATAGAAAAAGAGAATAAATTCCAAAGGGAAGATTTCATTTGTTATTATTAAGCAAGAGATAGAAATCCTAAGGGAAGGTTTCATAGTTTATTGAAAAGGGAAGGTTATCATTAACACAAGAGGAAAGTGGAGACAGGAAGGTTTCAACCTGAAAAAAAAGTTAGTCCATCACTTTAAGCAAAAGCTATCAGCAATACAATAAGAATCAGCTTAATTTTTCAAGGAACTCCTCGACAGATTAGAAGGAGTGACCCATGAGGAAACTCTTCAGTTTCAATTTGAAAGCGTGAGGATTACTGCTAAGATTTTTGAATTCGAGTGGCAGCTTATTGAAAATGGATGCAGCAGTATACTGCACACCTTTTTGCACAAGAGTTAAGGAAGTCCGATCCAGATGGAGGTTTGATTTCTGCCGAGTATTAACCGAGTGAAAGCTGCTTATTCTTGGAAATAAACTATTATTGGTAACAAGAAACGACAATAAGGAATAATCATATTGAACGACCAATGTCAAAACACCCAGACTCCTGAACAGAGGTCGACAAGAGGTCCGTGAACTCACACCACTTATTGCCCGTACCGCCCGTTTCTGAGCCAAAAATATCCTTCTCGAATGGGAAGAGATACCCCAAAACATAATACCATACGGCGTAAGTGAATGACAATAATCAAAGTAGACTAATTTACGTGTCGAAATATCACTCACTTCTGATACCGTTCGAATACTGAAAATGGCAGTATTAAGTCTTTGAAAAAGATCCTGAACGTGGGCTTTCCACGACAGGTTACTATCTATCTGAACACCAAAAAATTTGAACTGTTCAGTTTCACTAATAATATGCCCGTTCTGTGAGATTAAAACGTCAGGTTTTGTTGAATTGTGTGTTAGAAACTGTAAAAACTGTGTCTTACTGTGATTTAACGTTAGTTTATTTTCTACAGGCCATGAACTGAGGTCATGTACTGAACTACTTGAAACTGAGTCAATGTTGCACACAATAGCCTTTACTACCAAGCTAGTGTCATCAGCAAACAGAAATATTTTAGAGTTACCCATAATACTAGAGAGCATATCATTTATATAAACAAGGAACAGGAGCAACCCCAACACTGCCCAACACTGATCCCCGGGGGACCCCACAGTTGACAGTACCCAACTCAGATCCCACATCACAGCCGTTATCACCATTGTGAATAATAACCTTTTGTTGCCTGTTGCTAAAGTAAGAGGTGAACCAATTGTGAGCTACTCCCCTTATTCCGTAATGGTCCAACTTCTGGAGCAATATTGTGAGATCAACACAGTCAAATGCTTTTGTTAAATCAAAAAATACGCCAAACGTTCGAAACTTTTTGTTTAGCCTATCCAGTACCTCACAGAGAAAAGAGAATATAGCATTTTCAGTTGTCAAACGACTTCGAAAGCCGAACTGTACATTTGATAAGAAATCGTGTGATATAAAGTGATCAATTAACCTTACATACACAGCCATTTCGATAACTTTTGCAAACACTGATGACATAGAAATAAGTCTAAAATTATGAACATTATCCCTTTCTCCATTTTTATAAAGCGGCTTTACTACTGAGTTCTTTAATCGCTCAGGAAACTGACCATTCCTAAAGGAAAAATTACAAATACTACTAAATACAGGTCTAACATGTGCAGCACAGTACTTTAATATTCTACTAGACACTCCATCATAGCCATGAGAGTCCTTAGTCTTCAGTGATTTAATTATTGACTCAATCTCCCTCTTCTCTATATCACAGAGGAGTATTTCAGACGTCAATCTCGGAAAGACATTTGCTAAGAAATTTATATGATTTCCTGTAGAAATTAAATTTTTATTGAATTCACGAGCAATGCTCAGAAAATGATCGTTAAATGCTGTACATATATCTGAGTTTTCAGCAACAGAAATATTATTATTGCGAACTGACTTTATATCACCGCCTCGTGCTGCTGACCAGACACTTCCTTCACAACTGACCATATGGCTTTAATTTTATCCTGTGAATTAGGTATTCTATTTGCATACCACATACTTTTGCCTTGCTAATAACATTTTTAAGCACCTTACAATAATGTTTGTAATGGGCTACTGTAGCTTGATTGTGAGTACTTCTAACATTTTGATATAATTCCCGCTTTGTTCTACATGATATCCTTATCCCACTAGTCAGCCAACCGGGCTGTCCATTACTGCTAGTACCACGTTTAGAATGATCAAATGGAAAGAAACTCTCAAAGAGCATCAGAAATGTGTTATGGGAAGCATTGTATTTATCATATATATTTCCAGCATTATAAACATCTTGCCACTTTTTTCCTTGACAAGTTTTAAAAAACTCCCTATTGCTGTAGGATTAACGATCGTACGTAGTCTGTAATTAAATATGACATTGGTTTGTGCGCAACTATGCCCTGAGGTTAAAGTTTTGCTTACAACGTCTCATCACAGTCCACCATAGTTTTGCTTACTACGTCTAATCAAAATCCACCATCGGCACTGGCCGAGCTATTTAGTACATAATTCTTTTGCTGTTCAGCGGAAGAAGGAAGCGACAGAATTTCCGCGCAACCTCACAGAAAACGTTTTGACAGAAACCTTTCGAGCTGTGAAAAAGAACGATTGCCACAGTTGGATACTAATTTGTAGGTTACCGCTTCCAACTAAACATACTCGGTAAGTACACGAATTTTTTGCATCAGTTTCGTTTAACGTCCTGTCAGAATGAGTGCACTATACCAAAAGCACATACGTATTTAACTGATCATCCAGTGTTACAGAGATGTTCCATTTTCACTTGGCATAGCAAAAGGTCACAGTTCAGTATCGAGTACTATTTACGCACAGTTATTTCACGACCAGTGCTTTCCTAGTAATGGCGGCGAGCTCGGTTTCTATCGATACATGTATGCCACAATACGAATGTTACGAAAGTTACAGTTAACGGTCGCACTAACACCTCACTCAGAGAACAGAGTGATCGCTACACTTGTTGTAGCTGGGATTCACAGTCATAAAAAACTTTTTTAAGGACATAATCTTTACGCCAGTCTCTGTTATAAGTTTTTATTACACACTATTGCTATTGCGGCCTTAGGCCGTTATCAAGTGAAATTACGGCTTTAAGCCATGTCAATGTAATGTAAGCTGACAGGACTGACAACGACATACATATGTGTCAGCTCACATTACGTTGACATGGCTTAAAGCCGAAATATCACTTGATAATGGCCTAAGGCCGAATTTGCCATAGTGTGTAATAAAACAGGCGTAAATATGATGGCCTTCAAAAAGTCATCGCTGTTCCAGTGTCTAGTTATCAGTGTCCTACTACGGCTCATGCTGAACTTAATGTACCGAGTACTGAAATTTGACGGAAATATTTGCTTTCCGAGTGACAAAGTGGTACCTCGATTTTCATCCATCGCTTAGACGTATCTATTAAGGAAAACACTGTCGCTATAGTGTTTGTCGTCAATGCCATCTGTCAGTCTCGCATAAGAGGTGGGGAAAATGAAACTGGACCGGAAAAAAATATTTCGTGCACCTTAAGACAGGTCTCTTCAGACACGTCATCGGTGGTCATCGGGGCCTGGAATCTTACTGACTGGATTAAAATTGCCTTCAGTGACGGTCCTGGTTCTAACTGATCCCCGATTACCAGTGAAGACATTTCTCACCAGAGGTATACAAATTATCCTTGCAACCTCCCTGCCCATATCCCTGCCGGTGCCATTAAAACAGCTCAGTCTGCCGCAACGGAGACACAAGTGTACAAGAGTACTCAAGCGCAGCGGTTAGAGCAGGCCAGCTTGGGTTTCCGTAAGCCTGGCTAGTTTCATGAGACCCGGTCAGCCTGCAGCACCCGACAATAGGTTGCACTGTCAATCCCACGTGACTGCAGAACAGCCAGTTTTATGTCAGCGCAGGTAGTTTCGCTGCAGCTCATTTATAATAACGGAGGGGGCAGTAAAATGAACATGGCAAACTTACAGGAGATTGAAGAGGAACTAAGAATTGGGGAATATATACCAGTCACGAAACAGAGCGCATGTCCAACAGGGATAAAGGTGTGGTGTGTTTATGAGGCAGCTTATAATAAATTGGTAACTTCTCGCTATGTAAATTGTGTAAGAAGTTACTAAACACTCATCCGAGAACCTATTATATGTTACGACATGTCCGTAAATTTGATCATCAATTTCCTCAATTCAACATCTGAGGTCATCAGTCCCCTAGAACTTAGAACAACTTAACCCTAACTAGCCTAAGGACATCACACACATCCATACGGGAAGCAGGATTCGAACCTGCGACCGTAGCGGTCGCGCGGTTCCAGACTGAAGCGCCTAGAACCTCTCGGCCACACCGGCCGGCTATTTAGCAATACAATGGCTTTGCAAATGTAGGGCAAACATTGATTCAAATAGAGATAAAATATGGCTCATTGGATATTAAGAACCCACATTCTGGAGGTAGGCTACCAACGAATTTCGAAGAAAACTTAGTATGAAAAAAAACGTTCGTCTCTCAGACAAGTACTTTACAGACTAACGTAACACAAAAAACGATCTCCATGTTTCTAAAATGCGTTTGAGGAACTTAGAATGAACTATCAATGAATTCAGAGAAGCCGCTATACATATTCTGAAATAAGTAATTACAGTTGGTATAATTACGGTCACAGTAAGGTTACAGAAACTTGACTTCCAAAACGTTGCTTTAGTCGACTTTGCAGTATAATAGACATATTCAGGTTTCCAAGTGAAACATATTTTGACATGTGAGAGGTAGTTCTCATTACTACAGAAATCATGGTGACCTGAGGCAATTGCCAGCCGGTGTGGCCGAGCGGTTCTAGGCGCTACAGTCTAGAACCGCGCGACCGCTACGGTCGCAGGTTCGAATCCTGCCTTGGGCAATGATGTGTGTGACGTCCTTAGGTTAGTTAGGTTTCAGTAGTTCTAAGTGCTAGGGTACTGATGATCTCTGCAGACAAGTCCCATATGCTCAGAGCCTTTTCGAATCATTTTGAACCTGAGGCAATTCCAATTGAGAGTAGTTATTACTTTTCAGAAGAGGCTGAAGTTGCAGACAAAAGGGTTCATGTCGAAATAAATAAATAAACCCGAAATACGCTGAAAAGGAAGAAGAAGGACAGGCAAAATCCACCATTTTCTGGCCTACAGTGACCCAATATACATTTAACTGAACCGCGTCTTGTGATACTCGGCTATTTTCGTCAACATCCGAACCCTACTCACGAGAGCGTACAGGATAAACTGCTTCGTAGTGTAGCACAGCGGGAAGACGGGCAGGCCAGCGTCTCCTTTAGTCTGTTTGGGTTGGGCGTACCTTGGCTTGGATTGGAGTAGAGCACACTGCCCGTTCTGTGATTAAGTGCGACAGCTCTCCCTCTAGCTAACAGGCAAGTACGGATAGGTAAAGAGCAGATGTGAGCACTTCTGGTCTGGGCGCGTCCTAACAGCGCAGGGGTACCGACCTAGCTGTCTCCCACCGTACAGCCCGGAAACCAAGAATGACGGTCTGGGCTGCCATCGCACTTCATAGGAAGAGCCCTTTGATTATCATCCGCGGCACTTTTATAACACAGTGGTTGATCTACGATATTCTGCTCTTCGTTTTGTAGCTCTCCAAGGCAAGCCATCCTGGGCTTATACTTCGCCAACATAATGCCTGCTGGCACATTTAATTGTTCTGTTTCGGACAGATTAGTCATCATTCAAGTAGATACAAGTGTAAAGGAAACTCTGACTAATCCTAAATTGACTGGTGGTTCAATTAAACTACAGAGAGAGGCGAAATGTGTTCCACCCTCGTGCAAGAGCAGAGATTATCTCGTCTAACAAGCAAGCGACACCAGAACTCTCGACCTGCCGCAGCTCATTTGCGCGTGTTAAGTGCTCCACTCCAGCGCCTATTAGCCGGCATTACAGTTTCGCAATAAACGCGTTAAGCACGTATGCGGTTATTACGCGGCAAAACCGAGATAAGAAGATACTCTTCGTGCGCTATGAGAGTTCCACTTTCAGCATGGATTTCTGAGAGGCGGATTTCTCATCAGCGGACTATGGCGCTGCTTAACATGCCATCCGAGGGCGAGCAATTCCCTAGGCTCTTGCTTCCTGCTTACATTCGCTCCACTCTTGCACCCTATTAATGTTCGACTGATAAGCTTTAGTAATGCCTTCTACTCATGAGGTTATTTTGGTATAACTCAGAGGACTATCAAAACATGCCTCAGTAGAAATTTAAGCATTGGCTCTTCATCAAAGACGGCAAGGACAAATAAATGTAATTGGACGTGCCATATGAAACATGGGAAAATCGTAGAAATCCACTCGGAAAATACCTGCGAGAAGTTGAACTACTTGTCAAAAGCTATATGATAGCAAGATCATTCATCTTACAGCGTCTTTTACGGAACACATCTAGAAGTTCTTATATACTCGCAAGCATGGGCACTTTCGTTTATTGAGGAGGACCAGATTCGATGTTTACTGTTGTCTTTCTCCGCTACCTTTCAGTGGAACACATTGTTAGTGCTGTTACAGAGAATGTATTACTAAGAATAATACAAATTTTTCCCTTGAAAATAATATTCTGTATCCTATTACTACATTGCATCCTTCATAAAGAGGACATATTGTTAACTGCGTCTGTATTGTGACCTTTCTTTGTACTGACTACGAATCCTATTCCTTTAGTACGCCGCATTTAATCGGTAAATAAAGACAGGATCGTAGTAAAAGTTTAGGAAAATGATTTTTCACCATTGGTAATACTGTTGTTTCTTTTAATGTCTCCTAGAACCTTTATATTATCCGCAATAGAGAAGATATCGTGGTTGTTGTAATCAATGTTAATATTTCGGCTCTGATCCCGGCGGAGGTTCGAGTCCTCCCTCTTGCATGGGTGTGTTTGTTTGTCCTTAGGTTAATTTAGGTTAAGTAGTGTGTAAGCTTAGGGACTGAGGACCTTAGCAGGTAAGTCCCATAAGATTTCATACACATTTTTTGAATATTTCGGCTCATCCACCTTATCACAAACAATACACTTGATGCGTTTCGCAATTCATGCGTTCTTTATCAGAATTGTTACAAGAATCTCGAAACGCAATCAAGATAAACTAGAACTCAAAAAGTAAAATTTCGTGGTCGCTGCTTTTGCGAGAAGATATGACGGCAATTGAAGTAGCAACGAAAATTTATTGTTTTCATTTATAATTTTTTCTTAGTCCCATTAGGGATTCTTGTATGGTTATTCTGATGATAGATGTATGACCTTGGAAATACGTCAGTTCCAGAAGTTGTACAATGTGAAAAGACGTTGAGCCAACATTTTAATGGAAATATTCCTTGAAATGCCTCAAATCACAAAACATCATCTGTGTTGCTCCAACTGCATTAAACAGCTATCATACTCCTCGTAGTATAGTGTGACCTTGCTTCTTAATGGAAGTCGTTTCACGAAAACGGCGTTTTTCTTTAAGAATGGAATATATTTCGAAATTGTTGCTTTTACGTCGTGCAAATACTAAAGTCACTCTGAATATTTTCAAAATACGGCCATCGAAACAAGGTTTCATCCGACAAAAGGACAAGTATGAAAAGGTTCAAATGGCTCTGAGCACTACGGGACTTAACATCTGTGGTCATCAGTGCCCTAGAACTTAGAACTGCTTAAACCTAACTAACCTAAGGACATCACACACATCCATGCCCGAGGCAGGAATCTAACCTGCAACCGTAGCGGTCACGCGGTTCCAGACTGAAGCGCCTAGAACCGCACGGCCACACCGGCCGGCGAAAAGTATGATCAGGCATATTAATGCCATCAATCGAGATAGTTAAGGAACTGGCTCTTTTAGTGAACTGATGAATATTTTTAATTGTAGTGGGTGGTTCATGAGGCGAAGAGCCCCATCTGCCAAAAGAGGAGGGCACTGAGGAAGCCCTATGTTAGTTGTCAGGAAATATAGGAATTGAGACCATCAGGTACAGAAATAAGCGTAATAAGAGTTATCTTCAGCAGTTCACTCCCCCCCCCCCCCCCCAAAAAAAAAAAAACAGCCATAGAGCACTATGCTTACCGTTACCCGTCATCACTATGTCTGTCCGGATAATTAGGGACTTATCGAGACACCATTGTGAGCCGAGGAACACGTCCGTTCCGTGTCCGAACTGTGGTATATAGGAAGTTGTGCCTCGTGCAGGAGGCCAGCGGTTCACTGTGTGCACGCTCTGTATCGGCGCCTGCTTGCACTGGCCTAGCATTTCGTCAGCACTCCGAGTTAAGGCGTTAGCACAAGCATCGTGCATTCGAACGTTGAACTTCAGCTTGCTGAGTTTCTGACGTCATGGCGTAGAAGAGTCTTTCCGAACGTCCAGAGGGATATCTACCATGACAGATACTCTGAGCACGCATTTGAACGTTGGCCAGTGAGATCGGAAAACGCCACCTACATCACATGGACGCCATCTGTCTTCAGTATAGAGTCGTGAGATCCCAATGAGTCGTGGCGCCATTGAGTTGGTAGACTGTTGTGACTGGCACCACTGCCTCAAGGGTAGTATCGACTATCCCTCTTGCGGCCCCAGTGCGAAAATCTATGAGGAAGAGTTGGTATCTGTGGGCTGTGTCTTTAGAAGGTCTTTGCTTGCCGATGTATGTACGGGTTCGCTGGCCTGAGAGAGAGAGAGGACGAAGTTAGGGGATTGGCGGTAGCATCGCGACAAGAGGTGGTCACGAGGTCTGAGTGGCCGAAGCCACGAGCTACGCAAGGAAGGCCTGCGCAGAGCGAAGATACCGGAGTACTTCACCGGGGACAGCGTCGGCTACAAGCAGCAGGCCGACATCCCGTCGGCTGGGTGGCAACGTTGGTGTCGGACGACCGTTCGTGGCCTGGCTGCCCTCTTCTACATGGCTTTCGTTTGCACAACACATTAACCGCCGCGACGCACACTGGCTGCATGCAACTGCTTGATGATAAAGGGGAGTAACTTCCTGTAATCCTCGTGGAGATTTGTATCATTGCCTACCTGTCTTCCTAATTATTTTCTGGTTTGTACCCGATCCTCAGAGTTTTACTCTGTCGACTCTTTGGTCGTAAATATAGGCCCTAGTCTTGAACTGAGACACTAATTGTCGTTTGAAAATTTGTCCCCCTATTATATTGCCTTTCCTTTCTGGTTTATACTCGAAAATTAATGTTCTAATGGATCAGCTCCTCGTCGTAATACAGCCGGAACAATTGCACTAAGGCAAAGGTTGGCATTAAACAAAACATTGGTCTTGTGGTTAAATTTAGATTTTAACCGGTTGAATTCTTTGATTATAACTGCATTAGTTATAATCGAAACAAACTGTTGTAATAAGCTGTGCGTTGCTGTATCTGAAAGACCGTGTCGTTATTGATGCATTTTTAGCTGGATCTTGTGGTTCCGTTGAGTGAGTTCTCTTGTAACAAGTGTTCCCAAGGAATGTTTTTAAGACGTTCCTTTAGAGCAGCCTTAATTACTGACTATCAGTTTAACTTTGAAAATATTAACAGTCAACTGTCACCAGGGCTTGAGTCAAAATAAGATTGTCAAAAGGGAAGGGTTGGGATCCAGCCGCACATTGGATGCCGATTGAAATTAAAGGGTTGTTTCCTTTGATGTAACCCTTCACATTGTCATATTGTTTCCTCATCTGTTTAATCTTTAAGCATAGGTGCGCATCTTAACTCCGAACCCCTCGACGTACAGCTTTCAAATTAAAAGTTACGTCATCTGTTTTAAGTAACTGAATCACTCTTGTCATCAACGGTGTTTATACAGGGTGATACAAAAAGGTACGGACAAACTTTCAGGAAACAATCTTCATACACAAATAAAAAAATGATGTTATGTGATCATGTGTCCGGAAACGCTTAATTTCTATGTTAGAGCTCATTTTAGTTTCGTCAGTACGTACTGTACTTCGTCGATTCACCGCCATGATTTCATACGGGATACTCTAACTGTGCTGCTAGAACATGTGCCTTTACAAGTACGACACAACATGTGGTTCATGCACGATGGAGCTCCTGCACATTTTAGTCGAAGTGTTCGTACGCTTCTCAACAACAGATTCGGTGACCGATGGATTGGTAGAGGCGGACCAATCCCATGGCCTCCACGCTCTCCTGACCTCACCCTCTTGACTTTCATTTATGGGAGCATTTGAAAGCTCTTGTCTACGCAACCCCGGTACCAAATGTAGAGACTCTTCGTGCTCTTATTGTGGACGGCTGTGATACAATACGCCATTCTCCAGGGCTGCATCAGCGCATCAGCGATTCCATGCGACGGAGGGTGGATGCATGTATCCTCGCTAACGGAGGACATTTTGAACATTTCCTGTAACAAAGTGTTTGAATTCACGTTCTGTTGCTATGTGTTTCCATTCCATGATTAATGTGATTTGAAGAGAAGTAATAAAACGAGCTCTAACATGGAAAGTAAGCGTTTCCGGACACACGTCCACATAACATATTTTCTTTCTTTGTGTGTGAGCACTTTTTCCTGTATGTTTGGCCGTACCTTTTTGTAACACCGTGTATAGTTTTCATGTGCTGCAGAAGGGCATTTAATAATAGAAATGTGTACAGCGTGGTAGTAAACAGCGCTGTTTCATTCGATAATGGGCGAGCAGCAGGTCGAAACGCCTAGTAATTATTGTAATATTGTTTGCTGTCCAGATTTGTCTTGCGAAAGCTTATTCATTTTGCATATTTCTTAATTTTGTAAAAAAATATTTATGGTCATATATATTGTAAGTAGGCTGTTTAGGTTTTTTTATTGGTAACGCCGCCGCCACGTAGCGCTCTGTATGAAAATCACTGGCTGTGCCGTGTGCAGTCTGTGGCTGGTTTGCATTGTTGTCTGCCATTGTATTGTTGGGCACCGGCAGCTGGATGCTAACAGCGCGTAGCGTTGCGCAGTTGGAGGTGAGCTGCCATCAGTGGTGGACGTGGGGAGAGAGATGGCGGAGTTTTGTAATTTGTAAGACTGGATGTCATGAACTGCTATATATATTATGACTATTAAGGTAAATACATTGTCTGTTCTCTATCAAAATCTTTCATTTGATAACTATGCCTGTCAGTAGTTAGTGCCTTCAGTAGTTTGAATCTTTTATTTAGCTGGCAGTAGTGGCGCTCGCTGTATTGCAGTAGTTCGAGTAACCAAGATTTTTGTGAGGTAAGCGATTTGTGAAACGTATAGGTTAATGTTAGCCAGGGCCATTTTTTTGTAGGGATTTTTGAAAGTCAGATTGCGTTGCGCTAAAACTATTGTGTGTCAGTTTAAGCACAGTCATGTACAATTTTTCTAAGGGGACGTTTCATATGTCGACACTTAGCAGAGGATACCTCACTGGAATCTTCTGATTTTTTCTTGTAGTTTGTGTAGATAGTGTAGCCTTTGTTTATTGCTAGCGCGTAATTGTAGAGAGAATTTCCTCTGTAGTTGTAGTTTTTCACTGTTGTACAGTAAAACAGTTGTGGCATGCATGCAGGTTTGCACCAAATATTTCGCAGCTGCGCTTGCAATTAACTAGATATTATTTTCAGTGCTACGTTAATGTGTTATCTTATTTTTTCTCTTCAAATTGTCCTTTTATGTGTTATCGTGTGAAGTATGGTGACAATAATGGCGAGTGAAAAACGTAATACTAGGCTCCAAAGTAAACTGAAAAATGACAGTGAAGACGAAAGCAGTGTGTTAGCGCCACCATGTAATGAATTAACTAATGTTCAAAGTAGTAGTTTGGTAATTGTGCATAGTCACATGGAGCGGGCTGCAAATAATGGTGTAGGCAGTGAAACAATTAGTGAACAGGGAAGCATTATCAATCGATCGGCCGGCAACAGCTCGCCTCAGGATTCTGAAATGATAGGACACAATCTTGCAAATACTGTAGATTCAGGTTTTGCGTCCTCACCGTTTTCTCAAATAAGTCAAGACACATTTTCTGTTTTCCAAACTGCGAATTTGCCGCTTCAAATGCATTGCCGAAAAGCACCGAGGAACATGTTTCAGACACCAGTGCATTGTTATTACAATTAATGCAACAAATGGGACAAAATCTTCAGAAGTTAGACACAATGGAACCAAAGCTTCAAAAGTTAGACTCAGTGGAACATACGGTTAAACAAACACGTGAATATTTAACTACTGAGTTGCATAAAATCGAATCTAAACGTCAAAAAGTCTGTAATGACGTAAAAACACAAATTTGTGACCATTTTCAACCTATTTTTTCGCGGCATGAAAATACATTACAGAATCACGAAATCAGCCATAAAAGAACTGCAAACTATTGTTCATGAAAATCATGAGACCTTGCAACCTAAAATTGACTCAGGACACAGTAGACACGATTTCAACACAAATGGACACTCTGAAATTTGGTTCAGAAAAACACACTGAGGAAATAAGTACACTATCGGAGAAAATAGCCGAACTTTCGAATCAGTTCACTGACTTATCTTCAAAGGTAGATGATGATCTGAATGACACAGAAAAGTGCGAACAAATTAGGAAATTCAAACAAAATCAGAATCAAAATAATACCCAACAGCAAAGAGAAATCCGGGAAGCTGACACAGGTAATACAAGAATTACATATTTCAGAGGTCACTCGCGCTCCAACATGGGAAGAGGAACTTAGAAATACGGAAAAGCCACAAAATAATAACACAGGGCATTTCGGAAATCATGAAAGAAATTGGCAAGGTGCACCGAATTTTGAGATGGAACCGCCGACACGACGTAACAATGACCGATATGCTACTCGCCGACACGATGATTTTGACTACAAGCTGTTAATTACTGTATGTAAATTCTAAAGATTTAAGAATTCTGGCAACGACATTCATCCACAAGCGTGGCTCCATCAATTTTCTTATTGTTTTCCTCCCAACTGGTCATTAGAGCACAGATTAGAATTTTTGTGTGGCTACTTGGAGAATGAACCAGCTGTAAGAATGCGATCGGTGATTCACGATTGTCACAGTGAAGGAGAATTTTATCATGCCTTTCTCTCAACATATTGGTCTCAAGCCACACAAGACCAAGTGAAACATAGTATCATAATGATGAAACATTTCGAACAATCTGAATTTTCCAGTCTTGTCAAATATTTCGAAGACATGTTGCACAAGTATAGTACCTGTCAAACCCATACAGCTCCTCAGAACTCATCCGCAATTGCTTAGTCAAAGTACCTGAACATTTACGACATATTATTTGGGCAGGACGTTGTAAAGACGACATTGAAGCTTTTCAGGGACTGTTACAAGAACTGGAAATTGACACTGACAATCGCGGAGCGCGAAAACAGGAACGCAACAATTACAGGTCACATGTGTCACAATTCTGTGATGACAGAAATAATACACGACAAGGCTATTCTTACAACGTAAATCGTGACCAGAACATACACAACCCGTATGAAAACCGTTGGCAGAGTAGTAATAATTACAGGGAAAGATCACCTCTCCGCGGTAGTGACTATCACAGAGACAATCAGAGAAACAGACAATATGGGAACCAAAATAATTATTATCAAGGGAGACAGAATAACTTTAGACGCAACGGTCCAGCGCGCAGTGACGATTCAGGGAGAAATTCTTCACCATGTAACCGACAAGAAATAAACTACAGGAACTACCGACATGACGACAGACGATCTAATCATAACGACAGACCTGAATTGCATCAGAACTGGCGGGATTCAAACACGGCAGGGCCTTCTCGTCAAGGTGAATTTCTAGAAGTTAGGTCTCCTAATCCCAATAACGGCGCGCTCCAACAAAGGGACAGACAATGACTCGCTCCGCAGGCAGCCGCGTGCGCTGGCTGGCTCACAGAAAAATAACTTAGATGCTAACCTTGAGAAAAATTTCAGTATTCTTTACCGACGTATACCACATGATAATTGCGTTGAAGTTGAAACTCTGCCTACTAGGAAGAGTAAAGGTTCACACCACATTTCACATGTAGAACCGTTTATTGAAATATAATCTGCTTTTTAACTTTGTCTTTGCCATAAAATTTTTAACTTCACGCTACTAGAACAGTTTGTCACACTGAGAAACTGTTAACATTAACAATGTTTTTAAGTTAACTATCCAGTCTAGAACCTAGGGATCATATTTAAGCAGAAATTACGAATGCATTATTACAGTGAACAGACAACACAGTGTTGTTATTTGTACATTCTTGCTTGTTAGTTGTACGATTACATAATGGCTATAAGGCTTACATACTTAGAACATATACTGTTAATGAGATTTTAATGCAACATTTTGGTGAACTTGAAAATACATTCTGGATTTAAAGTACTTTCTGTGAGACTAAAGATGACTTAGCATTTGGTTTCTTTGATAGCTACACGATTATATCACGACGCTGCTAATGTATAACACAATTTACATTGTACTTTTGCGGTGTATCTGTTTTATATCTGCACAGTTTTTCTGAATTCTTCTGGAAAGGTAAACATGTTTTAGTAGTAACTTTGTGGTATAGCTACAATGAGACAGCCTTTTCTGTGCACAACAATACGTACATTACAGTACTTAGTTCATCACGGCAATAAGCGTAGTAACTACGATATCCATACGCAAAGCATTTCACTTTTGTTTATCATGAGGTAAGTATATTGACTTCTGCAGAACTTAGCTTTCGGAGGACGATAACTACGACACTTCCACCGAATATCTTACAACAAGACGCACAGTTTATCGCTACAGTACACGTATTTGAGTGACTAATTTTGCACTTTAAACATTTATTTTTAAAGATATTTGAAGTACATTGATACAAAGGTTTTCCGTGATACATTTCATTCCATTGCTGTAATCTGTAACACCTGAGGATATAATTACATTAATCCTCAGGGGGGTACGCGCTTACTTTGTGTACCATGTGTGTGGCAAGCACAAGGAGCCCTAGCTAATATGGTATTTGCTTATACAACTTTACACATCGGTACCATATTTCTCTAACACATAAATTACACATCTATCTGATCATTTAACTTAGAGACAAACATTTATTTTTACTACATCAGTGACACATGTTTACACAATTACACAGTTGGATAACTTGACACTTATGAAACTGTATTTTGTCGGTACTGTGTGAACTGTTCATATTTTTTTCGGAACCATTGTGATACTATGAGAGCTTTGATTGATGTATGATTTTTAAAGTACGTTTGAGGTAGATGATACTTTTGACATGAGCAGAGAATTTTTTTTTTTTAGGTTTTAAAATTATTGCAGAAAGCTATGACGTTTTTGAGATTTGACTGGGGTGTTATGATGTTATTATTACGACGACGATGTGAATAATGCTGCTGAGTTATGTTTAAGTTGATGCTATATGAGTTATTTGGTTATGCTACGTATCTGTTATGATGAAATATTGAAGAAGTGTCGAAAAATATGTATATGTGTAATAAAGCAAGGAATAATGAGGAGTGGTTAGGGACTCTGGTTTGTGAAATAGGATGTTGGAAACCGAGAATCGTACTTTAAGAGTTATGAAATGTGTGTATATGCATGAATGTATCACTATGCTGCTGAAATTTTTTTGGACACTATTATATTTAAAGGATTCTGTTTCTACAGATTTGTAACGCAAATTCTTGACCTGTGAAATATTTATATATGAGACTCTCACTGTAGCGGAAACTGCTGTCGTAAATATTTCGGTAAGAAAGTTAAGTGACCACCTGCACGTAATGCATCATGGGCACCCAGCTGGGCGACAGCCACCTGGAAACAAGCCATTAGTGTGTGCCTTTCAGAGGCACAGGTGGAGAAAAAAAAAGAGGCCATTATCTTCGCTATTGACATTCCTTTGTAGAAAGCACCGCAAATACGACACGCTCATTTCTTGGAAACATTCTTACATCTGCACACCTGATTATGACAAGAGTTAAGAGAACTTCTACTGACTTATGAAATGCCACATAGCTATTGAATGAGTTTTTATTCTTTGCTTTGCATAATTGCTTATTTCATTTGATATCTGTTTTCCAGCTGTGTTACAGCATTGGTTTTATAAAATAAAATTAAATGCATTTGCTAATGTGAAAACTTTCTGTCAACAGATCTGTTAAATAACAATTTTATGATCCACATTCTTCAAAAAAACGAGCACTTGGAAAGGAAAGAACAATAAGAAGGGACTAGTAACAGTAACTGCATACATAGTTTTCTTTTCAAGTACTTGGTAATTTATTTCATAGAATAAATTTTTGTGGTGTACCACTTTAATTATGTAGACATTAAGATGTGAATTTACATTTCCATTATCTGCATTGTTGTTTTTACTGTAATATTTCTTCAGCTTGAGCCATGTCATGTTTAGATATAAGTTACTGCATTTGCTGCTGCTGTTTGCCAGGCATAGTGCTACTGAATTTGACTTTGTATTACTCTGTTAAGCCAGTTTTACTATGGATTTATTTTTTCTTCTTTGCAGTGCATTGCTTTATATTAGTAGTAATATTGCTGCTTGCTTTGACAATTTCCATTTTCTTCATTGCTGATTGTATTAATTACTTTGTGCTGCTGCATTTCCTTGTCCCTTAGTTTAAGCATCTGTCCTCAGTAGATTTAAGTTAGCTTAAGAGGGGATAGCCTATATAAAAGAATGAGTTGCGATGAATTGGAAGAAATGCACTGAGAGGTTATACAAAAAATGTACAGAAAGCAGGTATAGGTAGGATTTTCTTGGAAATAAATGATGAGGTAAGATACTGGAAAATAAATGATGAGGTAAGAAATATGTGAACATATAAATACAGAAAGCATGCTTGGATAGGATTTTTTTGGTGGAAACAAATGTTGAAATAAGACGAAAGATCTATGGAATGAAGTTTTGGGTTAGACTGCAGTACCAAATGTTACACGAAAAGAAACCCTGCCCTTTCCTCTTGTGTTATCCCACTATGTGTTTGTGTACCCTTGTGTATTTGTTTTCTTCCTGTCTCTGTGCACTGTTTCATAGAATTTTTTCTCTTCTAATACTAAGCTACATTCACTATGATGAGGAATACTGTTATCCTCAAATATAATTTGCATTAATAACGTGTTATTCACTTCGTAAAGATGTTTACACTTTATTTATTCTGTTTTGTTCTAATGCTCATGAGTGAAGTCGATGTTTCAAAAGTTATTCTGATCTTTCATGTTTGTACTTATGTCTTAATTTTTGTAACACTGATGTATTTGTTATTTCGATTCTTTTGTAAAGCTCCTATTACTACAAACGTTTTCTGTATTGTTACGTTCTTTAATGATGTATTTTGTACCTTTGTTATTGTATTCTTATGTTACAAAATTGTAATTCACGCCAGTTCATCAAATTAAGTAATTTGTAAGTTACATTTCACTGCACACGTTTCTGTTGCTCATAGTATATGGACAATATGTGAGCAGTAGGGACTGATAGTGTTTGCACGTGTGTTAATAATTCAGCAAGGGACTGGATAACAGCATTGCTGGTTCTAAGGACATTTGAAACAAATTTTTTGTGAGTGTACAAGTGGTGGTTCATGGACTTGCTATATTGTCCGCAAGACTCTTCGATGGTGATTGTGCACCTGCACAGTTGCGACAGATTGCTGCTGGCCGTCTCTACAAGGACTACAGTGGGTCAGCACTTTTGATGACCCACCAATACCATTATTTCTGCAGTGGGTCTCCACCTTTGATGACCAACCAATACCGTGATCTCTACCAGGACTACAATGTCTACTCTGTGTTGACCTACCTACCAATATTCTTCAAAACTTCGACTGACTCTGCTTTGGGTTTGCTCTGTTGTGGCCCATTACCTGTCTGCATGTCAAGAGTCAGCACTGTCTTTCTGTTGGAAGGACAACACTACTTCTTCAAGACTGCATGGAAATCCACTACTTCTGTGTGCATTTTCTTTCACTACTCAGACTTTGAGAAAAACACTGCAATTTTACTTTGATGAATGATCAGTACTGTCTTTATGGACTGTGGGAAAATTTTAGCTTTTGACCAACATTGTATCGGTAAGTGTGTGCATTTCTTTGTTATTGTAATTATGAAAAATTTTTCAAATCTGTATTGCCCACTGCACAAAACAATTTGTAAATTTTTTGTGGGGAGCTTGGCGGCTATGTAAGTAGGCTGTTTAGTTTTTTTTATTGGTAACACCGCCGCCACGTAGCGCTCTGTATGAAAATCACTGGCTGTGCCGTGTGCAGTCTGTGGCTGGTTTGCATTCTTGTCTACCATTGTAGTGTTGGGCAGCGACAGCTGGATGCTAACACACAAATGAGCCATGGACCTTACCGTTGGTGGGGGAGGCTTGTGTGCCTCAGCGATACAGATAGTCGTACCGTAGGTGCAGCCACAATGGAGGGGTATCTGTTAAGAGGCGAGACAAACGTGTCGTTCCTCAAGAGGGGCACCAGCCTTTTCAGTAGTTGCAGGGGCTAACAGTCTGGATGATTGACTGATCTGGCCTTGTAACAATAACCAAAACAGCCTTGCTGTATGATTAAATGATGATGGCATCCTCTTGGGTAAAATATTCCGGAGGTAAAATAGTACCCCATTCGGATCTCCAGGTGGGGACTACTTAAGAGGATGTCGTTATCAGAAGAAAGAAAACTGTTGTTCAACGGGTCGGAGCGTGGAATGTCAGATCCCTTAATTGGGCAGGTAGGTTAGAAAATTGAAAAAGGGAATTGGATAGGTTAAAGTTAGATATAGTGGGAATTAGTGAAGTTCGGTGGCAGGAGGAACAAGACTTTTGGTCAGGTGACTACAGGGTTATAAATACAAAATCAAATAGGAGTAACGCAGGATTAGGTTTAATAATGAATAGGAAAATAGGAATGCGGGTAAGCTACTACAAACAACACAGTGAACGCATTATTATGGCCAAGATAGATACGAAGCCCACATCTACTACAGTAGTACAAGTTTATAAGCTAACTAGCTCGGCAGATGACGAAGAAATTGAAGAAATGTATGATCAAATAAAAGAAATTATTCAGATAGTGAAGGGTGACAAAAATTAAATAGTCATGGGTGCCTGGGATTCGGTAGTAGGAAAAGGGAAAGAAGGAAACGTAGTAGGTGAATATGGACTGGGGCAAAGAAATGAAGCCGCCTGGTAGAATTTTGCACAGAGCACAACTTAATCGTAACTAACACTTGGTTCAAGAATCATAAAAGAAGGCTGTATAGATGGAAGAAGCCTGGAGATACTAAAAGGTATCAGATAGATTATATAATGGGAAGACAGAGATTTAGGAACCAGGTTTTAAATTGTAAGACTTTTCCAGGGGCAGATATTGACTCTGACCACAATCTATTGGTTATGACCTGTAGATTAAAACTAAAGAAACTGCAAAAAGTTGCGAATTTAAGGAGGTGGGACCTGGATAAACTGAAAGAACCAGAGGTTGTACAGAGTTTCAGGGAGAGCATAAGGAAACAATTGTCAGGAATGGGGGAAAGAAATACAGTAGAAGAAGATGGGTAGCTTTGAGGGATGAAGTAGTGAAGGCAGCAGAGGATCAAGTAGGTAAAAAGACGAAGGCTAGTAGAAATCCTTGGGTAACAGAAGAAATATTGAATTTAATTGATGAAAGGAGAAAATATAAAAATGCAGTAAATGAAGCAGGCAAAAAGGAATACAAACGTCTCAAAAATTACATCGACAGGAAGTGCAAAATGGCTAAGCAGGGATGGCTAGAGGACAAATGTAAGGATGTAGAGGCTTATCTCACTAGGGGTAAGATAGATACTGCCTACAGGAAAATTAAAGAGACCTTCGGAGAAAAGAGGAACACTTGTATGAATATTAAGAGCTCAGATGGAAACCCAGTTCTAACCAAAGAAGGGAAAGCATAAAGGTGGAAGGAGTATATAGAGGGTCTATACAAGGGCAATGTACTTGAGGACAATATTATGGAAATGGAAGAGGATGTAGATGAAGATGAAATGGGAGATACGATACTGCGTAAAGAGTTTGACAGAGCACTGAAAGACCTGAGTCTAAACAAGGCCCCTGGAGTAGACAACATTCCATTGGAACTACTGACAGCCTTGGGAGAGCCAGTCCTGACAAAACTACCATCTGGTGAGCAAGATGTATGAGACAGGCGAAATACCCTCAGACTTCAAAAAGAATATAATAATTCCTATCCCAGAGAAAGCAGGTGCTGACAGATGTGAAAAATACCCAACTATCAGTTTAATAAGTCACAGCTGCAAAATACTAACTCGAATTCTTTACAGACGAATGGAGAAACTAGTAGAAGCCGACCTCGGGGAACATCAGTTTGGATTCCGTAGAAATAATGGAACCCACGTGAGGCAATACTGACCTTATGACTTATCTTAGAGGAAAGATTAAGGAAAGGCAAACCTACGTTTCTAGCATTTGTAGACTTAGAGAAAGCTTTTTACAATGTTGACTGGAATACTCTCTTTCAAATTCTGAAGGTGGCAGGGGTAAAATGCAGGGTGCGAAAGGCTATTTACAGTTTGTACAGAAACCAGATGGCAGTTATAAGCGTCTAGGGACATGAAAGGGAAGCAGCGGTTGGGAAGGAAGTGAGACAGGGCTGTAGTCTATCCCCGATGTTGTTCAATCTGAATATTGAGCAAGCAGTGAAAGAAACAAAAGAAAAATTCGGAGTAGGTATTAAAGTCCAAGGAGAAGAAATAAATTCTTTGAGGGTCGCCAATGACATCGTAATTCTGTCAGAGAGAGCAAAAGGACTTGGAAGAGCAGTTGAACGGAATGGATAGTGTCTTGAAAGGAGGATATAAGATGACCATCAACAAAAGCAAAAAGAGGATAATGGAATGTAGTCGAATTAAGTCGGGTGATGCTGAGGGAATTAGATTAGGAAGTGAGACACTTAAAGTAGTAAAGGAGTTTTGCTATTTCGGGAGCAAAATAACTGATGATGGTCGAACTAGAGAGGATATAAAATATAGACTGGTAATGGCAAGGAAAGCGTTTCTGAAGAAGAGAAGTTTGTTAACATCGAGTATAGATTTAAGTGTCAGGAAGTCATTTCTGAAAGTATTTTTATGGAGTGTAGCCATGTATGAAAGTGAATCATGGACGACAAATAGTTTGGACAAGAAGAGAATAGAAGCTTTCGAAATGTGGTGCTACAGAAGAATGCTGAAGATTAGATGGGTAGATCACATAACTTATGTGGAAGTATTGAATCGGATTGGGGAGAAGAGAAGTTTGTGGCGCAACTTCACCAGAAGAAGGGATCGGTTTGTAGGACATAATCTGAGGCATCAAGGGATCACCAATTTAGTATTGGAGGGCAGTGTGGAAGGTAAAAATCGTAGAGGGAGAACAAGAGATGACTACACTAAGCAGATTCAGAAGGATGTAGGTTGCAGTAGGTACTGGGAGATGAAGAAGCTTGCACAGGAAAGAGTAGCATGGAGAGCTGCATCAAACCAGTTTCAGGACTGAAGACCACAACAAATATATATATATATATATATATATATATATATATATATATATATATATATATATATATATATATATATATATATATATTGTTAACTGACAGTTTGTGTGGAAAGGAAGTTATTTTGGTGGGTCCTCCCTTGCATGGTTTCCTTAATTCCAGTGATCCCAATGTCTCAGACAAATCCGCTTTCAGTTGGAGCGCATGCGTATACATGCTGTTTCTAAACATCAGCAAATTGAGTATCTCTCCAAAGCCTTTAGTTAACTGTATGATTCTTTGTAATAAATGACGGTATAGCTCATATTGGAGGTTATAGATGTTCCGGAATGACGACAAGCACCGGAACCACGATGAGAAACGGCAGGGGAGAGAGGGCTGTGAGACAACGACACCCAATAGTACGCTGAGCAGAACGAGACCAAGACAGGAGCAGCATGTACACGAAGAGAATTTAAGCTCAACGCCGCCTAGCCGCGACTGGAGTAGAAGACAAGCCGTCCTACGGAACCTACAGCAGTGACTTATGAAGTGTATTGTTTGGGTTGCATTGAAATTGTATAGACCAAAGGACATTGATTATTTGCTTGTCGCCATTTGCTTGCGACACACCTTTGTGAATACGAAAAGTTAACTACTGTCTCTTTAACTTATTGTAATAAAATATAATAAAATGATTTGCTTGAATTTCGTCTAGCAATCGTAGATAACAACTTCCGAGGCCCCCTGTATTAGACGAATAGGCAGGATGCCACAAAATAATTATTTTAACTTGTATATTATGAAAGTATGTAGTTTCTAGGCAACGGAACGCTTGGGATCCATCAGAAATGCAAGAGTCTTGCTACACTTTGTTACAATTGAAAGTCAGTTAATAATATAACTACGATTAAAGCCTTCAGGAGACGGTAGGGTGCAAAGTATGATTGTACAGCATACATGTTCGGCATTGCGCATTCAATAGAGCCGCAGGGTTATAAGGTAATGAGTGATACGTTGGAGGTTCGTATATCACTGGATCAAATATATTTTTGTACCTACTTGGGCCTTTTTCTAATAGGTCCAAATACTCTCTTATTAGTTTAATGAAAGTATATTATGTACTGGTAATATCCTAGGTCAGGTAAATACAGGTACTCTTTTTATTCGGTGCGAGTTTGTTCTATTTGCTGAATCAACAAGACAGCTTTTACTACATGCAGTAAGGCATTTTGCACTTTGTATTTTATATGTTGTGAAGATTCTTCTGTTGAATCGAAATAGTGATCAAGTAAGAACGATATTAGGGTTATGATAGAAACTGAGAATGGTGAAATAATTTTTATCTTACATGTGGCCGCGCGGTTTGAGGGGCCATGTCACGGATTGCGCGGACCCTCCCGCCGGAGGTTCGAGTCGCTCCGTCGGGCATGGGTGTGTTAGTTTGAGTAGTGTGTAAGTCTATTGATCAATGACCTCAGCAGTCTGGTTCCTTAGGAATTCACACATATCTGAATATTTTGAGGAAGTTGTGTGGGTGAAATTAATTAAAACGCAAATAAAATGATTAAATAATTTATCTCTTACACAGGAAATGCGGATTTCCTTTCCTGCTTGTGAAAGAGGAGGTTCGTATCCTGAATTTCACTGTTAGTCACTGTATTTTACAAGGTACGTAGTAACATCTCCTTACCGCTATCAGTGAACAGAAAAAGCAGATAAATTTGTCACTTAAAATCCTGTGCGGAGCTGAGCAAAGAGTACACAGCTGGACTACCAGGACAAAGTTCAGTATTTTTACAACAGCACCTGTCTGTGGGCTAAGGAGCGCACACATACATAAATTGTAGAGGAACCTTAATTGCCCTTCCGCATCTACTCACTCTATGGGTCACTTTAGGAAGGGGTCAGCCGGAGTGAAAATGATGCAATATGTCGCGGCTCCCATGTGTTGGCGGTGGAGATAGAGCGCGCAGTGTCACGTACCTCAACTAACGCCAGGCTTCCATATGCATGAACTACTTACACGTGCACCACCCCATCGCCACCTGTGTAAGTCAACTTACATGCGGAAACAGACCACTTGCCCCCTGTCAGGCAAACTCATTCAAAAGTTACGAAAGTTGAAAGCCGTTTAACTCTCTTACATAATCCCACTAAACACCATCCCCCACGAGCTTCAGCAGTTGCCCCTCGATTCGATTACACTCTCGTCCCTTGGACTGTACATATTTTGAACTGCTTGTTTATGTGCATAGGTAGTTAGTCTCATGAGTAAATCAAATAAATAAATATTTTGTGAAGTGGCATAATTTTCTTAAGTGGTGAGATAGGAATGTCGTTCTCCATGCTGCACCTGCCACGTATTACAATATTGACTAACTCTATGAATAAAAACAAAGCACAATTGTTGAGACAAAAACATTACTTTCCGATTCCTTGTATTATGGATAGCATCCATGTAATTCACCAAATATTTTAGAAATGATACTCTTCGGAATGCTACAGGTATAGCGCAGTGATGAAAATAATTTTCGTCCGCTGCAGAGACGGTACTGGATGTTTCCTAACGATTTATACACGATACCTGTTTCCATACCCACATTTGTGGGTTCGTTCCTTCTTCAGCAATGGCAGAACAAGCTCTCTGGCTAAAAACTGCCCAACCGCATCAACTCAATTTTGAAAGTTGAATAGGTAGCCTTTCCACCACCAGCTTAAGGACTGCGAAAAAGTGCGCCAATTTAAGAGAGCTACGGAACTCTGATCGTTTTATAGACTCACTATTCGAAATTTCCGTCGGCTATGGTCCTCGGTACTTGGCTTCAGGTACCGTCACAAGCGGCAGTGACGCAGAAGAAACGCCTTCGACTCTTCTGTAGCTAAGCCAACGGCCAGCCTCCTCTACATTTGCATAACCTGCCCAATTAGCGACGAAAGCAGCGGTATGGTATTGTTCAAATGGTTCAAATGGCTCCGAGCAGTATGGGACTTATCATCTGGGGTCATCAGTCCCCTAGACTTAGAAGTAATTAAACATACCTAACCTAAGGACATCACACATATCCATGCCCAAGGCATAATTCGAACCTGCGACCGTAGCAGCAGCGCGGTTCCAGACTGAAGCGCCTAGAACAGCTCGGCCACATCGCCTGACTAGGATTTTGCAGATTACCGGGACATTGAGGCAGAAACTGCCACCAGCATAGACGTTGACGCTATTTGCGATACCATTACTTAATTACCGACCACGCAGAAGCCGTCTGTGAGCTATGTATGCCCATCACAGCAGCAGTTTATACAGTCAGTTTCTTCCGACGAAGAAAGCTTGATGTCTTACCCTGAATTGTCGCGGCAAGAAATCTGAGGGTGTTTTATACAACAGTGATATCGCGAAAGATTCTCCCACGTTTGCTACCCCATTTAATCAGCACCAGTTATGAATATTGGTACTGCTGCTATCAACGATCGCCATTAAACCATAATCGGTGTGTCAACAGGGTTTCCGATGATCCTAGCACCGTGGTATGGTCAAGAATTAATGTCCATGTGCTAGAAATTAGAAGCTGCGAGTGGCGTCGAGAACTGACAAAGAAGCAAAGGAGTATAGTGAAGACTGTGAACAACAATATCGTAGTCATGAACTTCCGAAAATTAGAAGCTGATAAATAATATTCAGAGGTTAACAAAAGACTCTCGTTAGCTAGAGCTGTTTAACAGCATTTCATCTTCAGCCATTAATCTCTCTCTATCTCTTTTTGTTTTTTATTTTTATTTTCATTTTTTTAACACTATCCTTTTGCGGGAAATCACCATTTATATTAAAATATGTCTAACTATTCCTCTTAAATAAGAAGTAGTGTTAAATCGAGGCCCCCTACGCATCTAGTTAATTTGCATTTATATTGGCTTTACTCGTGAACTTATATTTTTTAATTTACTTGTAATTAATAAATCTCAATATACATTTCCTGTAGAGCAGCAGCACTTTTGGCAATGTTATATTTATGTATTCCAATTACATTTAGCGAGCTTAATTTTTTATATCTATATATTCTAATGATGTCTTTCCATACCTAATCAGTTCTTATAGCATCACTAAAACCATTTTATACTAACAGGTTTCACAGACGGCGCTTTTCTACCATTTAATGTCGTCTTGAATCGTTTTCGGTGAATTATTTGCTCATTTGTCAGTAAACAACAATAGGTAATGAAAACAATGCTAGGGGCTGGAATTACAGTCACATTTGGGAACGTCCCTTTCGATAATACGGTTAGTGTGTCAGAAAGGACAAAGCTGAAGCGTGGGGTATGTTATAGTACCTGGCGATGCAGAAAGCAAAGTGGCATAATAAAATAGAGGTGATACATCTTTTACGTATTGGGCAAAGGGCAAACTAACAGTTGTTTAAAACATCTTTTGAGAAAAAACGGCACCAGTCCCCTAAATTCATCGCTTGCCGATCATCTCTTTATTACTGGACACGTGCTAAAGCCATTGGCGATAGCAATATTCTGCATACCGAAACGAAAGGGCGTAGGTTAGATGTTTTAGAGGAATTGGAGATTTTCAAACATCTATCTCGCCATGATGGCCTCATTCTCAACGAACAGCTGCAGCTGCGAAATAAAAAATTTTTGGACTGTATAAAGCCGTTGCTTGATCTTTGATTGAGATTTCCTCATGCAGTTTGCCGAAATGTTATTTTCCTGTTACGTCTGTTTTCTTGTATGTCATAACTAACTTTTTTTTACGTTACAAAATGTATATTTGTTTAATGCAGATAAATATGTAACTTCATCTTATTATTACTAGTGTTACGTTATACCTGAATCAGCTTCATTACAATTTCATGTGTCTAATTTTGAATGTACAGTAGCCTAATTGTTTCTGCGGCTACGACGTGGCGCTCGTAGCGATACTTTCTAACGTGGGCACCTCAGGTTTGTTACAACTCGTGTTCACTCAGGTATGAGCAGCCATTAGCGGCTCGCCATCTTATCTTATTTAAAACGTTCCATGACGTCGCCTTTCCGGCTGAGATTTTTTTAGAGTGTGACTTGTAAGTACTGCACCTCTTCCCAGTCAGTACACACTTTAGTTTATCAATGTCTTATATATCTATTATACTTTAGAACAGTTAGTTTAATTCTGAAGACGACGCTCATAGTAGCGTCGAAACCTGGTCAATTTTGACTTAATATTTATGACAGAGGGCTTATTTGTTCAAATGTCACAGTTGTTTGTTGACTTTTCTTGTCGAGAAGTGAATCGATTGTGAACAATGGGCTCGAGTATCTGAACTGGGCTTTTTTTCGATGGGGAGGGCGGTTGAGGCGAAAAGTTGTACAGAAAGAAAATTTTTTAAGAACTTTAGGCGGAACGCTTATTTTTTGATGTACGTATGAGGCATCTCCCGATCCCATCCGACTGGAATAATGGTGCTTCACAGCCCTCTGTCATAGGAATTTAGACACTGCTGTAATCAATCAAACAGTCATTGTAGCTCCATTGCCAAATTCCGTGCACAGACTCCCGCAGTCAACGACCCCTTCCAAAACAGCACCCTCTGCCGCGAGCTGCTCCTGCATACCGACCTGCTACGACGATACAGTGATAAAACTCGTATACTGACCACCCATCGAGAAGCTTCTGCGTGATGGAAGAGTGCAGCAGCATTACCTCTTCCGCATAACCAGCTTACTGACGGCAGTATCTGTACGACCTGAGGCCAGCTAGTTACCAACAGGCAGCTGGGATACGATGACAACCCTATGCTGGACGCTGCCGTGAGACAATGATATACCTATGATGCAGCTGCTGAAACTATCACCGTGCCTAAACCAACGGCTGCTGCCTGACTCCCCAGGATCTTGGCGTCCCTGTGTCTCCCCAGCCCTGTAGCACAGCCGCCGTCCCATGTTTTATGGCTTGAAATAAGCTCTGTAAACCCGGTCGCAGGTGGGGCTTGCCGCTGCCAGTTTTAGTCGTCTTCCCTGTGTTATCGAGCAGCGCATCACGTACTGTCACGAGGACAACAGCGGAAGATGTGACTGAGTGTGCTACCATCGCGGTTTCACAAGACTTCCAAAGAGCGTGACACAGCATCGACTGTGCTCGGTTTGTGCTGCCACAGTCAAGGACGGTTTTAGGAGCACATCTGCACTGGGAGACGCCGTGGTGGCATATGTGCCGCACTTGTCGATGTTCCAGAGGTCACACCCATGTCCCAGAGAGAGATGATCGTAATTTTTGTTTTGAGTCATCAGTCTTCAGATTGGTTTCAATGTTCTCAGTTATTTTCTACATGTATGCCGGTCTCTGTCTTTCTCCACAGCTCCCTCTAGTACTATGGAAGTTACTCCTTGATGTCGTAACAGATGTCCTGCCATCCTGTCCCATCTTTTTGTCAGTTTTTTCCATTTATTCCTTTCCTCGCCAACTCTGCGGAGAACCTTCTCGTTCCGTACCTTATCAGTTCATTCTTGCATTCTTCTGTAGCACCACATCTCAAATTTTCGATCCTCTTCTTTTCCGTTTTTCCCTCAGTTCCTGTTTCATTAACATACAATCCTGTGCTCCAAACGTGCGTAATAATAGCAGACTTTTCTTGGCCAGGAATGCCCCTTTTGCCAATACTACTCTGCATTTAGTGTACTCCTTGCTCGTTCCGTCACGGGTTATTTTGCTGTCTTGGTATCATAATTGCTTAACTTCATCTGCTTCGTGATCAACAATCCTGGTGTTAAGTTTCTTACTGTTCTCGTTTCTGATACTCCTCTTTGCTTTCTAATTTCTTCCATTTAATCTCAGACCATATTCTGTACTCTTTAGAGTGTCTATTCCATTCAGTATGCTCTGTAGTTCTTCTTAACTCTCACTGAAGAGAGCAATGTCATCAGCAAATAGTACCATTGATATCCTTTCATCTTGATTTTTAATTCCACTTTTAAAACTTTCTTTTACTTCCGTCTTCGCTCGTTCGATGTACATATTAAACAGTTGTGGTGAATGACTGCGTCCCTGTCTTACAACCATTTTAATCCGAGCACTTCGTTCTTGGTCTTCCACTCTTGTAATTCGCGCTTGGTAATTGTACATATTGTATATACCCGTCTTACCCTTATTTTTCTCAGAATTTCGAACATCTTGCACCATTTTACACAATAGAACGCTTTTTCAGATCGACAAATCCAAACAAAATGTCTTGACTTTCGTTAGTCTTACTTCCCTTATCAACCGCATTGTGAGAATTGCTTCTGGTGCCTTTACCTTTCCTAAAGTCAAACTGATGGTCATCTTACACACCCTCAATTTTCCTTTCCATTCTTCTGTACATTATTTTTGTCAGTATCTTGGATGCATAATAAACAAAAAAGGGGCTTTTTTCTCCATGAGCTGCCTTCAATACATAGTTCTTTGAGTACCTGTGAAAGCGATAGGATTTATATAGGTCAAACTACTCGCACTGATTCGTGCCAGAACAAATAAATGGAACTTCCGAAATCGGTCGTGGCCGAATACTGCCTACAAGACGGGCATAAAATACAGTTGGAAAAGGGGAGAGTTTTGGCTCAAACACAATATATTGGAATTATGTTATAAAAGAAGCTGCCGAAATTGGAATAAACAGCAACAATTTTAACGGAGAGCAGGGTTACACACTTAGTTCTGGATGCTGACGGGCTTGCAACACTGAGCGAAAGCGTAGACGTAGGCTTGACACTTGTAGGGATGCGGGGGCGGCAGTCCCAAACGTGGCGCCGTCACCTCGGGCCGTCTAATGTCACTCGGTTCCGCTGCACGTAGATCTGCTCGGAACTGCCCAACTTGCCTTCCGTGCTTGCCTCACTACTGCCCTGTCTGGAACATGCCAGATACTGCCATCACATCTATGCTAGCAGAGCACCGTGCCAGTGATTTTAACTGTGATGATGATGACCGAGACAGCTATCGTTAGCTCGAATATTTTATTCCAGGTGTCGCGAGGTGTAAACGAAGAAAATGTTGCTGAAGCATTCCAAGGTGACAAGGATGGCGTTATCCTGCTGCATCCACATCCGTCTTTGGCAGATAATCTGAGATAACATTGTTTCGATACACACTTCATTATATACCCCTGTTTCAACTTTTGCTGCCACCTCGGCCATTTCTTGATGCTTGACAAATTACAAGAGGGAAAATTGTCCACCATATTTTAATACACTACTAGCCATTAAAATTGCTACACCACAGAAGCGAAATTTAACCGGCAGGAAGATGATACTGTGATATGCAAATGATTAGCTTTTCAGAGCATTCACACAACGTTGGCGCCGGTGGCGACACCTACAACGCGCTGACATGAGGAAAGTTTCCAACCGATACACAAACAGCAGTTGACCGGCGTTGCCTGCTGAAACGTTGTTGTTATGCTTCGTGTAAGGAAGAGAAATGCGTACCATCACGTTATCGACTTTGATAAAGGTTGGATTGTAGACTATCGCGACTGCGATTTATCGTATTGCAACATTGCTGCTCGCGTTGTTCGAGATCCAATGAGTGTTAGCAGAATATGGAATCGGTGGGTTCAGGAGGGTAGTACGGAACGCCGTGCTGGATCCCAACGGCCTCGTATCACAAGCAGTCGAGATGACTGGCATCCGCATGGCTGTAACGGATCGCGCAGCCACCTCTCGATCTCTGAGTCAACAGATGGGGACGTTTGCATGACAACAACAATCTGCACGAACAGTTCGACGACGTTTGCAGCAGCATGGACTATCAGTTGGGAGACCATGGCTGCGGTTACACTTGACGCTACATCACAGACAGGAGCGCCTGCGATGGTGTACTCAACGACGAACCTGGGTGCACGAATGGCAAACCGTCATTTTTTCGGATGAATCGAGGTTCTGTTGATCGTCGCATCCCTGTTTGGCGACATCGCGGGGAACGCACATTGGAGGCGTGTATTCGTCATCGCCATAATGGCGTATCACCCAGCGTGATGGTATGGGCTGCTATTGGATACACGACTAGGTCACCTCTTGCACGCACTGACGGCACTTTTAACAGTGGACTTTACATTTCAAATGTGCTACTATCCGTGGCTCTACCCTTCATTCGATCCCTGCGAAACCCAACATTTCAGCAGGATAATGCGCGACCGCATGTTGCAGGACCTCTACGGGCCTCTCTGAATACAGAAAATGTTCCACTGCTACCCTGGCAAGCACATTCTCCAGATCTTTCACCAATTGAAAACGCCTGGTCAACGGTGGCCGAACAAGTGGCTCATCATAATACGCTAGTCATTACTCTTGATCAACTGTGGTATCGTGTTGAAGCTGCATGGGCAGCTGTACCAGTACACGCCATCCAAGCGCTGTTTGACTCAATGTCTAGGCGTATCAAGGACGTTATTATGGCCAGAGGTGGTTGTTCTGAGTACTGATTTCTCAGGATCTATGCACCCATACTGCCTGAAACCGTAATCACATTTCGTTTCTAATATAATATATTTGTCCAATGAATACCTGTTTATCACCTGCATTTATTCTTTGTGTAGCAATTTTAATGGCCTGTAGTGTATTTCAATCGATATCTAATTAGCTAATTCTATACCTATTTAAACTGAATTCAAAAATGCTAAATGTTTCTACGTGTGAAGCACAATAAAGTTAACATAAAGAGGGACACAATTAACAGATGTTGTAGAAGTCAAAACAGGTTATGTATCAACTACTCAGCACCATACCAGAGCTGGGAAGCGACTCCCCTCTCTCCACCATTGCCAAGCTGCAGAGGGAGGGAAGAACGTACACTGCTGCCAATCTGATGAATGAATATGTTACCTTTTCTCCACAAGAAAATAGGGTAAAGCAACAAAAACTTCCAACTCAGACCTCGCAAAAATCATCACTCCGCTTCATGAGGTTGGTACTGGTCTGGAACAGTCTGTCTCCATAGGTCAGTACTGACTCTACATACATACATACATTAATCCTTGTTCTATAGATCATAACACGACATTTCGTAATGATATGGAAGTCGTCACTTTAACATAAGTTTTCATTACACAAAGTTTCTCTCTTTTCTTTTAATACAGTTACTACTTCATATCTAAAAAGTCATCTCCTGAGTAGGAGTGGTCATCCAGAAATTCCTTTAATTTGATTTAAAATGTTGGTTAGCTATCTGCCAGACTTTTAATACCATTTGGCAAATGACCAAAGATTTCTGTGGCAGCATAATTCACCCCTTTTTGTGTGAAAGTGAGATTTAATCCAGAATACCGAAAATTATTCTTTCTTCTAGTGCTGTAGCTATGCACTTCACTGTTATTTCTGAATTGGCAGGGGCTATTAATGATAAGTATCATAAGTGATTATATGTTTTGCGAAGGTACTGTGAATATCCAGCGTTTCTTAAATAAATGTCTGCAAGGTGATCTTGAGAGGGCTTCAGCTATTATTCTGATTACACGCTTTTGGGCAATGAATACTTTCCCTCTTAATGATGAACTGCCCCAAGATATGATACCATATGAAAGCAGTGAATGAAAACGGGCATAGTAGGCTAATTTACTGATATGTTTTTCACCAAAGTTTGCAATAACCCTAATAGCATAAGTAGCTGAACCTAACCGTTTCAGCAGATCATCGATGTGTTTCTTCCAATTCAATTTCTAATCAATGCACACACCCAGAAATTTTGAGTATTCTGCCTTAGCGACAGACTGCTGTCCATAGTCTATATTTATCAGTTTTGTAAAAACTGTGTTTCCTCAAGATTTAGTGAGAGTTCATTTGCAGAGAGCCACTTAATAATTTTCTGAAAGATATTATTTGCAATTTCATCAGCTGATTCTTACTTGTTGGGTGTGATTACTATACTTGTATCATCAGCAAAAAGAACTAGCCTTGCATCTTCATGAATACAAAGTGCCAAGTCGTTAAGAACAATAAGGGACCCAAGACGGAACCCTGTAGGGCACAATTCTTGATACCTCCCTAGTTAGAAGACTCTGCTGATTTTTGCAGATTATCTGCATTGTTTATTTCAACCCTCTGCATTCTTCCTGTTAAGTACGAATTAAATCATTTGCGCACTGTCCCACTCATATCCCAGCACTTACGCTTATCTAGAATAATTTCATGATTCACACAATCAAAAGTGTTTGAGAGACCACAGAATATCCCAGTGGGTGATGTTAAGTTATTCAATGCATTTAATATTTGATTAGTAAAAGTGTACATAGCATTTTCTGTTGAAAAGCCTTTCTGAAAACCAAACTGACATTTTGTTAGTACTTCATTTTTACAAATATGTGATGCTACTCTTGAATACATTACTTCTTTAACAGCTTTTGATAAAGCTGTTAGCATCAGATCTATCCCCTTTTTTATGCAATGATTTAACAACAGCATATATTAGTATATCTGGAAAAATGCCCTGTTTCAGCGAGCTACTACATATGTGGCTGAGAAGCCTACTTATTTGTTGGGAACGAGCATTATCACTCTTTTGGAAGTGCCATCAATTCAATGCGAGCTTTTACTTTTAACTGAATTTAGTATTCTCTTAATTTCAGTAGGGGAGGTGGGTTGAATTTCAGTTTTATCAAATTGCATAGGTACTGCCTCTTCCATATACTGCCTTGCATTTCCTAATGAATAGTTCTATCCTATTTTCTCTACAACACTTAACAAAATGTTTATTAAAAACGTTTCCTACTTGTGACTTCTTGTTAACAAATTTTTCATTGTATTCGATAGAAATATAGTCTTCCTGTGCTTTCGGTTGCCCTGTTTCCATGTGCTAAACTACCTGCCAGGGTAGCCAAGAGCACTAATGCACTGCTTCATTGACTCGAGTACTCGCGCCAGCCCTGTATCGAATCTATGCGGCGGTTTAACGACGAGGGCTGGTATGTCAGCCAGCCTGGATGTGGTTTTTAGGCGGTTTTCCACATCCTGCTGGGTGAATTCCGGGCTGCTCCTCACGTTCAGCCTCAGTTACATGACTCACAGAGAACTGAAAAACGTTTGCACTACTCCATGGCTTACACTAGATGCAAACAGCTGGGGTACACTAATTCTGTCTCGGAGGATTCGGGGTGGCGGCAGAAAGGGCATCAGCCCACCCTCTACAACTAAGCGCTGCCAAATCAATAGTAACAAGGCCGACCCCGCGTGACATGAGACAAAGGGCCTAAGAAAGAAAGAAACGAAAAATCGCACACAATGACAGACATAATGCACATACTTCTGGACTATTTTATAACCTTTTTTAATACAGTGCAGTAGTTTTTATAATGTTTCACTGTTTCGGGATCGTTACTCCTGCTAGCTGCAAGTCACATTTCCCTTTTCTGTTTACAAGATGTTTTTATCCCTTCAGTAAGATATGGCTTTTGAGATAGTTTCTTACAATTATATTGTACAGCATCTGGCTGCAGTGCTTCACTTTGGAGTGGACTACCCGTAAGTTTCGGAAGGAAGCAACGACCTTCCTCACGTCAGAGGAATGCCAGGAGATAGCCCTCTGTTTGTTATGCAGATACAAATGCCAGTTTATAGCTCGAGTACCCTCAGGAGAAAATTTGTGGATCAGTGCCTTTGGCACCTGGGTCAGTGCCAACATCTGTCCACAATGAGCACTTTGGGAAAGAGGACCATTCGAGAAACCTGGCTGCCGCCCAGAAGGCAACCTGTCTCAACTATAAATACACGGTGAAAAGCCTTCTGCTGACTTCATGGGTGTACTGAACTCCCTTCTGAACAGAAATCGGAAGCTTCCTGTTCCCAACAAAATTAACGACCCACAGGCACTTAATAATCGCATAATCGTGATGGATAATGATATGTGACATTGATCTGAGAAGAGTATTATAAACTTTAAAACTAGTTTAGATATTTTGGACATGGAAATTGTAACCTTCTTAAAACTTGCAATAATTATACCATCAACAGTGTTTTCATAATAACATAGAATTTTGAGAGTAATTAAATTGATACCACTGTACCACCATTGTTATAAGATCCTTTTCATCTGCCATTGGACCTCTACAGTATTCAGAGACGCACTTAAACTGTAAGTAGGCTGTTTAGGTTTTCTTATTGGTAACGCCACATAGCGCTCTGTATGAAAAATCACTGGCTGTGCTGTGCGCAGTCTGTGGCTAGTTAACATTGTTGTCTGCCATTGTAGTGTTGGGCAGCGGCAGCTGGATGTTAACAGCGCGTAGCGTTGCGCAGTTGGAGGTGAGCCGCCAGCAGTGGTGGACGTGGGGAGAGAGATGGCGGAGTTTTGAAATTTGTAAGAATTGGTGTCATGAACTGCTATATATATTATGACTAGTGAGGTAAATACATTGTTTGTTCTCTATTAAAACCTTTCATTTGCTAACTATGCCTATCAGTAGTTAGTGACTTCCGTAGTTTGAATCTTTTATTTAGCTGGCAGTAGTGGCGCTCGCTGTATTGCAGTAGCTTGAGTAACGAAGATTTTTTTGAGGTAAGTGATTTGTGAAACGTATAGGTTAATGTTAGTCAGGGCCATTCTCTTGTAGGGATTATTGAAAGTCAGATTGCGTTGCGCTAAAAAATATTGTGTGTCAGTTTAAGCAGTCGTGTATAAATTTTTGTAATGGGACGTTTCATATAGACCAGTCTTGTATAATTTTTCTAAGGGGACGTTTCAAAACAGCACTTAAGTTCAAATTTACAGGCTTTTAGGCACAGTTGCCAAATTTATATTGTTTTTGCCATCAAACTAGCTGGGCTCACGTTGTTGTTCGTGGTTAAACCGTAATTTACATGTAACTGTTAAAGATGAAACTCACTATCCATGCGTATACTAAACTACCAAAAATTATCTCCTTAAAGTCTTGCAGTGCGAGCCACTTGCAGTCGAGCAAACTGTACGATATCGGAAAAAACACCAAATACTAGGATGATCGAAAAGCTGACAAAAGTCATGACACAGGTAACTCACTTGTTTACTTCACAGAACAGATCCTAACACGACCGACTAGGAAATTATACAATGTGCCAGAAAAGGGAGTACAAAATTTCACGACTATATGCTACATGCTTAGCACGTGAAAGATAATAATTGTCTCGGTGTTTATGGAGAGCCTGATATCTACCGTGATACGTGTCTGTAAACAATGTTCCCAGACCTGTTCTTCTCTTTGCATATGCAGAGAAAATTGAGTGCCTGGCGTTGTCTAGTGTATGTGCTTACTCCAAATTCCAAGGTTCTATTAGACCACCTAGTCTGTCCCCTCTCTCTGTCCATCTCCTCCTTCCCTCCCTCTCTGTCCCTCTCATCCATGCCCTCCCTCCTGCACCCTCTCTGTCCGGCTTCGGCACCCCCCCCCCCCCCACTCTCAATCGATCTCCTCCTGCCTCCTGTCCACCTTCCCCGACCGCCTCTCACTGTCCAACTTCTCCTCCTCTGTGTGTGTCCACTCCTCCATTCTTGTCTCCCCTCTTTACCACCCGCACCCTGATAGGAGGTTGTTGGTTCTTACCCTTGCAACGCTTTTTTGTAGATCATAACTAATATGTCTACCATATTCGGCTGAAATAGTTAATTGCTGTTTATAATTAACTTTTTAACCGTGACTTTCCCGTGTATGCACACATCAAATCAATTTCACATGTATTTAACACATTTCTCATGTATTTTTACACATATTTTAATTGTATCTCTATCGAATTAACCATTGCAGTTTTGTTTTCACGCAGATCAGTGTTCATGATGCCGTATCTCCTGATGTTTGTGTCGTACAAACATATAATTTCACGGATACGTCCAGTAGTATACGTGGCTACTGTCTGTGAAATGTCTTGTGAATAGATTTACTAGTAGAGACGTAATAAATTAAAACGTCGTGTAGGATGGGGCAGTTTTTCACGCATCTCAGTATTTACGACGTCATATCTCTTGAACTATTTGTCGCAGAATGTAATATTTTTCTAAGTACAGTCAGAAACTTCTGTGGGTATTGTCTGCGGATTGTGTTTAGAATAGAGTTAATGGAAAAGTAGTTATAAATTTAAGCGTAATGCATGATGCGGCAGATTTAACATATCTCAGAATTTACGATGTCATATCTCTGAGTCGAAACAAGGCCCCCGGAGTAGACAACATTCCATTAGAACTACTGACGGCCTTGGGAGAGCCAGTCATGACAAAACTCTACCAGCTGGTGAGCAAGATGTATCAGACAGGCGAAATACCCTCAGACTTCAAGAAGAATATAATAATTCCAATCCCAAAGAAAGCAGGTGCTGACAGATGTGAAAAATACCGAACTATCAGTTTAATAAGCCACGGCTGCAAAATACTAACGCGAATTCTTTACAGACGAATGGAAAAACTGGTAGATGCAGACCTCGGGGAGGATCAGTTTGGATTCCGTCGAAATGTTGGAACACGTGAGGCAATACTGACCTTACGACTTATCTTAGAAGAAAGATTAAGAAAAGGCAAACCTACGTTTCTAGCATTTGTAGACTTAGAGAAAGCTTTTGACAATGTTGACTGGAATACTCTTTTTCAAATTCTAAAGGTGGCAGGGGTAAAATACAGGGAGCGAAAGGCTATTTATAATTTGTACAGAAACCAGATGGCAGTAATAAGAGTCGAGGGGCATGAAAGGGAAGCAGTGGTTGGGAAAGGAGTGAGACAGGGTTGTAGCCTCTCCCCGATGTTATTCAGTCTGTATATTGAGCAAGCAGTAAAGGAAACAAAAGAAAAATTTGGAGTAGGTATTAAAATTCATGGAGACGAAGTAAAAACTTTGAGGTTCGCCGATGACATTGTAATTCTGTCAGAGACGGCAAAGGACTTGGAAGAGCAGTTGAACGGAATGGACAGTGTCTTGAAAGGAGGATATAAGATGAACATTAACAAAAGCAAAACGAGGATAATGGAATGTAGTCAAATTAAATCGGGTGATGCTGAGGGAATTAGATTAGGATATGATACACTTAAAGTAGTAAAGGAGTTTTGCTATTTAGGAAGTAAAATAACTGATGATGGTCGAAGTAGAGAGGATATAAAATGTAGACTGGCAATGGCAAGGAAAGCGTTTCTGAAGAAGAGAAATTTGTTAACATCGAATATAGATTTATGTATCAGGAAGTCGTTTCTGAAAGTATTTGTTTGGAGTGCAGCCATGTATGGAAGTGAAACATGGACGATAACTAGTTTGGACAAGAAGAGAATAGAAGCTTTCGAAACGTGGTGCTACAGAAGAATACTGAAGATAAGGTGGATAGATCACGTATCTAATGAGGAGGTATTGAATAGGATTGGGGAGAAGAGAAGTTTGTGGCACAACTTGACTAGAAGAAGGGATCGGTTGGTAGGACATGTTTTGAGGCATCAAGGGATCACAAATTTAGCACTGGAGGGCAGCGTGGAGGGTAAAAATCGTAGAGGGAGACCGAGAGATGAGTACACTAAGCAGATTCAGAAGGATGTAGGTTGCAGTAGGTACTGGGAGATGAAGCAGCTTGCGCAGGATAGAGTAGCATGGAGAGCTGCATGAAACCAGTCTCAGGACTGAAGACAACAACAACAACATCTCTGGAATTATGCGCCGTAAAAAGATATGATTTTACTTCTGTTCATTCGTATATGTGAACACTTTCTGCAAAAGTAGCTGCGCATACGGTTTCTAATAAAGGAGTAATACATTAAAACGTCATGCTTCATGAACAGCCAGAATTTAGTAAGCGACAGACTATTTTCCTTTCAGCATTTTGTGGGGTTTGTCAATGAAAAAACGTTCCGTAAATAATTTATATTATACACAAGGTTTGTTCCAAGCCACAAACAATAGAACATTCCTAGGTGTCAGTAAATTACTTTTATGGAACATTACTGGTGTGCAGAGGGAGAAACGTAACACAATACGATTTTTCTGTGCCCATTTTCTTTCTTAAAGTGTGAAACACACCCAAAAAATAATTTGGCATATAGCTTTCGAGGCAATATCTTCGAAACGATGATATAGAAAAATGTTTATCATAGAAAAGTTGATGTCTAGTTAAAGGTCTTTAAAACTGTGTAATCGAATTTTATAATAATCCGAATTAGGCAAAGTACTACACCGCTATTAATTAATTTAAGAAAATGAAAACTTATGTTACAACGTAAATTAAAGTAGCTTTGAAGCTGCATACATACATGAGTATTATAACTGGTTTCTGAAATACCATTTTCAGAAAAAAAGGCTGTATACAATGTGCTGTCAGAGTATTTCCAACATACCATATTGAAATATTTAAATTTTCATTACTATTCTAGTTATTTTATTTAACTGTATCGATTTTATGTCTTAAATAGCTATTCTATGTTTCTCATTTCTTTAGTTTGCCGTTTGTGACGGTACAAACCCCCGTTACTAGATGAATAGGTCTAGTATACAAGGATTGCTTTGTGGAGAGCGAGCGCGTGCCATGGTGCGCCTTGCACAGAACAGCATGGCGCGCCTGTGCGAGATTTGCAACGTGTCGGAGGGATGTCTCCGCCTCCGAGCGGCCACGTGGCCAGCAGCTTGTGTGATTTTTCGTTTTTCGCGCATGTGGCATGTAGCATGTGGCAGTAGATTGTGGTGAGCAATATGCATCTTCTGAAGGATCGGTCTTTATTTTAAGTCACGAGATGCAAAAGTTATAGTAACTTGAAAATTCTTTAATATCTCAAATACTGAAAAATTAATATAAATACTAAATAACAACTTACAGAGATGAGCGAGCGCTCATTAAATACGTGTCGTCATAGCGGATGGAGATCAGTACTCATATGTTAAGATTCATAAATATTTAAGCTCCTAAAAAGCAATAAACGAAGTTTGATGTGAATTTGCTTATAAAATTCAATAGAAAATTGATGAAGTAAAGAACGACACTCTATAATACTTTGGGTGGCGTCACACGTATTTTAAACTAGTTAAGTTATACTCTACACTTAACTTGCAATAGTTTTCATTGTTTGCTATTTATTATTGCCGTTTATCGCCGACAATTAATTCGTTATTATAGATATGAAGATCTTGGGCAGTCCAATGTATAAATCGCTACAGATTATATCTAAAAACTGTGCTATATGCAGCTGTATGTTAAAACTTTGCAACACATATGTAAACAAACAAATTTGCGCTAAGTGGCGAAATTTTGCAAAAAACTAGAACTTGATTTACGGACCGTAGAATAATCCTAGAACTTAATGTAACATCGTAAATAAACTGGTGAAATTGGTACTTGCATAGCCAAGTAGTGGTAAACATCGGAGACTATAGAAGCTAGCGGCCATCGGCCGGGGGCTCAGACATTCAGCTGTAGGTGAGAGTGTGGGTGGTGGAGATGGCCGGTGGGTGGCGAGCTAGCCCCACTTGTGGGTGGATCATGTGATCGTTTGAGTCAGACTTTTTCGCGCTAATTTGGTTCGACAAAGAGTATTGTTTAATAGTTCAAGTGTGCAAGCATATATTTGGTGAATTGGAAGTGCTACGATTATTTGTGTGAGTACGAATTGCGAGGTATACATTAGCGTTAGTGAACATGTGGTGATCTCAGATTTCGCGCCAAAACTGTTAGAACAAATAGGACAGTGGGACTTGTGGTTCTGTTCGAGTTGATTGAGTAACTTTCGATTATAGCAGCCTACATTACTGCTATTGGGGGGGTCGCAGTCAAATTATTATTAAAGTAAAACTGTAAACCTTCTCACCAATGCTAATTTCATTGTGTGCAAGAAAAGTACAACGCCAATAAATAGTGGTGATAAAAACTTAATTGTAGAATGTCGTGAAAAATAATTTTGCTATAATAATCGCCTAATTTTGGTCCCCTAGTATAAACTGTACTTGTGTCTGAATGAATATTAATTCAAAAACTATAACTAATGCGTGGGTGTGGAACAGTGTAGTAATGCACAAAGTGTGGAAATCATCCCCTGAGACTTAAGTGAGAGCCAAAATTTGCACAAGCACATTTGTGTGAACTCTTCAACCGCACTTTTTTCTGCCCAGTCACACGTTTCACAAAGGTGTATTTTGCCAGCTGAAAATAATAAGTAACTCATTATTATGACAAAAAAATCCTTACACTAATGATAACCTGTAAATAATGCTTAAAATGTACCGTTTTATTATACCATGCTCAGAAAATGGCTTATGAAAAAAAAATAGAAATCAAAATTCAGCAAAATCCTGTAAATATCCTGCTTTGTTTTGGACATATATATTTTAGTACATTGCAAGCTGTGACGTGAGTGTAAAATGTAAAATAACAAATTAAAATATAAAACAAATATAACTAAAATAAATATACAGGTAAATAATGAATATATAGCTATTTTCATTCGGTATGTTGAAAATACTCTTACAGCACATTGTGTACAACTAATTTTTGAAATATGGTATTTTAAAAACCAGCTCTATTACATATGGAAGTATATAGTTGTAGAAGTTATTTAATTTGTGTTGTAAGGTAAGTTTTCATTTTTCATAATTAGTTGATGGTGGTGGGGTATTTTGAAAAATTTCAAATTATCACAAAATTCTGTTATACAGTTTTTAAGAATGTTTATTACTTAACAGCTTACATATGTGAATTTTTTTTATATCATCATTTAGAAGATATTTCCTTGAATCTAATATGCCGAATTACCTTCCGGGGTGTGTTCTACCCCTTAAAAGTGTAATTGGGCACAACTACACATCTGTCATGTTCCATCAAGCTCGTTTGTGGGCATTTCAGAATGTTACCTTGTTGGTGTTCTCATTCTCAGACACTGGAGGAATGAAGGACGAATATTTGTGCGTCGTGGGCCACTCCACTTTTTCACCCCAACACCTTTGTCAGGTACATGTAACTAAGAAGTACTATGTATTAATTCATGGTGTAAGATACTTCCATACGAAATTTCATCAGGATCCATCCAACTGTTTCAGCGTGAAGGAGTAAGCATACTAACACACACACTAACTGTGGAGTGTTATGTATGCAGGGTGTTTGTTTTAAATGGAAGTGGTTTACGCGAAAAGTTAATGTTAGTAAGGCGGCATGTGTCTGTGCTACAACAGATCAGCTCCTATCCACCCCCGTGGGCGGAGTCATCCCCCATTTTTGTTGCAGTCAGATATACTGGTAAAATGTTTAGATCAAAAGTAACTTTTGCATGATGTGCCACTGCCTAGTAACCTAGCTCAATGAAACTTGGACCACACATAGAAAGAACTGATACATTATAGTAAAGAAGATAACGGACGGAAATTCACAGTGAGACGAACAAAAACGGCTCTTTTATTCAAAGGCAATCATTATACGGATCGTCCCTTGGACTACAAAAGGCGGAAAATGTTTCTTAATACGGTGTGTGGCACCACGGCTAGCAATATATACGCTGCTGCGCGCTCCCAAAGATGATAAGCTGTTCATGTGGTATGGCTTTGCATTCCTCTACCGGTGCATTTCAATGCTGTTGTCATTGATGCACGTGAACGCTTCCCGTTCACGCTCGGCGGGATTTAAGCCAAGGAAATGGGCAAAGCAGTGTACTCGCCGAATATCCTCTCCTTCCAAGAGCTGCTTCATCTGCGCGGTTCCATACGGTCGAGCACTGACTGGTAAGTGTACCGTGTTCAGAGATTTGGAGGTTAGTACGTCCATGCAGCACTATAACTCCCCACACTTTAACACCTGGACCAACAAAATCTTTGTGTTTTCGACAATGCTGGACTTACGCTCATCTTATATGGCAAGAGCTGGAAACACGTAATACACCCACGTGCGTTCTGACGCCCAGATCTTTGAACATTGTACATTCAGTGGTCAGCGTTATTGTGAAACTGTTCTTCTCCCCTCCGTGTCGTTTCAGGGTGCATTCGTCCATGACTTCATTTTTATGGATGGCAATTCGCGACCGAATCGCACACCGCAGGTGGAGGATATTCGGCGAATGGACTGGCCTGCCCATTTCCTCTATTTATATCCAATTGAGCACGTGTGATGCGTTAGGGAGGCGTACTGGAGCATGCCCGCATGCACCTACGATCACCCAGCATTCACACGAAATAATACCTAGAATGGTGGTCCTACTATGGTTCAGTTTTGAGATACAACTTGACAGTTACATAACAGCAATCAGGACTGCGTAAATATGCGTAATCAGAATGGTGGTAGACTCCCCAGATTTCACTCACCTTACCACAGTAAGTGTTCTGCAACATCACGTCTCTCTTCTCTACCATCTAGAAAGTCGTGTCTCCATCCCGTCTCCACACAAAGCATTCCATCAAAATCAGATACTCCGAATGCCTCGCCACTCACAGTAATGAGAAATATTCGCTCCCCCCCCCCCTCCCTCCCTCCTCCATATTGCTGGTTTTACTGAAATCTATAAAACTGTCCGGCATTTTAATGATATTAAAGTTACAGATTACAGATGTGGCTTAAATTAAAGAACATTACTTCCTGCTTCTGTAGAGACCAAACTCAAATGTGTACATATAAAAGCAATGACATATCAAAATGAATATGGTCTAGCCCATAAGAGTTTGTAACGAATAACAAACAATACACATTAAGAAATACTACATTTAAGTTTGGATTGCAAAACTGATGCCGGCCGCGGTGGCCTCGCGGTTCTAGGCGCGCAGTCCGGAACCGCGCGACTGCTACGGTCGCGGGTTCGAATCCTGCCTCGGGCATGGATGTGTGTGAAGTCCTTAGGTTAGTTAGGTTTAAGTAGTTCTAAGTTCTAGGGGACTAATGGCCACAGCAGTTGAGTCCCATAGAGCTCAGAGCCATTTCAACCATTTGCAACACTGATGCGTCTTTGCACGTTGAAGCCACTTATGGTAATAAATCATACATGTTTTTAAGTTACAAAGGTTCTAATTCTGGCCAGCGTAAGTTTTAGTTCTCATTCAGAAACATATGATATTGAGGTAAACGTAACATTGCCCCATATGCCTAGACTAGAAATATGTGTGAATCTATGGAGGATACTGTGATCTGACATATTTAGGTAACGCAAAGTTATAAAAAGCAATAATTCAATAAATGAAATAAATAGAAAAATGTGACTTTCAGGGATGGTAATTGAAGACCCGACCATCCACTCAGTTTTACCACAGTTCTGTACTGACCTGTTCCATAGGTTCCTTCGCTACCCATAATGCGCAATTAACTTATTTCGTGTATTTTTTATGTGGCTTTTCTGTTATTTCCTTAATTTTAAATGTGAACCACCAATGCAAATTGTGAACGGCCGGGCTAGTGGTCCCGCGTTCTTGTCTCCGTCAATAGATGGCTTCACTCTCGTCGCTCCGGTTTACAAAAATGTTTCAAATGGCCCTGAGAACTATGGAACTTTAACATCTCAGGCCAATCAGTCCCCTAGAACTTAGAACTACTTAAACCTAACCAACGTAAGGACATCGCACACATCCATGCCAGAGGCAGGATTCAAACCTGCGACCGTAGCAGCAGCGCGGTTCCTGACAGAAGCGCCTAGAACCGCTCGGCCAAAACGGCCGGCACTCTAGTTCACCTGTTTGCCTCCTCTTTCGCATCCGCTACTCCCTGCTTCGCGCTCATAGGTAGCACACCGCGCCTATTACACGCCCACCGCAGCGCTCGGGGGCCACAGCTCCACGTGCAAGTGTCCTGATATTATTTGTATATTTCGCTGCCGAGGCAGTCATCCGTAGCACTTTCTGGTGTCACTTTCGCATTGACATAGGTTCCACAGAACCTAGCCCGACCGGCAGGTTTGAAATGTTCTTAAAACTTCTATTGAATTTTTTTGTTGTTTATTTGTGTTGCTACGTATAAAAATTATCTCCTGTCTCTGGCTACTTCCAATCGACATCTGAACATGGGTTTATGAGAGCCTGAAACCGGTCGTGTGATAATAAAAGAACTTTACAAATCAAGCGGTATTTTCAACCTCTGGTATTCTCCAATACTTTGTTTGGAAAGATTGCATGAAGCGATCAGCAGTTATTAGTTTACTGTGACTACTGTAAGTATACTTGGCTGTGATCATGTAACATCTACAGTTTTTACGATATCTATAATATTGAAACCTTAATAAATGCTCCTCAGTATCATAAGCAGGCTGATATGTTTGGATTTGTCGTAGTGTGAAACATCGAACCATACAGAATTCTGAAGTATTTCGGTACGGCCATAATTCATGCGACAGCAGAAGCCGCCATTATTCCAGACAAACCGACCTAACGAGGCTGGAGGTCTATTAGTCGCTACCTGCTGTCGGGGAAAACGCTTCTACTGTCCGCTGGCCCCTGCAATCGGACGCAGGTCTCATGATACATTTTAAAACTTCTCTGTGGCTGATTCCTTGACCATATGTGTTGGATTACAAGACATGCAGCATGTAGCTTTTGAACTGAAGGTGCTCCAATGTCAGTGTACTTAAACTAAACACGTCCTTCATTCGCATAAGGTAAGTAGTGTAAATGACTTTGTGTTGGTATATGAAGCGGCATGAGCATCATTTGATACAACATGAACTTAAAATATATAAATGCATGATAAATATTCAGAAAATTAAAGAATGCAACTGACATGCTAAGTAAACGTCATAAAAACATATACAAGCGAGCAAATAGGAAACATAATAAAATTGTATTAAAATACCTGTATTTCGCGCTGTTGCAGTCTTTTAAACGGTGATTACTACTGAATATGAGCAGAAAATTACTGCTGTCAGTGAATATGTAATCGTCCTAAATATTAGGTCTGCGGTATCAGTTAATTCTGTGGCATTTCGTTTCACTGTACTATAACACGCTGATATTTTACAATAGCTTATTTCTGGTGTCGATTGTCAGTGTTGTCCGTACCCTTGAACTTATTGTCAATTTCCGTGGCCCCAGCTGCCAAATACTACGCCCATATATGTGTCGATTCGCAGTCAACATCAGGATAGAAGAATGTCTAAATGTGACTACTGTACAGTTCCACAGCGTATCCGCATAGACAGGGCTCTGAATCCTTCTCCAGTGGACGAAAGAAAAAGCAACGCTGCCGACAGAATTACTAGGTGTAGAAGTATGAAACCGCAATTTGGTTGCAATAAGTACACGTCTGTTGTTTGGAACTGATAAACAATATTTTATTCAAAAGAATCTCAATTGCTATTGATTCATTTCTCACATCTCTCCCGCAGGCTGTGAATGCCACCAAAAAAAACGGAACTTCGTCTTCTGAAACGAACCAGTCACCGAGACTTTTTTGCACATTTTCATACGAACTGAAGCGTTGTTCAGCGAGAGCGCGTCTCAGTGATGCAGTGATGCAAATAGATGATAATCGGCGGAGCCAAGTCTGGAGAATGAGCCGCATGTCCTAGTATTTCCCTGCTGAACGCCTCTATCCTTTCCCTGACCCTTTTTTCTGTGTTTGAGGGGGAGTTATCATGGAGCAATATGACTTTGTGTTGCTTTTTCCCATATTCCTGTCGTTTACCACATAATGCTCGATTTAATTTACTCATCTTCTGTTGGTAGCGATCGGTATTAACAGTTTCCCCAGGTTGTAACAGCTCATAATAGGTCACACCTTTCTCATCCCCCAAACACCGATCATTATCTTCTTTCCAAAGCGATTTGTCTTGCAGTGGATGGCGATGGTTTTCCTGGATTCACTCATGATTTACGACGCTTAGGATTCTCAAAATATATCCATTTTTCATCACCTATCACAACTGGACGAATAAACGACTTTCTTTTGTATCTAGTGAGCATCATTTTCACAAATGGTCTTTCGATCTGCCAGACGTCTTCATTCTTATTCACGCGGAACCCATTTTCCCACTTTCTGCACCTTTCGCGTCGCTTTCAACCAACGAGAATCGACTTTCTGCGTCACATTCAATGGTGGCGCAACTTCCTGTTGAGTTTGAGTATCATATTCATCCAATAAAGCCTGCAATACGTTGTCTTCGAACTTTTTTGGTGGTTTGCCGAGCTCGTCGATTTTCACGTCAAAATCACCACTTCTGAATTTGTTGAACCACTCAAAACACTGTGTTATCCAAAGAGCATGTTCGCCGAAAGCTTCGACAAGCATTCGATGCTATTCTGCAGCAGTTTTATTCAAATGATAACCTGAAAGCAGTGCTGTCTGCAAATCGTGGTGCGTAGGCACAATACTCGACGTGTTTACTGGTTTGAAACTGATACCGATGTATGGAACTTGGGTTACTGAGTGTTGACATTCGTCGTCAGCCATTACAGGAAGCATATGAAGCCTCAGACGCGGTCTCGCGGGCCCTACACTGAGGGCTAGCAGTATCTATAGGGAAATTCTGGTTTCATACTTCTACACCTGATAATCCTTCGGCCATATTCCATTGATTTTCTGCGAAATTTCCACAACATTCTTTCCAAGATTTCACGAGAACTAATATTTCAACAGCAGCCATTTAAACTAACTTGATAACATTAATAAATGCATGTTACTTGCTACTAAACTTTATTTAAACAGTCGATAGGCTGCACTATACATTTCTTAACATATTCTTATCCATAAATTACATTTTACCCCAAAACAATTTCCGTTCTGAATATTGCTAAATTACATCAATAACCTGTATAATTAACACATGAAAACCACTCAAAATTAAAACACATAATTAATTACAATTATTTATTTAAAAATCACCTTTTCTTATACGATATACAGATCGTCTTTTTAAATAAATAAACTTTCGTGATCTCGTCAACCTCCAGGCATCAAGAATTACATCAACTGTTCGTTTTTTAACTACCTCCGGTCACCAGTTTTTGAGTGGTCTCATACTCTGTACTTATCGCTTAATACTGTCAAGTTCACCATAAAACAAAATATAAAATATCTCATCAAAACTATATCAAACTTGAAATACACTTAGTAATTTCATGCATAAGTGTATACGCATTACATTCAGTTATGGTCATTGAAACAGGTCTTCGGCTACTCCCTCTGGAGTAACTGTAGCTTGCGGCTGGGCCATTGGATGATCGCCACCGAGCACCATGCCGAATGTTGTACTTCATTTTCTACCTTCGTGTTCGAATTTTAACCGTATTTCCCTATAAAAATTATTCCATGACGTTGTGACAGGGTGCTACAGCAACCAGTTCCGAACTATTTCGGAATAAAAACAGTCTTCGCTACGCAACCAAAACTGTTTTCATTCTGAAACATTTTTCCTCAAATGTAACATCATTTTACATCTCGTCGTAAAATCAGTAACAACGTCGTTTACTAATCCTTTCACACTGACGCAACTCATTCCAAACTGAAACCTTTGATTGATTCTACTAATACTTTTTCTCTTACAAGCTTGTTCATCCCACGTACTGTGATTCTAAATTTCATACCATTGACTTAAAAGAACTGCCGACTTCTTGTTCTTATGTACATTTACAGAATTTTTCGATGTGGTTGTCACGTCCTTCCCATAATCGAGAAGCGCATATATTTTCTCCTCACAAATTTCGATTTCTATGGTTGGCCATTTTCACTTTCTTCATTATCCAAACAATTCTCCCTTAACAGTTCATTCCTGATTTTCATTCTCGTTCGAAACATACCTTAACAAGAGACTGTTCCCAAGCGTCGTCAGCTCAATCGAATAATTAATCAAACACTACCTTAACTCCCTTTTCGTTTATTCTTTCCTTAAGTCCTCCTGCAGCCTTTAAATTTTTCCAGTGCCCATAAATGCGGTAATAACTTCTTCATTCTTCTACCATATAATCTACAATCATCAATAGAATATTCATATTCGCCCTTGTCATACCAGTCACTGTCAACATCTGCAACTATAACTGAGCCCCCATGTGGAGAAGAGCCAGACAGTGGTGGGACACCATACTGGCTGTCCCTACCAATTTTTTTTATTTTTTATTTATTTTTTCATCTTCTGACTGGCTTGATGCCGCCCGCCACGAATTCCTCCCCTCTGCTAACCTCTTCATCTCAGAGTAGCACTTCCAACATACATCCTCTATTATTTGCTGGATATATTCCAATCTCTGTCTTCCTCTACAGTTTTTGCCCTCTACAGGTTCCTCTAGTATCATGAAAGTCATTCCCCCATGTCTTAACAGATGTCCTATCACCCTGTCCCTTCTCCTTACCAGTGTTTTCCACATGTTCCTTTTCTCTCCGATTCTGTGCAGAACCTTCTCATTCCTTACCTTATCAGTCCACTTAATTTTCAACTTTCGTCTGTAGCACCACATCTCAAATGCTTCGATTCTCTTTTGTTCCAGTTTTCCCACACTCAGTGTTTCACTACCATACAATGCTGTACTCCAGTCGTACATTCTCAGAAATTTCTTTCTCAAATTAAGGTCGATATTTGATATTAGTAGACGTCTCTTGGCCAGGAATGCCCTTTTTGCCATTGGTAGTCTGCTTTTGATGTCCTCCTTACTCCGTCTGTTACTGGTTATTTTACTGCACAGGTAGCGTAATTCCTTAACTTCATAAAGTTTCTGACCATCAATCCTGACGTTTAGTTTCTCACAGTTCTCATTTTTTCTGCTTCTCATTACCTCCGTCTTTCTACGATATACTCTCAATCCATAATCCGTACTCATTAGGCTGTTCATTCCGTTCAGCAGATCATGTAATTCTTCTTCACTTTCTCTCAGGATAGCAATGTAATCAGCAAATCGTATTATTGATATCCTTTCACCTTCAATTTTAATTTCACTCCTGTCCATTCTTTTATTTCCATCATCGCTTGCTCTATGTACAGATTGGACAGTATGGGAGAAAGGTTACATCCTAGCCTTACAGCCTTTTTAATACGAACACTTTGTTCCAGGTCGTCCACTCTTAGTATTCCCTGTTGGCTGTTGTGCGTATTGTAAATTGACCCATCTCTCCCTGTAGCTTACTCCTACTTTTCCTAGAATTTCGAACATCTAGCACCATTTAACACTGACAAACGTTTTTTCCAAGTCGACAAATCCTATGAACGTGTCTTGATTTTTCTTTAGTCTGGCTTCCATTATTAACCTGTATGGTTATAATTAGGTGGTTTCTTATTCTATAACAAAACACAACTGTGTAAGTTGTAATGACATAGTATAACATTGCAATTTTGTCAGGGAAATGAACATTTTTACACAGATTACAACGTGACAATGTTAAGACAGTTGTCAAAATGCCGCATCTCGGCCTCAGAAAGTAAAATAATCCTAAACACAACAACAATATTAAATTTTTAAGTAGAAGTTTCTTTACAAAATTATTCTTATGTTTATGTTATGATGTTGGCCAGTACCAAGACAAATCATCCGATTCCGATTTAAAGTTCGGTACTATTTCCAGGATGATAGTGAAGTCTATGGATGTGACAAGTCCAGCAAAAGATTACCCAAGGTCGTTCGAGTTTACAGTGGACAACAGCTGATGAACCAACAAGTTTACGCCACTGCGTATGGAATTTATCTTAACTGCGATAAGTTGTCGTCTGCTAAGCTGCCCACCCCCCCCCCCCCACCCCTCCCCACCCCCCACCCCCCACTGCCCCCCAGAAATGCCTATAAAATCTATTTAAGCCTTTGCTTAATTTTCCAGCTGAAACTCTCCATATGTCTCTCGATATGTAAGAAAACATGAACTCATCCCTAGTCTCACACTATTGCAATGTACACGCACATGGCTAGAGCAGCATGCATAGTATAAAGCCCTCTCAGTTCTCACAAGAACAATCAACTAACTAACTGGTTCGTTTCTCCACTGATGGAGCTCAACTGTGCTGCAGCTAATTTCTAGCTGGAGGTCAGCCGCTGTGAACACAGTGTTTACACAAATTTCTCCTCTGCGTCGTACAGAGTGTTATGCACTCCATTCTGCACTTGACGCCTATTCAGAGAGGAGTCCCCCGAAATTTCCTTCTTCTCTTTCTCATAGACAAACTGTCTCCCCACCTGGCTTCTTTCTTTCTCATGTAACAGCTTTTTGGACCAATAGGAGCATTCCTCTTATTTTGTGGAAACTCACTCTTCCAATCGTAAGGGTCCTACCATTAAACTGCTTCGAAATCTCGGCACTTCACTCCTTCTTGGTGCGGTTCCACAAATTAGATGTTGTGTGCCTGCTCCAAACGCCTAAAAAGTTACGTTCATCTATCACGTGTGTTCCACTTGCAGTTCACATGATCGGATGCATCACTGGTTTTGTTCGTATCCCTTTGGCATACCAAAACGCAGTTTTCTAAAGCTTGTTTTTATCCTACTTCTGGTGGCCCGTTATACGCCCTGCAGTATACGTCATCTGTCCGGTCGCTGACTTTCGCTGTGGGACGAACGCCCTTAAGAGCTTTCTGTAGTCATTCCCAGGGTGCAGCCTCTGCATCTGCCTGAGCTGGCCTCCACGCAAAACGTTTCCTCTCGCTGCTTGTTTCACCTTCTGCTCATTGGCATGCACTGTATAGGAGTGCTGCTCATTACTGCTAAAGTACGTTAGGTGTCATATTCACCTTCCCATTACGATGTATGAACTCTTATGCAAGGTGTGAAATTGACCTTCATTTTTTCTGCCATCTTACAATTGCAACGTCAGAATTGCCTTTCTTGTGCCTTTACCTTTTCTAAAGCAAAACTGATCATCAGCTAGCACATTCTCAATATTCTTTTCCATTCTTCTGTATATTATTCTTGAAAGCAACTTGGATGCTTCAGCTATTAAGCTGATTCTGCGGTAATTCTCACACTTGTCAACTCTTGGTGTCTTCATAATTGTGTGGATGATGCTTTTCCGAAAGTCAAATGGTATGTCGCCAAACTCATACATTCTGCACACCAGTTTGAATAGTCATTGTGTTACCACTCTCCCAAATGACTGTAAAAATTCTGATAGAATGTCATCTATCCCTTCTGCTTTATTTCATCTCAAGTCCTCCAAAGCTCTCTTAAATTCTAATACTGGATCGCCTATCTCTTCTAAATCGACTACTGTTTCTTCTTCTAGCACATCACACAAATTTCCCCCTCATAGAGGCTTTCACTGTATTCTTTCCACCTATCCGCTCTCTCCTGTACATTTAACAGTGGAATTCCCATTGCACTCTTCATGTTATCACCCTTGCTTTAAATGTCATCGAAGGATGTTTTGGCTTTCCGGTATGCTAAGTCAGTTCCTCCGACAATCATTTCCTTTTCGATGTCCTCACATTTTTCCTGCAACCATTTAGTCTCAGTTTCCCTGCACATCCTATTTATTTCATTCCTCAAGGGATTTATTTATCTATTCCTGAGTTTCCTGAAACATTTTTGTACTTCCACCTTTCATCGATCAATTGAAGTATTTCTTCTGTTACCCATGCTTTCATCGCAGTTACCTTCTTTGTACCTATGTTTTCCTTCCCAACTTCTGTATTGGCCTATTTTACAGATGTCCGTTCCTCTTCAACTGTACTGGCTACTGATCTATTTCTTATTGCTGTATCTATGGCCTTAGAGAACATCAACTGTATCTCATCATTCCTCAATACTTCCGTATCCCACTTCTTTACGTATTGATCCTTCCTGACTAAAGTTTTAAACTTCAGCCTACTCTTCATCACTACTGTACGGTGATCTGAGTCTATGTCTGCTCCTGGGTACGCCTTACAATCTAGTATCTGATTTCGAAATCTCTGTCTGACCATGATGTAATCTAACATATCTTCCCGTATCACTCAGCGTTTTCCAAGTATTGTGATTCTTGAACAGATTATTCGCTATTACTAGCTGAAACTTGTTACAGAATTCATTTAGTCTTTCTCCTCTCTAATTCCTTGTCGAAAGCCCATATTCTCCTGTAATTTTTTCTTCTAGTCCCTTCCCTACAACTGCATTCCAGTCTCCCATGACTATTAGATTTTCATCTCCCTTTACGCACTTTATTACGCTTTCAATATCCTTATACACTTTCCCTATCTCTTTATCTTCAGTTTGCGACGCCGGCATTTATACCTGAACTGTCATTGACAGCGTTGTTTCTGATAAACCCTATCACTGAACTGCTAAGAATAATACATTCTGTGCCCTACCTTCCTATTCATTACGAATCCTACTCCAGTTATACCATTTTCTACTGCTGTAGATATTATCCTATACTCATCTGACCAGAAATCCTTGTCTTCTTTCCACTACACTTCACTCACCCTTACTATATCTAGATTAGGCCTTCGCATTTCTTGTTTCATATTTTCTAGTTTCCCTACCACGTTCGAGTTTCTGATACTCCACGCCCCTACTTGTGGAACGTTATCCTTTCGTTGATGATTCAATGTTTTTCTCATGGTAACGCTCCTTGGCAGTCGCCTCCTGCAGATCCGAATGGGAGTCTTTTGCCAATGGAGAGACGTTTCTTCAATTACAGGCCTCATGTTCTACGGATACACGTTACATGTCTTTAATGCAGTGGTTTCCATTGCCTTCTGCATCCTCATGCTGTTGACCATTGCTGATTCTTCCGCTTTTAGGGGCAGTCTCCCACTCCTAAGACAAGATAGTGCCCTAGCATACCGCACGCCTACCTGGAGTAATGCTCTCGGGTGCCATATTTTTCACAGCAGGACCCCTTTGGTCGTCATCAGCGACACCTTTAGAGCACAGTGGTATGCTAACGATATTCTATGCCCTTCATTGTAAGCCATCCAGGGCACACATTACAGCAAGATGACGCTCACGATGAGAGTTTCTCCTGCTTGTCCTCAACTTGCCAAACTCATACCTTGACCAGCAAGGTCGCTGAATCTGTCTCCAGTTGAGAATGTTTAGAGCATTATGGGGAGCGCCCTTTAACCATCTCGCTGCTCTGACGATCTGACATCTCAGTTAGACAGAATCAGGCATAATATCTCTCAGGAGGACATCCATCAGCTCTGTCGTGGCCAAGCCGAATAACTCCTTTCTTATGGGCCAGAGGTGATGAGAGGTGGCATGAGCCCCCTCTCATATTTCTATCTTAGTCTGAGTAATTCGATCTTCCTCTCTAATTACATGCAATGAAAAGTCGCTATTGCCGGCCGCGGTGGTCTCGCGGTTCTAGGCGCGCAGTCCGGAACCGTGCGACTCCTACGGTCGCAGGTTCGAATCCTGCCTCGGGCATGGATGTGTGTGATGTCCTTAGGTTAGTTAGGTTTAAGTAGTTCTAAGTTCTAGGGGACTAATGACCACAGCAGTTGAGTCCCATAGTGCTCAGAGCCATTTGAACCATTTTTGAAAAGTCGCTATTCCTTCACACGCAAACTTCCCACACACCGTCTATCGTCTCCCGGATGGTCTGATGACAGGCGGGCTCTGCTGATCTTGAAGGCGTTAAGTCGATTGGGTGAGGGAGTCGAGTGAATGCTTTCCAGACGCCGAAATTGTCATAAGAGCGGCGGAGACACGCCCGCAGGGGCCTGAAGGAGCGGCTCGGCTAGAGATTCCGTTAATTCGCAGAAACTTAGCGAAAACACTTTCTGGCCGGCTACCAGCGAGGCGTGGGAATGACTTGTGTTCCCAGGCAGTCTTGGCGGGCAAATTCCCATGTTTTCTTCAGAATCGTAACTGTGATTGGCTTGCTCAGGGCATAGCTCCGTAACATAGCAGAATCAGCGCAGAAATTGGCGCCAATAATCTCCACTGGTGGAATGGTAGTGCTTCAGCAATAGAGTGGAATTTTTCGCCGGTTTTCGAGTTGCTGATTGGAACGTTTAACCACGGCCACTGTCGTGTGGGCGGGAATGTTCTGTGTTCGGCTTGTACAGGTGATCTTGAGAAGGGTCAGCTCTCGCCTTTTGGTCGGAGTAGGTTACAAGACTGAGCTCGCGCTGCTCTGGACAGCCTCCCTTCCGTTGGCTGTCTAATACACTTTTATTTAATTGTAACTGTTTGACGAGGTTGCTGACGTTCCGACTTCAACGTAACTTACCGAGTACATTTGTAAATTAAGGGTTCTGCGTACAAGCTGCCTATGTTGCCTGTCTTGAGCAGTTTTGGCTAAAGGTGACTGTATCGAAGTTACTGTATGACTTCGCTTGTTAAAATCAATCACAGTGATTGTGTGGCGAGCCTTCTTCGTCTCCCTCAGAGGCGCATTTGTATTGTTGATAGAAAGTCTTTAGTCTGGAACCACCAGACCAGGACAATTTGTTTCGGGCTATACTCGTGACATTATCATCACCACGACGGGACGTCAAAGCAACTAGCTATCGCCTCCGGTACACCAGATCGTGTTCTTGCAGTTAAGAAGACAGCTTGGTAACGTATGTCCGCAGCATCGGCAGATTAGTGATTTTCCTAGGTGATAGTCAGAGCTCAGCAGACCGCGCCTGTTCGTATTTTTCTTTGTTCTGTCTTGGGTGTTCATTGTCTGAGTTCTCAATACTGTAGCAGCAATTAATGTTGGGTTGGCTGTGTGTTTCTCTTAAGATTTGAGCTGCAAGGAATTGGCTCCACATACCACTTCGTCATAAATGTCACGATCTAGTTTAGCGACAACTTCACCTTCAAAGCGTTTATTTGAGTATCCAATTTGAGCCAATTTGATGTATTGTAAATGTTTCATGTGTTTTGTTTATTATTTTGAGTTTATTCATAATAAATCGTATTGTTATTTTGGACAGAACTGTCATTCTGTTAATCAGTAGAGCAACCCTTTCATTTCTCACAACGTTAATGAAATTTTCCTTTATTTGACTTATTTATCAAATTAAATTATTGTAGGTGCCAAACTCTTTTCTACTCCACTCGCAGGGTCGATTACAGTCAGTTCGAGTTTCTTTTTAATCCATGTGCAACAGCAAAAGTCGGAGTTATAATGGGGTAGGGGGGGGGGGGTAGATTAGAGCATCATTTATATATGAATATTCTAGAAGAATTTAGTGTTAAGTACACTGCTGGCCACGGCACCTCACAGTGAACCAACACGTTATTGAAATTCTCAGCCTATGAAGCTCTTTCTCTTTAATAAATCATCCAGTTCTTCAGAAATTATAACAATTTTTTGCCTGTACATGTACCGCGTTATCAAAAAGTCAGTATAAATTTGAAAACTGAATAAATGACGGAATAATGTAGATAGAGGGGTACAAATTGACACACATGCTTGGAATGACATGGGGTTTTATTAGAACCGAAAGACATACAAAAGTTCAAAAAATGTCCGACAGATGGGGCTTCATCTGATCAGAATAGCAATAATTAGCATAACAAAGTAAGACAAAGCAAAGATGATGTTCTTTATAGGAAATGCTCAATCTGTCCACCATCATTCCTGAACAATAGCTGTAGTCGAGGGTTAATGTTGTGAACAGCACTGTAAAGCATGTCCGGAGTTATGGTGAGGCATTGGCGTCGGATTTTGTCTTTAAGTATCCCTAGAGATGTCGGTCGATCACGATACACTTGCGACTTCAGGTAACCCCAAAGCCAATAATCACACGGACTGAGGTCTGGGGACCTGGGAGACCAAGCATGACGAAAGTGGCGGCTGAGCACACGATCATCACCAAACGACGCGCGCAAGAGATAATTCACGCGTCTAGCAATATGGGGTGGAGCGCCATCCTGCATAAACATCGTACGTTCCAGCACGCGTTTATCAGCCAGGCTCGGGATGATGCGATTCTGTAACATATCGGCGTACCTCTCAGCCGTCACGGTAGCAGTTACAAAACCAGAACCACGCTTTTCCTCGAAGAAAAAAGGCCCGTTAACGCTAGATGTGGTAAATCCAACCCATACCGCGACTTTCTCGTCGTGTAATGGAATTTCCACGACAGTTCTAGGATTTTCGGTAGCCCAAATTCTGCAGTTGTGGGCGTTGACAGATCGTCGGAGTGCGAAATGAGCTTCATAGATCCACAACACGTTACTCAACCAATCGTCATCTTTCGCCATCTTTTGAAACACCTGCACCGCAAATGCCCTCCACTTCACTAAATCGCCAGGTAACAGTTCATGATGCCGATGGATTTTGTGCGGATAGCATCGGAGGGACGCCTGAGTGCCAACCAAACAGCAGAGTGTGGAATGTCGGTGCGACGTGCGACTGCACGAGCGCTGACTTCACCGTGCACAGACGAACCCGCTACAGTCTCCATTTCTTCTTGCACTGCCTCAACAGCATTACGCCTTGGTGCTCGGTCGGCCACTACGGGGTCTACCGTCTAAACAACTCTTGGCTTCGAACTTCGAAATCATTCTCGCCACAGCTGCATTTGTCAACGGACCTTTACCCCTTCGAATCCCCTTCCTATGGCGATAGGATCGTAACGCTGAACTAGCACATCCCCATTCTGGTAATACAGGTTCACTAAAAGCGCCTTTTCAGGTAACGTCAACAGGTTGCGACTGCTGGCGCATTTGATTAACTCTCTCCTTTTATACACGATTGTCATGCCCAGTCACTGACGGTTTGCTATCCAGCGCCATCTGTCGGATATTTTGCGAACTTTTTTTGTTCTAATAAAACCACATGTCATTCCAAGCATGTGTGTCAATTTTTACCTCTCTATGTACATTATTCCTTGGTTTATTAAGTTTTCAAATTTATACTGACTTTTTGATCACCCGGTATATCACACCTACCGTCTTCCGTCCCACTCGGGTTATTCTTTAGTGGTCCTCTTTTGCATAAATTACAACATATCTGCGCTGTCTCTTTCCTGTTAGGTGGCATCGCACCTCTAAAAACCTAATCTACACTTTTAATCGTTTCCATTTCGATTATTTGAGTCCTGTTCGTGGACTTTCTGTATACCCTTTGATTTGTCATATATACTGTCCTTTAGCAGAGTGGTTTATTTTTCCACTACCGGACCTGAGATGCTGTGAAAATTGGTTTTCTGATATCATATCTCGAGTTTGTGGTTTGTAAACCGCATGCTCCTGAAGCTGTTTATCCCTGTCACGATTTAGAAAATTTCATCTGGATTGCTACTTCTAATAATATTTCTTATTATTTCTATAATTATTCTTATTTTGACTATGTTCATTGAAGTTACTGTTACTTACATTTTGATTCCAGTTTCCTTGCTTGTTTTTAAAATTTTGTGCTTTTAATTTTTGTGTCCGTTCCAATTTTTCCACAAAGGTTTAGAAATTCAGCTGTCTAACTGATCTGGCTTCGTACCAGACCGCAGAGTAGAAATTGCCGGAACCGTGTTTTCAGTGTAGTAATTTCAATTAATACATCCACCGACAGTTCCGCGTTCGTTAAATATGACAGTTCATGCATTGATCCACTGAATAGCCTTTTGTTCGGTCCGTTTATGGACTCATTCTGCCGTCAGTCTCCTTTGCTTGACTCTAGAATTCGTTCAAAAATGATTTCTCGAACACATTTTTAACGGAGAACGAACTATTCATTAAATCTGTCCATTAATGAGCGTCACCTTCCAACTGCCTTTTCGCATATTTAATCTTACACTCTTCTGACATTCCGTGCACAAATTCGTCTCTACAAGCCCCAAGATAATTTATTAGATGGTACTTGTCATCTGTTTCCAATTTATGTCAGTTATAGTAGAGGCTGCTTATCAAAGAATTTAGTTCTTTCTGCACAACTTTAATCTGGTGATCAGGCTGCATTGTCTCAGCACGGAATACCGCTTCAAAAATCTCTTTTTTGCCACGAACAGTTTTGCCACATAGATTGCTACTCACTTTACTCGTCTCATCCTCAGATGTATTTTGCCTTTCCACTCCTCAGTCTGTACTACTACAAAGCTCAATCTCTATCTTTTTAATCACTTTTCCTAGTGGCTTCTCGACAGACGCACCTATACTGTCAGCCAGCCCAACATCATTCGAAATTTTGCACATTTTTGTTCCTATTTCGTTTGAAGTACTCTCCGTCACACCCTCTATCCCACATTTAATCTTCCCTATCTCAGATTCCACACGTTCAATCTTTTGAATTTTAGTTCCGAATTTCCTTTAACTATTTTAGTATTTAATACCCCCTACTAGATTGTAATGCCGGCTTCCATCATTTGCAATAGCTTCGTCATCTAAACTACTACGAAATTAATTCAATTCTCTGACTTCAGACTAACTAGCATTTCTCGATGCACATAAACTCAATGACCGTTTAGTCCCGACACTACCCATTTCCGACGGTAGACCTGTAAATTCATATAGGTGTACGCTTACGTTGTCAGAAGTTAACCTTTCTACCATGATGTCTGCCCTCCTCTGCGCAGGTGACGCCGAAGATGAAGTTGCTGCAGCCCATTGAATATGAAGTTATCGGACATGCTGCCGTGCGTGGACTCGTGATGCTGTAGCCCATGCCGAAGTATGCTCCGCTGGCTGTGTCTCGCCGGCCGCGGTGGTCCTGCGGTTCTAGGCGCTGCAGTCCGGAACCACGGGACTGCTACGGTCGCAGGTTCGAATCCTGCCTCGGGCATGGATGTTTGTGGTGTCCTTAGCTTAGTTAGGTTTAAGTAGTACTAAGTTCTAGAGGACTGATGACCTAAGATGTTAAGTCCCATAGTGCTCAGATCCATTTGCGCCATTTTTTTGTCTGTGTCTCCGCTGTTGCCTAGCGTTGCTACCTCTGCATCACGGAGTCCCGGGTTCGATTACCGGTCGGGTTGGGGATTTTCTCTGCCGAGGACTGGTTGTTTCTGTTGTCCTCATCTTTTCATCATCATTCGTGAACGTGATAAGATTAGACTGTGTGTGTGGGCTTTTCTACGAGCGCTGATAACCGCACAGTTGAGCGCCCCACAAACCAAACATCATCATCGTCATCATCATCATCACCACCACCACCATCCACTGCCAGCTGCCGATGTCTCGTGCTCGGCACACCTCTGAGTTGCCATCTTCTTCTTCGTTGTAATTCCAATTCAAGTTTACTTCTTTCCACGCCTCTCTATTGCACATTCGTACTCATACAAGTGCTGCAAAATTTTAAGCTCGGAGCCCCCACGCCAACTGCCTATTGTGCTTCAGGTTCAGAATGTGTATTACGAAATATTAGCAATGCTAAGTAAATCACCTAAACAATTGCAAAAGGGTTTCGATTCATATCGAGGACGAGGAAAACCCAATTTCCGACGTGCCAACTTTAGAGAACCACTGATGTATTTTCTAATCAGATTCTTGAAGATAAACCATATTTGCGACATTCCAAAATCAAGACTTGGAGGTCGGTTGATATTTGGCCTATAGATGGCTCTGTTTAGAAAAAGTTGCTCGATGTTGTCATAGATGATTCGCACGTCTGCTTTTATGTTCGTTAGGTGAGATAGCTGAAGTAATAGTTTCAGATAGTTATCCTCCTGTGAAATAGCTGAAGTAGAAGTTATTACCTGCTGATAATAAATTGATACGAACGACATGACAAATCTACGCTCAACAAAGTGATAATCAATTGATCACATGAAGGAGTATCTCGTTCGCAACTCGTGGTCCAGTGGTTCACAATTCAAAAGGGGGCAGGCAACTTAATTCATATCTGTAACCCTGCACGATCGCTTTTTCTCAACACTGTACGTCGCACGTGGACATCTGCCCACGCCAGTCTGATGGGCATCCTGATAGCTCAAGTGGCACCATACTCTCTGCATTCCCCGGTTTATGTAGGGCACATTTCACCGGCACTCTCCCACATCAGAGAGTTCTTTATTGACCTCATCTACTTGAGATCAGGTCTTCCGAGACACGGATGCCCAGCACGAAAGACTATTATCGCCTTTATCAACAGCAACAGTGTGTCAATACCGTCGCACATAGACATCCCGAAGTTCGCTGGAACAGGGTGTGGAAGGCAGTACATACGCCTTTTCTACCCACGACGGCGCGTTCATTGTGGTACGTGGCTGTGAACAGGAAGTTCGCTACTCGTCGGAGGCTACATTCCATTCATCTGGCGGACGACTCCTTATGTCCCACATGCTTAGTCGCTGACTCGGATGCACACTGCCTGAATTGTGCCCCTGATGATATATTGCGCCCCGACGGCGTATATTTTCCACCGACCAGGACGAACGCCGTTAACTGGCTAAAAGGCTTAGACCTTTAAAACATATTTCGTGATGCTCACAAAGGCACACTCGACTTTCGGCCCCTACTGACGTCGACACATGCCGGCTTCGGCCGCCACCGGAAGTACATGACCGACTTCGCTAATTAGTTCGGTTCATTTGCGGACCCTCCTGCTCACTGGAGCGTTCCGAGCATGAGATTCTGAAACTGAAGAACAATCCTGGAACATATTGATCCACTACGAACAGAACAGCGAGGGAACTCCTACCAACAGGCGAGAAGACGACTCGGACGCCCGGCTACGGCAGTTGCTGGACCGTTTTTTTTAATAAAGCAAAATTAATTAAAAAAATAAAACAAATAAAATAAAAAAATAGACAAACCCGCTCAATACTCCTAGAACACGTTGCGCTGATATGGAGACAGGATGGCGACGGGATGGCGACGCGATGCCAAACCCTACCGTAACCATGTCGACCCTTAGAAAACGTTGAACAAAAGCACGAGCAAAAGAAGAAGAGTACACGAATAAGTATCTAGAAATGGTGGTCCCACAATAATTCATTTTTTTCATTTTTTTTAAGTCCCCGGTCTTCTGATTGGTTTGTTGCACCCCGCCACGAATTCGTCTCGTATGAGAACCTTATCATCACACAGTAGCACTTACAACCTACGTCCTCCGTTATTTTTGCTGGATGTATTCCAATCTCTGTCTTCCTCTACAGCTTTTACCCTCTACAACTCCCCTTACTACCATGGAAATCATTCCATGCTGCCTCAGCAGATGTCCTATCATCCTGTCCCTTCTTCTTGTTAGTGTTTTCCATATATTCCCTTCCTCGTCAATTCCCCGGAGAACCTCCTCATTCCTTCCCTTATCAGTCCAATTAATTTTCAACACCTCATCTGAAATTCTTTAATTCTCTTGTGATCAGGTTTTCCCACAGTCCATGTTTCACTGCCATGCAATGCAGAGCTCCAAACGTATACTCTCAGGAATTTCTTCCACTACGTAAGACCTATATTTGATACCACTAAACTTCTCTTTGCCAGGGATGTCCTTTTTGCAGGTGCTAGCTGCTTTTGCTGTCCTATCTGCTCCATCCAGCATTGGTTATCTCTCTGCCCAGGTAGTAAAATTTCTTAACTTTGTCTACTTGGTGACCATAAATCCCGATGTTAACTTCCTCGCTGTTCATATTTCTGCTACATGTCATTACATTCGTCTTCATTCAGTTTACCCTCAATCCATATTTCCGTACTCATTAAGTTTTTCATTCCATTCAGGATGTTCTGTAATCCTTCACAGTTACTGATGATAGCAATGTCATCAGCAAATATTATCACTGATATTCTTTCACTTAGAATTTTAATCCTACTCTTCAACATTTGTTTTACTTACGTCATTGCTTCTTCGATGCACAGATTTCAAAAACGGTGAAATACTACATCCCTGTCTTACACCCTTTTTAATCGGAGCACTTCGTTCTTGGTCTTCCACTCTTATTGTACAGGGTGTTTCAAAAATGACCGGTTAATTTGAAACGGCAATAAAAACTAAACGAGCAGCGATAGAAATACACCGTTTGTTGCAATATGCTTGGGACAACAGTACATTTTCAGGCGGACAAACTTTCGAAATTACAGTAGTTACAATTTTCAACAACAGAGGGCGCTGCAAGTGATGTGAAAGATATAGAATACAACGCAGTCTGTGGGTGCGCCATTCTGTACGTCGTCTTTCTGCCTTAAGCGTGCGCTGTTCACAACGTGCAAGTGTGCTGTGGACAACATGGTTTATTCCTTAGAACAGGGGATTTTTCTGAGGTGGGAATTCCACCGCCTAGAACACAGTGTTGTTGCAACAAGACGAAGTTTTCAATGGAGGTTTAATGTAACCAAAGGACCGAAAAGCGATACAATAAAGGATCTGTTTGAAAAATTTCAACGGACTGGGAACGTGACGGATCGGATGAACGTGCTGGAAAGGTAGGGTGACCGCGTATAGCAACCACAGAGGGCAACGCGCGGCTAGTGCAGCAGGTGATCCAAGAGCGGCCTCGGGTTTCCGTTCGCCGTGTTGCAGCTGCGGTCCAAATGACACCAACGTCCACGTATCGTCTCATGCGCCAGAGTTTACACCTCTATCCATACAAAATTCAAACGTGGCAACCCCTCAGCGCCGCCACCATCGCTGCACGAGAGACATTCGCTAACGATATAGTGCACAGGATTGATGACGGCGATATGCATATGGGCAGCATTTGGTTTACTGACGAAGCTTATTTTTACGTGGACGGCTTCGTCAATAAACAGAACTGGCGGATATGGGGAACTGAAAAGCCCCATGTTGCAGTCCCATCGTCCCTGCATCCTCAAAAAGTACTGGTCTGGGCCGCCATTTCTTCCAAAGGAATCATTGGCCCATTTTTCAGATCCGAAACGATTACTGCATCACGCCATCTGGACATTCTTCGTGAATTTGTGGCGGTACAAACTGCCTTAGACGACACTGCGAACACCTCGTGGTTTATGCAAGATGGTGCCCGGCCACATCGCACGGCCGACGTCTTTCATTTCCTGAATGAATATTTCGATGATCGTGTGATTGCTTTGGGCTATCCGAAACATACAGGAGGCGGCGTGGATTGGCCTCCCTATTCGCCAGACATGAACCCCTGTGACTTCTTTCTGTGGGGACACTTGAAAGACCTGGTGTACCGCCAGAATCCAGAAACAATTGAACAGCTGAAGCAGTACATCTCATCTGCATGTGAAGCCATTCCGCCAGATACGTTGTCAAAGGTTTCGGGTAATTTCATTCAGAGACTACCCCATATTATTGCTACGCATGGTGGATATGTGGAAAATATCGTACTATAGAGTTTCCCAGACCGTAGCGCCATCTGTTGTTGACAATTGTAACTACTGTAATTTCTAAAGTTTGTCCACCAGAAAATGTACTGTTGTCCCAAGCATATTGCAACAAACGGTGTATTTCTATCGCTGCTCGTTTAGTTTGTATTCCCGTTTCAAATATACCGGTCATTTTTGAAACACCCTGTATATTTCACGACTTTCCCTGTAGCTTACCCCTATTTTGCTTAAATGTCAAACATCTCCCACCACTTTACATTGTCAAACGCTTTTTCCGGGTTGACAAATGCCACGAACCAGTCTTGATATTTCTTTAGTCTTACTTCCATAATCAACCGCTATATCAGAATTGCCTCTGCGATGCCTTTACATTTTCCAACGCCAAACCGATCGTCACCTATCAGGTCCTCATTTTTGTGTTCCACTGTTCTGTACATTATTATTGTCAGCAACTTGGATACATGAGCTGTTAAGCCAACTATGCGATAATTCTCGCACTTAGCGTCTCTTACAATCTTGGGAAACGTTTGTATGATGTTCTTCCGAAAGTTAGATGGTATATCGCCAGTGCCATAGGTTCTATGCAGTAATATGAAAATTATGAAGGAATATTACCTCCACCTTCTGTCAAATCTGATTTTAAGTATTCGAAAGCACTTTTAAATTTTGATTCTAATACTGTACCCCATATCACTCCAGTATAACATCCTGTTCCTTCTTCTCTCACGCTATCAGAAAAATGCTCACTTAATAGCGAGAGTCTGCAGTTAAACAACCAGGAGTGGTTAGAGCGGGGAGGGGGGAAGGGGTTGCCGGCCTATGTGGCAGCGCGGTTCTAGGTGCCACACTCTGGCACCGCGCAACCGCTGCGATCTCAGGTTCGAATCCTGCCTCGGGCATGGATGTATGTGATGTACTTAGGTTAGTTAAGTTTAAGTAGCTCTAAGTTCTAGGAGACTGATGACCTCAGCAGTTAAGTCCCATAGTGCTCATAGCCGCTTGAACCATTTTTGGGGAAGTGGTGGGGGGAAGATCGAATGGCTACTGTGCAGTGGGAACAGGACATCAGGCCTTTAGGAGGTTGCCTTCTATTAGTTGTTAAAGTAATATTAATGAACTGCTATGTGCGCCATTTTCGAACATTGATGCACGGTGGTTGGAAATGCAATCAACAGCATTAAAAATTCTATCAAATTGAGACTGATGAAAGCTGATATCTGGTGGCTAACAACTAACACTTGAGGGGTACAAGAATGGAGGTTGTTAATTAGCAATTTGCTGACTTGTACCTGGAAGACTCGGTTTCGGGTGTTTGAAAACATCACCACGCAGGAGATTCTTGGATGTGACATTATTGCTAACGTGAGATTGCTTCTGGAATTGTTTGATGGTTACCTTGACTTTAACTTTTGTCGAGATAACCATTTACCGTTTTGTGTTCATCAGGCAGATAAGCGAGAGAGACGAAGGCACAGCAAGCTACCTAGATCACAATATCAGTTAGAGGTATCTGCGGTGGATGAACAACTGCAATAACTATCTGCAGAAAATAAGTAGAAGGTTAAGTGGTTTTGTCCTCACAACATTGAAGTGACTGATATACAGCTTAGGAAACGGCCTGCTAGGTTATCGCCAGTACACACGAAACAGCTGGAACAGACGGTGTAAAACACAAGGTGTAATTTGGTCATAGACAGTCATTTACTCAACCCCTATAGTTACAGTGGATAAACTGCTAGGGGGAGTTCGATCGGATGTTCATTAACAAGAGCTCAACAAGAAGATAATTTTATGTTCCCGTCTTGGATCTTAATTTTTGTTGTGCTTGATTTAAGGGTGCTAGAATATTCGTTACCTTGGATCTGAACCAGGCAGATTATCATATACCACTAGATGAGATCTCCAAATCTCACTGGAATCTGTTTGAGATTAACAGGATACCCACAGGTCTGTCCACAGTGGCGGCAGTATTATCTCAGTTACTGGATGACCTGTTTGAGGGTGTTAAGTTCGAATTCGTTTACTGTTATTTGGATGATGTCGTTGTGCATAGTAGGCTAATGAAGGAACATTTGAAACAATCAGAGGTATTTTTTGAGAGACTATGTAAGACAGGGCTGACTGTGAATCATAACAAGGTTAAATTTGTTGATGGATGTATGCAGTTCTTACGCCACCCAGTTTACTCAGCAGGACTGACTATCACTGCGAGAGCATAAAATCTGCAACGAGCTTTCTTGCTCCTTCCTGTGTTGGGCAAGTCTCTCGATTCGTCGGCATAGCGAACATTTTCCAGACCAGTCACAAAAACAGAAAAAGGAAATTATTAAACGGCTACAATGGTTAATATGATACTGATAGACCATTCAGAATATGCAATGAGTAAAATACACCTATTGGGCGCAATATTGTTTCCCAGCTGGCTCCGACACAAATACCTCTCCATCACACACATCACCAAGAGACGGTGCACGTAAATGCGCGCCGCATTAAACACACGTGTGTATGCATAATGAGCTCGGAATTAACTAAATTTGATTTCACTGCATGATTTATTCATGAGTGCACAAGTTTAATATTAATGTCCCATCGGAAACGAAGCTAAATCGATAATCGGACTTGACGCTTTCAGCAGCATGCAACCTGAAAAATGAGTAATTCGCCATCGATATTATCATTCAGATAAACGAATAAAATGTTAGATGATATGATTCGCCATTTAAATTTTATGCTTATGGAATTTTACAAAAGCTCTGTATCCGCGAAGTATTGCAACTGGCCTTTTAGATATTACGACCGATTAATATACGGGTTCAGACATTTTATCGCTTAATATGAACAGAATATTTTGAAGTATATGTTTTAAATGTACAGAGTACAAATGAGAGTCAATGTCATTACACGTCTCGATCCAATAACACTTCGTAAATAGATTATGTCAGCTTTCACGTGAGTTGTTAATCCCATTAAAATTCATGCTGCGGAGAAAACGTCACGTCAAGCTTCCACATATAGTAAAATCTCTCTGGGAACCGTAATAAACGTTGTCTGTGTGACGTTATGTGGAGCTCGTAATTGTATGTACAGTTGCTACTGTGGACTTGTTTTCATTAAATGATTCAACGGCGAAACTGAGTTCAGACTGAGCGTAATTGTAGGGATCCACAAGTTAGGGCGAGCCAGTAGAAACGTTCCATGAAAGTTAGATGTTGCCTCGTCAGCTGCTAGCGATGTACACTGAAGAATCAGAAAAACTGGTACATCTGCCTTATTTCGTGTAGGGCCCCTACGAGCACACAGAAGGACTCGACTTATATCTAAACTAGTGCTGGAGGGAACTAATCCCATGAATCCTGCAAGGCTGCCCATAAATTCGAAAGAGTATTGGGCGATTGAGATCTCTTCCGAACAGTACGTTGCAAGACATGTCAATAACATTCATGTCTGGGGAGTTTGATATGCAGCGGATGTGTTTAAACTCAGAAGAGTATTCCTGGAGCCACTGTGTAAAATTATGGACACGTGAGGTGTCGCATTGTCCTCTTGCATTTCCGTAGGAATGCAGAAAGGACATAAATGGATGCAGATGATCAGACAAGTTGCTTACGTATGTCTAACCCGTCAAAGTCGTATCTATACGTATCAGAGGTCCCATATCACTCCAACTGCACACGCCCCACACCAATACAGAGCCTCCACGTCCATCTGCTCTATACTATTGAAAGGTGGCTACACTGAGTCACAGCGCCGGAGATTGCGCCAAAGAGTATTATTCAGCCGCCTCCACTAGCAGTTGCAGCTGAGAAGTTGCTGTGGGCAGTAGTAGTTCTGAGGTGCCCGTAGTTAGAGTACTAATTGTGACCATGTCGTGTGCAGTTGTTCTGTTGGGCAAGACACCAGATGTTGTTGGATTGGGGATGTTGTAACGATCAGAGTGTATTTTTCGTCAATATATATGAAGGTAAAGAAATTTTTTTTATTTCAAATGCCTTATGCCTCTTGGTCACAGGTTCAGTCAACAAAGCATCTGGCTTGTGTTCATGTATTAGAGTGTAATTATGGTTTCTATATGCAATTATAGTATTTATAGTTTTTTTAATTACTTCATTGTAAATGGCGTTTAAAGCATCTTGTCGTATTGAGGAAGAACCGTGCCAGATGTGTAAGTTGAATCACACTTCCACACACAGAAAAGTTACACTTGTGCTTTGTTGTTTCGTAGCTTTTATAGTTTCTGGGGACTAAATTATTTAATTGCGTTAACGCAAATTTCCTTTAATTCTTTGTTGTAATTCTATGCAGACAGATTGCGTACTTATATTATTCATGGCCAACCGGTTACGAGAATGCGTAACCGGACAAACAGCTACTAAAATTGCCTCCCACCGCTCGTGCGGCGACTATAACACCACGATCAAAACTCACTTACCTCTTGATAGTCTGCCATTGTAGCAGCAGCATCCGATCTAACAATTGCGCCAGACGCTTGTTGTCTTATATGGGCGTTGCCGACCGCTGTGCCGTATTCTGCCTGTTCACATATATCTGTATTTGAATACGCATGCCGATGCCAGTTTCCTTGGTGCTTTAGTGCAGTTAATTATGCTCAAATGTCCGTAGGTCTCTCTCTAAGAAATTTATTGACGTAGATCGTTCAACTCGAAAGCTTACGATACGAATTAGTCATCTGACTCGCCTGAACTACAGCTTCTCACTAGCTTGTGAAAAACAGTATTCACAACATTTTGTAGTTCAATGAACGTTACTCCCAAGCAGATTTTGTTTTTAGCGTTGCGAGCTTTAGAGATAGTCTTTGTTTTGGTTATTGTTTACCTTTTACTTCACAGAAAAGTAATTTTTCGATTTCTCGAAGACTATTCTGTCATTCCCAGCTCCCCTTGAATCTACGTCCACGTAGTTTCGCTGATGTGCTGATGGAGCGAACCTTGCGCTACGATACAACCAGAAAGCCCCCGATTCTTTAAATTATTAGACTTCCAAGTATAAAACAGCTACGATCTTCTCATTACAAATGAATTATTGTGTTGAATATTTGACATTAAGCATGTAAGTGAGAACTAGTTTAGAAAAGGTTTGAAAATACTTTTAAAGTTAGTTGGAGATCAAAAAGTGCTCTCAATATCAAAACAGTAGGCGAACAGTGTCAGTGTAATTTGCGCTGCGTTTGGAGCGGAAGCACGTTTTCCACGCATATCATTGTTTACGTCATCGTATCTCCTGAACTGTGTTTCGTGCAATGATATAATTTTTCAGATAAATTCAGTAGAGTATGTGGATACTCTCTGCAATGTGCTGCGAGTAGAGTTGCTAGTATATAAGTAATACATTAAAACGTCAGGCCTGATAGTGCAGTTTTACTACCTGAATAACGAAAAGGTACTGAGCGGTAAACTCTTGGCTTCATCGTTTCCTGTGGGGTCGTCAGAGAGAAAAGTTTCTGCCGAGTTTGAAATTATGTGTGAACGCTCTCATTCTCAGATAATGAACGAATATACTCTGGGTATTTTGGCGCCGTGTATTACGCTATCTCAAGACGTTTACACGGCTTATAACTTTAACACCTGCCTCACTGTGTAAAACTTTTAATCTGAGGTAATACCTCTAGATAAGCAGGTTGTGGGAGCATTTTACATTTTTAAAATTCGGTCAGTAATTATATGAAATGCTGAAAATAAGGTTTATTGCCCTGGATGGCTTTATATAGACATACTACATCTGGTATTAGTACCATGAATCGCGTTAGTGCCTTAGCAATATGAATTCAGCAATGTTTTAATGCGATGAAAAGTTCATATACTATGTAAGTGGAATACGATAATCGTAATGGAGAGGGCGTAAGGCACAATTGGGTTATGGACGAGGGGAAATATATCAGAGAGGAGGGATACTCCTGGAATATTTATGTGCACTATATCTGGTAGTAGCGAAACCGTGTTCCAAAATCGAAACAGAAGAAAAATATATTGGAAAAGACTCGAATACAGAAAAAGGTAACAACAAGTTTACTTAGAGGTAAAGGAAGATTTTCAAATTACGTCCCATTAAGCAACCGATACCAAAATATGGACATAGAGTTATGTCATAATCTAGTTACGATTAACAATAACCTGAATTGGGTTATGATGGAGCATAACATTGAAAGAGTACTTCAAGGCTATCTGAGTCCCTGAGCAATTGTGTAAGTTAAAGCATCGAGAGCACTACAGTAGAGGATTGAAGTATAACAAAGCAACAAATAATTAAAGCGGCTCAGGACATTAGAGACACATGAATGGCTGATAAAAAGCAGTTAATCAATGTAAGAACAGTGTTTAACAAAACCAAGTCTAACAAAGAGTTAAGATAACTGCAATACTGACTGTTTAAGGTTGAAATTAATATAAAGTTAAGAGAAGTGTAAGTCAACATGGATGATAGAGAAACTGAGATACTAACAGCTGCCGAGACGTACCGAAAGATTAAATGTAATTTAGCAAATGTAAAAGAAGAATGTTTGGCGACGGCCTCGCCGCAGTGAATACACCGGTTCCCGTGAGATCGCCAATGTCAAGTGCTGTCGGGCGTGGTCGGCACTTGGATGGGTGACCATCCAGGCCGCCATGCACTGTTGCCATTTTTCGGGGTGCACTCAGCCTTGTGATGCCAATCGAGAAACTACTCGACCGAATAGTAGCGGCTTCGGTCAAGAATACCGTCATAATGACCGGGAGTCCAGCGTGCTGACCCCACGCCCCTTCTATCCGCATCCTCCTCTGAGGATGACACGGCGGTCGAATGGTCCCGATGGGCCACTTGTGCCCTGTAGACGTAGTGTTTTTTTTTAATAGGAATGTTCAAATGTACAAGAAGAGGTTGCAAAACTGTCGTAAGTTCAACAGAAAGAAATAAATCGCAGGATGTCATCGAATGTACGTAGGAAAGATTAGGAGGAGGTTCACGTGGAAGAAATTTATAATACAATGAAATAATGAGTGACACATCATTCAGTAGTCTCAGCTCAAATAAGCTGTCAGGGACAGATAATATACTTTATCAGCTGTTACAGTACATGAAACTTCTTTCTATATAAAACCGTATTTCGATTGGGGTGTACGAAAGAAATGACTCTCGTTATATTTTCAGAAAAATGATAAACGTGATCCAAAAGTAGAGTAATGGGAAAACTGGTTCCGGCTGCCTTTATTATGATCACACACATCATTAAGTCTGAATACGGCCAAAGAGCTTGAAAAGTATAACGAATTCAAGTTTACATGTGCTGAGAAAGGGGTCGACAGAGGAAACGTAAATTCTGTATCATCTAAGCCCAAACGACAAACTCTTTAGCTAGCTTATCCAGTGGGCGAATGACAAAACTACCATACTCCACCCTTAAGAACTCGGTTTCAAGATCTGTCTAAGTTTTCGAGAAACATTATGTTCCCTTCATAAAACTTACCTGCTCACAAATTACAGTACTTTTAATTCTAGTATTCGCTTGGTGTCAAAGAACTGTGGATGCGGACCATGAAGTTCATTTCCTGTTCTTCCTGCAGCAAAGACTTGTGTTTCAGTTGTTGTAACCGAATGTTTCCAAAATAAAGAATGTAAATACTTGAGAACGCATTAGGTACAAGCTAAAATTATGTTAATGATAGTGGATCATACAGCTTAGGTTTATTGTAATACATAGATTCGGGTTTACTATACTAAATAATGCCGAATGGCAGTAAATGAGGAACAGGTTCTGCATTCGCAATTGTTTTACAGCCAACGCACAAACAAAATAATGAAAGGTTAAAAATATTCCTCAAAACTGGGTTAGGTTTCAAAATAGAGCCATCAAACATGTAGCAGGACACTAGATATGAAATAAAAGGACGAGTTCTGTTGATATTCCGGACACTCTACCAATCATACGAAGAAAAACATTCATTTAAATAAAATACTCACTAATCTGTAAGAATGTTCTTTTCAAAATCGGAAAGTAGCCACGAAACTGTATCCAAAAAAGAAGAGTATGACCGACCTTCCAAGAAATGGAAATCAAATTTCTGGCATCCACATGCAAATAGATATGTTCACTAGCACCTATGAAAAAGACACTCAAAGTTCGACGGCCATATTTATAGAACGGACAATGATATTCAACATTATTAATTCACGGAAGGTCAAATTCAGCTGGTTAGAAGAACTAGGGAAGATCTAAAAGACATGGACTTTACGTATTTAAACTGGCTAGAGTTCGAACACTAATAAAAAGTAATGAAGCACAGATTCGCAGAAAATAGAAGAAATTCAAGAAATGGTCAGCAAGATGGAAGAAAAACATAACTAAATCATGATGGTATTTTGATAGGATAAGAAGGCAGAGATCGCTAACCACCTAACGGACCAAATGCACTCCGTAAGTCGGTAAAACCAAGAGAGTAAGACGAAAGGGTGCAAGGTGGCGCAGTGGTTAGCACACTGTACTCGTATTCAGCAGGAGGAGGGTTCCAACACGTACGGCCATCCAGATTTTAGTTTTCCATTATTTCCCTACATCGCTCCAGGAAAAGAATGGGATAGTTCCTTCGAAAAGGCGCTTCCGATTTCCTTCACCGTCGTCGGCATCATCTGAGCTTGCGCTCCGGCTTTAATAATCACTCTGTCGACGGGATGTTAAACCTAATCTACCTTACGACGGAGATATGGTAATCAAACGTGATTAATGCCTCCAACTTAAGCTCAACTTCCGAGATTTGATTTGTTGCCGCCTTTGAAATGGGATGATCTTATGGCACTGGATTCCAAAATGCGTGTAATGCAAGAGTGGTGCGATAGGAGAAAACAAAGCAGGAAACCTACTCTGACTGCAACGGCTCACGAGGCGCTGGCTCCACGAGGCCGGCCGAGTTTCGGAGAAGTTGACTTCCTCGGGAAGTTAAAACATTTCCATACGGGCGCACAAGCCGCGCGGAGCCGATAAAGACAACAAGGCGCCGCTGGAGCCCAGCTTTAACGAAGTGCGCCTCTGTGGAAACACTCGGGCGGCGGCGTTCCCTCCTGCGTGGCCTCCACCAACCCAGCGTCCTCCTCTTCCTCCTCCCTCCCTCATTCCCCCCCCCCCCCACTCCTAACCCCACCCCCGTCGCCCACCAGCGGCTTACACCATGACGCAGTCAGCCACCAGCTGGCGGTCTTTCATTAACACTTTAGGCGTCTCTAAGCGACGCGGCTTGAAGTCTCAAAGATTGTCGTTCTGACTGTCTGGACAAACGACGAAATCAGAGAGCAAGATGGAAATAAAAGCCAAGTCTTTAATATCCTGTATTTTAATTAGTCTCTAATGGTAAACAAGAGAAAGCTTGAATTTTGTTAGCTTCGGTAGCTTTCTCTACATAATCATGTTTTGACTGCCCTCGATTCTGTCGTCCACATCTTCTTTGGTTTCGCTAATCGCTTTATCTCTACGAACCTACCACACCCATCAACATAAAAAAATTTCTCGTATTCGAATCTTTATCAACCTCTACAAAGTTTCTCGTACTGTACCTTACTGATCATTTTAGACATCCAGCGTCAGAAGAAGTAGTAGTGCTTGGTAGGCATATCAGTTGCTGCCAACGCCTCAACATCAATAACGACGCGTACCAAGCTAATAATGAGACACCTGCAGTCTACTACAGTGCAACTCGTGTTGCACATGCGTAAAGAGCACTTTCCTCTTACCGTGCCCTTATCCCTTGTGACAGCAGACTGATGCTGGCGCGAACATAGCAGTGGGTCTCTCTTCTACGAGTCGTCGGTTGCACATTCTCTGGTGTTTCGAAGGATAGTTGCAATTTGAATTTTGTAATTTGTACAAGGAGTAGTCCAAAACAAGTGCTGCTTAACATGTAATTTAAGTGACGTCCAGTGTCGATGAAATGGTCAGCTTGTTTCTCAGTATAGATGTTTTTAAAGCGGAATTTTATGCATCCACTGATCAGGCACATCGAAAATTTGTCTCGTTTCTTATTCTAATTAACGTAATGTCCTGTAGCATAAGTGATAACGGTAAGCTGTTCGCCAACGTGTCTTTCTCCTTCCAACTTCATTAGTATGGTGTTTAGCCAAGCCCTTGCTGTCTGCTCCTACCGCCACGCTGTGTCGAGATCCAACATAAAAAAACGTTCTTTTTACAACTTGAAACAAACCGTAATGTGCTGTGGACATCCGGCTTTATAAAGCGGATTGTGAACGGCGTTTGATCTACATATTGTAAGCGAGAAAATGCAAATATTTGTCCGTGACGACTCTCAGCAGAGACACTCATTATACAGGATGGTGAGAAACAGTACGATAAAATTTGTAAGCGTGTTGCAGGCTCTGCTGAGAAATAACTGCCAAGAAAAATGTTTTACACGTTGTGCCTTCTCCGAGTTATTAAGCACTGAAGTTAATGCATCAGGTCATCGTGCGTGCAAAGTAAAGGAGCCAGCCAGAGGCGGTGTTGCCGAATTCGTTGGTTTCCTCAAACCGAACAAGAGAGCCATACAAAAGTTAAACAATTGATTGTAGCAGGGATCGATCAAAGTAATGAGAACAACTGACATTACTGGTATCAGTTGTGTAACAGACCTTTACCTGCTACTCATTTGATCGAATTCGGAAATCGTCCTGACGCAATTAATAGTTGACCGGTGTTTGTTTAGTTGCGAGTGTACACGGAAAAGGCTACGACGGACGGGATTACTGAAGAATGGGAGACAATCCGTCGGCTTTGATCAGTGACGTCAGAAGTTACCAGCGATGATGTAGTGCACAGATTTAACAGTAGAAACGGATGTTGGGAGAAAAAAGGAATGCGGAGAAAACTGATGGTAGACATACACTCCTGGAAATTGAAATAAGAACACCGTGAATTCATTGTCCCAGGAAGGGGAAATTTTATTGACACATTCCTGGGGTCAGATACATCACATGATCACACTGACAGAACCACAGGCACATAGGCACAGGCAACAGAGCATGCACAATGTCGGCACTAGTACAGTGTATATCCACCTTTCGCAGCAATGCAGGCTGCTATTCTCCCATGGAGACGATCGTAGAGATGCTGGATGTAGTCCTGCGGAACGGCTTGCCATGCCATTTCCACCTGGCGCCTCAGTTGGACCAGCGTTCGTGCTGGACGTGCAGACCGCGTGAGACGACGCTTCATCCAGTCCCAAACATGCTCAATGGGGGACAGATCCGGAGATCTTGCTGGCCAGGGTAGTTGACTTACACCTTCCAGAGCACGTTGGGTGGCACGGGATACATGCGGACGTGCATTGTCCTGTTGGAACAGCAAGTTCCCTTGCCGGTCTAGGAACGGTAGAACGGTGGGTTCGATGACGGTTTGGATGTACCGTGCACTATTCAGTGTCCCCTCGACGATCACCAGAAGTGTACGGCCAGTGTAGGAGATCGCTCCCCACACCATGATGCCGGATGTGCCTCGGTCGTATGCAGTCCTGATTGTGGCGCTCACCTGCACGGCGCCAAACATGCATACGACCATCATTGGCACCAAGGCAGAAGCGACTCTCATCGCTGAAGACGACACGTCTCCCTTCGTCCCTCCATCATGCCTGTCGCGACACCACTGGAGGCGGGCTGCACGATGTTGGGGCGTGAGCGGAAGACGGCCTAACGGTGTGCGGGACCGTAGCCCAGCTTCATGGAGACGGTTGTGAATGGTCCTCGCCGATACCCCAGGAGCAACAGTGTCCCTAATTTGCTGGGAAGTGGCGGTGTGGTCCCCTACGGCACTGCGTATGATCCTACAGTCGTGGCGTGCATCCGTGCGTCGCTGCAGTCCGGTCCCAGGTCGACGGGCACGTGCACCTTCCGCCGACCACTGGCGACAACATCGATGTACTGCGGAGACCTCACGCCCCACGTGTTGAGCAATTCGTCGGTACGTCCACCTGGCCTCCTGCATGCCCACTATACGCCCTCCCTCAAAGTCCGTCAGCTGCACATACGGTTCACGTCCACGCTGTCGCGGCATGCTACCAGTGTTAAAGACTGCGATGGAGCTCCGTATGCCACGGCAAACTGGCTGACACTGACGTTGGCGGTGCACAAATGCTGCGCAGCTAGCGCCATTCGACGGCCAACACCGCGGTTCCTTGTGTGTCCCCTGTGCCGTGCGTGTGATCATTGCTTGTACAGCCCTCTCGCAGTGTCCGGAGCAAGTATGGTGCGTGTGACACACCGGTGTCAATGTGTTCTTTTTTCCATTTCCAGGAGTGTATTTTAGCTTTAGATTATTCCAGTGTTTACTTGATACCGCTAGCTAAGTTTCTAATTTGGACAAGTGTATTTACGATGATTATGATAAGGAAAGGAGATAACCAGTGCTCAAGATACCGAATGTAGGGTTTAGAGAAGCTGTGAGTGGTAAGAATGCCGATGTGAAGGAGTAAGAGAATTGATGATTTAAATGCTAAACACTTGGTTACAATACAGTTTTAATGGTTTACTGAGCATGGTAGTAGAAGCAATAATACTAGGGCTCAGTTTCTTAAAAAGATATGAAATAGTTTTCACTTAGCAGAAAAGTTGGTTGCTGTGAGGGTAGAACATAAAATTGTAACCGTGCGTTTCGATATCCAAAGAGAAAATATATAGAAAAAGTGAGATGGGGACCTCAGGATGGTGAAGAACATAGTGTGCTCATGTAAAACTAAATTTCACGTAGTGAATATCAGGGAAGAGAATTCTAAAGGATCCATCTGTTATAGTGGAGAGACAATAGCTGTGGGGGATAACGTTTTACTAAGATACGGGAAACGTAAAAGAACAGTCAGTATTCATATAGCAAATTTTTCTACGCATTTTGTTGGACTTGCCGAGTACAGCGAATTGTCCATCATGACGTTGTGGAACTGGAAACTCTACAACGTCACAAGTCGATCGGAAATCACAACTTTTCCCATTTCAAAGCTGTTAGTGAATGAGTATTTTGAAAGAAGAAATAGAGATGCAATGTCTGCTGTCCACTCTGTCATGCGAATATGTAATGGTAGTAACATGAGGTGATACAAAGAAAAATGTGAGAGCTGTGACACTGAAGAAGAGAGTTTTCACCTGGAAAAAGAGCAGTTATCATCAGGAGGAATCAGGAAGATGGCGCAAGACGTGTTGTGAAGAGAAACGTTAGGCAGATCATTGGCTGTAATTGTCCTGATGAAGATATTTGTATTAACTAAAGTTTAAATTATGTAAATATGCCAGATGTGATATCACACAGAACAAAAAAGCATTGAGTTTAAGGATTTATTAGCAAGTGCAAAGTAACACTCCACAGTTGGGATCTATCAGATGAGAAGGAACACTGCACAATTAGGGTCTAGGAGACATGAAGGAACACAGTCATATATGAATGATGAATGAGAGTTTGATATGCTGATTTAGATGAGTATGTTGCCATTTAATGAAAGTGTGATGTAATGATTTAATGTACTCACATGAACAGCTAACAGGAGAGAAAGTTGAACTACTGAGAGTGACCATGACGAGACTGAGAGCATGAAAGGGAAAAAAAGAGGTAAAACGGCATACAACCCATGTTGAAGGAAGAAATACTTTAAAAATTTTGGGAAGCGCTGCTAAAAAGAGAAGCACACCACAAATCATGGTAAAATGTGGATTTCGGTCAAATATAAGAGTGTAAAAGGTATGATACAGAACCTTAGTTGTATACTGATGTAGAAAATGAAATGAAATAGTGTAGGTTAAGTTTCAGACGTGTCGATTGACAATTACACCTGAGCCTTTTTTGTTAAACTGTAATCGCTATGTACAGTTTTAAGAGAACCCACGATATGAGTAGCTAATACACTGATATGATGGCTGGTTCAACACGCAGTTTAACAAACGAAGTAACGAAATGTAACATCGAAAAACCAGGAAAGCCTGAGAATAATCGGTATAGTAGGAAATGTGGTCCCAATAGTCTTGAGGTGAATGAAAGTGTAGAGCAACGCATGAGTAATTGCGAGAATGATACTGAGTATTGATGGACCCCCCAGGTACAATAATAGTGCACAAAATCGAGAGATAACAACATAAATAACTAATAACTAACGTAACCTCAGCCGAGCTCCCAACCAAAAGGGCTTTGAACAGTGATTTAAAAAAATTCTGTGAGATTATGAATTGCCATTATGCAAATACAAAGCTTAATACACTTTAATTACATAAAGATCTAGTAGTAAAATGGTAACAACCAATAATTATTGGCAGTGTTTTAAATGGAATTAAATTAATACTGAGTAAATTCACTGAACGTATCAGTGAAAGTAAATGTATATTGATGTAAAATTATTATAAAAGCCAACCTAAGTGGATAGTAAATTGTAATTCACAGTTTTATTTATGCGAACTGTAGTGTCAATGAGGTCACGCCAGTCACACGAGGGAAGGAGGTGTGAGAGGAACGCAGATAGGAGACGGAACGAGTGAATGGATACACATTGAGCGAAAGCTGACAGCCATCGCCTGCACACACGGTAGACGCAAACGCAGGCCAGCTGGCTGGACAGAAGAGGTACCTTCCTGCCACAGGAAACCGGTTCTTGCAGCGACCACACGTTCAGAGCTGAGCTTCCGAGAAAGGAAGAGGAGGCTCACGACAAAAGCAATCACCCCCAGGGGACTGCCACGACAACATCGATTCGCCGCTGCACTGCGGGGTGTCTCGCAGCTTCGACGGTACCCAAACAAGCAAATTCCAGCAGCGCTATTTGCGTATGCACTGTTCATGACATCACTTCAAGTAAACTACGGGGTCTCGAGAAAAGGACTCCCTGATTTCAAAATTAAATATCTCGAAAACAAAGATCGATAGAGGAATGCAGTAAACGGTATGTTTATTGAGAAAGCTGTAAGAAGTTCATACAGCAGTTTGAAATAACAGTTACAAAAGCTGCTAACAGATGGCGCTGTCATCGCCATACGTAAAGCCTAGTATAAATGGTGATCCGAAGCCCAGAGCGATCAGTTCCACTATTGAAACGTGAAAGGAGGTTAGCGTACCGAAGCAAGAGATTAAAACCATGTTCTCCACTAAACAACGCGTTTTTCTGGTGCTAGAGTACCACAGGTTAGATGAGAGGCCTACGGCAACAAGGCGAGGTTTTCAAGCATGATTTAACGTTCCAAAAGGACCCGATGCGAAAACCATTCACGCGCTCTTCGCAAAGTTTCAACGAACAGGCAGCGTAACTGATGATCTAGTGAGGCATGTTGGCCGCAAGCAAACCGCAATTACGCCTAAAAATATCGCCACAGTTTCTGGATTTATTCAGCGAAATCCAATGTCATCCGTCCGTAGAATTCCATCTGAGACTGGTTTGAAGCGTTCCAGCACGCAGAAAATACTGAGAAAGAGCCTACACATATTTCCATTCAAAGTTCAAACGCACCAGACCCGTACGAGCTGTGCAACAAAGCGTTGCCTTTGCTAATCAGATGCTCACAATCATTGATAGTGAAGGATTTGATGTTGGCTGCATCTGGTTTACAGATGAAGCATACTTCCACCTGAATGGATAAATGAATAAGCAGAACCGGCGATTTTGAGGTTCCGAAAAGCCATATTGGTGTGACGTGAAACCCCTGTATTCTCCTAAAGTTACTGTGTGGGGTGCAGTATGCAACAGGGGCATTATTCGTTCGAGAAACGATCACTGGTGCACGTTACGCTACAATTTTGGAACAATTTGTCACCACACAGCAAGCGTTAGAGGATCGATCAGGTACTGAATGGTTTATCTAAGATGGAGCCTGACCACATCGGACCGAACAAGTGTGTCGCTTTCTTGAGGTATACTTCAGGAATCGAGTCATTGCTTTGGAATATCCCAAATATACTGTTGCAGGCATAGATTGGCTTCCATATTCGCCGGATTTGACACCCTGTGACTTCTTTTTGAGGGGCACAGTGAAAGACATGGTCTACCCGAAGCATCCCGCCACGCTGGACGAGCTTGAATCGGCGATCTCTGTTGTATGTGAATCCATTTCGGTTGAGACACTACGAAATGTGATGGCGAATTTCATTCTTCGTTTGCGCTACCTCTGTTGTGCCAATGGTGAACATTTTGAAAACATTGTGATGTGATTGTTTGCAAAGATTGTTTTCATACGATTATTTCACTTATGTATGCTGATATGAGCTGTACAGCATAGAGCGGCATCTGTTAGCAGCTATTTCAAATTGCTGTATAAAATTCTTACAGCTTTCACAATAAACGTACCGTTTACTGCATTCCTCTATCGATCTTTGTTTTCGAGATATTTAATTTTGAAATCAGGGAGCCCTTTTCTGGACCCCTGAATGAGAAATCTGCTGCATATTAACTATGTGATAAGAGACTGTGTTCTCGCGCTTATGGAACAATGAGACAGTTATTCCATAGGAAATGAACGTAGAAACTTTGGTTGAGTGCGAGCAGATGTCTCACACTTCGTTACAATAATACTGGTCACAATCCATAACGTTTAGCGTTGTTGTTGTTGTGGTCTTCAGTCCTGAGACTGGTTTCATGCACCTATCCATGCTACACTATCCTGTGCAAGCTGATTCATCTCCCAGTATCTACTGCAACCTACATCCTTCTGAATCTGCTTAGTGTAGTCATCTCTTGGTCTCCCTCTACGATTTTTACCCTCCACGCTGCCCTCCAAAACTAAAATGGTGATCCGTTGATTCCTCAGAACATGTCCTACCAATCGATCCCTTCTTCTAGTCAAGCTGTGCCGCAAACTCCTCTTCTCCCCAGTTCTATTCAATACCTCCTCTTTAGTTATGTGATCTATCCATCTAATTTTAAGCATTCTTCTGTAGCACCACATTTCGAAAGCTTCTATTCTCTTCGTATCCATACTATTTATCGTCCATATTTCACTTCCATACATGGCTACACTCCATACAAAAACTTTCAAAAGCGACTTCCTGACAAATCTATACTCGATGTAAACAAATTTCTCTTCTTCAGAAATGCTTTCCTTGCAATTGCCAGTTTTATATCCTCTCTACTTCGACCATCATTAGTTATTTTCCTCCCCAAGTAGAAAAACTCCTTTACTACTTTAAGTGTCTCATTTCCTAATCAAATTACTTCAGCATCACTTGACTTAATTCGACTACATTCCATTATGTTCGCTTTGCTTTCGTTTATGTTCATCTTATACTCTCCTTTCAAGCCATTGTCCATTCCGTTCAACTGTTATTCCAAGTCCTTTGGTGTCTCTGAGAGAATTACAATGTCATCGGCGAACCTTTAAGTTTTTATTTCTTCTCCATGGATTTTAAGACCTACTCCGAATTTTTCTTTTGTTTCCTTTACTGCATGCTCAATATACAGATTGAATAACATCGGGAAGAGGCTGCAAACCTGTCTCACTCCCTTCCTAACCAGTGTTTCCATTTCATATCCCTCGACTCTTATAACTACCATCTGGTTTCTGTACAAACTGTAAGTGGCGTTTCGCTCCCTGTATTTTACCCCTGCCACCTTCAGAATTTGAAAGAGAGTATTCCAGTCAACATTGTCAAAAGCTTTCTCTAAGTCTACAAATGCTAGAAACGTAGGTTTGCGTTCTCTTCATCTAACTTCTAATATAAATCGTAGGGTCAGTATTGCCTCACGTGGTCCAATATTCCTGCGGGATCCAAACTGATCTTTCCCGAGGTCGACTTCTATCAGTTTCTCCCTTCGTCTGGGAAGAATTAGCGTTAGTATTTTGCAGCTGTGTCTTATTAAACTGATAGTTCGGTAATTTTCACATCTGTCAACACCTGCTTTCTTTGGGATTGGAATTATTATATTCTTCTTGAAGTCTGACGGTATTTCTGCTGTCTCATACATTTTGCTCAAGAGATGGTAGAGTTTTGTCAGGACTGGCTCTCCCACGGGTGTAAGTAGTTGTAATGGAATGTTGCCTACTCCCGGGGCCTTGTTTCGACTTAGGTCTTTCAGTGCTCTGTCACACTCTTCACGCAGTATCATATCTACGTTTAGCATTGGAAGACAATAACCCCACAATGTTAATACACACTGTTTCCACCTTATTCCAACGCTTGCATTGGAAATTCAATGAGCAAAGGTGCGATCTGCTCATCGACTTGGAATTACATAGACAGATTAAGATGAGACACGCTTTGAACAACTGAATTTCGTATTCTGTATGTATGTCTACGGCAAAGATAGTAAGAAAAAACATTACACTGTGGACGATCTTCCATCACAGTCAGTTTATCTTTTGTCAGACTAGGCCAATGCACTACAATGATCTAGACTTGCTTCAAAGAACAGTGAGCACCATTATTATGCTGTATAGCTCCGATACAAAAATTATGACATTGCAGTTCTTTTGAGACAAATTTGTTGTGCCTCGGGCCACAGACAGCATTGTGTGTTCTTTTAAGGGGAAGCTACCTTTGTACCTTGTACCTTATGTCTTGGTGACTAAGGATGGTGTACTGAACTACACTGCATCAGTATTTTGAATCATTTGCAGACAAATAATTGTAGCTATTACAAATAGGATTTTTTTAGGTTCGTTTGTCATCCAAGTACATATGGCAAGAGCACGTTTTTGCCGCTTTTTTTGTCCTGTGCAGCAGCTCGAATTTTGAAGTGTGGCCGAGTGGTCGCAAAATGATGACTCTATACTAACAGGCAAAGTCCACTTTCTGGTGCCGTTGCGACCTTGCAGAAAGCATCAGCTAGTTAGTTCTGTGATTTGTTTGTGGGAAGATTGAGAGATGCAGTAAAAAACAACTGACACACTGACATGTGTACACATTAGGGTACCAGATAAAAAAATCTGCACTTATACCGATGGCATCTTGTACTTTTATGTAGAACACAAACTGACTTCTTTGTCTTGATAAATGAACACTATTGATGGTGTTTGTGAACTTTTGTTGCTTCACTTCATGTTATCATGATCTTTTCTGGAGAACTTACCTGTAGTAATATGTAAATTCACCAAACTACACTACTGGCCATTAAAATTGCTGCACCAAGAAGAAATGCAGATGATAAACGGGTAATCATTGGACAAGTATATTATACTATAACTGACATGTGATCCCATTTTGACGCAATTTGGGTGCATAGATCCTGAGAAATCAGTACCCGGAACAACCACCTCTGGCCGTAGTAAAGGCCTTGAGTCAAAGAGAGCTTAGATGGCGTGTACAGGTAAAGCTGCCCATGCAGCTTCAACACGACACCACAGTTCATCAAGAGTAGTAACTGGCATATTGTGACGAGACATGTGCTCGGCCACCATTGACCAGACGTTCTCAGTTGGTGAGAGATCTGGAGAATGTGCTGGACAGGGCAGCAGTCGAACATTTTCTGTATCCAGAAAGGCCCGTACAGGACCAGCAACATGCGGTCGTGCATTATCCTTCTGAAATGTAGGGTTTCGCAGGGATCGAATGAAGGGTAGAGCCACGGAAGGTAACTCATCTGAAATGTAACGTCTACTGTTCAAAGTGCCGTCAATGCGAACAAGAGGTGACCGAGACGTGTAATAAATGTCACCCCATACGCCGCGTGATGCGCCAGTATGGCGATGACGAATACACGCTTCCAATGTGCGTACACCGCGAAGTTTCATCCGAAAGAATGACGTTTTGCCATTCGTGCACCCCGGTTCGTCGTTGAGTACACCATCGCAGGCGCTCCAGTCTGTGGTGCAGCGTCAAGGGTAACCGCAACCATGCTCTCCGACCTGATAGTCCATGCTGCTGCAAACGTCGTCGAACTGTTCGTGCAGATGTTTGTTGTCTTGCAAACGTCCCCATCTGTTGACTCAGGGATCGAGACGTGGCTGCACGATCCGTTACAGCCATACGGATAAGATGCCTGTCATGTCGAGTGCTAGTGATACGAGGCCGTTGGGATCCAGCACGGCGTTCCGTATTACCCTCTTGGACCCTCTGATTCCATATTCTGCTAACAGTCATTGGATCTCAAGATCTCAACCAACGCGAGCAGCAATGTCGTAATACGATAAACCGCAATCGTGATAGGCTACAATCTGACCTTTATCAAAGTCGGAAACGTGATGGTACGCATTTCTACTCCTTACACAAGGCATCCCAACAACGTTTCACCAGGAAATGCCGGTCAACTTCTGTTTTTGTATGAGACATCCGTTGGAAACGTTCATCATGTCAGCACGTTGTTGGTGTCGCCACCGTCGCCAACCTTGTGTAAATGCTCTGAAAAGCTAATCATTTGCATCTTCTTCCTGTCGGTTAAATTTCGCGTCTGTAGCACATCTTCGTGGTGTGACAATTTTAATGGCCAGTTGTGTAAAACTAGATTACAAAGAACTATGAAATGAGAAATGAAATGCATATCTGTACTACCGAATGTCGGTACTGAATAACTATATTAAATTATGTAATTTCATGATTTATATAAGTAGGAAGCTGCTTTGGAAGCACACTGGGATGACCTGCCAGCATTCGGGTGAGCAGAGAGATCATATAACCAGACAGGGTAACCACCACCAGGGGAATTCTCCGAAGGAGATAGCAGCACAGGCACAAGTTAGTGCCACACAGTTGACAAAACTTTCCTTTCAGATGCCGCAACTGGACGCCGGGTGCCTTAAACACAACGTACATACAATCTACCATGGCACAAGACCTTCAGCAGTGACCGTTTTGTTATGATTTGAAGGTGGAAAAAGGATAAATACTGTTTTTAGTGAGGACAAGAATGGCATTGCTGTGAACAACACATAGAAAGCTTTGTTTCTTTGGAATGCATAGGACGCCACAGATAACCTCCATAAAATGGAGTGAGAGACTACAGTTGGGGACATCGTGAATGTGGGACGCTTTAGGTCCACAAAACGAAATGTTCACGCAATATAGGAAATTTAAGGCTTAGGTAAAGTAAACAAACTGGAAGTTAGAGAGGTAGAGAGAGAGAAAGAGAGAAAGAGAAACTCGACTGTGCTGCAGAGGTCCCACTTCATTGACCAGAAGGAGACATAAAGTGTGAAGCCTTTTGTCAGCAAGAAATGGTAGGAAGCATATTACTGATTAACCACTTGAAGAAAAAAATCAGGGAAGAGGAACAGCAACTTTTAAGATATATCTTTACTGTCCATGGCACACAATATTCATAGACCAGCCAATCCGAACAAAATACGACTCTTCCTTTTAGTAGGGAGTTCGTACGAAATCACCTCTCCTTCGCATGTCTTCTCCACGGGAGCGTTTCCACCAGATTTCTTCTCCTCCGGCCTTCTCTGTCACCAGGCACCAACTCCGAGCTGATGAATTGGAGGACGAAGAAAGATTTTGGGCTGATTCGAACTTAGCTGCTGGTGTGGCTTGTTAGTAGGGCACCAGTGACTGATTATGCAGCCGCTTCAGCCCCTACCTACAGTTTGAACTGATGAGATAGAGCCACGAGAGCGAGATGATCAGTACGGATAGTAAATTCTTCTCTATAGAAAATCAGTTACTTCAAGCCCCACTCTGAAAACCTGGGTTCAGATTCGAATGACAAATATGCTTTCAGCTTCAGCCATAGATGCAACATATTCCTTTCTCTAGCGCTTACCCAAGACCCTTTAGACAGATTTGCCTAGGTCTTACTTTAGAACTGCAATTGCATGTTAGGTGATTTTGCGACTTTCATGTAATAAACCAAATCAATAGTGATACTTGTTTCCTTTTGTTGTAACTGAATTTCTAATTCATTATTTTTGAGTGTGTCTAAGTACTTTATGTCAAATAATAGGGCCTTATAGTCTACACCAATCATGTCGACTTACGACAACAACATACGACTTGTAATTTAAATCTGCGGTAAAACAGTTACTGCAGTTGTTAACAATCTGCAGACTCTAGGGCGACGCTGCAGTACGAATCCATAAAGAAATTCAGATGTCATGAACGAGAACGTCATAGCGAATTCAGCTGAAGGCTTGAAGTTTCATTCAAATCACATTTGTCATGCACACTTGTCGTTATAGAGTATTTCTACTAACATTGCATGTGTTCACTATTATTTTGGTTTTGTTTCAAAGCTGGCCGGCCGTTTTGTGAAAACGAGACACATCCTCAAAGCTGAATAAACAGTACTGTTTAAAGCCTTTATCGGTCAAAGCTTGAGTAGAGATGAGTAATGTTAATGAACACGGTTGGGCTTCGCCTTTTGCAGGGGGTAATAGTGTATCATGTGGTCTCACCCAGAGAAACTACTGGAATGGTGCAGTATTTACGCAGCATGTCGGTGGAGAGCCTGGTAATAAGAAATTTTGAGTTATGGAAAACTGTGAAGTGGAAAAGACAACTTATCGCACAGTTGCTAAAATATGTCCAGTGGATGAATGAAAACACTTTATTGACATATTAATCGAAAATGTTCTCAGCCGTGTTAGGGGGATAAATGGTTTCTACAAGTAAACAAACACAGTGTAAATTCTGTCATGCATATTTATTACCGAGAGAGATAGTGCACTGGTTAGCACAGTGGACTCGCATTCCGGAGAAAACTGTTGAAACCCACGTCCGGCCATCCTGATTTAGGTTTTCCGTGATTTCCCTACATGGCTTCAGGCAAATAGTGGGATGGTTCCTTTGCAAGGTACGGCCGACTTCCTTCCCCGTCATTCCCTAAAACCTATGGGACCCATGTCTCCGCTATTTGGTCCCGTCCCCCACATCAACCAACCATGCACATTTATTTTTAAAGAGCCTTCTGACATAGTAATTAAATACAGCAACTTAAATGTCTTTACGTCGCCTGTTTAAATAAGACGAAGGGAAATGAGTGAACAAATAGATGAAGTTCCTCTTTTACAATTTCCACATTGGTAGTCAAAATTCTATGTTTCCACAGGATCCCTGTTCTGTAGTTATATGTGGATCTACGTAAAGTTAACGCACTGTACTGTTTGTTGATACTCACATTCCTTTTTTACTCTCGAATAGAATGAGAAAATGTGCCTTCACTCCCCGAAAGAGCTACAGTTCCTCTAATTTTGTTCTTCCGGTTCTTATGCGACATTTTCTGTGGAAACAGTAGAATCATTTCACAATCTGTCTACAATAGCAGCCGTTTAAAAGGTATCTAACAACATAAATGTGAATGCTTCCTCGGTTAGTGTCAGTTAGAATTATCTTCAAAATAACTTACGGATCTTATTTGATTTTACGTAATTTCATGACACAATAGACAAAAAGACATTTTACAATGTATCCACAAATTCTCTGTCGAAATTAGTCCGTCATTAATCCAAAGATTCTCATCTACACCAGAATATCTAATTCTCCTGAAAAGTCCGGCTGCAAATCTGGCAGCATGCCTCTGAATTTTACACATATCTTTCTTACTCCAATTGCCATGGGTCCCAACTAGTCCATCTGTTCTCAAGAACTCGAGTACGTCACACGATCATCCTAGCAACCGCACAACTCTCACGCAGCCTTTGTTGAGTGTTAAATCAGCTTCAGATCACTTTGCAGTCTAAGGCCGAGATACATGACCTCACTGGCGTCCAGTACCGTGTTCAGACATGTTACTTCCCAATCTTCAGTTATTTTTAATTACATGTCGATATTTGGTACCAGAAGATCCCACATTGTCAAAGAAAATCTCTTTGCGTATCAGTCTTCTTTGGACGACATTCTTCATTCCGCTGTATTGTGAAATGTTCCTCCCTACACAGTAGAATTCATAGAGTAGGAAGAGTGTACGTAGAGCAGCGGTCGTCAAACTACTGTCCATGGGTCGCATGGGCCGCTAATAAAATATCCGTACGATCAGCGGCGGTCTGCTGTGTTTTGTAATACACTCTAAGACAAGAAAAAAAAAGTGAGAAGAAAAGAAAACGACGCACCATAATGAATGGGACCGTTATTGGCACCCGAGATGTACATGTAAAGACAAGGGAAGAATTACAATTAAAAAAGCTTCATGATTTTTTTAAAGAGAAAGAGCTTCACAAATTGAGCAAGTCAGTGCGTTAGTCGACATGTGCACCTTATGCAAGCAGTTATTAGGTTTGGAATTAATTAGGTTCAAAATGGTGCAAATGGCTCTGAGCACTATGGGACTTAACATCTGAGGTCATCAGTCCCCTAGGACTTAGAACTCTTTAAACCTAACTAACCTAAGGACATCACACACATCCATGCCCGAGGCAGGATTCGAACGAGCGATCGTAGTGGTCGCGCGGTTCCAGACTGTAGTGCCAAGAACCGCTCGGTCACTCCGGCCTGCTAATTAATTAGGGTTGTTGAATGTTCTCCGGAGGGATACAAAGCCAAATTACGTCCAGCTGTAGACGTATATTGTCAAAACCGTGTGCTGATTGGAGATCCCTGCTCTTGCTGCTCCAAAATTTCTCAATTGGGGAAAGATGCGGAGACCTTGCTGGTCAAGGTACGAATTAGGAAGCACGAAGACAAGAAGTAGGAACTCCCGCCGTGTTCAAGCGGGCGTTATCTAGCTGCAGTGTAAGCCCAGGGTGGCTTGCCACGAAGGCTAAGAAAATGGGGCCTAAAGTATCTTAGACATACCAGCGCTGCTGTGACGGTGCCGCGGATGTTAACCGAAGGGGTCCTGCTATGACAGGAAATGGCACCCCAGACTCCTGGTTGTTGGGCCATATGGCGGGTGACAGGCTGGTACTGTACCAGTGTAGGGGGCGTCTCCAGAAACGTCTTCGCTGGTCATCGACGCTCAGTTCGAAACGGGACTCATCACAGTAGACCTATTCAGTTCAGTGAGATTCCAGCCCCAAGACATGTCTGGAGGCGGGTGTGCCGGTCGGAGTGGCTTTGCGGTTCAAGGCGCTACAGTCTGGAGCCGAGCGGCCGCTACGGTCGCAGGTTCGAATCCTGCCTCCGGCATGGATGTGTGTGATGTCCTTAGGTTAGTTAGGTTCTAGGCGACTGATGACCTCAGAAGTTAAGTCGCATAGTGCTCAGAGCCATATGAGACGGGTGTGACACCTGTGCTATTGTGACTTGTCACCTGCCATACAGCGCGACAACCCGGAGTGATTGTCTGAGGTGCCATTTCTTTTCATAGTAAGTAATACCCCTTGGTTGTCATCCGTGGCAACTTACTGCAGAACAGTTTGTAGACCATATTATACGCACCGTCTTGTTGGCCTTCAAATCAAGCATTACATTTCAACAAGATAATGTTTGCCCAACACGGCGAGAGTGTAATTTTTCTTCTCAGTAACCATAAGTAGGAGGGACAAGCTTTACTTTAATTGACTTTGGAGAATTCGGCCGTGAGTCTAGTTAAGTTGACCGCCTACCTCAGGAGCAGAAGTGTAAGTAGCGCGGCTAATGTCGAATTGGAGTATCTGAGAGGGAAAATTTTGTTGTCTGTCTTCCAGTGATGACATGTCACGGGATGTGGGTGCCTCTTGCCGATCAGCTGCTATGGTATGAGTCTCAAACGAAAGTAGTGTGCATCCGTGAATGTGCGTTAAAGAGACTACCATCCTCAAATGCATAGGATACTTGTAGCAAGAAGAGTGAAATTAAGTTATGGCTATTATAACACAACTAGTAGAAGAAAAATAACGTTAGAAACATTTAGTAAAAGTTTGTGGTCGTGTCTCATACTGCATAATCCGTTTAATATAAGTAGAATTACTGTTATTAATCAATTAATCGTCCACTCACGCAGGGAAAAGAATGCTTCATCAGGCAAATACAGTGTCAGAACTGTGAGGTCGCTAAGGGTGACAGCATCTTGAGCAAACAACTGTCGACACTAAGTGTTTCATGGTACCGACTTTTAACGATCACTACTTGGGTGCCGGCAGCCAACTACCAAGCCCTTACTATAGGTAGCTTATTAGGGTCTCGTAACACATTAATTTAAGTGAGCCGGCAGCCAACTACCAAGCCCTTACTATAGGTAGCTTATTAGGGTCTCGTAACACGATAATTTAAGTGAGCTACCAATCTATATTAGTAATAAAGCTGTAAAACTTCGTGTCTGTCTGTTTGTTTTTGAACATGTTAATCTCTAAAACTACAAGATGAATTTCCTTATGTTCTCCATTGATGACTTCACTGTAGCTTGGAGTAAGGCACACGCTTTATTTCGTCAAAATTAGATAACAGGAAAAACAGATATCGTAATTTAAAATTGTACTACGATTTTCTTGCCTGTCTATATATCTGTTTGAACACGCTAATCTTCAAAACTACGGCACTATTATACATGGATTTCTCTCAGATAGAACTTTACCTAACATGACATAACGTAACGTATTTCAACAAAATACAATCACAAAAAGAAGGTATCAACACATATTAAAAAAATGTCTCAGATCTCCTCCGAAATCAGTGGATCGATAGCCAACAAACTTCTTACACATCATTTACTGTATGATAAGAATAGTTTTCGGGATAAGAACCATCTCTCCATCAAAGGAGTGTAGGTAGGGGTTAAAAAGAAGTGTAGGATGTCAGCCGAGTACCTAGATTTCGTTCATCCAGTATTTGAGAACGAGAGCATTTAGACTTGAAAAAAACTTTGCACATAATTTCAAAACTTCATGGAAGTTCTTCCTGCATGCAGCCCCACAAAATGATGAAAAGGAAAAAGTTTATCGCTTACTTCATTTTCTCTATTCATGCAGTAAAACTGTCGCATCGAGCATGGCATCAAGATGTTTAAATTTTTTACTTCTTTGCCGCTAAGTCTGTTCGCAACACATTTAGCAGACAGTATCCACACATTCCACTGAATGTACCTACAAAATTATATCATTGTACGAAAACAAGAGAGCAGAGGAGGAGAAAATGGACACAGAAAGGAAAGAGGAAATGGACAAAGAGAGAGACAGACAGACAGACAGACAGAGAGGGAAAAGGAGATGGGGAGAGATACGGGGAAGGAGAAGAAGGACGACGAGAATCGAAATAAATACGTACGCCAAGATCTCCGGGTACTCAGTAATGTACCACTCGGGATGTCGCACCATAACGTCATATTTGCTCCTGAACAAAACCGATTGACATTCACTGACGTAGAAGACAGCGAAACTAGGAACACATGATGTTTTTTGGTCGGTATTTCACTGTAGTGACTTTTTCTAGAGTCATATGAAGGAATGGGTACTAGAGACCGCTATAAACAAATCTGCCAGTTTCTACAGTTTTTGATGTTGTTAGACATGAGATTGCGTTTTGCGCAGTAGTTGTAAAGATTTAATCGCTGTGTAATACATAAAACCTGTTTGGAATATACTGTTAATTCGTCAGTCACAAAATTTTATAGCAGGTAAAATTCTTTGTATTTTCGAAACAAATTACATAATGTGTGGACGGTAAAGCAATACTCAGTTGCTCATGCACCATTTTGTATCTTGAAACAAAAGAATATCTTTCATCATGGAAAATAAGATATTTGCAAATTAATTGAGTTTCGTGTATGTCTTAACAATTTTATCTGGCTTGAAAATTGAAATTAGTGTTTGTTCCCAATAGCTACATGTTCAAAATGTATTTCACTTGTAACTGACTTCTTATAGCATTTCAGCTTAATTTGATTTCACTTTTTGATCACTGTTGTGTAGTAGAGAGATAATGTAAGCGATAGACAACTAAATGCAGTAATTATAAGACTTTCTCGATTGCAAGGCATTTAATTTCAGTCGAACAATTATTACTGGGTACATGACCATGTTGTACCTTGGTAGATGTTTTTACATTTGGAAAACCTTAATCCTCCGTAGCAGTTTCTTTTAAGTTCTGAAAAGACTGTAGCGCGTAAAAAATAAATTCCATTACTTAGAAATGGAATAACGGAATACATTGAAACTCTGTTACAAAGCTGGTTGGAGACGACATTCTGAAAACTGTCCCAAGGTACAACACACTCCTCTACTTATACTGTACCATACCATTTTACGTCTTTATCAAATCTTTGCCAGGTTTTATGGCCGGCCGGAGCGGCCAAGCGGTTCTAGGCGCTTCACTCTGGAACCGCGTGACCGCCTTGGTCGCAGGTTCGAATCCTGCCTCGGGCATGGATGTGTATGATATCTTTAGGTTAGTTAGGGTTAAGTAGTTCTAAGTAGTAGGAGGCTGATGACCTCAGATGTTAAGTCCCATAGTGCCCAGAACCATGTGACCCATTTTTTGACCCAGCTTTTATGGTACTCAACATTTGTCTGCCAAATGCCTTGCTGAGTTATCTGTTACTCTCAGATAATAGTCGTGCAAGTTTTCCTTATCCTCAGTCACACTGCCTATATCTATAGAAAAACGTATTGCTATTCCGATTGCAATTTTGTTGCTGTTCAAAATTTATCTTTCATTTACATCATCTCTTCTTTGGCATACAATTTAAAATGTAATGGAGATGATCTTACACCCTGTCCTTCCCACCGAAACTTATAGGATCATGAGGATTTAGTTTTTTTACTTATTTACTTATTTATGTTCTTTCCAACAGACCTGTGAAGAATTCGCATGTTCTGCACTGCGTTTTGTTTTTTGCCTCATCCAGTAACACATTAGATTTTGTGTAACTGAGTTTGTCACCATGTTGCAACTGAGGCTGACGTGTTATATGTGTATTTATTTGGCCACGAATCAGCTTTTGGCTTGTAAAGACATTTTCAGGTGACAGCTAAATGTGTCAAATAAAATATAAACATGCTGTGTGACTTACACGGATATTATTTGTGCTGAAGATAAGCTGGCCAACGGAAATCACTTAGTAGCTACAAAGCCTGTTGTTCAATTCTATACATTGGAAACATTTCAAACAACTTTTCAAAAAAAGGTAAGGTCTGGCAACTTCATACCTATATCTTATAATATCAACAACATCTCCGAAATTTGTTCAATAATACACGAAAATTTCAAATGTTGACAGATTGTAGCGTATATAAAATCACTTGCAAGCAGTGTGAAGAAATATATATTAGTCGGTCAAGCAAAGCTGTTGCAATAAGACGACTTGAACATGTGAGAAAGTGGAGATTCAACCTTTGTTGATCATCTGTTAGACGAAAACCATTCATAAGATGCAGAACGCGAAATTTTAAATTCTTTTAAGACAAGCAGAAAGATGACCCTACTGAAAACAATGGAAATCTCGTATATATTACACAGTATGACGGCTTAACATTAAATGATCAGACTTAATTTCCACTTGCCATTTTGTGAAGTTAAGTTTTCGTTACAAGTATTAGATTAAAAATGTAAATTCATCTTATTTCTCATCATTTTTAAATGTTTCTCCACCTTAAATACCTGTTTACCCCTTGTTTTGTTAATGCAATTATTTCTGTGTAATAAAAGGTAACATTTTCCTACGGGAAGATCGTGCCATTATTCTATCTTCTGTAGAAATAATATCTGTGTAAGTCGTATATCATGTTTATCTGTTCTCAAGATAGCCTGAGGAGCTGAAAGCTGGTTCGTCAGCAGATAAATATAATTCAGCAGAAAATTAGGAATTATTTTCCTCTTTAGCATTATCATTATGTTGTTCCAAGCACCGACGGAAAATTCAGTTAATGTTGCTAAACTGAATTATTTCGTTAATTTGCTGGAAAAGGTCGTTTAGAAAAGAGTACGTGTGTGTAAAGATGTATTGTCCACTATCATTAATAATGTAATGTCCATGCAAATTATTATGCGTCATATTTGCAATAAGACGATTATGCAAGTTATGTGTCTCCTTCATAGTTTCAGCACTGAATGGACTTGGTTGTCACTAAGTTATGCACGGTTTTATGGAAAATCTTTGATGCCCGTTACTTTTGTCAAATGTATGTCTAAGAGAAAACCAGATTCGTTGTATTTTAGAGGATTGGGATTTGAGTTCCTTATCAGGAGTGTATACTGCAATTCACAGATCTGTGAGCTGTCAGGTACTCGTGGCTACACAGATTACGGATGTACTTAAATTTAGATTGTCTCTGACAGAGGCTCTTTGGCTAGTCCTGAAAGAAAGACGAGGCCGCTGTTAGAAGTTCAGTGTAGCAGCTCAATCCAAGCAAAAACGTACAAACCTCATCCAGTAGCACATCCGGTCAGCGTTACGATAGGTTTGATCACAGGCCCAAAATGGCTGACATTTTTTCGCCGCAAACATGTCAATATGAACACCTCAATAAAAGAACTAACAGGTTGTGCGAAGGATAAACTGCGAAAGGAACAGAGTTTTTCAAAATCTTTGATGTGAAGCACCAACTCTCTGCATTCCAGAGACTATCAGTTTGTTTTCATTATTAGGTTTTTACCTCGAAACGTGACTTGCAAACTGTGTAACATTTTACTAGCATTTATATGAAATGAAAATGAAATAAATTTTTATTCTTTGCTGTTCCCCACAAAGTTAAATGTGTCGCATCAAGTCAAAAGATAATTAAGCAGAAATAGAACCTGATACACACAATAGTCCTAGTAGTTTATCTGTTAACTTTTGAATAAAAAAATAGTATTTTTAACGACTAATTAGAAATATTTAAAAAAAATTCAAATTACCTCACCATTTACTTAAAAATGTGTTCAAGATGGAAGCGGTTCAACCTTCATGAATACGAAGTTTTTAGTTGATTTAGAACTTTATTACTGCCATCTTATTCTTGTCACTTTGTCGCCTACACCGCAGTCTTATCATTATTTGTGTGGAACAATATTTTACATATGATATACAGTGTGTTTATAATTAAACTGTCGCTACTTGAGCCAGTGTAGACGGAAAACTTTTCCCCATATGGATGTCCAGTTTTATAGAAATAACGTTTAGGTTGTACGCTACTGGATTTGCATTTTTAGTAGTGTTTAGTAGTGTTAGTGTCATAACTTGCCACCAGGGCCGGTACAGGTATTACGACATAGCATTGAAATACAAGCATCAATGTGAAATACAGATGTACACAGTCTACATCTACATCCATACTCCGCAAGCCACCTCACGGTGTGTAGACAAGATGAGCAGGGCTTTGCTCTTAAAGCTGTTTTGTCAATGCAACAGCAATAGTGCCGTTACTCTTCGCAAATACTGATGCAGTAAGTCTTCTTTCCGCGTCGGGGTTGAAGTACATGAATCGGAAGTTGGTGCTGAATGTCGATTTTGGAATTGCTGCTGGGAGAGACCGACAGTCAATCACGCCACGGATTTTTGTTGACGTTACTATTGCAATAGCTGAGAATATTGAATGCAAGGTACGATGTTCAAGCAATGCCCGAGCTGTGTCGGCGCAGCTGAACATAGCATGGTCCCCCGTTCGGAAAGTGCTGCGAATAGTGGCGAAGTGGTACCTCTATCGCGGTTCCACGCTGTCGTGGATGCAGACAAACGTCACACTGAGCAACATTTGTAACCTGGAATGTAAATGTTGTTGCGCACGGTGTTTCTTGAAATTTGAATATAACCACAATGTAGTTTAAGACTTTCTGTATACAAATATCGACATTTACATAGTCTATCTGCAAACCACTGAAGTGCATGACAGAAGGCACCCAGCGTGATGAAATAAGTTAGGATTATTTCTCGTTCCAAGTGCATATGGAGCGCAAGTATACTGATTAATCGCTTGTGAGTGTGCTGCAAATAGTCTACTTTTGTTCTCACGGTCTCTGCGGGAGGAAATACGTAAGGAGTTGAAAAATCTCTCCTGCTTCTTGACTAAAAAGCAAAAGTCTCTGAGACGACGTGTAAAATTATTACTCAAAATCCATTATTTCTTACAAATAATTAGTTTCATCGATGATGATATCCGGCCGCTGTGGCCTAGTGGTTCTAGACGCTGCAGTCTGGAACCGCGCTGCTGCTGTTGCGACCGCACGTTCGAATCCTGCCTCGGGCATGGATGTGTCTGATGTTCTTAGGTTAGTTAGGTTTGAGGAGTTCTAAGTCTAGGGGACTGATTACCTCAGATATCAAGTCACATAGTGCTTGGGGCCTTTTGAACAATTTTTGGATGATGATAGCTGGACTGTACAAAAGCTATATTAACTCTAGTTGATCCTGTGCGCATTTCTTCACTTTACTACGTCAGCAAAGAAAGCCGTGATGTCCACTGCGACATACCCAATACTTTACCAGTCGTACACCGACTCTTCCGCCTTTCAACGGATGTGTCTGCGTTTCACCTTCCGTCCGTCTCCTCTATCTCTTTCTCTTTCTCTCGTCGTCATTCTCTAAAAAAGGGTAGGGGGAAGCTGCTCGGTGGAGAACCTCAGGCGTGTGAGTGCTGCTGAGCATCGCCGATACGGTGGCAGGTTGTTAGCAGCGATCGTTTTATTGTCGACAGTGCTGAGCGGAGCGGGTGTCGAGGACACCTCTAGTGCGTCCTGAAGAAAGGGTGGAAGGGCGCGCGCGCGCACGGTTTAACGAGTCTTGGAGCACTACGCCAGCAGGAAGTAGATGAGAGAACAAATTGGCCGTGGCCTGTTGAGAAAGCCCAAACGAAGCACTGGATGTCAATCTCCGGGATACGAATTCACTTGTGAGGGTGTTACTAGTGTCAGTAGGCTGTTTAGGTTTTTATATTGGTAACGCCACGTAGTGCTCTGTATGAAAATCACTGGTTGTGCTGTGTGCAGTCTGTGCCTGCTTTGCATTGTTGTTTGCTATTGTAGTGTTGGGCTGTTGGCTGTTAATAGCGCGTAGCGTTGCGCAGTTGGAGGTGAGCCGCAAGCAGTGGTGGATGTGAGGAGAGAGATGGCGGAGTTTTGAGAGCGGGTGATCTGGACGTATGTCCATCAGAGACGGTAAATTTGTAAGACTGGATGTCATAAACTGATATATATTATGACTTTTGAACGCTATTAAGGTAATTACTTTGTTTGTTCTCTATCAAAATCTTTCAATTGCTAACTATGCCTATCAGTAGTTAGTGCCTTCAGTAGTTTGACACTTTTATTGAGCTTGCAGTTGTGGCGCTCGCTGCATTGCAGTAGTTCGCGTAACGAAGATTTTTGTGAGGTAAGTGATTTGTGAAAGGTATAGGTTAACGTTAGTCAGGGCCATTCTTTCGTAGGCATTCTTGAAAGTGTGTCAGTTTAGTGTTGATCAGGATAATTAAAGAGCGAAATGTCTGAGTACGTTCAGTTCTGCTCAGCTGTTAGAAAATCAAATAACTAAGAGGTATATCAGCAAAATAATTCATAATTTTTTCTAAGGGGACGTTTCATATGTCGACCCTTAGCCGAGGATACCTGACTGGAATCTTCTGATTTTTTCTTGTAGTTTGTGTAATTAGTGTAGCTATTGTTTATTGCTAGCGCGTAAATATAGAGAGAATTTCCTTTGTAGTTGTAGTTTTTCAATGTTGTACAGTAAAACAGTTGTGGCATGCATGTAGATTTGCACCAAGTATTTCGCAGCTGCGCTTGCTATTAACTAGATATTATTTTCAGTGCTATGTTAATGTATTTTCTTATTTTAGTCTTAAAATTGTGTTTTTCTCTGTTATCGTGTGAAATATTTTGACAATAATGGCGTGTGAAAAACTTAACACTAGGCTCCAAAGTAAAATGAGAAATGACAGTGAAGACGAAAGCTGTGTGTTGGCGCCACCGTGTAGAGAATTAACAAATGTCCAAAGGAGTAATTTGGTAAATGTGCATAGGGAAATGGAGCGAGCTGCAAATAATGGTGTAGACAGTGAAACAATTAGTGAACAGGGAAGCATTATCAATCGATCGATCAGCAACAGCTCTTCTCAGGAATCCGGAATGACAGGACACAATCTTGCAAATATTGTAGATTCAGGTTTTGGGTCCTCGCCGTTTTCTCAAATAAGTCGAGACACATTTGCTGCTTTTCAAAATGCGAATATTGCAGGTTCAAATGCATTTCTGAATAGCACTGAGGAACATGTTTCAGACACCAGTGTATTGTTCTTATAGTTAATGCAACAAATGGGACAAAGGCTACAAAAGTTGGACACAATGCTTGAACAAAATCAGAAACAAATGGAACAAAATCGAAAACAGTCACAGCAACAAATAGAACAAAATCAGGCACAAATTAAAGAAACACTTCAACAAACACGTGAAGATTTAACTACTGAGTTATATAACACCGAATTGAAATATCAAAAAGTCTGTAATGACGTAAAAACACTAATTTGTGAGCATTTTCAACCTATTTTTTCGCGGCATGAAAATGCATTACAGAATCACGAAGCAGCCATAAAACAACTGCAAATTATTGTTCATGAAAATCACGAGACCTTGCGGGCTAAAATTGACTCACTTTCATCTACCGATTCGGTTAGGCAACTTGCAAAAACTCAGGAAATCTTAAAGGGCACAGTAGATACTCTGAAAATTGGTTCAGAAAGACACATGGAGGAAATCAGTTCATTATCAGAGAAAGTAGTTGAACTTGCAGATCAGCTAAATAATTTATATGCGAAGGTAGATGATACTCTGAATGACACAAGACCGGTAGTCTTAAATAACACAGAGGAGTATGAAAAAATTAGAAAATTCAAACAAAATCAGGATCAAATCAATGCACAGTACAAAAGAGAAATCCGGGAAGTACAAGATCAGTTAGCACTAGTAATACAAGAATTACATATTTTAGAGGACACTCGCGCTCCAATACAGGAAGAGGGACAAAGAAATACGGAACAGCCACAAAATAATAACACAAGGCACTTCGGAAATTATGAAAGAAATTGGCAAGGTAGACCGAAGTTTGAGGTGGAACCGCCGAAACGAAGTAACAATGACCGATATGCGACTTGCCGACATGATGATTTTGACTATAAGCTGTTCATTACTACACGTAAATTCAAAACATTTAAAAATTCTGGCAACGACATTCATCCATAAGCATGTCTCCATCAATTCTCTCATTGTTTTCCTCCCAATTGGTCATTGGAGCACAGGTTAGAATTTATGTGTGGCTACTTATAGAATGAATCAGCTGTAAGAATGCGATCGGTCATTCACAATTGTCACAGTGAAGGAGAATTTTATCATGCCTTCCTCTCAGCATATTGGTCTCAAGCTACTCAAGACCGAGTAAAACATACCATCACAATGATGAAACATTTATAACAATCTGAATTTTCCAGTCTTGTCAAATATTTCGAAGACATGTTACATAAGAATCAATATCTTTCAAACCCATACAGCCCCTCAGAACTCATCCGCATTTGCTTAATCAAACTACCTGAACATTTACGACGTATTATTTTGGCGGGATGTTGCAAAGACGACATTGCACCTTTTCAGGGACTGTTACAAGAATTGGAAATTGACACTGACAATCGCGGAACTCGAAAATAGGAGCACAACAATTACAGGTCACATATGTCACAATTCCGCGACGACAGAAATAATAACTGGACACGACAAGGCTATTCTTACAACGCAAATTGTGACCAAAACAGACACTGCCCGTATGGCAACTGTTGGCAGAATAGTAATAATTACAGGGAAAGATCTCATTTCCATAGTAGTGAAGTCATCAGAACTGGCGAGATTCTAACAGGGCAGGGCCTTCTCGTCAAGGTGAATTTGTAGAAGTTAGGTCTCCTAATCCTAATAACGATGCGCGCCAACAAAGACAATGACTCACACCGCAGGCAGCCACGTGCGCCGGCTGGCTCAGAGAAAAATAACATAGACGTTAACCTTGAAAAAAATTTTAGTATTCCTAAAATCTCCCCCACGAACCATGGACCTTGGTGGGGAGGCTTGCGTGCCTCAGCGATACAGATAGCCGTACCGTAGGTGCAACCACAACGGAGGGGTATCTGTTGAGAGGCCAGACAAACTTCTGGTTCTTGAAGAGGGGCAGCAGCCTTTTGAGTAGTTGCAGGGGCAACAGTCTGGATGATTGACTGATCTGGCCTTGTAACAATAACCAAAACGGCCTTGCTGTGCTGGTACTGCGAACGGCTGAAAGCAAGGGGAAACTACGGCCTCATTTCTTCCCGAGGGCATGCAGCTTTACTGTATGATTAAATGATGATGGCGTCCTCTTGGGTAAAATATTCCGGAGGTAAAATAGTCCACCGGGCGGGGACTACTCAAGAGGATATCGTTATCAGGAGAAAGAAAACTGGCGTTCTACGGATCGGAGCGTGGAATGTCAGATCCCTTAATCGGGCAAGTAGGTTAGAAAATTTAAAAAGGGAAATGGATAGGTTAAAGTTAGATATAGTGGGAATTAGTGAAGTTCGGTGGCAGGAGGAACAAGACTTCTGGTCAGGTGACTACAGGGTTATAAACACAAAATCAAATAGGGGTAATGCAGGAGTAGGTTTAATAATGAATAGGAAAATAGGAATGCGGGTAAGCTACTACAAACAGCATAGTGAACGCATTATTGTGGCCAAGATAGATACGAAGCCCACACTTACTACAGTAGTACAAGTTTATATGCCAACTAGCTCTGCAGATGACGAAGAAATTGAAGAAATGTACGATGAAATAAAAGAAATTATTCAGATAGTGAAGGAAGACGACAATTTAATAGTAATGGGTGACTGGAATTCGAGTGTAGGAAAAGGAAGAGAAGGAAACATAGTAGGTGAATATGGATTGGGGCTAAGAAATGGAAGAGGAAGCCGCCTAGTAGAATGTTGCACAGAGCACAACTTAATCTTAGCTATCACTTGGTTTAAGAATCATGATAGAAGGTTGTATACGTGGAAGAACCCTGGAGAAACTACGAGGTATCAGATAGATTATATAATGGTAAGACAGAGATTTAGGAAACAGGTTTTAAATTGTAAGACATTTCCAGGGGCAGATATGGACTTTGACCACAATCTATTGGTTATGACCTGTAGATTAAAACTAAAGAAACTGCAAAACGTTGCGAATTTAAGGAGATGGGACCTGGATAAACTGAAAGAACCAGAGGTTGTACAGAGTTTCAGGCACAGCATAAGGGAGCAATTGACAGGAATGGGGGAAAGAAATACGGTGGAAGAAGAATGGGTAGCTTTGAGGGATGAAGAAGTGAAGGCAGCAGAGGATCAAGTAGGTAAAAAGACGAGGGCTAGTAGAAATCCTTGGGTAACAAAAGAAATATTGAATTTAATTGATGAAAGGAGAAAATATAAAAATGCAGTAAATGAAGCAGGCAAAAAGGAATACAGACGTCTCAAATATGAGATCGACAGGAAGTGCAAAATAGCTAAGCAGGGATGGCTAGAGGACAAATGTAAGGATGTAGAGGCTTATCTCACTAGGGGTAAGGTAGATACTGCCTACAGGAAAATTAAAGAGACCTTTGGAGATAAGAGAACCACTTGTATGAACATCAAGGGCTCAGATGGAAACCCAGTTCTAAGCAAAGAAGGGAAAGCAGAAAGGTGGAAGGAGTATATAGAGGGTCTATACAAAGGCGATGAACTTGAGGACAATATTATGGAAATGGAATAGGATGTAGATGAAGATGAAATGGGAGATACGATACTGCGTGAAGAGTTTGACAGAGTCGAAACAAGGCCCCTGGAGTAGACAACTTTCCATTAGAACTACTGACGGCCTTGGGAGAGCCAGTCATGACAAAACTCTACCAGCTGGTGAGCAAGATGTATGAGACAGGCGAAATACCCTAATACTTCAAGAAGAATATAATAATTCCAATCCCAAAGAGAGTAGGTAGATGTGAAAATTACCGAACTATCAGTTTAATAAGTCACAGTTGCAAAATACTAACGCTAATTCTTTACAGACGAATGGAAAAACTAGTAGAAGCCGACCTCGGGGAAGATCAGTTTGGATTCCGTAGAAAAGTTGGAACACGTGAGGCAATACTGTCCCTACGACTTACCTTAGAAGTTAGATTAAGGAAGGGCAAACCTACGTTTCTAGCAACTGTAGACTTAGAGAAAGCTTTTGACAATGCTGATTGAAATACTCTCTTTCAAATTCTGAAGGTAGCAGGGGTAAAATACAGGGACCGAAAGGCTATTTACAATTTGTACAGAAACCAGATGGCAGTTATAAGAGTCTAGGGACATGAAAGGGAAGCAGTGGTTGGGAAGGGAGTGAGACAGGGTTGTAGTCTCTCCCCGATGGTATTCAATCTGTATATTGAGCAAGCAGTGAAGGAAACAAAAGAAAAATTCTGAGTAGGTATTAAAATCCATGCAGAAGAAATAAAAATGTTGAGGTTCGCCGATGACATCGTAATTCTGTCAGAGACAGCAAAGGACTTGGAAGAGCAGTTGAACGGAATGGATAATGTCTTGAAAGGAGGATATAATATGAACATCAACAAAAGCAAAACGAGGATAATGGAATGTAGTCGAATTAAGTCGGGTGATGCTGAGGGAATTAGATTAGGAAATGAGACACTTAAAGTAGTAAAGGAGTTTTGCTATTTGGGGAGCAAAATAACTGATGATGGTCGAAGTAGAGAGGATATAAAATGTGGACTGGCAATGGCAAGGAAAGCGTTTCTGAAGAAGAGAAGTTTGTTAACATCTAGTATAGATTTAAGTGTCAGAAAGTCATTTCTGAAAGTATTTGTATGGAGATAGCAATGTATGGAAGTGAAACATGGATGATAAATAGTTTGGACAAGAAGAGAACAGAAGCTTTCGAAATGCGGTGCTACAGAAGAATGCTGAAGATTAGATGGGTAGATCAAATAACTAATGAGGAAGTATTGAACAGGATTGGGGAGAAGAGAAGTTTGTGGCACACCTTGACCAGAAGAAGGGATCGGTGGGTAGGACATGTTCTGAGGCATCAAGGGATCACCAATTTAGTATTGTAGGGCAGCGTGGAGGGTAAAAATCGTAGAGGGAGACCAAGAGATGACTACAGTAAGCAGATTCAGAAGGATGTAGGTAGCAGTAGGTACTGGGAGATGAAGAAGCTTGCACAAGGTAGAGTAGCATGGAGAGCCGCATCAAACCAGTCTCAGGATTGAAGACCACAACAACAACAACCGACGTATACAACATGATAATTGCTTTGAAGTTGAAAGTCTGCGCACTATAAAGGGTAAAAGATTGCACCACATTTCACATGTAAAACGGTTCATTGAGAGATAATCTGTTTTTAACCTAGTCTTTGATCTAAAATTTTTCACTTCACGTTACTAGTACTCTTTGTCCCACTTAGAAACTGTTAAGATGCAACTATTTTCCAAAGTTAACTACTCTGTTAAGCCAGCTGTACTACTGATTTATTTTTCTTCTTGCAGCACATTGGCTCATATTAGTTATAATGCCGCATTTGCTTTGCTACTTTACATATACTGCTGCTAACTTTGCCAATTTGCATTTTTTTGTCATTGCTGCTTGTGATAATTGTTTTGTGCTGCTGCATTGCCTCATCCCTTAGTTTATGCATCTGAGCTCAGTAGATTTAAGTTAGGTTTAGAGGGGGTACACTATATAAGAAACTAACTATGAAGAATAGGAAGAGAATGCATTGAGAAGTTATATGAAAAATATTTGGGCAAAAATGAGTATTGTACAACGAAAAAAATTTATTTGGAAAGAGAATATGAACAAAATAGTAGGGTTTAGGGACAACAGGTATAGATAGAACCTTATGGGAATAATGAAGAACTTAGGGAGATCTCCAAGAAAATTTTATTTGCAAATCAAATATTACAACTACCGCAGTAAAACAAACCCTGTCCGTTCCGTTTGTGTTATCCTGCTATGTTTTTGTGTACACTTGTGTATTTGTGTTCTTCCTGTCTCTCTGTACTGTTTCATAGAATTTTTTTTTCTTTTCCAGTACTGAGCTACATTTCACTATGATGAGGAATACTGTTATCCTCAAATATAATTTGCGTTAATACTACATTATTTACTTTATAAAGATGTTTAGACATTATTTATTCTGTTTTTTTAATGCTCATGTGTGAAATCAATGTTTCGAAAACTAATCTCATTATTTTATATAATTACGTATGTCATAATTCCTGTAACACTGATGTATATGTCTATTTCTATTCTTTTGTAAAGCTCGTATTATTGCAAGTGATATCTGTACTATTATGTTCTGTAATGATGTATTTTGTACCTTTGTAATTGTATTCTTATGTTGTAAATTTATAATTGTATAGAGACCAGTTCTCCAAATTAAATAAATTGTAAGCATTCATTTCACTGCACTCATTTCTGTTTGTCGTAGTATATGCACAATATGTGAAAAAAAAGACAGTTAGTGCTCGCACGTGTGTTGATAATTCAGCAAGGGACTGGTTAACAGCATTGCTGGTTCTAAGGACACACCAAGAAGTTTTGCGATTTCACAAGTGATGGTTCATAGAATTGCTACATTGTCTGCAAGACTCTTCGATGGTGATTGTGCACCTGCACAGTCGCAGCAGATGGCTGCTGGCCATCTCTACAAGGACTACAGTGGGTCTACACTTTTGATGACTCACAAACACCATTATTTCTACAAGGACTGCAGTGGGTCTGCACCTCTGGTGGCCCACCAATACCATAATCTCTACCAGGAATACAGTGGGTCTGCTCTGTGATGACCTACCTACCAATATTCTTCAAAACTTCGACTGACTCTTCTGTGGGTTTGCTCTGTTGAGGCCCATTACCTGTCTGAATATCAAGAGTCAGCATTGTCTTTCCGTTAGAAGGACTACACTCCTTCTTCAAGACTGCATGGAAATCCACTAGTTTTGTGTGCATTTTCTGTTACTGCTCATACTCTGAGATAAAAAAACTGAAATTTTTCTGTGATGGATGACCAGGACTGTCTTTCTGGACTGTGAGAAAATTTTAGCTTTTGACCAAATTTGTATCAATAAGAGTGTGCATTTGATATCTTAGTTATTATAATTATGAAAAAAAATTCAAATTTGTATTGTCCATGGCTCAAAACTTTTTGTAGAATTTTTGTGGGGAGCATTTGGGCTATGTAAGTAGGCTGTTTAGGTTTTTATATTGGTAACGCCACGTAGCGCTCTGTATGAAAATCACTGGTTGTGCTGTGTGCAGTCTGTGGCTGCTTTGCATTGTTGTTTGCTATTGTAGTGTTGGGCTGTTGGCCGTTAATAGCGTGTAGCGTTGCGCAGTTGGAGGTGAGTCACCACCAGTGGTTGATGTGAGGAGAGAGATGGTGGAGTTTAGAGAGCGGGTGATCTGGACGGTGTCCATCAGAGATGGTAAATTTGTAAGACTGGATGTCATGAACTGATATATATTACGACTTTTGAACACTAATAAGGTAATTACATTGTTTGTTCTCTATCAAAATCCTTCATTTGCTAAGTATGCTTATCAGTAATTAGTGCCTTGAGTAGTTTGAATGTTTTATGGAGCTGGCAGTAGTAGCGCTCTCTGTATTGCAGTAGTTCGCGCAACGAAGATTTTTGTGAGGGCCATTATTTTGTAGGCATTATTGAAAGTCAGACTGCGTTGCGCCAAAAAATATTGTGTGTTACCTTAAGTACAGTCATGTATAATTTTTCTAAGGTAATGTATCACTAGTTCCACAACTTCACACACCATCAACGGTAATCGTAATTGGTTGTAACTGGAGGTCTAACCTTATCAATATATAGCTTCAGCGCAATTCACTTGGCTCCAGACAACTCCTAGCAAGCGCACCATTTTGTCTTCATACACAAGAAAGATCAGCCTTTGTTAGTGCAGCATCTGGAAGGGCTAAATTATTCTCTTTGACATTTCATATTTAACAGCAAGTGAATAATTACTGTAGCTTTATGAGTGAAGTATGACATTAAGTCAAATTTACCTTCATCTCACTGTCGCCGGAATGTCCGATGAAACCTAGCCACCATTCGTTACTTTATTTGTCAATATAGCATAGTTACAAAAGTTTGATAGACAAACATGAAATCTCCAGTTAAACCTAGATTTTCCAGTTTCACACTTCAACAGTTGTGTCTTGTCAGAGACAGAATTCATTTTCACAAGTGCAGATGCATAGTTTCTCATCTGACCGGTGCATACACCCAACTACATCACAGAGGCAGCTCTTTTTACGTGCAGGGGTCCAGACACTGGGACTGTTAGCCACGGTGACGATTTTACAAATATTTCTGAAAAATTTTCTTCGTCATGAAAAATTAACAGGAAGAGATAAACTTCACAGCATTAAAGTTCCGAAGTTCAAAAAATGGCTCAAATGGTTCTGAGCACTTTGGGACTTAACTTCTAAGGTCATCAGTCCCCTAGAACTTAGAACTACTTAAACCTAACTAACCTAAGGACATCACACACATCCATGCACGAGGCAGGACTGGAACCTGTGACCGTAGCGGTCGCGCTGTTCCACACTGTAGCGCCTAGAACCGCTCGGCCACCTCGGCCGGCCAAAATTCCGAAGTCAACGTGGGTATTTCCCCAGATCTACTGAAACCTAACTAACCTAAGGACATCACACACATCCATGCCGAACGCAGTATTCGAACCTGCGACCGTAGCGGTCGCACGATTCCAGACTGTACCGCCTAGAACCGTTCGGCCACGTGGCCGGCCGTTCAAAAGGCTCTGTAAGGATGGACACCTTCTTCCTGAACCATAGCAGTAGAGGTAAGCATCTTACCTACAAATCAGAAGCAGCGTGTCTTGTATCTGTAGCAATGTAAAGCCTAACAACTTTCGTTATACGCAAGTGTAAAAATTTTACTAACCATGTAAATTAAATGACTATACTTACAATTCTCAACGACCTCAACTGTCTAAACATTTCTTCCACTGAGTTTCATTTTAAATGTTGACGGCCGGCCGCTGTGGCCGTGCGGTTCCAGGCGGTTCAGTCTGGAATAGCGTGACCGCTACGTTCACGGGTTCGCGTCCTGCCTTGGGGATGAATGTGTGTGATGTCCTTAGGTTAGTTAGGTTTAAGTAGTTCTAAGTTCTAGGGGACTGATGACCACAGATGTTAAGTCCCATAGTGCTCAGAGCCATTTGAACCATTTTTGAAGTGTTGAAAATGCATCTATCATCAAATATCTCCTTACTCGGTGAAAAAATTATGCTGCAGAGAATGACACATAATTCAGTGTAGCGTATCACTGAACAGACCACATGGACTACATGGAGGCTCTCTATGCATTTTTCGTCCGTAATTTCTTACCAGACCAACGACATAATCACGTTACTGAATCTCCATTAGCGAGAAACCTATTCCGTAGCAAATAAAAAGCTACTTGTAAAATCTGCAGATCGGTGATCAATACTATTACGGGAATCCCCTAAAACTATTTTAAAATGGAGCAACGTCGTTGACATACTATAAAATTTTTGAGTTAAGAATAGTCAAATGGTAGTTCTTTCATAGCTTAATTAAGGATTTTCTATTATATGATTCAAGAGAATTACATACTGAAATTTACGTACAGTGCCACAACTTTCTCTTTCTTAAAGTAATATCTATCTTTGCCACTAGCTGAAGAAGGTAATTTATTCACTCTGTGTGTGAAGTGTCGAGATTCTGTCCAATACAATTTAAAACTCGTAATGTAAAACGTCCAATACAAGCATTGACGTGGGCTATTATCACGTTTCAGAAAACGGAATGAAATTGACGGGCGGAGTTAAAGTACTGCTATAGCGGAAGAGTTCTATGCTTAAGTTCACCCTAAAAATTGTAATTTTTTTTAGCTAATCAAAGGAACAGAGAATAATATACGGAATAAACAACAAGGCAGTAGAAGGCATATAAAGTTGTGTAATGCATATCACATATGTAATAACAATTCTCATGTCGCAAGTGAACGAGATGAATGCACGTGGAAAGCCATCCGTGTATAGCTGATGACGTCGGCTCAGAGGTCGTTGGCTCTGAGGCGATCTCTCTGGGGCTTCACTGCACGAGGCGATCAAAGGAATGGCTTCTTTCTCGTGAAACGTTGTTGTTGGCTGCTGAGATCTCATTTCTTGGGAAGGTATCTGTATTCCATCAACCCAGCCGTGGGCATGAATCCAACAAATTCGATTTACAGAATCGAAAGCGGCGGATGCCGCGTCTCTCGCCTTTAGCTTCTGCGCAGCCAACTGCTAAACAAACGTTTCCCAAATGCCGTATATTTTTGTTGTAATGTACCCTACCTTCCAAACTTTACAGAACAGGTTCGCATGAGAGCTTCTATGAAGTTTGGAAGGTAAGAGACGATGTACTGGCAGAAGTAAAGCTGTGAAGACGGGGCCTGAGTCGTGATTGGGTAGTTCAGATGATAGAGCACTTGCCCGCGAAGGGCAAAGGTCCCAAGTTCGAGTCTAGGTCCGGCACACAGTTTTAATGTGCAAGGAAGTTTCATACAGTGTACAGGTTTTCAGTTAAAAGGGAGTGCGAGAAAGAAAATGCTGTGCTGTGCTGTGAAGACGAGTAGTTTATTTTTCCTCCACTTATTCACTTCCAGCTGCGACAGTTGAGCTTTTCGACATTTAGTCTAATTGTTTCTCCTATATATATTACAGTATTTCTCTTTACAAGTAACTTTTGTAAGAAAAAATTGTATTCGCAACAATAAGCTGATTTGTTTTCTTTCTCGATGACGGTTTTAAAAGAAAACAGGAAAGTTCTATTTATGGCTTATCTGATAAGATTAGACTACTACTAAGGAATCTGAGTCATTCGAAATTTCGTAATCCTACCCGTTCGCAGATCAAACTATGCGAAATACGGCAATCGACGGTACAACCTCACATACCCAGCAGTTAGAAAGGTCTCTCTCTCTAGCTCAGAACACCAATGAGTTCAACTCATTTACCGTTTCTTTCAAGCGAACTGAATTCCCAGTTGTGGTTTCGCTTGCAATAGCAAAAAAGAAAGTTGAGGGTCAGAAAGAGAGGATGAAATTTTACAGAGATGGATGGGGGGATTAAATGGACAGAGACAGGGTATGGAGTGTTGACAGAGGGAGGGAGGTGGAAGTGGTTAACAGACAGAGTGGAGAAAAGGAGATTAGAAAGTGTATCGAGTTCCCATACATATACTGATCATCCAGAATATTATGACCACCGACCTACTACCGATATAAACCCGTCTTTGCGATTGCGCTGTCACCTGGCGAGGAATGTCTGCCAGTAAGACACAAGCACTGTGCATGTACTATTAGTGAGCGTACTGTCCGTGTGTAGAATGGGGAAAGAACGCGATCTGTCTGAGTTTGACAGAGGGTTTATTGTGATGGTGCGGAAACTCGGTACGACCATATCGAAAACTGCATGGCCTGTCAGATGTTCTACGAGTGTTGTGGTGCGTGTCTTTAATACGTGGCGAAACAGACGTCGTGGGGTATGGCGGCCACCCCTCATTACAGTTGTCGGATGTCGCAGATTGGGCAAATTGGTAAAACAGGACAGACTTAGAATTGTGGTGGAATGGTTCAAATGGCTCTGAGCACTATCTGAGGTCATCAGTCCCCTAGAACTTAGAACTACTTAAACCCATTTAACCTAAGGACATCACACACATCCGTACCCGAGGCAGGATTCGCACATGCGACTGTAGCGGTCGCGCGGTTTCAGACTGAAGCGCCTTGAACCGCAGAATTGTGGTGGAAGTAACATCAGATTTTAATGCTGGACAGAACACAAATGTGTCTGAATGCACAGTACACCGAATACTCCAAACGATGGGCCTCCGCAGCCAACGACCCATCCGTGTGCCAATTTTAACACCACGACATCGGCAACTATGACTGAAAAGGGTACGCGACCATCGTTACTGGACATTGGCGCAGTGGCACAGCGTTGCACGTTCTAAGGAATTCTGATACGTTCTTCATCATGCCGATGGGAGGGCACATATCCGACGACTTCCAGGTGGAAAGCTCTTTGACAGCTGTACCGTTGGACGGAGACCAGCTGGCGGCGGCTCCATTACGCTCTGAGGAACATTCGTGTGGGTATTCATAGGTCCAGTGGAACTTGTACAAGGCATTGCGGCGGCCAAGGTGTATCGTACATTGGTTGGAGACCACGTACACGCCTTCATTACGATCGTGTTCCCCGACGGCAGTGGCATTTTTCAACAAGATAATGCTCCATGTCCCATGACCAGGAGTGTAGTGGAGTGGTTCGAGGAACACAGTGGGGACTCCAGTCGATGCACTCATCCCCCACTTGGCAGATATGAACCCGATTGAACACATCTGTGATGTGACTGAACGTGGCGTTAGACCTCGTCGCCTCCCTCCACGAAATTTACATGACTTCTGTGTACAGATGTGGTTGATACTCTGTCCAGCGTCCTGCTAAGGCGTCATTGCTTCCATGCCATGACGCGTCGCTGCCCTCACTCGTACCAAAGGTGGTCATACCCGTTGTTAGCTAGGTGGTCATAATTTTCTGGATGATCAGTGTACTCGTCTTTAGCAACTGTAAAACGTTGCCAGCTCTTTAGTATATCTTCTGTTTGACTGTACCTCATATTCTATAGTAACATGAATAAATTAAGAATGATCAAACTTGCGTGTAACAGAATAGTAGTTAAAGACGTGCTATTGAAGTGTTGCCTCATGTAAGTACATTAAATCATAATCTAACTGAACACAGAATAGTTTCCAATCATTCTAAAATGAAACTGGAAAGTCCTCACAAAAAAGAGAAAACATGCAGTCATTACGAAGATATTATTTGTTTACAGCGTCTCATCTTTGATTAATTATACTAGTTGGTGACTCTCTGGTCTAGATATCTACAGACATTATATTAGTTGCTATTCAGAGGGGAGAGAGAGAGAGAGAGAGAGAGAGAGAGAGAGAGAGAGAGAAGGTGGCAACATTGTTATCTGTCTGATAGCAGTACCCAAGAAGTAGATAGATTTATAGTAGGTGTTACAGTTAAATATAATGCTGGAGGTAAGTTCGCAATAGAACCACGATAAATGTTGAAAATGTTCAGCTTTACTAAGGCGGTCACTTTTCGTAGAGATACTATTTCTGCTTCACTGTATCGACTAACAGTTTCACAACAAATGTAAGGAAATGGGCTTCTACATATAGTTGCAAGAGATGAGTGGTTGCTAACTATCTGCTTATCTCCTATATATAATATTCATTAACTGCATTAATTTGCCTGTACCAATCCTTTGTAAGGTGGCGTGGTCCCCTGACCTTCATTTCTTACATATTTCGACCTCACCATCGTATTCTGTGTATAAAGACATTTCATTCGAGCCAAAACTCGATAGGTTAGAGTCAATATTATATATTTCTATTTAATCTATAAACAAATCTAATAAATAAATCGCAAGTGCGCACCGAAATCAAAAACTCGAGGCTGGCCTGCACAAACATACAAGACATGACGGCCACAGGAGTTTTTGTTCGGCAGAGGCAACCAGCCCGCTGGAAAGTGGGTGGGTTAGCAGGCAGCTGCGCAGGCGAGCCGACCGCCCATTGACCAAAACAGTTTTTGCCAGAGAAAAGGGATAATGGCCTGAGTATTCACCTTAAAAGCAAATCCCGCTGTATTGTTTGGGAGAGCCCCTGCATCCGCATTTTTTGTCGAACCTAGTGCGCAGTTTCAGAGTTTTCACAAGTGGACAGTAAACGCCTAACGCTGATACTATATATATCCGGATTGGTAAGCCGACTCTCGTGTTTGTAAGAGTAACGCTGATTGGTGGGCTATTTTTGAAGCATTGAGCCGGAGGAGTGACGGAAAGACAGCGCATGCTATACCCTTTCGCTTTTTGCTTGGAGGGAAGTCGTTCCGGTGACACTCTTGTAGTGGGAACAGATAGCGGGAGCGAGTGCGCTCGTGCGTGTAGGCACAGAGTGAGGAACAAAGTCTACTCGGTACCGCACTGAGAGAGCATCTCTGTCGCTAGCGAATCGGAGTGATACCCTATACTGAGTCGCTCGCCATTAAGCGTTTGTTCACTGCGTTGGCCGCAACACTTAATGTGCGGTGTGAACACAGACAAAGTATTAGCACCTGCAAGCGAACTTTGAGTGGCATCACGGTGGATTGGTTATCTGACCGGCGTACCACGCCCATACTTAGATTTGGGGCAGATAGGAGTCCTTGACTTCATCAAGGCGTAGTGAGAGTTCAGTTGGCAAAGGTCAATCCAGATAGAAAGAGATAGTTTTGTTATTTTTCAGCGGCGAGTGACGCAGGCAGCAGTGGTCGCAGCTCACGGTATTGTGCGCTACAGCGCAGGCGAGCCCCATCTTTCCTCCACTTAAAAAAAAAGAAAAAAACTTCATTCCCGTCACTCTATTACATTTCTCACGCGACAGCCTCGACCGTACTTAGAAAAATTCAATCGGATAATTATTCAAGTTGAGTAGGCGCGGATCTCAGCCGTTCTGCTGAGAAAATAACATTCTTAAAGAAAAGGGATAAAAGAGCTTTCCCACATTTTGTACATAAATGTCATTAACAAGATTCCTATCCATAAGAGGTAACCTCCTATTCCGAAAATAACCCGGAAATTTGTCTATCAGATTACAAATAAAAGTTTCACTTGATTTCCTTAAATTTTGGAATGCATAATATTTTATGTTCGTTTAATGTTTTTCTTACACTAACTAGCAATACTCCAGTACACAGGTATCCCACTGGTTACGTAAGAAAATAGTATATTTTTGTGTCTTTTCTTTACAGCGAACGACTCCAGAAGATATTTATTGCTAAAAGTTTTTCAGGAATTTCTTTTTGCTACGTTAGGGGCGTCTGTCTGACTTCTATAGTAGCGTGGGGTGAAAACTGCTTCTAGCAGGAGCCAAAGGATACTTCTCAGATCAATCCGCTGCGCAACTCGTCAACGTAACACCCACACACTACACTGTTGAAGTGTGTCCTAAAAAAAGTGTAATAATTACGTGGAATACCTAAGGAAAATTTCAACATATAGTGTCAATAGTACAAGAAAAATATATAAATGATTAAATAAAAGAGTGACAAACGTAACGGTCCCTCAGAATATTACTGCAGGCTAACTACACTATTAGATTCCACCATCAGTTCATTCACAGTAGAAACACACTAACTTGAAAAGGTGGCCTTAAGCAGGATAGTATTATACACAGTGCTATAAATGCAATCAGAATTAACTGTGTTGGTGGATCAAAAGAAGCGTCCACAGACAATGCTGTTATAAGTGCATTTAGCTGTGCACCACTTCATCTAAACTGCATAAATATCAAACGTTCAACAAATTCAACCAAGTCTCTTTATGCTGTGTTCATTTCACTGTTGGCTTTACTACCATTCACTCTTTACAAAGTCTCTAAATCGCAAAATGACGCACTAAGGAACACTTAGTACCGAATGGGCGCACATCGAAATATCCCTGTCACCAAACAGAACTGAATACGTGCGGCATTCTAGGTACCTGATTATTACCATCTACTTTACCCAACTAGCTACGAACTTCGAATGACATCACTTCCACAACTGCTTCCTCCCTCTTCAACACTGTGGCTTGAACGCTACTATCAACATGTCAGCTCTTAAGTTCTAGACCACTATTCATATACATAGGGTGATACTGTGCTGATGTTACAAATTTTAGTGTATGATTGGGAAGGGTAAATGTATTAATCTGACCTTGGTCCAGAAACGACCGAGTCGAAAGTTATAAGAGAAAACAGTTCTGATATCTCTAACAGTGGAATGCTTGTAACGGTACTGTTTTCATTGTGATTGTAGTTTAGGAAACTTCTAGAGGTGCTAATATGGACCAAAACAAGCAAACAAAATTCTGCTAAACATGGGCTCTAAAATTATACCTTAAGTGCAGGCGTTGTCACTTCGTTTTTCAGAAAAGAAACAATTATGATACAGAGTGATTAGGGTACCCGGCTTCGCTCAGTCAGTTGATAAGAGATTGTGTGGCAGCTGAAATAGAAGGATAAACTTGAAGTATAAGACGGAAAAAGCTTTTACTGGAAACTACTCTAACAATTTACAATACTTGTTTATAGACAAAATTTTCAGTTTTGTTATTCGGGCCATATAGTAACAAATTGTTCGGAATTCCTACTCGAGAGCAAGCTACATATAGTTGACCGTGACAGTAGCAGGAGTCTTTGAGATTGATGCCACAATATTGTACAGGCTGTCCTTGATCTTTGTTAATTGTCAAACTGTAGGCTAGTTTGATTGGAAACTGCAGTATTTAACCTGGAACGGCAGTTCGGTAGAGATCTGTGTTTTATCCAAGGCTAAATAGTGCTTGTCCTTTATAATTGCCAGTCATAAGTTCGGCTTAGATGATGTTATTCGATAACTTTTTGACGATCATTCTTGTTCCATTGCATAGTTTTGGTGAGTTGAGATTTCTGAGTAGTATGATCGGATTCCAATTTTAAGTCGAATGCTATGTAATGGTATTCCTGGCACTTGCAAAGGGTTTAGAAATTCTGTAGGAAATTCACACGTTCTTGAACGTACACCAGCGTGTCGTTCTATTCGTATATTCTCTCTTCACCAGCAATTTTCTTTTGAATATTAAAGTTGATATCGTCGAGAGTACTATTTTTAGTTGCCAAAACTGCCCTTTCAAACAGCCAGTCCGGATTGGTATAGTTGTGAACAAGGCTTGGATAAATTTGGTAGATGAATTCGTTATCGGCAATGGCTACGTTGTAGATATCACTGTTGAGTTTAATGAGCCCGGTCGTCTGGTCAGTAGTATACGTGCCTTCGCCTATTTGTAAAAGTTGTTGAGCAAAGTTTGCTGTTGTTTCGTCTGTCGACAGTTCAACTCTCATTTTTTTTAGTCACAGTATTTGTATGTGATTTTTTAAGCATGCATCCATCTCATCTGCTGGTTTTGACTTTAGAAGAATTGGAAGTGTTTGTCAAAAATCTCCTGAGAGTACCACTTCAGAGTTTCCTGGCAAGTCGTGTAAAGTTCTGTCCATAGCTTCGAGTGATTTTGTATGAATCATTGTCCATTCGACCCAAAAGATAATTTTAGCTTACCTCAGAAGTTCACCCCGTCCAGATGCTCTTGAGTTTTTACATACCGGGAATTCTTCTTTACCTATTCAAAAATGGTTCAAATGGCTCCAAGCACTATATAACTTAACATCTGAGGTCTCCTAGACTTAAACCTAACTAACCTAAGGACATCACACACATCCATGCCCGAGGCATGATTTGAACCTGCAAACGTAGCAGCAACACGGTTCCGAACTGAAACGCCCAGAACCATTTGGTCACAGCGGCCGGCTTCTTCGCCTGTGTACAGTGGTAGTTGTAGGGCGGAATGGGCCATTAGTCCCCCTACCGTAAGTGTGGCTGCAGTGCCGCATGATGCCAGTGCAAGTACGATATGTTATTCAGCACGTATTTCCGCCAGCACTAGTTTTATTAGGAACGTGCGTAAGTAATTCCTCTAGTGTTGCTGTCGATATGATCCATCATAAAGTTGTGAATTTCCTTTTTATTGCCATTGAGGAGTGATTTTTTGAGAGCAACGTATTGAAGTAGCTCGTTAACATTGTAGCTTTTTCCCTTGTAATTTAGGAGTTTGGCACATTGATAACATCTTTCGTGGTGTTTGCATCCCAAATTATACTAAGGTATACTTGTTTATGGCTAAATATATGTCTTCTAGGGGAATGAGTGTTTCATTGAAGATGTCGTTGTTGAATTCGATGGTCAGTTGAGGATCAGCTTGTCGGATCTGATACAGCATGTCACCACTTATACTCTCTTTGAAGGTGTACTAAAGCTGTTTTGGATTCGAAGGGTTGTATTGTACTACACTATATGGAACTGGGGATCTAGAAACGCTCCCGTCGTAGCCCTCAGTGGTTCACATCCCCACAACAGGCAACAGCAGTCCACTCATCCCACTGCCGTCTCACACCGAAACCAGGGTTATTGTAGGGTTCAGCCTCCAGTGGACCCCCTACGAACGTCTCACACCAGTCGAGTATAGCCCCAATTGTTTGCGTGATAGCGTAATTATGGTGTACGCGTACGTGGAGACAGTAACTGAGCAGCAATCACCTGCCTACTGTAACTGAGGCAAATTAAGGGGAACTAGCCTGCATTCGCCGAGGCAGATGAAAAACCACCATAAAAACCATCCACAGACTGGCTGGCACACCGGACCTTGACATTAATCCGCCGGGCGGATTCGTGCCGGGGATCGATTACATGTTCTTAGAATTATGGCGAATACATCTCGCATTTGTTCAGCTGAAGCTATGCGTGAGGCTTCTTGTAGTGTTAATTCCCAGTGGTTCTCGTTTTCCAGTAGTCTTAAGCGTTGGCATGCTTATCTGTTCATCTGGCAACGATAAGAAACTTGTTAATCCCCGTATTTCGTGTAACAACACCCGCAGATAGAAACATTCGGCATTGTTCGTATATACGGTGTATGCTCGGACTAGTGCGCACATTTCTTATAATTCTTGCATGATCTTCCACTGGAATTTCTTATTTTCGTCGTTGACAGATTTTCTTCTTGTGCTCCGTGTATAATAGGTAGGGACGGCGACTTATAGTAATGTTTTCGCGAATGGATCCGTCTGGAACAGTTGGAAAAAAAACTTTTAATGTTGTGTTTTGAGGTGGTTCGCTTGCGGTTTTTCTGGCGATGTCTTTTGTGAGTCAAACTCTCTGCCCATTCTCCAAATGTACTGCTAGATGTTGCACAGTTGGTTCGTGTTTGTGTATGGGAAAGCCGAAAAGCTGTCGCGTTGCTTCGTTACTGTTGATGAAGCTTCACATTTGGTGCAGGAGGATCTCGTCGTTCCTATTTTCTTGTTCGCTGCTCCAACTATTTGAAAAATTCCCATGTCACTCACCTTGTCCACTCGCTTAGTCATATTTGATGAATTTCACTGACCTGCAGTATTCTACGTTCCTGTGTGCTTGTAACAGTTTGCAAAGTGGTATGTTATACGCCACTACCCATTGATTATCTGTTTCCAGATCGTTGCTGCCTTGTATTCGTATTTTTGCTTTGAAGCCACCGTTACTGGGTGACGGTGTTCTGTATTTGGGATAGACATTTACTCCGGTTTGTGTGTCACCCAAGTATGGTTTTGGGTATTTTTATACATTTTCCAGCACTCTTACATGGCGTATTGCGGTTTAACGGCCAGCATGGTTCGTGAATGTCGTTCAGTCCGGATTTTCATGTGGATTGGGATGTTCGACGTGGATAATTTTTCGCTATCCATGGGATGAATTCTCTCTCGTGTAACTATATAAGATTGTGTGAGTGAGGCAGTATTCGTTTTTGCCATTCGGATGTGTACATGCAGCGTCTAACAGTTCCAAAGATGTGCTTTGTGCTGATGATTACAATAAATCTCATTTGCTTCTGTCGGAAAACATGGGCTATTGCGTCCTATCGATACGTGGGAACTTGCCCGTGTCTTAGTTGTTCTTTAATTCCTGGCCACGACGAGCTGCATTTGAATGTTACGAAGAGGTCAGGCCGTCCAAATTTTCTTATGTAGGTCATGCCATCTTTAGCGTATACGTATGATGATTGCTAGATTACTGTTGTTCCAAAGTCCTCAATGTTTCCGTTGCTTATGACTGTGTCTCGGAGGTGAAGGTGTTCTTTCTTGCGAATTTTCTTCTGATTGAATTTTATGTAAAGCATGCTTTCCGCTTCTGTTTTTACTTTCACATCTGCCAGGAATTGTTGGAATAAACAGCGTGTGTTGATAATTTGATTTTATGTTTCATTTTCTCTGATAATTAAGCGGTAAGCATTTAACTCCTTGTAGGTGAATTTTTGATTGTTTCTAAGCCCGTTTTATGTTGAATTTGTTTCACAATAAAATAATACCCATCCTCTCCGTCCATAAATATTAATGGATACTGGTGGGCACCATATGAATGGTGTTTCTCTGCAATGCGGGGTTGTAGTCCTTCTCTTCTTGGTATTAGTTGAAAACAGTGTAGGTTGCAATTTCAACTTTTTTTATTTATCAACTACGCGATTCACCTTATTTAGGTGATCTTAAATTGGTACTTCTTAGGACGAGTCTTAAGACAATGTAGCTAAAGGGCATCGTCGAGTACATCAGGGCAACATCGCCTTCGTTAACCTCAGTAAATACTTTCTAGATTGACGTGAGTGACTCCAAGACCTGCATATCGTGTACGCGTGGGATAGCGATATTCGCATATACAGATAGTAATAACATCGCATTTGCAGGACACGAAAGAGCAATTCACTGGTGGAGACATCAACTGAACACCGGTGATTCATGTGAAAATGTTTCCGACGTGATTATGGCCCCACGACGGGGATAAGCTGTTTTGAACTCGGAACGATAGTTGTAGCTAGACGGAAGGGACATTGCATTACGGAAGTCTTAAGGGAATTCAGTATTCCGAGATCAACAGTTCAGGAGTGTGCAGAGAATACAAAATTTTAGGCCTTACCTCTCACCACAGTTTACGCAGAGTTATCATTGCTAACAGACAAGCAACACTAAGTGAAATGAAGGCCGAAATCAATATGGGACGTACGACGAATATATCCGTTTGGACAGTACTACGAAATTTGGGGTTAATTGCCTATAGAAACAGACGACCGATGCGACTACTTTGCTAACAGCACGACGTCTCCTGGTTTCGCGACAACATTTTCTGGACCCTAGACGAATGGAAAACCACAGTCTGGTCAGATGAGTCCCGATTTCATTTGTTATGAGCGGATGGTAGGATTCGAGTGTGGCGTAGAGCCCAAGAAACCATGAACTCAATTTGTCAACAAAGCTGGTGATGGTTCCATAATGAAGTGGACTGTTTTTCCACGGAGAGGGCTCGGTCCTCTGGTCTGTCCAGCTACTTGGAGGCCACTTGCAGCCATTCATTGACTTCACATTCTCAAACAACGGTGGAATTTTTGTGGATGATAATGCGCCATGTCGCCGGTCAGAATTATTCGCGATTGGTTTGAAAACATCCTGCACAATTCGAGCGAATGACCTCGCCACCCATGTCGCCCTATGTGAAACCCATCGAACATCTATGGAAAGTAATCGAGCTGTCAGTTAGGCAACCCTTTCGAAATTATGGACGGAAAAACCGGCAGCATTGCTCATTATTCTTCAGGGAATCTCCAACTACTTGTTGAGCCGAAGGCAAGTCCAGCTGCTGCACTACGTCGGGCAAAAGAACATCCAACAAACAGTATATTATGAGGTATCCCAAGATTTTGTCTTCTCAGTGTGAAATGGATTTATTCGCTCTACAATTTCCAATTTTTCAGCCAGAAATGGAGAGACAGCAGAGGCTTTTCCGCACATAAACCTGCGAATCTAGTGGGTTAATTTGCAGTACAGACTGATATTGCACAGTTACTGATTGGTCATGATATTGTAATTTACAATAATGTACTACTCAGCTCTTATGGATGATGATAGATCTGGATTATGGACGTTTCTCCAAATGATACTTCACATCACCCACAGGCACATCTCTACACGATTTCTGATATTGAATTTACTCAAGAAAAGTGTTGTGGACAAGAACACGGTAACTGACAAGTGAGTACTTCTGAGGAAAATGTTTTGTAAATTTGGTATGCCATTTAAAAATATGATTTTATAGTATTTAGAATATATTTATGAGGAAACTGATTACTGCTGATTAATCAAATAGTACGTCAGCTACAACGTTAAATCAACCCAGCAGATGTGTGTTACCATGTTTGTCAGATTTTGCAATAGCTTTACGAAAGAAACTCCGTTTATTTGTTTATTTGATTAAATTTTGTGAAGTAACTAAAGTAAACAAGGAAGACAGATCACACATTCATTCAAGTATTAAGGTACGTTGAACAATGTTTTACTCGAGTGTATAATTGTGAATATTAAGAAAAATTTTATTCCAAATGATTTTAGAAGCTTAATTTCAATTAGTACAATGAAAGAAATCGTAAAAATTCTATTTGAGCCCCTATCAAATTACTATATTTTTTTCATAACACTTGTTCCACTAATTAATAATCTAACTCCTTCATCATTTAAACACATTTATTTCGTTTCAGACATATATTTATCACTATTAGCAGCTTTCGGCGCACTTAAACTAATACCGTGTTTCTGAAATATGTTTTACTTGTTCATTCAGACTGGTTTAAGGTCCCACTCTCTTTCCAAAAGTTTATGGTAGTCACCATCAGTATTGTGAACAAGGCTATGACTAACGTACATCTTATACACCAAAATCGCAAGACACCATGTCGTGCGTGATGTAGGGTATCCTAAACCACTTCTAGTCATTTCCTTTCCTGTTCTACTCGCAAAAACGGCGAGGGAAAAACGACTCTCTATACGTCCTAATTTCTGTTATCTTTTTTTCGTGGCCCTAATGCGAAATGTACGTTGGCTGCTGTTCAATCGTTATTTAGTCACTTTCGAGTCCCAGTTCTCAAAATTTTCTCAATAGTCTTCCTCGAAAAGAACGTCACCTTTCCTGCGGGGATTCTCATTTAATTTCCCGAAACATCTACCGCATAATTGCGTCTTGTTCAAACTACCGGTGACAAATGTAGCACCCCGCCTCTAAACTGTCCACATTACGTCGCCTGCTGTAATCGAGTTGATATTTTGCAACTCTGTTTCGAAACATGGCATCTCATATTAATTATGCTATGGACTCATACTCCGGACATTGTAGCACCTACTGCATCGGCATCCCACTTTACGTGCAACCATCTAGGGATGCCCGCATCACAGGATGAATATTCACCAGGAAAACCAACATCGTCTGTGTTGTCAAGACAAAGACCCACCGCCGGCCACAACACACCTGCAGGTCTACATCAACGGCCGCCAGGGACTCCTACCCGTTCGCAGAGCCTGCAGAACAGCTTCACCAGAGGTCGCAGCTAGCCCAGGAACTACTTTGCTACGTCAGGCACGTGATCGCAAATAGTTCCGGCAGATACGTCCGCCAAAGGGCGTTATAAGGCGGCGCACTGCCAGAAAAATGCAGTTCCGTCACCAACGTGCATCCTCTACGACCTCATCCCCTTCCTCCACCATCTCCTTTTCCTTGAACACATCGGCACCGTATATATTGTCCGCCAACCCGATCCCCCCAGCCCCTGGTGTCCCTCTTCCTCTGCAACCATGCCCATTGGCGCAGCTTCACCGTACTGTCCCGCCCTCTCCCCCTCACCACCCCCCCCCCCCACCTTTTTTCTCAATGCAACTACCCATCCCAGATGATGAGCTTCACCCTGACAACTACCTCTCCTACCTTCCTCCTCCTTCCTTCTCAGGTGTTCCTCTTCTCCCCCTTCCCCTCATGAGCTTTCCCCCTCCTACAACCCTTCCTTCTCCTGTGCTTCCCTTCTGTGTCTCTGCACTCCCTCCTGCCTTGTCTTCCCTGTTCATCTACCACCCTGCCCATCTACTGCCTCTAGGTGTGCCCCCTGTCTCCCCTTTTCTTCTTCCTCCCCCCCCCCCCCCCATCCTTCTATCCCTCTTTTCCTCTCCTCTCCAACTTCCAGTCCCTCAGCTGGTCCCTACAAGCGGTTTTTTTTCTATGTGAGTGTTCCATCGTTCCCAGTGGTTTTGTTTTTTAAGTGTCTCGCTCGGTGTGATTTTTATACTGTGGCCAACTTTTAACTTGTGTTTGACTCCTGTGATTTTAAGTGTGCAACAAATTGCCATCTTTGTTCTTTTAACTTTATGTCTACTTTCTAACTGTCCCCAGTGCATCTCCACGTATTAAAACCCTCATCATCTCCATTTGCTGTGTTTTTAATGTTCACCTTTTATAACCCCCTTTTTTGTAAGTGTTCCGCTTTCATGTATGTTGTTAAACCGTTTGGCTGAAGAGCGGTGGACTGTGTCGTTCGCAGCCCTCCTCTGCCTTTAGGGCAGGGGAATGAAATTACAATAGAGGGAAAAAAAGCAAAAGGCAGTTCGACACACCACTCGGCAGGAGGTCCTTTGTTATTATTATTATTATTATTATTATTATTTCTTATTTTGTATTTGTGTCGATCCACAGTTGGGATCGAGTCGGTTGTTCTTTTGGATATTCTATCATTGCTTCAATTTCGTGAGTCCAATAAATGCTTTTGAGTCTTGTGTTTTCCACATACACTCCTGGAAATGGAAAAAAGAACACATTGACACCTGTGTGTCAGACCCACCATACTTGCTCTGGACACTGCGAGAGGGCTGTACAAGCAATGATCACACGCACGGCACAGCGGACACACCAGGAACCGCGGTGTTGGCCGTCGAATGGCGCTAGCTGCACAGCATTTGTGCACCGCCGCCATCAGTGTCAGCCAGTTTGCCGTGGCATACGGAGCTCCATCGCAGTCTTTAACACTGGTAGCATGCCGCGACAGCGTGGACGTGAACCGTATGTGCAGTTGACGGACTTTGAGCGAGGGCGTATAGTGGGCTTGCGGGAGGCCGGGTGGACGTACCGCCGAATTGCTCAACACGTGGGGCGTGAGGTCTCCACAGTATATCGATGTTGTCGCCAGTGGTCGGCGGAAGGTGCACGTGCCCGTCGACCTAGGACCGGACCGCAGCGACGCACGGATGCACGCCAAGACCGTAGGATCCTACGCACTGCCGTAGGGGACCGCACCGCCACTTCCCAGCAAATTAGGGACACTGTTGCTCCTGGGGTATCGGCGAGGACCATTCGCAACCGTCTCCATGAGGCTGGGCTACGGTCCCGCACACCGTTAGGCCGTCTTCCGCTCACATCGTGCAGCCCGCCTCCAGTGGTGTCGCGACAGGCGTGAATGGAGGGACGAATGGAGACGTGTCGTCTTCAGCGATGAGAGTCGCTTCTGCCTTGGTGCCAATGATGGTCGTATGCGTGTTTGGCGCTGTGCAGGTGAGCGCCACAATCAGGACTGCATACGATCGAGGCACACAGGGCCAACACCCGGCATCATGGTGTGGGGAGCGATCTCCTACACTGGCCGTACACCTCTGGTGATCGTCGAGGGGACACTGAATAGTGCACGGTACATCCAAACCGTCATCGAACCCATCGTTCTACCATTCCTAGACCGGCAAGGGAACTTGCTGTTCCAACAGGACAATGCACGTACGCATGTATCCCGTGCCACCCAACGTGCTCTAGAAGGTGTAAGTCAACTACCCTGGCCAGCAAGATCTCCGGATCTGCCCCCATTGAGCATGTTTGGGACTGGATGAAGCGTCGTCTCACGCGGTCTGCACGTCCAGCACGAACGCTGGTCCAGCTGAGGCGCCAGGTGGAAATGGCATGGCAAGCCGTTCCACAGGACTACATCCAACATCTCTACGATCGTCTCCATGGGAGAATAGCAGCCTGCATTGCTTCGAAAGGTGGATATACACTGTACTAGTGCCGACATTGTGCATGCTCTGTTGGCTGTGTCTATGTGCCTGTGGTTCTGTCAGTGTGATCATGTGATGTATCTGACCCCAGGAATGTGTCAATAAAGTTTCCCCTTCCTGGGACAATGAATTCACGGTGTTTTATTTCAATTTCCAGGACTGTACATATTCTGCTAGCGCAAGTACTTCAGTGGCGACGATGATTAGAACAACACAACACCCTCCGGCAGAGGGCCCTACACCCATGGAGGTGGACCCTGCGCCTGCGACCGCCCCTGGTCTCCTGTCAACCACGGCACCGGGGCTCGACATCGACATGGGGCGTCCACTCCACCATGAGGGGGGGCGGGGGGGGCGGTGGCGGTCTCCTGTGGCCACACACATTGGAAATTGTAGCGGCTACTACATCAGCATCCCACTTTACAGCCAACCATCTAGGGATGTCTGCATCACAGGGTACATATTCACCAGGAATACCTACGTCGTATGTGTTGTCTAAACAAAGACTTACCAGCGGCCACAACGTAACACACGACCATGTCTCACCATGGCCGCCAGAGACCACTACCGGTTGTAGCCTGTAGAACAGCTTCACCAGAGGTCGCAGCTGGCCTAGTAACTACTTTTCTACGCCAGGCACGTGATCGCAAATAGTTCCGGCAGATACATCCGCCAAAAGGCTTTATAAGGCGGCGCACTGCCGGCAAAAGGCAGTTTGACGCACCGCTGGGAAGGATACAAGTTGCCGCCCAGGAGAAGAAAAGTTAATGGAGTTTTTTCATCATCTTAACTCCATCCATCAGAATATTCGATTTACCATGGAACTAGAGAAAGATGGTGTCCTTCCATTCCTGGATGTTCTAGTTAAACGGAAGAGTGACGGCTCGTTGGGACGCTCTGTTTACCGTAAGCCGACTCACACTGATTTGTACCTGCATTCTTCCAGTTGCCATCACCCATCCCAAACCTTGAGTGTACTTAAAACCCTTGTGCACAGGGCACACACGGTGTCGGATGCAGAGAATTTGCCTAAGGAACTTGCACATTTAAGAACGGTGTTCAGGGACAATGGTTACTCGACCCGGCAAATTAACAGGGCCTTCGCAACTAGAGCCAGGAACCGGAAAGTGGATAAAGAAGAGAGTGCCCCAGCCAAGTCTCTAGCTTTTCTTCCCTTCGTTGGTAATATCTCTTTTAAAATAGCAAGGATTCTAAATACGTTTCATGTGAAAGTTGTTTTTCGTCCGCCTTCTAAGATTTCAGATTTGCTGATTTCGGTGAAGGATGATCTGTTGCTGCGGAAGGCGAGAATTTACAAAATACCGTGTCAATGTGGTATGGCCTATACAGGACAGATAACACGTACTGTGGAAGAGCGTTGTACGGAACATCAACGTTGCACCCGTCTACTGCAACCCAGTAAGTCTGCAGTTGCGGAACATTGTATTTCTAACGGACATTCAATGGAGTACGACAAAACTTCGATTTTGGCCACAGCAACAACTTTTTGGGACTCCATTATTAAAGAATCCGTTGAAATACGCATTGCTGGAAATTTAATGAACCGGGACAGTGGTTATCAATTGAATAATGCATGGAATCCCGTCATCACAGAAATTTTCTCGAGACGAAGACGCCAGAAGACATCGATACCTGCGGCCAGCGACAATACCGACGGCACCTGAGTTTCGCAGTTCCACCAGCAAGGGCGCTGTTGCTGGGCGGTGTGGTTCTTCTGTCTCCGCGACTGCAACGCATGCGCGGCAGTACTATCAGCGCACTATATAAGACGGAACGGAGAACGTCCTCGTCAGTCCTCGTTCGTTTCACCTGAAGATGGCTGGCAGTTGTCCAGCCGAAATATCGTGCGAAGAAGTTTATGACGACCGGCTGCAAGCCCGAAATCTATTTGAACAATTGATTCCTACTTTTCCTGAATCTATATGATTACCCTTTAATTCAGAATGCATTGCCTAGCAAGTTGTTCTCTATTGTTCCACACTCTAACAGCGCAAGGAAAAACGAACACTTACATCCTTCTGATGTCTGTCATTTATTATGATTATCATTTCTTCCTATGTAGGTAGGCACCAGGAAATTATTTTCACACTCTCTGGAGAAAGCTGGAAGTAGGAATTTCATTCGAACGTCCTGCCACAGAGAAAAATGCCTCCGTGGTAACGGCTGCCATCCCAATTCGTGTATGAGATCCATCACTCTCTCTCCCTATTTCGCAATAATACAAACCCAGCCCTCCTTTGAACTTTTTCGATGTTCTCCATCAGTCTTATCTGAAGCGGACCCCACATCGCACAGCAGTACTACAGAAGAGGGCGGAGGAAGTAGAGTAGTCTGTTTCTTTAGTAAACCTGTTTCATTTTCTGAGTGGTCTTTCAACATACCGAATTTTTTTGTTTTGCTTTCAGCAAAACTTTATACATGTGATAATTCCAATGTATCTTATTCGCAGTTGTAATTCCTAAGTATTTAGCTGACTTTATAGCATTTACATTTGTGTGATCTTTCGTGTAACAGAAACTTAGCGGCTACCTTTTAATAGTTATGTGGATGACTTCACACTTTTCGTGACTTAGTTTCAAATGCCAGTTTTTGCCCCATGCAGATATCTTGTCTAAATCATTTCGCAATTCGTTTTGATCTTCTGAACACATTACGTGACTGTAAATGACAGCATAATCTGCAAAAAAATCTAAGAGGAGTGCTCAGACTGTCTCCTAAATCGTTTATGAAGATCAGGAACAGTAGAGGGCCTGTAAAAGCTCTTTGAGAAGCAGCAGATATAACTTCCGTTTTGTTCGATGACATTCAGAGAGGAAATCACGAACCCAATCTCACAAATGAAACGGCACTACATAGACTTTCAGTTTCATTAGAAGTCGCTGGTGAAGAACGGTGTCAAAATTCTTCCGAGAATCTAACAATATGGAATCAATTTGATGTCCGCAGTCGAAAAAACTCATTGATTTCTGAGGTCAAAGAGCTAACCGTGTTTCACAAGAACGGTATTTTCTGAATCCGTGTTGGCTATTTCTCAATAAATCTCTTTCTTCGAAGTGACTCATCATGTTCTAGCGCAGTATATGTTCCAGAATCCTACTGCAAACTGGCGTTAGTGATGTATGTCTGTAATGCATTGGATTACTCCTATTTCATTTCTTACATATTGGTGTGACTTTTGCCACTTTCCAGTTCTGTGTACGGATCTTTCTACAAGCGAGCTGTTGTACATGACTTTTTAAATATGGAGTATGGAGTAAAAGAAACAAATCATTGATTAATTTCTGTCGTCGGGTGTAGCCTCTACCTGTACCAACGCACAGAAACTACCCAAGACTATAAAGTAAGCTACTTCTGACAGCAATAATCACTCCATCACCATCCTTTCATCATTGGACAGTACAAAAAATTCGACTCCAAAAAAATTGGGACTTTGTACGGGCGCTGATGAGCTGATGACGGCGCAGTTGAGCGCCCAACAAATCAAACCTCATCATCATCGTCACCAATTGCATCACCAGCTATAATTAATATAACCTTCTGAACACGGTTCGGTCTTTTGTAAAAATCACGGTTGAACTTATTTCCCGCTTTAGCCAACTTCCCGTACCTATAATAATTTGAGATTCCTAGCTATTAGCACTTGGAGCTCTGGTTCTTCTTCAACACAGCTACGACAGTCTACAACTACAATATTGATCGTACCTGTTGCTACGCTCTTCCTTTGTTCGTCCTACACCTTTTGAAACTGTAGCCGTTTTTGCACGTTCCCGAGGACCCTCGTACCTAAAAAACCGTCCAATCCGCTCCACACATCTTCCGCTACCCTTATAGCTGCTTCTTGCGTTTCGTGCACTCCTGACCTATTTCGCAGAACCCAGAAGCGCACCACCCTATGGCACAAGTTGAGTAATCTGCAACCTACACGGTCGTAGAGCCGTCTGAGCCTCTGATTCAGACCCTCCAGTCGGCTCTGCACAGTATGACCGAAGTCTGTGCTGTCGACGTGCTGCAGATGATGAGCTCCACCCTCATCTCGCAAACAAGACTGGCAGTCCTTAATACTTATGTTAGCCGCCTGAAACTAGAGAGACCCTCTTCCGATCCAAAGCGACAAAAATGGTTCAAATGGCTCTGAGCACTATGGGACTCAACTGCTATGGTCATCAGTCCCCTAGAACTTAGAACTACTGAAACCTAACTAACCTAAGGACATCACACACATCCATGCCAGAGGCAGGATTCGAACCTGCGACCGTAGCAGTCGCACGGTTCCGGACTGCGCGCCTAGAACCGCGAGACCACCGCGGCCGGCCAAAGCGACACACATCAATTTTACCAACAAGGGATACCGCCTGAGGTTGGTTGGTTGAAACCTGGAGTGACTCCTCCCGGTATGCACACAAAGAGCACATTTGATTCCGTCCGCTTCTTAGTAGCCTTTTCCCTAAGTGGCTCCGTTACGCTAATGATTTCTGACTCATCATCTACAGTACAACGATTGTCTTCTCTCCTTGATTCCCCTAAAACCACGTCACTAGTATTTACATCTTCCTGGTGAGAGTCGACCCTATGTTTACTCCTCCTTTTCTCTTTAAGAAGTAGCACATACTTCATTCATTGCATCAACTTGGATTTATTGGTTATTAGACCTTTGCTCTCTTAATTATACCAATGTAGAATAATAAAACTTGTGTAGCGTGACGTTTATTGGAGGTAGTGATAGGTACTAAGAGAGTAGATGACCGAGGTAGTGAATTGTAAGAGCTCCATTTTATCTAAAAAAACTCATGTTCTTCACCACAACCACTCGTCATTCATGTTGCTTAGTGTTAACTGTTTTTGCAGGACGCTAATCTTGTGTACGTGTAACTCAGTTCAACAACTACGTACATACTCAGCGAATCATCGTGAGGGGCATGGCGGAATATGCCACGTACCGCTATTAGTCATTTCCTTTCCTGTTCCACTCTCACGCAGTGACGGAAAGACGACTGTCGATAAGGCTCCATAATTTTTCGCATCTGATCATAATGGTCCTTACGGCAAATGTGTGTCGGCCGCAGTAGAATCATTCTTCAGTCGGCCTCAAATTCTGTTTCTCTAAATTTCCGCAATAGTGCCTCGTGAAAAAGGCGTCGCCTTACCTCCAGGGATTCTCATTTGAGTTCATCTAGTACTGCAACCTTTAATTAGGCATGTGCGGTGTTTAGTTGTATTTAGGGAAGCTTGTTGCTCACACTGTTGAGCAGCTTCTTACCCTTCGTTCAAATAGTTTTGCGAAAACAGTAGTTTGTATTTTTAAAGATACGCAGCAACGTTCACCAAAAGCTTTAATCACTGGGATGCTGATAACACCCACCCAACATAGCAGGTCGATATTCTGTGGTGAACGGAGGACATCATGATGCTGTATGAGGAGCAACAAAAGTATCTTAGAGGGCTGTTGGAGGAAGTTTTGAATGAAGAGGATAATGATTGTTACATGCTGGAATTTGAAGATTCGGAAGACAATGAAGAAGAGGTGCACAGCAAAGAAAGTGATCCTGCAGCTGATGACGATGCTGGAGAAGATACAACATCCGCCTTCTCGACAGCAACAGAGAAGTTTGTTTGGTTAGATTTAAGTAGTTCTACGTTCTAGGGGACTGATGACCACAGATGTTAAGTCCCATAGTGATCAGAGCCATTCTTTTGAAAGGCCAATTGGCCAGAAATCCAACAGTAAGAATTGAGGGCTCACCAGTAATTCGGCGTCGCAAGACCCGGTATCAGGGAGTGATAATTGATGAAAGATGGAGTTTCGCCAAACACATTGAAACTGCAACTCAAAGATCATTAGAAGCTCTGAACAGTCTCATCATGATAGGACACAGCAGATTTCATCTACCACCAGAACCCATAAAGCTATACCACAACACCATTCTTGCTTCCGTCGTGGGTTACTGATCTTGAGTCTGGGCACATAGGCTCACGAGGGTCGAGCCTGCTATGGCTGTGATGAGGGTTCAACGCAACATGCTTCTGCGCTCCATGGGAGCATAAAGAACATCTCCCGGAGGGGCACTACTAACACTCATGGGGGTGTGTCCCCTGGACATCAAAATCCGGGGAACAGGCGGCCTGGTATTGGGTGAAAAGTAGAAATGTAGAAAAAACTGAGAGCATTTTGGGGGTGCTGGTGGGGGATAAGTCTGCAATTGAAAGAAGAAGAGAAGAGCTATGGCAAGAACTCTGGGACAGAGAGGAAACAGGCAAAAGGACTAACCAACTGCTCCCGAACATCAAAGAACGCCTCCAACTTCCGCATTTCCAACAGAGCAAGGGACTGTTGCACTTCCTCACAGATCATGGATCGTACCCGGCATATCTTTGCCGGTTCGGGAAAAGGGCTACCCCCTCGTGTGACTGCGGACCCGAACAGGGTACTCCGGATCACGTGATCTACGAGTGCCCTGTCTTCGATGATGTAGCCAGCGACCTAAGAAACCAGCTACCGAACAACGAAACCTATCTCTTAATCAGAAACCCGGCCACATTCCACATTGTAATCCGTCTTTCCAGCGAGGTATCAGCAAAGGTCCTGCGAGAATATCGAAGGGAAAACGCACGAACAACTGAACATGACATAACTCAATGCGACCTGTCCCATTCCGCCAGGTTGCGGACTGGCCAATCGCCGTGACGGTAGGAATCCGCCAAGGTCTGGAATAGGGAGAAGGTGCGCTAACACCCGAACTTGACAATTGCACACAGATAGCGATCTAGTAGTTAGTTAATTTCTCAGTAGATAGTAGAAAGAACATCCACCAACAGAACCTGCAACGACTCTCTAAGGGCCAGCCCTGTGCCAGGGTCATGCCCACTGGGATTAGCTCGGTGGGCACGGCCACATAGTAGGTTTATACAACAACTGGCACGCCTGTAACGCTGCAGAAAGTAGCCTTTAGAATAGCTATTTAAGAGTAGGAAGTAGAACTTACCCATTAAGAAACTAATTCATCATTTCCTGTATCATATAAGCAGACTAAAACTAGAGGTAAAAAGTAAAAATGCTGCTAACATCATTGAAGTGTATTGTAGATATTGAGATCTACTAATGTATAAGATGGTGCGTTATGATGTATGATATTATTGGATTGAATAAAGAATTTTAAAAAAAAGGACGTGTGACAGGGCGCGTTGTGATGCAGCAACCGGTCCCCTTGAAGCCAAAGTTCGGGCCGGCATCGGCACACGTTTCCACGGAGCTGTCGCAAAACGGCACAGTAGCATGCGGAATCCTCTGTTTGGTTGGGTGGGAGTAATTCTTTGTGCACAATTCCCTTGTCATCAAAGAAAACGACAGTCATGCTCTTCATTTTGCTCTTCACCTGTCTTGCTGCTTTTGGGTCTTGGAGAGCCTGGGCTCTTCCACTGGGACGATTGTTGCTTTGTCTCTGGGTCATAACCGTAAATACAGCTCTCGTTGCCGGTGATAAACCGTGACAAGAAGGTTGGATCATCAGATGCGCTCTGACCAAGGTCCGTGCACACTTCAACAAGCTGATCGGCAGTTAACATCCTTGGCACAAATTTTGCGGCCACACGACGCATCCCCAATTCATAAGTCAGCATTCGTTGACATGTCCGATAACCAATACGCACTTCATCTGGAAGGCCTTGAATGGTTCGACGTCGATCCGCACTAACCGATTGTTGAAGTTTGGCTACAATGTCAGGCGTTTTGCGGCTAACGGGCCTTCCAGTGAGAGCATCATCTTCTACTACGTCTGTACGGCCAGCCCTAAACAGTACACAACACTCAAACAAACGCGTACGGCTCATGCTCTGTCCTCCAAATACTTGCTGAATCATTGCACGGCTCTCCATAGCACTTTTCCCGGGATTCGCACAGAATTTGATAGACACGCCCTATTCTGTTTGTGGCTTCATCGTAAAATCGCCACACACCAAACACAGAGTATTACGAAATCACTTTGGACACGCAACAGGTGCTCCCAGCTGAATGCCACTCCGCACACTGACTCGTCACATATGCAGCTCTCCCCACCTAGCGGTGCAAAGATGTACTACTCTACTGTCCAGATAGCAGCACCAGTGCCGAAAAGTTTGGATTCCACCTCGTATTTCAGCTCAGAATGTTTCCAAGAATTCAGCACCAAACAAATTTGAAGGCTATTGGTCTTTAATTAAGCAGGTCCGTTCTTTCGCCTATCTTACACCAGTTAGCAATAACATTATGACCAGTCATCTAATAGCCGGTATGTCCACCTTAGGCGCGAACAACAGCGGCGACGCTTCGTGGCATGGTAGCTATGAGGACTCGGAGGTAGTTATTACCACATTTGCACGGACAAGTCAACCAATTCCGGTAAATTCCGGGCAGGGTGGCGATGAGCCCTGACGCATATTTAACCACATCGAAATGTGTTTGGTCAGGTTCTGATCTGGCTAGCTGGCGGGCCAGGATGTCGATTGGACCTCGCCATTGCGTCCCTGGAACCACTCAATCACACTTCTGCCCTTGTGAAATGGCGCACTATCTTGTCGGAAAACGCTACCTCCCTCAGGAAACATAATCGTCGTGAAGGGGTCTACGTGGTCAAACAGTGTACAATATTCCTTGGCTATCATGATGCTTTGCACGACCTCCACTGGAGCCGTGGATGCTGATGAGAATGTGCCGCAACCTTAATCAACAGTTCATCGTCGCTGATGACGGGCCCAGGCGACGCGTAAAGCTTTGTGTCGTACAGTCATCAAGGGTACACGAGTGGGCCTTCGGCTCCGAAAGGCCACATCATAGGTGTTTCGTCGAGTGGTTCGCACGCTGATCCAGCAATGAAATCTGCAGCAATTTACGGAAGAGTTGCACTTCTGTCACGTTGAACGATTCTCCTCAGTCGTCGTTGGTTCTGACAGTGCTGGATCTTTTTCCGCCCGCAGCGATGTCGGAGGTTTGTTGTCTCACCGGACTACTGATAAACACGTACACTCGTAAAATGGTCGTACGGGAAAATCATCATTTCATCACCATCTCACAGATTCTGTGCCCCATCGCTCGTAGGCCCACTATAACACACACGTTCAAACTCGCTTAAATCTTGATTTTCCATCGTCCAGCAACAGATCTGACAACTGCGCCAGACACTTGTTGTCTTGTATAGGGGCTGCCGAACGCAGCGGGGTGTTCTGCCTGTACATATCTCTGTATTTGAATACGCATGCCTATACCAGTTTCCTTGGCGCTTCAGTGTAGTATGGCGGCGAAGTAGGTATACTGATGCGTTAATGCGAAAACAATTTAGGATGGAAAGAAGTTAGTTCCTATTCTGGCCACGATTTGCAAATCTGGTGCATTCAGCATCTCGTTGACTTTTGCGATGCTCGTACTAAACAAGTTGTGTAAGCGGCGGTTAATACTAAAATCAACATTGTGTCTTTCTCACTTGTGTGACCTCTTCTGCTCATGTCTTGTTTTAATCCATCACATACGGCAACATATCTATATGTGAAACTTCGTGGCAGATTAAATCTGTGTGCCGGATAGAGACTCAACCTCGGTCTTCCACATAGTCTAAACGTGGCAGGAACTGTCATATCAGCGAACACTCCGCTGCAGAGTGAAAATTTAATTTCTGATTTCATGTTTATAAGTCTTCCCTGCACGCACAGAGCCAGATTTGCACCTGCTGGCCAAAATTTTAAGTAGTTTTTTTCCCAATGGAAATCGGTTCCTCATTAACGCAGTAGAACATTTACCAAGTTTCGCTCCAAGGCGATAATACCAGCCCACATTGGACTTCTGTGAGCAGCTGCACTTGAATTGTAGTCACCAGTTATTTAATCTGCGTGACTGTGTCAATCGGTACATCACTAATACAGTATATGAACAATAAGCTCTGTTTTTCCAAGACAAAATGGCTCTGAGCACTATGGGACTCAACTGCTGTGGTCATCAGTCCCCTAGAACTTAGAACTACTTAAACCTAACTAACCTAATTACATCACCCACATCCATGCCCGAGGCAGGATTCGAACCTGCGACCGTAGCAGTCGCACGGTTCCGGACTGCGCGTCTAGAACCGCGAGACCACCGCGGCCGACTTTCCAAGACATCTGCATTTAATTTCATTTGTCACTTTTAAAGCATGTAGCAATTGATCGCACCAAGCAGTGATTCTGTTCTATAGTTAAATTCTTTTATCTTGGCGGTTCGAGCATGCCCGCTCAGACGCGGGAGATTGCTGAGTTTCCAGTTGTACGCGCGAAGAGAAGGAGCGCCTTAGTGTACTTCGCCAACTTAGGTTTAGGGGGGAGCACGCAGTTTATGAAGTAAAGCCACCACGGCCGCATTAACCCTTTCTCTGCTACAGAGACGTGCTCCCCGCGCCCACGCTGTGCGCGATTTTGTCTTCATTGCACTGATCACCTGTGCAGACACATGGTGTTTCGACTGCTTTGACACACTTTATCATTCGATTTCACAAAAAGTATTTGGCCCAAAAATGTGATTTTTACACATCTTCTCGACTGATAGCTTCCCCCCATAAATGACTTAATTTTGTTTCGATGTTCAACGCAGTTATTATGCAGCATTAGATGTAGTAAACCATTGAACGCAATTTTGAAGAATTTGCAGATGTAAAAGTCCATAGCGTATACTTTCCGTATCGTCGATTTTACTTGACACTAGAAATTTCAAAAAATTACACTCAAACGAATAAAATTCATGAAGTGAGACACTTCGATATGGTTCTTAAGTAAAGAAAATATTAAGCACCGAACAAGGTTTGAACTCAAAACCTTTCATTTAGCAGCCATACACTTTAACCATTACGCTAATGCAGCTCGTCCTTTAGTAGATACCCCAGAGGACTTTAAAATATAACGGAAAATACTGACAAAAACTTTTGGTGTGACAATGAATTACTCACGTTTCCTCGAATTGCAAGTGGAAACAAGCAATTGCCGCTGTTCTTTATTGCGAAAAAGCGCTTAGTGAGAATGATACAAACACCTTTCCTTGCTATCGCCTGAATTAGGAGGCTTATTGCTTGTTTGGTTTAATTAACAGACTATGAAGCAATTGGTATAAGGAATGCTTTTTCCAAACTTTGTATAAAAGAAAGTCTGATTGTAATAAAATATGTAGCAACTACAACGGATTACTATTGTGATTTTCGTGTCTCACTACCATTACACAGTTCAGAGAGATTTGTGATAAATGCAGGCTAAGTAAAGGACAAATGCCTCAGATTACTTTCTGTAAAATTTAATTGGGGTTGCATTTGGACATGGCGACTTACTTGAACTCTCTCAGTTGTTCCTCTAGAACAGGGATGCCTATCTCTATGTCCCTGTTCAAAGTAGAACAGGCTATTATGGCAGTGAACTGAAGGTACCAGCAACATATATACAGGGGATTTAGAACTGCTTGTACATACTATGTGCAGTTTCGCTGGAATGGTCATGATTTTCATGTGGAAACACGTGGAGCACTTCGTGCCAATTTGACGTATGTCGCGCGCCGCCTTTATGGTTTTCTAATCTGAACAGCCTGCTTTATATTGCTTGTCGGGCAAAACAGAGCGAGCAACACGATGCGGCTGAGTATTGTGAGAGGAGCATGGCGGTGCCCGAACATTTCTAAAACTGAAGACACTCTTCCGCGCTCTGCACTGCAGTCAATCTCCGGTAACGTCGTTCTCAGTTCATTGGCTGGCTGTGTTTTGTGACGTCAATTGCGCAGAACGAACCTAAACTCGGCCGCCGTCCTAAATGACGCGCACTTTAATCATTCTGTTATCTTCCTACAGGCGCACAACAGCCACTCTTCACAGCGTCGTCAGCAAACAGTCGTTTGTCTATTTGACGGCAGTCGTACTGGTATCCTGACGAACGAAGCAAATGACTAGAAAACTGCTGACTAACTGAGTGTGCCTCAAGGCGTCAATTGACGGGAAAGTGTCCGGTTTCTGTGAGGGCGGCGATCCGTGGCGTCCGGAAGTGGTCGTGAGCGGCACGCTGCGCTGGTGTCCGGAAGGGGTGACGCTGCGCGCGGCCACATCCCGTGTCGGGAGCAGGGAGGCAGCCGGCCGTGAAATGGGTCGCGGCTGGCTGCGGAGGACCTACTGGGCCAAGTGTCCGTCCGGCGGCCGCCGCGGCGGAAGTGCGCCCGCGCCGGGCACCGCCACGCTCCTCTCACACTACGCAGCCGCGTCGTGTTGCTCGCTCTGTTTTGCCCGACAAGGAATATAATGCAGGCTGTTCAAATTAGAAAACCATAAAGGCAGCACACGACAAACGTCAAATTGGCACGCGTTGCTCTACGTGATTCCACATGAAAATCATGACCATTCCAGCGAATCTGCACAAGGTATGTACAGGCCGTTCGAAATCCCCTGTATATGTGTTACTGATACCTTCAGTTCACTACCATAATAAGCTCTTCTACCTTGAATAGAAGACACAGAAATAGGCATCCCTGGTCTAGAAGAACAACTGAGAGATTTTTTATTTTATCCATACTGGATGAGAGCTGGTGGTTGTGAATGTCAATATTAAAAAAATATATCGGCTCAACCACTTGTTTATAGAGTAAAATACTAAGATTGACACATTTCGGAAGTCAAGCTTCCATCGTCAGATTAATAAAAATTACAATAACCTGTCAAAACTCGCTAAAATGGAACATGCACTAGGGACAATAAAACTGATAATAAAATTAAAACATTGTAGCTACTTCACTTGTTGCAGACTTGTCTTCCCAGGTGCATTTTTAACACAACTGAGAGACTTGAAAACAAGTAGGTTACCGGCTCCAACTGGAAGCCCAATTAGATTCTACAGAAAGTAATCTGCGGCATTGGTCCTTTACTTAGCCTGCATTTACCACAAATCCCTCTGAACTGAGTAATGGCAGTGGGACACCAAAATCACGATAGTAATCCGTTTTAGTTGCTACATATTTTATTACAAGGAAAAACATTATAAAATCACAATCGCAATAGTACAGGTGACTGCCTTACGAGATCAGATAACAAACTTCTTTAACCGGAACAAGACTCATAAAACTTGAAATATGAATATGGCTAGGTAAGTATACTCAGGCAAAGCTTAACTTAATTAGTACAAATGTCCTTAAAATTCCCACAAGAAATCTCATTACTTCAAATCAGCTGAGGAACAAATGGTTCAAATGGCTCTGAGCACTATGGGACGTAACATCTGAGGTCATCAGTCCCCTAGAACTTAGAACTACTTAAACCTAACTAACCTAAGGACATAACACACATCCATGCCCGAAGCAGGATTCGAACCTGCGACCGTAGCAGTCTCGCGGTTCCGGACTGAAGCGCCTAGAACCGCTCGGCAACCGCAGCCGGCTGCTGAGGAACAGATTAAGGGTAAGAACATAGATCTTTTAAGGTTTGGCTAGCCAACTTTCCTAAACAAACTATATACAAATGACTAAAACAATTAAGGAGATGCTTAAATTTTTAACCAAAACAATCTTCATATTTACTTACTCAGTTGATTAATCAACCATATTCTTAGAATTATTACAACCACAACATGGCCATATGACAATACCCCTAAAATGAGGTTGTTTCAATATTGCGTATGAATTAGCGATAGACGCGAGCAGACCGAGGATTCAAATCAATACGAGAGATCCACGAGACAGGAAATGACATAGAAAAGTACTCAACTGTGCACTGCAATTGAACTTCAGATTCTACAATTCTCCACCGCAAAGTTGGAATCACGCAACACTGACAATATATCCCAAGATGTAAAGGAGAGGACAGGGCCTTAAATATCTCTATGCTCCCGTGGTGCTCTGCTCCCAGTACGTTCGCGTCGACCGCTGCCAATTATCTGTAACACAACACACATCAAAGGCAGGCAATATTCTGAGACATAAACTACACAACCTTACCCAATCAACAAGTGATCAATTCAACGGAATAGAAACAAATTAGCCTCCGTGAGTTACTCGGCCAGCGACAGCGCTTAAACATTGATTAATAATTTCGCTAAAAACCATGCCTTAAAATTAAGATGACAAGAATTATCTCGGCGCACATTTACACGTCAAACTACCAAATGAACTACAAGGTAGAATAAAGGACGTATCTCGGCGTGTCTTGAAACGCCAGAGCCAGACTTACTCCCTACTCGTTGCACTTCTAGCTACGTCTTTAACCACGCTTCATGTCTGTTGGTTGGGCGCAGCCACTCTTCCTCAACTGCCGTCGAGATAGTTGCTCACGACACCGAGGTAAGTGATAAACAACTAATTCCAAAGGATTTTTAGTACACTGGCATATTCCATTAAGCCGCACGAAACCCACCGAAGCATTTTGGCGACTCCAATTCAATCGGCCGGCGTAGCTTATAACAGACTCGAAGGAGCTTGCCCTTCCGACCTCTAGGGAAACAAAATCTCCATGGGCGGTGGATCTGCCCTCACGACTCAACACGCCGTAGCCGCTGGCCCCGCTCCTTCGTTGTCCTGCTCGTCCTCTTGCCGTCCTGACTACGTACACAGAGTCCCACGTGACTCTCGCTCACCGCCGATCGCGACACACCTCCCCAGCAGAGCGCACGCTCTGCCGGTAAATCCGCAACGCCCAAGATGGGCAGAATACAAATAAGCAATGAAGTCTACTCAAAGATCAAAATTACGATCGATGGAAAATGGCGCCAGAAACGGACCAGCTCACTCTCGCCCACCGCCAAGTTCCTGAAAACCGGCGAATGTGACTCATGCATATAGACAGCCAGAACATTATGACCACCGACCTACTATCGATATAACTCCTTCCAGGCGATAGCAGTGCCACCTGGTGAGGAATAACTGTTAGTCAGACACACCTACGATGCCTATAATATCAATGAGCTGCTGTCCGTGTGTACAATGGGGAAGGTGAGCGATTTATCTGAGTTTGACAGGCAGCAGACAGTGATGCTTCGGCACGAGGATTCCGGAAACTGCAAGACATGTAGGATGTTCGAGGAGTTCTGTGGTTAGTGTCTTCAACATGTAGCCAAATCATGGTGAAACCACGTCCAGACGTCGTGGGGTTGGGCGACCATCCCTTACCACAAATGTCGGACGTCGTAGGCTGGTCAGACTGATAAAATAAGACAGGCGCCAAACTGTAGTACAACTAACATCAGATTTTACTACTGGGCAAAGTACAAATGTGTCTAAGCACACAGTGCACATAGTACTCCTAACGATGGGCCTCTGTACCACGACGTCGGCAACTACGACTGAAAAGAGCACTAGGGTATCGGCACTGGAGATTGGCGCAGTGTCAGAGAGTTGCACGGTTTGATGAACCCCGATACCTTCATTGTGCTAACGGGAGGGCGTGAATCCGTTGTTTTCTCGAGGAACAGTTCCTTGGGACGGAAACAAGTTGGCGCTCTCTCCATTATGAACATTTCATATCGCATTTCAGCGTTAAGCCTGAACATTTCATCCATGTGATTGTGCCAAGCAGCACATTGATGACTAGAAACATGTTGCCTGGTCGGACGAGTCTCGTTTCAAATTGAATCGAGCAGATGGACGTATACGGCTATGGAGAAAATCTCATGAATCCAGGGATCCTGCTTGTCTGCAGGGGACTGCTCAAGCTGGTGGAGGCTCTGCAGTGGTGTGGGTCCTGTACAGTTGGAGTGGTATGGGGCCCCTAATACGTCTAGACACGACTCTGACAGGTGACACCTACGTAAAATTCTACCTGATCACCAGCATCCATTCATGCCCATTGTGCATTCCGACGGACTTGGGCAATTCCAGCAGGACAATGCAACATCCCACACGTGCAGATTTGCTACGGAATTTTTCGAGGAACACTATTCTGAATTTAAACACTTCCGTTGGGTACTAAAATCCTCAGACTTGAAAATTACTGAGCATATCTGGTATGACTTGCAACGTGCTCTTTAGAAGAGATCACCACCCCATCATACGGATTTATGGACAGCCTTGCAGGTTTCATGGTGTCATTTCCCTCCAGCACCACTTCAGACAGTATTCGAGTGCATGGCACGTTGTATTGCGGCACTTCGGAGTGCTCAAGTGGGTTAAGACGATATTAGGCAGGTGTACCAGGTTCTTTGACTCTTCATTGTGTAAGTACAGACCACTGGACCTCATTGAGGATATGCACATCAATTATAGCCAAATGATATCTAGTCTTAACGCTCCGAAATGACATGATATCATGATATGGAACGAACATTTCGGCTGCAGAGGAAGCGAGTGGTCGACTACCGTTTATTGGGAAAATTGTAGGGAATTGTAGCTCATGTATAAAGAACAGTGCGTAGACAACACTTGGGGAGCCCATTCTTGTGTACAGCTCGAGCGTTTTGTTTCCCCATCAAGTCAAATTAAGTGAAGACATCGAAGCATTTCAGAAGTGGACTCCCAGCTTTGTCACCGGTAGGTTCGATCAGCACCCGACTATCACGGGAATTGGTGTTCCTGGAAGGAACATGACGTCACTTCCGCGAAATACTAAGGAGAACGTTTAACGAACCGGCATTTGCGACTGGCTGTAGTATGATTCTGCTGCAACCAACGTACATCTCGCGTAACGACCGCGTAGACAAGATAAGAGAAAATAGGGCACTTATCAAGCATCAAACAGTCGTCTCTCACTCGCTCCATTTGTGAGTGGAACAGGAAAGGGAATGACTAGCGGTAGCAAAACGTACTCTCTGCCTGGCACGTTGTTTTCGCTTTGGGAGTACGTGCGTAGAAGTAGATGTAAAGATGTAACCAGAAAATGAGGGCAATGAAATGAGGAAAAGATTGAAATACTATTGTAACCGACCTTCAAGATTTCCCCACAGATTGGAATTCCGTTATCTGTGCAGTAACACAGCAACTCTAGCTCCAAATAAGCAATTTTATCGAAGATGACGAGAAACAGTACTATAAGCCAGTAACGTTACAGTTTACCATGTTTACCATTTGCCTGATGGCAGACAGTAGTCTCTTCATGACGCTTACATCGTAACGCCACAAACATGCCATTTTCATCTGATTTTGTAGGACGGATTTCTTGGACATCTTAAAGCAGGTCAGACTAAGGTTTTTTTTAATGTAAGCTCCCACAGTCCTGACAGATTTGTTGAAAAATCAACTTTCCTGCTAGGCCTTTTTTCTGTTCAGGAGAATTATTTATTCCTTACCATTGGGCAGTTTGGACACACTTATAATTTTCAAATGAACCATCTGTAACATAAGTGTATGATGCATGATGTTCGTCTCTATGATGGCGCCTGTGGGCGAGCTCGGTCGGTGTCCCTGCTGTGGCCTGTTGTTCGGCTCTAGTAGCAGCTGGTAGTTGCCAGTCAGTGTTGCTGATGTGCAAGGGCTTACCGACGTTTGTCGCTGTTTGCGTATGTTAGTTTACCACAGGTGGCTATGCTCTAGCTACCAGTGTCTTTGGCCGCTTGTGTTTCCATCTGTGGTTGTGATCGTAGTTTCCCAGAGTGAGGATGAAAGGACTGTTCGAGTGTCTCGAG